>NC_060138.1:543281285-544680035 GCF_021461385.2 Schistocerca piceifrons | reverse complement strand
CCTGGTAAATCCTTTACAGAGTGAACCTAAATCCTCTGTCAGCTGATCCAGACCAGCACTTGGTTTGAAAAAATTTGTGACCCGGTATTCTGGTCCTAATTCCTCCTGCAGAAGTTGGCTTACACCTCTGGCATGAGAACTGCCTAACAACAAAAATTTCTTCCTTTTCGATGACTTTACTACATTCTTTTTCAATTTCCTATTGAAAGTTAGTCGTGTCCTGTCTACACCTACCTCTGCTTGAGGCTCATCAGTTTCTAACTGAAGCAACAGGTCAAACTTATTTTTGACATTCACCACAAAACTGTCAGACTTAGTTCTAGGCCTGTTCCTTCTGTTACCTGTTGCCACTTCCCACCTCTCTTTGCCCTTCTCCCTCCTTAACCTGTCCAGATCTTCCCTAGCCTGATCTAGCTCAGCCTGAAGGGCAGCAATTTTCCGCTCCTGTTCAACTATCTTCCTATCTCTGCTGCAAATCCTACATAACCACTGATGAGCCTGATCCACTTTCCTGACACCCACGCCACTGCAGTCCCCCCCCAATGAAAAAAACTACTGCATCCATCACACCAAACCCTGGAACTAACAATTCTATGGCAAGTCAGGCACTTCTCACTCATGGCAAAAATAATACTTTAGCTAGAATAAATCAATTAAATTACCGAAAATCAAAAAAGACGTTACAAGAATTAAGCCTATTCACAAATGTATATAAGCAAGTTTCTGATTTAAAATTCCGCTGTTTTTCTGAGATCTGTATTAAAACAATGAAGGTATATGCTATTTATTATATATTTCACTCGATGAAATGAAAAAAAGGACAATTAAACGAGATACTTTAAGTTTGATTCTCCAAAAACGTTACGAGAATTAGGCCTATAAACAAAATCTGTATTAAAACAATGAAGTTATATGCTGTTTACGGTAGTTTACTTATTTGATACCGAGAAACTAGTCAAATAACCGTGAAACAAGAAACAAACACGTTTACAAAATTTAAGCCTAAACGCGACTTCGCGAAGTTATGATCTTTTCGTATTTTCTAAAAAAATACGCAAAGAAAAGTGAAACCTTTAATGGCAAGACTAAACGATACACTAATGCACGTATTTAATTTGTTGTCGGTGTTAAACTAAATTATATTCCTGCCTAAATCACTTAACTTTCTGGAAATAGTTTCTGGCATCACTTACTCAGCAGCCATCTTGGAACCAGAATCTGTTCAACTGTGTAGTGATTACAGAGTTCTAGGTGCTCAAACAATACACGAGATTTACCCCAGTTCTAACATTCCTAATTTGACAAATACTTTGTTTTTATATATGCAGTAAACACATGCTGTTCTATATGCACATATTTATCTTTCTGTGTTTGGCAACCTAGTCAGGTAGTAAAAACAATCTGGATCAAGGTGTTGAGTTGTAATGTACAATGACTTACAAATCTGTTTCCATATCACACATTTGCTGTGAGTAACAGGACTTCTGTACCACAGCTGAATGTTACAAATACATTTGTGTGCTCTGGAAGGTTACAGTATTAATACGCAGGGTATTGTGAATAAAAACAAAAGGCAACAATAAAATTACAAGAAAAGCCCAGTTACACTGCAAACTTGTTCTCAGCTCTTATGATTTTCAAGGGCAACACATGCCTTGTGCATTGTCTTGAAGGTTGAGCTTGTTCCTCAGATGGTGGTGCACTGCCTGCAGTAGTTCAACACAGTCTAGCACATGATTTGTAATCGGAAAAATTCTGTATAGTAGTATAAAGGTTATGAAACTTCTATTATGATAATGACAAGTAATTAACCTATTTCAGTCATGACAAGTCACTGTTTAAATCTTCCAGTTCAGTTGGTTCCAGTCATATTGTTCTCTGACCAATGCAGTTCTTAGATCTTAATTTAAAATATTGTTTTGTAGCAGAATAGGCAAATAGGAAAGTTTATGAAATGTGCATTAACAAAATGTTGAATTTGTTGAATTATTTATATTATTGCTCTCCAAGAGGGAAAAGAAAGACAGCAAGATGTTAAGAGACTGAAAACAGGTCTAAAATATTTAACCAAAATTTCTCAATATAGCTTCCTCATGAAAGATCCTCTGCAGGCCATGCTGATACACTACTGATGTAATCTATTATTGTTAATAACCAGGGAGGTGATGTGGAATTCCTCTCTTGCTCTGTTTTCACAAATGTTAATTTCTGTATTTTGTCCTCCTTTGTGTCCATCTGGCTTTGATCATGTATTTGAGTCAGTGGTTTTTTTTCCCTTAATTTGATATCTTCATTATATCATGATTATTTCACTGGTATCAGGAGCAGTTAAGAGAGAAATGTCATAATGCATAAAAATAAAGGAAAGGCAACCACTTACTTGTTGTGGATGGGTATGTGCCTCATAGACACACATAACAGAAAGCAGGATTCTCACCAGTTTTCAAGCTCTTGCTCTTTTCCTAGCAAAACACACACCTGCACACCTACACTCCTGCAGCCACAGTGAGACATTGTCATCAGTTAATGAGAGCTGTTATGAGGCTGATGGAGGTGGGAACAAGGTAGCAAAGTATGGTGTAAGACAGGTCTTCCACCAGATGAATCAGTGGCTGCACGAGTCGAAAGAAGTTCAGAGAGTAGAGCATATAAGAGAGAGAGACAGGGAGGAGGAGTGGGGAGGGTAGAGGAGTAGTAGGGGGGGAGGGTCGAAATGCTCTTGTATACTCAATCCTCTTTTATGCTCAATCCTTTGATTCCCTTTTCTCTTGCCATGTAGCTGCTGAATCATAAGTCAAAAGACCTGCCTCACACTACTCCCTCCTTACCTCATGCATGTTTCTCTACCCCCTCCCCACCTTCATCAGCCCAGCCAACTGCTCTCTATAAAAAGTATCAGTCTCACTGCAGTCACGCTAGTGTAAATTTGGGTGTCTGTGTGGTTGTGAATACTGTTTTCTGTTACATGTGTGTAGGTGCCACATCAGTCAACTACAGGTGAGTGGTTACCTTCCCCCTCTTTTACTACTTGTTCCATCCATAAATTTCCATTACAGTTGTGCATTGCTGATTCAGCTCTCTTCACTCCCATAGTCTTCTACCATTGTTTTTACTTACCCACCTAGATAGATGTGCATGTTAAGGTGCCATTTTGGGAGTGGTGTTTGCTAGCTCCAGATCGAATCTGCCAGGTAGATCAATGATAAAGATTGGTGTGCCAGCTAGTCTGAATGTGGGTTTTAGATGGTTTCCCATACCCCACTAGATGAATACTGGGCTGGTATCTAAGTACCACCTCAGTTACAAGATTCACAAACATTTAGAAAACTTCCACTCAGTTTCATGTGAATAACACTACACATGTAGACATTTGGGATACACACATTACAGGGTTATTACAAATGATTGAAGCGATTTCACAGCTCTACAATAACTTTATTATTTGAGATATTTTCACAATGCTTTGCACACACATACAAAAACTCAAAAAGTTTTTTTAGGCATTCACAAATGTTCGATATGTGCTCCTTTAGTGATTCGGCAGACATCAAGCCGATAATCAAGTTCCTCCCACACTCAGCGCAGCATGTCCCCATCAATGAGTTCGAAAGCATTGTTGATGCGAGCTCGCAGTTCTGGCACGTTTCTTGGTAGAGGAGGTTTAAACACTGAATCTTTCACATCACTATGCATGAAACTTGCCCGCGCGCGTTCAACCGTTTCTTCGCTCACTGCAGGCCGACCCGTTGATATCCCCTTACAGAGGCATCCAGAAGCTTTAAACTGCGCATACCATCGCCGAATGGAGTTAGCAGTTGGTGGATCTTTGTTGAACTCCGTCCTGAAGTGTCATTGCACTGTTATGACTGACTGACGTGAGTGCATTTCAAGCACGACATACGCTTTCTCGGCTCCTGTCGCCATTTTGTCTCACTGCGCTCTCGAGCGCTCTGGCGGCAGAAACCTGAAGTGCGGCTTCAGCCGAACAAAACTTTGAGTTTTTCTATGCATCTGTAGTGTGTCGTGACCATATGTCAATGAATGGAACTACAGTGAATTTATGAAATCGCTTCAATCATTTGTAGCCCTGTACATGGCAACAGGAAGGGGTGGCCACTCCTTAAATTAGCCATGCCAAATTTGTTGATAAACTGTGCAGACCCTGCGCTGATGCAGGCCAAAGATACAGTACAAGAAAAAGAAGAAGACTGTCTCATTTACTTACCTACAAATCATTAGTTAATTCTTTATTCCTTATATGCCTATACTTTTTTCTCCTCCTCCTATATAGTACCTGCCTTCAAAACACACACCGTCCACCCTCTTGAGTGCTCACTACAGTAATGGCCCACAGGCTGATAAGTACTGTATTACAACTCCTTGCTCTCAAAGCAGTGGCCCCTTTCCAAACATTTAATTCAAGTACTGTTTTTAACACATTCTCCATTACCGACGCATGCTGCCTAGCTTGGCTGTTAGCTTATCATTTACTTACCTATTTACGATCACATTGTACAATTGCACATGTTTACTTAGTGTCATGCATGTCAATTTCTGACCAAACATAATTATTTATGAGTATGCTTACTACTTAAAGCTGATTCAAAACATTGTCTGACATTCCTACATAGCACTCTATATACAGGGTGGTCCATTCATCGTTACCGGGCCAAATATCTCACGAAATAAGCGTCAAACAAAAAAGCTGCAAAGAACGAAATTTGTCTAGCTTGAAGGGGGAAACCAGATGGCGCTATGGTTGGCCCGATAGATGGCACTGCCATAGGTCAAACGGATATCAACTGCGTTTTTTTAAAATGGGAACCCCCATTTTTAATTACATATTTGTGTAGTACGTAGAGAAATATGAATGTTTTAATCGGACCACTTTTTTTCACTTTGTGATAGATGATGCTGTAATAGTCACAAACATATGGCTCACAATTTTAGACAAACAGTTGGTATCAGGTAGGTTTTTTAAATTAAAATACAGAACGTTGGTACGTTTGAACATTTTATTTCGGTTGTTCCAATGTGAAACATGTACCTCCGGTGTAACGACATTCCTCTCAACAGCAAGTAGTTCACCTTCTGTAATGTTTGCACATGCATTGACAATGTGCTGATGCATGTTGTCAGGCATTGTCAGTGGATCACAATAGAAAACATCCTTCAACTTTCCTCTCAGAAAGAAATCCGGGGATGTCAAATCCAGTGAATGTGCGAGCCATGGTATGGTGCTTCGACGACCAATCCACCTGTCATGAAATATGCTATTCAATAGCGCTTCAACCGCATGCGAGCTATGTGCTGGACATCCATCATGTTGGAAGTACATCGCCATTCTGTCATGCAGTGAAACATCTTGTAGCAACATTGGTAGAACATTATGTAGGAAATCAGCATACATTGCACCATTTAGATTGCCATTGATAAAATGGGGGCCAAGTATCCTTCCTCCCATAATGCTGCACCATACATTAACCCACCAAGGTCGCTGATGTTCCACTTGTCACAGCCATTGTGGATTTTCCGTTGCCCAATAGTGCATATTATGCCGGTTTATGTGACCGCTGTTGGTGAATGACGCTTCGTCGCTAAATAAAACGCGTGCAAAAAACCTGTCATCGTCCCGTAATTTCCCTTGTACCCAGTGGCAGAACTTTACACGACATTCAAAGTCATCACGATGCAATTCCTGGTGCATAGAAATATGGTACGGGTGCAATCGATGTTGATGTAGCATTCTCAACTCCGACGTATTTGAGATTCCCGATTCTCGCGCAATTTGCCTGCTCAAATGTGCGGATTAGCCACGACAGCAGCTAAACACCTACTTGGGCATCATCATTTGTAGCAGGTCATGGTTGATGTTTCACATGTGACTGAACCCTTCCTGTTTCCTTAAATAACATAATTATCCGGCGAACAGTCCAGACACGTCATCCAGGATACCGAGCAGCATACATAGCACACATCTGTTGGACATTTTTATCACAATAGCCATAAATCAACACGATATTGACCTTTTCCGCAGTTAGTAAATGGTCCATTTTAACATCGGTAATGTATTATGAAGCAAATGCCGTCCGCACTGGCGTGATACTACATACTTACATGTTTGTGATTATTACAGCGCCATCTATCACAAAGCGAAAAAAGTGGTCCAACTAAAACATTCATGTTTCTTTACATACTACATGAATATGTAATAAAAAATGGGGGTTCCTATTTTAAAAAATGCAGTTGATATCCGTTCGACCTATGGCAGTGCCATCTATAGGGCCAACCATAGCGCCATCTGGTTTCCCCCTTCAAGCTAGACGAGTTTCGTTTGATGCTTATTTCGTGACATGTTTGGCCCGGTCACAATCAATGGACCATCCTGTAGCATGTACCATTGATTTCTATTATAACATTTAAACCAAAAGTCTTTACTTTCTTCTTTTCAACTTTTTTCAACTTCTCTCTCTCTCTCTCTCTCTCTCTCTCTCTCTCTCTCTCTCTCTCTCTCTCTCTCTCTCTCTCTCTCTCATTTTTCCCCCTTCAGTCATTCCTTTTGTCTCCCGACCATCCAAACGTGAATCCCTGCTCATTCTACCTGCACCAGTGCTGGAAACTCTTCTATATCCAACCAAAATTCAGTCACATACCTCTTCCTGAAATATTGTGGGCAGATGATATCCCTCATGGTGTGCTTACCATTACAATTGGCATCTCAGGCTGTCACACATTGTAAGAACCTCCACCTTTTCCAATTTCCTCAGTCCCTCATCCTCATAGAGTGTCTGGTCCTGTTGTTGTTGTTGCTGTTGTGGTCTTCAGTCCTGAGACTGGTTTGATGCAGCTCTCCATGCTACTCTATCCTGTGCAAGCTTCTTCATCTCCTAGTACCTGCTGCAGCCTACATCCTTCTGAATCTGCTTACTGTATTCATCTCTTGGTCTCCCTCTACGATTTTTACCCTCCATGCTGCCCTCCAGTACTAAATTGGTGATCCCTTGATGCCTGAAAACATGTCCTACCAACCGATTCCTTCTTCTTGTCAAGTTGTGCCACAAACTCCTCTTCTCCCCAATTCTATTCAATACCTCCTCATTAGTTATGTGATCTACCCATCTAATCTTCAGCATTCTTCTGTAGCACCACATTTCGAAAGCTTCTATTCTCTTCTTGTCTAAACTATTTATCGTCCACGTTTCAGTTCCATACATGGCTACACTCCATACAAATACTTTCAGAAACAACTTCCTGACACTTAAATCAATAATCGATGTTAACAAATTTCTCTTCTTCAGAAACGCTTTCCTTGCCATTGCCAGTCTATATTTTATATCTTCTCTACTTGGACCATCATCAGTTATTTTGCTCCCCAAATAGCAAAACTCCTTTACTACTTTAAGTGTCTCATTTCCTAATCTAATTCCCTCAGCATCACCCGACTTAATTCAACTACATTCCATTATCCTCATTTTGCTTTTGTTGATGTTCATCTTATACCCTCCTTTCAAGACACTGTCCATTCCGTTCAACTGCACTTCCGAGTCCTGTGCTGTCTCTGACAGAATTACAATGTCATTGGTGAACTTCAAAGATTTTATTTCTTCTCCATGGATTTTAATACCTACTCCGACCTTTTCTTTCGTTTCCTTTACTGCTTGCTCAATATACCGATTGAATAGCATCGGGGAGAGGCTACAACACTGTCTCTCTCTCTTCCCAACCACTGCTTCCCTTTCATGTCCCTCGACTCTTATAATACTGGTCCTGTATAATCATATAATCCAAGATCAAAACATACTTGACAGCCTCTACTCCTTTTACCCTGTGACCACCACTTCCTGAATACCATCACTTCAATAGAAATCTTTGCCCTTCAGCAGTTGAAGAGCATTCCCACCACCTTCTGAGGAGGTTGTACCAGCCATCTCCTGTCTTATGCATACATGGGATAGCCAAGAAAGAGCCTACCACTCTAATGCACCCCCCACTATTCAGTCAACCTCTCATAGCTCACCTACCATGCCTTGCTGATTTACTCCACCTTCCACATCCCCAGAAATTACTTCCATCCTCCATGAAACACACTCCTCTTGAACTCTTGTCGTGTAAAGCTATTGTCAACCTCTCTCCCGTAACCCTGACCCCTACACAAGTCTAAGTATTATCTAATGGCCTCACCTTAGCCCCAAACCTAAATTCAGCCATGCTGGTCTTGTGAAGGCTCTTTACCCCTTTATTCTTTCTCTGCAGTGGAAGCAGTTCTTTGTCTCATACCCCAGTGACAATAGCCAACAGCTATTCTGCACAGAAAACAGTTCCAGCCTCAATTTCCTCTCCTATTAAGCTTTCAGGAATTCTTTACTTGTAAACTAACATCACCTTCCTTCCCTAAATCCCTCCCCATTGAGTATAGCATCACTCATAGACCTCAAAACCAATCCAGATCTTATCGCCCATACCACAGGTGAAAGGCTCCACCATAGTGACTAATTAGTTCCGTCAACTTTTTGACACCTCTACTTACAAATACTATGACCATGATCCCATGCCAGAAGTCCAACATGATCTCCAGCAGCTCCCGTGAAGGCCTCGGGTCCTTCCCAAACCTGGCATTGAATCTATCTCCCTCCTCACTCCAGAAATCCCCCACACTCCTATCTTTTATCTATCCCCAAACCCTACATGTTCTCCCTACTGTGGCTTAGTACAATGCCTCCACAGAATGTACCTTCAGCATTGTTAACCCACACCCCCAAACTATTGTCTCTAACTTTCCTTCCTACATTCAGGACACTTCTCATTTCCTTCACCACCTTTTGATAGCTCCTGTCCCACCACCACCACCACCACCACCACCACCACCACCACACTCCTTGTTTGTCACTGCAGATTCAGCACCCTTATACATAAACATTCCCACGCCAATGGCCTTGCAGCCATGGAACACTACTTGTCCCAATGCCCTTGTGATATCAAACCAACCACATTGTTCGTAATCCTCAAAGCCAACCACATACTGACCCTCAATTGTTACACTTTTGAAAGCCAAATCCAGGTACTGCCATTGGTACTCCCATGGTACCATCTCATGGCAACTTATTTATGAGCCATTTGGAGGTATCCTCCTTATCCAGTAAAGACCTAAAACTTCTTGTCTGGTTCAGATTCATTGATGAGATGTCATGATCCAGGCTCATGACGAGGACAACCATTCTTCTTTCCTTCATAGCATCCACACCTACTCCCAAATATGTTTTACCTGGTCCTTCTAGACCCCACCTCTCAGATGGCTCATTCCATTCATATTAAGAGTGCCAAAAGCTCACAGCACCTCCACTTTGACAGCTGTCACCCATCCCATGTCAAGAAGTCTATTCCTACAGCCTCACCACCTATGGACAGTGAACCTGCAGTGGAAAGCAGACGTTGTCAAAATACCTTAATAACTTTACCAGATCCTTTATTGACACACGATATCCTTTACACCTCATCCTGTGCTCTCCCCCCCTCTGACCCCAATAAACCTGTTAACCAGCTATTGACTAGCACTTCTCTGATCACCCAGTATCAGCCTGGCCTTGAAAAACTCAACGACATCTTTCATCAGGGCTTAAGCTACCTAAGGTGTGGAGTATCCTACCCAACATTCTAAAAACATCACCCAAAGCAGTGCTCCGCTGCCCACCCAACCTACAGAATGTCCTTGGCCATCCCTGTTCCACTTACTCTACCCCATGGGTTATTCTCTTGTAGATGGCCCAGATGCAAGACTTACCCATACAACCACTCTCTACTCACGTTACTGGCCAACAAACTGTGGCAAATTGCAGACTCCCTACCTCCCAAGTCCATCAGCTCAGGCAACTTCTCTCAGTTATCAGTAATTGGTCTCGCCCTCACCGGGGGATTGTGCATTAGCATATCTGTATACTTGTATGTGTGTGTGTGTGTGGGGGGGAGGGGGGGGGGATATTGTAGATCTGGAGCTGTCAAAAGCTAGTGTGAATACTGTTTTCTGTTATGTGTTTCTGTATGCCATGCATCAGTCAACTACAGGTGAATGATTGCCTTTCATTTTTTTTTACATATTATTCCATCAATGAATGTCAATTATTGTTATAGATAAATGCCATGGATTTAAAAATATCTTGATACATACCTTGTGGAATTACTATTTGCACCTGCTTCTTTTAATTTTACTAACATATAATATATTGTCAGTGAACTTGTGTCAAAGAAGTATAAATTCCAAGCCTTCAGCAGTACTTTCCATTGGCTTCATGAGAGAAATTAGTTTACTGAAGAAGATAGGAATGCACAGGTTTATTATACAGTATCGTTGTTCTCTCTGGTACCAGTGGTGATAAGCTCCCTCTAATCACAAGTTCCGCACAGTGACATGCAGTCTCTTGATATCAAACACCCACTTCCACACTTCACCAAGTGAATAATTTGTACCTTTATTAGAGCTAATAAGAAGCATTGTAACTAGAATGATAGCAGTGGGCATCCCTACATCATTTATATTTGTGAAAACCCGTCATTTCCTTGACGCTCAATAGCTTTCCTGATGAAAACTATGGAAAATGATTGGAACTTTAAACAACTTTCCGCAAGCTCACCAAAAATCATTTTATTTAGGAAATATGAGTACTTTGTTGTTATTGTTGTACGTCTTACTGAAGAAAAACACTTGTTAACAGAAATGTTTATTATTTACATTTTCATAGCAAACTGGAACACCAAATGAGAAGATTGCTAAACTAATATTTATGGAACTGAATAATGCTTGGAGTGAATTTGAAAATGATGCAAGTCAGCAGCACATGTTTGCAAACTGAACGGCTATCTTCCAAGAGGCAAAAAGAGTCAAAACTGTGCCGATAAAGAGTGCAATAATAACTACTTAAAAGGATGGTTGCATCCTTTCTTTTCCTGTTGTGTATGAATCTGCCATGCTTTTATATAATTGTTTTAAGTCACTGTTATTTTGTCTTGTAGTTTCATTGTAGTTGACTCCCAAACTAAAATTTTTGCCCATTTTGCTGTGATGTGATATGTCCCATATTTTGATCCTATAAAATACTTATCAGAGGTTAGCAAACTTTAATAAATTATTTTTGAGAGAAGCGTATACATAAGTTAAGGTAATCTTTACCTTGCATAATACACCATTTTAAATTGATATTGGGATATATATTTGTTGTTAAATTATATATTTATTCTTAATAATGAATGAATGACAAACGTTAGGCACAAATGTGCTCACAGATATTAAAAACAAACATTCCCCTGTGTAATTAACTGAAATGTACTTGTATATTTGAGCAGAATGTACCGTGTAAGACTAAAAAGTAATATTAGTAACCAGGTGCTGAAATGGCAGTCATAGGTTCAGAAATGTGGCAACAGATCATAAAATTAAAGTGAAGCTTTGAGTAACTTGCCATTGGAACAGTTAGAACAGTATTAATTGTTATGCTCCCCCACTATTTTTGTGCATGTGTGCCTGTGAAGTCCTCTCATTGTTGGGATTTTCAAATTCCACATTGTTGCACATGTGAAAAGTAATTAGTTTCACAATTTTTATTGTTGAATTTCAGACTCTTGCTGCTAATATGTACGGTTTGAATTTCCAAAATGATTTTGGAATAGTTGGTTGTACTGCTGTGCAATAAACATTTTTAAGAGCTACATTTTGTTTATGTGCTAGTCTAAACTATTTCAGTAGTACGGGTTTGACCGGAAGCTTCAGATATAAATTTTAACAATAAATCAACTATTATTACATATTTTGGTTGAAAAAAAAAAATCTGGAAACTGAACATAAATTTCGTTTTGCTATCCATTAAATTGTATATTATAAATGTTTAAGGAAATGGTTTGCTGTTTATATGTGAAGCAGATCTAAAACTGAAAGTCTGACAATATGTAAATTAAATCCACTGACTACTGGGCTAAGTATAATACTCATTAAAATTTGTATCAGCAGTTGATGGTAAAAAGATTGTTTCTTTGTAAAATACTTTCATGTTTCCACACCCCCAAGATAGTATACATCATAATATATTTTAAAAATGTATAAAGTAATGATTTACAGGCTTATATTAAGCCCGTCCTATGTATCACAGTAGCCTAAGTTGTTTACTGTTTTATGTAAATATTGTATTTATTGCTACACTGTTGTCCATAATGTGTCAATTTTATTTGATAGATTGTTTTAATTGATTTTGTAGGCCTGCTCTTGTAGCACAGCAGTGAAAACAATAAATGATTACAATGCTAATGTGCTGGAAACATAGATTTTTTATTTATCCAGATATCCTTTGTGACTGAAGGATTGCTCATGTGTCATACACTATGTATTTTAAATCACAGCTGAAAGGAAAAGCAGAGAACCAGTTATGGTGTACACAGATATCAGTGGAAGGAAAAGGTTGCTCTTGTATTGGATCAAGAGCTACAATGTGTGGAAAGGATTAAGAAGTAATATTGACCTGGAATTAAATATTCAAATACAAGAGGCAAGCTTTTGGGTAATGTGTAGAACAATAATAAGAGCTGAACTAAAGCATTTTGGTCTATACGGAAATGAAACATAGATACAGGCGAAAAACACACTGTACACCTGCAACAGATGCACAGCAAGTAACAGATTACTGCTCTTTTACTCTACAATATACTAGCAACAAGACGGATCTTGTATTGATCAACAGGCCAGACCTTATCGGCACCATCATAGAGACGAGTTTTAGGGATAATGTCATCATAGTGATTATGGTTACAAAAGTTAATAAATCAATCAAGAAGGCTAGGAAAGTGTTTCTGCTTGTTAGCATCTCACTTACACAATGAATTGACATCACTTAGCACCAGTAATATGGATGTAGAGAAATTATGGGTCAAGTTTACATAGATTGTAACTCAATGGTCTAGAGAATTATGTGCCTGGTAAGTAGATTAAGAACAGAAAAGCAGAGGCTTTTATTTATTTATTTATTTATTATGTAGCAAAGACTGCAAGGCTGCTACACACCTACATTCAAACACTGCTCTCCAGCATAAAATAACACAAATGACACCAGCTGCATATGAATATCAAGATATTTCATCACACCACTCGTCAATAGACCCTAGTACACTGTACACATATGCGGGTCATGTTGATACGACATGAGCAAATGTCTGTCGTTCCACACAACAGTCTCTCAATGGTGATGAAGATTTGCCCCCATTTGTGAAATGCGTCTGCACATCTTCCATGCTCCAGTCACAGGTGGTTCAGGATAGACCAAATTGTCCAAGGCTGGTCGAATCCAGGGGTTTCTGCTGGATGCAAGGCAGTTTCAGGCATTGTGGAAAACTGTTGCCAGCAGCTTTCCCATTCATCATTGAATTTAATTTCTGTGAGATTCCTGGTTATGATGAGAGTGGAATGTCTTGATCTTAGCCTCTCTCACTCCACAGGGAATACATCGCTCGATACTGAAAGGTAGGTGTTATCAGGAATCTGGTATTTATGCAATAGTGTGCTCACATTTCTTTTTTTAACCGCCTTTGCCGACAGCTCCTTCCTTGAGGAATATCATTCTAAAGTATTTATGCAATAGTGTGCTCTTATGTCTGATATCAGGTAGTGGAATGTGGCTCAAGATAGGCAACCAGTATATAGGGGTAGATTGTGTTGACCTATTAACACTTTGCCATCCACACATCTCGTACAAATCTATTCACTTGGCACCAGCAACACTTAATTCGGATTACTAGGCTTGTCGCCGGCCATTCTTGACACTATCAGGAGATTATAAATTGTTAAGTTTTACTAATCTCATTGTTAGTTCTCATAAGTTCTCAACCATGTTCCCCTACTTTCATGAAATTTTGAAGATATACATACGTAAATAAATACAAAATTTGTTTGTTTCATATATTTGTTTATTTGCATTGTCTTTGGCACTTACTATTTCTTTTTCATATGATGTGAAGAAAAACAGTCTCAAAAATGTAACGCAACTCCACAAGACTTGCACATAAAGTCTGTTGTTGTTCTTTTTTTGTTTTTGGAACATACATGGCAGTTTCTTCATTTTCCGAAATAAGTATTAGTCGGTGTTGCTTTATGTGACCGGAAAGTCTGTCAACCAGATCATGATGAGACATATGCAATGTAGTGACAACCTCCAAGTTTTGCTCAGAAGCAGGTGCATGGTCTTTTATCCATGAATTATACTTTTTCAATAAAAAATCGTGAAATCAGACTCTTGTGTTCTCTATTGAAATACTGACGCGTACGGAATGCATTAAATAATGCGCAGTTAAAGAGGTACATGCTAACCTTTTTTGACTATTTTATAGTTTTTCAGTATATAGGATGATAACTCAAATATTGGTCTGCCCAATCCACTCCTTTCATGTATTTGTTGTAGTGTATTGCACTTTCAGGTTTTTTTTTATTGTGTAATTGGTTTTTCTACATTTTCTTTGAGTGTTAGTCAAACTGTCATTATGTATTGTAGAGATCATTTGTATCATTTTAGTTTTCGAAGCTCTCCATATCTGTGCGAGTACTTCACGTTTCCGTTGATCACAAGCTTCAAACACATTGACTTTTGCGCACTTTACTTTTTCCAGAAATCCTCTGTTGTGCCATATCGTTCCACAATCTCTAATTTTCTTTTCAAGTAACTTCTCCTCAAGCTGTACACTGTAGAGGTGATGCCACTTTCCATAAGAAGGTGTCAATAGTTCCATCGCGGATTTGTTAAAGGCTGTCCAACACCGGAATATATCTTGAATGAGGAACTGTATCCCGTACTCGAATCTCACAGCATCCGAATGAGTATGCCATATTTCATAATTATCGACAGATTGTAAACTTTAAAATTTAACCGTCCACACCACAGTATCATTCCTTCATCAACTGAGATGTTTTGACTTAGATTAAAAATTTCTTTAAACTGTTTGGAAAAATAATCAATTACGCATTGCACTTTGACAAGTCTTTCAGCATTATCCGGTTTATTGTTGTTGTCATAAAAATGATAATATTTGTCTGAACTGGTTGTGGGACATTGTTTTGGGAAATGTCAGTGTATCTATCAACATATTCATTTATGAATAATCATCTTTCTTGCTTTTTTTTTTACAATTCCCATAAGGATAGCAAGCCCAAACCATTTTCTAAGTTTGGATCCCGTAATGTCAACAAATTTGCCATTTTTTTATCCAATTTCCTTCTATTCTAAATTTGACTGTAGTACTTCTTGGTTTCATTGCTAATATATCCAAATACATCGTTCCCAATCTGTAATTCTACAGTATTCTCGATGCTCTCTGTATCTTTGGAAAATATGTTCGGAGCCAGAGATCCTTCAAATTTATTATTGGTCCTTGGTAAATCAAAGTCTGACCACTGTGCACTGTCTCCTTTGTCTGATACATCTGAATCAGTTGGCAACCGTAGCATTCGCCGAATTCTTCTTAGACATGTTTCACTATCTTCCAACGATTCTGCTTCACTTTCACTTTTTTTTATATCCAATGTCTTCTTCCCAGTCGGCCAAGTCATCCGGAACGTCAGACAAAATGTCCACGCATTCATCATAAATAATCATATTGTCTCTTTTGTTTGCCATGATGAAAGGGCACAAGTTCTTATAAAAGCAAAAAACTTGTTGACGTATGTAATTTATGGTTACCTAAACAAAAAACCAACAGAATGCAAAAGATACTAAAGTGCTGTCGCTGGCACTGTGTGATACTATGCACACGACACCACTGTGGTGTCACCGGCCGTTGACCATTATTTCGGGCATGACACCACTGTGGTGTCACCGGATGGCAATGTGTTACCAGTAAGCATGGCTTTGTTAAGTTGTCCATCTATATTTTTTTTACATTTGAACTGTTAAGACACACAGTATTAATCTGAGTGCTGATACTCGAGAGTGTTTGCTGACAATCCCCATCAAGTGCCACAGTGTTTATGGAGCACATTTCTGCATTAGAGCTTAGCAGATGTTCATATCAAGTGCTCCATAACAGAAAGTGTCCTATCTAATGTTATACCATGGAATTTTGAACGCATGTTATGAACAAGCTTGTCTCCATCAAAATAAGACATCAAGGGCTTTGTGTGCCACTCTATTGGACAGGGTAAAACATGCAAACTTCTATTTTATTTGAGTTTCGTTGTAACCTCCATTTATGAAAATACCAGCATGCGACGTCCGGGTCATAATTTAGGATTTATTCAGTTGTTTTGAAGGTTTTTTATTTGGCTGCTACTGCCCAGTTGTTCGCATAGCCAAACTCTCTGGACAGTGTTGGAGGAAGGACGGATCCCTGTGGTAAGCCATTATTCAATACTCTTGGACAATTAGCGTCTTTTGCTGTCTACGTCTTTTGCAGTAAATGCCCATTCAGCAAAATGTTGTCAATAAGTTTTGTTGTCTGGCTGCATGGAAGAAGTTACAGTAAGTCATAAAGTAGTCCATGCCCCTAAACCATGTCATGTGCTGCACTTACATCAAAGAAAGCAACTGATGTTTTATGATTCAATAAATGCTGTAAAGATCAGAAAATCTAGCTTGCTCAATAGAAATGTTCTGGAAGACTGCTGGACCAAGTCAATTGCATAGAATTCTTTCTATGGACTTATAAATAGTGTGCGATAGTTCTTAGGCTGGTCTAATACCTTGCTATGATTTTTGATTGCTTCATTTTTTTTGCAGATTCAGAAACTTTAGGGTTTCTCTTCAAAATGACATATTTATATCTGTACAGTGTTTGGTTCTTGTGCAATAAATAATTGAAAGTGTTCCCGAACTGTATGTACACCCTGTATGGCAGGCTGTTGTGGTACATAGTTGACCTATGGAGGCCAAGAGATGACTAGAAGTTTTTTATTATTATTATTATTATTATTATTAGTTACTGTTAGTTCTCAATTTTTTTACTGTAGCTTCATGGATGCCATTGAGATCAGACAAAGAGCACAGATGTTCATTCTTGATTGATGATTGTAAGTATGTTGCCACTCCATAAGCACGATGGTATGTTGCTCCTAATTAGCCAAAGCCAGGAATTTTTCCTTTCCGATTAATTTGCTCTTCATTTTCAGTATGTTTCCTGAAAACATCATCAATGTTATAGTTTGATAAAATCTTCTCTAAGACTTGACATTTTGAGTTACTTACCTTCAATATTGATTTGACAGCTCTTGAAAACAGGAGCAAAGTTTATGGCAGGAGATTCCTCAGATAACTATGTGAATCCATGTCTTCTGACATTCATTTTAGCCAGAGCTTTGAGATTTTCTGGTTGAAGTTACTGTTCTTTAGCAGCCTTTAGGGTGGTGCTAAAGTCTGTACACTCTTGGTTCAATAGAGAATGTGCAAACGACAGGCAAAGACTATTAGAGATACGTGCGTTTGTCAGGGTGCATACAACCAGGGAAAACCGGTAAAAACTTGGGAATTTTTTTGGATTCCGCAATTTTTCATTGTTTTAGTTTTCAGTTAAATTTTCGTAGTTTTGACTGGTAAGAACCGATACTCTGGCAAAGGGTTCTACTGTATCCCGCTACTGCAGAATAATACTGCAGCAATAAAACATGAACGAGAGAAAAACACGAAAATAAAACTTAAATTGCAAAGGAAATGCACCATATACAACAAAACAGTGCTCATACAAGAGTCTGCCAAAAGCATAATGTGTCAAAGGCTTTAGGAAGACTATGAAACTGCCTCCGATGAGCGTGATGTCACAAAATTGTTTACATGAGATTCGTTTAAGCCGTTATGAGCGGGCTCATATGCATGCGCAATTGAGTCACGTATGAGGTAGTACGAGGGTAAGAAGAGATTCATAACTTACTGAACAGCATGGCGGCGAGCTGGTACGACATGGGCATACAAAAACTGCCACAGCGTCTACAAAAATGCATCGACAGAAATGGTGATTATGTCGAAAAGTAGCTAAATGCTTAAGCTGTAAACTGATGTAAACCATTGTAGAAATAAACAGGTCTATGTGCTTATAAACAAATAGGAAACCTTACTTTTGGGATTACCCTCGCACCTTTTCCCGCTTCTGGCTACAGAAATGTGGCAGTTAGCTGTGTAAGCAGTCGCAGCAGCAAGCAGCTAGATGCTACCGGGAGAAATTTTAGTCGCGCCCCCAAGCAGCCAGATTCACGCACACGCAGCTTTGTTTCACGAAGCGCCTAGCATCCAGCGCACATCTGTCTATCGATTATTCATATAATTTTGAAACGCATCCCTGTTGGTTTTAGAACAGTTTTGAACACATTCTAAGTTGATTTCTGAATTAATCATACACATTGATATTTGAATGCGTGCATAGTGTACCGACACGCTATAATTACTAGCGAAATCCATAGATTCAGATTACCGGAGTGGAAATAAACAACTACAGGAATAAGAGGTAAGAAAGATTACGTATTATCTTCTCGGTGTATCCAAGAAAATGAAATTGACAGAAAATTTACCGCCATATCGCTGCGCTAGGAAGGGCCAGCTGTACAGTCCCTGGCTAGCAGCCGTTTCTGGAAATTCTAGCGCGGAAAATGCGTTGTACGAACATGTAACAATGACTAGCCAGAGAGTAGTCATGGGATAACTAAACCGGTGGCAGCGTTAGTGAAGTTAACCGGCGAATAAGTTTTGACAATGTCAGGAATAGTTACAGAATTAGTGATGACAAGATTGTTTGTTAGAACAAGGAAGGAGAAGAAACGGATACATCACACAAAATACGGAACAATATGACGATTCCAATTCTTACTACTACTTTTCGATCTCAAGCTTAAGGAATTGGAGCGTATGAATGAAGCCTGAAACTGTTTCCTAACATATACCTTTTGGCATGTAGTAGGCCTAATATTGGCATTTGATGTTGGTACTTCGTGAATTATATTCTGTCGTGTTATAAAAATGACCGTTTGCGCCAAAACAATTTCGATTATTTGGTGTGTGTTACACTTGCTGCAATAGTAGAAAGGCCTTTATTTTTTATCTAGCAGACACAGTCTTGGGTACTATTTGTATTTACAGCTTTAGATTTTTCACGAAGCAAAACTTTTGACGAACTTTGATGGGGTAATAGATTCTTCCACAGAAAGGGAAGCACGCCATGTAAAGCTGTAACAAGAGTAGACTGAAAAAAAAAATGCAATTGAAGAAATGTTTACTGCCTTGCTTGTCTCTTCTCTTTTATGTATCCTATATTTATTTTATGTCACACAAAGCACCACGCGTTGCCATTAAGGCGGGTCCACACTGAGCGCGCCGTGCCGCGCAGCGCTGCGCAAAACTGCTCTGCGCGCTCAGTGTGGACGGCGAACCGCGCTGCGCAGCGTCGTGCCGCGCAGTTTTCCGGCTGTTGTCGGTACATCAAAGGAAGTGGCGCGTTTGCGCGCGCTCAGTTTAGACGGGGCTTCGGCTCGCTCCACCTTCAGACGATGCGCGCGCTCCAACTGGAACACAGTGCGCGCCTCGGAGCGGCGCGAACGGCGCACTCCTCTCTGTTAAGGCCGGTTCCCACTAGGGCTGCCGCGCGTCAAAACCGGAGGATGCTAAGTTCACCGGACTTGGATACGATGTGACGTCATTATGACGTATACACGCTACATCGAAAACGATAGAAACCGTATACCGACTATTCGACTTTTGTGAACTTTCGAGAGGTTTTGACAGGGTAGCGCTATGCTCTGCACCATTCGTTGAAATGTGTTTTGCGTTCCTTGCGTTTAAATCGTGTATTGTACTGTGTTTATGTCGTGTGCGTTGTTGTTCGTTTGCTCGTCTCTAATTATGTGTTCAGCATTCGAGAGACTAACGAGAGAAAATCTGAAAGATTTCAACATCGATGACGACGGGCAATTGCGTGGTTATTGTGAATCTCAAGCAGAAATTGATGTACTTCTGACCCAGCTGAAGAGCGTCGGTTATTTGTACTCGGTGAGAAGAAGCACTCAGCAGCCAAAATCTTTAGATGCGTCAAGACACTAACCTTTCGTTAAGATTACATTGAGAAATCCACTTCCTCTCGTATTTCATCTCCGGTCGACGATTTTTCTTCAACAATGCCTCATATTTTTCTTTTTAAGTTCGAAATTCAATCATTCTACACAACAGTCATTACTGGACACTAAGGTACCTGTCTCTGCGGTCCGAGTGTAAAATTACTTGGAATTATGGTTGATAAAAGACTATCTTGGGATGGACATATAAACTACTTAGCTAACAAACTTGCACGAGTTCTCTTTCAGCTATATAAATTAAGAAAAAAAAGTCAGCAAGAATATGCTGCTACAATCTAATATGTACTGACAAGACCAATTGTATGAAACCATACTAAAATATTGATAATAAATAAATATTATTTTCGGCGTAAGCGTTCAATACAACAATCACACAATCTAATCTGGTCAGGACACAAGAAGACTTCACTTTTTTACGAAACGTGTTGTCCATGGTGTTTTCAAGGCCACGGTCAGGAATATTTCTATTAATATCCAGCTCTTTTACTTTTATTTTGGCGAAATACATATACGCTGCCACACTCAGCTGTTATCAGAATCGCACGTGTCAAAACAAAGCAAACCACTAGCTGACGACAGTTTAGAATCTCGAACGTTCGTAAAAGTCGATAGGTGTGTTAATCGACTAAAGCGTGTTACGTCATAATGACGTCACATCATATCCAGGTTGGGTGAACTTAGCATCCTCCGTCAAAACCGCGCGTCAGCGGCGTGGTTGCCATGGAAACGGCGTCAGCGGCAAGGCGCGGCGGGCTCTGCGTCGCGGTTTGACCATGTCGAACCGCTTCCGCTGCCGCGCGCCGCGCTCCAGGTGCGCGCCGCCAATCACAGAACGCGCTGAGCGTGACGTCAGGTACGGCACCCCAGGCCACACGAACTTTCGCCGAAGCGCTGGCGCGGACGCGGCGGCAGCTATGAAATACTTATCATCCGATTCCAAGGAAACTATTCGGTACAAGAATTTGATTCTTGGGCATGTTACAGCCTGATATCTTCTCTCGATAAAGGACCGAATTTATTTTTGATATTCGTTTTGGTAACTTGCTGTATTGCATTTACGTAAACCTTTACACGAAATTTTAATGAGTGTGCAGAGGTAAAAAGGCATTGCGTGCACTTTGCGTACAGTTAATTTTAGGTAATACATTATTGCGTATGAAATTTAGTCAACATATCGAAATTGTTTTTAAAGCTGAGAGCAGAACGATAGCTATCACCGTTCGCGAGATATTGAATGATATGTCGGCGGACGGGCTGTGCGGCGACCGTGCGCGGGTTGCTCGCGACGCGACCGATGCTTCGTCCTGCTCGTCGTAAACCATGTGGTTGTATCAACCGCAAATTTCGTAAACAGTTCAAGAAATCGAAAAGCGTTTTTTTGCAAACAGTAACTTGTAAAAAGTCATGTATTTCGTCGCATGATAAATATCCAAAATCTGTTTATCTACCAATATATGAAAGTAACCACAGTTTTTCAGAAGGGATAGATGAATTTATTTAAACGGCATTTAATAGAATGTGGAATGAGATGTTAAACCGAAACTAATTTGCTGGTATGTCATAAGATGTAATTTGGTAAGTAAAAAACGTTTTTTTTCTTTATCCAGTGTACTCTATTGGTTCAAGATGCTTTTCGCCTTTTACTTTAAGGCATCTTCGGTGGAATCTAGAATGATTCAGTTTTGTTTTGATATGTGATACATGAAGATTATAAAACTGTTCACATCTTTTTTTACGTGAATAACTGATTACTTACAGTGAATCGAGTTTTTGGCGGACATCTGCGTTTTCCCTCACCTGGTCACATGCTGGAGGTTGAACTGAAACATATATTATGGAACGTAAGCACATTTTCGTGCCGGTCGGAGTGGTCGTGCGGTTCTAGGCGCTACAGTCTGGAACCGAGCGACCGCTATGGTCGCAGGTTCGAATCCTGCCTCGGGCATTGATGTATGTGATGTCCTTAGGTTTAATTAGTTCGAAGTTCTAGGCAACTGATGACCTCAGAAGTTGTCGCATAGTACTCAGAGCCATTTGAACCACATTTTCGTGTTCGCTCTTTTTTCCTCTGTCAATAGCTGTAGACATTTTACTGCAAACACTGATTTGAGGTCGTAACTACAGTGTGTTCACCTCATGTCCCTTCCTGTTTGGTTTGTTTATGTACATGTTGCCAACCTAAAGAATTATATGCTGAAAACTAATGTTTGTTTATTTCTGTTCTCCTTATATCTGTATGTGTGTGTGGCTAGCCAGTGATAGTTATAGAAAGTTGAAAGTGAATGCAGTAGTTGTCAGACAGTGGTTGAAAGATTTGGTGTTCAGCTGATCTCAGTTTTGGTTTAAATGTTTTGTGGAGGAGTGCATGGAAGAGTAAATTCACTGCTTACATTAATAGATGAAATAGTAGAATAGCATTTCAACAGATGATTATTATCAGAATACTATCACCCAACTCCTTTGTCCTCACTCTTTGACACCTCATAATATGTCCTGTCAACTTACCCCTCTTGTAGTCAAAGTTGTACCATAATTTCCTCTTCCTCCTCTATTTAATTCCGTCCCTCTTCTTTAGTTACACGATCCTCATATCTAATCTTCAGCATTCTTATTGATCACCATGTTTTGAAAGCATCCATTGTCTTCTTGACAGAACTGTTCATCGCCCACATTTCACTTACATACAAGGCTGCACTCCACACAATTACCGCACTCCACACAAATACCTTTGTAAAATAGTACCCAGTCATTAGAATTTATATTCGATGTGAACAAATTTTCTTTTTCAGAACGCTTTTGTTGCTATTCACAGTCTTCATTTTATATCCTCTCTACTTCTGCCTTCTCAATCACTGCTTCCCTTTCAAGTCATTGAAGTCTTAGAAATGCAGTTTGGTTTCTGCACAAGTTGTAGATAATCTTGTGGCCCTGTGTTTTATCGATGACATCTCCAGAGTTTCAAAGAATGTTTTAATTAAGATTGTAAAAACCTTTCTCTAAACATGCAAAAGCTATAAACACAGTTTCGCAGTTCTTCAGTGTGTCTACTTAGCTGAGTGGTAGGATCAGTATTGCCTTGCATGTTCAGACATCTCACAGGAATCTAACATTGTGCTTATTTTAGTTTGTACAACCCCTCCCCCTCTCCTCTCTACATATTCCTTCCACTTTCTGGCCTTCTCTCATATGCTTAGTTCTGGCTTTGCCAAATGAGTTCTTGACAGTTGCTTCTCCTTTGAGCAAAGTTTTCTTTGTTCTTTCTCATTTTCATTCCCCTATGTTTTCCAAGAGCAAAATCGCATTGCAATTTTGGACTTTCTGTTAACGTCATGTTTAGACATTTCTATTTCCGATGGCCTACTTTATTTGCTACATTTTTATGTTTTTCCCTCGTGTCAAATTTAATATATCACAGTTTTATCTAACGATTTCTACTGTACATTCTTCCCGTTCACATACTCAGCTGCTTTCACCACTTCTTTTCTCAAAGATATCCATTCGTATTCTAGCAGATTCCTTCCTCTGTTTCTGTCAATCGTTGCATTACAGTAACTTTAAGCTTACCGAAAAATGTGGATCTTGACTTATTCAAGTTCCATTTCCATAATTTGCTACTGTTTACTGTCTCTTTAGTTGTAAACTGCAGCTCGTAACCAATAAATTATTGTAGGTTTGCGTCTGCACCAGGAAATGTCTTATAGTTTAACATCTGGTTTCGAAAACTTTGTTCCAAAAGTATATTATTCTTTCATGATTCTTAAGCAAGGTGCTGGCGATGATTACATTATGCTCTATGCGAAATTCTATCAGGTGGCTTCCACTTTCATCCCTTCCCCCAAGCCTTTGTGTTCTTACTGTTTTCCTGTACATGCTACCGTATCACATTTTAAATTTTTGTCTCGCTTAACCATCAGAATAGTCTCTTTTGTCGTACATTGTTTCAATGTGTTAGGAGATAGTGAACAATCATGAATGGTAGTCATAAAACCTGTTTATGGTGAAATGAGAAAACATGAATAATGAAATATGTGAAAGAGTACATTGTACAGAAAATGAAAAATTGGTATGTCTTCACCCAACTTAGTCTTTCCTTCATGTAAGTGTAAAATATAGTTAATCAAACGCACCGGGCGTTTCAGTGGGTCCCGCCCCGTACCTCAGTGGCTGGCTGTCCGTCATTGGCTACCGCTAGCGTCTGCCGCTTCCAGATGGGAACGCCAATTCTGCGAGCCGCCGCGTCAAAGCGGAAAACGCTTGCCGCTGCTGTTGCCGCACGCCGCGCTGCCGCGCTCTAGTGGGAATCGGCCTTTAGCGCGGCGCGCTCAGTGTGGACCCGCCTTTAGACAGTCAGAGAAACGCTAAAGTCCGTTATCAATTGATGCCAGCCCTCTGTCGCATCCTTGATCCTCTGGTTATCGATGTACGTTTAGCGGTTCTCGGCTGACGCTCTATCGATCACTCAGGGTATATTGATCAGTATTCAATGTTGAATATGTAATGCAATGTTCGTCAACGCTGCAACATTTTCTGTCGGGGCGAAGGTCATTGACCTCATGTGAGCTAATAGGCAATAAAGAGTGCAAATTTCTGAAGAGTTCTTGTTCTCCCGGTTACATATAATCCCATCCAGTATTAATTGAGAGGTTTTTTTCTTTCTAAGGACATTTTAATTTCCGCTGTCCTGAATATAGTTTGATGGCATCCATTACAAAATATACCCGTTGCAATTCCACAGAGCAAAACATAGTGACGTGCAATAGAAGAATGCTGTGTGAAGATGTGCGGCACTGCATTTTTGGCACAATTAAGACCAAATAACATGTCTTACATTCTTACATTTCCTCTAACTCGTATGTTTTATGTATCAGACTCTTCAGAAAGATGTGTGTACAAAATGAACATATTTCTAAAAATTCGATTTTTTTTTATTTTTATTTTTGACGTCCTATCTCAACCATTTGGGCGGGGGGGGGGGGGGGGGGGGGGGCAATATCTTTACAGTGGGGAAGTGATTTTGCTGTTTCTTCTTCGTTTAATGCTCTCACGTCAAATGAAAGCAAAACGGATTTCTGTGGCCGGGAGCTATCAAGTGAGTTAAAATACATTCACAGAATTACGGAAGGCAAAAATATGTTATTAGTTTCAGATTTTATTTCATTTCCACCTTTCTGAAAGTCAAGCATTAATCGCCTTGCAGAACAATGAAGTTAATTTTGTCAGTTTCCTCAAGAAATTTGGCTTTTATTAATTTTTTCCGCTGAGGCAGTCAATTGATTTGAAACGAAGTCTTTAATTACACACTGTTGGCTAGTTTAAACTGTTTGCTGCATTTAAAGTGCACGTTTTCATCATCTAGCACGTGTGGCATTATGCCATAATAAAGAATCAAACATGAGATAATACAGTACTGGTACTCCAAGAAATTTTACGTCCCGAAAACCACACAAAAGCTTAATATCAGGTCGAGTCCTACTTAATTGGGAATCTGGACATATGAATGTGCACTTTAAAAGTATGCAGTTTAAATGTGCACATTTTAGTATGGTTCACGAAATTCCGATGCTCTTGGAGCTCAGCTGATGTCTTGTGTATTATGACACAATGTAAGATCTTTTAATGTTTTACGATTATGAACATACGGGTTTCCTGCGTCACCGTAAATGTGCAAAAGCTGTGGCGCCTGTTATCTGGCGCTCTCTGTCAACTGTTGAAACGAACCTATTTCTAACAGGTCGCGGGAAAATATTGCGAATGGTGGTTTGAAAAGCGTTACTTTAACTATGTGCGAGATTGAACGATGTATTTCTTAAATCACACAGCGTTTGATTCTTTTAAAAATAAACTCTCTTATGACGAGCCATTTAGAAGAATTTCGAGTCCAGAAGATCAGACATTCATGTCGTGATTAAAAATTTCATTGGCACATTTGTGTTCTAGGGGAAAGCTGGGTAAAGTGGCCACCCCAAGAAAAACATTTTGTTTCATTTACCTCATTTGACAAATAAGCATGTAGAATGTATCTTATTAAACTATGTACATTCTAGAACCATAAAAAAGTTTTATTATTACCCAATACCTTGTTCTGTAGTAGTGGGCTGAAAAGACTGTCTGCAAAATGGCCATTTTGCCCAGTAGTTAGGGCAAAGTGGCCACAGGTGGATAAAAGATAAAAAAGACTTAAAGAACAAGTTTAGGACACTGTGAATAGAAAGTAATTACAAAATGAAGAACGTAGCCCACACATTTACAGAATGAAATTTATTTAAATTTGAGAAAAAAATATTCAAACTTACTAACAATTTACCAAATTATACAAAACGTTAATAGTTTTACTTTCCAAGTTACAGTGCACCATTTGTCATGAGATCAAAGTCAAATTAGGGTCATAAGTCATTTATCTCTACAATATTCACACACAAACACGTTGTCATCTTCATCACATCCGGCACATTCTTCATGAGCCCACAGCTTGCAATCAGAGCATCTAATCCAACCTTCATTGTCTTTAGATTTAGAGAAAGCCTCATTACAATAAAAACATTCAGTGTCCTTATCTTCCTCGCTGTATTCTCCAAAAAGCTGCTTTTTGCACTTTACTCCTAGCTTTCCTATTTGCACTTTTGCTTTGTTATTAGGCCTTTTTATTTCAACAGGTGGTTTAGACATGTTAGTCATTTCTTCTTTTTCTACCGCGTATGTTCTTTTCTTGATTTGCTTTTTCTTCTTCACCTTATCTTCTAACAGCTCGGTTTTGTAAGGGCTAGAGGTTATTATCGTTGCCTGACCCCTTCTTTCCCCTTTCTTTCTTTGTTGTTGTTGCTGCTGCTGCTGGCCTAATTTTAAATTTGGTAAAGGTAGGCCTATAATATCTTTTGGGCTTTCTGCAAAAGATATTGACTGTGTTAGCTTCTCATTTGCGTCAGCCATGAAAATGCCATCATTATTGTTATTGCCACTCGCTTCTTCTTCCTGCACAGCTTCATTTTCATTAGTAGGATTATCAACTGCTTCTTCACTATTTGCTGCTACAACATCAAATTCATCATCTTCAATTTGCATAGGCCTATTAACTATGTCTTTAACACATTCACTTCCTTTGTTTGTCTCATTTACTGTGTTCCTTCTATTATCTTTTTAGTTTTCACCACAGATCATGCCTATGTCCGATATGCACAATTCTGCAGCAACGAAATCTGCATCTGAAAATATATACGCGTCCAAAGGGACAATCCCGCATTTACGAAATCCATTTACCGCTGAATACAGTACTGCTGCCAGCAGAAATGCCTCTCCAAGAAGCTTACTGATTTGGAATTGTGTTATTACCCTTCCTGGGTTGTTTCAGAGAAACATTTCACAAGCTGTGGCATAGAATGTTTTGAAAGGTGCCATAAATGATACATCTAGAGGTTGTAGTTTGTGGCTACAATGTGGTGGCAGACACACTACAGTTGTGTGATTTTCTCTGCCTTTTTCTATAAGTCTATATTTTTTGTGGGGGTGGCGTGTCCATCCAGGATAAGTAGGACTGGATCGTCAGCCGCAGGTTTTGTGTAATTCAAGAAATGATCAAACCATTTCATGAAAATATCCATCTGCATCCATCCACTATGATGGCAGGCAAATTCGGTTCCTGGAAGAGCACCATCTTGAAGTTCAACTATCATTCTTTGTCTGGGAAATATCACAAACGGTGGAATAAATGTCCCCACTGCAGACATGCATATGGCTATTGTTGAAAAGCAAACTTTTTTCTGCTGACATAACAGCACCAACTTGGCGTCTGCCTTTACAAGAGAAGACTTTGAAATTTCTAGACTGAACTGTCATTAGACCAGTTTTGTCAACATTGTAGATTCTGTGAGCAGGGTAAAAAGAGTTTTTCTTGCATTTCCTGGAGAAATTTGAAAAATCTTCGCACATTAGCTTTATTAAAGCCCTGAGCCCTGGCTATTGAAGTGGATTCTGGTTTCCTAAGGCTTACGTTTGGATGTTTTTTCCAAAACTGTGCCACCCAGTCCTTGCCTGCCATCCTTTTTTCTTTATTAAATGGGTGTGGTAGATAATTCCGCTCCGCAAGTTGAAACGCCAAGTGTCGTAAATCAGTTACTGATATGCCATAATATCGTCATTCCATGTCAAAAATATGGTTAACAAGTTCTTCTTCTTGCTTTTCGTTGAAAACACATCTAGTTTCCAAGAACCTTTTGATTTTCAATAGCATCACAGTTTTTCTTCTGGAATCTTCGTTTAAGTGTGTTTCTTGGAACATTGAACTGTATGGCTGCTGTTGCAAAGGGCATCTTTTCTTTTCTTACAGCTTCCAGTGCCTGTTGCATAGCCTGGGATTCCCACGATTGTTGCTGTGATTTTCTCAAATAATTTGACGGCATCTTAGCACATTCCTGTAATAATAGAATATACGTTTCAAAACTCGGTTAATATATTAAAGCTTTAGTATACCTACGTATTTTCAGACAGACTATTTTCTTATTATCAATCGGTTGTTTTAAAATACAGGGTGGCGCACGAAATGTGTTACCATTTCGTTTTTTAATATGAACGTTTTGTCAATACAATCTGAAAGGAACATATACTACAATGAAGAGCCGTCCATGGAGATTTGTTCTAACTCAGCACATGCTCAATATGTCCACCATCTCGCTTCCTAACTTACTTCGAACGAACACTGAAGTTAGTGATTACCCTACGGCACATGTCTCGTAATTTCACTGTAAGCTTGAAGAATAAGTCTTCTGAGCTCCATTAAATTCCACAGCTTCTTGTTACTGCCTTGCCTTTCAACATGCAGTGGTTCATGCAAGATGGAGCAAGGCCACATACTGCAAACACTGTGTTGGAGTTTTTACGGGAGCATTTTGACGTGGGAATCATTTCACTCAGGTTTCCAGGTCGCTTCAATGACGGACAAAATTGGCCCGCCAATAGTCCAGACCTCGATCCATGTGACTTTTTTCTTTGGGGGTACCTAAAGGAAAAAATTTAATGGAGCTCAGAAAACTTATTCTTCAAGCTTACAGTGAAATTACGGAAGACGTGCCGTAGAGTAATCACTAACTTCAGTGTTCGTTTGAAGTAAGTTAAGAAACTAAATGGTGGACATATTGAGCAAGTGCTGAGTCAGAACAAGTCTCCATGGACGGCTTTTTATTGTAATCAGACGTATAGAAAAAACAACTGCAGACGAGTGCATCCATCTATCTCCACAAGACTCGCTGGCAATACCAAAGAAGTCTCTTTGAATAATTTTAAGTGTTCTCCACTAGGCTGGAGCACTCTCGAAGGGAATAAAAGCAATTGGCTACTTTACCCACTCTGCTCACTATAGCCGCCCATACCCTATATCTTAAAGTGTAACATGCGCAGAAAAGATCAACATTGTATGTAAAAGCTTAGCTTCTCTTGCTGCTTATTAACTTTAGAGACCAATATCCTATGTGAAAGCAAAGCTTTCCTTGTACCAACATTATGTACATTAATTTAAACCATTAACTTTTCCTGTTTGTGTTCGCGCTACTTAACAATGATGTTGCTATTGGCTGACTACATCACGTGTCCTATGCTCTGAATAACTGTAGTCTTCGGCTGACGAGTTCACATGACTGGCTTACAAAAGTGTGCCGCACTCTCGATTTCAATGATTCGGAAAGTAACATGTGGTGTTTGCTAGAATTCGAATTTATACCCTCTTAATACGTAAATATGCAGCGTTCATGTAGCTTCAATCAAAGATCTTTATTAAACGTGTTTTTTTCTCTGAGTTTAGTTTTCTATAATGCCAGGAAATTGTACGCCTGTGTTTAAAACCATAACCAGTCAAAGGATAAGTTTTTAACATGGAAAAGGTGTGTTTTCACCCGGGAGAAAGTGTATTTTTAACTGGGAGATCCGGGAAAAATCCGGGATTTTTTTCTTTGCCCGTGTATACACCCTGGTCTGTGAAAATATCTATGCCCGAAGCATACAGTTACCACCTTCATACCTTAGCAAAAGATCTGGCCGAGAAAATTCTGACTATATGCAAAATTGTTAAGCATGTCGAAGGCTTCCATCCAGTTATTTGTTGACCCGTCTAGTGAAGCAGTTGAAGACAGCAAAACGAAACCAAAGTTTTCAATGTCACATTTAGAAATTGTTCACACAGTAGGGTCATACAAACATATCATCATATAGACTCCCTTGTGGATGACACAGTAATAAGAATACCTGGCATAGAGAAACAACTGAAAGAGTTGAAAACAAACTGGTCACCAGGTCCAGCTGGAATACAAGTTCGGTCTTACAAAGAGTACTCTACAGCATTGGCCCCTCACTTATATGCATTTACTGTGAATCGTATCACCCAGCACAAAGTTACAAGTGACTTAAAGAAAGTGCAGGTGATACCTGCATGTAAGAAGGGTACAAGAATGGACCTGCAAAATTACAGACCAATATCCTTAACATCGGCTTGCAGGACAATTCTTGAATACATTATGAATTCAAATACAGTAAATTTCCTTGAGACAGAAGAGCTAGCGTGGATTTAGAAAGCATTGCTTGTGCAAAATTCAGCTAGCCCTTTCCTGACATGATATCCTGCAAACTATGGATGGAGGATAACAGGCAGATTCCAAACTCGTCAATTTCCAGCAATTGTTTGACACAGTGCACCACTACAGACTGTTGATGAAAGTCCAAGCATACTGTTTAGGTTCCCACATATTATTGGCTCAAAGACTTTTTAAATAATAGAATCCAGTACGTTGTCCTCAAGGGTGTGTGTTCATCACAGAAAAGGGTATCATCAGAAGTGCTGCAAGGAAGTGGGATAGGACACTCTCATTCTCTGTATACTCCAGACAGGATAGACAGGTTGCTACTTACTGTATAAAAGACACATCAAGTTGCAGACAGGCACAATTAAAAGACACCTACATAGAGCTTTTGGCCACAGTCTTCATCAGTAAAAGAAAGAAAAGCACACACCGCCAACTCCAGCATCTTGGGCTCAAATACAACTATCACGTGGGATGCAAGCAGTAATCTGGAATTTTGTGGTAAGTTCCTATGGAACCAAACTGCTGAAATGACGTCATCAGTCCCTAGGCCTACACACTACTTAATCTAACTTAAAATCTAACTTTCACTAAGGACAACACACACACCCATGTTCGAGGGAGGATTCGAACCTCCAACAGGAAATCCTGTGTTGTGGAGTGTGCAGGGACTAGACTGCCAACAGGTGCAGTGTCTTGAGGTTGGGAGGCAGGGAGGTGGGAAAAAAAGATGGCTCAGGTAGTGAAGCAGCAATCTGGATCCTTACCTCCACCAACAGCTTTCCTGAACTACGCAGGTGGTTGTTATCCTTAAAACATATTCACAGCTCTCTTAATTATCCCGGCCGCAACCTACACTAACATACTGTTCCCACACCCTCAACCCAACAGTTCCCACCCCCTTTGTCCCATCATCTTCTCCCCACTCTCATCTCCCACCCTGTTTATTTGCTGGCCTCTGACAACGCATCTGCCCATATTTCCCCACTCCTCTCCTTTTTTCTCCCACCTCCCTGCCCCAAAACCTCCCGACATTGCACCTGTTGGCAGTCTAGTGCCTGCACACTCAACCTGACAGTGTTCGTCTCTCTCTCTCTCCTCACTCGTACACTACTATCCCTTCTCCGCCCCTCCAGATTGCTGCTTGCATCCCACTTGGTAATGCATTCCAGCCCTAGATGCTGGTGTTGGTAGTCGTGTCTGTGTAAGATGTGCTTGCTTGCTTGCTTTTTGTGTGTGTGTGTGTGTGTGTGTGTGTGTGTGTGTGTGTGTGTGTTTGTTTTTACTGATGAAGGCTGCAGCCAAGAGCTTTATGTAAGTGTCTTAATTGTGCCTGTCTGCAATGTAACATGCCTTCTTTAGGGTAAGTAGCAATCTGCCTTTTCCTACATTGTTGTACATAAATGATCTGACAGAGGAAGGGTGAGCACCAATTTACAGCTGTTTGCTGATAATGCTGTGGTGTATGGGAAGGTGTCATCATTGAGTGATGGTAGGAGTGGACGGTATGACTTAGAATTTCTAGCTGGTGTTACGAATGGCAGCTTACTCTAAATGTAGAAAAATTGTAAGTTATTGTGGATGATTAAGAAAAACTAAATGTAGAAAAATTGTACATTACTGTGGATGATTAGGAAAAACTATGTCACATTTGGATACAGACAACAGTTGGATTAAAGGAAGACACTGAAACAATTCAGAGGTGAGCTGCTAGATTTGTTACCTGTAGGTTCGAAAACATTTTACATAGATGCTTTGGGAACTGAAATGGGAATCCCTGGAGGGAAGGCAACACACTTTTCAAGAAACACTAAGAAAATTTTGAGAACCGGCTGTTGAAGCAGGATGATTCTACAGCCAACATACATCTCATGTTAAGAACCATGAAGGTAAGAGAAATTAGGGCACATATGGAGGCATATAGGCAGTTATTTTTTTCATGTTATTGCAAGTGGAACAGGGAAGGAAATAACAAATAGTGCGACAGAGTACCCTCTGGTACGCGCTGTATGGTGGTATGTATGGAGCATGTATGTAGATGTACATGCTGTTCATGTAATTAGCTTGTGCCTGTCCATTCATTCCGGACTACAGCTGGTGGCAATGATTCTAATCTGTAATGCTGCACTAACTTCTGGCTCAGGTGTTGGCTCAAACTTTATCTCACAGGCTACCCTGCCAATGACAGAGTTATTTCTACATTACAGTCACTTTCACGGGCAAGCGCTACAGGGTAATGTGTTGCCCACCAGTTGACATTCAAGAAATCTGCTGGAATTACAGAAATTAGTTCCGTGAGTCAAACACGGTTTTGTGAAGAATTTTTAAGCACGAGCATCATGGGCAATTTATGGATTTGTCGTGAAGCACATTTCCACATCTCCAAACTATGTAAGAAGCAGGACTGTACATTTTGGAGTTATGGTAACTGCAGACAACTGCATTAAATAGCTCCTTTACTCTACAAAAGTTAATATTTGGTTTGCTGTACCTTCATCAGGATTGTTGACCCTACTTTTCCAAACATGTCCTTGACAGTTAATGACCTCATATAAACAAGCAAGCTTGTGGGAAGAGCTTTGTGGAAAAGACTTGCTTAGTATGAAGTAAATATGGAGACATTTCCAACAGAGCAGAATAATCTCTCATAGAGAGAGGGTAAGCAGAAATATTGTTAATAGTTTTTCTTCCAAATAATGTGATCCGTCTGAGAATATCATGTAGCAGCTGTTCCTTCTTCCCAGTGGATCTTATTGTGCACCTCTTTCATGCATAGTGACTTTAAGAATAGCAGCATCAGGATAAGAACAGATCTGGCAAGAATAGCCGAAATCCAATGTCAGTACTGCAAATAGTAGTGAATAACTTCAGGGGATGGGTGAAAAGGCATACACTTGGGCATCTTACTAGAGTTGTTAGTGGTTCAAATGGCTCTGAGCACTATGGGACTTAACATCTGTGGTCATCAGTCCCCTAGAACTTAGAACTACCTAAACCTAACTAACCTAAGGACATCACACACATCCATGCCCGAGGCAGGATTCGAACCTGCGACCGTAGCAGTCGCGCGGTTCCGGACTGAGCGCCTAGAACCGCGAGACCACCGCGGCCGGCAGTTGTTAGTGGATTTGTATGTTTGCACTGATTGAGATTCTTATCCAGGGTTGCATTATCTAATAAGGAGGATTCTTTTACCTGTTTTGTTATCAGCAAGACTACAACGAACTGAGAGATTTGTCTGCACACCGGTGTGTTTTAGATGTTAGAGTGCATAAGAATTCACATATTTGTAACAATACATAGTGATATCTCTTGCCAGAAACTATCATTTCCAACAGTTGCAATTGTTAGTGCAGATATATAGCTTATTTCATGCTAAAGCTACTGCAACTTATAAATGGGCTTGATGTCTGAAAGTAAGTTTAGCTGACAGGTGAATGTCTTCATGGATGAAGGTAGTGTAATGTTGAGAGAGAGAGAGAGAGAGAGAGCAGTTCAGATTTAATGACAAATTTTTAACTGCTCCGGAGAATAAAAGGGATTATGGATCACTAAGACCAAAATTCCATGTAAATGTGAACTAGACGAGAGGCTAGCAGGCATTGTGCTCCCTTGAGGACCCAAAAGAGAGGCCATTAAATTCCATACGATGGTTGGCACTTTTGATAATTTAACCCTAGAAACACCAAGCACAGGAAAAAATTGCCCGTACATTTTTATTTTTAAAAAATGGCATGGCAGATATCTTTCTATGTTTTTGGGTCTTTTTCAATTTGTCTGTTACCTTATAATACACTATGCTGTACGTTTCTGTGGTTAAATTTTTATAATTGCAAGCACAAAATAGGAATTTTCGCCCAAGGGCACATTTCGTCCGAGGTTGGTACTCCAAGTAACCATAATTCTTATTATCTTCCCTACAACTATCAAGCACGGACAAAATTTGTCCGTACGTTTTTGTTTCTTTAATTCAGTTGGCAACCTCGAATATGAGTTTTACAGTGGTTTGTCGAGCATCTAATTGTTGAGTTTTTAGATGGTGGACTGCGTTTCTTTCTGCAGATGTAAGGTTAGTATGCATGTTGAGGGATTTGGGGAATGATGGTGAGGCAAGGTTCGAGGATAAGAAATTCTGGAAAGTTAGCAGGGGGTGGTTTGGAGGCAATGGTGGTGGATCACGGTTGGATGGAGGAGTGAACTGAGTTAGGCAAGGTTCAATGTTGGTCTTTGGCTGAGTCTGATTGGTTGGGTTGGTGGCAAAAAAGTGTTTCCACTGTAGGGACCGGGAGAAGGAGAGAAGGTCTTTAACTAGTCCTGCATGGTTGAATTTGGGAGTGGGGCAAAAGGTGAAGCCTTTGGAAAGGACTGATATTTCTGTGGGACTTAGGCTTCTGGAGGAAAGGTTCATGACTGTGTTGCGGGTCTGTTTAGGATTTGAGTCTGTGTGGTGGTGGGAGGGAGTTTCGGAGGGTGGGGTAAGTGTAGTTGGTCTGTGAGACAAGGTTTGTCAGCTATGAGGGGGCATGGGGGAGGTTTGGAGGTTGTTGTAGAAGTGGTAATTTGATGGTAAGGTCATTAGGGGGGATTTCATGAGCCAAGCAACAACGCAGGAACCGTATGTGGGACTGGGATCTGGCTAGGGATAAGGAAACTATTCTGTATTGACGCAGATGGAAGGAGCAAGGATCCATGGTGGTTCAAAAATGCGAAAAAATACGTAAGAAAGTAGAATTACGTCCGAAAAATTACGCAAAAATACACCCAAATACGTGTGGAAAGTGCGAAATGGATTCACAGGGGAAAAAAAAGACATGAAATCTGAGGAAGACGACGATATTGGAATGAAAACGCACTAAAATTGGCAAGAAGTCACAAAGGTCAAAGTAGAGAATAACTAACCATTAATAAATATATTACTGTGGGCAGATAAGCGTAGAGAAGGGGGATGGCAGATGTGACTGGATGAGGTGGATTTAGGGGTGTGTGAACAGGAATAGAACGGAGAAAGTGTAGGGGTTGGGGAGGGGTTCATAGTTAGAGATGTAAGATCGTGTGACACCAGAAAAGTGTGGGAGATAACAGGCAAAAAGACGGGAACTGACACAGGGAGCGTGATCAGTTTGAAGGTATAGGCTTAATTATATCGACGGGAGTAATTTGGGACATAAGATGCTGCACCAATAATCAGTGTATTCTTGACACCGTCTGTTGCATGCGGCCGAGTCCGTTGATACAGTGTGGCTCCATAAGTAGTGCGTGCAGTGCGGTTCATAAGGCAACAACAGAAACGCAGGAAAGAAAAGAAAGAAGGATGGACATTGAGTACAGCAACGCAAAAGAAAGCAGTTACAAAGGTAAACAGCACAGGGTTTGGATCGAAGAAAAGCTGTCAGGCAGAAATCAAACAGTGGAAAATCCAGGAGGGAAAGTAACAATACGAGAGAAGGAAAGTTGCTGCTACTCACAATATAGCTGAGATGCTGAGCCGCGATAGGCACAATAAAAAGATTCACACAAACATAGCTTTTGGCCATTAAGGCCTTTGTCAGAAGTAGACACACATACACATACACACTCACACAAGCGCAACTTGCACACACATCTGCAGTCTCAGAGAGCTGAAACTACTTACCCCCTCCCCCCTCTGCACCTTCTCTCCACCCTCCATCTAAAATGCAACACTTCACTGGCCACCACTCCCACCATACTATACCTCCCCCTCCCCGCCCCAGCCTCCTCCTTACCCCCACCCAGTCGCCACTCCCATCATGCACTGGTGCTGCTGCTCACAGTGTACTTTCAGCCCTCTGAGACTGCAGATGTGTGTGCATGTTGTGCTTGCGTGAGTGTGTGTGTGCGTGTGTGCATGTGTGTGTGTGTGTGTGTGTGTGTGTGTGTGTGTGTGTGTGTGTGTGTCTACTGCCTTAATGGCCGAAAGCTATGTTTGTGTGAATTTTTTTATTGTGCCTATCACGGCTCAGCATCTCCATTATATGGTGAGTAGCAACTTTCCTTCTCTCGTATTGTAAGCTTTCAATTATGTTGTCACTATTTCCTGTTAAACTAATACCTCAGTGGAAACAGAATTACATAAAATAAATACATATTACAACAAATTACATGATTTACAACTTATTGTAACACAGGCAAAATTTGCCCTTGGTTGGTCCTCCGTGTAACCTAAAACACCTTGGTGTTTCTAGGGTTAAGGAAAGCAGTACCCCTCCCCCATGTAGCACAATACACATATTACATGTCTGAACCACGTATTGCGCTTCATACATCAAATCAATAATCAAAAATAACCCTATCCACCTCACTGCAGTATCTGCTGCTGTGAAGTGTGTATGTATAATCATTGTGGTGCTTGCATCCACATTATGCTGATGGTAGCAACAACCAAAATTTCTTACCACCCATGGTGTGTGATTATCAGTAGTATAGATAGCAACAGCTGCAGTGTGTGATTTGAGAAATGACCACTAACAAATAGTAATAGATATTCTTTGTTCATGATTTTCTTAAAAACCATTCTATTTTGACTGTTTGGTGTTCTATACAGACCAGAATTTAGAGTAAATCCATGCAGTGGTAAATAAATTCTGAAATGGTATGATGAGTTTGAAGGAACATGAGAAGGATTACCGAGTTGGTTGCACCAATAATCACGCCCATTTAGCAGTAGTTCATTTATTAACCTTAACACATACAAGGATCACAAAGAACTGCCCTCAACATTGCGGAACAGCCGAAGATAATGCTTTGAGTCCAAAGATGGATGCATGTCGATGTTGGTGTCAACTTCATCGGCGCCACATAGCCTGCCCCCCCCCCCCCCCCCCCCAGTAAGGAGTACTCTCGAGAGGCCGGGGGGGGGGGGGGGTGACTATGGCATCGGCAGGGGTGCTCCAGGAGCCGGACCACGGGGTCAGCTCGACAGCGTTGTAGGGGAGCTGTGTGGGTAGATGTCGTGAAGGAAGGTTCGGCCACCGAACCTGGAAGTCGTTGAAGCCAGCCAGGTGTCGTACTGGGCGTGCTGGGCGTGCGGCGACAGGTAGGCCGGCAGTTTGCAGGTGGAACGGAGTGATGACGACAATGTCTCTGGTGGGAGTGAGCACTGGATGTAGAGAAACACACGACGAACAGTGTATAATCGCGCAGTATTATTGAGATGTCATGGATTATGTCCAGGGGGACAGGCACTAACGCCTCGAGTGAGGGCACTTTCAAGATGGGGGGGAGGGGGGGCGTGAGAAACCTCGACAGGGCGAGGCAGGCGATGGTGGAGAGGTCGAAGGGACCAGCGAAGGGCCCGACAGCAAGGGCGTGATTGTAGGTAAGCTTGACGTGGGGAGCATGTGGTCACTCAACGGAGTGTGTAAGACCAGCGTAGAGGGCGAGGTCGGAGGAGAGCTTGACGATTGGCGCTGGAAGTCACTTGATCGAGTGTGTAAATCCGACGTGGAGGGAGTGGTCGGAGCATCGTGAGCCATGACAGTGAGTGGCGTTGTCGTGGCCTGAAGGGGGTAGAAGAAAGCTCAACATGAGCAGGCTTAAGTCTGTTGAGAGAGACTGTAACAGCTGGATCTTTCACCTGGATGTCATAGGTGTTGGCTGAGCGCTGGAGAACTCAGTACGGGCCGGTATATAGAGGTTGGAGGGGAGCACGGACAGTGTCATCTCAGAGCATGACGTACTTGCAATTGTCCAGAGATTTCGGAACGTGAACCTTAGGGCAGGAATGGCTGGCAGGCGGAAGGATATGGAGGTTGATGAAGTGGCGTCTGACGCAGTCCACGAAGGAAGGTAAGTCAGACTGAGGGAGAGAAGTGGAAGGGTTCACAAGTTTGCCAGGGAGAACAATGTTCTGGCCGTATACGAACTCGGCTATTGTGCCTTTGAGGTCTTCCTTATAGATCGCACGAATGCCGAGTAGCACAAGGGAAGGGCGTCTGTCCATAGAGTGTCGAGGCATTGAAGAGCCACCTTGAAAGTGCAGTGCCAGCGCTCGACTAGCCCGTTACTTCGCCGGTGATATGCTGTGGTATAGATGCGCCAGATGCCACAAATGTTACAAATCCTGTTGAACTGGGCCGACTCAACTTGTCTGCCCTGGTCAGTCGTGATGATAGCTGGACATCCGAAATGCGATACCCATGACTCGACGAAACCTCGAGCAACAGTTTCTTATTGGGGAGGGGGACAGCCTCGATCCAAGTTGTTTAGTCGATAGACGAGAGAACATAACAAAAGCCGTTAGAGGGGGAGAGAGGGCCGACAATGTCAATATGAATATGCTGGAAACGCCCAGGAGGGATCGAAAAGGTGCTGAGGGGGGCCTGACGTGTGCTTGTGTATTTTGCAGCGTTGGCACGCGACACAGGAGTGTGCCCATTGCTGGCAGTCCTTGTTGACATTTCTCCACACAAAGCACTCCGCTATGAGGTGGGCGGACGCACGAACACCAGGGTGGGCTAAATTATGCAGTGCGTTGAAGACAGATTAACGGAGCATGGTTGGTATGAGGGGGCGTAACGTGCCCGTACTGTCGTCGCACCAGATCTCACCAGAAATACCAGGGAAGGTGGTGCGGACGAAGTGTAGTGAAGAAGTAGAGTCTGAAATCAGGTTTTGTGTTTCCTCGTTGACGGGTTGGAGGTTAGGCAGTTCAGAGAGGTCTAACAGCAAATGGACAGTGTCGACTCGTGAAAGGAAATCAGCAACTATATTGTCACACCTTTTATGTGTCTGACATCGCTGGTGAACTGAGACATGAAGTCCATGTATCTGAAGCGGCGAGAAGGCGGGTCAGCTGGCGGGTTTGTAATGGCCGGAGCCAGAGGTTTGTGGTCCGTTAAAACGTAGAAAGGACGTCCCTCAACGTCAGTCTTAAAATGCTTGATCGCTTCGTAGACTGCGAGCAACTCCCTGTCAAACACGGAATATTTCCGTTGTGCATTGGAGAGCTTGCGCAAGAAAAACTGCAGAGGCGAAGTTTGGCCGTCGATTATCTGGCTAAGGACAGTGCTGATGGCAGTATCGCTCACATCTGTGGTGATGAAAAGCTGCGCGTTGGGATGAGGATGCGCGATGGTGCAGGCCTCGGCAAGAAGATTTTTGAGGGCAGTGAAAGAGTCAGTCATAGCAGGGGTCCATGGGACAGGCCGAGATCCAGAAGTGTTGGTGCCTGCCAAGGCATCCGTCAGTGGAGCCTGAATCTCCACAGCTGAAGGTAGATGTCGGCGATAATAATTAACTGTCCTCAGAAAGTGCCGGAGCTCTTTGAATGACGAAGCTCTGGGTAGGTTTAGTATTGTTTGTACTTTCTCAGGGGGCGGTGAAATGCCGTCAGCAGAGACTTGAAAACCAAGAAAAGTGACAGCGGGTTGATGTAGTTGCAATTTGTCCTGGTTGGTCTCGATGCCTGCTGCCGCAAGACTGTTCATAACAGTTTGTACATGTCGAATGTTGTCGTCGATGGAGGAGCTGAACACAAGAATGTCATCAAGATATGCAAAGCAGAATTTTAGGTCGAATAGCACTTCGTTGATGAAGTGTTGCCAGGTCTGGGTTACGTTTTTCAGACTGAAGGGCATGAATCTAAACTGAAATAACCCGATGAGGGTGGTGATTGCTGTCTTCTTGATGTCTTCAGGTGCCATGGGGATCTGGTGGTAGGCCCATTTGCAATCAATGACAGAGAACATGGTCGCACCTGTGAGGGAACTGGTAAAGTCGGCAATGTTGGGTATGGGGTAGGTGTCCATAATTGTCCGTGTGTTTAGTTGACGGTAGTCTCCGCACATGCACCAGGACCCGTCTTTCTTGGGTGTCATATGTATGGGTGTAGACCAGCTACTGGCAGAGGGTTCAATGACGCCAGAGCTTAGTAGTTCAGAAATCTGATTTTTAAGGTCAGAGAGGCACTCGGGACAAAGTCGACGTGGTTCACTGGAGATCGGGGGACCTGGCGTGAGGCAAAGCTTGTGAACCGTGCTGTTGGTGACGACAGAAATGTTGCCAGCAGCACGGGAGTCATTTTGTTTACAATGTGTGGTGTGCAGGGCAGGCGAGGCGTGGTCGTGGTGTTCGGAGCCACTCAGCGGATCCGACGGGAGCCGAGGTGGCAAAGTGTCCCAGGAGTCAACATGACAAGATGGCAACTGGCCCGAAGCAGTGGCACCGTGGTCGGGTGAGCTCGGTAGTCATGAGCCGTTATTGAGTTCATTGTCCGAGGGTGCGGCCTGTGGCAGCACAGTCGCGAGTGAAACGCTTGGCACGAGTGCACTGTTTGTGTTGTCAGTGGCAGTCGCACAGCGGCGCGCAGGAGCCGAATTTGCATAGTTTGAGGTGCTGTCCGTGAGGGGCGTGGTAGGAGCCGTCAGTTCAGGAACACGTGACACTCGTCGCGCATGCGCACCTGTGTCCGGCTGAGTGTCAAACACTGCCGTGTTAGGAGGGTGTGGCCCTGTGGAACTGTCAGTACATGTTATGGCAGTCTTGATAGCACAGTTGCGACGGGTAGCAGGAGGTAAACACACGGAGGCTTGATTGCTGGGACTGCAAGCAGATTCAGCGCACTTACTGACCTTGCTTTGTCCTTGCTGTAGTGTCTGTAACTGTGTTTCGTGGAGCCGGAGGGAGAGCTCAAAGTTTACGTTGTGTAGGCGAGCGACGTGTTCAAGCTCGACAAGGCACTTGTGCGTGGATTCTTGTAACATCGTCGACAGAGACGAGCATGTATGGATGAAATGAGCCCGGACCGATATGTCATGGGGGGTTTGCTCAACGGAGCACAGGGTAAGTGAGTCTTGGACGGATGATGAAACACAGTGTTTCGCACTAGGTCCGGTGAAAGTTTGTGGTGTCGCAAGAAGTCAATGCCTAGTACAGGTCCATCAATTTCACACACTAAAAAAGTCCACTCGAGTTTGCAGTTTACGGAGAGTGAGACGACGTGGGAAGTTGAACCTGAGCATTGCAGTTTAGTTGAATTCACGGCTTGCAGTGAAGTATGATGAGGGCAGACGTTCGACGACGCTAAGAACATAGGCAGCAGCGAAACATCGGCGCCTGTGTCCACTAGGAAAAGGATCCTGACAAAATGTCTTTAATGTAAAGTCGTCCAGCAATTATCCAGTCGTTCCTGCACAGAATGGAGCACTGGGGGTGCCTGTCATGTTGTGCGCACGAGGCGGCACCCGGACCTACCTGCGATTGACGTTTGGGAAGTAGCATGGTGGTCTGCAGCTCCGTGCTGCCTCACCAAACAGTGTGTGAAAGTAACAGTGTGGATAGTGCGGTTGCATTTCCTGCAGAAAGTTCATTGCCAGTGGCGCAGCAGGTTCGGTTGCAGGAGGGGGCATGACCGTGGGCAGAGCCGGTGATGTCCCAGTTGCTTGTTTACTGCTTCCCGGAGCGAGCAGAACGGTCGGCATGGTACAGCCCCGGCCGCAGGGCGATGAGCCTGAACCTGAGACTTGTCAGGTAGGCAGTGGCTGGCGAAATAGAGCAGTGATGCATTGTGTAGCTTGTCAGCAATTGTCACTCTTTGCTCGACAGGTTCATGAGACGTTTGTGCCAGAGCAAAGCGGATGTGAGGGAGATAGTTTATCTGGCCAGATGGTGAGTAGAGCTGTGTCAGAGAATAGATCGGTGCTGACCAGGGCACGTAGCTGTCTCCAGAGCTGGGAAGGTTTGCCGTTGTCTAGTTGCTCGATGTGGAGCACTTGCCATATTGCTGCCTCAGTTGAGCGTGCAAGCTGACGTAGAACTGTCTTTTTGGCTACAGTGTATCAGGTAGATGAGTCCGGGACATCACCCAGGTCAGCAATCAAGTCCTCCTGGTCGTGCAGGTGGATTATGAGGCACAGAAACCTGGTTGACTCATCGAGTTTGTAATGGTCAAACACTTCGTCCACAATTTTGGTCCAGGTTGTTGCTCTGTCGGGATTAAACGGCGGCAACGTCGGTAAGTGTTGTAGAATGTTCGGAAGAACAGGTTGAATTGAGTTCATCGGGGCACTGCCTGAATCAAGCTGTTGTTGCTGTAGTGTTCCAGGAGAGTGTGCCTCCAGGGGATGTGGCAACGACGGCTGTTCGGGTTGCAGCGTGAAGGTGACACATTGTGGTTGAGCGCAATCCATCGTGACACGGAAGGCCGACATGGTAGAGACACCGTAATGTGTCGATTGCGGTTGCAGAAGCTCAACACGTTGCGGATGTGTTCGGATTGACGCGTCGCGGAAGACCGACGCGGATGAGGCACCGAGATGTGCTGAGAACGGTAGAGGAAGCTCGACTGGAGCCGGCGCAGGGGCGACAGGTGAGAAAAAGTTCAAAGTTTGAGAACTCGTGTTAGTCCACAGAAAGCTCAACGTATGATCAGAGCCAGGGCCACCTGTGATGCAGGGAGGCTGAGGAAGTGCGGGCTGTCCAGAAGCACAGTGCAGGAAATGATGTCGAACGTGGGACGGAATGTGTGAATGTTCACTGTTCATAGTCACTCCACTCAAAACGGTGTGCAGATAAGGTGAACGTCATGGCACAAAACACTGAGGAGGCGTAGCAGTGGGATGGAGGTGGAGGTCAGGCACAGATAACAAGTTATTGTTCCTGTTGCATGTCGAGGTATCAAAGTAGGAAGGCATGTGCTGATGCTGAACCGAGGCAGGCGCGGACATGGTTGAATGCTGAGGAGGTAGACCTGTGAACGAAGCAGTTCCGGCCACATCGCAGGTATCCATGTGGTACTGCATGGATTGTAGCGTGGCAAATCATTGTCCTGGCGGTAGTAGGTTGTCCTACGAAGCATTTGCAGAAATCGGCATTGGTCCCGCACTGCATGGAGATCTGTGAGAGGTAACTGCACAGTCAATGATGGAGGGCACATGTGGCAGGAACAAAGGCGTTTGACAGCCAGAGTCATGTGCACTCCTAATCTCACTTATTGTTGCAGGCTTGAAAACGTCCGGCGAAATTGGCAGAATCATCGAGTGAGAGGCATCGTGTTGCAGTCCTGGTGGGTGTACATTGCCCGCAACATGATGCATGTCAATCACAAAATCCGGCGTTAGGCACTGGGCCAAAGTCATTGTTCGAATGCTGTGTCGATGTAATACACACGAAAATAACTGACGCAGAGGTCGCAGACACAGTAAAACAGCGAAAACAGAAGACGTTACAACTCAGGGTCACCAGTGAGGAGGATTACCAGGTTGGTTGCACCAATAATCACACCCATTTAGCAATAGTTCATTTATTAACCTTAACACATATAAGGATCACAAAGAACTGCCCTCAACATGGCGGAACAGCCAAAGATAATGCTCAGAGTCCAAAGATGAATGAATGCATGTCGATGCTGGTGTCAGTTTCATCGGTGCCACAAACATAATAAATTTGCAAAACAGTGGCGGGTATTAGTTGCTAGCAGAAAGAGCAAGTAAGGCATCCGTGCAAGTCTGTCACAGAGCTTCAAATCAATGCATTTAGATAGCTGAGAACTTGGTATACTACATAGTAGTAGTTTAGCAAGTATCTATTAAAGAAAAATACCTACAGCCTGCAGCTGATTCAAGCTCAAAGAACACTTACACAGGTATGTGACAGTCTCTTTGTGTAGATATGTATGTTGGTGTTCAGTTATGAAGCAACAATTCATATTTCATGGCATGCAAAGCCTATGGAATGGGTGAAAATCTCCAGTGATTTGTGGAACTTGAAAGTGTGTTCCACTGTTCGTCAAAAAGTAATTATGAGCCCTATTTCTTCTTTGGAAACATTAACAATCGCTCAATGTCGCAACATCCTTAAACCATTTCACTCCAAAAGTAAAAGCTGTGAAAAAATATGGTACATTGTCCTCAATTTCACTTTAAATTAATTGAAATAACATAAATATTAAAAACTAGCAGTATGTTTTGTCATTTGCACTACACATTATTTTGTGCAGCACAACACTGCGAGTTTCCTGGGGTGGGGAGGGGGGGCGATCCATCACATGCTTTTATTTGTGGAAAATGTACAACGTTGTTGTTATATGAAAAAACTGACCAAAGTCAATGGCACTACTCATAAAATTTTTAGAAACACTCTGAAGGTGAACCTGACATTTCTTGCATATGTAAATTGTTTGGTTATTGCAAATCTTGCATCTCCTCCTTCCATTCCCTACACTGCGGACTCTAATATGGTCACTTCTGTTCTCCCTCATTGCTCCTGGCTGTCTGTTTCTGCTGGGACAACAACCGAAGTTGAAGTGTCTTTTTTCAGAGATTTGTGATTTATCTCTCACATTCTTCTTCAATTTTGAAAAGAGAGAATACAATCTGTGATCTCAAGTCAGTTTGACATGGTAGAGCCTGTTGCCACATGGTACAGCATTAACAACAGCGGTGTTGATTCCATTGGAGAATAATGGCCATTATCATTTCTTGCCTCTAATTCTGATTCTATAGTCTGCAATGGCAATGTCATGCAGAGCCTGTGCTTTGGGTGTATTGTTGATAACATCCCAGTCAGGCACTATGTTGTGCTTCTTTTCCTTCACTGTACCTCTTCACATTCAATGTTGGCTCAAGGATACCATAGTAGGTAACATCTGTTACAACAGAACTGCCATGAACACTGAATTGTTTGTTGTTGCCATCAAATCAATAATCAAAGTTCCCTTTTGGTTCTGTCCCTAAGGTTTTTGTTGTTGAAGTGGACAAGAGACCACTCTGTTCTCTTTCACTGCACCAGCTGCAAATAACTTCATCTCTGGCAACCAGATTGGCAGGTGATGGCTTGTGAGGAAGTTATCTAAAAATATGATTTTCAGGATTGTGAACAATTTTCAACAAGTTTGTTAAAACTGTTTCACCTAAATCCAGGCTTTCGTTAGCCATGTGTGAAGCTCCATCATAAGGGTCAAACTGATACACATATCCTCCAGTTAGGCTATATTTCACTGTTTGAATACAAACCTTACTGGTTTCCCTTGTAACAAGTCTTTGCTGAATGACATCCAAAATATGGCACCATCTCTCCATCAGTTGATATCTTATGTTGTGAGAGATTACGCCAGTCTATACCATTTATTAAAAAGATGAATGCACTTCTTTATTTCATCAAATCTATTACCCGATGTTATTTCGTGTATGAGGGGGCACCTTTTATCTTCATTTAACTCCAGATATATATTCCTAATCAGTAGTGGTGTGTGACATTGCAAATGTGTGGTTACTTTTATTTTGAGACATTTGATTGAAAACTTTATTATTTTATCCAAAATTGGTTGTCTACATTTGTATGGAGTCAAACTTCCAAACTTATTCCTTATTTCTTTGACGCAACTAATTTCACAATTTTTAGACGTGTCAGCATAAATTGGAGTATGCTTCACCCATTTTATTATATGTTTTATTTTTCTGTTCTTACACAGTATTTTGTGTAGTTTCAGGTGCTGAATATATTTTGCCATCTAAAGTAGTACGAATTTCAGATGCAGCCACCACATCTACTGGAAATCAATCCCCCCTATTAATGATAATGACACATTAATCTTCTATTTGTTCCTCATCAGCAAGGTATGATTGTTTCTTCTGCCTCTAATTCCTCAAGAACAGGTATAATTTCCTCAGCTGTTTGTAACGTCTCTGTTTAGAAAGCCATTTCTAAGTTCTATAATTGAAAAATAGAACAAAGAATGAAATGCAACTTTGTTTTTACAAAAGCTAAATATCATAAGAACTATGAAAGTCCTAATAGAACATTACAATACAAAGTACTTACAAGAGAGGTTCAATGTTTCTAAAGTATCCATGATAAAACACAAAGCCAGATATAATTCTTAAACTTAGAACTTTTAGACTGCAAAACGCTTCATTAGTGCCAAACATTCAATTCAAGTTTTTATCTTTGACAGCACAAGATCATGTCTTGTCACAGAATGTATTTGAGCTGGGCAACTCCCAACATTGCATCAGCATACCACGTATATTGATCAGTCACTTCTTCCAATTTTTTTTTCCTCCATACTGTGTTATACTAATACTTAGAAATAAGTTCAGTTTGACTGCTTATTGTGAAGCTAAATTCCATGTTGTACACTGGGAAGAAATGGGTTTGCCATAGGCTGAATGGGACAGTGTAGACTTATCTTTCAACAGGATGACAGGCCTTCCACATTTTCATTACACTGTTTTGAAGCACCTCAATGGAAACAATTGAAAGCAAAGACGAAAATTAAAAAAAAAAAGGTATTTCCTGGCTACTGATTTATCACTTTTAGTTTTTTTTTTTAATAGGACAATATTTATATCATTTTCAATAATGCTAGCTGGCCTTTAAATGAAATGTAAGTACAATATGTAAGCCTCCCCCCATCATAGCACATACCATAAATAATTTACCTGAATAACTGCCACACACTGCATACATCATTTCAACAGCTTTTCCATTCATCTGATCTGTGATTTTAATTCAGTTAAAAGATAATGTGTTGAATCATAGAAGTAATGTTATATAGTTATTTTTGGATAATACTAGTAGGTTAAATGATCTGCTTTAATATCTTTATCAGCGTAATCAGTGGCCATTACATAAGCCTAGAGCTGTAGTGACTCCTGCATATGGTGCTCAAGTGAATAGTACCTCCTTGCACATGAGAGAGTGGCCAAGATGCCATTTTTGTAGCACCAGAATATCGACATCGCTGCTTCTTGCAGTTAATTACAAATTATGCAAATAAGCTACCCTTGACGTAATCACAGTAGTCACACACATGTTAATAAATGGCTAACACAGCCCATGGAGCAAGGGCCCAGTTGTAGGATGCCTGCCTAACAGTTTGCAGTGACAACAAGAATTTGATTTTCAATATTTAAAGGGGACCACACCCTGCCTATCTAACCCATGTTAATTTAGGCAAGTATTTGACCCATTTCTGAAAAAAACTATTTGATGCGGGAACTTAATATTTTTACTGTATGTTACATGATGCTAGTAGAGTCAACTGTACTAGAATCTACTTTATCCATTTTATAGTTTTTAAGAGATTTTTTAATTTATTAACAAAAAATATTAAGTTTTTTCTGCAGAAAATATTTTTTTGTGAACTTCCTAATGGGGGAATATTAATGAATGTACTAGCAGAGGTGGCTTTTTATGTTATGCAGAGTCTCTGAAAATTTCATTCATTTATCTATGATAGTTTCTGACATAATGAGGCATATGTACTGAACCATGAACCATGGACCTTGCCGCTGGTGGGAAGGCTTGCGTGCCTCAACGATACATATAGCCGCACCGTAGGTGCAACCACAACGGAGGGGTATCTGTTGAGAGGCCAGACAAACGTGTGGTTCCTGAAGAGGGGCAGCAGCCTTTTCAGTAGTTGCAGGGGCAACAGTCTGGATGATTGACTGATCTGGCTTTGTAACACTAGCCAAAACGGCCTTGCTGTTGTGGTACTGCGAACAGCTGAAAGCAAGGGGAAACTACAACCGTAATTTTTCCCGAGGGCATGCAGCTTTACTGTATGGTTAAATGATGATGGCGTCCTCTTGGGTAAAATATTCCGGAGGTAAAATAGTCCCCCATTCAGATCTCTGGGCGGAGACTACTCAAGAGGACGTTGTTATCAGGAGAAAGAAAACTGGCATTCTACGGATCGGAGTGTGGAACGTCAGATCACTTAGTTGGGCAAGTAGCTTAGAAAATTTAAAAAAGGAAATGGATAGGTTAAAGTTAGATATAGTGGGAGTTAGTGAAGTTCGGTGGCAGGAGGAACAAGACTTTTGTCAGGTGAATACAGGGTTATAAATACAAAATCAAATAGGGGTAAGGCAGGAGTAGGTTTAATAATGAATAAAAAAATAGGAGTGCGGGTAAGCTACTACAAACAGCATAGTGAACGTATTATAGTGGCCAAGATAGACACGAAGCCCATGCCTACTACAGTAGTACAAGTTTATATGCCAACTAGCTCTGCAGATAATGAAGAAATTGAAGAAATGAATGATGAGATAAAAGAAATTATTCAGATAGTGAAGGGAGACGAAAATTTAATAGTCATGGGTGACTGGAATTTGACAGTAGGAAAAGGGAGAGAAGGAAATGTAGTAGGTGAATATGGATTGGGGCTAAGAAATGAAAGAGGAAGCCGTCTGGTAGAATTTTGCACAGAGCATAACTTAATCATAGCTAACACTTGGTTCAAGAATCATAAAAGAAGGTTGTATACATGGAAGAATCCTGGAGATACTAAAAGGTATCAGATAGATTATATAATGGTAAGACAGAGATTTAGGAACCAGGTTTTAAATTGTAGGACATTTTCAGGGGCAGATGTGGACTCTGACCACAATCTATTGGTTATGAACTGTAGATTAAAACTGAAGAAATTGCAAAAAGGTGGGAATTTAAGGAGATGGGACCTGGATAAACTGACTAAACCAGAGGTTGTACAGAGTTTCAGGGACAGCATAAGGGAACAATTGACAGGAATGGGGGAAAGAAATACAGTAGAAGACGAATGGGTAGCTCTGAGGGATGAAGTAGTGAAGGCGGCAGAGGATCAAGTAGGTAAAAAGATGAGGGCTAGTAGAAATCCTTGAGTAACGGAAGAAATGTTGAATTTAATTGATGAAAGGAGAAAATACAAAACTGCCATTAATGAAGCAGGCAAAAAGGAATACAAACGTCTCAAAAAAGAGATCGACAGGAAGTGCAAAATGGCTAAGCAGGCATGGCTAGAGGACAAATGTAAGGATGTAGAGGCTTATCTCACTAGGGGTAAGATAGATACAGCCTACAGGAAAATTAAAGAGACCTTTGGAGAAAAGAGAGCCACTTGTATGAATATCAGGAGCTCAGATAGAAACCCAGTTCTAAGCAAAGAGGGGAAAGCAGAAAGGTGGAAGGAGTATATAGAGGGTCTATACAGGGGTGATGTTCTTGAGGACAATATTATGGAAATGGAAGAGGATGTAGATGAAGGTGAAATGGGAGATACGATACTGCATGAAGAGTTTGACAGAGCACTGAAAGACCTGAGTCGAAACATGGCCCCAGGAGTAGACAACATTCCATTAGAACTACTGGCGGCCTTGGGAGAGCCAGTCCTGACAAAACTCTACCATCTGGTGAGCAAGATGTACGAGACAGGCGAAATACCCTCAGACTTCAAGAAGAATATAATAATTCCAATCCCAATGGATGCAGATGTTGACAGATGTGAAAATTACTGAACTATCAGTTTAATAAGTCACAGCTGCAAAATTCTAACGTGAATTATTTACAGATGAATGGAAAAACTGGTAGAAGCCGACCTCGGGGAAGATCAGTTTGGATTCCGTAGAAATGTTGGAACACGTGAGGCAATACTGACCTTACGACTTATCTTAGAAGAAAGATTAAAGAAAGGCAAACCTATGTTTCTAGCATTTGTAGACTTAGAGAAAGCTTTTGACAATGTTTACTGGAATACTCTCTTTCAAATTCTAAAGGTGGCAGGGGTTAAATACAGGGAGCGAAAGGCTATTTACAATTTGTACAGAAACCAGATGGCAGTTATAAGAGTCGAGGGGCATGAAAGGGAAGCAGTGGTTGGGAAGGGAGTGAGACAGGGTTGTAGCCTCTCCCCGATGTTATTCAATCTGTATATTGAGCAAGTAGTAAAGGAAACAAAAGAAAAATTCGGAGTAGGTGTTAAAATCCAGGAAGAAGAAATAAAAACTTTGAGGTTCGCCGATGACATCGTAATTCTGTCAGAGACAGCAAAGGACTTGGAAGAGCAGTTGAACAGAATGGAAAGTGTCTTGAAAGGAGGATATAAGATGAACATCAACAAAAGCAAAACGAGGATAATGGAATGTAGTCGAATTAAGTCGGGTGATGCTGAGGGAATTAGATTAGGAAATGAGACACTTAAAGTAGTAAAGGAGTTTTGCTATTTGGGGAGCAAAATAACTGATGATGGTTGAAGTAGAGAGGATATAAAATGTAGACTGGCAATGGGAAGGAAAGCGTTTCTGAAGAAAAGGAATTTGTTAACATCGAGTATTGATTTAAGTGTCAGGAAGTCGTTTCTGAAAGTATTTGTATGGAGTGTAGCCATGTATGGAACTGAAACATGGACAATAAATAGTTTGGACAAGAAGAGAATAGAAGCTTTCGAAATGTGGTGCTACAGAAGAATGTTGAAGATTAGGTGGGTAGATCATGTAACTAATGAGGAGGTATTGAATAGGATTGGGGAGAAGAGAAGTTTGTGGCACAACTTGACTAGAAGAAGGGATCGATTGGTAGGAGATGTCCTGAGGCATCAAGGGATCACAAATTTAGCATTGGAGGGCAGCGTGGAGGGTACAAATTGTAGAGGGAGACCAAGAGATGAATACACTAAGCAGATTCAGAAAGAGGTAGGTTGTAGTAGGTACTGGGAGATGAAGGAGCTTGCACAGGATAGATTAGCATGGAGAGCAGCATCAAACCAGTCTGAGGACTGAAGACCACAACAGCAACAACATGTACTGAAAATTTTAGTCTGCGGGAAATTGACTTTAAAGAAAAAACTTTTGAAATGTGTTACTAAGAGTTAATTAAAACTGCCTCTAGCAGGTCTTCCAGCTTCTTTTCACCTTCCTGATTGTCTTGCTTTATTGGCCATATTAGATGCAGACCTGTCAGCAATGGCTATCCTCACTTCATCACAATGTTGCAGCCCAGTGATCATATTTTCACCAGGATTAATTTCCAGCTTTTTCAGTACCCAACACTTTCCAATATTACCACAACTGGGTGTAATAACAGCATCAAGAAATCCTAGTTTCATTGTATGCATGCCTACAAATACAGTTTTAGGAAGGCGGTTCCAAATTATGCTGTTGAAACATTCGTTTGGGTTCTGTGTCTGCCCATGCAGACATTTCCTTACGTCAGGATGAGCCAAGTCTCTGAAAATAGGTTTAATTGCTGTAATAACAGTAGCAGGAAGAGAATGCTGGTGAGAATAAGATTCTCCAGTCGCCTGAGCCCTATTGTATTTGCACCACGAATTTTCTCCTGATGGACACAATCTATGACATGGCTTATCATCAGTAGAGGATTTATGGAAGAATATGGCCCAAACATCTCTCTTCATTGCCGCCAGATTTTCTTTATTTCTCCTAATTGCCTGTCCATAGTATACCTGCAAGTTTTCTATTTCAGTTTTAGTTAACCGACCCTGACCGGTCAACAATTTTCCATCTTCTAATTTTTTTCCTCTCATATCACCAGTTAGTTTTCTCAGCCTTGTTCCCAAACGTTTTTGAACATGGCCTACACATTCTATTTTGCTAATAATGGCATCTCCGTATGGCTTAGAGTTCATCACATTGTTGTATGCCTTACTGTTACTATCGCCCAAATATTTGGTGTACCTTATGTCTCTTGTTTCTATGGAGCGATGATATATTTGTTGTACTGCATGAACTTCCATACCACCACTTGTTCCTCTAAAATTAGCCACACAGTTGTATTCTTTATGTTCATTGACTTTACAACATTTGCAATATTTAGATATTATCTCCACATCCAACACTTTAGCGGTGTCTACACTCGTGGCAGTCACTACCCCATTCAGAGAAGTATGTCCTCTTTTCTACCAACTTCCATCAAGTGCAACTGCAATATCCGAACTTCCATAATTTTCTTCCACTGCTTCCTTAGCAGCCAGTTTCATGCTTTCCTCACTGACCTCACATACAGCTTTCTCTAATATTGCAGTCAGTTTTTCAAATTTATTTGGTGGTTGATGTAAGTTCATCACTGAACAAAATCTTCTCCCTGCAGCCATGCTTTTACCAATGGACCGTAAGCCATAAACTAATCTAGTATTGATGTCATAAGGGCCATTTGCATCTGGTTTTGAAGAACTCATAAATAAAATCACAGCTGAGCATATAGTGCAAATTAAATCCAAAGCAATTGTTAGGCCTTTTCTCCCACTGGCACTCTCACAAATTTTCACACTCTGTGACTCACCACACTCTCTACATTGTACAAATTTAGAAATTACATCTGATAATATTCTCAAATTTATAATAATGTTACTGTACCCCTTGTCACTTACAGTAAATTCGTTGTAACTCTCTTGAAATGGTGAGAGCATGTTTGATGATGCACTTGTTGAAGAATTATGATTATAAACATTGTTGCCAGGCGACATAACCTCTTGTACAGAAAGCTTTCTAAACTTGTTTCCTCTAAATTGTCGTTTCTTCAAAATGCCTTTACGTTTCGTCATCTTCAATAAACACAACAAAACACACGTAAACAAGCACTGCAGACGTAAGTATAGCAACCACTCGCAATCACATTTGAACAAAGTTTGAAAGTGTATTGTTAACAAACAGCAGAAACAAAAGAATACCGACCGTTGCATTCCAAGGATAGCCAACATACTCAGGAGTAAAAAAAAAGCCCTAACATGCAATGTAGGGGATATAAAGATCTAAAATATATGCGGAAAAGTGGGTGACAGAAAAGTGGGCGTGGCATATAAACACACATGGCAGGAAAATGCTCTTTATATGCTCGAAAAACATTTTTTCAGCAAAATCCTTTTCAGAGTACTTAAATAAAACCTTAATCTATCAAAATTGATGAAAACTGAAAATTGATTTATTTCGACCTGAACCTCAGTGTGGTCCCCTTAATATAATTAAAAAAACGTTTTTAAAATGCTGTCATAAACCTGTAACATAAGACTAATGAGTAGATCATCATCATAAGACAAGTATTACAGATAGAAACAGTGTACGTCTTGAGCCGGTGTAACTCACAGCACTCAAATCCCTCAGACTTCATCATCCAGTATTTGAAAATGACAGCACTTAGTCCCTCGACTTTACTATTTGTTGTGCCAATAAGCAGCTGGTGCTGATTTTTTGCAGCATCTGATATGTGGCATTTTGCAATTCTCTAGCTGTTCCCGTGCAGGTACTTATTTCTGGGACTTGCACCATGCAACCTTGACACTTTGGAGCGAGATCTTTGTTGTAAGCAAGCTACTATAAAGAAGTGAAAATATGGAGGATTTCCAAAATAAATCTTTACATCTGGAGTTTCTGTGAAAGGGAATTTACTTGGATCTACGCTGCAATTAACAGTCTACAATCTTGTAGAATCAGAACCACTGTCAGCAGTCATCATTTCGATTTCCGAAATGGAATGTCCGTACAGCTCCGCCAATGCACTGCACTTTTATATCTTGTGTATACGATACCACTGCCATCTGTAAATGTGCAAATTGCTATCTCATAACTTCATCACATCAGTGTAATAGATGCTGAAATATATTTTGTAGAGCCCTTCAAATGTGACCAAATGCCTATTTTTGACTGCCAATGTCAAGAAGTTGCAAATGCCTTTTCATCTTTGTTATTAACACAAGAGGTACACATTAACAAATCAATTCATATTGCCTGAAGTGGTACGTGAATGTAGCACATCAAACAATATTGTAAAAATTTAATTAACACAAATCAAAACTGAATTAATGCATGAAATATCACAGTGGTGCCATGAAGCAAATGCTCTAGTCAGTGGCCTGCAGCAAGAAATAGCAGCGATAAAAGGGATCATGCATGAATCGTCACTAATAATCACACACGCAGGTGATATGTTTGGGAATGCACATTTGTATGATGACAGTATAAAGAAGGGACGGAGCCAGTCAGCCTGCCACAAATAGTTCATTTGATCAATAAGTGCAGAACCAACTTTGTTGGCTATCCTACTAGAATAGAGCCCACTGAAACCATAGGCAATTCCAGGTGTTTTTCCAGGGAAGAAGTCTCCGCATATGGTTATATTCATAAGAGGATTCAGGATGGAACGAGCAGCAAAAGATTAAACTAATCACGACATATATACAAGGAGATGCCACCCTTTTGGTTACAAAACAGCTGACAAATATGAAAGCTACAAAGGGTTTGAGAGAGCCTTCTTAAACAAATACTGATCTGCATCTACACAGAAACAACTTTTTAAAAAATGTAGAATCCTGGGCCTTATAACATAAAGCAAGGCAGTTTAAGAGAATTTCTCGAGTGATACTAGAACAAGGCTAGACGCTGGGACGAATCCATGTCTCAGGAAGATATTATTAAATTACTACAATTGAAGCTACCTGTGCATGTAAAATAAAAATTAATTCATGTGCAGGAACCAAATCTGAAGCAGGTCATGTTGGTTCTTGAATCACTCGACCTCGTGCATGAGGATTTAAAAGATAGTTCTGGCAATGGCAGCAGCCATTAATGGCCACAAAAGTCACCCAAGGAATGTCAACTGGCACAGCAGCAGCGGACAGCAACATAGCAAATCTGCAAATACAAACAGACCATCAAATCAAAATAATACTCCAAATTACAGTAAAAGAAGGGATGTGCTTTTGTCAACCAATCACAGCTCACATCACATTATCTAGACAGGAAATGAAACAAGGTATTCAGAACATTGGACACCTGATGTCAGCCAATAGCTACAATACTGTTAAGAACAGCAGAAAAATTTATGGTTTAAAATAATATACATGTAATATAGCTATGAAGCTATACTTCTTGTATAAGAAAAGCTAAGCATTCACATATGTTATCCTTTAAGATATATCAAACACAAACGTGCCAGTAAAATTTTAAATAATGACATTAATTTCTTGTCTTCTGGGCCAGAAATTCTTCTAGGTGACCGATCCTATATGTGACAAGTTTTGGATGAGAGTCAATCACTCTGTGATTTAAGAAGTTCATTGCACATTTTCACATGTAACATAATTCACCTTGCATGAAAGGAAATGTACTTTGAAAGTAACACTTCCCAAACCACCATTTGGAATATTTCCCCGTGACCTGTTAAAAGTGTAAACATTAGTGACGTCACACTCATCAAAAGCAGTTGTTACGAAGTATTCCATAGTCTTTGTCCTGAAGCCTTTGTCACATTTTGCTGTCAACGAACACTTACGTGCGCACTCTGTTTTGTTGTAAGTTTTACACTGGTGTGTCCCTCTCGTTTATTTTTTACTGCAACAGTCTTATTCTACAGTAGCGGACTAAAGTACAATTCTTTGTTAGGATATCAGTTCTTACCAGCCAAAATTACAAAATCTTAACTCAAAAGTAAGACAATGAAAAAGTCCCGGAATTCTAAAAAATTCCCGGATTTTCCCGGTTTTCTCCCAGATGAAAAAATTCCCAGGTTTTATCCAGATTTCCCAGGGCATACAGCCTAAGTACAATAACCAGCCACACGGTTGCAAGAATAAGAAGTGGCAAGAGATACACATTAATGTGAGGGAACACCACACAATGAACAACATGGGACCGACTCATTTAAACACCGCAAATGCAGGAGATGTGTGGAGACCTTACGCTAGCAGCAACCTGAACTGGTTGTAGCCAGGCAACCAAAATTGGTTGCTGCCACAAAACCAACCTATTCGACTAGTAGAGGTGTCAGTCACATCAGGCTAGCAAACTAAACACGACTGCACTTGGCCCTCTGGTGATATGTCACGGGATGAAGTGAAGGCAGTAGATACGCTGTAATAAGATGATGACAGACATTCGTGATGAATTATGTATTCACATTGAGGCAGGAATGGCACAGACAGATGATGTGGTACAAGGAGTTCTCATTATTCTTATTATGGGCATAGATGCCACAATAGATGTTATGGCTAATGTTTACGACACAATCAGTGAGACATGGCACATACCCACCTTGCCGGTGCAGGAGCTATCAGCACAAAATCACAAAATGTAAAGTGGCAGGCACAGGTTACATAGAATTTTGGAAATGGAGCAATGAAATGTACATTCCTAATTGTTGTGAGGTTAGTTGTGAACTGCATGATAGGGTTAAAATTTAGGCTTGAGAGGAACAGTGTTATTGACCTCTCACATTACAAATGGATATTGACAAGTCGGTGGCGAGGAAGTCACTGTGGATCTGCTGAAGACTAAAGCATGGCATGGCAGATACTGCCAGGGTAATTGGGTAAACATTATACAGGTGAAATTTCTATGCATTGTCGACAAGCAAACTCACTGTTTTAACTAATTGGAGTTGGTTGGTTTACAAGGGGGAAAAGGGACCAAACTGCTTGGTCATTGGTCCCTTGTTCCTGTTAAAACAATCGTACAGGGGAAAGAAGAAAACAAATGAGACATACAGCACAAAACCAAATGGAAATACATACGACAAGAATGACAGAAAGGCAACAAACACTACAAAGAAGAACAAAAGAGGACAAGAAAACCACAGAGAGACGCAAGAAGGAGGTAGAAGAGATTAAAACAAGAAAGCAGATTACCATGGCTGGCTGACCATGAGAATAAAAAAGGAGAAGCCAGCCACTCGGCAACACATTACAACCTTCACCTTAAAAGCACTAGGGTGGAGGACACAGAGGGACAAAGGACACGTGCTAAAACTCAGATCAAATGATAAAACCCACCCTCACAAATAAAATGTAAAACTAAAGCTGCTATCGAGGAATTGTTGCCCAAGGTAGGGTGCTGGGAAAGTTAAAAGTCGGCCGCAGAACAGCTAAGAGTGGGCAGTCCAGCTAGAGGTGGACGACTGCCATTTGGGAGCCACAGCGACACCGAGGTGGGTCCTCGTGGCCAATGAGAAGCCGACAAAGGACAAATGATTTCTTGCGAGAAGCCTACAAGAAAGACTTCCACACACTTTTAGTCTCCTTAATGACACACAGTTTGTTGTGCGTACTGTTATGCCATTCCATCTCTCAAAGCCTAAAAACATAGTGGTGTAAGACAGAACGCAGGTCAGTTTCAGAGATGTCCATCTCCAGAAGCAGTTTCCGCGTAGCCTGTTTGGCCAGCCTGTCAGCAAGTTCATTGCCTGGGATTCCAACATGTCCTGGGGTCCACATAAACGCCACTGAACGACTGGACCATTCCAGGGCATAGATGGACGCCTGGATGGTCGCTGCCACAGGATGACGAGGGTAGCACTGGTAGATAGCTTGCAAGCTGCTTAAGGAGTCAGTACACAGAAGAAATGACTCCCCAGGGCACGAATGGATTTACTGAAGTGCACGAGTTATGACCACAAGCCCTACAGTGAATACACTTCAGCCAGCGGGCAAGGAATGCTGTTCAATATGGCCTTTGTGGACATAGGCGAAGCCAACATTACTATTAGCCATCGAACCATCAGTGTAAACAACTTCAGAGCCCTTGAACACTTCAAGAATCGAGAGGACGTGACAGCAGAGAGCGACAGGGTTAACAGAGTCCTTAGGGCCATGCAAAAGGTCCAGACGGAGCTTCAGCCAAGGTGTACACCATGGAGGTGTACATGAATGGACCTTAAGTAGAAGTGGTAAAGGGAAGGACTCCAGTTCAGACAGAAGGGATCGCATGCAAACCGCAATCATTAGCCCTGACCCAGGCCGCCGATGCGGGAGATGAACTGCCACAGGTGGTAAAAGGAGAAAGCAAGTCAGATGCTCAGGAGAACTATGAATGTGTGCAACATAACTGGCGAGCAGTTGTGCACATCGGATCTGCAATGGAGGGACTCCGGCCTCCACCAGGACACTGGGCACTGGACTCGTTCTAAAAGCTCCCGTCACTAGGCAAACGCTATAATGGTGCACTGGGTCAAGTAAACGCAATGCTCAGGGCACCACTGAACCGTAAACAAGACTCCCATAGTCAAGGTGGGATTGCTCAGGGCACCACCGAACCGTAAACAAGACTCCCATAGTCAAGGTGGGATTAAGCAAGAGCTCTGTAGAGCTGCAGCAGCGTAGGGTGATCTGCACCCCAGTTGGTGTTGCTCAGGCAGCAGAGGGCATTGAGGTGCTGCCAGCACTTCCTCTTAAGCTGACAAATGTGAGGTAGCCAAGTCAATCGGGCATCGAAAACCAGTCCTAAGAATCGATATGTCTCCACTACAGTGAGTGGATCATCATTAACGTAAAGTTCTGATTCCGGATGAATGGTACAATGCTGACAGAAATGCGTGACACACGACTTCGCAGCTGAAGACTGGAAGCCATGGGTTACAGTCCATAACTGTGCCTTGTGAATGGCTCCCTGTAAGCGCCGCTCAGCAACACCGGTACTGGAGGAGCAGTACAAAATGCAGAAGTCATCTGCATACATTGACGGTGAGACCCACGGCCCTACAGCTTCTGTTAGCCACTAAAAATAGAGACACACTCAACACAGAGCCCGGCACCAACTTGGACAGGGAAAGTTCAGAGTGACAGGAAGTTTTCGACAAAAATCGAGAGTGGGCCCCGTAGACCTCACTAATACAATGTGCAAGGATATGATGCCCCCACTTTGTATACTTTACATAAGTAAAAAAAGACAGCAACCAGGTGTTGGCGTCTGGAAAAGGCTGTTCGGATGGTGGACTTGAGGGACACAAGATTATCAGTGGTACAGCTGCTCTGACATAGAGCAGTAGGCCAAGTGACTCCAAGACCCAACCCAACTGCCGACACACCATAAATTCCAGCAGTTTACAATGAACGGTGGTGAGGATGATGGACCAATAGCTATCCACATCAAGCGGGGTTTTACCAGGTTTGAGCACCAGAATGTTGGTGCTCTCCTGCCATTGCAATGGAAAGACGCCATCACACCAGAACCAGTTGAAGATAATGAGGCAATGTCACTTGTAGTAGGACGAAAGATGTTTAATCATCTGACTGTGGATCCAGGCTCTATGTTGGGGCAATGAGCAAAGGTGCTGAGGAGCTCCCACTCTGTAAATGGGGCGTTATAGGGTTCACTGTGGCTTGTAGTGAACAAGAGCACTTTCCTTTCCATCCGCCGTTTGAGGGTGCGAAAGGCCAGTGCGTAGTTCTCCGATGCAGAGGCTCGAGCATAGTGCTCAGCAAAGTACTCAGCAATCGCATTTGCATCGGTAGAAAACACGCCATTGATGTTAACGCCAGGGACACCTGTTTGGGTCTGGTACCCAAAAAGACGTCTGATCTTCGTCCAGACTTGGGAAGGTGACATATGGCACCCAATGGTCAACACGTACCTCTCCAACACTCCTGTTTTCGTCGTTTTATAAGCTGGCGAACGCGGGCAGGGAGCCGCTTGAAGGCTATTAGGTGCTCTAGAGAAGGGTGCCGCTTATGTCACTGCAGAGCTCGCCGACGCTCTGTAATTGCCTCAGCGACTTCCAGCGACCACCAAGGGACTGTTTTCCACTGCATAAACGATCGTTGTGGTGACCTGCTCAACCACAGCATCAATGGCATCATTCTTTTTAAGGGCACAAAACTGCTACAGTCATTAGCGCCCAGTCTGTGGCTTAGGAAAAGGTAAAAGAACGAAATTGGAAATCGGCAGCAATAGGAGCGGAAACTAAAAAAAAAAAGCGGGGAAACTAAAAAACAGAAGGAAAATTTAGAAAACCACTATAAAAGGGGGGGGGGGGGGGGGTTGTTTGTCCCCTAATAAACTCGAGAACGCGGTCGGCTGAGCGCGTGTCATCTGCTAAAATGGAAGATATATCAGGCGACAGCTGTAGACGGGCGCGTAACGGAGTAAAATAGGGGCACTCAAGTAAAAGGTGTCTCCCCATCCACAGTTGAGAGCAATGGGGACAAAGAGGGCGAGGATCGCCACTTAAAAGATGTCGATGGCTAACAAGACAGTGCCCTATCTAGAGTCTAGTTAAAATTACCTCTTCCCGACGACGAGTTCGGGAGGAAGAGCTCCAAGCACTGAGAAGAGCTTTCACGTCCCCCAATTTATTATTGGGAAGTGTAGATCAATGTGTGTGCCATAAAAGAGCAACATGACGACATAAAACACACTGTAATCGGCGAAGGGAACCATGCAAACAGCAGGCTGAAGAAGAAAGGCTGCAGCCTTGGCCGCTATATCGGCCGCCTCGTTTCCACGGATACCAATGTGTCCTGGGATCCACAGGAACGCCACAGAGACACCCCCCAAGTGGAGGAAGTGCAGGCAGTCCAGAATCTGGTGGACCAGAGGGTGGACAGGGCAGAGAGTTTGGAGACTGAGGAGAGAGCTGAGCGAATCTGAGCATATAATATACTACCTGCTGATGATGACGGATGTATTGGACAGCCTGGAGAACACCGTAAAGCTCTGCAGTAAAAACCGAACACTGGTCAGGAAGCCAAAATCGATTAGGGGGTGTCGCCAACAATATAGGCACTCCCAAAACCAAATGATGTTTTTGAGCCGTCAGTGTAATTAAATGTGGCATTCTTCATTTATGTGCATATAGCAGCAAATGCCCTACGATAAACGAGTGAAGTGGTAGCATCCTTGGAAAACTGACAAAGGTCACGGAGCAGGCAGGCCCCGGGGGCGGAGCCAAGGCAGTGCTGTACCCCAAGTTGTCAAGAAAGTTTTAGGAAAGCGGAAGGAAAGAGAATGGAGCAGTTGATGGAAGCGGACACCCGGTGGTAGAATAGAGGAAGGGCGGCCTGCATACCCTAACTCCAAGGCGTCGAAAAACAGGTCATGGGCCGGATTAGCAGGCACGGAAGACGGATAGCTAGCATAGTGACTCAGAGGACAGCTCGCCGACTGGACAGCGGAGGTTCAGCAGTCTCAGCATAAAGGCTTTCCACAAGGCTGGTGTAAAAAGTTCCAGACGCTAAACGCAATCCACGGTGGTGGAAAGACTCGTGACGCCGGGCAGAGGAGTAAACTATGCCTCCATAGTCCAATTTCGAGCGCACTAAGGCACGATAGAGGTGGAGAAGAACCACTCAGTCCGCTCCCCAGCAGGTACCATTCAGGACACGGAGGGTGTTGACTGATCGCTGACAGCGAGCCGAAAGATATGAAACGTGGGAGGACCAGCACAGTTTTCTGTCAAACATAAGACCCAAGAATTTAGCGACGTCGACGAACGGAAGGTTGACAGGGCCTAGATGTAGAGAAGGTGAAGAAACTCCATACAATGCCAAAAATTGACACAAACGGTCTTACTGGGAGAAAAGCGGAAGCCATCGGGAAGGAGATAATCCATAATTGGATTTATGGCAATGGCAAACAGTACAACACTTAGCACGGAGCCCTGGGGTACTCCGTTTTCTTGGGAGAAAGTATGGGAGAGAGTAGTGTTCACCCGCACTTTAAATGTGCGCTATGCCATAAATTCACGAATAAAAAGGGGCAGCCAACCTCGAAAGCCCCAAGAGAACAGTGTGCGGAGGATGCCTGTCGTCCAACAGGTATCGTATGCCTTCTTCAGATCAAAAAATATTGCTACTGTTTTGCATTTCCTGAGAAAATTGTTCAGGATATAAGTGGAGAGAGCAACAAGATGGTCAACTGCAGAACGATGCTTTCAGAAAACGCATTGGGCAGGTGTTAAAAGCTTTGGGACTCCAGCCACCAGGGGCAATTCACCACACGCTCCAAAACCTTACATACACTACTTGTGAGAGAAATGGGGCGATAGCTAGAGGGGAGATGTTTGTCCTTTCCAGGTTCCGGAACAGGAACGACGATATCTTCCCGCCAACGTCTGGGAAAAGTACTGTCGGTCCAAATTCGATTATAAAGGCGAAGGAGGTAGTGCAGACTATGGTACGATAAATGCAGCAACATTTGGATGTGGATACCATCCGGTCCTGAGGCAGAAGAGCGAGAAGAAGAGAGTGTGTGTTGGAGTTCCCGCATGGAGAAAACAGTATTACGGCTTTCGCTATTTTGAGAGGAGAAAGCAAGAGGCCGTACTTCCGCTGCACGTTTCTACAGGAGAAAGGCTGGCGGATAATTTGAAGAGCTCGAAATCTCAGCAAAGTGTTGACCCAATGAGTTAGAAATTGCGACGGGGTCCACTAAGGTATTATGCGCGACAGTGAGCCCAGAGATCGGGGAGAAACTAGGCGCGCCAGATAACCGTCGAATTCAACTCCAAACTTCTGAGGAGGAGTGAAGGCGTTAAAAGAGCTGGTAAAGAAGTCCCAGCTTGGCTTCTTTCTATCGCGGATGACGCAATGGCATCACGCACGTAACTGCTTATAGCAGATACAGTTGGCCAAAGTAGGATGGTGGCGAAAAACACGAAGAGCACGTCGCCGCTCACGTATTGCATTACGGCACGCCTCGTTCCACCAAGGAACTGGGGGGCGCCGGCGCAAATCCGCAGCTGTAAGAATAACTTCTGTAATATGAAGGTGACCTGATCGTCGACGCTAGAAAGTGACGGCCATCGAATGTCGCTAGAGACGAAAAAAGTGTCCAGTGGGCTTGGGCAAACTTCCAGCATCTCGGGCGCATAGATGGCAGTTGTGGCTCCAATCTAAGGACACATGGAAAATGGTCACTCGAATGTGTATCAGCAAGAGTGAACCATTCAAAGCACCGAGCTAACTGAACAGTACCGACTAAAAGGTCCAAATGAGAGAAATTTGTCGTGGAGGCAGACAAAAATGTAGGGTCCCCAGTGTTGAGACAAACGAGATCCGCTTGGTGGAAGACATTGATCAATAGTGAGCCTTGCGGACAAGGACGCGGAGATCCCCAAAGCTGGTAGTGGGCATTGAAGTCTCCAGCCAGCAAATAGGGGGGCAGGAGCTGGCCAAGGAGATGAAGGAGATCAGCTCTTGCCATCACTGTGGTCAATGGAATGTACACAGTACAAAGAGAGAAGGTGTATCCAGAAAGGGAAAGACGGAGAGCAACAGCTTGGAAGGAACTGTTTAAGGGGATTGGTTGATAATGGACAGTAACATGGAGAAGAATCATCATCCTCCATGTGCTGGAGTGCCATCAACAGAGGGGAGATCAAACCGGACTGACTGAAATGAGGGAAAACAAAGCAATCGTGGGGACGCAGCTTTGTTTCCTGAAGACAGAAGATGACCGGCGAGTAGGATCGTAAGAGGATCAACAATACATCCCGATTGGCTCTAATGCCGCAGGTATTCCAATGGATAATGGACAGAGGATGGACAGAAAAGGGAAGAATCTTACAACGGTTGCTCTCAACTGCTGAGAGCCGGCAGCTGACAGTGTGGAACGGCATTCAGCCGAAGGCAGAAGATCCTGATCGATAGGTTGTTCGGGAGCAGCTCCTGCCACCAGCGATCGGCCGGTTGATCAGCCGCCAACAGTGCGCCTTGGCAACACGGAAGACGGCCGAGGACTGTTACCGCCAGATGGCGCTGTAGATGAGACACGCCGTGGCAAAGAAGGAGAGGAACTCGGTTTCTTATGAGCCTTCTTGGGAACAGGACGTTGGGATGAAGGAGGAATCAATGGTTGTGAAGTCAGGGTACATAAAAAATATTCACGAGTGGGCTCTTTTTTAGAAGTCCTGGTGTCTGATTTTGGGGTTCGTAATTTAGCAGAAGCTGATGAAGGGTGAGCCGTAGAGTGAGCAAGTGATAGTGGGGAGGTTAAACGGGCGATCTTTGGGCTGGCCAATCTGACGACCGTGGCACTAAAGGTGAGATCACAAGTCTGCGTGGCTGCCTCCTTAGTAGGCTGAGGAGATGCAAGGACAGTGCTGTATTTACCTACGGGAGGCACAGTGGGCTTTAGACTGGCAAATAACCTTCGAGCAGCAAATGTCGACACCTTTTCCTTCACCCTGATTTCGTGAATGAGCCATTCATCTTTGAAAATGGGGAAATCTCTAGAGGAAGCAGCATGGTCACCCATACAGTTGATGCAACGAGGGGATGGAGGTGGACAAGCACCCTCATGGGCATCCGTGCCACACGTAATGCATTTGGCCGGATTGTAACACGACTGGCTGGTACGATTGAACCGCTGACACCGATAGCAACACATAGGGTTGGGGATGTAAGGGTGAACTGAAATTATCTCAGAGCCCGCTTTTATGTTTGATGGAAGTTGAACTCTGTCAAATGTCAAGAAGATAGTACAGGTTGCCCACCCTTTTCATGACTCGATGAACACTGTTACATCCTGGTCAGACAGGTAGTTTTGAATTTCCTCATCAGACAATCTGTCGAGGGAGCATGTATAAACCACCCTGCGTGATGAATTAAAAGTGTGGTGCGCTTCCACCCGGACAGGGAAGGTGTGTAGCAATGAAGTTCGCAGCAATTTTTGTGCCTGGAGGGCACTGACTGCTTCTAACAACAAGGTGCCATTTCGTAATTGGGAACAAGAATTTACAGGACCTGCAATTGCGTTGACACCTTTCTGAATAATCAAAGGGTTGACTGCGGGGAAGTCTTGACCTTTGTCCGACCGAGACACAACAAAGAACTGTGGCAACGATGGAAGAACTGTCCGTGGCTGAGACTCATTTAACTTTCGCTTGTGAGCAGACATAGTAGATGATGAGGGAACCATTGCGGAAGTATCCCCCATGATTACCGGCATCTCTGATGGCACGCTCCTTCCTTGTGGGGGCCTTCTCCGAGGGCACTCCCACCTTATGTGATTGTTCACACCTCAGGTCACACCTCCCGGCAAACTGACGGAGGGACCAATCAGCACTTTTGGAAGGTACCAGCTCGGGTAATCACCCCTCCCTGGGCCTGGCCATTCCCAGGGGATACGTACGTGTCCTACCTGCCTACCCGGGGCAGGGAATTATGCGTTACCCCCAGCACTGGCTACGCGTGGGAATGGGTGGGTCGGCCTTCAGACACGCACAGGGAGGAAAAAAGAGAAAGGGAGGAACAAAGAAAGGAGAGGAAAGAAGAGAAGTCTCAAACGCCGCAGCGGAGAAGAGCGTAAAAAGAATAGGCAAGGAAAAGAGAAGGACAAAGGAAGGACAGAGACTTTCCAACATAGAAAGCGAAGAAGAGAGACTATCTTACAGTTACAAGTATCCTTCTCCAGACTTAGGCACAAAACATACTCCCAGAGAAGGAGAAGGGGAAGGGAAGAGGCGGAAATGGGGGGGGAGGGAGGATGTGGAAAAGAAAGGTATGCAGCCTGGAAAGGAAAGAGGGCCGCACTAGCTTGAGGTCCCGTGCGGCACGTATCCACAAAAAAAGAGTTGTGGACCCCCTGGGGGGCAATGGCACCATGTGGAGGAGATTCAACGGGAGCGTTGGTATGATGCCGGGGGAGTGACAGGAAGATGGGGAAGTGGTCACTACCACACAGGTCCTCTCCGGGGGACACCACCTTGACAAAGCACTGTCCGTGCGGGTGGAGAGGCTTGCGTATCTGAGGGGAAGCTGAGGGCTATGCCAAAGGTAGAGGACCTACTGCCGAAAAGGCCTCAGCCGATGTATCAGACTAAGAGTGTCCCACAACATCCCTTCTTCCCTATCCACTCCCAGTTCTACCCTATTCCCTAAAAAGAGCCTCAGGGATACTGGTTGTCCGCAGCTCGTGGTCTCGTGGTAGTGTTCTCGCTTCCCGAGCACGGGGTCCTGGGTTTGATTCCTGGCGGGGTCAGGGATTTTCTCTGCCTTGTGATGACTGGGTGTTGTGTGATGTCCTTAGGTTAGTTAGGTTTAAGTAGTTCTAAGTTCTAGGGGACTGATGACCATAGATGTTAAGTCCCATAGTGCTCAGAGCCATTTGAACCATTTGATACTGGTTGACCTCCATGAGTAATTAGCCTTACACCACGCGGGGTATTTGTGGTGTGGACCTTCTAGATCCCCAACATCGACATGACTACAGAAAAAGAAAAAGAATCTGCGGGGCAAATTGAGACCTCAGATACCCAAACATCGGGGACTGAACCGATGGAAGGCACTTCCACTACTGAATCAGGGTCTAGATCTGAGCCAGAAGTGGGAACTGTAACCGAGAAGCTAGACCAAATTAAGATCAAAGGCTTGTCGGGGGCCCGAAGGAGGAAGCTACTCAGGGAACAGAGGGAAAAGGAAGGAAAAGAATGGCATCCTAAAAACAAATGGAGGGAAGTAAAGGGACTAGAACCCAAGACCCCCAGGAAAAAACTGTCTCAGGTTGAAGGGGACATGCAGACCCCCACAACGTCAAGGACAGGTAGTAAGCAGATAAGGGAGGAATCAAAGACTCCCTCCTCCCTGGATAAGTGAGTCCAGAAAAAACCGAGGCAAGAAATAGGGAAACAGACCTATAGTACTGCAGTCTCGTTTTTTAGGATGGCAGTTATCCAGGAAGGTTATCCTCCACTGGTGGCCATTACTTCGCAGCAGGAGGAACTAGAACAGATGGCCCCCTTTGAAAAGATTGGGGTGGGGGGGGGGGGGGGACGCTGGCCCAGGTCCCAACTTCAGAACGGTCTATCTAGATCATGGTGCACTCATTTTTGTCTGTGTGCAAACAGTAGAATGGCTCAAGGACAAGGTGCCCATGATATCCCCGTGGGAAGATGCGAAGCTGCTGGTCAAGATGGCAGCGGATCTTCTAAAGACCGCAAAGATGTCATTACGGGTACCCAAGATCCTTAAGGAAGGCTCTCCCAAGACTCTGTTCGGGAAAATAGGAGCCCAGAACTCAAAAGTCCTGACAGAAGACTGGTGATTAACCAGAAGGTTGATCCGGAAGGACGAGCCCTGGTGGTGGAGGTTGGTGAGAAGTCCCTGAAGGCGATGCGGGAGCAGGACCTGAAACTGTTTTTAGGGTTCTCGCAGGTCACTGTCAGGGTTCGCAAAGACCTCAAAGATGGCAGTAAGACGGAGACTGGAGGTGCTGCAGATTAATCTGCAGCACAGTTAAGGGGTCTCTGCTGCCCTGAGCCGCTACCTGGGGAGACAGGAAGTGGACATGGCCTTGATACAAGAACCCTAGTTATAAAAAGGGGATGTATCGGGCCTCGGAGGCACTGGAGGTAAGCTGATCTATGCTAGGAATCTAAGAAACTTCAGAACATGCATCTACCGGGTGATCAAAAAGTCAGTATGATTTTGAAAACTGAATAAATCACAGAATAATGAAGATAGAGAGATACAAATTGACACACATGCTTGGAATGACATGGGGTTTTATTAGAACCAAAAAATACAAAAGTTTAGAAAATGTCCGACAGATGGCGCTTCATCTGATCAGAATAGCAATAATTAGCATAACAAAGTAAGACAAAGCAAAGATGATGTTCTTTACAGAAAATGCTCAATATGTCCACCATCATTCCTCAACAATAGCTGTAGTCGAGGATTAATGTTTTGAACAGCACTGTAAAGCATGTCCGGAGTTATGGTGAGGCATTGGCATCAGATATTGTCTTTCAGCATCCCTAGGGATGTCGGTCGATCACGATACACTTGCAACTTCAGGTAACCCCAAAGCCAATAATCGCACTGTCTGAGGTCTGGGGACCTGGGAGGCCAAGCATGACGAAAGTGACGGCTGAGCACACAATCATCACCAAATGACGCGCGCAAGAGAGCTTTCACGCATCTAGCAATATGGGGTGGTTCTAATAAAACCCCATGTTATTCCAAGCATGTGTGTCAATTTTTACCTCTCTATCTACATTATTCCATGGTTTATTAAGTTTTCAAATTTATACTGACTTTTTGATCACCCGGTATATTAGAAACGGCATTTCTTTCATGCCAGTGATGGATTTCTGCTCTAGGGACTTACTGACCATCAAAATGCAGCAATGTGAGGATGGTATCATGAGGGAAATTGTCTTGGCCTCAAACATACCTTCCTTACGAAGACAGTTCTCCCCCTCCCTTGGAGGTGAGGAGACTGGTAGAGACTTGCCTTTGGCAAGGTGACCAACTGCTGGTGGGGTGCGACGCCAATGCCCACAACCTAGTGTGGGCAGCAACAATAGATGTGAGTACCTTCTTGAATTCCTCTTAGCTAACAACTTAGAGGTCCTGAATAGGGGCAATGAACCTACATTCAGAAATAGCAGAAGGGAAGAAGTAATTGACATAACATTTGGTTCCATGATGATGGGTAGCTATGTAAAACAATGGCGTGTGGTGTTGGAGCCATCCTCATTGGACCACATGTACATTAAATTCAAGGTTGAAATGGGAATCAGACAGACCATGACTTACAGAAATCCCAGGAAAACAGACTGGGAGACAAATAGGAGGGACCTCGACTTAGGCTTATCGGAAATTAAAACCATGATAAGGAAGCCAGTAGAATTTGAGGAAGTAGCAGAGGCTGTTGCCTCTGCCATAGTGACCTCATATCAGGACAACTGCACAATCACCAGGAAGAGCACAAATAGGAGTGTTTCTTGGTGGAAAAACAAATTGGAAACGCAAAGAAAACAGGTATGGAGACTGTTTAATATTGCAAGGCGTAAAGGACAATGGACTAAATATTGTGAGGTCCTTGTCAGTTACAATCTTGCAATAAGGCAAGCCAAGGGGGCATCCTGGAAGGCATTCTGTGAGGAAGTGGAAGGCACGGCTGCACAAGCCAGACTTCACAAGATTCTCACTAAAGTACCAACTAATCCAGGAGGTACGTTGAGGAAGAAGGATGGGGAATATACAAAGACAGCACATGAGACTCTGGAATTGCTCCTCAAAACTCACTTTCCTCAAAATGCTCTGCCGGATAACACAGACCAGTATGTGACCCCAGAGAGACAACGGTTCTGAGACACTCGAAGAGAGGACTGGGAATCGGCCAAGGAGTGTGTGAACTTCAACAAAATCCAGTGGGCGGTGGGAACATTCCAGCCGTTCAAGTCACCTGGCCCAGATGGAATTTTTCTAGCTCTCCTGAAACAGGCAGGAGGAAAGCTTATAAGAATCCTATGCAGGCTATTTAGGGTTAGCTTAGCAGTAGGAATCATTCCCAATGTTTGGAGGGCAGTGAAGGTTGTCTTCATTTCAAAGCCAGGGAGGACTGATCATACCAAGGCCAAAGATATGAGACCAATCAGTCTGTACTCCTTCATTCTCAAAACATTGGAAAAACTGGTTAATGTATATGTTGGGGAGAGGAGGCTATGTAGGGACCCTTTACACCTGAACCAACACACATACCAACCAGGTAAATCATGTGAGACAGCTCTCCACCAACTTGTCGGGAAAGTGGAAAAAGCACTTCACTTCCAAGAAATAGCCTGGATATCGAGGAGGCCCTTAGTAACACAACCTTCGATTCCATGGTAAGGGCAGCAGAGGTGCATGACCTGGGGACCAGAGCCATGCTTAGTGGAAGGAAGGTAGAGGCTACCATGATGAATGAAAAGATGGTAATTAAGACCACTAGTTTTGTCCACTAGTTTTGTCTCCTCTATTGTAGAATTTAGTCGTGAACGAACTCATTGAGGAACTAAATTCCAGACAATGCTTCTGCCAAGGATATGCAGATGACCTTTTCATAGTAATACTTGGCAAATTCACTGACACAGTCAGGAATATGGCACGAGGAGGGTTGGACATTGTGCAGAAATGGTGCATTAAACAGGATCTGAGAGTTAATCCTAAGAAGACTGTTGTGGTGCCATTTACGAAAAGACATAATCAGCATGTAAGTTGAAATCTAAAGCTCTTCGATGAAACTCTACCTGTGAAGGGGACAGTGAAATATCTAGGGGTAACCTTGGATGAGACGCTAACTTGGACCCCTCATATTAAGAGTATCTGCTCCAAGGCAAAAAGCACTTTAGTGAGTACTAGGAGGGCTTGTGGCAAAAACTGGGGCCTAAGCCCCAGGGGTATGCACTGGATGTACACCACAGTGGTTAGACCTAGGATTTCCTATGGGTTCGTAGTGTGGTGGAAGAAGATAGAACAGTGGGTTGCTGCTACAGAGCTTGTTAAGGTGCAGAGATTGGCCTGCTTAGCCATAACGGGCGGAATTAGCAGCACACCAACCGCTGGAATGGAAGCCATGCTGGATATGCCTCCACTTCACCCTTGGGTTAAGATGGAGGCAGCAGCTGGGGCATACAGACTTAAAACTGGCCAAAACTGGGTCTCATTTGGCTATCCAGAATCACACACTAACATAGTGAGTGAGGTAAATGTAGGTATGGCTGGGGAAATGCCCGATGACTATATGAAGGGCTCGGAGAGATATAGTCATAAGCCACAACTTTCACAAAATTGAGTTTTTCATGTTGCGGCATTCTTAACAATGTCTTCTTCACAATGTGTTTAAAAAGTTCCATGTTACTGCAACAGATGGCAGGCTATGATGGAGTGCAGTTCTATGCTGTGCTATCTGGTGGTAGTTTCAGAAGATACATAGTCACAAGCCACGGCAAAATGGCAGGTGGGTCAGGAACGTCTGAAGCGTCTTCGGGTCTTCAACGCATATTTGACATAGACAGTAGTGGAAGTGAAGAACTTGACCCTTTGGATCCTGACAGTGATGAATCTTGGCATCCATCGACCAGCAGTTCCAGCTCAGATGATGTTTCGGTAAGTATATAAAACGGTTTATTTCTGGTGATTAATTTCCTGTTGCTTGTGACTTTGTTTCTCTAAACATTGCCAATGCATTTGACAGCCATCCTGTGTGTTAATGATGAAACTTGATGGGCACATTATATTACTGCTTAATGGTGCAATAATGTAGTTTCAAAGGTAAAAGATGTGTAAAAAATATTTTCTCATTAATGTGATTTTAGCGAAATTTAACGTTTTGTGTGGCTTATGACTATATCTCACGCAAATTCTTAGACTATTTTGCTCTTCATATTATAGCTTGAAATAAGTAGAATAAATGAAGAATCACTCGAAAAACCAAAGCCTTCATGGAAAAGAAAGCGAAATATTGATCAGTGGAAGAAAAATAAAGCAAAACGTCGATGAAATGCTGGTCAGCAGTATAAGTCTTTCAAAACCCACAAGACTGTTCAGGCTGCTACTATAGGAAGTCCCTGTACTTGTTTAAATAAATGCTTGACAAAACTGCTTGGAGAGGAAGAAAACATTTTTCATTCATTTTGGGACATAGGAAACCTTAATGTCCAGAAAAGTTACCTGATGAGCTGTATGAAAATGGAACCGAAAAAGTGGAGGTCTGTTCACTATTTAAATAAAAATGGTTTAATATTTTGTATATTTATTTCATTTTGTTATATTTGTCATAATTTATTTCAAAGCTACCCAAAAAAGACTTCCAAGAAAATATCATCCAGGGATGTTACATTTTCTTATAATGTGAGGGTATGTGGAATAGAAGTCATGATCTGCAAGGAAGCTTTCCTAAGGGTTCATGGCTTACAGATACATGCACGAAGAGTGAGGAATTTGCAACATCAAATGAAGCAGGGATTTGCAGTGCCAAAAGAAGATGGAAGAGGTTTGTATGTTACTCTGTGCTATAAGTTAGGGATGTACTCAAACTGAGTACTATACAAATATTTCTATTAGGAAGAGGATATAAGCTCATCTTTTTTTTTTTCTTTCAGGAAAACATGGAAACTACCCACATAAATTTCAAGACGAAGCTGTACAAAGTGTTAGAGAATTTCTCAACGCCATACCAAAATATAACAGTCATTACAGTAGGCAACAGAACCCCAATAGAGTGTATTTGGATTGTGATATCAGCACTGCTTCCTTATTTTGAGATAAATTCTCAGAATACTGCAAGGAAAAGCAGGTTCCTGCAGTATCTGAAAGTAAATTCAGAGAAATTTTCGCATCTGAATTTAAAATAGGCTTCAAACTACCAAAAAGTGACACCTGTTCAGAAGGTGATTGATTTCTAATTGCAATAAATAACTCAGAATTATGTGCAGAAGAAGTCACAAAGAAGAAACAACAATATGAATTGAATCTCAAAAAGGCTGATAGAGGACAAAATATGATTGCGTCTTTAACTGCTCTGGCTAAAGAAAATTCGAAAGAGCATCATATGATAGCAATGGATATGCAGCAAACGTTCCCCACACCTAAGCTAACAGTTGGTCCAGCATTTTACAAGAGGAAAATATGGACATACAACTATGGTATCCATGGCTGTGGATCAAATAAGGGTTATATGTTTCTGTGGAGCGAGAAAGATGGGGGACGGGGTTCAGATGAGGTTGGGAGCTGCTTATTGAAGTACTTGGAGATAACTAATCCTCAGACAAAACATCTCCACATAATCAAAGACAACTGCAAGGGTCAGGCAAAGAATTGGACTATTATTGCTTTGGAAAGGTCCCTTGTTGCTACTAAAAGATTTGATTCTGTCCAGCATTACTTCCCTGTGGTAGGTCACGCCATGCTACCTTGTGATCATGATTTTGATCGCATTGAACGGTATGGAAGAAACAGACGTCCAATAGTGTACACTCCAGATCAATGGGCAGAAGTAATAAAATCTGCGAGTCCAAAACATTTCATTGTAACTAAAATGGAAAGAGAAGACTTCAGAAGTTTGGAAAGCCTGAAGGCATTGATCTCAAAATGTACAGAATCCACGACTGGAGATCCCCACCATTTCAGTGAAGCTACTCAATTTAAGTTTGAGTCTGAAGATCCCCTCAAGCTAAGTGTAAAGCACTCTTATTCAGACATAGGAGCTTTCATGTCAGTCAAAAAGAAAGGAAGGATAATCGAACCAAATCCATATCAGCTGCCAATAAAGTACAGAAAGCCATTACCAATTAACCAGAAAAATACTGATGATGTACTGTCTCTTATGCCATACATACCTGCAGCAAATCAAGATTTCTTTTGGTCATGTACTGGAAATAACGTGTACAATGATAAGGTAGAGGAACTTCCTTGATGTAACTGTATCAATGAAAAAGTAATTTATACATCTCGGATACCTGATATGTATATACAGGGTGATTCAAAAAGAATACCACAACTTTAGGAATTTAAAACTCTGCAACGACAAAAGACAGAGCTAAGCACTATCTGTCGGCAAATTAAGGGAGCTATAAAGTTTCATTTAGTTGTACATTTGTTTGCTTGAGGCGCTGTTGACTAGGCGATGGATCGGCCACCAGGCAGCCCGTGACAGAGCACTTCATCACTGGCCTCCAAGAAGCCCTGATCTTACCCCCTGCGATTTTTTCTTATGGGGGTATGTTAAGGATATGGTGTTTCGGCCACCTCTCCCAGCCACCATTGATGATTTGAAACGAGAAATAACAGCAGCTATCCAAACTGTTACGCCCGATATGCTACAGAGAGTGTGGAACGAGTTGGAGTATCGGGTTGATATTGCTCGAGTGTCTGGAGGGGGCCATATTGAACATCTCTGAACTTGTTTTTGAGTGAAAAAAAAACCCTTTTTAAATACTCTTTGTAATGATGTATAACAGAAGGTTATATTATGTTTCTTTCATTAAATACACATTTTTAAAGTTGTGGTATTCTTTTTGAATCACCCTGTATTAATGTGTAAAAATTATATATTCTACTTTCTGTGTAAGAGTAGTTAAAATAAATCCTTACAAATTCATACTTTATGTTTTAAACAATTTTTTGGGGGATATAGTCATAAGCCACCATTGAAAATTAATATTTTATAGCATGCAGAGAGTTGACTATTTAACAACATTTGCAAGTATTAAGCAAGTGTTTGGAGTAGAATAAAGTTTCTTGTATTAAACATTTTCAGACCTCTGAGGAACTTTAAACTCTCTGTATCTCAAAACTAGTTCAGTGTGGCTTATGATTATATCTCTCTGACCCCTTTATTTTTATAGTAACTCCAAACTGCTTTGACAAGCCTTGCAACATAATAATTGGAAGTAGGGAGCAGTGGGAGGAAACAGTTCGACACAGTACGGGCGACATCGTTTGGTTCAACGATGGGTCAAAAACAGATCAAGGCAGGGTTGTATGGGGTTCAGCCAAGACTGGAGAGCAGCATCTCTCTAGGGAAGCTGGCCTCTGTATTCCAAGCCGAAATTACTGCAATCAGGGCATGTGTGGAGGAGGATATGAGTAGGTGCTACAATGACCGTAGCATCTACATCTATTCAGACAGCCAGGAAACCCTGAAATCATTGGCAGCTCCTGCAACAAGATCTAAGATTGTTGCAGATTGCCACAGGGCTCTGGTGGAGCTAGGGGGAAGCAATAGGGTATACCTAGTGTGGGTCCCTGGCCACTCAGGGATCTGTGGCAATGAACAAGCCGATAGATTGGCTAGGATGTGGGCAACAACTCCATTTATTGGACCAGAACCTGTCTTGACAATCACCAAGGCTATGATCAAATTAGAATTGGCTTAGGAAACAGCACGTAGGATACTGGACCAAGGTCCATAAACAAAAACATGGTAGGGTAATGATGCCCAAGCCATGTTTTAAAAGAAGCTCTGTAATCCTGGGATTGAACAGAAAAGAGATCAAACTCATTACTGGACTGATGACCGGCCATTGGAATTTCAAAAAACACCTACACACAATGGGTATAATGGAAGATGACCCAAAATGTAGGATCTGTGATGAGGGTGGAGAAACTGCATCACACCTAATCTTTGAATGGATGGCATTGGAGAGTAAAAGATACAGAATCTTCGGGACAACTAGACCTGAAGAAATTGTGTCTAACAAAAAACTGGTAGAGGGACTCCTTGCACTATTTAAGGGCACTGGTTGGCTTTACTAGATATACAGGGAGCGATACCGCACAATAAACCTAGTTTCGGTGCGGGCAGTGGCGGGTTAGACCTAAGCTGTTTAAGCTCTCCTGTTAAAATCAATCAATCAACCACACAGGTCGTCATGCATTCTCCAGTGGACAGATGGGCGAAGTCCTGAGCTGCAGAGGGATAAGTCAGTGGCTGAGTTGCCGTAGCTTGGCCAGGTGGTGGAAAAAAACCACAAAAATTCAACTGGAGGATGGCGTTATCATGAGGCTGGGAAGGCATGAAGTCCACAACGAGGCTGCCACAGATTGAGTATTTGTATCCATTCCTATGATGGAGGAGGCATCAGTGAGATCCAGGTCCTCAGGGGATGCTAAGATATCCACCTTATCCTCAGATGCAGAATGGTGGGGAGTGGTGGTGTTGGGGCCACCAGAGGGTCCTGTTTCATAGCAGATTGGTGAGTGTCCACCGTGGCATTAGTGGAGATCTTGGGAGAGAGGGTCCCAAGGGACCCCTTCCACACAAGAGGAGCCGGAGCAGGCTGTTGCTTCTCCGGCAGGGGGGAGGGGACCATGTCCCCTGCATTTGGGGGTGGGGGGGGGCGCTTGCTCCTGAAGTAGGTACTTTGGCAGCAACAGAAGGAGATTTGCCATCTACCAGTAAGGGGGTGGATGTAGTCTGGCGGCCCGGAGGGCCCACTGTTCGTGGCACAGGGTGAGTTACCACTGGCACTTGGGGCGGCGATGGTGAAGTAGCTGCAGCATCTGTCGATGTCAACCGAATGGGGTGTAATCTTTCAAATTTACGTTTAGCCTCTGTGTAAGTTAACCAGTACACTCCATGATTTTCTGCTCCTTTTGGAGTACTGGCCACTCTGACGAGCAGGGCGAGTGGTGCTCTCGACAGTTGATGCACATGGGAGGAGGCGCACATGGAGTATCTGGGTGCAGTGGACATCAACAGTCTCAACATGTGGCACTGGAAGTGCAGCGGGAAGACATGGCCGTGAATTTCCAGCACTTAAAGCACCAGATAGGGGGAGAGATGTACGGTTTAACGTCACAGCAGTAAACCGTCACCTTGACATCATCTTCAAGGGCCAAGATGAAGGCACCGGTACCAACCCTGTTGTCTTTGGGTCCCCTGTAAACGGGCTGGATGAAATGAACACCCTGCCATTCTAAATTGGTGGGGAGCTCATCGTCAGAGTGCAAGAGGAGATCACGAAGAAAAATTATCCCCTGGATCATGTTGAGGCTTTTATGGGGAGTGACAGGAACAGGAATATCACCCAGCTTGTCACAGGTGAGTAACATTCGGGATTGAGCTGGGGATGCTGTTTGAATTGAGACTGTGCCGTTTTGCATCTTGGACAGTGCTGTCACTTCTCCAAAATTACCCTTAGAGTGTTCAATGAAAAATTGAGGCTTCATAGGTAGAAAGAAGTCCCCATCATTTGTGCTGCAGATTAAAAACTGAGGCGAATGTGGCTCTCTTCATTCCATAGCCCTACATTCCTCTCATGGTGTAGTGGGAGAGAGAAACGATTTAGGATCATACCTGTCGGCATTGTACTCGATCTTACCCTTCTTAGAGACTGCTGGTGCTGTATGGTCACCAGCAAGAGATGACTTAATCCGCTTCATTGTGGGTCATCTGCCCTGATGTCAACTATTCCCATCAGGGGCTCTCCCCACAGGTGCCGCCCAGCCACAGCAAAGGCCACCTGGCACAATGGCTCCGTAGCTGGGAGTCATAATGCCCCAGGAAGACAGGCATTTACTCCTCATGACTATTCTAAGCCCTGGACTCACAGGGGGCAACTAATTGAAGTCATGCACTAGTAACAGAAATGCGGAGCCTAACATGAAGTGCATTCAGATCAAGGCAGCCCAATCATGATGCCTCAGTGCTACACAGCAACCCAAACTGCCTGAGCTATTAAAAAAATACATTGATGCCTTTTCTGATAAACATAGGATCATTGATGGTTACCAATACAATATGAAAGGAGTTCCACACAAAATCTACTGCTCATCTACTTAACCAATCCCCTGGATGAAATGTGAAGCTGGCAGGTATAAAATAAGAAAAATGCTAGACTGGATGGTAATTAAGACATCACTATTACCATACAGTAATCCTTTGTTAGCAGTAGGCAAGCCAAATGGACAAGAGTACTCGGTTCTAGACACACGGGAAATTAAAAAAAATTGTACAAGTGCAAATGACACCAATGATGCTTGAAGAGCAGATACAAAAATTCCATGGAGTTCGATACCTAACTGGTACTGATCTAAAGAGCTTCATACTGGCACATCGTACTGTCAGAAAATCCCAGAAAGTATATAGTTTTTCTCTTTGGAAGTCAGAGCTATTAATTTGCAGAGCCCCTTTTGGCTTAAATGTTAAAGTGGGAGTTTTCGTTGCAGCACTGGGCACCATATAACAAACCAAAAGAGCAGATCCCAGAAAGTAACACCACTGAAAGAATACTCAGAGAATTCAACAGAGTCATGCACACATATGCACAAAATAAGCAAACAAAATGGGGAGAATATTAAGCACCATTTGCACTTCTACTTAGCAAACACCAGCAAAAATATTCCATGCAGAACCTGAAAATAATGAATGGTTGAACCCATTATCGCAATTACGGCAAACAGTTGAGTCCTGGGAGGAAAAGGTGAGGTGGATTATGATCTCATTAACTGAAAGTGCTCCAAGGAGGAAAGAGGCATATGGTAAAAGATTGATAAAAATGTAAGTGTTTAACACAGGAATGTACACTGATCTGTTTAGTCTTAAGAATCCTACATGGAGGGTGTTACTTGATTGCTTATCACAATACAGACCAAATAAGGGGCTATTACAAATGACTGAAGCGATTTCATAAATTCACTGTAGCTCCATTCATTGACATATGGTCACGACACACTACAGATACGTAGAAAAACTCATAAAGTTTTGTTCGGCTGAAGCCGCACTTCAGGTTTCTGCCGCCAGAGCGCTCGAGAGCACAGTGAGACAAAATGGCAACAGGAGCCGAGAAAGCGTATGTCGTGCTTGAAATGCACTCACGTCAGTCAGTCATAACAGTGCAACGACACTTCAGGACGAAGTTCAACAAAGAGCCACCAACTGCTAACTCCATTCGGCGATGGTATGCGCAGTTTAAAGCTTCTGGATGCCTCTGTAAGGGGATATCAACGGGTCGGCCTGCAGTGAGCGAAGAAACGGTTGAACGCGTGCGGGCAAGTTTCACGCATAGCCCGCGGAAGTCGACGAATAAAGCAAGCAGGGAGCTAAACGTACCACAGCCGACGGTTTGGAAAATCTTATGGAAAAGGCTAAAGCAGAAGCCTTACTGTTTACAATTGCTACAAGCCTTGACACCCGATGACAAAGTCAAACGCTTTGAATTTTCAGCGCGGTTGCAACAGCTCATGGAAGAGGATGCGTTCAGTGCAAAACTTGTTTTCAGTGATGAAGCAACATTTTTTCTTAATGGTGAAGTGAACAGACACAATGTGCGAATCTGGGCGGTAGAGAATCCTCACGCATTCGTGCAGCAAATTCGCAATTCACCAAAAGTTAACGTGTTTTGTGCAATCTCACGGTTTAAAGTTTACGGCCCCTTTTTCTTCTGCGAAAAAAAACTTTACAGGACACGTGTATCTGGGCATGCTGGAAAATTGGCTCATGCCACAACTGGAGACCGACAGCGCCGACTTCATCTTTCAACAGGATGGTGGCCCACCGCACTTCCATCATGATGTTCGGCATTTCTTAAACAGGAGATTAGAAAACTGATGTATCGGTCGTGGTGGAGATCATGATCAGCAATTCATGTCATGATCTCCACGCTCTCCCGACTTAACCCCATGCGATTTCTTTCCTTGGGGTTATGTGAAAGATTCAGTGTTTAAACCTCCTCTACCAAGAAACGTGCCAGAACTGCGAGCTCGCATCAACGATGCTTTTGAACTCATTCATGGGGACGTGCTGCGCCGAGTGTGGGAGGAACTTGATTATCAGCTTGATGTCTGTCGAATCACTAAAGGGGCACATATCGAACATTTGTGAATGCCTAAAAAAACTTTTTGAGTTTTTGTATGTGTGTGCAAAGCATGGTGAAAATATCTCAAATAGAGCTGTGAAATCGCTTCAATCATTTGTAATAACCCTGTATATAGGTTATACCCACACATTGACAGAGAGTTACATTCAGTAGCAATATTTTTTTTTAACTTTCCTTGTATTGTTTTATATATGTAATACATTTGTAGTTGTAGTTTTTACAGGAAACAGAAATGAATCTGTATGATGTACAATAATCTTACCATATATGTCAGAAATTTACATGTCAGGACATGGACGTATAAAGAAGAGCTATGAATGTGTGTAAGTGACCACAAGTAACGGGCATACTTTCTCAAATGTGATGATTTAAAATACATATACACACAACTGATAATGGTCGAAGTAGAGAGGACATAAAATGTAGACTGGCAATGGCAAGGAAAGTGTTTGTGAGAAAGAGAAATTTGTTAACATCGGGTATAGATTTAAGTGTCAGGAAGTCGTTTCTGAAAGTATTTGTATGGAGTGTAGCCATATATGGAAGTGAAACATGGATGATAAATAGTTTAGACAAGAAGAGAATAGAAGCTTTCGAAATGTGGTGCTACAGAAGAATACTGAGGATCATATGGGTATATCACATAACTAATGAGGCGGCACTGAATAGAATTGGGGCACAACTTGACTAGAAGAAGGGATTGGTTGGTAGGACATGTTCTGAGGCATCAAGGGATCACCAATTTAGTATTGGAGGGCAGCATGGAGGGTAAAAATCATAGAGGGAGACCAAGAGATGAATACACTACGCCGATTCAGAAGGATGTAGGTTGCAGTGGGTTCTGGGAAATGAAGAAGCTTGCATAGGATATAGTAGCATGGAGAGCTACATCAAACCAGTCTCTATACTAAAGACCACAACAACAACATACATACATCACATGAGAGCAATGGTTAAACGAACTACATTAACTCATTTTATGTTGTAAATACACAAATGAAATGTAAAGTTACTACATATTCAAGTTTTCTTATGTACCTTAAGATCTAAGTGTGTTAAAGGTGATAGACTGTATGCAAGGAATACCATAGATGGAAACGAAAAAGGGCGCTAGTTTCATTAAAGTTATCTGTTGTTTGTATATGAAATGGGCCTCTAAACAACTGAGCAGGGTAATACATAGTTACCTTTAATGTGACAAATTTATTAATCAGTGAGAAGCTCAATGGATTGTATAACAAGACACTGGCAAAGTTGAACATTGTCACAAGTACTGCTACGTAAAACTGATTTAATGAAGAAAACAATTTTAATAAAATACTAAATGAGTATAGAGAAATGAAAACAAGTAAGAGAAGAAAGATTTTTACACGTTGCTAGTAAGCAATTTTTTATTTATTCCTATGTAAATAAAAGTTAACATATATACAACCGGATGGGATATAATGGCGTTTGGAGAGCCAAAGGAAGTATGTGTTCATGGACACTTACTGGGTTGGGCACGCACTTTTGTGCTACCACAAACTTCTGTGCAGAGATTGTTTGTAATTAATTTACGTTTTTTAATACCACAGAAGTAAGGCCTTTTGGTACTCATGGGTATGAACAATGTTTATCTACTAAGATTATAATGTAACATAAATGTGTGTATATGTGCATTTAAAACAAAAAACCATGAAGATCAATCTGTGCATATCAGTCCCTTGGTTATATACCAGAGTCAAAGGAATGAGTATATAGATGATAAAATGTTAATGTAAATATTAATATTAAACTATTCAGTTACTGTAAAAAAAATTAAAGATTCTGATCCATTGTGGACATAAATCACACAGTGCTCAACAATACGTAAATGTTTGGAACACGAAGTGTGCAGGAAGATACCAGCAGTAAAAGTGTGTCACAGTGCACACAATAATGTCCAGTGACACTGGGTACAGTAACAAAAGTGGTCAAGTACCCTTTTGTGATCTTGAGCAGTGTAGTTGAAACACAACACACACACAAATGACAACACAGGGCAATTGGCGAGTGCAACTGATGGACCATGTGATCCGCAGCGAGAGTCATTTGTCACTTTTGAAATGTATGCGAGTGACCAGTAAAGTTATGAAGTAGCTCGAAACTGTTACTAAAACCAAACACAAGGACGCTTTAAAAAATGCTTGTATTGGTGATTCTGAAATATATACACACACTGAAAAATAAGAAGTAATGCCGCATGATGAACAAGAAGCTGTTGATGTAATAATGAAGATCAAAGGGCATAAACTTGTAATAAGTTAACTAATGTTCATGATGTGAACTGAAGTCACCAATACAAATACGGATCAAATAGAAGCATACAAGTAAAAAGAAACATTCCAACCTATTGTAAAAGTTCAGGTATTAGCACCATTTTTTTCTATGTACGTTAAAACACACTATTTATTGTAGAAACCAGATACTGTCATACAATTGTTGGATATAACAAACCTCAATTAGCGGTCATTCAGCCTGCTGAAGGGGACCAACCATGCAATGCTGCCCCAACGCAACATGACCTCTTCACAGTATCAGCAACAGCGGTGACTAGATTACTAGATTCCTGTCTTGCCTTGCTGACGTTATGGGATTCCATATATCCAAGCTGCCCATGCCCATCACACGACAACGATTTTGATATGCCGACACGAAATTACAAAAGTAGAATTTTGCTACACAGAATTGATCACCGTGTAAATAAAAACAGAAAACAAATTTCACAATATAGTTGAGTTGAAACACAAACAATGGACAGAACTAGTTAATAGGAGCATAAGACACAGCACAAAAACTAATCAGCTTCGTAATTGCAGTAGAAATGAATATTAAGGTACAGCAAGATGCATTTGAACACCAAGACAATCCAAACAAATGTTAATGTATGTTATTTCACAGAAAAAATTATAATTGTTCTCTATGGTTTGAAACTGGAAAATTATTCTGTGTTGTTTGTCATTTTATGTAACAGTACCAAATGGAAATAAGGAAAAAAAACCTTCATAATCGAAAATGATTCATAGTAAAAGTCTTAAGGTTTAGATTGGGGCTTCATGGTTCGTTTTCCTTGATCCCGTACATGAATGAGTTAACAAAATAAAATATCAGTCCGGACCAAAGGTAAAACTATTCCAAACTTTCCAAGAGATCACCGCACCAAAAGTCGTTTCTGTTAATTTGTAAAACAGTGGTGCAGAGGAAGGAAAACATTTGTGAGTGAGTCAAATGGCTCCCCCTCCCTTGCTATTTAACCAATTTCAACTGAATCCTGGAAGTAAAGTGTCGAATCTTAACTCCCAAAATTCCAAGAGCAGTGAAAAATATCTTGTAAAAGACATATCTTTCATTTTTTTAAACTTCTTAAGAAGAGATAATTAATCTGTAAGTGAACCATGTCATGAAATATGTATATTATGTCGAAGGCTAGAAAATGAATGTTGCTTGTAACTCAAAGATGGCATATACAAGAAATGTTAAAGGAAATCTGTATACATCATTCAATTTTTTTGTAAAACAAAAGATTGAGAAGCGAGGCCTTCAGCTTCTTGTAACTCACTTCGGATATTGATTATGAACCAATATGAAGCACATGTGATTAGGCTCTGTAATTTTTCTCATTTTTTGAATATTACTCTCCATATTGACAGTAAATGTGTCTGCATTCATTGAAGAAACCTTTTTGTGAAGACGTATTAATTTTATTGTAATAGTTTTGAAAGAAGCAGATCCAACAGCCATCACTGAAGATGACCGAGACAGAAGTATATCCAATAAATTTCTGTGATGTTACAATATTTTGTCAATATTCATGGACTTGATGTGTTAATCGTTTAATTATGTTCCATGTATGTCTTGTATATTTTTGTCTTCTGCCATGAGCCTAAATGGACTGAGTGCGTGTGCAATAAATGATGATGATGATGATGATGATGTAATAGTTTTCTGTTGCAGATGAATGATCAGGAATTGTGCACACATTGTTTGAAGGAAGAATGAGTGATTTCATCATGTCATTTAAATACTATGTAGTTAAAAAGTTGAACTTGCATATTCTGCAAAGTCCGAACTAATATTTGTTACCACTTTCTTCGTGGAAGTCAGTTAATATTTTCACAGTCAAAATTCTTTCAAACTAGGGCCTGACACATCAAAAGAAAGGTAACCGATGGCCTAAAAGATACAGTGCAAGTGGCACAGTATAACAAGAGAACAGATGAAACTTCCTGGCAGATTAAAACTGTGTGCCGGACCGAGACTCGAACTCGGGATCTTTGCCTTTCGTGGGCAAGTGCTCTACCAACTGAGCTACCCAAGCACGACTCATGCCCCGTCCTCAAAGCTTTATTTCTGCCAGCTTTCAGAAGTACAGCTGTGAGGACGGGGCGTGAGTCATGCTTGGGTAGCTCTGTTGAAAAGAGCACTTGCCCGCTAAAGGCAAAGGTCCCGAGTACGAGTCTCGGTCTGGCACACAGTTTTAATCTGCCAGGAAGTTTCATATCAGCGCACACTCCGCTGCAGAGTGGAAATTTCATTCTGGTAAGACAACAGATATTAATATGTGTTATAACAGAGATCACATTGTGCCATCACACTTCTGACATATCTTTCCCAAGGCAAACCTTTGCTCGTGCATTGCATACTTTTAGCTCAATTTAATTATTTTGCTCGCTTGATCATCTGCCAGGAAGGAAGGATGCATTAAAATGTGAGTTAGTCTCTTTAGAGAAAGATGGCGCGTTTACTGGTGGGAGACTGATTCATAGTTGAGTCATCCTGTAACTGACAACTGGGGCACTTCATTTCAATAATCTGTATTATATGGTCAAATAGCATCCTTTCACTGCTCCCCACATGCCTCTACAATTTTTTTACATGCAACACTTATTTACTGCCATTCATTGGTGTCAGATCTGGCAGCTTGCGCATGGCATTTCTCTGGTTCTGAACTGTCTGTCACTATTCATAGTTTGTTTTTCCTCTGTTGTCCATGATTTAGAAACAGTGATTGGCAAGCTTCAAATGGCACAGCATAAAATAAATTACAAGTACTAACTGTGGTTATTTCACTTGCTGCCAGTGTTTCATAAACTGGCACTGAAGTGGTCTTGCTCCACTGTTAATTTCATGCAGGAACAAATGTTTAGTTAAAATTTGAACAAGAGATTACCAGGTCCTTGTACAGTGCTGTTGATTTTGTGATGTACTTTTCATGTAAATGTAAAGCCTTTGGAATGGTACATGGGAAGCAAATACAAGTGAGAGTAACTGATGATCACACCATTGGTACACAACCAGGAAGGGGCAAAAGGCACATTTTTCGTCACACAATAAACACAGGATTTAACATTCAGTTTTCCACTGGGTAGCAAGATGGTATAATAGTGTACATTGCAGGTACATATGCAAGGGACAGCTGTTGCCCCACTTGTTGTTTAGCTGTTTTATAATTTTATTGTATATAAATGTGAGAGAAACCAAAAAAGTTATAAATTCATTCAATGAAGAATATAGCTCAGTATCACCATACAACTAAAACAAAATATCGAAACAACTATTTCTTGAATAATTTTTGGCCTTTCGTACAGCCATTGAGGCCACGTATTTCACAACTGATATATATCCATTATATTGATAGACTTTACCTGGATTTATATTTTATTCTCTTTGTGTATTTAACCACTCTTCATACCTTAAATAAATAAATTTTTTATATTTTTAATTACCTGAGTGGCAAGATTGTTCCCGATTAAGATTTTAAATCTTTGTGATGCCAACACATCATTTTTTGCTCCAAATTTTTTTTTAGGTTGCCACCTGTTCCCTTCTCATGGGATGGAGCTGTCAAATTGATTAAAATACATGCAAATATAATATTATTTGGTGTCTGTAATGTCAATAGTATACCAAAAACATACATTTACTGACTTATCCAAGCTGTTCCAAAATTTATTCTTTTTCAGGACTGTACACATGTTGTAACCATTGCAAAGATGCTGTAATGTCAATTTCAGGCCAACAGAATTTGAAGAATCATTTTCATTGATCTAAAAATTTGTCAAATCTAAATGTAACATTGTTTTATTGATCCCACATAAATCAGCAGTTCATGTTTGAACTGTCTGAACACGTTGGATTTTGAAATCTCTCTCTACTGACTGTTAAACACAAATGCTAGCTTATTTTTATACCATCACTGTAGTTCCACAGTTTTCAGAGTTAAGTGAGGAAAAAAGTCTTAATTGAAGATGCACAGTCTCGTTGTAGTCTGTAGTATTCTGCACCTATTCAAAATAAGAAATTGAGAATTCTTGTAGATCAAAAAGTAAAGTACCTTCAAAGCACATCCATAAATTCTTCTCATTTTAATTTTTGGGATTGCAAACTTGTAGACAACACAATAATATACTCAGTAAGAGACTGCCATTCATTCAATGTGTACATACATCACTCTTTGATAACTATCACTGTTCTCGTGTGTATATTAAGGATGCAGCATATTTTCATATTAATTTTTATACCAGTCTCACCGAGCGCAGTGGTAGCACACTTGACTCGCATTCGGGAGGACGACGGTTCAATCCCGTCTCCGGCCATCCTGATTTAGGTTTTCCGTGATTTCCCTAAATCGTTTCAGGCAAATGGTTCCTTTGAAAGGGCATGGCCGATTTCCTTCCCTAACCCGAGCTTGCGCTCTGTCTCTAATGACCTCGTTGTCGACGGGACGTTAAACATTAACCTAACCTAACCTATACCAGTCTCATACTAATTTTATTTCTAGGATTCACAAATGGAAGAAGCAATTGTCAGTGGTCAGTAAAGTCATCTGCATTCTCAGTCATTTTATGTGATGATGAATTCATTTTTTTACATTATTTTACACCATAAACAGGACTGACATTTGGGGAAAATTTTACTCAACTTTCAAACTGGTCACATAGACATACATTTTCCATTTTCCCCTAGATTCATTAAGGTAAATGACAAGTTAGTTATGAAATTTAGGAATTTTCTTTAATGGTCTTATCCATTTCAAACTGTGCTCCATCTGTCGACATTACTGGCATTACATTAAATCCTAGTTGTCCTTCCTTTCTAATATTTCACTAGTTAGATTAAGCAACACACTGAAAACAAGAATTATTTAAATTTTTAGATACAGTCACTGTAGAGTAATGTATTTCTGCAACAGTAACATTCTCAGTACAATAATTTGAATTTATAGTATGGTACAACAGTAACAAAAGCTATTTGGGAGAAGTCTTAAAACCTCCATCCATTCATGAACAAAGACAAGGCAAAATCTGTCAGATTTAAAATACAGCACATTAATCGGATCAACAAGATGTTGCAACAGAAAAGGATAGAAATTCTAGAATTTTCGTCCTGTTGAATGTACTGTAATTAGAATAGGGATTTGTCTTGTAAAAAAGTCAAGGAAAATAACCAAATTCTCAATAAGCTCAAACCATAATTACTGAACAGTGCTGTCCTCCTGCGACAGCACGGGAGAAGTGCCCTTCTGTGAAACAGAGGATGGCCAGTTCTGACAGTGTTGTCATCTAATAGCAGCAGTGATGAGGAATCTTATTTTATGAGGGTTGCCTAGAAAGTATTGTACCGCAATTTTTTTCTTGGCTGAAAACAATGTTATGAATGTTTAAATAACTTTCGTGTTTGCTGCCAGGTGACATCATCAACCACCACGGTGGTCGATGACATCACCCAGCAACAAACCCGTAAGTTATTTGAACATTCAATTCACCAGGAAAAGTTAAGGTCTCACAATATTATGAATGTGAAATGTTATTCATGTATTATTTGAAGTCTTCTGAGCGAGCGTGAAAAATTTCTGTCACTTCTGACAGATAGGGCAGCTGCAGGACAGTTTCAAAATGGCATCTGTAGGTGATGTATATTACAAGCAACATGTTGTCATTGAATTTCTCACTGTAGAGAAAGAAACTATGGGGAATATTCACAAATGCTTGCGCACAATCCTTGGCGCATTTGCTGTAGACAGAAGTACTGTTAGCCACTGGGCATGGAGGGTGAGGTCATCAGAAGGCGGTTCAGCAGAGCTCCACGATTTGCAGCGGTCGGGGAGACCATCCACGGTTGTCACACCTGGCCTAGACCCCTCAGACTTCCACTTGTTTGGGTCGTTAAGAAACACCATTCTTTCATGTGTGTAATTCTCATTATGTTCAATAAAGAACTGTTGGAAAAAAAAGTTGGTGCATTACCTTCTGGGCAACCCCCGTATACAAAAAGTTTAGTGTGGTGTAAGATGCTGAATACTTTCAGGAAAATCAAAGCATATGGAAATGGAAAATGTGAAGTGCCTGAGCATACACAAGAGGTTTTCAGATTTAAAAGGAAGATCATTGAAGGGGAAGAAGACTACCTACTCCAGTCCTGTAACCCGGAAGGTGTACACCATCAAAGGCAGAGCCACGTGTGAAAGCACCCACGTGATTTACCAACTGACCTGCCTACACTGTGAAGCTTTCTATGTGGGAATGACCAGCAACAAACTGTCCATTCGCATGAATGGACACAGGCAGACAGTGTTTGTTGGTAATGAGGATCACCCTGTGGCTAAACATGCCTTGGTGCACGGTCAGCACATCTTGGCACAGTGTTACAGTGTCCGGGTTATCTGGATACTTCCCACTAACACCAACCTGTCAGAACTCCGGAGATGGGAACTTGCCCTTCAGTATATCCTCTCTTCTCGTTACCCGCCAGGCCTCAACCTCTGCTAATTTCTAGTTGCCGCCGCTCATACCTCACCTGTCATTCAACAACATCTTTGCCTATGTACTTCCGCCTCGACTGACATCTCTGCCCAAACTCTTTGCCTTTACAAATGTCTGCTTGTGTCTGTGTATGTGTGGATGGATATGTGTGTGTATGCGAGTGTATACCTGTCCTTTTTTCCCCCTAAGGTAAGTCTTTCCGCTCCCGGGATTGGAATGACTCCTTACCCTCTCCCTTAAAACCCACATCCTTTCGTCTTTCCCTCTCCTTCCCTCTTTCCTGATGAAGCAACCATTGGTTGCGAAAGCTAGAATTTTGTGTGTATGTTTGTGTTTGTTTGTGTGTCTATCAACCTGCCAGCATTTTTGTTTGATAAGTCACATCTTCTTTGTTTTTAGATATAAACACTATATTCAAAATCATAAGTGCCTGAAAAGAATAGCAAATAGAAACAGAACAGTTTTTACTGTTAGTCTCTGGAATGTTAACACACCTACCATCGTTCAGGCATCATATAGAGGTGGACTATGTCTGCTACAAGTTTTTTTGGTTGCCATTACATACCTGTATTAACTGTCACTGGACCATATAGATGTATCTTGAGGCAGCAGACTCCTTGCTCGAAGATGCCAAGTTCAAGCCAGCTGGAAATCTCAAACATCAGTCACTAGAAAATAAATTCACTACCTGCCGCTTTCCTGCACATGTATTTTACCTCCATTATGTACATTCCATGTTAGATTTTACTTGAGCGTATGACTTTTACAAAGTTTACAATACATATTAGTCTTTGTCATTTAGCTCCATATGTCTTCTATGATGTGACATACGACCATTGTCTTGCTCAATAAAGTTCTGTGATCCACAGTGAAATCTCCAACGTGGGGCGGTATTTTCACAGAATAATTGTCCCGAAGAGCAGATGTCCCCATGCACAGGAATCCAAGTGCCTATCCCTGCCTTGCAGATACTCTGTGTCAGCTTACACTGTCATGACATGCACAAAAGGAACAGAAAATTTCCGACACACTATGGGGTCCCTTAACAAACATCTACTTATTAAAATAACAAAATGCTTCCTTGAGGTCACAAATCTCCATCATCGAACAGAGTTAGAACACATATCACTTTCTTCAAAATGATGTGTTATCTCTCATATCCCCCCATGTAGATGAAGGATGTTGCAACATACGTTATTTTATAGTGTTTTACGGTTCAGTTCGAAATGAGAACATAGCTTATGCTAAACCTCATACCCTAATATTTGTATTTGTCTTTGGAAGTTGCAAGTCTAAGTTACAACACAGTATTGCCATACTCCATTTATACTCATGTCTTTTTCACAAAGTCCTTTAATTGACAGTACTTGCCACAACATTTTGCACCCTACATCATTCTGTAGTAACTTCCATCATAATCTGAATGGACTACCGATCCAAAACATCAATTCCATTATTTATAACTTCCATTTAGTTACCACTATCTTTTGGGTAACAGGTCCATATACATATTTCCCTCTGTTTCACCAAAGAAAGTGGTGAGTATGTTTACCACTTATTCTCCTATTCTTGTGTTCATTTTGGTCAGAAATTTGTGTAAGAAGATACGTAGGTAACTTATCTTAAATTAAAACTAACCTCCCCTGAGATGAGTACTTATTAATCCCTCCAGATTCGTCTTATATTACACAAAACTATAAAGTTTTCCAGGTACAAGAAATTAATTCTGTTACAATAGACAACAAATATATTTTCTACTACACATAAAATAAAATGTGTAACAATATTACGAAAAGGAAAGTTGCTTCTCACCCTATTGTCACAACTAAGCTTTCGGCCAACACGGCATTTGTCGAAAATATACGACACGTGCGCTCGCTCACGCTCTCACGCTCTCACTCTCTCTCTCTCTCTCTCTCTCTCTCTCTCTCTCTCTCTCTCTCTCTCTGTGTGTGTGTGTGTGTGTGTGTGTGTGTGTGTGTGTGTGTGTGTGTGTGTGTGTGTGTGTGTATATGTGTGTCTCCTCCTCCACCCCCCACCCCCAGGATTACAGAATACCAGTGAGTTCGTTCACTTTGCTAGCTTGGAGTAAACCAAAAAAATATTACTAGAAAGGCACTCTCTACAAACTTATAGTTCTCTATCAGGATAGTACCAGTACCCTCATTTTCCTTCCCTCACTCCCCTTTCAGTGTGGGTCATCGTTTTAGTCCACCCCACCTTCCTTTACACAAATATATACGATGATTCACGAAGATATGCAAATATGTTAATTTGTTATTCAACAAGTAAAACTAAAGAAAAAAGTTCATATAAACAAGGTCCGCAAATGTTTAGTTACGACTTATAAAAGATTTTGCCTGAAATTTAGCACCTTCGCTAACATGAAGCCATCGCAAAACTGTAATAGGTTATAATAAAGCACGATTTCCATTTATTTTGTTGTTATTCATCTAGTGAATATCTAATAAAACATGTCCCAGATGTGTATCTGCAGTAGTTTTCCAAAACATCCACAGAAAAAAAGAAGTGACTTCGTAAAATTTTTAATTTATTAACCGTCAGTACACACAGGTGGTCTGTCCGATCAAGGAGAATCCATTAATGCAATGTCTGAAACTAGTTTCCAAGAAGCTATCTTCTCAATACCTTTGAGTGAGTGTAATAGGAGTCGTTTGGTATGGTGTATCTGGTATTTCAACAATAGCATTTCCAGTTAGCTCACAACAGAGAGGTCTAGGGTCTCACAGGCCAGCTGCGTGCACTAGTGTCAGTTTATTGTTAGCTGCACCAACGTTAGTCACGCGCATGCATATTTGCGGTATCTGCTTAGTTTAGTGGTAGAACAGATTTTTTCGTGCTTTGTACCGTGTTTTAGTATGTTGTAACTGCATCATGGATTATTCTTACGAGGCACAGGAGGAGAGAATTAGGAACTTGATTGAAGAAGTAATGGCTGAAAGTGACGCTGGTGATGCTGAAGATGGAGAAATTGACTTTGAAGAAATCCAGGACCAAGAGTGGAAAAGTGATTCCGGCACCAAACAAAAAACGTCAAGTGATGAATCAGAAGACCATGATTGTGGTGCTGACAGTGATGTGTTTGTCGGTAAAGGTGGAACAGTATGGAACTCACGTGTTCCGCCAAAGAACTCCCTCACACGTCATAACATCATAACTCATTTACCAGGTGTCAAAGGTGCTGCGAAAAGTGCTACAAATTCTCTACAGAGCTGGGAACTGTTTTTTGATGAAAACATTATACACATACTCGTTGACTGTACTAACAGGTACATTCAAAGTATCCAGGGAATCTTTTAAAGGGAAAGAGATGCACAGCAAACTAATAAAGCTGAAATAAAGGCCTTATTGGGATTATTGTACTATGCTGGTGTAATGCGTGCCCATTGACTAAGTCTGCAAGATTTGTGGTGAAAGATGGCACAGGAGTTGAAATATTTCATCTCACAATGGGCATAAACAGATCAAGTTTTCTCCTTTGATGCCTCAGATTTGACGATAAACAAATAAGAATGGAAAGGGAGAAAACAGATCACATGGCGGTGATAAGATAGGTGTTCAGTCTAATTGTTGGAAACTTTCAGAAGGCTTATACAGTTTCTGAATACGTGACAGTTGATGAAAAACTAGAAGCATTCTGTGGAAGATGCAGATTCCGACAGTACATGCCAAATAACCCAAATAAGTATGGAGTAAAGATTTTTGCAACAGTGGATGCCAGAATGTTTTACACATTCAACACGGAAGTGTATGTTGGGCAACAGCCTGAAGGCCCTTACAGACAGGACAACAGACCAGTTGAACTTGTTCAGATACTTTGCCAACCTATCCTGAATACAGGCCGCAACATAACTTGCGACAATTATTTTACAAGAAGACAACCATCGTTGGTACCCAGAGGAAGAAAAAGAGACAAGTCCCAAGGGGATTTATTAACACTAAAAACCGACAAGAAAAGTCATCTATGTTTGGGTTTCAGAAAAATTGCACCTTAGTCTCTTATGTGCCGAAACGAAATAGAGTGGTATTACTACTGCCAACGATGCACCACAATGGAAATATTGATGAAGATACAGGGAATGATAAAAAACCAGAAATTATTACTTTCTATAACATTACTAAGGGTGGAGTTGATGTTGTAGAGGGAATGAGTGCAACATATAATGTAGCTAGAAACACAAGATGGCCAATGGTTGTTTTTTATAGCATCATGAACACAGCTGCAATAAATGCTGCAACTCAAATCAGAAAAAACAAGTGAGAAGAAGAGAGTTTTTGAGGCGGCTTTCTTTTGTGCTTCTGCATGATCATCTTCAGCAAAGAGTAATGTCAAAAACATTGCCAAGGAAGATATCTGAGAGAACTGGAGAGCTTTGCAGTGTGAAAATTTCAGAAGTGGAATCAACTGCGACTTCACGAGGACGGTGTGTGGACTGCAGGTGCAAAAACAGAAAAACAAGATATATTTGTAAGAACTGCAAGAAATACATTTGCCTTGAACATTCTATTACTGTGTGCCAAGACTTTCTTGGCAAAATATCTGATTGAATACATGCATTATTTTGATAATAGCTAAATTTTATGTATCTCCATTTGTGTAAATATTTTTGAACAAAATATTAAATTTATCCCTTAAATATATTCACTAAACTGATTTTTAATGATATTACTTCATTTAATAACGCTTCCCTCCATAATATACATCTACACGCAAATTCAGAAAGATAGAAACTGCAAGGGTCTGTGAGACCAGCTGCGTTTACTGCCGTTCTGTCTCCAGGTGCGTGCACCGCCGGGTTAACTGATTGGCCCACTTTGTTTTTTAAATTCCAGACAATTGCACAAAGTTTTCAACAGAAGTTGTAGAGAATTTAATTTTGTAAAAAATGATGGTAATAATGTTAACTGAAACTGTATGATGAATGTGTCAGATAATCTGCTTTTATTAATACCATAGCACACGTGAATTGATGTTAAACCGGAAAATACAAAACTCAGTGTAAAGGAAGTTGTACAGTGTATGTACAATTTCACAATACATTCACAATAAATGTTCAAAACTGTCTCCACACAGTTCAGTGCATCTAGCTACACGTGTATGAACAGATTTTGTTGCTCAGTGTCATGGGGTTGTTCTTAATTTCGACGATTGCATTCACAATGCGAGCAAGTGATGCCTCACGTATATTGACTCTGTCCTCAAACTATGTCTTTCATCGATCCCCATACACAAATATCCATTGCCGTTGTGTCACATCGAGCGATCTGGGTGGCCACAGACGTGTAGCACCACGACCAATCAATTTCTGGGTGATGTGGAGGCGCACTGTCAGGTTGAAAATACATTTTCAATGGCGTATACAGAGGCGGTGACTTGAAATTTTATTTTATTTTTTTCTTTTTTTTGGGGGGGGGGGGGGCAAGAATCATTTTATTAGGTACTACATTTGACAGATAATTTTGCGTTTCCATCTACATGTTCGACACTCCAAACCAGCTCTACTTGCAGATGACACCAGGGTATTGATTGAAGGTGGAAATAGAAAGGCTCTTAGGCTGTATGCTGAAGTCACAAATGAAAAGATTTCAGAGTGGTTTGTGAGGAATCAGCTACTGATTAACCCTTAAACAAAAAAGAAAAAAATACTGCCACTATACAATTCCACACACAGCAAAATTAAAAATCCAAAAAAACCTCATATTCCTTTGGAAAACCAAAAAATTGTCACTGAAACAAAATTGCTTTGTTTACTTACAAGACAATCTGAAACGGAATTCGCACATCACATTCTTAAATTCTAAGCTATCTAAAATGATCTATGCAATGAGAACTATATGGAACAACACGAGTGGTGAAGGAGAGAGGTGTATTATGCACGCATATTTTCCCTTTTGAGTTATGACATCATATTCTTGGGAAATTCCCCTCACAGCATAACAACTTTCAAGAAACAAAAAAATTTTGTGAGGATAATGAAAAATGCAAACAGCTGAAAATCATGCAAACTACGATTGGCTGGCGACTAGCCCCTACCCCTCGACTCGCTGAAACGTCAATCACAATGTCATTTCAGTCGGAGTATAGGTCAGTAGTGGTACAAAACAAATACATAAATAAAGTTGAAGAAACATACCTCAATTTTTGATGGCAAATGTACTTCTCCTCAGATCATTCCTGCATATGAACTCGTCACATATGGCATCAAGGTCGAGTTTCATCGATTCATCTCTGTGGGCATTGAGAAGGGTGATGGCATTAAAACGATCCTGCCTCATTATGGAACGAAGGTACGTTTTCACCCTCCGCAGACAAGAAAACGATCACTCAGCGGTGCAGGACGTTACCGGAATCGTCAACCTTACATGTATGAATTTCACTAGTTCAGGCAGTAGGTCAAACAGGTGGTTTTCCTGTTTTAGGTATTTCACTATGTCATCCAATGAACTAATATTCACAGAATCACTACTTTGGATAATCTCATGAAACATGCTTCGGTGGAGAAGCAAGCGTTCTTTGTCTATATCTGATTCGTAGAAAGATAAAATATCGAATGAATGTTTGTTATCACCAAGAAGAAATTGTTCAGTTTGATTTACAAACATGAATGATTGGGTTTTAAACCGTGATTCCAAGAAGCTGATGGATGTATCCATTGTTTAATAATATTTGTCACATACTTCAGTGAATGTTTCTACAGATGAATTGATGGAGTCATCGTATTTCTTAGGGACTTTTCTTCTACGGGGTAATTTTGGGGCCAATCAACATCCATATCTTGACATTTTGAAGTGACTTCACCCCAGAATGATTCAAAATTTTTTCTCATAAATTTAATAGAAGTTACAAGAGTGGAAATCACCTTATTGGCCTCCTCTAAGTGTAGAGATTTCCTCTGTAGTGCTATGTTTATGGTATCAATGTGATCAAACAGTTTTACCAAAAGTGATAACATGAAAAAGAAGTCATACATCTGCATATTAATCAAAAAGGTGTTTGCTTTGACCCCAGTGTCTGAATTGTCATTTCTTGAAACATTTTGAAAAAATTCCTGAAGTTCTGTGTAGTTGGACAAAACTGAAGACATTGCCAAGTATCTTATGGCCCACCTTGTAGGACAGTGTGGTTTCAAATTTGTAAAGGCACCTGCCTTCAGGTGAGCAAAAAGATATAATCTTTTAGGTGAATCTCTCACAAAATGTATTAAGTCCTTCATAACATTCAATGCATTTCGACATTCTGGAACTGCTTTCACAGTGTCTTGTAGTGTTAGATTTAAACAGTGTGCAAGGCAGTGCACAAACATAGTTCTCTTCTCCATTTCCATAAACTTTGCCTGGACACCATTATATAATCCGGCGATGTTAGCTGAACCGTCAAAGCACTGGCCCCTACAATTAGATGTAGGCAAATCAAATCGTCTTAAAATGTCCATAATAATATCAAACAGAGCCTTAGCTGTGGTACTTTGTATTGAGTATAGCCCTAAAATATATTCTTCTATCTCTAGCGAAGCATCAACAAATCTTATACAGGTACTAAATTGCTCTTTGGTGGCTATGTCTGTTGTTTCGTCTGCTATAATTGCAAAATACTCTGCACTCTTGATATCCTCCAATAATTTTCTAATAAGTGTATGACTTAAAATGGCCAAAATTTCGTTTTGCACATCATGGGATGTCCATTTCTAAGTTTTGCGCTGTAGCCATATTAAAAGTAGCTGGTTATCTTCCCATTGAAGGCATAATAAATTGTCAAAGTCACTTGTTTCATCAGTACGCCAACGTAGTGCAAGCCCCTACCCTGCTAAATAATAGGGCGAAGATATGATTTTTAGTAAACAAGCTCGGTTTTCTTTCATTTGAGTCAGTTTTTCTTTGGCTGAATACATTGACATTCGATTTTAAGGATTTGAATTTCAGTACAGCTTCTCTGTGGCAGCCCAATGCTTCATGCGCTTTCAACTTTTCTACCCCCTTCTTCCAGTTCGAAAAACCAGTTTCCATGAAAGTTTTTTTCCATTTTGTGAGAAAACTGAAAACGATTTTCTTCAAACATTTGTCAGCAAATTTTGCAAAAAACAACATCTTTTACTTTATTGTAATCGGTCCATGCAGATTGCTGTTTCCAAGAGGGATGATAACAGCGTTGTTTTTTTCCGGGAACAATGTTTTTTTGTCACCGCCACAGTTCTGTCACTATCTGTGTCTTTGTTGTCACACACAGCACCACTAACACTGGGTCTAGCTTTACTGGACAATAAGGGACGGAAGATTAACAACTGAACCGAGTTACAGTAAGACTAACTGACCACTGGCGACGCCCAGCTCCGGAATATTTACGTTCGCTGCCAACATTAGCTGGGGCCTGCGTAACAGCACTGTGCGCCTAACAAGAAGTAGCCATGTAACAATAGTGTTGATTATTGTCAGATCCAGCTCTAGGGGGAGGGGCGAACCGTGCCATCGCCCAGGGCGGCAGATTTTTGGGGGCTGCAAATCCATCTTGCATAAATGAAGGAATGTGAGAATAAATTGGAAATACAAATTATTCAAAAAATCAAGGGTCTTATTGAAAATTATCTATGGTACAGAAACAGTGTGCTCCAATTTACGAAAGAAACATTTCCTCCAACAAAAATGGCTTAAAATGTATTGCACTGTAAACGTATCACTGACTGCTGCTTTGATCTTAAAGACATATTCACAACAAAGAGACAAATGAGTGTGATGTGTGAAAATAAGGCGTCATGTATGAAATATGTTGTGGGAAAATTTGACTATGTCGAAAAAGGGTGCAGGGGGGCGCTTGACATGATCGCACGGGGCGGCAAAATCCCTGGAGCCGATGCTGACTTGTGTGGTGTTGTACCTAGTGATTGTCAATAGAATTTACAAAAATGAATAAAGAGTCTTTAATGTTACCTAGTCCTTCTAGCGATCGCCATCAAATTCAGTGTCACTATTGCTCAGTAGTTTCTTTTACAAGCTTCCAGCAGGCTGCTGTGGGAGGAAGTTGAGCTCGTCCTAGCAGCCAAAGCGCTGCGAGCTCATGGTGAGCTTTTGTTCCCCGCATACCTCCGTACAGTAAAAGTGTGCGAATAGTACATATGCAGGGGGCAAACCCTGTCATGACAGTTCGTCATATGCAGAGGTTGTAGGAGTAGCAGAAAGGAATACGCAATAGCTCGTAAAATCGGTATTTTTTTCCTACATAATCATCACATCTCTCTCTCTCTCTATTCGTTTAGTCGGTTCCGACTCTTCGTGACCCCATGAACCAAATCACGCCACTTTTTCCTGTCTTGCACTTTCTCCCGTAGACCTTCCAGGTTGGAACACATTGCCTCTGTGATGCCATCGATCCATCTCATCCTCTGACGTCCTCTTCTTCTAGTTCCTTCAATCTTCCCCAGCATTAATGTTTTTTCCAGCGAGGTTCAAAAATGGCTCTGAGCACTATGAGACTCAACTGCTGAGGTCATTAGTCCCCTAGAACTTAGAACTAGTTAAACCTAACTAACCCAATGACATCACAAACATCCATGCCCGAGGCAGGATTCGAACCTGCGACAGTAGCGGTCTTGCGGTTCCAGACTGCAGCGCCGGCCACTACGGCCGGCTTTCCAGCGAGGCATGCCTTCGCATTGTGTGTCCAAAGTAGGTCAGCTTTTATTTTAACATTAGACCTTCCAGGGGGAAATCTGGTTTTATTTGCTCCAATATTGATCTTTGCAGTCCATGGAACTCTAAGAAGTTTCCTCCAACACCACAATTCGAAGGAGTCAATTCTTCGCCGTTCAGCCTTTCTAATGCTCCAGGTTTCACATCCATACATCACAACTGGAAAGACCATAGCCCTCACAATACGGATCTTTGTCGCTAGTGTTATATCTCTGGACCTTATAACCTTGTCAAGGTTTGACATCACCTGTCTACCGAGCAACAGGTGTCTCCGGATTTCATGGCTGCAGTCGCCATCAGCAGAGATCTGGGAACCAAGATAACTGAATGTGGTCACTACCTCCATGGTTTCTCCTGCTATATCCCACGAATTGGTAGGTGTAGTTACCATAATTTTCGTTTTCTTCACATTCAGCATAAGACCGGCCTTTTCACTTTCGTCTTTCACTTTCAGTAAGAGTGTTCTCAATTCTTCTTCACTTTCTGCCAACAGGATCGTATCATCCGCGTACCTGAGGTTGTTTACATTTATTCCAGCTATTTTAATTCCTGTTTCTCCTTCATCTAGCCTTGCATTCCTCATAACATGTTCTGCATACAGATTGAATAAGTATGGTGACAGTATGCAGCCTTGCCGGACCCCTTTCTGAATCTTTATCCATTTCGTTGTTCCATACATAGTTCTCACCGTGGCTTCTTGGTCAAGGTATAAACTCCGTATCAGATGAATGAGGTGATCTGGTACACCCATGTTTTTCAGTACGTTCCATAATTTGTTGTGATCGACGCAGTCAAAGGCTTTGGTGTAGTCAATAAAGCAGAGGTACACATCTTTCTGGAATTCTCTCGCTTTTTCCATAATCCACCGAATGTTAGCAATTTGATCTCTAGTTCCTCTTCCTTTCCTAAATCCATCTTGTTCTTCTGGTAGCTCTCGATCTAGATATTGGCGAAGTCTATTTTGTAAGGTTTTCAACATAACTTTGCTAGCATGTGAAATAAGTGCGATTGTTCGGTAATCTGAGCATTCTTTAGAACTTCTCTTCTTTGGAATGGGGATGAATACTGATCTTTTCCAGTCTTCTGGCCACTGCTGCGTGATGCATATTTTTTGACATATTGAGTGCAGCACTTTCACTGCATCCTTTCCAGTGACTTTAAACAATTCCGCTGGTATTTCATCATGTCCACTAGTTTTGTTATCAGCCATATTTTCAAGGGCCCACTGGATTTCGCTCTCCAAAATATCTGGCTCTAGTTCTAAACTAACATTAACATCAGCAGTAGGAGCCCTGTCATTATGCAGTTCTTTCTTGTATAGGTCTTCTACATATTCTGCCCATCTTTCCTTAACATCCTCTGCTTCACTCAGATCTTTCCCGTTTCTATCTTTTATCATTCCAATTTTTGCCCGGAATTTTCCTTTAATTTCTCTAATTTTCTTATAAAGATCTCTTGTCTTCCCCATTCCATTACTATCTTCAACTTCCGTGCACTGTTCATTAAAGAATATATTTTTATCTCTTCTAGCTAATTTCTGAAAATCTTTATTTAATTCAAACATAGCTGATCTATCTCCCTTGATTTTTGCTTTCCTTCGTTCTTCTGCAACTTGCAGTGCCTCAACTGATAGCCATCTAGCCTTCTTACTGTTCCTTTTCTTGGGAATGTGTTTCTCTGCGGCCTCCTTGACAGTATTAGCTACTTCTGTCCACATCTCTTGCGAGCTTTTGTCCTCCAGCTGTAATACATTAAATCTGTTTTGTACCTCTACAGCGTAGTCGGAGGGTATAGAGTTATGTTCTGAAGTTTCAGCCGAAATTTTGCAATCAGGAGCTCATGATCTGATCCGCAGTCAGCCCCAGGTCTTGTTGTAGCTGACTGAACCGCGCTCTTCCACCTCTGATTACAAAGTATGTAATCAATTTGGTTCCGGTGTTGGCCATCTGGTGAAGTCCAGGTATATAGGCGTCGTTTTGGTTGTTGAAACAGTGTATTAGTAATTATCAATGAATTTTCTTGGCAGAATTCTAGAATCATCACATACTATTATGCAAAAACGTATGTGCAAGTTTTAACAAATTTTCCAGTAAAGGATGAGGAAGGGGGAGAGGGCGGTGAGAAATGCATGTTTGAGTATTGGAGGAGGGGGGGGGGGGGGTAGCAGGCCCTGCTTTTAATTATTGCAGGGGGGGGGGGGGGTACCTTGCCTCCTCTAAGTCGGCGCCACTGTGGGGTACGAAGTGCGAAGTGGAATGTTGAGCAAGCAGAGCATTTCTTCTTGAAGAAATTGAAAGTACGTCCCACCAGTTAAACATCCTGGGAAAATGAATTGTCCAATAAAGTGTGTTAATGCTAAGTCGCTGCTGGAAATTGCGTTGCACCCCTGTTGCATGTCGGTTTGCTTCAGACCATACGTGCTCCCTATGTATGCTGTTTACACAACCTCAAGTAAACTGTGCCCCATCAGGAAATAAAACGTATTTGTGTAACTGCTGATTAGTATTTAACCCGTTGCACAACTCCAAGCGAAGGCAGGATCTCCCGGATATAAATGATGTACTTTTTATTTATAGTAAGGATACAGATTATTGTAGTTTAGTGTACACCATACCTTAGATTGTGAAATGCCTAATCGTTGAGACATAATTACTGGTACCTGGGCTACGTTGAACAGCATCCATAATTTCATCATCGTCTTCACGTATCGAGCGCTTTTACTGCTTATGAACGCTAGGTAGAGAACCTGTCTCCCGTAACATTCGAAATACTCCACTAATGGTTCGTGCATTCGGAATCCTCCGAGTTGGACAACGTACACGATATTCGTCAACTGCAGCCGTAGCGTTACCATAACATTTGCCATAAATAAACATCATGTTGGCGTATTCCTCTGTCGTAAATTTGAAATGCTTCCCTATTTCATAAATAATCTACAAACAACAGTCGCCTTGTGGTTTCACTTAAATACACTGTTGTTATTATGTTCTTTCACTGAACAACACAGAAAACCAACACGTTTCAAGGTTAGGAAACGATTGAAACAACTCTCTAACGATTGCCAACAATGACGAACTTCTCTACATTCTTATGGAAAGTAATCAAATTTACTTGTATAATAATCTTTGCTTCTGTGGATGTTCTGGAAAACTACTGCATATACACGTCTGGGACATGTTGTATTAGATACACCAGACCAATAACAACAAAATAAATGGAAATCGTGTATTACTTTAACCTCGTACAGTTTTGCGATGGCTTCATATTAGCGACGTTGCAAAATTTCAGGCAAAATCTTTTATTAGCCGTAACTCCGTAACTATCTCCTATTTTTTTTAATGCAGAAGTCATAATCCGCTACTGGCCATCGTGTCTTCACCAGAGCCCCGTTGGCCGTCACTTTTCAGGGTTCCTGTAGGACCTTCACAGCTACCGTAGCGGTGTACACACACACACACACACACACACACTCACACACACACACACACACACACACACACACACACACACAGTCCCCACTGTACCTCACTCCTACTGACAATCCCCTATTTCATGCCGTTGCCCATCTGCCATGTCTTGGACGCGGGGTTGGACTTGTGGGAGATTAATTAGGAGGAGGGATGAGAGAAGAGCAACATGGTTTCAGAACAGGAAGGTTCATTTTAGCTGTAAGACAACTGCAGGAACAGCATTGAGAATATGAAATTATCTACTAATGACCTTCCTGGACATTAAAAAAGCGTATGATAGTGTGTGTAGAAGCAAAGTGTGGAAAGCCCTGGAAAACAGGAGTAGCAAAACAGATTATTTGGAGGATAAGGGAAATGCACCATGGAAGTGTGAGCTGTGTGAAAATAGGAGGAGAGAGATCAGCTTGGATTGAACAGGATAAGGCCTTGAGGCAAGGAAGTGCACTTTCACCATTACTCTTCATTGTAGTGATGGATGATATAATGAGTACAGTAGCACAAGTAATTGATGAAGGAAACATGAAAGCAATGGTGTTTGCAGATGATTTGATGATTTGGGGGAATAACGAGGAGGAAGTACAAGAGCAATTGGATGTATGGGAACGAACAGTACAAGAATATGGGATGAAACTTAGTATAAGTAAGAGTGAGATGATTATCACAACAAGAACAAAGGAGAGAGGAACAACTGGAATAACAATTGGTGGGGAACAATTGAGGAGAGTGGAGAGTTTCAATTATGAAACTTCCTGGCAGATTAAAACTGTGTGCCCGACCGAGACTCGAACTCGGGACCTGAGTGCTAGTTCTGCAAGGTTCGCAGGAGAGCTTCTGTAAAGTTTGGAAGGTAGGAGACGAGATACTGGCAGAAGTAAAGCTGCGAGTTCTGGGTGTGAGTCGTGCTTCGGTAGCTCAGTTGGTAGAGCACTTGCCCGCGAAAGGCAAAGGTCCCGAGTTCGAGTCTCGATCAGGCACACAGTTTTAATCTGCCAGGAAGTTTCATATCAGCGCACACTCTGCTGCAGAGTGAAAATCTCATTCGGGAGTTTCAATTACCTATGAAACCTGATACAGGAAGATGGAAAAAACGACAGAGAAATAAACAAGCGGGAGAGAAAAGCAGAAGCATTTCAGAGGTGTATCAGAAGCCTGATATGGAGCAAGGATGTACCCGAAATGAGTAAAAAGGTTATATACTGGTCATACTATGTCCCAATCCTGCCAAATGCATCCGAAACCTGGGTTATGAAAGGAAGAGAAAAAAGCAAATTACAAGCTAGTGAGATGAAATTCTTGAGGAACGGTATTGGAGTGACATAGTTAGACGGGATAAGAAATAAGAGGGTCAGAGACTTAATGAAGGTGGAACCATTACAGGAGGAGATAGAGAAATCCAGGCTGAGATGGTATGGGCATGTTAAGCGAATGGAGGATACACGAGATGAAACTAGAAGGAAAGAGACCAAGAGGAAGACCGAGAGATGGTTCAAATGGCTCTGAGCACTATGGGACTCAACATCTTAGGTCATAAGTCCCCTAGAACTTAGAACTACTTAAACCCAACTAACCTAAGGACATCACACACACTCATGCCCGAGGCAGGATTCGAACCTGCGACCGTAGCAGTCCCGCGGTTCCCGACTGCAGCGCCAGAACCGCACGGCCACCGCGGCCGGCGAAGACCGAGAGACAGATGGCTGAAAGGAGTGGAGGAATGCGTCCACAAGAATGGAGAAGACTGGCCCAAGGTGAAGATGGAGATATGGTGGGAAGACAGAAGACGATAGAGAGGCTGGAAACTGCCCAAGATGATGATGGCGGTGGTGATGAACTCCGTAACAAAACATTTGTGGACCTATGTTTTTCTGAACTTTATTCTTTAGTTTTACTAGTAGAACAACATATTAAAATATTTGCATATCTTCGTGAATCACCCTGTGTAGAGTCATTATCCCATGCCATATGAAGCGTCTACCTACATTCTGTTTTATGAAACCTACGCCTTTTGGCGTCTACTCACTTCTCCACCTTGAACTGGCACATCCACTGTGACTGTCCTAGAGTTCTCCTCCAGGTGTCGTGATACTGTAAGTTCAGATACTGATACACCATCTTCACTAGGGGTTATGTTACAACGTCCTAAGCTATGGCACACTGGTTATTTGGACCTGCCTAAGCCTTCTCCCATTTTATGTGGTGTCCATGACATCCTGTTTTTATTTTATTTAGTTCCCTATGAATGCATAACCAGAAATATATATTGTTTATATCTTAATTTATCTACACATCTGGGTTACAGTCACAGGTTTTTATTTTGCAATGTTTAAAAAAGGTAACTTAGACATCACACACTTTCTTTATGAATCTCATTCACAGAGATGATTCACAATTGTTGAGAAATTAGCTCATTACTGTTAAGCAATTCATCTTATTCTTATTTTAATTGGTTCAGGATCAAATTATAGTCAATCTAACTTAGTTTACATGTACAATATGCCAAAGAAACAATACTATTTTATCACCAGTTGAACTATCTACATAGACACTCCACAAGCCACTGTACGGTGTGTGGCAGAGGGCACCCCACACAATTGCTTGTCATTTCCTTTTCTGTTCCACTCACAAATAGAACAAGGGAAAAACAGCTGTCTGTCTGCCTCCGTATGAGCCCTAATTTCTCGTATCTTATCTTCATAGTCCTTACGCGCAATGTATGTTGGTGCAGCAGAATCATTTGGCAATCAACTTCAAATGCTGGTAATCTAAACTTTCTCAAAAAGAACATTGTCTTCCCTCCAGATATTCCCCTTCAAGTTCATGACGGATCTCCATGACATTTACGTGCTGTTTGAACCTACTGCTAACAAATCTAGGAGCCTGCCTCTGAATTGCTTCAATGTCTTCCTTCAGTCCCACCTGATACGGACTGAGATCTCAAACACACAAGCAGCACTCAAGAATAGGTCGCATCTGCGTCCTATATGCGGTCTCCTTCACAGGTGAACCACTTTTTCCTAAAATTCTCCCAATAAATTGAAGTCAATCATTTGCCTCCCATACCACAGTTTTCACAAGCTCATTCCACTTTCTATCACCTTGCAACATCATCCCCAGATATTTAAACGACTTGACTGTGTCAAATAGTACATTAGGAATACTGTGTCCAAACATTACATTTTTCTTAGCAAGTAGTCTTTTCTAGGAAATTAATCCTAAATTACATATCATTTTGCCATCTTTACAAAATAGGGTCCCTTCTCTTGACCTGTAGAGGATCTGTCAAAAATAAAGGCTTTGAATGTCTGCTATCTCATATGGACCTCCGTAGTGATGAAAAAATTTGCTAGTCTCTTATTTTCAGGTTTTAGCCATGATGAGCTGCTATTAGCACTAGCTCATCTGTAGTAAACTTGGGTGAAGTAGCTTTGTGATTATACTTTCTCATTCTACAATTAGTTTGATGTCTTAATTATTTTCTCACCTATTTATTTATCTCCTCATTACTTAAGTTTTTTTGTTTTGGTCAACCAAAGAACTTCACCAAAGGTTCTCCCATCAACTTCTTTCTCATTACCTCTAGTGGAAAAAGACCATTTGTGAGATGCAGTAATTCATTTAAAATTACTTAAGTCTGTGATTATTTGTGCCCAGGCAGTGCGTCTTGTAAAACAGTAAGTTCTACATAGTCTACCAGTTCCCTTCATTATTCATTCAGAGGGGTTGGATTTAGAATGATATTTTGAAATGGTTACATGTTTAACTCCTTCCCAGGCTAAAAATTCTCTGAAGCTACTGCTTCTAAATTGTGACCCACTGTCTGTGATTTTTGAGGCTTCCCTGCACATTAAAATAATCTCTCAAATGATTTATTATGACAGATGTATTTGCTAATTTTATCAGATACAACTTAAATGTATTTTTACCAGCACTCTAGAAGAACTAAAATATAAGTAACTCCACCTATACCTTTGGTAATGATCCATAGAGACTGACAGCTGTTAGGACATGCAAATCTTTTGGTATTATAGTTATTTCTAATCAAATTTTTAAAGTGGTAAAACTGTCATATGCGTAATGCACTTCTTTGTGCCAAAATGACCATATCTTTTGTGTATAAACCAAATTAGGTCTTCCACTGCACTTTTGGAAATACACAACTTCCAATACAACTATTTCTCATTCACTTACCAAAATAAATCCTCACCTTGTATAAGCTACAAATCTTCCAGTTCAGGTAATGCTTCATTCTCACACAACAGTACCTGTTCTCCAAAATGCTTATATTATCGTAGATCAGCTTTTATTTTTCAAACTAAACACCTTAAGTCATTATTGGTGTAACTGACTTAATTGTGAAAACTACATCAGGACCCTCAGTTCTAGCAATTTTATTCATATTCGGGGCAAAGCATCTGGCACTATGTTGCATCAGCCCTTTTACGCACCTTATCGCTGTCTGAAAGTCTTGCAGAAATAACACCCGTCTCATTATGCTGCTGTGCAATAACCAGTTTTCCATGAGGAATGTCAACGCTTGGTGATCAGTATAAATGGCTATTTGTGATCCCCATATTGAATTTTGGACCTTTTGTATACTCCATACTATGGCTAGTAACTCCTTTTCTGGTGCTGTGTTGTTCCATTCATGCTTATTCAAACTTTTACTAACAATTGCTATCATATTATGCTCACCTTCCTCTGGATTCCACACGCTTTGGAACAGTTCACATGCAATTCTACATTTGGATGCATCAGTTGCAAAATTAAACAATTGGTTCTCCCTTCAATGTTTTAGAATCTGATTACTTACTAGAGTGTGTTTTATTTTTTGAAATGCCTTCACTGCGCTTGTATCCCATATCCAGTTGGTTCTTCATTTCAATAATGATTTGTTGCTCATTATAAATTGCCTTTAAAATCTCACCAGACCTAAGAATGAACACAACTGCTTCACATTTTGCAGCTCAGGGCAATTCTTTATTGCCCTTATTTGTTCAGGATATCTGCCATGCCATCATGAAGTGTAGTACAGCAAGCATAATTAAGGCACCCATTTATTAATCGCTTAGGCTACGGCCACACTCGTATTTTTTGAAGCTGGAATCAAAAGAAGCCACAGTTATAGGCAGGCTGTAGGGGCCGCTGGTAGCCGCACATTATCTTTTTCTGCGAATATCAGGCAAGAAGGCACATCCTCGAGGTCAGACGCCGGTCTGATAGGCCGAGGCACATTTCCAGCATCAATTGAAGCTGCTCACATTGCGTCCCCACACGAACTCAGTAGAAACGTTGCGGAGTTTACAACACTGTAATATCCATGTCTACATTTTATTCAAAATAATATTCACGACAGCATTGTATGTCAAATATGACTGAACTTTGATAGTATTCTCGTGATACTGATAAAAGGGACTTCATCATTAATAAAAAAATAATTATGGTCAATGACATATTTAACGTTTTGTAAAAAAATTATATCTCTGACAACACCCCTGTAAAAAGATCATGGAAATCTCAGTTTATGCTATCTATGATTTTTGTAGAAAAATCCTTCTTGTTCCAACTTTTGTACTTATACAATGTGATTCATGTCTCATAACACAGAGGTCAGTAAAAAAACTGCACTAAAGCATGTTGCTAACTGATATTTGAAAACAGAGATTGTGTGTTATTGAATGGAATCTTCTTTGTTTGGAGTTTTATTTCTTTGCAATTCTCATCCTATATAAATGTTAAGTTTTCCGTTCAGCTAACAAAGAGCACAGTCATTAGTACTATTGATCTACAGTGCAATTTATTGGTAAATAGTGCATACGAGTGTCTCATGAAACATTGAGAAATATTTTCTAATATTAATGCATATAGTGAAGGTGAGAAAAGACTTAATACACATTATTTATTACGAGTAAAATACAATCTGAAGCATAATCGATAAGCGATTGTCTTATGTTAGCCGCCATCTTAGCGAATTACTGCAGTGGCAATTTTAAATTTATTTTCTATACAGACTTAAGTGTTGTTGGTTATAATTGCAATAATTGTGTACTAGTGGCTGAGGACACACTCTGAGCTTAATAAATTCCAGTTAGACTGTGAACGTATCGAACTTCTATTGATGCAAACACTATCTTACGTGATACAAATTCTTATCCGTTGATGTATGAAGCTTGGTAATTTCGACAGGAAAATACATTAGTCTTGTCTACATGTTCATTTTGCTTAAAGAAAAGTGTTATCACATCGAGATAACAGTAGCATTAATTTTGATAATGATTTGCAACTAGTAAAGAGTCTTTTAAACAACAGCACTGAAATTACTAAAAATCATTACGCTTGTTCAGTTCAGATTACTTATCATACATTTAGCTTGTTTGTTGGTTATAAATGATTACTTTTGTAAATGATCTTGGTGAATTTACACTGCATGACAGACATCATTTCTACATGTTCCAAGGTGGAGATTTCTTTAACAAAATAACGTTCATTAGCCGAAAAAGCAGTGATTAAATAAAACCTCATGTTATATCAGTAATAAGTAACTAGTTTTATTGTAATTTTGCTGGAACTGTACAACACAACACATGCAATTACACCACACACCACAACATGTAGTATAGTGTGTAGTGAAGTGTTTACAGCTGTTTCGATGTGCAAGACAGACAAAATGGAACTTTATAGTGAACATATTTTTGAAGTTCAAACTCAACTTTTTTCTCTGTACGACATTCAAAACACGGATCATGAAAACAGCTAAGAAAGAATACATATTTGGCTGGCTGTGACTTCAACACAAATTACGTTGATACATTAAGTACAATAAGTCACAATATACGTGCTTTATTAACTTGTAGAATATTAGAGGTGTCTTATTAAGCCAGCAGTGTCCTTTTCTCAGCCACATTCACATATCTCTTTTTGCCTGGGCAAAAACCTGTGATAGAACAGAAATATTCAGTAAACCGATTTCTTGTGTGGGTTCAGTTCATGGTCCCTCTTGTTCCCTGGGCCAGAATGCTGTCCAAAGGACACTATAATGTGTCTTGAAAGTTGTACCCATTGTTTTCTCCCATAAAGCTGTGCAGTACCTAAGTGGCCTTCATGATGTCAACCAAATTGATACCAACAGACAGACAGACAGACAGAGGAATACATGCCATTTATTGGCAAAAATACCAAGTGCACTTCCCATATACAACCTGGCACTCTATAACAATAGTTAAAATTCTCTTAACGTTATTTTTTTCCTTAGCAGGATATGGTCCTAGAAGATTTTTCACACAGAGCAAAGGCTTCGTCTGCCACAAACACACATCTAATCAACCAGATGTACCGTTTGGTAAGAGGGCTGGTTGTGGTAACTAAGTCGTCAGAATAGAGTTTCTTGCCAAAATCAGTACTTTCCAGGACATTTGAATCTCCTTCGTGTCCAAAGGCCCCGACATCTGTAAATCTGAAGGTGTAAATTGCTTCAGCTACTGCCATTAAAACTATTGAAAAATACTAAAATGCCTATCAATACATTCCACACAAAGTGGAAAATAAGCTTTTTGTTTCAAACTTCAAAGTAATATTCAGCCACTTTTCAACAATTAATTGTTTCCTATATTGGCCTTGCATTATTTCCCGGATTGCTGACCATAATCTTTGAAATTGTTGAACGTCCAAGTAGAAACTCTGTATAGAGGTCCGACGGAATTGCCAGTTGCAAGGCAGCTACAATGAAACATTTGTAACGGAATAAAAGTACGACAAATATCTATAATAAGTGTGTGTTTAGAAAATGATGTGCAAAAAATGTGGAAGAGCATTAAGGATTGCTGCTGCAAAAATTTGAAACATCAGGCTGGCAAAGGTGGAGATCAATCAAAACCCAGAAAACATTACATTTATCACAAACAACTCAGTTCTCCAACAGTAAGTATTGCATATTGGCTTTTTTAGGTTCCTATTCATAAGCAAAGATGCTAGGATTTGTAAGAATCACATTCTTTGGACAATTTTAAATTTTATAAAAAATGAAATGGTGAAGCAAATGTAGCCTCTTTTGTAAACATATATTGCACATCCCTTATGAAATGCATAATCTAAAAAGAAAATTGTCAAATCAGAACTTACAGCATCATTGCATATAAATAATTCAGTAAAAATCCTTATTAAATAAACTATCTAAAGAACAGTAGATAATTTGCCAATTGGCTGAAGTCTAAAGATCATGATGATATCTTAGCCTTAATATGTCCTTCGATTTTAGTTGTCTTGGTAATGGTTGTCACAGTAACATGGTGGTGGTTGCATAGCCATAGTTGAGGGCAGGGGTTCGGTTTTGGTGGTTCAACACCCCTTACCTCCAAAATGTTAAAGCGGCGAGGATTTCTGTGGTCTCCTAGTTCACTGTGTGTGAATGTTGGAATGGTATATTACTGCCATTTTGTATTCCATTAAAAGTCTAGTGTATTACAAAGATCATCCATTGAACATGCCACACCACCCCCCTCCCTACCCAAATCAACTGTTGGCTACACCGAAGGTTGCCATAGTGCTAAGGTGGAACATGTACGAGACACTGAGAGCACGAGTGAACTAACACTGGGGAAGTCAAGATGGGGGAAACAGGCCTAATAATAAGGGCTCACAAAGAACGTTTTTCTGTGATGCATGGCAGCCTTTTAACATGCATGAAATGTAACTGAGTTTATAGAACAATATTTTGAAACTGATACATTACAAATGTTAATTATATATTAGAATATTAGCAGTTTTGTTGTGGGTTACTCCATTTTTCACTCCGAGTAGTTTAAGATTCTCAATGACACGTCTGTTCTTCATCATCATCATCATCATCATCATTATTATCACTATTATTATTATCATCATTATTATTATTATTATTCCCCCCCCCCTTCCCTGTCTCAGACGTTACGTCTGGTTAAAACTGGAAAGTGACGCGGACCTTGATCAAGCGTGACTTCCTTTTAACTGTACGGTATATGTTACATTGCATTTAGGAACTTTCAGGTAATTGAACATGTATCAATTACAGATTTCTGTAGCTGTATATATATGTTCGGATGTAGCTGCATTGCATTGATGTACTGCTGGATATTGTGCGGTACGACTCCTGTAGTTGATAGTATAATTGGTATAATGTCAACTTTATCCTGATGCCACATGTCCTTGACTTCCTCAGCCAGTTGGATGTATTTTTCAATTTTTTCTCCTGTATATTTGTTGTGTTAGGTATGGATATTTCGATTAGTTGTGTTAATTTCTTCTTTTTATTGGTGCGTATGATGTCAGGTTTGTTATGGTGTTTTACCTGTTATAATGGTTCTGTTCCAGTATAAACATCATTCTCCAGTACATTTTGTGGTGCATACTTGTATGTGGGAACGTATTGTTTTATTAGTTTATGTTGTATGGCAAGTTGTTGATTTATTATTATTATACACTGTACAGATTACATGTAACTTTCACTTGGAGAGACTTTTAAATTTTTGTAGAAATGATGAAGTGGGGGTACATACAGAAGCAAACTGAGCAGATCATCCTTTTTTGCCTCTGTAATTACATGTCCATTAGACAGTTTGAGATTGCTGATGCATGTTGATGTTCGTTTGGCCGCATCAATTTCCTGAAACGGCTCTTGGCTTTGGTTCAAGTATTTATACCATATTTTTTAATCCACTGGTTGCTTCAAACCGCAACCATTGTAATTTACAATTGCCAGAAGATATTTTTCGATATGTGATGTTTCTTTAGTTGTTTTGTTGAGAAAGAAACATTCACAAGAACCAATTTCTTGTGGCCCTCTCGACGCAATGAATTCATTCCACGGAAACATGTATGCATCATCATTGTGCATATTGTGGATGCTGAAGCAATATGTCCACATCTGACATTTATTATAGCAGACTCCAGTTGAGATGACTGGTGGAGACAAAGTTTTCATCAGATCAAATATCACTGTAATGTTACCATCTGATTTGCTAAGCAAAGCATCACTCTGTAAACCTGCCTGTACATACTCAGCCTTTTACTGATGGAATTCACGTTCTGCAATTAACTCCATTCTACATGTACATCGATTCTCTCATTATCGGCAGCTGTTTTTTACCTGCAAAGCATCGCATGTTCGACAAGAGTCAGGCACTGGTGAAATGACAAATTGCAGTTCTCATAAAAAATTTTGTGGAAAGTAAAATGAGAAACGGGCATTTGCTTCTCTGCACAGTACAGTGAAAACATGATTGATAAATTTAAACCTGGTTCTAAATCATTTCTACCATTATTTTTATGATTCGCATAATGGCTTTCTGAAGCCAGAAATTTTTCTATGAAACGTTTTATTACATCAACTTCTGGAGCGGTGTTTTACTACCAGGTTCACTTTTACCTCTACCATCACGAGGTGGGGTTGCTTTTTCCCCTTTATTCTTGAGCATCCTGTCAATTCTTCTGGCAGATACGGCTAAAATATTCTACAAGAATCTTTTGCAGACTAGTTTCAGACCCATTTGAATTGAGCAATACTATTTTTGTCTTCTCCATGCATAAATGTTGCTGACCTACATAAGACCATGCATTATCAACAACTTTAACACTTTCGCTGCGGCATCGGTGCAGGCGTGCAACGCTCCAGTGCGGCCCGGCAACGTGCGAGTGCGGGCCGGTAACACTCTGAAACGGCAGGCACCGCTCGGAGCCGACGCTCATAAGCACACCTGAGCTACACGCTGACGTCAAGACCTTGTAAGATCTGTAGGCTCATGTTCTATACCGACTTAATGATGACACCTTTACTTCAAATAAGCTTCGACTGTATTGTAGTCATGTTTTGAAGTCTGTTTGCTGTCTGACACCTATAGGGGTCACACAGGCGTCATTCAAATGTTTATTAGCCGCCATTACGAACAATATACGTTCGATAACTGACCACACAAAACAAAACTTTATACGCTATGATGCTTGCTTAGACTCTGCAACTAGACAGTGAGCGCGGACGCTTATAAGCGTCAGCTGCACTGGCTCGTGGCTTGTTGTGACGCTTATAGGCGTCAGTCGCAGCGAAAGTGTTAATCATGGTAAATAGGAAAGCCAACTGCAGATCATGGCTGCCTAAATTATAAAACTCATTGTACACTTTTGTTCCTACTGTTCTTCATTGATGTTATTGTGGCAGTCGTACCGGCACAAACAATCGCTTATGGTCTGCAATTCCTTTCGAGGTACACGGTTACCCTTACGGTTAGCATACTCTTGACCTAGAGCTCTCCGTTCTTTCCAAACGTTACAAAGCCATTTATCTACATTTCTAAGGCGCTTCTTTCCTCAGCTCCATATCATGGCATCGTCATTTCTCTCTCTTACATCCTCTGGAAAAGTAGTTGCTGCAGCCGTGCTCACTTGCTTTTCTCCTGGCACTTCCCCATTGAACGCAAACATCTCTGTAATAAAAATATCCATCCTTCAACGTAATATTAACTACACGACAGTAATGATCAACGTGGGCATTGGTACCCACAGGTGAAGCAATTGCAAAACATGACTCTGCCAGTGGTAAAACATTGTTGTACACATAACATTAAAAGTGATCGTTACTTGATTACACAATATAGCAATAAAGTATTGTTTGTATTTCATTGTGTTTTCGTATGGAAAACAACTTGCATTTTGTGAACAAAGTCACCGTTTGAAATATGCCTACCTCTGGACGTCTTTTGAATATCAACACGTTAGTGTATATTCGACAATGATATCCGCAAACAAAAGAAAGGAACACAACAACAACTAACCTCGCAATTGCTCCTCCACACTTTTCAAAACGGCTGCTCGACAGGTCTGAAATGCTACTGAGCCACACATGGCCCACATTCACATCTTTGGATGGCAGAACATGCCGCATTGAAGGAAGCGGCCATTTACGCTTTTTAGTGTGGCCACTGCCAGGCGAATTTTGAAGCTGCTTCATTTGATGCCTTCATTTGATGCTCAGCATCCAGCTTTTTTTTATTAAAAAAGGCAGCCATAGTCCTATGCAGCAGTTATAACTTTCAAGAATGTTTGTTCTGGTACCAACACTGACATACTTCTGATTAATCTCAGATTTTTGTTAAGCTACTTTCCATTAAGTCATCAATGGAAACATCAGACAACCAGCTACTGAGTAAAATTCATAAGACACATTCTACAGCCTTTGTGAAATGAGGCTACACACAACAGTAAGAAGTAGTACTCTAGTAAACACACTGGACAGGGTTCAGCACACTACATGCCGTATAGTAAGTGGCAGAATTCAACATACTGCTGAGCCATATTCATATTTCATAACTAATAGAGGTTCGTTTCCATGGCCGTTTAATTTCATTTGATTGTCTATGCATTTTAAATGAAAATTATGTAATTAAAAATGGTTGGGATTCTAAAATTTATAAACTGAAATTTTATTACTCCCAGATAATAAAAGAAACAACTGTGAGGTTTCTCTTATAATTAGTTATTTCCATTTCTCTTCTTTGAAGTGAGCAAGCAACTTATCATTGTTAAAGTCAAGTCTTCTGTATCATTGTTTTTATTCACATAGTCCATATGTCCATTTAAAATAACAATTTTAATTTAGTTAAGTGAGGTATGTATGTGTACCACACAACCATGTTTGAAGGAGGTGTGTTCCTTCAGTTACAATTAATAAAGCATACTTTTTTGTTTAAGTTTATCTTGGAAAAGTGGCATACTGCACTGTGTGTAACAAAAGTGTTTCACTGGAAACTAATGTCTTCTGTCATTCTTACAACATGACAAATTATGAAGACTACAGTCAACTCTTACCTTCCAAATGCCATACCATTGATGAGATTACCTCTAGTACACATATCCAAACTGCAATAGTGAATAATCGCACTTTTGTTCCATGGCTCCTAACTACTGCTGCCTAAAAAACCAAGTTAGTGTTTACTGACTACACCACACTTCTGTTATTTTACAGTCATGTCATGTGTCATCAACATTAATTACTGTCCATTATTCCTCAATAGTAACTAAGCTTTCCAGAAACAGTTCTTAAACTATCGGACTGTATGGAGCAAACTTTTGTTTTATTTGGGTTGATGCGGAATGACTGATTCCATCTGGTAAATGTGAAGGAAGTTTTATCCAAGAAGTGTGTTTTCCATAAATCAAGAGGACAATTATTGAATGTGTCATGTTAATGGAAATATGGAAAGCATTTGTGGCATGCACATCATTCTGTGGTGATGAAAGGACACAGTTACTCTACTAATAATTATTAAAATTAATTATTAAAATTTATGATTAGAATTTATGTTAACTGACTTGTGTTAGCTCACAGTAAAATATTTCATCATTTCAAATTAAAAACTCAGGACACTTAAGTAATATTCCACAACACAGTATTTATTATTTAATTGGTTTTCAGCTGCTAGCTAATAATAAAAATTTAATTTGAAATGATAAAATATTTTACCATGAGCTAACAAGTCAGTTAACACAAATTTTATTAATAATTCAACAGTTAAGGAATTAGCAGAGTAACTGTATCCTATTATCACCACGGAATGATGTGCATGTCACAAATGCTTTCCACATTGACATTAACACAACATATTCAGTAATGTGTCTTGATTTATAGAAAACACACTTCTCAGATAAAACTCACGCTGTACGTCTACCAGATGGAGTCAGTCATTTGGCATTAACCCAAATAAAACATTTTTCCTTCCAAAATAATTTAAATATTTCACATCTATGACAAATGTCTCTTTCCAAGGGCAGTAGTCTAGAAATTTAGTTATAGTTTTCCATATAAATTTCAGAAGCATTTGAAGGAAGAATTGGTAAGAAAATAAAATAGAGAAGAAACCAGGAAGAACAAAATTTATTTACTCTAATCGACGTAAAGTGAAGAACAATTGCCTTGCAGTGTAAGTTATCTCCATAATTTATTATCGTAAAAATATGCCTTACTTCTACATGACCTTTGAACACAACATTGTCCAGTTTCCACTTCGGCACATATATCCTTTAACTGCTAAATGGGATTATATGGTTGATTTATTCCAGACTAAAAAGAAATCACAGCACAATTCTCACAATTTCTTTCATTTTAATATGTGAACTGGTCACTGAACTTCATTCACAAATAATAGTAGCTATAATAATGTATGACATGAAAACGGCCAGTATCTCTCACTTTAAGCAACTAAAGTGATTTGTCGCTTTAACTGATTTATTTACAAAATTAAAGAAAATTATTTCCAGGAACTAAATGCCAATAACCATTACACTATTTGTTACCCTACTTGAACAACCATTCTTAAAATGCGATTGTGTATGAATTTGATTCCATGACTACAATGCTCTACAGATGTTAGATGTATTTCACTACAAGCTAGAGAAACCCAAGTAACGAGTGAAGAAAGCTTCCACTCATCTACACCAGAATTATTCTGAATTCCATACTAATATACATTTTTTTTTCTTACTATGCAGCTGTGAAGCATTACTTTCATGATACATGAAAGCACATGCAGTTTTAAATTTTTAAAGAAACTTAAATTTATGGTGAAATTCAACTTAACTTTATCTATGATTTGACAAATCTACTGATTTACCTCTCTTCCTGATATTTATTGAGTAAGTCTGGAGGTAGACAATTTGAGTAAGACCACAGACTTTCTATTTAAGTCTGAGCAATGTTTGCAACTTTCTCAGAGAATATAGCAGGGGTACTGGTGTTTTACATGTGTGAGTGTTCTTTCATTAATAATCTCTCCAATCTTTCCAGTAACTGATATTCCATGCATTACTACTTTCTTAAATCTTAACCACATTACCAGTCAAATTAAACACAATTTGCCAGTGTAGAAGAGTAGTGTACTATAAATATTTAGACGAAGGCAAGCGAATTACAATTTGAACAGATAAAGCTCTCCTTTATATTGTTTACATAAAGCTTAGAGTGTACTGGGCTCCTGGTTTATATGTTGTTATATATCACACTTTAATGTACCTCTGTCAAACAGTCTTAACAGAAAGCTTTCAGATTAAATAAATCTTTGTTGGTTTAAAAGTTCACCTTCTATAAGTATTTTTATTGAATTTCATCACAAAAATTTAGTTTCTTTTGTCTTGGTTGTATTCAACAAAGTGTTAAATTATTTAAGTTAAAACAAAGCATTTAGGACTGATTTGTACATCACTATCTTCATCTTAAAATGAAATTACATAAAACTAAAACAAATTTAACAACATAATGAATATATGTATCTCTCTCATACTAACTGTTTTACAATGCACGAGGAATATGAATGCAAAGTTAAAACATACATACAATGCAAGATACAACTGTTTGATACTCAATATATGTAAACACTCTACAGTCATCTTCAGAAATGCAATTACAGTGATATAATACATTACACTATACAGTATAATACATTGTTAATATATCTTGCTCCACTTTCTAAAACAAATTCTCTGTAGTGAGTCACTCCACAAGAACTTTTGAACTAATTGGGACACAAACTAGTATTGATATGGAAAGTCACAGAATGTGGCTTCCACTAAACTATCGATGGGCTTGACATTCACAGAAACGAATAAATCTCCATTTTCTAAATCACTTTCTTCCCTTCACAAGGAAAAAAAAAAAAAAATATAAAGTACTTTACAAGAACTCTTGTTACAAGTTTTCCTCTCTCTCTCTCTCTCTCTCTCTCTCTCTCTCTCTCTCTCTCTCTCTACACACACACACACACACACACACACACACACACACACACACACACACACACACACACACACACACACACAGCCTCAATGCTTGAGCTTTCCTCAAGTTTTTGAAACAATGCTTTTAAGAGGGGCGCTTCGATCATGCAAATAACGATGATTTAAACATGCTTTACTATCCTCATTTTTATCCTGAAATGATGCCAACATTTTCTTTTCTTATTTTTAAATCTAAGGGATCTATTAGTGCAGTAGCATGGTCGTATTTCCTCTCATTGCTATTTTTTCCTCCACAAGTAATTTTACAGGATGTGAAGTTAATGCAAATCTTTTAATGGATGCAGCTATACATGCACACAAAATCCAAGCATTACAAAAAATTTAATAATGCTTCAGTTCCATCCAGTACAACTCCCTCATTGCTGCCACAGGAACTGCATATTTTCTTAAACAATTGTTACTCAAAAGACAGCTGTATCTCAAAGCAGATAGATTATACTACAGAAATATAACAACATTGTCCAGGAGCTAGAGAATTTCATACTGAACAAAAGTATTTCAAGCACTCAAACAGAAATGGATTTAAGCTCCAGATGCATAAACACACAAGAAAAAATTACATAAACATTCTTTTTTATCAGCATTTATTCATTTAGTCATTTTTTAACCTCCAGGAGTTTTCACCGGAAAGAGCAAATCTAACATAATTTTTATTACACTAAAATGCATGGCCCATATAAAGGTATCTGCAAATACATACAAAGACATCGGCAAATAGAGGAAACTTATTTTTAAACTGATGTGCTTATTAAGTAAATGAGTAACTTCAGTCCTTCAAACTTCAGCAGCCCAACTCTGAGCTTTTAATAACAGAGGTAGAAATCTAAGAACACACTTATTAGGAAACTATCAGTAGGAATAGCAAATAAATATACATAATTCATTCTTGCACAGTACATAAAGTGTAGCCTTCTTGGAATAAATGAGAGGAAAACAACCTCACAGCACAGTTTTCATGTAACACACATTACATTACAAATCACATCTTCCTACAAGTGAATGGTGTTTAAGTCTTAACTCTGAACAACAGGCTATCGAGTACTTGAAAAGCTTGCACATTGACGAGTGTTTCATTAATATCTACCAAAGAAATTACCGGAATACATAAAATTCTGTGGTATTGGCTGCAGCACAAGAAACACCAGAGTGACTGACCTCCAACTTTTGCAAGCTGGAGAGACTTTAGCTCCTCAGGTAGGCACCAGTGCCTGTCCCATTACACAGGAACACCTACAGTTGCTGCAGGTCAGGCTACTACAGGCTCAGGTGGCCCCACGTCTGCAGTAGTGGTACTCGGGGCACTCTGCTCTGCAGAATTTGTTGTATCCATCGGCTCGACACCTGACTGTGGGGCCAGCTGCTCAGACTTGGCAGACCATTGAGTTGTGTAGGGTGCGGCCCTAGCTTCGCGTCTGGCACGTCTGCGTGCTCGCCGTTCTTCCATGATCAGGCGCAAGTGTTCCATCTTGCCACGAGTCGCCTGGTTCTCTCGAGAAAGGTTTGCAGATTCGTCTGTAACAGTTTGAACAACATTATGAGATCACTTGTTTACTTTAGATTTCTAACACAGAAAGTTACATAATTTAAAGAAGACAATAGTATTAAGAATTATGCATTTTCACACACACTAAAATGTAAAGTACTAAACCATTTTGGTATTCTTGATACATAATTATGGGAGGCATAGTTATATACAGGTGACCCATTGCCCGTCGTCACCTTGTGGAATTTCCATTATCAGGATACAACTTTTACCAAATTAAAAATTCACTATTTACTTTAAACTGTGCTTTATTAGCTGTTCTGTCTACAAGTAATTTTACAGGCTCCCACTCTAACCATGCTTTTAAGTATTCAAACAACCAACTGTTTTACAAAAGTATTCAGAAATGCCTCTCTTTAATTTTTCATCATTTTAAGATACATCACTGCACACTGACTCCTAGGAGCAATACACAAATTGCTTACTGCCTGGATGGGAAGAAGAACATTTAATGTCACCAAACACCTGCCAAGAAATAGCCCTAATCCATATTGGTATTTTTAGTTCATTCTCTGTAGCATTTGCACAACAAATATAATTTTACAATCACATAAAATATACACGAGTAATTCCTACCCACCACTTTTTAAATGTTACAAAAATAGAAATTATTCTACAAAATGAAAGGACTTGTCGAGGAGAAGCTTTTGTCACTGTTTTCAAATTTTACTTTGTTGTCTATCAGACATTTTACATTGTGCACCCAGAAAATAAGTTCCAGTCATGTACAGAGATCACAAGATTAGTTCAGTAGGAATGCGCAAGCACAGGAGCAGGTTGCGATATGTGGGAATAATGCAGTGCAGTTTTAGTCTTCTGACAGCAATGGTTACCACATAGTGCTAGGATAAAATGGCTGCTGCAGTACTGTCTCCCACCAACTGTGAGGTTTGTGCAGTTATCAGATTTTTTTGCAGGCCATTTGCTAAAGGACAAATAAATATTACTGGCCAAGATTGTAGTTTCTGACCAGCCCTGCTGACACTAGAATTGATGGAAAGGGTGTGGCATGCATTTTTACAGATCCACTGCTTAATAATTTCAGAACTCTCGTCAGTTACCCCAGATGTCTGTCAAGATGTTGCAACGAAACTGTCTCCTGGTGGCTCGCTTTTCATAAAGTGTGTGCAGGATAGGTGTCAAGGCAACTGACAAATGAACATACTACCAGACATCTGACTACAGCATTGACATTCCTGCAGCAGCATACAGAGGAAGATGGCATGGAAGACCATGTCACTAGGTATGAAGCAAGGCAAGACATGTGGGATGTTGACAAAACACATTACACTTGGGCATGATAATGCAAGACTATACAACCAACACCACATGAAATGTGTGATCAGTTTTGATGGGAACTCTTTGACCGTCCATCCCACAGCAATCCCTTCCCCGAAGTCCCTCATTTCTTCCCTCTAATGAAGCATTTGCTGGCAAGAAAATATTCCCACGACAATGCTGAAATGCAGATTTAAGTGACTTCGTGGCTCCTGAAGCTAGTGGCAGACTCCTATGACATGAGAGCATAACTGATGGTGCACTGTTACGATATATGCCTTAACATTTGTAGTGTGATGTTGAGAAGTAGTCACGGAACCTATGTAAATATTCCAACAAATATTTCATACTTAATGATTTTTGTTTTCTTTGTCATCAGCACTTACTTTAGAATGCACATTGCGTATCAGGGTACATGAGCAAAAAATTTGGTTGCAGCACTGTGTACCTATTTTTGTGCTGAAGACAACCTTAATGTGGAGCAATGAATATCTTTTTCTGGTATTGTGATTATGTACATCATTGTTTCTTTTGAAGTGCAGTGGATTATTTACATCCAACTCCATGAGGTAATAAATATATCGAGAAGCAGTAGTCAAAATGCCCAACTCAAACAGATGTCTGCAGATGATCTTACATGATTGTCACAGAATATTCTTACAGCATATTTTTAGGCAATGAGGACTGACTGACTTTCTTAAAATTGAGTTATTCCAGAACAATTCCATATGACATTGAATGGTAATATCCTAAATATTTTAATTTACTGATTTGTGCCTCCAACATTTGTAACAATTTGAAGACCAAATGTGGCTGAAGTAAGTTGTTTCAGGACTTCTGGAATGTGCTTTCTCCAATTTAAAGTCTTATCAGTACCTAAGAATTTTTAAGTTTCCACATTTATTTATTATTTCCTCACCACGTTTTACACTTTGTTGTCATACCTCTACCTTTAGATGGGAACAACCAAATTTGTATCTCTACAATGTAGGGAGACCATTCACAGAACACCAGTGTATGGTCCTGTAAACATTATTTACCTTTTATCTGTTGTATGTATGCTTTGATTGATTACAATACTAGTGATGTCACAAAAAGAACTAATTCTGCTTGTTGTACATTGGATGGAAAAAATAATAGTGGCCTACGCAATATTGAGTTTTTTGGGGGGGGGGCGCGAATTTCTGCTTAGACAAATCTATCCTCATTGCAGTTTTTGAATGATTAAATACACTTTCTGCTTGCTTTTGGTTAGGTATGAAATTGTCCATTGCTTGACTGTACCATCAATATCATAAACCTCATTTTATCTAACAGGATAGTATGGTTCACACTATCCAATGCCATAGTTAAGTCATAGCCAATACTATTGCTATTTTGTTACGCAATCCTTGTGAAATTTCTGAAATAAGTGTAAATAGCATTGTCAGTAGAAAAACTCTTCTGAAATCCAAACTGATTACTGAGGATATTTTTGCTTGGGAGGGGCACTAGAATACATCACCTTCTCAAAAAGTCTGGAAAAATAATGTCAGTAGTGAAATACATCATAATTAATGAGATATTTTCTATCACCTTGCTTACAGGCGGGTTTAACAATGACATATTTCAATCTCTGGAAAAATTTGTGGAGTAAGTGATTCGTTACATACTTCAGATGAGACAGTGCTTATCATATGGAAAAGATTCTTTAGTACTCTGTAGGGAACACCGTCAAAACCATGTTAGCTTTTATTTTTGAGAGAATATATAATTTCCATAATTTCAGAGGGAGAAGTTAGCGATACATTCATGGGATTTAATTTTACAGGAGTTGCTTTTTTAATATACTGCTGTGATTTTGCTTTAACTTTTTGTCCCTTTATTTTGTACTATAGCTTTTAATCACAGTCCCTACCTGTGAATCCTCATTTGTAGCCATTCCATTCAAGTAAATATATATGTTATATTCTTTGGTCAGTTGTCCTGTCATTTCGCTACATTGAATATAGCTTTAACTAGTCAGAATTACTGATTTTTTGGCAGTGTACATGGTCCTTAATTTTTTGTAATTTAGGGTAGTTTTTGTAGTGGGTTAGTATTACAGGATCTTCATTTGTTCTTGTGAACACATGCAAATTCCTTTTCTTTTCACAAGGTATTTTAATCCCTCTAGTTATCCATGTGTTGGATGTTTTTCTATATGGCTGTTTAATGCCCTTTCTGATTAGCGTATGTGGAAAGTTATTTTCACCTAATGATAGAAGTTTATCTTGGAATAAACTAAATTTTTTGTCAGTATTTGGTTAATTATAAATCTCATCCCATGTCATCTCCCATAAAGTGTTTTTAAAAACATTTGTTCCAGATTCAATTAATCCAATTAATTTTCCAAGAAAGGTGTTAATTTTATAAAGCATTATCTTGTTTATACCACATAACTGTGCATCAAGCCGAGACATACAATTTGTTACTGGACATATAGTTTTGTCCTTGCTTTGAGCTTCATCACAGGAAACATTATCGGTTAGGGGCTACCTTCTGTATCTACCTGTGGCAAAAAGCTATTTGTTGAGACCAAATCTTAGGATCAGAGGTTTCTAGATCATATTTCTTATCAGAATCATTTGGAAAATGTACATTGACAATCACCAGGTATTAACTGCCTTCTGCTGTCTGACAGCTAGCATAGTAAGGAATCTTAAATTGCTATTAACAGTTCAGTTCAGTATTTCTCAATGGGGCCTATATATTGTTATGATTAGAGGAACCATTTTTTATATTAATCACAAGCACATGCTTCTATGTGCTGATCACTACAAACTATTTGTCTCAATGTTTTTGAATTTTGTTCTATCTTAATACATGTAACAAATGTTTTTCCCTTCTAGTTCCTCGTGAGTAATATGCTACAGTGCAATCTTTTGTACTTTTCTCACCCTGTTACGTGATGCCCAGACACACATCCTATGTGTGTCTTTCCACAGCTCCCAAATTTTCTAAACAGACAAGAAGCTCTTCTACCTTGTTAGTTCTCCAATATTCTGGTGAAATAATTTAACCTTACTTTTCTGAGCATTCTGTATGACTCAGTTCTAGCTCAAAAAGAAGGGTGAAAAATGTTTTTATTTCACCACTGCAATTGCAAATCCAGTTGACTAAGGTACCTTCATTTTCTTATTCCTTTCATCACATCAAGCAGCAGTCAGTCACCATGGCGCACACACACGCACTAGAGCAAAAGTATTGTTATTGGTTCTGTAACCACCAAATTTTAGTCACTTCTCGAATTGCCTTTTGCTGAATTCCATCTACTTCATCCTTCAAACAGACAACATATCTCACTTTTTATGCACGACGGAAATGAAAGTCCAGTAACTAGCTAAATGTATTTCCATAATTATTACACTTTCTTCACAAACTTATTTTACACAGACAATTACAATTGCTCCAGTATTAAAATTGTATTTATGCAGAGCAGACTACCACATGCACAAAACCATGAATATGCAGTGCAGTTATATGTTAGAATTGCAGAAGAAAAAGATACACTGATACTCTGCATTTAAAGTTGAAATTGTGAGGCCAGCACAATGGTATTCAGTTGAGTCTATGTATTAAGAAAATTCCCATTGAAAAAAATGATTATTTTGTCCTGTACATACAGCTGTAACTTTGCTCTTTCACATATTCCATGTGTGACAAACAAACACTGCAATAACAGTAATATACTTTTAGTCATTCCATAGCATACAATAATTGAAGAAGTTATGCCCATGTTTTTATATACCTGATAAAGACTGGATAGCTGCTACATGTGGAACCTTGTTGGCTGCTGTTATTAGCTTTCCAGGCACTGCAGAAGCTCCTGCTCCTGCTGCTGCTGCAGCCACAGCTGTAGAAGATGCAACAGCTGCTGAGGTACTGGCATGTGATCCTGCAGCATGCTGCTGGTGCTGTTGATGGTGGTGTTGCTGCTGCTGGTGGTGGTGGTGGTGGTGGTGATGGTGGTGGTGGTGTTGCTGTTGTTGTTGTGGCTGCTGCTGCTGTTGCTGCTGCTGCTGCTGTTGTGTACGACTTGCGTGTCGGCGGTACTGGGGGGTGGCACACAGCAGGTCATTTAAAATGTGAATTATAGTGCTGATGTCACGTTTCGGCCGTCCAAATCTATCTTGAAGTGCTGGATTCAGGGTACCTGAAATGACATTCCATAAAATTTTTTTGGTACTTACAAATCCAGATAAATACAAGATACACAAACATATCCTGTAAAAAACAGGGTGGTACATTCTTATAAACAATTTCAACTTTCACTATACTAACTTCAAAGATCTTGCTTGATATGCATAATTTCAAAACACCTGAAATGATGTAATTAAGATGACATGAAACCTCTGCCAAGATTTGCACTCTGTGAGAACAGTTGTTAAACACTCAGACGGGAAGAGGAAGAAAAAATTTACGCATCAAGAAAGTATGTGGCTATTTCAGTCATTGCAGTATCAAGTCACATTTTTAAATAACTTGGCAGTACAAGCTGCCTTTTCATTACAAAGTTTCATCCTCTAATTCGGATGCACACAATGATTCGTTTGGGATGGATGTCCAAGTCATTTAATCCCCTCCTGAGGCTAATTCACCCACCAAGATTTTAACTGTTCAATATTCTGCGTAGTGGCACTGGGATGGAGTTTACATCAGATCTGGCTCCACATGTTCTACCACAGAAAGATCTAGGCATCTTGCTGGCTGTAGATACCTCAACATCACGCATACAGTTAACAGACCCACGAGCCATGTGTTGTGTATTCATGTGCTGAAAAATGCAATCGCAATACTGTTGCGTGGGACATAATACGAGGAGGCAAGATGTCTGATGTCAGGGTTCTCTTAATCACTACCAGATGTGAACTGAAGTCTTACACCCCATTGATCCCCAGACCATCACCCTAAGATTAACATCATTTTGCCTCTCCAGACCTCTTCTCAGGTCACAGCCATACTCACCAATGATTTTCATCTGAGGTAGTACTGAACCACAACTCAACTGCCCGTGCACACGCCACCATTCAATAGTCCATGCTTCCCTGCCATGGCAGCCGTTAGCGTTGTGATGTAAACACCAGTCTACACATTGGATGGTAATGCCCTACTCTAGATGCTGATTGTCTGCAACAATTGTGCACTGCAATGAGTCAATTACTTTTTCTCAGATGGCAGAGGTGGATGTGAAGGGGCTACGATGTGCTTGCAGCACAATGTTGCGATTCTACCTTGTGTTTGTCAGATGGGGGTGACTGGAACCTTGACGAGTATACGTGCTGCCACATTTCCACAGTGTCCACAAATGGACCACTGTCACATCCAAATGCCCCCACATATCTGGATATTGCAAAATTCGACCTGACAACTATAAGAAAACCTGGCAATAAGGTCCCTTTCAAACCCGGCTCAGGTGTTTAACTGTCCGACACAATGTTTACTCATGTGATTCAGCGACCACTCTATTTCTGACTCTGTACAAACTCCAGGCCCACTAACAACACTAAATACGAGAGCACTCTGGAGGCTGCTAACATAACGACAGCTCTATAATCGATGGTGTGTACATGTTCAATTATACATTGACATCCAACCATGTATTCAGGGGGCTTCACTTTTTAATGCACTGTACTAGCTAGGCACAATTTTAAATCATGTGGGACATATTTCAATGGGGAAGTTATTTTTGGCAAGAAACTTAGGAAGTTTTAACAACTTCTCCCCATGTAACAAAATACAAAAACAGAGCTGTCAAACTTTTTACTATTTTGTTTATAATGATGATACAAAAATATATGGGCAAAAATGTGCCAGACCTGTTATTGAAAACAGCAATAAAGAAAATTTAAAGTCATCTGAGCTTAAGGCAAATGGATTGTCATTAGATGACAAGATTTTGAACAGGTAATTCAGTGTGTCTCAAATCTCCACACCATAAATTTAGTCTACTCAAACAGAGACACTTTTGTACAAATTTATTTATGTCTTGTCATCCTCAGTTCTTATATAACTGACGTATGAATATGAAATTACGAGAAGATTACAAGAGCTTAATGGAAGTACATAGATGTACTTAAGCATTTATCAACTTGTTTCTTAGACAAAGTGATGGAGTTCAAGACTTAATTATCTCCAATGGGCAACTTACTCCAATGATGAGTGACCTCACAGAAACCCATGAAATAAATGTTTTTCTATAATTAACATTTTAATACAATAATATTTCATAACCAGTCATTTCATTTCAAACAAAACTCTTGGGTAAAGAAGCAGTCTCAGTATAGTGAAGCCCACCATCAAAACAATTGAGTGTTGTCTGTGTCCAAATGATTCAGCACGTTCATATTTTGTATCTAATGGCACTGTCAAGTGAAGAACAGGAGAGATTGGCGCTACTGTCTGTAATATTAATGTCTGCTTTGCAGTTCACCCTTCACATCTGAGAACGCTCAAAATTTTGAAAGGAAACAATTCATCTAAATTAAGACTTTCACATTTGAGCATTGTAAAATTTATATTGAACTGCACTTTGGATTGCTTATAAAATGAAGGATGGGCCTATCATGCCTGGCATATCTTAAGCCAGTGACCCTACATACTGAATCATCATATACAATACCGAAGAATCTGAACATTTACCAAGTGTGATGGTGAATTCACATGAATGCAGCTAACGGTCTACACCAGGAATTTACAATTCATTGCAAGAAGCAATTCCTTTGATACTGAAAGCTATAAGAATGTATGTGCTTAATGTACAGCAGATATAAATAACCTAAATTTGTAGGAGTAACAGGAATGAGAACAGAAATTATCAGAAAAACAACTTACCAATAAACTTAAAAATGCAAATTGCAGGAATTTTACGTACTATTAAAAGTGACCACGACAATAAAAAAGTGATATTGCAGGCATAAACTGGAATTTCAATAAGTGCTTCTTTGCCACGATTAATAGCTAATCCAGAGATACGTAGAAAAGATGCCATTATTCGAAATACCTCTGTGCGAGACTTTACGCATGAATGTGCTACATATGTTTCTTTCTTAGTTTTTGCATCATTTTATTAACAATTCTTCTTCCTCCCTCCCCCAGATGGAACAAAAAATTAAAATTAAGTGCAACACTAACAGCTCTGATGGACATAAGCTTCTACTTGAAAAATATTTTAACCACAGAAGTGTGCATCACTGTGATTGCATTACTCACCAGAAAATGTGCCCGAGTACACTCCCTTGCCATGATGGTGCATAGATTCTATTATAGCACCTTGTCTTCGTGCTCTTGCATTGTCCTGAAAATAGGGTGTTATATGTAAATAACCTGAAATTTCCTGTTTTGTCAACATGCAAATAATTATATTTATAATTAGTGATCTGTAGGCCTAATTAGTTCATATAATTAACCTTACAATTTATTACACAAGAAACAGTTAATCGAAAATAATGTTACAGCAGAATTGTTTATGCTTTAAGCTTCCAGATGAAACTTCATATGGGACTAAGATTGGAATCTGGCTAGACCTCTACTTTTATGAGGCAATGGCCAAGCTACCTACACTTAACTCGAGACTCAATCTTGCTGTTTTAATTTTCTGTACACTTTTTTGTTCACCCTAATCCACAGAGGGTCTCTTGTATACGCTCCTGAGTTAGCAGTTCTAGCACAAAGTATAGCACAGACAATGGCTTAACCACAGCCTGTGTGTTTTTCCATACTGAAGTTTCAATTCTGCAGCAGTCAAACTTGCTGCTAGCTTTAACCCAGATGTGGGTCACACCTCATAATCGGGAAGGGTCTTACTAATAAAAGGAAAACGTCTGTGCTAATGTCCTAATTTTGTATAGTTTTTATTCCTCACAGCTTTGGAACAGAATATACTTCACTGAGGAGTGAAAGACTTATTGTAGTTCAATTTGTTTATTATTAGATGCACTAAAATGACAGGTTGACTTTCAATGTACATCTGATATGACACCAAAAACCTGTACATACATATTTGGTTGTCAAATATTTATCAGTGAATGCTCAAATGTTCTTAATTTTTCTTTGCATTGTTAAGGCCCACACCAGACAGGAAGAAAATCAAACTAAAAACTTTTGCATCACTATTCATATGCTTTTCTGCTACATTCAACATCAAGAAGAATCAAGCCACTAAGTATCATACAGTACCAAAAATTTTTACTGAATGCCCACATATGAAGGGCACACTGAGTGTCATGGGCAGCGTATTGTCAACAACATTAATGTTTATTTGGTACATAAACTTAGCAGATCAATTAAACTTACTGATTTTTCTGTCACTTTTTAATCTACTTCAGGTGATTAAAGACCAAACTTTTGTATAACCAACATCTTAGATGTTGATTTCACAACTATGTATACATGTGTATGATGTTTACAATTAATAGTCTTCCAACTCTTATTCTGTCTGCGACTGCTATTCTCAGGAAACTAATGTAGGGATTTTGATATGGTTTTCACTAATATATTGAATGATTAACAAGAAAGGTTTTTGTGTATAATTTATTACATCTACACCACTCAAGTTGTTTGGTTGTATGTACTTGGGAGTAATACATTGAAGTTGAAGGTCAATTTCCCTCCATACACCAAGCATCTATCTTTCTTAGGCATTTCTGCATTTTATTTTGTATGCAAACATACACAAAATCTGTAGATTATAATATTAATACACAGTAGTTTCTATCTTCAGTATGACCAACTTAGTTTGTGCCTGCAGTTATCAACATCTTACAGGTTTGTTGCAACCAGCTGCTAGTGTCACCACACCCACTTTGCAGAAAATTTGGAGTTAATGACTGGTTAAACCCAGTGGGCCAACGCCCTAAAAATTGGGACAAAGGAAGGATGTAAATTTTCAGTCAAAGTATACACCTACATTACGAATAAAATTGATACACTTGTACAACATTTCAGTGAATGTTCTGTTCTAACTTTAGGCTGGTAATAAAAAAAAATAATAATAGTTGGGTTATGCATGCACACTGGATTTTCTCGCCGCCCAACGTCACTTTGAATACCCGCACAACACCAACTATCTGCAGAAACTACTACGCGCGTACAAGAGGCAAGAAAACAGATTTTCGGCGCTGCAGCCGCAAAATAAGCCTGGCATTCATACTAGCGTTGTTATAGTCCGAATGGATCAGGTTATAAAGCGCCGGGCCAATGAATGGGCAAATACAACAATGCAGCACCGTATTTCGAGTCCTGCTTCGGGACTAAGGTTCCTAAAAACCTTGACACTCTGGGAAAATAGGGATGTCTGACACACACACACACACACACACACACACACACACACACACACACACACAAGGCGGCGCCCAGTGAGAGTGAAAGCCAGCCAGTGGGCTCGTCCGCCCATGTGACGGCCTGGCCTCGCAACACCGCCTTGCGACACCGCGGCAATGTCAGTCCGCCACAGCCGCAGGCGTTTCACTTTAACCCATTTACCCGTTTCGGTACAGCGCGCCGGCTCGCGTGCCGACCTTGATTGATCGCTTGCCGCGACATTTTGTGCTTTGATCTCTGGCGACTTGACTGTTCCTAGAGCCATCTGGTGGATAATACTGCGGTATGGGCAACGATGAAACGACAGCAGTGTTCCAGAGCTATCCCTTGTAATGTACACCAGGGTTTCATTTGCTTGTTTCGTGGGTCATTTGTACCATTAATCTTTACGTTGTGGAACGAGCCATTTTACATTCACGGTACACATACGTTGGTAAATATGGCTACATGCTGATCATTTATAATTTTTTAAAATGCCGATGTGTATTACGTAACCACTACATTTTCTGATTACTATGGAACAGGAGTTGTCAAGAAGAAACTTTCAGTTTCTTTTCAAATTTATCTTTGTTGTGTGACTTATCATTCAATAAGCGCTCAAAAACTGATGGCATCATTGTGTGCTCTTTTTCTGCTAAAGACAAACCTTAACGTGGAATAATTAATGTCATTTGTTGTTCTGTTATTCTAGTTGCGAATATCATTGTCCCTTCTGTACTTCATTGGATTATTTACAACAAACTTCACGAGGGAGAAAATATGCTGTGAAGCATTATTCAAAATGCCTGAACTCCTTAAAAATATGCCTCCAAGTTCATTGTGGGTGACCCCCACACATTTGTACAGCACGTTTTTGAGCAATAGACACCATCTTACTTACCCAGAACACTATCCCATATGACAAAGAAAACACGCAAATCTACTTAGTGATTTATCTCTCACCAAGATTTATAATGGTGCGGAGTGCAAATGAGGTGGTTGTTGTTGTTGTTGTTGTCTTCAGTCCTGAGACTGGTTTGATGCAGCTCTCCATGCTACTGTATCCTGTGCAAGCTTTTTCATCTCCCAGTACCTACTGCAACCTACATCCTTCTGAATCTGCTTAGTGTATTCATCTCTTGGTCTCCCTCTACGATTTTTACCCCCCACGCTGCCCTCCAATACTAAATTGGTGATCCCTTGATGCCTCAGAACATGTCCTACCAAATGAGACTAGACATGCTTTTTTTTCAGTTTAAGTTCTCATCTACATGGACACCAAATATTTTTGAAGCTTTCATCTTCATTATTCCCTTTCCACCTGTTAAAACATGCCGTCGGTGTAGTAGCTACCTTTGTACATTTAGAACTCGATACGTTGTTTTTTGAAACATTTCCAGAAAACCAGTCAACAACACTTTTAAGAACATTATTTGCCATTCCTTTTGTTATATTTACGTTTGGATTGATTACTATACTCTTGCGATCCACAAAAAATTAAGGTATGCTTGTTTATTAGTCAGGCGGTATTTACGTCTACGAGAAATACTGGACCTGAGATTGACCTTGACGACCCCAGAAATGACTTCTCCACAGTCATGAGAATCTGCCGTACTTGACTGATTGAATTATTAAATATAACTTTTTGCATTCTTTTGGTTGGATTTGTCCATTGGTTAATTATGCCATCACTTCAACAAAATATTTTTATCTGGGAGAATATTGCAGTTCACGCAGTAAAATGCCTTTGACGGGTCACAGAACTTCGTAACCACTTATTTTACGCTTGTAAAAGTTTGCGAGTTAATCTGTAAACGGCAGTTTTGTAATTTCCTTGAAATCCAAATTGTGATTTACTGAGGATATTATTGTTGCTCAGGTCGGATGCTATTTTAGAACACATCACCTGCTCAAAAATTTTGGAAAATAACAGTAGTGAAAGGCATAAGTAGTGATCATTTGACATTTCCCTTGTTACCTTTCTTACAGAGGAGTTTAACAACAGCATACTTCATACTTCAATCTTCTTGCAAAAAATACCCTCAGTTATGCATTACAAATTTAAGGAAAGAGAATGCTATTATATGGGACCAAGTCTTTGATACTCTGTTGGGAACACCATCAAATCCAGATGAGACTATTTGCAAAAAATATAATTTTCTTAATATCAGAGGGACAGGTTATATTCGTATGAGCCAATTTTGTATGGAGCCAATTTTTCAATATACTGGTTTGTTTCTCCTCTTTAAAACTGAGTTTTATTGTTTATCGGACATGAGCTGCTTTGTGTGCAATAAGAGCCCTGCCACTGTAAATTCAGTGAAGAGTGAGAGCTAACAGGCTTGTACATCGGAAACTGGCGAGGAGAAAAAGAATCTGAAGGAAATTCAAGAAAACCTAGGCAAAATTTCCACTTGGTGAATCACCGGCAGCTGTCTGCAAGCTAAGGTAATACCTGTAGCACAGCAAATGAACCCGCTAGTATATGATTACCAGAATAGTAGTAAACATCTTTGAACATGTCAGATGTGATAATTATTTACGGGTAATACCAGGAAGCGACAAGAAAGTTCGAGAACTCTACTCCAGTTAGTCTTGTCACATCTTTACAAAATCTTGACTAAAATTATAATAAACAACCTCACAAAAGAGCTGGATTTATATCAACCTGCTGATCAGAACTATGGATCACATCCAGACTATTCGCCTTCCTCTAAGTAAGAACTGAATACAACTCAGGATTTATCTGGCCTTCATGGGTAATCTAAAAGCTTTCGACTCCAAGATGATTTGGGCAATCATGAAGGCTCTTTAGAATGCCAGGATAAAATCAATGCATATAAAGCTCCTGAAATACGTCTATCAATGGGCGAAAGTTAGAGTGGATTAAGACGTTATCAGTAAGATCCTAAACGGCAAGGGTGTTTGCCAAGGTGACATCTCTCCAAAACTGTTCACTCTTGCACAGGAAAGAGTATTCAAATCACTAACTGGAATAACAGTGTAATAAAAATAAATGGTTCGCACGAAATCTCCGCTGTTCGGCTATCATGATGAGGATCGTAAGTGAAGATCTGAAAGAACTAAAGATTTTGATCCAAAAACTAAAACTTGGCTCTGCAAAGACTGGAAATGAACGCCAATAAAACAAAAATACGAAGCCCAACCACTTACAACCGGAACCGATCTATAGAAGTAGTTTATGAATATATCTACCTTAGCCACAAAACTAAACTAGTGCAAAACAACAAAAAAACACAAATGTCTCGTGAAATAGAACTGAGCTGGGCAGCATTCCAGTATCCAAGATTTATGCTGACCAACAAGGATGTCAAAAATAACCTGCAGGCCAAGGTCTATATCTGCATACTATCACCTACAACCTACAGAATGTTAACTGACTAAGGCAAGTGTTTATCAACTAAAGCACTCGCAACAAGCCATGGCACGAAAGATGCCAGGAGCCAACCTTGTCCTAAGTGAGCGACCGACTTCTGGATACGCGACACTCCAGAGACAAACATCCATCGGGCGATAAGCTCGGGTGTCATGATGCGAGCGACCATGTCGCGCTACAAGATGGCTGCTTAGAGCCAACCAACTGTTTCTATAAAACGGCGCCCCTAGACTGGAATACTGTAGCTGGCGAGTAAAGCTACGAAATTAGGTTTACTTAAGAAAATCAAGCGAAAAGGAATGCTGTGCATGAAATTTATAAAGGGAGGAATCTCCAAAGAAAATTTCATAAATATCGTCAATTACGAAGATCAGACAAATTTTTCGAATACACGTAAATGAGCAGAGGAGCATTCGACTATCTCATCAATAAATTAAAAACTAATGTTTTTTTACATGAGCAAGAACTTTTAACAACCAATAAAAGCGGAAGAATGACTGACTACCCTAAATATACACATAAATTACACAGATAATTTACACAGATTAATATCGAATGCAAATATGTAGAGGTGGTGTAGCGTTAGCGTTATAGCTCGTGAGTGCGAGCATCGGAAAGATCCTGGATTCGATTCCGGGTTCTTATTACATTTTAGCTAACTCTGTTACAATTCTGTATACTAATTTTTATATATACTGTTTGCACTGCATCGCTAAGTACATTAAGTTCTTGGCAAAGAACTGTAAGTGTACACACACCTATCTCAGTTTATCACACACACGTTAAATTCCCAATAAATTGCAATGAACTATCAGCTTTTACAGATATTTGAAGTTGCGAACATAATTCATCACCAGCCAGTGTTACGGCCAAGCGTTTCAATTAATCTAAATCGTCTGTAAAAGTAAAGCATACAAAATTTTTGAAAAGAAAGTCGAACGTTTTGTTTAATGGTTTGTCTAAAAGTATGAAATAAAAAATATTAGGGAAACGTTTGGTGCATCTCATTTTCTGTTCATGTTTTCGAGCATCATTCAAAGGCACATAGAATGTTTTTCTGATCTTATTTCTTTTATACAAATCATTTCGTAAAATATTTGATTTCTTTTATTTCTTATTTTCATGTTTTATTCAGAAAGCATGATCGTAGTCCTCGTTGGTCTTCCTAACGTACTTGATTCGAAGGAAGCTTGTTTGAGATTTAAATACCGCACAAATGATTTCTTTGTATGCAAAGCAGCTAGGCCTTTAACAGATGAAACTTTTGACACTTCATTTACGTAGCTTGGCAGCAGCTTTTCGTGAAATATTTCAATTTTTCCTCAACTCGTTAAGTTTACGTTAACTACCTTTATTACTTTCAAGCAATTAAATATTTTCTTGAAAAACTAGATCTCACGCTGGTCACTTCGATACCCTGTTTACCTATTTCTCTCCCTTTGTTTGGCTATGAAAATTCGGACGAAACCTCATGGTGTAATACACAGGGAGTCTTTTTCGTCTGCTCAAGCGTTTACAAAAACGTATTGATTGTAAATAAGTTATACAGAACTGCAACCAGTCAGCATTATTATTAAAAAAAGTGACTGGTTGCAGTTCTGTATAACTTATTTACATTCAATATACTGTCGCGGTTCTAAAATATCAGTAATAGATAAGCATAACTTATTGGTTGTTATTCATATGACAAAATAGTCCCTTCTACGTGCTGCCATTTCCAAAAATTGTTTCGATATCTCGAACCGTTTGAGATACGACGAATTTACGGCCACTTTATTCCCGAAGAGCAGGGAAGGTTAGGACGCGCCACGAGCGACCCGTCCGCGGATATAACAACCAATATCTCAAGAATGAATAGAGATCATTGCAGTCTCAACTTTAAATACAATTTAGATATATTGGTTACATTTCATACGCAATAATGTATGGCCTTAAATGAACTATATGGAAAGTCTACGCAATGTGATTTTACCTCTGCAAACACTTAATTTCGTGCAGCCATGTACTCAATTTCGTGCAGCACGGTAACTATGACGAATAACGAAAGAAGTTCAGACCTTTATCGTGTATAGGTATCAAGCTATAAGATGCGGAAGAATAAAATTTTTTCACCGAATAGTTTTCTTAAAATCGGGTAAGTATTTCATAGCTGCCGTCGAGTCTACTTTGCCGAGAAGACACGTGGCTGTCGCTTTCTGTCGCGCGTACTGCAGCGACTAGGTTCAAACACGTTTGAATTCAAACGTCGCCAGTTGCAGCGGGAGACAGGCAGCGACACCGATCTATAACTGTGGTTGTGTTTTATCGCCTGAAACTGTCGGCCGCTTCTGTCGCTTACAGGACGCGGGCTTAGGGATAGGATATGATCAGAGGACATTAGAAAGAGAAGAAAAGTTACACGTTTAGAATTTCAGACTGAATTGGCAATGGGTCGGACACGTAACTCGATAATATCACAGCAGATAGACCCCTAACATTGTTCACTGGAGACCAAGGGTCCACATAAGGCATTGACAGGCCCCAAAAGAGATGGCTTAACGACGTAAAGCTGGTGGCTGGAATACTATGGTACCATAAACTAAACTCCGCCCGAACAGGCCATGAAGTCCTAACGGTGCCGATCGGCCCCCGTGTCATCCTCAGCCCACAGGCGACCCTGGATGCGGATATGAATGGCATGTGGTCAACACACCTCGCTCCCGACATGCGTGTTTACGACCCCGGAGCCGCTACTTCTCGATCAAGTTTCTCGTCAGTTTGCCTCACAAGGGCTGAGAACACTCCGCTTGCAGACAGCGCTCGGCAGACCGGATCCAAGTGTTGGCCCAGCCCGACAGAGCTTAACTTCGGTGATCCGACGGGAACCGGTGTTACCATTCCGGCAAGGCCGTTGACACCACTATAGTACCAATGGCATGAAATCGAGGACAATGGAAACACATGGGATGGTTGGTTGGTTGAGGTTTAAGGGACCAAACAGCAAGGTCATCAGTCCCTTGTGTCAAATATGCGCCATTCCGCTAATGGGACAACTCAGTGAAGTCAGAACAATAAAACGGAAAAAGGGAAAAACGTAGAAAGGCAGTCATGTTGTCATTGGTAAAAAACAAAATGAGGGAAGTCGGCAAAAGAACGAACCCAACACTATGCTGAAGCAACATAGGCAAGACCACCTGTGACTTAAAATGTACAACTGCTATAATGTAGAAAGTACGTATGGGAATAGAAAGACTAAACAAGCCTAAAAAAAGGGGTAAAAACAGAGTAAAGGGGGAAGAAAAGAGGAATTCGGTCAGGGAGGTGAATCAGGAATCTCCGAACACTGCTTACAGTGGGAGACACCCAAACACTCACCGCCCTGCCCCAACACCAGAGAGAGATTAGAAACCTTAAAACAGAGAATAAAAACCACTTTCCCGGAGGAAACCGAGAACCAGAGAGACCATCCGGGAATCGTCAGCCAACATCAAAGGTAAAGTGTGGGGGAGCCTGTACTTAGCACGCAGAGCCAAAAGAAGGGGGCATTCAACCAAAATGTGGGCTACTGACTGGAAGGCTCCACAACCACATAGTGGGGGTGGCTCATCACGCAAAAGAAAACCATGGGTCAACCGAGTATGGCCAATGCGGAGCGACACAGTGTGGTCGAGTCCTTTTGGGAGATGCGAAAGGAAGAACGCCACGGGCCTGGTGTCACCTTAATTGCACGAAGTTTATTAGACAGGGGAGTAGCCTCCCATGAATTGGCCCATGACTGTGCGAAGTGGGATTTGATGTGAAGCCGTAAATCGGCTGCAGGAGGGGCTACAGAAAACGGGGGATAAGTAACTGCTCCCCCAGCCAAACGATCAGTGAGCTCATGACCTGGGATACCCACATGGCCAGGGACCCAAAGGAAGTCAATAGAACAAGCAGCACGGTGAGTATCAGCGAGATGGTCATGGATGGCAGAGACCAAGGGATGGCGCGAAAAACACCGGTCAATAGCAAGAAGACCACTCATCGAGTCCGTGCATAACAAAACGCGGTTGTGTTGGGACTTTTTAATAAAGGTAAGGGCCTGGGAAATTGCCATCAATTCCGCAGTAAACACCCCCCATGTAGGTGGCAGCAGATGACTTTCCGTTCCAACAGAGGACGTGAAAGCATACCCAACACGATCAGCAGATTTAGAGCCATCAGTGTAAAAAACAACAGCATCCCGAAACTTCCACAAAATTTGGCGGAAAAAGGAACGGACCACCACCGGGGGGATGGAATCTTTCGGACCGCGGTGGAGATCCATCCGAATTCGAGGCCGAGGAACTAACCAAGGAGGGGTGGAGGGGAGGGGAGGGAGCGAGGAAAACAGGACAAAGAAGGAAGCTGAAAATCACGAAGAGACGCAAGGCGCAGCCCAACCGGTAAAGCCGCCCGACGGCGGGAGTCGGGTGGGCGATGTCCATGGTCTGGGAACAGGATAAAATAGGAAGGATGAGTGGGAGAGGAACGGATAGTGAGTGCATAAGACACCAGAAGCTGGGACCGCCGAACAGAAAGGGGGGGGGGGGATCCCAGCTTCAACTAGGAGGCTATCAACAGGGCTAGTAGGGAAGGCACCGGTGGCTAAACGGATACCACGATGGTGGACTGGATCCAGCACGTGCAGTGTGGAAGGAGCAGCTGAACCATAAACTTGACAACCACAGTCCAAGCGAGACAGAACTAGAGCACGATAAAGACGGAGGAGGAGGGAACGGTCCGCACCCCAAGACGAGTGGGCAAGGAAGCGAAGGACATCGAGTTTACGGAAACATCCTACCTTCAGGAGTCTGATATGGGGCAGCCAAGTGAGCTTGTTGTCGAAATGAAGACCCAGGAAACGAAACTGGGGACCACAGGCAATCGTCGTGCAGCGAGATAGATCTCTGGATCAGGGTGGATCGTAGTACGGCGACAGAAGTAGACCACTCGCGATTTTAAAGGAGAGAATTGAAACCCGCGTGAGAGGGTCCATGCAGAGGCACGCCGTACAGCTACCTGGAGCTGCCGCTCTGCAGATGCCATCGAGGAGGAACTAACCCAAATGCAGAAATCATCCACATACAGGGCAGGGGCGACCAAGGGACCGACAGAGGCCACAAGTCCATCGATAGCACTGAGGAAAAGGACACTCAAGACAGAACCCTGTGGGATGCCCGTCTCCTGGGTCCGTGGAGAACTAAAAGCAGTACCAACTCGAACTCTGAATGACCGATGGATCAGGAACAGGCGGATAAAAATCGGGAGTGGGCCCCGAAGACCCCACTGATGAAGGTTAAGTAAGATGTGATGGCGCCAGGCCGTGTCATAGGCCTTCCGAAGGTCAAAAAACACTGCAACCAAATGACGGCGCTGGGAAAAAGCCTGCCGAACTGCGGATTCCAAGCGAAGTAAATGATCGATTGAAGACCGTCCCTCTCGAAATCTCGAAAGCCACACTGGTAAGGCGACAATAGATCACGAGATTCGAGGACCCAATTGAGCCGACGGGCTACCATCCGTTCAAGTAACTTACAACCAACATTGGTCAAACTAACTGGCCGATAGCTGTCAACAGATAGGGGGTTCTGACCAGGCTTAAGGACAGGAACCACAATGCTATCCCTCCACTGAGAAGGGAAGTCACCCTGGAGCCAGATACGGTTAAACACCCGAAGATGATGTTGCCGTTGTGGAGCACTGAGATGTTGAAGCAGTTGGTTATGAATGGAATCTGGGCCAGGGGCCGTATCATGAGAAGAAGATAGAGCAGAAAGAAATTCCCATTCAGTAAAAGGTTCGTTGTAAGATTCTGACTCACAAGTGGTGAAACATAAGGTGAGAGCTTCAGCCTGCTGTTTTTGATGAAGGACAGCAGCCGGATAGGAGGCTGACGCTGACGCCACTGCAAAATGGGTCGCAAGATGTTCTGAAAGAACTAATGGGTCCGTACAAATGCCATCTGGGAGGTGAAGGCCTGGGAGGGTGGACTGCCGATGGCAACCTTGGAGAGAACGAAGTGTAGCCCATACCCGTGACAGAGGGACAGTAGAACCAAGGGAAGAAACGAATCGTTCCCAACATATCCGCTTACCCTGTTTGATTAAATAACGGGCTTTAGCGCGAAGGCGTTTAAAGGTAGTAAGGCTGGCTACGGATGGGTGCCTCTTAAAGTGTTGCAAAGCTCGACGGCGATCACGGATGGCAATGGCAATGGCCGTACTCCACCACGGGACTTGCCGACGACGAAATTGTCCAGATGAGCGCGGGACAGCAAGGTTAGCAGCGCGAACAATCGCGTCAGACACGTCACGTAGGACGTCATCAATACAACCCGACAAAGAGGGAGAAAACTCGACCTGTGCAGTGTATAGAGGCCAATCGGCGCGGTGGAAAGACCAACGAGGTAACCTGTCCATCGGGGAGCGGGAAGGGAGCGTGATAATCAACGGGAAATGGTCACTATCACAAAAGTCGTCGTGTGGCGACCAGTGTAATGAAGGGAGGAGAGAGGGAGAAGAAAGAGAAAGATCAATGGCAGAAAAGGTACCATGACCGGCACTGAAAAGAGTAGGGGAGCCATCATTAAGAAGGCACAGGTCGTGGTCTGCAATAAATTGGTCTATAAGAAGACCTCGTCTAGATGGAAAGGCACTGCCCCACAAAGGATGATGAGCATTAAAATCCCCAAGGAGGAGGAAGGGAGGAGGAAGTTGCTGAAGAAGGGTGGTTAAGGCAGCAGGTGTAAGAGTCCTGTTAGGAGGAAGATAAAGATTGCAAACTGTGACTGCAGAGTCTAAGTGGACCCTAACAGCAACCGCTTCCAATGTAGTTTGGAGAGGAATCCACGTGCTAGCAATGTCTGTACGGACCAACGTACAAACGCCACCAGAAGCCCGCAAGGGTCGGACCCGATTTCGACAGAAAACACGGAACCCACTGAGGGTCGGTGAGTGAGCATCAGTAAAATGAGATTCCTGGAGAACCACACAAGCTGCAGAGTAGGACGAAAGAAGGGATTTCAATTCCGGAAGGTGACGATAGTATCCATTACAATTCCATTGGAGAACCACAGAACGATGGTTTAAATGAGGGCTGAACACGCTAAATCCAGTCATACCGCCGGGTCCCCACCCGTCACCGACAAGGAGGGGGCGACATCCATGAACGACAGGTCAGAATCCGGTTGTGAAGTCGGGGAAGGGACCTCCGGTGACACCAGAGGCTCTTTGTCCCGGGACTTATGTTTCTTCTTCTTTTCAGGCTGAGATCGAGGAGGGCTGTGTGGCATAATGGAGCCAGCTGCAGCAAGATCAGGAACAGAAAGAGACCGGGCGACCTGGGGGCCGACAGACCGCGGCTCTCGCGGTCGCCGTGCGGCAGCAGACCTTTGACCTGGAAGGTGCCGGGAAGGGGCATCCCGGGAGAGGCGCCCTTGACCGGCAGACGCCGAAGGAGTGGGACACTTCTCCGGCTGGGGAGGGGGAGCAGCGCCCATAGGAGAAGGTGTGGGAGCCGCAGGGGAGGGGGGGAGGAGAGGGGTCCAGGATGGGGGTAAGGAAGGGGTGAAGATGTAACCAAGGCGTAACTAGATGTCTTGGACACAGGGTGCAGTCGTGCATATTTCTTACGGGCCTCTGTGTAGGTTAAACGATCGAGGGACTTATACTCCTGTATCTTTTTTTCTTTCTTATATACTGGGCAATCTCGTGAACGTGGAGAATGACTACCATGACAATTTACACATACAGGAGGGGGAACACAGGGACTCTCCTCATGGAGTGGACGTCCACAGTCACCACAGAGAGGGTCCTGGGAACAGCGAGAAGACATGTGGCCAAAACGCAAGCACTTAAAACACCTCATAGGAGGTGGGATGTACGGCTTCACATCGCAGCGATAGACCATAATCTTAACTTTCTCAGGAAGGGTATCCCCTTCAAAGGCCAGGATAAAGGCACCAGTATCAATACGATTATCTTTAGGACCCTTCTGAACACGCCGAACAAAATGAACACCCCGCCGTCCGAGATTGTCCCGAAGTTCCTCATCAGTTTGAAGGATGAGGTCTCTGTGAAAAATCACATCTTGTACCATATTTAGAGACTGGTGAGGGGTAATGGACACAGGAATTGTGCCAAGATGGGTACAGGCATGAAGGGCCGCAGATTGGGCAGCTGAAGCAGTTTTTATCAGCAACAAACCCGACCACATCTTGCTCAGGGAGTCCACTTCGCCAAACTTGTCTTCAATGTGTTCCACAAAGAATAAAGGTTTGACACTGGTGAAAGTATCTCCATCAGTCCTGGTGCAAACTAGATAACGGGGGAAAGGTTTTGCCCCTAGACGACGGGCTTGACCCTCCTCCCAGGGGGTAGCCATGGAAGGGAAGGCCGAAGGGGCAAGAGAATACAGCACTTGAGGAATCAGTGCCACGCAGAGAGATGGCCGCAGAAGAACGGCCAGAGTTTTGAACCCGTATGCATTTCATCTGCATAGCGTCCGCCCTGATACCACCCACTCCGATCAGGGGCTCTCCTCACGGGCGCCACCCAGCCACAGCAAGGGCCGTCTGGCACGGCAGCCATTGCCGGTAGTTCTGATGCTCCAGGATGACGAGCAACCACTCCAAGGCATGCATGAGGAGGCCACAGCTCAGGTATCAGAAGTGTGATCCCTGTGTGTTCAGGGGGCTCAACCAAAAGGGTACATAGCGACCCCACCACACGGGCTGGCTACTGTGCTGGCTATGCACAATAGCATCAGCCAACGACGTGAAAGAAAAGGTGCAATGTACTAGGAGGGCGCACGTCGGAGACACTAGGTAAGGTGCTCTTCCCCAAATGGCTCACACTACGAAGGAGAAATTTTGTAATGGAGGTCAAACCCCAGAGGGGGACCAAGGAATGCCAAAAGGAGGAGATGATTACGCAACGAAGCCGGAGTGTAAAACCAACAGAACCAGGAGGATAGCGGGGGCCAACATAAGTAAGGACACCCATGGAGGGGAAGGGAGCATGGAGGGGAAGGGAGCATGGAGGGGAAGGGAGCATGGAGGGGAAGGGAGCATGGAGGGGAAGGGAGCATGGAGGGGAAGGGAGCATGGAGGGGAAGGGAAAGGAAATGCAGCCCGGGAGAGAAAGAAGGCTGCAATGGCTCGGGGCCCCGTGCTCGCCACGCACGTATCCACAAAAGAGTTGTGGACCCCCTGGGGTGGGGAAACATGGGAAAAGCAACGATTGAGATGGACTGAAGACGACGAAGCGATATGAAACGGGATAATGTGAAATAAGTATTTATGATGGTGACTGGCAGGATTAGTTTTGGCGGATTTTTTTGAAAGTGCAGCGCATTATTCGAAGGAGACTGTGCGACATTTATGCTGCATATCTCGCGAAAGGGATAATAAATAATAAATGACGGCGTGTACAAAGGCACGTAGTGCCCAAATATTGCGGACGTCTTTGTTGCCCAGATGAACAGTAACACACAAGTAACATTTCTACAAGCTTGACTGCCGAACATGATTTCTCTAGTGCAGAGGCAGTTAAAGCAAACCTATCATAATGCTTCCAAGAACATGCCATGCTGCGTACTATAATACAGACAACGTATTACGTTACGTCAACATTCCAGAAAATAATCTGATCACTGGAGACATTCACATTTATATTTCTTTTCGTTGTGCAATGACGTCCACAACACAGTCTTGTTCCAAAAAGTCAAAGTGCAAAAAAACAGCGTTTTGTTTTGCCCTCTTTGGTCACATTTTATAGCATTTCTCTGAAACTCCATCTCTGCTGATTTAGGTATTTACAAACTTCATGTTACAATGTACTTTACTCAACGTAACAGAAGAATGAGCCTTCAGCATGTCGCAGCAGCCATGTTAGCTGGAAAAAAATTGTGCGTGTGCGTGTTTTGCTGGTGGGGTGGGAGGGGGGGGGGGGTTTATGGTGAGGGCTCTAAGCTTCATTCCAACAGGTGGACGGAAGTATCAATCTGTGCCGCAGCAGGTAGCCGGGGCTGATGGTCACACACAGCTAAACAAACTGCCGTAGCACACACAAACGCTGCCAGGTAGCTGGGACGACCGTGGCCCCTGCCCATACCTGCAGCAGCACAAAAGTAAGGTAGCAGGCTTCAGGACGCACAATGCCATTCACCTCACGACACCTACTGTACTGTACCGCTCTCAACAGATACAGACTGCCACGACGCGGTATTTACGGTGCCTGCAGCCCACTGCTGAAAACGAATTCCTCGGTTCCAGCAGTCTTAGGTATACATCTATTACCCAATAGTGGTATCAGAATTGGTGCTGAACCGGAACTCTAACCCGGATTTCCTGCTTATCTCCCTGGACCGACCCAAACTTCCACATGTCCCACCGACTACATGCTACGTAATTAGCACAATTGTGAATTGTCAGCAGTGTGTTTAAGACATGTATGAAAGTTAATACTGAAGATAAATAACAGACTACGAGCTGGACGAATTTTGCTATCTACACAGGAAGATGAGTGAAGGAAGATCATGCAAAGTTGTCTTTGGGTCAAATTTTCATTAGTATCTCTAAACTACGTACCTCCTGCTGAAAGGAAACCCAGCACGGAATCCTAAAATAAACGACGTAACGATCATAAGGGCTCTAACGAGATGACTGAGTATTCTTGAACGTCGCGATTCTAGGTATCATGCCTGAGAAAGCAGGCAGAAAAGCTACAAACGTGATTCACAAAATTGTAACCATTACAAGTAGGTAACTGCGGCTTCCATTGAAAATAATCGAAACATACCACTAGTGTATACTAACAGCAGTCACGTATGGTTAGAGAGTATATCTGTTCAGATTGCAGCTTATCAAGTCAGTTTTATTAGTCGGAATATTTCAACGAAGAATGTTAAGATTACGAACAGTGGCATTAGTAGGTGGCCAACTGTATGGGTTTTATTGCAGTTTCGTAGAGGAAGGTGGTGGTGGTGGTAGCATGTATTTTTTAGTTAAGTACCAGAAATAGTTAATACATTATTAACCACAAAAATTTAAGTTGTATAGCCCGTGTTAGCTTCTCGGTAATAGGCTGTAATTGTTAAGAATGAATGTAGCGCCAAAGTAGTAATAATTGTACAAGGCAAACAGTCAAAAAGTATAGACCTCGAGAACAGGAAGATATTCAATGAAAGCTACGTTTTCAGCACAGCTTTATATGGGTGTAGGAAATAGACAATGGCGAAGAAACTATAGGACGCCTTCGAAAGAGCTACTTTTTCAAGGAATAAATGAATATTCCGCAATGAGTCATTGCGATAAAGTATTAAACCTCAGAGGATAACTGGGCACATGGTGGATGTAAAGAATCGCAGAGCAGGCATATATGAGAGAGAGAGAGAGAGAGAGAGAGAGAGAGAGAGAGAGAGAGAGAGAGAGAGAGAGCAAATCGTTCACGAAGGACAGAACAGTGCTCTTTCCTGGCAGAACTGTCACTTTTTCCACCAATTTTGAAGCAGTCCAGGTTTGGTTCTTCTGCAATGGAGAGCGTACAATATACACACGTGGACGCAGTATCCTTATCTCTCCGCGTAGAAGCAACACTATTTCTTGCCTAACTACAACACGGTAGCCGCAATCCAACATCTTTCGCCGGCACAGTGACAGCTGCAGTTCGACATCCATTTTAGGTAGAGACCACACGGGAGACGGGCGGGTAGAACTGGCTCATGTCCCCACATTAGTCTGCTCACGGGAACGGAGTTTTCTCCTTCCATTGGCCACACCCCGCCCGCTCCACCACTCTCGACAACACTCAATATCAAACATACATGACAGTATGCCAGTTTTAAAGCATGGCCTCGCACACGCGCTCGAAACGCCAGTACGTTGTTTAGTCTCTTCCACGACGAGGCTCGCTTGCCATGTTTACTGCTGCGCCCAGCGACAGCGCTGATTTCGGAAACAGAAGTAGGTGGGAAAGATTTTAGCTCCAACTTTAAAGCAAGTTTCGAAATTAAATGGGTTGCCCTGACCCACTTGGCTGAAGATGCGCCACGCAGTTAAGCACAGATGTGCGATGGCAACGCACGTGGTAAATGTATGGCTAGGAAGTTACCACCGTCAACTATCACGGGTGCGGAAGTACGGGCCATTTTACGTGCACGCACCGTCTTGAACATTACCGAACATAACAAAGCAGGAGCCTACATGAAACTGTTCCTGAATAAGCGACCGCTACTTTGATGCACCAGCAAGCCTGGGTTAGTGATTTTGAACCTTTTGTATGACTGCTTCACTTAACCATTTATCCCTCAGCGAGACGCAGAGAAATAGCTTCACAAATTGAGCAAATAATGCTTTGATCCACCTCTAGTCTTTGTGCAAGCAGTTCTTCGGCTTGGCACTGGTAAGAGTTGTTGGATGTCGTCCTAATGGATATCAAGCTAAATTATGTCCAATTGGCGAGTTACAGCGTCAAAATTCTTTGCTGGTCGGAGGGCCCCGACTACTGTGGTCCAAACGTTTCCAACTGGAGGGAGATACGGCAATCTTTCTGGCCAAGGTATGTTTTGGGAAGCACGGAGAAACATTAGAAACTCTCATCGTGTGCGTGCAGACATTATCTTGCTGAAATGTAACCCAGGACGGCTTGCCATGGAGGGCAACAAAACGGGACGCGGAATAGCTTCGACTTAACGCTGTACCGTAATGGTGCCGCGAATGACAACCACAGGGATTTTCCTTCGAAATGAAATAGCATCCCCAGACTACTGGCGGTCGGGCCGTATGGCGAGCGACTATCAGGTTGGTATCTCACCACTGTCCGCGATATCTCCAGACACGTCTTCGCTAGTCGTTGGGGCTCTATTCGAATCAGGACTAATCACTGAAGACACTTCTGCTCCAATCAATGAGATTCCAAGCCAGTCTTTAGTTCGTTCAGGATTGGTGGCTACAATTGTTCCTTAAGGGAATCAGCGTCTGCACGTTCTACGAAGCAAACTTCCTGGAAAATGAGAGAAGGCTACCTTTTGCCCATCAGCAGTGGTCCACCTTCGGGACTGCCACAAACATTCATGTTTCTTTTCAACGGATCCCCCGTCATCAGTGTGGCTGCGTGACTGTCAGTTAATGACGGAAGCCCCGTACACTTAACCATTGCGAATATGTGGATTACAATTTCCGGTTTGTCAGCAGTTTGACAGTATTATTCTTTCGACAAAATTTCTAGATAATTTTCATCGTAAGGTAAGTAGGTATGTCATCGAAAAGTAACATGCTGCCACTATAGATAAACATATATTTTATACGTGAAATCTTTACTATCAATTAGACATAGGTGTGGTTGCTTGCTAGTTTATTTCTAAAAAAGAAAAAAGAAAAAATGGTTCAAATGGCTCTGAGCACTATGGGACTTCTGACGTCATTAGTCCCCTAGAACTTAGAAGTACTTAAACCTAACTAACCTAAGGAAATCACACACACACATGCCCGAGACAGGATTCGAACCTGCGACCGTAGCGGTCGCGCAGTTCCAGACTGAAGCGCGTACAACCGCTCGGCCACAAAGGCCGGCGTTTGTTTCCTTTAACATGAAAAATACATTGAGGTGGCTTAGTTGTTGGGACATCGGACCTACCTTAGGTTGGGATGACGATTTTAATCCCCATCTGGGCCTCTTAAGTTTAAGTTTACCAACGTTTTCCAAACACGCAGAAGGAAAAAAATGCTATTATCCCTCGAAAATAACACTGACAATTTCTTTCACCAATCCAAGATGGCGTTCCGCGCCCTACGACGTTGACTGCAGGCTAAAAAAATTCTTTTTAAACAGCGAATGGACCTTCCCGTTTCCTAGTCAGTTACTCAGAATGTCTTATTAGGCCAATTAATGGTATTTTAATTTAGTCTTTCGATCTACTACAAAATACTTTACTTCTTTGTCATGTGTTTCGCTAGTGTCAGCGTTTTTGTCTCATTTCTTACACACGGAAGTGTCGTCGACTCGCACATTTTTCAGGTTTTCCTGCGTTTGGCACTGATTATTTGACCTAGTTTCAATTTGAGCTGGACAATACTAACACTTCACGTAAAGAGCGGCGAATATTTTACCTCTAACACTGAAGTTCTCTCTAAGAAAAAAGAAAGTTGTGTGTGTAATGTTGCCAGCTTTTTAGACGAAAATGCAGCCAATGATGAAGTTATATGCGTATTGTTGGTTCACTTATCAGACGGATTTGGACTAAGCTTAATAACTCTATATAATTTCGTGTCGCTTAACGGCCTGGTCCAAGTCTTTCAATTGGACACCACTTCGACAACTTACATGTTCCTAACTTACACCCTTAAACCCACAGTTGAACGTGGAAACGGAACCACGTGTTTCTGGCGAATCTTCACATACATCACAGAGGTGAAGACAGACTAAAGAAACTTCCGTGGTTTGATAACGATTCGATCCTGCAACATTTCTAATTCCACGCGCGTTAGTACTATATCGCCAGGCCCAATTTAATAACTGAAGCAACTGCTGACAGTCACAGAAATTAAGAGATGAAAGTATGTTTAGTACTAGTTTATTCGGGCGGGGAATGCTTTAAAGACTATGAAAATCATTGTGACTACGTAGTATTGTATATTAAAGCGACAATATTCTTGTCGTGTCTGCAGGCGGATCACACAATCTTGACAATATTTCAGCGAGCCACCTGGTCGCTATCTTAAGGTTTGTTACATCTCACCTTTCAGTCTGAGTTCCGTGTTCTCACCTGAAGATGGTGGCCAGGTGGACAGCTCAGATAATTTGGTCACTATCATTGTATGGTCCGGCAGCAGACCCGACCAGAGTATCACGAAGAGTAGTTACTGTCTTTTGCTAGTGTAGAAAAAGTATTTAGACAACATGCGTTTTAAGTTGCTATTATGATCACGATCTTTTGCTTCCTACTTCGTTCTAAATATTATTCCACACACAGGTGCCCTGTTTTTAAGTGACTGCACTTCACTGACACTGTATACTTTTTTAGCTTTCATGTTGTGTAGACGCACTCCCACCTCGTGTACTTTGTTGCAACGTTGCAAGTGCATCTGCACAAGAAAAGCGCGCATCAGTGAAGCGAAATGTCATAAAATTTGAGCACCTACGTATGGAAGAACATTAGGAAAGAAGCAAGAGGTAAAACTCAGCAGTAATAATTTTAATTTACTACTGTTTAATAGTAGTAACGTAAAACACGGGAATTGCTTACTATCTTGACAGACTGATTTGTGACTAGATCAAATTATTGCAGTGACCACTGAAGATGCTCTGGAACAAAACAAAACGTTTATGGTCCAAATAAGGTCTAAATACCGTCTAAATAAAACTCATTACCGTCGCGGAAGGCAGCATATTGTACAAAATGTGTTACCTGGGTAACTGCACCTGCAGAAAAATGAGAGACAAAAACAGGACAGGATAAAAAATTAATATGTTGTTCACTGGGTAGTCATGTTATGATTTTTCTGAAAAACTGTTTCATGTTTTCCAGTTACGGCTGAGCCGATAAGGGATGCCGGAAGAGACAAAGGCCTACTGCATTCTCTGTAGAATTATTGTATGGTTCGTTAACAGCTGAGTCGACGGAATGGTGGAAGCTATGGTATCCGCCGCAGAGACAGGCCGTACTTTAGAAACCAGCGGACCTTTTTTTTGGTGGAGTGTCTGCAGCGCGCCCCCGCTCTCCGCTTTCTCGGCAGGAGAAAGCCGACGAGGCTTACTCTGCGACGCAAGGAAACTAACACGCCAGTCGCGGAAGACATTCTTGCCACCATCGCCTGGCCAATCGTGCGTTTCGCAAACCGAACTCCAAGCACTGTGTTCCAAGCAGGAAAGGTAACCTGCCAATCTAAGGCTACCACGGAACTATCGGACCTACGCATATTTAGTTATCCAGCTGACAAAAACCGGTAGCCATTGAAGATACCGCGAATTAATATCCGTTTACGGAACACATAGGTGACCTAACATGATGAAAGGTTGGCGGTAGTTCTTAGATGAAGATCAACGCCTCCAAACTCTACACCACTGGAGTGCATGGCAGAGAGTACTTCGATTGTATCCTGTTGTAGAGTTTCTTCGCAGACCATTCCTGTACGGAACCGGGGAGGAAACACTGGTTATACGCCTCTGTGCGCAATGTAATTAGTGAAATCCTGTTCTTGCTGTCCTTACGAGAGCTGTAAATATTCCTACCTGCTCACGTAATACTAGTTCTTTAAACTTTAGCGACATACTTGGCATTTACCTTCTTGCTTCTGCCAGATAAGGTTTCTCAGCAACTCTGCGACGCTCTTCCATGAGAGAAACTCGCTTCCGTTTTATGTATACGTTCTGTATTCCCTGTTAGTTCTATGTGGATAATTTTAAATTACGCCTGGCAGCAGGCATAGACCGAATGCAGAAATGCGTTCCTAGTATCTTTATAGATCGGTATATCCCACACGAAACTAATATAAATGCTCAGGGAAATTAGAATGAAATCTTTGGAAGATGATGTTTGTCATGAAATTTTCGAGTAACACAGGGCGAGTACTATGCTGCTGCTTTTTACTCTTGTCTACATCCGCACTCCACCATATGGATCATCGCAGACGGTCCCTGTACCCTTACGTGAAATTTGTAATTGCGGCAGTAGAATTTTTATTCAGTCAGCTTCAAATGCCGGTTCTCGATTTTTTTTTTCCTCTAAGTGTTTCAAGGAAAGACCGTATTCTCTCCAGGGATTTCCATCACGTATCATCTCCCTAATACCCGTCTATGGAACCTACAATTAATCAATCTTGCAACATGCCTCTGAATTCCTATTTTTCCTTTACTCCGACTTGTTATGGAACCCAAACACTCTAGCAGTACCCAAGAACGCGTCTCCTCTATTGATTACCTACAATTTCCTAAAATTTTCTCTATAAACCGTAGTCGAACATCCGCTTTCCCTACAAACAATTTTATGTTCTCGTGGACATCAGAGACTAAGGTGACAGGCAGTACGTGTTCATTGGCATAAAATTACATCATTAACTTCAAAGTTGTTTCTTGCACTAGTGCTGTGTACTATGCACTGTCCTATTTGAGATGGTATGCTGTGGCATTTCTCCGTCCGTTGAAATGGTTGACCTACGCTGTTACAGGGAATCTACAGTATAACGTCGGCAACAGGAGAGAAAATTGCTAGTATTGTACTCAGAACACCTGGCCAGGCACTGCAGAGTGGCTCGCGAAGTGAAGATAATGTAGGCTACAGCGTGTTGCCTGGCGAACAAAAGTCTGTTGCAGATGCGACTTTTCGGTTCGTCTCAGTTTGCCTGCACATAAGGAAACAGAGGTAGGACGGTGGCAAAGGAAGTAAGAGGCCCGACCCCTGCGCAACGACAGGGAAAGCAGCGGGCTAGCGCCAGCGCCTCCTAATACACTTTCGCCGCGCAGGGAGCGGCGCCTATCGGCGGGCGATTTCTCACCCAGTGATAAGTACAGCAGCGCAGTGCAGCTTTCCAGAGCGCAGCCGGGGCCGCCTCCCCTGGAAAGCGGGACCGCGGCGGCCGCAGCTGCACGTGACCCTCCGCAGCCGGCACGCGCTCAACGCCACCAAGGAACTTCGGCAGCTATTGGGATGGTGCTTAAGTTCGCAAATTCAATAAACGGATAGAAAACAACATAGTTCAGATACCAATAATATGTTGTCCTTCACTATTTTACAACAGTCTGCCAACGCTGGGGACGCTTTTCGATTCCGCGACTGTAGAAACCACGTGGTTTTGGAGCGAAGAACTCGTCGAGCCATATTCGGATCGCACTTTCATCCAGAAAATAAGTTCCTTGAAGGTTATCGATAGAGAGCGGGAACGATGAAAATCGGAGGACGCAAGATCAGGTGAATAGTGAGTGTGCGGAACGACTTTCCAACCTAACTCTTCTATAGTGTGTCAGTGTGGCAGAATCGTGGGGCAGCATCAGTTCACACAGTCTTCCTCGCCGCCGTTCTTTGACTGCATCTGCAAGACGTCTCAGTAGCTGACAAAGTATCGGCAGTGATTGTCACACTACGGGAAAACAGTTCGTAGTACACCACAATTATTATTCCACCAGATGTATTACATCCCTTATGGATGCGCGCAGGTCTTTTATATGGGGGATTGCTTTGGTCTCAGACATTTATTTTTCTGGTTTTTGCATAAAGACACCATTCCTCGCCACCAGTAACGATAGAAGATAGGAATGGTCTGTGTTGTTCACGAGCCAGCTGCCGATGAGCAAGCCGAGAAGCACATATGGCATTCTGCTGATTTTTGTGATTTTGGCTTAGACCGTTCGTTACCCATAAACGCGATTTTTGAACTTTCCCATTGCGTGCAAGTGTCTCACGATGCTGAAATGATCACAGTTTATCACATCTGCCAGTTCTCAAGTACCCTGACGTGGATCAGGGTGAATTAATGCATTTAAAGAATCTTCTTCAAACCCCAAACTTCTTCCTGAACGTGTGGAGTCACTCACGTCAAATCGATCCTTTTTAAAACGAGAAAATTTTCTTGCCATGTTCTGTCCAATTGCATTATCCCCCATACACAATGCAAATGTTCCTGGCTACCTCCGCTGCTGTCACCTTTCTATACAACTCTATCAGAAGAATATGTCGGAAACACTTTTTCCACTTGGCACACCATTTTTTTAGCGTCCATAGCTCCACTCTCTTCCTCAAAATGACAAACAGCAACACTGCACTACAAATAAAAAGTTACAAACGATAAATAAACCCATAGCTACCGCAATACCAAACTGTAAAACTAAAGCGCTACGAACTTATGCACCACACAATACATCTACATACATACTGATACTCTTGAATCACTCAAGCGGTTATCAGGCGGTAGCCGGCACTGTGCCGTAATTTATTGGTTCCAAGTGTGAATATCGAAGTTTTTCCACCTCTAAATCTCTATTTGTGCAATGTTTTCTTACTTCACTATCGTAATTCACAAAATACGCATTTACTGGGGCAGCCAGCACATGTCTACATCTACACCTCTACTCCCGCTGTGTGGGAGGGTACGTTGCGTACCACTGTTAAGGTGCGTTCACACCTGTGCGCCTTGCGGCTGTTGCTTGTCCCACACTGAAGTAGATGAGTCTACCGTGAACACAGGTGTACATGGCATCAGTCGCACGCAGCTACAAGAGTGCCTCTACTTGCGCGTGAGGCAAGCAGTCGCACGGCGGCCAGGCGGAAGGCGTACACGTGTAAACGCACCTGTACTTTCTCTTCTCCGGTTGCAGCTAGCTGGTAAGCCTCTGTGGGAGTTCAAATATATCTAATTTTACTTTCATGGTCTTTAAGCAAGACATTCGCAGAAGGCATCAGTATATTTGTTCAGCCTTCTAGGCATGTCTGATCTGATTTTTATTTATAAACCACATCAAGTTGCAGAATGCCTCTTTGAGCGTCTGCCACTGCAGGTGGGCGAGTGTCTCCATGATGATTCCGGGCTTACTAAATGAACGTATTCAGGAACTTTCTGCTCGATTTAGGACCTTCTCTTTCTTTCTATTAATGCTATCTGGTACGGATCCCAAGCTGACGAGTAATGTTAAAGCATTGGTGGAATATGAATTTTGTAAGCTACCTGTTTTGTTCGTTCGACTAAACTTCCTGAGGATTCTTCATATGTGTGAGTAATCGTTTCATTTCACATCGCCGCGTACGCATACTTCATAAAATACTTGGGGATGTGACTGCTTCCAGTAATTGTTCTGTCGTCATGTAATCATACAATCGGCCTTTGTTTATGCAGAGGGTCAACTGCCACAAACTGCGTCAGGCGTCTATCTTCTGCGGGTATTCCTGCACTTCGCTATAATTTTCTAGCAATGCTACTTCTACGGATGCAGCGCTAACAGCATCATCTGCTGACGTTATACACTACATTTCTATACACAATATGAAAAGTAATAGTCCTGTAACACTCCATTGGGACCACGCCCTAGGTTATTTCTATACGTTTTTCTCCTTTGAGAATGACATGCTGTATTCTGTTTGCTAGAAACTTTTTAATCCAGTCACACAGTTGATGGTGTAGACGGACTGGAAATAAAGTAGCAGGAAGGGTTTAGCGTCAAAATTAGTTCTGTGTAGATCCTGCAATAGATCTACCTCGAAAATGTCTTCAAACATTGTGCATAATTCATATGTGACTTTTTAGTTCGTGTATGCAATGCGTGCAATAGAAAAAGGAGAAAGGCTGCTCAAACGTTTTGTTGTTTGAGGGATCTACCTCCTCCCAGTAGATTCAGCAAGCACATAAAAGTACATTTATGTGCTTTGACAGTTGTGTCTAAAGCAGACATGAAACTTGCAGTAGAAGAACCTGTAAATATTAATGGAACAAGGGACATTGCTGTTGCACTTTATGGGACATGGCAACGTGGAGGATATCGTTCCTTGAATGGTGTTTCAACTGCTACTTCTCTGGAGAATGGAAAAGTTGTTTATGTTTAGTGCTTATCTAAGTACTGCCACACCTGCCATGGTAACACTGAAGGACGTATTGAACATCAGTGTTCTAAGAATTATGATGGTTACAGTGGAGGTATGGAGTGAGACGGAGCTCTAAAAATATTTCAGAGGTTGGTGCCCGTTTATAATGTTAAGATATAGGAAGTACCTAGGCGATGGGGACTCTCAAGCTTTCAATAAAATTAACGAGTTCAGTGTTCATGGTGATACCTTGGTAACGAAACTGGAGTGTTTTGGACATGTGCAAAAGAGGATGGGTGCTACATTGCGAAAGCTACGAAGAGAAATGAAAGTTGCTATCTAATGGAAAATATCTGTCTGGTCGAGGCAGATTGATAGAAACTGAAATAGATCACTTTCAGAGTTATTATGGACAGGCCATTAGACGAACTGCACCTCTGAATGATGTTACAGCAATGAGAAAAGCTATATGGGCCACCTACATTCACGAGTTGTCCACAGATGACCACCCCGTTCACAGACTTTGCCCTAAAGAAGCAGATTCTTGGTGTGGTTACCAAAAAGCAAAAGAAAGTGGTCAAATATGCTTATGATGGTATTCTCTTCCTAAACCTATTATGAATGAAATAATACCAATTTTTAGAGACCTGAGTGTCCCTGTTTTACTTAGTAAATGTCTTCATGGGGGCACTCAGAATACAAATGAAAGTTTCAGACATTGCATATGGGAAAGATTACCAAAAAATGCTTTTTGTAGGACTAAATACATTAGAAGTTAGTGTACTAGATGCAGTGATATGTTTCGATGATGGAGTGATAGGAAGGTTGGAAGTCCTGAGTAATTTAGGCATAAAATGTGGCTCTAATAAGGAAGATCAATTGCTTGCCTGTGACAACGGGTGCATGAAGCTGAAAGACACTCTTCAAGTTACCAAAGAAGCAAGAAGTGCTAAAAGGTATGCGAAGAGGAAGCTTGAAGATTAAGAAATGATGCAGGATGAAGACCATGTTTCAGGAATGTACTGAGGCACAGTGTAATTAGACTGATCTTCATCCGCAATTTCCCCACAAGGTGCATTTTTCAGAATTCAGATACAAATACTTCCTGAAGTTTATAAAGCATTGCTCTAATTTTTTTCTGTAACTTGCACTAGTTCGTACTTATGCCGTAGACCTAAGCTTTGTTACAGATCAACTAAATTATAGAAAAGTAACATTTTTATTAGGAAAAAATTACAATGTAAGATGTGATTTTGTATCCTAATATACATAATACGTGGAATTAAATAGGTCTACTACCTAGGTCATGTCATGCATATCTGGTAAAAATTTGGTCGTCTTCAAATGTATAACATTGGATCAAATGGTACCTCAACTTGAGGAAGCATTTTGGAAAATAAATTTCGTAAGTTCCTCTAATTTTTTAATAACCCTAAGAATGTTCAAAAACATTCAAAATACTTCCAAATTTGTTTACAAAGTGTGCTGCATTATCGGATATCAACAAAAGATCTGTGAAACGTACACATTATAACCAGTGGCTGAAAGGTAAGTGTTGATTTTTACATGATATTGAGGCGGAAAAGTACCCTGTATCCTTAAGATTAGAGGACTTCTGAGCGTTGTTGATTACAAAATAATTTTAACGAATTAATAGGATCACTGGCAGCCGAGTCCATAGCGGGAAATACTGAAACACAGTCGCTGGTTGGAATCTAGCTAGCAGCAACTTTTTCTAATATTTAAATCAGATACTTAACAAATGTCAACATAGAATCACGATAATTAGAAGTGACATTTTATTTTTAATTATGAATCACACGAAGATCTTAGAATTCACAATTAAAATTTGCAACAAAATGCGAAGCATCAAATAGAAAATAAAATGCTTTTTGCATAGAAACTGTTCTGTACTGTTGATGAATATACCTTTTCGTTTAACACTACGGCATTTTGCGCGTCTGATTATAACGTGGTTTATTACGACTAGCAACTAAAAACTTTATTAAAAATGATTTCAGTATTTTGAGGGAGATCTCTACGTCAACCGCAAATGGACACAAAAATATTACAAAGGTGAAAGTCTAAATTTGTGCCGAACTAGGACTAACCCAGATTTTCTTCTTACGTCAGCGGTCGCCTTAATGAATTCTGCTATCCGAGCATGCTTTCGGTCAGACTCTGCTTACAGATATACCATACAGGTGTGTTCTGTCTGACATGTCCAACGGAACAAACGCCACATATGTAGTATAAAAATGACTTAATATTTGTTTATCATCACTTCTACTTGTTAGTAAGAACGTAATTTAAATGTAAGAAACTTGCTGCTAGTAGCGAGATTCGGAAACGCACTCAGCTACCGACGGCGATGTTGATAATTGACGAAAGTTTCGAACTTAACGGGGCTCGGAAATTAATCTTAGAAGGGTTATTTTCGAATTATTTTATGAATTGTTTCACTGCTTTAAAACTTTCTCCAGACAACGTCCGCAGCTCGTGGTCTGGAGTCGGTTTCTCTCTGCCTCGAGATGACGTGTGTCCAAGCATTTCATCATCATTGACTCGCAAGTCGCCGAAGTGGCGTCAACTAAAAAGGACTCTAAATACGGCGGCCGAACTCCCCGCAAAGGGCCTCATGGCCAACAATGCCATACGATTATTTCATTTTTTGTAGACAACGATCTTCGGATTTGTTAAGTAGGATCAAGAAGTTGTGTCAGTCCCCTCCGATGTGATAAGTACGGCCTACAGACAGACATGGGTAGCAGGCGACTTACCTCTGAGGAGAGCTGCTTGAGCGTCTGCGTCAGATTGCGCGACGCCTCGGCAAGGGCTCGGGTGTCGAGCGTGGGTCTGGCGGCGGCCGCGGCAGCGGAGGCGGGCCCGGAGGCGGACGACGAGCTGTCGCACCGGCAGATCTCGGGGGCGGCGGCGGCGGACGACGACGACGACGACGGCGAGGGCGACGGTTTGCTAGTGGCGGCGGCGGAGGAGGAGGAAGTGGCGGGGGCGTGAGAGTGGGCGTGCCGGGAGGCGGCGGGCGCGGGGGCGGCGCTGGAGGTGGTGGCGGCGGGAGCCGCCACCCGCGACGTGCTGCTCGCCCCCGACGTGGACGGCGACGCGCCGGAGCGCCGCCCGCCGCTCGGAGTCACCGTCGACAGCTGTAGCTGGATCAGCATCATGTGGTCGCCCAGGCGCATTGTCAGGTTCAGTGGCGCCTTGCCGGACAGGAAGTCGTTCACCTGCCAACAGACACCGCCTCACTTTTACCTCTGGCTGATTCTCTGCTCACGTTTCCGGGCGCAGAAATACATAGATCGGTGGTCGTGAGTTACAATAATTTAACTGGCACTTCAATTCGCACGTAGCGTACGCTGTAGATTCAGTGAAGTATATACTACGCGACACACGTTTAAACATGTCGCTTACTTGTAGGCTTTCTGCCGGTCGCGAACCTGGCACCAGCAACTGCTGTACGCGACCACGCATCGGGGATAAATACAAGTCTCCTGCTTACCACAGGATTTCCCCTTTTTTCCATAGCATTGATGGGAAGTTTCTTCGGTATGTATAATAATGTGCAAAATTTAAGATTTGCTTGGCGTATGTACCCACAGCCCTCCTCGAGGGACGGGAAATAGGGCCCGATCTCCTGTATGACGAGAAACTAACTTGTCGCAGTCAACGGACCGCGACTTTAACAACAACCGAAACAAATCTGTCCTATCTGGTTCCTTGCAACAACTGCTGTCTAATGGCGCAATAGTTTGCTCTGCGAAGCGTCGTTGCTGGATCTACGCCGAGGCGTGTTTGAATTCTTCACTGTGCCGGTGTCAACAGAAGCCAATCTGAAGCCATTTTCCCATTTATTTCCCAGTGTATAGATAATATGGAGTTCATTGCGCACGAAAGCCACTACTGCAATCCCAAGTACTTCAAGAGGATAAGCGACAGCAAATTGTGATAAAATATCAGTCTAGATTGCATATAGTGCACTTTGCAGCGGAGTGTGCGCTGATACGAAATTTCCTGGCAAATTAAAACTCTGCCTTCCTCAGATTCGAACTTGGGCCCTGCATCTTTCGCCGGCAAGTGCTGTACTAACTGAGCTGCCGAAGCATAGCTCACGATGCGCTCTAAGCTTCACTTCCGCCAGTACTTTTATCTCCTACCTTCCGAACTGAGCACTTGGCCCGAGAGGCAAAAGTCCCGAGTTCGAATCTCCGTCCGTCACACAGTTTTAATGTACCAGGAAGTTTTATATGCAGTCTGTCTGCTAGACGGAAGGTGTGTGTTCGGAATAGCAAGGAACTGTCGTCTGGTCCTTAACATACTAAAATGTCAGGTGCCTTTGTGCAAAGCAGTTAAGTCCGCAGTACTTGCAACCTTAGCTATTTTAGCCAGACCGGCAGTTTAAAAACTATTACTCTCGTTGCCCTCAATATCGAACTCTTCTGCAGCACCTCTATATTCCAGTGAATAATTGCGTTATTCAAGGGCAAACCGTTGGCTAATGTACAACAGTTTCCAGAATTTAACTCTGTGTGGAAGTTGCTTGGAAAGTATTGCGGAGAGAGAGTGCCAGTACCTGCTTATCTCTGAAGGTGAGTCCTCGCGATGCCTTTTTCTGGAGTCTCTTGCGCTGTTTAGCAGACTACAGGCAACGAGGTTCATTGTTTCGTTATGTAGTGTATTATGTTATTCTTTAATGTGATCTATGTGCTGCAATGTCTTTACTACGAAGTAAGTACGCCGAAATTTATAATGATTACAGACAAAGAAGTCATATGGATTGCCGCCTCGAGGTCAGGACAGTGTACTGAACAATATTACATGAGACTGTACGTCATTTGCAGACTAATAATTATAGCTACAAGTAATCATTTAAAAAATAATTAAGGATGACATAACCTGAACGTCAAGTACTAGGCAAAAAGTTTGCGACCATAGGACTGTAAAGATTAAGACAGGTTTAAGTAGAAAAACAGAAGCACTCGACACATTTATCAAATATGCTAATGAAAACTGGACATGGACAAAACCTGATGTATAGTAACTTAACAACAATTGAGGAGCCTGCTATCTGAACAACAGACTTTGAGATAGCTGCAGCTCCTCAACAAGCTACTACAAACCGAAATGAAGGACATCGATAATGTAAAAAAAAAAGGGGGGGGCAGAATTTGTGACACACACACACACACACACACACACACACACACACACACACACATTCACTTTTGCAAATCTTTCATAAAACGACAAATGACGTACTGAAATTCAATTAACCTCCACAGAACTAAAAATCTGCCGCAAGTATTTGCGAATTTCAGTAATAATCACTGAAACGCTTTTTTTTTTAAAAAAAATACGAAATAGCTCGACCTGGTATAGAAGTAGCCCGTTGCCACGTAACTAAATTTTCTTGCCAGCCTGATAGCTGCAGTTTCCGAAGCACAAAATATTAAAACTCGCTATGGTCGCCACAAATTTGCAAACAAAGCATTGTCTTTCTCGAACCTCTGCTATTTAGATATTGTTTTACCCATAGCCGCCTTTTTTTATAACGCATTGCAGTGTTACGTGGCCTTATGCTTAATTACAGACTTAGTGTTTCATCAGTTGATTTGTTTTCACCACGTATCGTCCGCGGTTTACGTCGTCCTCCGTTGCTGAGCGATGTATCACTTTTCTGACGCCGCAACTCTTCCTTTCGTATACCTTTACTACTCTTTATCTATATGAATGATGAACTATTGGTTTTGCCGTTTAACACCTTTTTAATAACTGTGGAGGTATTACAGGGATCGGGTCCCACCTAATGTGTAACCCGCCTAAACGTTTTTACGTGAACCTTACAAGACTCAATCGATCTGTTTACAAAGAGAAAGCAGAATATATCTTCCTTTGACATTGTCCAACAACGACCTAGGAAGCTCGATGCCCTCGCGGCCCCGGCTCTTCCATAGCTCACTAGTTTGCAGCATTCGTTTTATTCCTTGCCCACGTTATCTGCAAGATATTCTTCCCACAGTATTTCTGAAAACCCAAGAAACAAACTTAAAGAACATAATACCAACTGTTCTTACAATTTTTCGTATAAGTCTTTGTCGATTTAATGAGGGGTGGGACAGGCCTAAGCCTTGTGACACCACAGCATGTTCATTACAAAGATTGTACCGATTAGGCAAAGCTCAAATGCCAAAGTATTTATTTCCGGTTGCCCGTTACGTTCCTTATAATGTGTGCTGCTTTCAAATTCTTAAAATTACAAAGCTGTTACATGTAAGAGTAACATGTGCGCCGATATTGGTGTAAAATATGTACGTTTATGTGAGACGGTTGTGTGGCACATGTAACAATTAGGGGGGATGGGCGCAAGCTTAACTCTTTCGTAATGCAATTGGATAAATCTTAAATGGTGTAAAGCTGTTACTTCGTTTAGTACTTCACATATTTTACACGATATATGTTTTACATATATCAACTTTTGACACAGTCTAAATTTTTGTTTTCAGTTTAATAATGCACTGTTCTATACTTTCGGTCTTACGCCATTTTCGAGTACCCTATTAATTCTTTTTAAAGCAGTGTCAGACTGCATTACAGCGTCTTAGTAAACATTAAATATGATAACTAAAACAAATAACGCTGATTGCTCAACTTACTACAGCCAAACGTCAGTTTCGTCATGAACCTTCTGTGATATCACGTATCACCATAATCGGCTTTACGTAGGTTCTATGACGCACTCCACGTAGACTATTGAATTTTGAGCACATACGTCTCAAGAATGATTAAAACATTTTAACTAATTTTGTCACGCTGCCAACCATAATTTCACTGAAATGGAGAAAAAGTACAAGTACTGCGTTTTTTGTTAAAGACGTACAAGAGTAAGGTTGCGTTCGCGCGCACCCCTGGGAAACTAGTAGCGCCCACGCTTGGTGACGTCATGCCGTGGGAGGTCGGCAACCTGGCAGCGGGACGGCGCTATTTCCGCTGGCCGCTAGCAGGCCACCACTCGGTGGCCTGCCCACGCTGCCTTAATTCCGCGCCCGCACAGCTGAGAGTTGCAAAAACTGCCTCTGTGCATTGAGAGAGTGCCGCGCAACCCACAGCGCCCATTCTGGAGCGACGGACAGCGCGAACTATGGCACTAGTTTTCAGCCGCGCTCTTTTTGGAGGCATCTCCATAAAATGACGTGGGTTAACAACAGAAACGTGATGTTGGAGGCTTGACTGAGAATTAGAGCTTAGTTCCTTCTAAATACAAGACCACACATTCCAAGAGACAACGTTACAGAACTACTTGAATAGTGGAGAAGGGTGGGGAGGAGGAGAGAAAATGACATTGCCTAGTAGAGTGGTTTAAAAGGCACCACTGAAGCTACACAATCTGTAACCGAAGCTGCTGGCTCGTGTATATTTATATTTTATCCTATTTCAGTACTCCAGTTTGTTTTCAGAGGTTCTATATCACTAGAATCGCGTGTTATTTTTCTGTATTGCTTGTCGTGATGGTGAGAGAGAGAGAGAGAGAGAGAGAGAGAGAGAGAGAGAGTAATCGATACTTCAACTACTCTTCCAGTCGACGTTATTTATATTAATTTATGCACACAGCACATACTCAAAATGATTACGTGCCGAAGGGGTCGATAGTTAAATTACAGTATCATACGGTGTCCACTGGACTGAGGAAAAAGGATGGATAGGTGCTCATCGAACACCCAATAACCAATAACCACCATCATTCTGCTGATCTATTTACTGATTGCATGTAGTGCAGATAAACGTCAAGAAATACAAACTTTCTAATGCAAGTTTTAAAGGAGGAATGCAAATCAATTATAGTAAGAATAAAGTAATGTATAACCAGCGCTTCGAATAGAAATTACGAAGAACAACAGTAACAGAACTTTGATTAGGAATAGAAATTCGTAATAATGACCTGAAAGGTCAAGGAAAGAAATGCGCCAGAGGACAATGGTGCGGACGACTTAATTAAGATTATTGCAGTGAGAATAACATGGAAGTGGACGACAAGTATCAGACGAATGAGAACTGAAGAGATTAAGAAGTTCTTGGCTGCACCCAGGGGATAATGGAAGAGCGAGAAACCGCCCTAACTGATGGTGGAGAGATGTCCAGAAACATGCAGGGCCGAGACAGATGCAGAAGTATAGAGGCCATCTTCACACAAGAGTAGGTCTTTTGAGTTAACGAGCATTTCGCTCTCGAAGTATATGGCCGAAAGGGACAGCCTTCAGTTATTGTGAAACGAACCCTATCGTCCGGGGACTATTTTCCACAAAGAGTGCAGATTCGCCACGAGATGGGGAAATTCACAGACGTCTATTGTGCTGAATGAGGCCTAAGTGCTGTAGTGTGCGAGTGAGTCAGACGAGGGCCCACGTCGTAGGGAAACACCATAAAAGGTGTTTGTGGCCAGGACACGTAGCAGTGTTAAATGTGGCGAACCTAAGATCCGCCATAAAGGGAAACATGATACTATTTAATTCTGTAGTAATTCAGCGAATGAAGCCACAGTAATTTTGACCGACCATCCTTGAGAAATTTTCATGGTGATACCAATAGAACTTGAACATTGATAATATTTTAGGATTTACTGTTAAAGTGAAATTAACAAGTTATGTATAAAATCAGAACGCTTTGATCGATCTTAAAGATAGACATTTCATATAGAAGCGCATCATTAAACTGACAAACTTTGTAAATATCACCTCTAACTTTGTTTAACAGATATAGTAAATTTAAATTGTCAGTATTTTCAGTTAAACATCAGATAATTACCTCCACACTCCTCCACGCAACACACATTGAACGATGACAGCATGACACCTTATTGAATCATTAGGTAATAGGATATTTGTTAAAGTTTAGTGCATAATACACTCCTGGAAATTGAAATAAGAACACCGTGAATTCACTGTCCCAGGAAGGGGAAACTTTATTGACACATTCCTGGGGTCAGATACATCACATGATCACACTGACAGAACCACAGGCACATAGACACAGGCAACAGAGCATGCACAATGTCGGCACTAGTACAGTGTATATCCACCTTTCGCAGCAATGCAGGCTGCTATTCTCCCATGGAGACGATCGTAGAGATGCTGGATGTAGTCCTGTGGAACGGCTTGCCATGCCATTTCCGCCTGGCGCCTCAGTTCGACCAGCGTTCGTGCTGGACGTGCAGACCGCGTGACACGACGCTTCATCCAGCCCCAAACATGCTCAATGGGGGACAGATCCGGAGATTTTGCTGGCCAGGGTAGTTGACTTACACCTTCTAGAGCACGTTGGGTGGCACGGGATACATGCGGACGTGCATTGTCCTGTCTGAACAGCAAGTTCCCTTGCCGTTCTAGGAATGGTAGAACGATGGGTTCGATGACGGTTTGGATGTACCGTGCACTATTCAGTCTCCCCTCGACGATCACCAGTGGTGTACGGCCAGTGTAGGAGATCGCTCCCCACACCATGATGCCGGGTGTTGGCCCTGTGTGCCTCGGTCGTATGCAGTCCTGATTGTGGCGCTCACCTGCACGGCGCCAAACACGCATACGACCATCATTGGCACCAAGGCAGAAGCGACTCTCATCGCTGAAGACGACACGTCTCCATTCGTCCCTCCATTCACGCCGGTCGCGACACCACTGGAGGCGGGCTGCACGATGTTGGGGCGTGAGCGGAAGACGGCCTAACGGTGTGCGGGACCGTAGCCCAGCTTCATGGAGACGGTTGCGAATGGTCCTCGCCGATACCCCAGGAGCAACAGTGTCCCTAATTTGCTGGGAAGTGGCGGTGCGGTCCCCTACGGCACTGCGTAGGATCCTACGGTCTTGGCGTGCATCCGTGCGTCGCTGCGGTCCGGTCCCAGGTCGACGGGCACGTGCACCTTCCGCCGACCACTGGCGACAACATCGATGTACTGTGGAGACCTCACGCCCCACGTGTTGAGCAATTCGGCGGTACGTCCACCCGGCCTCCCGCATGCCCACTATACGCCCTCGCTCAAAGTCCGTCAACTGCACATACGGTTCACGTCCACGCTGTCGCGGCATGCTACCAGTGTTAAAGACTGCGATGGAGCTCCGTATGCCACGGCAAACTGGCTGACACTGACGGCGGCGGTGCACAAATGCTGCGCAGCTAGCGCCATTCGACGGCCAACACCGCGGTTCCTGGTGTGTCCGCTGTGCTGTGCGTGTGATCATTGCTTGTACAGCCCTCTCGCAGTGTCCGGAGCAAGTATGGTGGGTCTGACACACCGGTGTCAATGTGTTCTTTTTTCCATTTCCAGGAGTGTAGTTACTTTTGTTCTTTGCTTATCAGGAAGCACATGTGTGCAAGGCTCTTGGCCGTGGCATTCACAGCTATGAAGGAAATTGTATTGGTTTTATGTAAGAGAATTTAACTTTTATTATGTAATGGACATTGTTACTTTATTCAGAACGTGAAAGTGGTCAAGCTTTAGTTACTTGAATATGTTAAATAATGTAGGAAACGCGGCCAGGGACGGGCAGGGGAGCAGTGATGGTGGAGACGCGAAAATGGACGGTCGGTCTTTAGGTAGCTAAGTGAAACGACTTGGAAAATTTCGCGTTGTGTGGTATCTCTGAGCGGTGAGCAGCCGCGCGCCTGGTGCGAACTAACTTTTCGCGTGGTTAATGAGGTGGAGTACCGAACTTTTAATTCGCGATGAGATTGTGAATGATCAAACTGTGTCAAACGGATATGCGCTCGAGTGTAGGAGTAATTCTAAATACGACCACTTTGGCTATTAGTTTGCTTTCTGAATAAACATTATGCTAACCAAAGCCCAACTGTGTGGTCTACATCATTTATGGGTCGTTAATTTAGCTCCCGATATTATTACTACTGTTGCATGTTACATTAACGTTGTAAGTTTCATACAATTTCGCAAACTTGCCATCAGCCAGACAAGTTAACCAAAGGGTCACAAGCGTAATTTAGGGCGTGTAATGCGACACGTTGGGTTCAATCCCTAGACGAGTTTGAGCCAAGACATTTCGACGAAGAGCAACCGCATGTCAGCCCTTTGGGATATTAGCTCGCTGTGTCAATTGGATGCTGTTAACGTACTTAGACGATATCATACAAATGAAATAAACATCGAAAATTCTAAACAACATCCACTCTTTCTTATATAAAATGAAAAAGATGAACACCTGAGGAAGGCTACAATCTTTGAGAATATAAATACTGCTGAGACTAAGAGGAACAATTACATCCGAGCAAAAAGATTTATTCGGGAGACTGTCACAGAAATCTTAACGATAACTCTGCATACTTTCGAGTTCACGTTATTAATTCAGTGGTACGCGGACCTCTTACGTAGCCCTGTGATGAGAACCTCAAGAATGACCAAGTCATTCGGAGAGAGAATTTTTGTATATAGGATTTTTAAATGTCCCCCACAACACTAAATTTGCCATTTATTTTCTGCTGAGTTTTGTTGTAAATACACTGCTGGCCATTAAAATGTCTACACCACGAAGATGACGTGCTACAGACGCGAAATTTAACCGACAGGAAGAAGATGCTGTGATATGCAAATGATTAGCTTTTCAGAGCATTCACACAAGGTTGGCGCCGGTGGCGACACGTACAACGTGTGGACATGAGCAGTTTCCAACCGATTTCTCATACACAAACAGCAGTTGACCCGCATTGCCTGGTGACACGTCGTTGTGATGCCTCGTGTAAGGAGAAATACGTACCATCACGTTTCCGACTTTGATAAAGGTCGGATTGTAGCCTATCGCGATTGCGGTTTACCGTATCGCGACATTGCTGCTCGCGTTGGTCGAGATCCAATGACTGTTAGCAAATATGGAATCGGTGGGTTCAGGAGGGTAATACGGAACGCCGTGCTGGATTCCAACGGCCTCTTATCACTAGCAGTCGAGATGACAGGCATCTTATCCGCATGGCTGTAACGGATCGTGCAGCCACGTCTCGATCCCAGAGTCAACAGATGGGGACGTTTGCAAGACAACAACCATCTGCACGAACAGTTCGACGACGTTTGCAGCAGCATGGACTATCAGCTCCGAGACCATGGCTGTTGTTACCCTTGACGCTGCATCACAGACAGAAGCGCTTGCGATGGTTTACTCATCGACGAACCTCAGCGCACGAATGGCGAAACTTCGTTTTTCGGATGAATCCAGGTTCTGTTTACAGCATCATGATGGTCGCATCCGAGTTTGGCGACATCGCGGTGAACGCACATTGGAAGCGTGTATTCGTCATCGCCATACTGGCGTATCACCCGGCGTGATGGTATGTGGTGCCATTGGTTACAAGTCTGTCACTTTGAACAGTGGACGTTACATTTCAGATGTGTTACGACCCGTGGCTCTACCCTCTATTCGATCCCTGCGAAACCCTACATTTCAGCAGAGTAATAATGCACGACCGCATGTTGCAGGTCCTGTACGGCCCTTTCTGGATACAAAAAATGTTCGACTGCTGCCCTGGCCAGCATATTCTCCAGATCTCTAATTGAAAACGTCTGGTCAATGGTGGCCGAGCAACTGGCTCGTCACAATACGCCAGTCACTACTCTTGATGAACTGTGGTATCTTGTTGAAGCTGCATGGGCAGCTGTACCTGTACACGCCATCCAAGCTCTGTTTGCCTCAATGCCCAGGCATACCGAGGCAATTACTACGGCCAAAGGTGGTTGTTCTGTGTACTGATTTCTCAGGATCTATGCACCCAAATTGCGTAAAAATGTAATCACATGCCAGTTCTAGTATAATATATTTGTCCAATGAATACCCGTTTATCATCTGAATTTCTTCTTGGTGTATAAATTTTAATGGCCAGTATGTGTGTGTGTGTGTGTGTGTTTGTTTTAACAGTTACACAAGTCAGTCGTCCGCCGGACGACGTCAGCAAGACGATATTCAGGTACAAGTGTACAACGTATTTTAATGTGTCTTTATGCTATAGTCTTTCGCTGCATAGATTGAGGACAATGGAAGAATAGCCTCATTGTATTTTGTTTTGCCAATGTCACGAACTGGTATCATATTTTGCCACTAACACAAATTTGTGACTCCAAAGGCAAGTTTACTTCTATGGTTTTATTTTACGGCAGTCTGATGGAAACAACTGAATACCTTCGCCTGCAGAATTGGCAACAACTGTAGGGGCTACTTTAGAGTATCAGTGATCTATTGCTCAGTGTTTTACCACAGCACGCAAATTAATTTCCAATACACCTTTTCACAGTTGCATAACAACTTTCGTATAGACTAAGTAAATTACTAGATCTAGAAAGGGACCTCAGCAAATCCTGACCACCACCACCACCACCACCACCCCCCTCGATGTTACGTAATCTCAACGTTGGCACCGGCAATCTCAAGCTAACCAGCAGCTGCGCCATTCATCGTCGCCGCTCCCAGTGAACAGCGTTCATTGGGGACGACGTGAAGCAGACAGCACAAAGGCTCCCTATATGTCTACAGTGGGAGCGGTGTTAAAGCTTCACAAACGTGGAAGGAAATTTCATCCTACCGCGCTGCGCCCTACGGATGGGACGAGGATGACGTCTGGTAAAAATGCTCGCGAACAAATTGGGAGCTACTGTGGTAAATTTTGAGGCACCATTTGATGGAACGATTCAGCAGCATCTACTATCCTGCAAGCGTTGTTAATATCGAAAGGTAAAAGCACTAAAATTTTTACCCACAGGAAGCACACACTTCGCTTATTACCTACCTAAGGCAGAGTACACCTATGGGTTAAATTGTTACGCAAGTAATGACAGACCGTGCGAGAGTTACGGTGACATTACAGAGTCATTTGAGTACACGAAAAACTAAGTGAAATCTGCAAACGCTATCCGAGTCACCATCTCGGACAGGAGAAACAGCCGTTTTGTTCTAAATAGCATCTGTATATGCGCCGCGAAACGCCTAACTGTCTCCACTATACGACTCTTCGCTTACAGATCTCTAGCGGTAACATTCTAGCTATGAGTATTGCCATGCACTTCAGACCGTAATCAGTCCAAAGACAAGTTCGATGCAGAAAATCGATCATGTTCCATCACTGCACGATTGCGTAATTTCTTCATCCTACACCTATTTGAATTCTATCACTATACTGAAGCCCTCTTCCTCCTCTACACTATTTATCCCCACTCCTCCCATTGTTTCCATGGGAACTTTGATACAACATGGTGTGTGCGATCAACCGACCCTTTTTGTAGCCAATTTGTTCCACAAAACTCATTTAGCCTTCACCATTAAGCTTTCACGCACAATCGATCGAATACCTCGATCAGTTCTACCTACCTATGAACCTTTCAGTACAATCGTGTAGGAAAGCATTTCAACGGCCGCCAGTGTCTTCTTACATGTACCTTCTTATCGTCCACCATGTAATGCTACAAAATGACTATTTCTAGAAGAATAAAATTACAATGAAATCCAGACCATTAGCTGCTTACAGGCCTTGTTAAATATCAACAGGTACAGTTGAAAATGTGCGCCCCGACCGGTACTCGAACCCGGGATCTCCTACTTGGCAAACGCTCTATCCGATTGAGCCACCGAGGACACGAGGATAATGCGACTGCAGGAACTTCTCTGGCACGCGCTCCGTGAGGCTCACATTTCCAACTTACTGTCCATACACATTTGTAGTGCCCCTGGTCACTATACTCATTATTCGCGGCAGTCAATCTAGCGATTCCAGTAGGAGTTTGAGCAATGTGAGTGCAGAAGATCATTGGCCAGTACGCCTTATCTATATGAAGATGGTATCTGTTCTTTCGGATATCTTCATATATTTCCTGAAGTAGTTCTTAATACAGCAGAGCGTCGATTATCCGAAGTAATTGGGGGACATGGGTGTTCGGAAAACTGATTTGTTCGGATAATCGAACTGTACATGTTTATTTGCCAAAAAGAAGTACTGTACAGTAAATTTATTCATAAAAACAGGCATCTCTTTTAGTATTACAAAGTAACATACAAAGGCAACTTCAGTAGGAATGTGGCACAGTTTATTAAACAAAGATATATACATATTACATACGCATTTTGCATGAACAATACACACAGTATACAAAATTAACCTTAAAAAATCCTTTATTTTGGTCTGTCTAAGCAAGCCTACACGCTTACGAGGTTACGTTTAAGGATTTAGTATCGTCAAGTTCACTTCTTCACGGGGCATCACACAAGTGGTCGTAACAGAGAACAGAAGGTGACTGTTTGCACCGTGAGAAGCTCTTCTTGGAGGTGCGCAATCCTTCAAACTGCGCGGAGCGGCACGCCTTAACTCTAAGCTGGCGCAACTGTTGCTGTGAAAAGCTTTGATACTGCCGCTGCTTCTACTGCCAGTGCCAAGCCGACAGAAGTGTGCTGATTGTTGAAACACAGCGACTGGCGGCTTGGCCGGTCAGCAGCGCCTCGTGAAGGCCCCATTAGAAGCAATGTTCCGCCAGCGGTGGCCCAGTGCGGGGATTACTGTGGGAAACTTGGTTTGGGAGTGAGGGGGGGGGGGGGGGATGAACGGTAGGGGGGAGGGGTGGTGAGTAACAGGTGCGAGCGAGTACACAGTTCGGTTAAGTGGTTGTTCGGTTGACCTACGTTCGGATAATCTACGCTCTACTGTAAATTTGTATTAGACATTTTTTGATTCAGCCATAGCGATTTATTTTGCTCGTTATATAGCTAAACTGTTCTACTTTCAGTGTTTCAGTACCTAATAGAGCTTTCTCAGATTTACTGTATTAAATCGACCACCTTGTCTTATCTTTTACTTTCGTTTATGTTTGTCACAAATCTAGCCGACTACCCGTATCGTTCAGCTCATATAGTTAGTCCTTTGCTGTCTGACGAAATCACATTGTCATCGAGAAATCTTAGTTTTTATTTCTTACCATTTGACTTCAATTCCCTTTCCCAATTTCTCCATAGTTTCATTTACATGTACAACAACATGCTCACAGGTCAGAGCCTTGTTTCACGCTGTTCTCAATCGGTGACTACCAGCTCTTTGACTCCTTACTGCAGACTAGTTGTTGACGGCTTGGGAATGTGAGATGTTGAGCAACGCTCTTTTCTGCGTTCGGTACACGTGACTCGAAGCTATCGACCTGGGGACGTGCGCTTGCAGTACACGCAGCAGCAGTACCGCCGGCGGCGGCCGGGTGGGGTCAAGGACCCACGCGCACAGCCCGCCGCTCAGCTCGATGGTGGGGGGAAGCAAGCCGACACTGTGCGTCTCGCCGCAGCGGCGGCGCCGAACCGCACCGACATCGTCCGAAGTCGGCCGAGTGGGTGGGTAGGCGGCACGGGACGCGACGGTCAGGCGGGCGGAACCAGTTGCTGCTAGCCCAGGAGCCCGGCGAACAGACAGTTGCCCACCGGCCCGCCGCATATCAAGGTCAACGCCTGCCCGCCAGCCGTCAGCCACACTCCGCGTCCGTTTCCTTTGTTCGCAAGGCGTTCTTTCCGTTTGTATTCAGTGATACTTCTTACTGCCGAGCATATTTCCATCCCCAGTCTCTGGACCACCTATGTGCCTAGGTAGAAACGCTAGTTTCAGGGCCGAAACACTGCTATTACATGCCTCACTACCATTTTGATCTGAGAACTTACGCAGCTGTTAGTACAGCTCCGCATGACGACATAGTAATAATTTGGGAATCTAAACTGGGAAATCTGTTTAGGAAAGCGATTTGCATGAACTTCAGTCACTGCTAACGTCAACAGGGCAACACTAAGCCGTCCTATCTTAGACAAAGGTTCGCGTAACATACAGGCGGTTTGATTACTGGGATACAAAAACCACTCGGGAGTAATTAAATTAGGTTACTAAAAACCAAGCCATTGCTAGTTTCGACGCGACATTTCATATGTACACATTTTATTTAATATCTACACTGCGATGCTGACATGTCGGTAGTTCCGTACCGTGCTTAATGTTACTTCTGAGTACCAGAAAGTTTTTAATTGGATCTTTAAAAACCGCAGATATTGCTGCAGTTATTACGCCTGGTAAATAGTGACACTCTTACAGACTTGTGAAAAAATTGCAATGCCGAAGCAGCACCGGTTATATTTTGAACTAATGGAGTAATTAGTAGTAGCTGTTTCTACTTTCAGAAAGGAATTACAGGCGTTTTCATTCGTCTTCGTGTTACTCTTCGACAATGTAACATTCTGTACAAATGATGGAAGTACGTTTTTGTTCCGTAAGATATCCGTTTGTCATAGGCTTTTTAAATGTAAGTACTTGCAGACTTGTCATATCTCAGCAGCTAAAGCAACGCGCTTCTGAATCAGCGCGTACTACTGAGGTGGAGAAGTTAACGTCCAAAAGCAGCATGGGAGTGCAGTGTGACGGTCCTCTCCCAGCTGCTACGTCACGCGCGCCTCCTGTCTGCCCCGCGCAGCCGTCGCCTGCTAATCAGCTGGGCCACGTTACAGCCGGCATGGACACGTGCCGGCTCCCTGCCCTTACGTCATCACCCCGCCCGTCGCCGCAATCGATATCTTTTCCTGATGCACGGGGACTGCTGCCCGTGGTTTTAAAACACGTTTTAGCAAAATACCATCCCTAATGTGAGTCTTAAAGTTCTGTTGCCGGCGGCAGAGCGCGGGAAGTCTATCGGAAATTCAGAATATCAACTGTCCGCCAATGCAATGGCTATCAGAATACATGAAATGCCCGATACCGCGAACTGACCACCACTGCTTACCTTTCAAAAATTCGCACACCGTGTAGTTTTTATACCCCGTCCCCCTGAATTTTCTACTAATTACTAACCCACTAACACGCGAACCACTGGCGACATGGTTCTGTGGTTCTTTGTAAACCAATTTGGAATGGATACTCATTTAACATGTAAGTAAGAAAGCTGTTCCAATGCGCATATGCCATGTTGAAGTAAAAAGTTACCCAGTGTACACGGTCGTTGTAATCAAACTTTCCCAACTTGAGGGGGCCCACATGATAAAGGAATGATTGTGGGAACTTAAGGATATTCGGAAGAGAAACAATGAATTAACCGTTTAAACAAACATTTTAATTTTCACGTGAGACGGTAAAATTTGTTACGTTCCAGGTTACAAACGTTGCCTAGTATGACGACCTACATCCACCACAGCCTGGAATCGCACTAAACATTACTTTCGTACGCAGCACTTCTCGAAGGAATGTTCAGCTATCAGTGTTCAGTGCTTCAGGATCGCACATTGCGTCCAGCATTCTCAGCCATGGCAACAGTAACCGCTTGAACAATCAGAGCCAATTGGCCGTCGGCTTCTCGGAGGGGCTAGTCCCAATGCGCCAGTTAATTCGGACTTCCAAATCCTGTTCTTCAACCCCGTTGCGGCAAGTGGACCTCTTCGTATTCCTTCAACGTGCCGATACTCGTTAAGAGCGGTAGCACTATTGCTGTTTTGATGAAACAGCTTTACGAATAAATCACTGCTTATCTAGCTCAGACCCGTGTTAACCTTCTGTAACTGCAATGGACACTGTTGCTTCTTTTAGCCCTACGTAGCTGTAGTAGTAGTAAAGGCGAGTAACAGCAAGCCATCACACTTACAGAACGCTGATTCTACAACGCACCGTTTCAACATGGTTCCTATAAAGTTGAGCACCGATATGGTAAATAGTTTTCCAGCTACATTAGCTCAAATAACTGAAGTCTGATAACCACCCTGTAACTGTAATTAGGTTGCAGCACTTCATATCTTAAACACACTGATCTGTTTCCCTTTGAACCGTGGTATGTACGTTCCAAATACTACCTTCTGTGCCTTTTCCACGAGACGGTTTGACGTACACAACGCACCGCTGCTTCTTGAGCAAGAAACCAGACTATCAGTTCAAGTCACTCTTGCAAGAAAAATGTACTTTTCTTTGTTATTAGCTCTCACAGCAGCACACGGAACGTTCTTTCTCGACCGATAGACACATTTGCCAAAATTATGCGTCTTTGAGCTGCCTCTTTGAAAGAAATCCAAAATTAAGAAAAACCATTTTTCCATTGGGGTTATTTCTAAGTGTATTTAATGTGCGAACTGTAAGATGAAAAGGGTTGTATAATTACTGGAAGTCAATTATAGCCACTGACTTGTTGCAATACACAATCCCGCAAAGACTATCAATATGAATTTCCTACTTAAACTTCAAGAAGTTAAGCAAATGTACTCTTAATTACGCGAGGGAAACAATCTGGCGTATAAACGAAAGTAGAGCAACGCCCTCCGACTGTTTGGAGTTTTTGCCGTTCCTAAAAGAATCAATGCGCTACCCTAGTTAACATTATGAGTACCAAGGTAACACCCGTGGTATGCGTTAGATAGCCTAATACGGACGCTTGGTCGCCACTGTCAACTCTCTGCGAAAGAAATCGCATTTTGCGAATGTTTAACGTACCAATTTAAGACCCATCTCTTCGCGATTTATGCAGTGGTGTTCTTGACGGATAAGATTACGTCTAGACGCAGCTGCGAGGGCAGGTGGTGCTCCAGCAGCATCTGCCGGGGACACGGGAATGCGTCTCCACCACCGGCCGCAGCAGTCTAGCAGAGCTCGCGCTTCCTAAGGAGCCGCACCAGCTTACACGTTCACTTCCTCGCTCACGAAACAGCTGATGCGTGTAAAACACAGCAAAGAGTGGTATGACATCACGTCTAGTTACTGCCCAGCAACGATAACACTACATCATGGCAATTATTAACAATCCTATAAGGCCGCACAATCCCCTCCTGCATCTGCGTAGCCACCCCACTATGGTGTTGCCAGTTAGGCTTTCCAGCGATGAACTAAGAACACACAACAAAGGCTCGTCTCAAGCTGATGAACTTTGTTTATTTTGACATAAGATGGTCTCAGAAGGAAGACTAATAAGACACTGCACTTTGCTACTATCATAATTGACAAATTACAAGCATGATGTTTTTAATTTAAGTACGCTCGAGCAAAAACCTTACTGTATTTGATCATTAATGAACGACTGAAAATTTGTAAGTGACTTTCTATTTAAGGTTAGTCATCCAGCTTTTGGGGTAAGATGTCCGACTAAATATAATGGCACGTCCGACTTTTCTATTTTTAGAACTAGCAACACTATCTGATTAATCTTGTATGAACAAGATAATTACGCACACACGCACACACGCAGAGAGACAGAGAAGATAAGTTTGCATCATCAACCTTCACTACTTCCACTTCCTTGTTTAATGCGTAGTATCTTATTTCTCAACGAAGCCGAAAGTTGGATGGAATGGCTTCTAAGAAAGCGCGGTACTTAGCAGTTTGCTACATGCGACCAGAGAAACCTAAAATAAGTTCGTATGTTCAATGGTGTCCCCAGATGAAATAATGATTTCAACACCAAAGTACTACTGGATATAAGTTCCACCTTACGCAAGACTTAAGTACGTATTTTTCACACTGTGTGCTATATATGAAGCTTATTACTAATGACTTTACAGTTTGCCACATTAAGCAAACATTTTTGCCTCGTTTCACGAAACGATTTTTATACGATGCACACCCTTCATAAACAAATAAAGCAATGCCCACAATACATAACTATGTCCTATCATTTCATTTCAGGAACTATTCACTGGGAAAAAACATATGAAGATAGCTCCCAGCGCTGTAAAATGGATAGGTAACAAAAGCCACCTAGCACAAGATAAAAATTTTCCCCGATATTTTTGCAAGCAAATAAATATACAGGAACCACAATATCCCGAAAATGTAGAAACATCTGTACTCCGCAAGCCACTAAAGAGAGGCAGAGAGTGCTTCGAACAAAATTTTACCAACTTTCTTTTTTTCTCTTACTGCATTCACTCTGTTCCTGTTACGGTCCAAGCACGTGATATCTTGCCTTTTTCTCGTGATCTCCATGCGAGGTGTGTCAACAGAATGGTCGCGGCCTTCGGGTACACGTTCTCTAAATTTCATCTACTATTCTTCGCATGCAGTTTCTCTTTCAAGAGAACTACATCGTCTAAAACCTGAACCAAGTCGGCCGGACACGGGTTTGAACTGTCATCCTAGCGAATGCGAGTGATTGTGTTAACCATTCCGCTACCCCGCTGGGGTCCTGTGGCAGACTGGTTCACCCTTGGGACCAGTTCACTGGTTGTCGCTCTTTTTTGGGAACCGTTCATTTTTACTCGTTCACCGTTCATTTGTGCATGGTACATGGTTCTTACTAAAAACTTAAGGATGGAAGGCGCGAAGAGGGAGCACTTGCCTCCCCCCTGAAGTACGGTGTTTTTATTCATTACAGAATTCTCACATACTTTAATTTCTGTGAGTCTGCAAAACCTCTCGTTTAGCCAACTGTAGCGTTATGTGGCTGATCGCAGTGAAATAATACAAGGTGGCGCACGAAAAACCGGTTCAGAGTACAGACTGCTCGCCAATTACGCACGATCTGTTGACTGCTACGAGCAGAATGGATAAGCATGTAATAATTAGGCAGTAAATAAATAAACTAATGCGAACAACAACAACTTCGAAACAATAGATGACAATTGTTGGGCGACACTGAGCAGTCCAGCACTCGGGCCGATTTTTCGTGAGACACCCTGTACCACTGAAATAGTACTGTAGAAGTTATATTCTCTTAACAAAATTCTGAGACTGTTTTAGGTCGGTCTGTCTTCCATAACAAAGAACATGCTGTTTCACCTTGGATCAGAAAGGACGGAAAATGGCAATTCCTTTGCAGGTATAATAAAGGAAAAACTTGCCTTTTGTAACTCATTTGTTTATCGAAATAATGAAGTAAGCTGATATGCCCTTTTCTTACCTGAAAAGATGTAATTCACACAACGTAATTTTTGTTTAATTTACGTAATTACAAAATACATTTTAATTACCAGTCGTGGACGCTGAATCAAATACGTAAAGAATCAGAAGTCCAGAGTTCAAGAAAGGTGTGTAACAGATCCAGAACGGGCGTGAGCAGCGAGCGAAACGAACCACTCAGATACTGAACGACATAGGAGCAATCGGCAGTGGAACTGCGACGAGTGGCCACGCGAAGAAGGACGAGTCCGGCTGTGGGAGACCGAAGACAGACTAATATGGGAACGCGCTCGAGGCTGGAACGAGACCGACCGTTTCCTATCCCGGGAACTAAGTAGAAAGCCGCGACCGAAGTGGAATTTTAAAGGCCGTTTCTTAGAATTCGTTCCTCGCTCCTTCCGTTCATCTTTGTGAACCGTTCCTTTGGACCCGTTAGTTCGCAAACGACCCATTTAGTTACGATCTTAGCAGCACAACAACTCATTCAGTGTCTGCTATCATGCCTAACTTTACAGGAACTCCATACCTTGGAGAATTACTCAAAATTTGTTGCAATAGCGTCTTATTATACTGCATTCGCAGATTCATAACGATTTGGCAGAAGGCGCGTCTTCCATTCATTTCGTTTAGAGGTTTTTTCGTATTCGTTCCACATCGCCATTTAGTACTACGCTTCAATAGTAATTATACGATGTAACGTGCGCAATATGTACACCATTACTCTTTTAATCAGATACCGTGCTTTCTCTTGTTATAAGCATTCTCGTTCATTTACAAACATTTAACGAACGCTGTCTCCATTATACCTGGTAGGAATGTGTTTCTGCGTGAATACTACTACATGTACAGCCATGCTCCGACTTCTGAACCGAGTGTCATTCTCAGACGGTTGCACAGGGGCAATACAGTTTTAATGTTTTAGAAGATCTGTAAAGATAACAAAAATTGGTTTCTGTTTATCCCAAATTCTGTATATCCCAAAAAACTGTCATGAAGCGCCTTCTCCAGCATTAAGGGCATACATAAGTACAATCCTTCTCCCCCTGACGTCAGTGGGTAAACGCAACGCGTAATTGGACGCCCCCGCGTACAATTCGGATACTACAATATCGGTGACGTAAGCAGCGGTGCAGAGGGAGACGGGCCGTCGGCTTAGGGATGCGGGTTGCCTGGCAACAGGCCGGCGCGCAGCGGCAACGCCGCCGCCGGCCCAAAGTCGTGGGAGTGTGCGGAGCTGGCAGCGCGGCTGCGGCTTTTGTGTCCCGCGCGAGCAGGTACACGGCTCTGCTTTTCACGGGGCCCTGGATCACAGCTGGGAACGCTGCATTCCTCGGCAGCCTTGTACAGCTGCACCAAGTTACCACAGCTCAATGCCCGCGCCGACCAGCCTCTAAGCACAAATCGACATTCCGGTAGTAACATTCCAATTTGACCACTTCAGTAATTTTAATTATTCCGCTGCTATGCGTCACACCACGTTACCGACACAGTACCCAACGTCACATCTGTAAACTATATTTTGAGCCGTAAGTGACGCAAACAGAACATGAGTGTTGCGAAGCGGGAAAAACCAACAAGCTCAGTTACAGACTGACAGAGGAAACAGCTGTCGTAATGAAAACTGATTATTGTATGAAACAAAGTTCAACTAAAGTGGGGCCCATGCGACAATACTGACTAAAAATCTTTCATCAACATTACCATCAAAAATATCAAGAGAATCTCATTACTCTGAGCCTCATCCACCGCGTTCGCAATAGAAAAAAATACAACGCCACGAAATTTTAAAATTATCACCGAAACAGATAGCATCGTCACTGTAAGAGATACAGCAAACCAGACACTTTACGTAGCTTTGTTTATGTCAAGATTTAACTGGAGTAATATTCATATCTTCGTTAACGCATCGTTTTTGCAGATTGCAATTTGAGTATTAAAGCTGGCCTGCAGAGAAAGACTAGTTCCGGTAACTACCATGTTTCTTGAATCATATATTTACGTTTAACAGTTAATAGTCAGGTGCGCTTCTATTCTGTAACTTTTAGCTTTTCTTTTAAAACACACACACACACACACACACACACACACACACACAGTTTCTTTGATGCAATGCAGCTTGCGGCATGTGGCCGACTTAGAGAATTTAATTACACACAGTTTCTCTCTTTTGAACCACTGATTAAAAACGTTCCAAAGCCAGCGATAAAGTGACAACGAAGGCCGCTACGGAGAAGTAAAATTCAAAATACGCATCAAAGCAGCCATCACGTTACTGGTGAAAGCCCTTAGCTGGTATCTAGTTCTACTTGACCTGCTTCCCATAAGGAAATTTCTGAAGTGAACTTCACCTTCACCGACATACTCCAGAAGTTATTGTTGCCCTCTAATAACAGTGACATATACTGGGTGGACACGAGTTCGTCTACATTTCTGTAGTGCCAGAGCTTTCACTTCACTGATTATTTGGTACTGAAACCAAATCTCAGTGTATAACCCTTAACCCCTTTTACTGAGATTGTCTCTTGCAAATGACAAGTTTCTACGTTTACAGTAAGAGGCATTGCCATCAGTGTACGTCATTTTGGTCCGGCGACTATCGCTAGACATCCATTTTTTATTTTCACCACAATCTTTTTCTCTACCAGCTTACATATACATAAACTGACAATGCACTCAATTCTGTGATGGCGGTCATCGTAGACAGCCAAGGGCAGAAAGTGGTTAACGCGAAACTGTATTTCAGTCCATTATACTATATGAATGCAGAAGTATTTTCTTTCTCATGCCACATTCACGTCATGCCCTCCACTCAGCGTACTCAAAGATTCAGTTTTCAGTCCCGCTTCTTTATATCGACTATGTATCATTTCAAGCCCATTTTATCATAAACGATTATTAAGGCTACAATGAGTGTGAAGTGTGCTTATAAACCAATAGTAGTTAGACTTTCAATTGTAAGATTTCTTTGAGCTCAGAAACTAGGAACTTTTGTCTGCATTCATATGGTGGGTAACCATTAATAGCTAAAATTTTACACGTGTAAACTTTCCAGTATAATTTCTTTCGTATTTACACCTCAATCAATCATAGTATGCATCTCCACAATCAGTTTTGTTCCACAAAGAATGGTAGATTCGTGCCCAGAATGTATCAGAGCGCGAATTTCGCAGAAGCTGAACTGGACAAAGATTGGGAAGTAAATGGAGCTCCCCGTTTCCGAAGAAAACGGCCCCACATTCGCCAGCAATGTTGTAGGCAATAGAGCATTGAAATTTACGGAAGTGTTCCGTGAATCACTGAACCACTATGTCATCTTACTTATTAAACGGACAATTAGTGTTGCCCCTACGTTGCCCACAGATACCAGATTCGGGCATTCTCAGCTGTACGGTCAACTCGTCGTCCAATGTCAACAGTCTCCTCTTGTCTCCGCGGGCATTCAGTGGATCGCCCCTCTCCATCAAGATACGTTCCCACGGGGGTGTGCGTGCCGAGTGACATCACCTCTAGATTTGCGAGCTGATCACGCAGACCGAAGTGTCAATGGCAGTCGTCGAGGAAAAACCAATGATGAGCGAGATGCTCACTGGGAGGTGTCTGAAGCACGCTAAAAGTGGAACAGTTTGACTGGCTGGCAAATCCTTCGATTCCAGGCCCACCACAGATTTGCCGTTTTTTTATTTCGTCATTAGTTGTTTGAGTTACGCTGTCTGCTCCTTACACGATGAATGAATCTTAGTTGTGCTATAGCGAGTTGGATTTTTGATACGGAAAGAATAAAGATTAGAGCTAAACGTTCCGACGACGAGGAGGCCATTAGAGACGGAACAGTAGCCGTGTCTTTTCAAAGGAACCGCTCCGGCACTTCAGCGGTTTGCGAAAATAAAACCGAGGTGGCCGGGCGGGGATTTGATCGGCCGTCCACCCAAGTACCACAGCTTTGCCGTATCTTCGTGATATAAGTGACTTTCCTGACAGCGCGAGTCGGAATGTTATCAATGCTGCCATGACCTGCCTCGATAGATAGGGCGTTGACTGGGCAGCACCGACCACAGGTTTCTCAGCCACTGAAAACTCCTAGTCACGGGTTGTCGAGGGTCTGACACCCAGAACCACTCGCTAACCACAACACTTGATCAGATCTGGCATAGAGTTGATAGAGCTGAAGCAACCCAGAATGACGTACACGTTTAACTTCCAACCTCACTTCCACTCTGCGCCCTGTCTGTTTAGACACTATCTGCCCAATGTGGCACTTCTATGTACCACATTAATTTAAAATTTATGATGTATTCTTCCCATTTTACTGTAATGCATAGTAAGTAAAATTTCATTGCACGCTACCCTTTCTGGTGCTGCAATTTTAATGCACGGTGGTGCGCTCGCTGCCATTTTGTGTGTGTGCCGCGCTAACTACCATTTGCTCACACAGGAAGCGTTGCACGCCAACGGTTCACGTCCCCATAGGAAAGCGGCTTGCGGACGAGAAAATCAGTTTCGCAGCTACGTTATTTTTGGCGCTGTAGCCAACAGAGATATGGATTCCCAGATCGCAGGCTTGCCTGCTGGCGGCTAGGAGCGCCACTGCAGGGGCGGCGGGCGCCTCGCCGTGGCGAAGCGTGGCGCTGGTCGATACAGGCAGGCCCTGCACACGCCCCAGCGTCGCACCGCCGCGCCGGCCGGCCACGGACCCGATGTCGACGCCAACAACGACACCCCGCACTATCGACCCACCTGTCACGCTTCACCATACCGCACCACATCCCACCACACCACATCCCACCACACCCCACCCAGCACAGGTGACGCTGAAACCTTTCTTCTGCCCCATTGATGATTACCATCTGTTACAAGCCCAGTCCAAGTCTCTCCATATCAACATTTTAATGCTGCTAACCATTGTAATGCAACACGAGTACGAGTAGAAAGTAAGGAAATTTTACATATTTTCATACAATACCGTGGGAAGGAATACATGGTGAACTATATAGGTGGTTTGGGCACGTACAAGGTGCGACATACGGCACACAGCCACCAACCCTGACAGTAATTATGGTTCTAAGCCGGCTGGGCGTCGAGGGTAACAGTTTGGACATCCCCACGCTGCTTCCACTCTGACGAATGCAAACGGGCAACGTTCGTTCGTTCTCTGCGCCTCCACGTAACACTAAAACGTGCATTGTACAACTGGAACTCTTGTGAAAGAACATAGCTCCACTTCAGTGTCTAGTAATGTCATTCGGCGCACTACCAGCGGCAGGCCCATACCAGCTGCCGGGCCGAGGGAAACCGTAAGAACGGTCCAAGTGCCGACATCCTGTGGCGCTCCAGACGTCGTAGTGTCGTTGTGGGCACCTGGCCCACTGCGAACAAGCCCTTTTTCTGTCCAGAGGTGTGACGCGGATGTACGATCCCGCATGGCCGAAAGACCAATTTATCTGTCGTCTCGGGCGCTAGCCTCGCAATGCCTTTTCGTGTCCCTGCACGTCGACTACGGCATCCTGTAATCCATCGATTTCATTTTCTCATGACAGTCGTGGTCTTCGACCTACGTCAACAGTAATACCACGGTACGATACACCGCAGTCTCGATGCGCGGCAGACTTCCGCTGTTACTGCGACACGTGCTTGCCCTGAAATGCTGATCACTTGCGTAACCAACAATACGAGACACTTATTGAGACTTCGCGTTTGTTGCATGCCGTCTTCATTCCGTTGCAATTTTAATGATCGACGGCACAAAGAAGAAACAAGATGGGTCACCTGCATAATCTATGCAAGGCGCCAGTCTATCGCATAAAATCCCGAACACATCAGAACGTCGCTAATCCGACCTCGGATGTTCGGACACCCTACTTAATCCAACCATCCCGTTTTCTGATTTCCCCTGTACGGGCCGCTGCTAACGTCTGGACTGGACTTACCCATGGCTAATCATCTGCGACATGGATCAGCAGACAGTTGACAGGTGCGTCAGTTCGAACGCATTTAGGATGAAATAATGTTTCAAACTATCAGTACGTGTTATAGTGCACACATTTTTTTATAAGTTAGTGACTGTTTCCCTTACATATTGAAGTGCGTAAAACTACATTACGGCACAACTAAATGCAAACGTGATGCTGTCTTTACAAGGGGACACCAAGCCATTCACGTGAGTTAGTGGATCACTACAGCTGATGTTTACCGCACAACGGCAACAGAATTAACTGACGACCAACTCATTGGCACTAACAACCGATGAAGAGAATGATAATTAAGACAATGAACTTACGGCTCTAATATCACACACAGCTACTAAAAATGCATTTGATATAGGCCTTCAATACCTCGAACGAAGCTTTAGGTTTACACCAATAGGTATCTTGTGGATTAGGAAATCGCGGAACATAGCTACAAAATCAAAGCTGTCATCTGGTAAGAAAATGAACATTACAGACTTTTCGTCCTGCTAATAGCCAGAACACTTGTTACCGTGTTATTTTTCATGTTTTAAACAATTAAGTGCAAGTCAGTTGCGTGTCACTGCTACGCTGTAATAAGGTGTACGCAGATACGATACAACCGTATTTTACAGTACATGCGCTATTTTACATTACACTTTCGTGTAAAACTTTGTGTGAATGTTTTCGCTTTGTTATTGCATTAACGTGAAACAATATTTCAGATAATATCTCCAGTTGGACATTAAAGTTATGCTGTACTATATAATGATGTTACGGGTCAATAGAAGTGTTCCTCTGATAATCTGATCCTTTTTGCGTATCTATCAAGCTCCCAGTCCCTCAGCGGACGGATTAGCGAGGTTCTGCTTTATTACGAGGAATTTATGTACATGAGGTCTGGAAGTTAAGGCATCTCCGTGTGTAAACACGACTGACGGACTGTTAAGTTTGCAATATTTACACTACATCATTGTCTTAGTCTTTTCAGTGTAATTTTACTACACTTCAAGCGATTGCTATAAAGCTTAAAAGCTACTTTTCCGTACTATTACACAAGTTACAGAGAACCTCTGCAGCAGTGTCCGGAAGCCGTCTATGGAAAAAGACGGAGTGATTCATGATTGTAATGAAACTTCGTATTTTCCTCTATTGACCGCTATCGATAAACTGCTTACCATCAATACGACAGATCACAAAATCGCTACGCGGTCAGGGACAGGCGCCTCTCGCTCTTTGTCTGTTGCGACCATCGAAGAATCCGGTTGCGAAGGTGAGGCCACTTCTAAACGAAGCTCACGTCACCGTTGCGGCAGTGAGTCTAAGGACGTGTTGGCGATGTAAGCCTCTCCATTAAAAGGACCACAATTAGCTCGGCATGGTTGGTTTTGCAGACTATGCTAAAAAAGAATTTCTGCAGAAGCTCGAAAAGAAGAATCCTGTAGTATCTTTATGTATTTGGTTAAATACAACGGCGCGCGCGCGCACACACACACACACACACACACACACACACACACACACACACACACACACACACACACACACACTGTTTTGCAAAACATTATGTCCCCATATTAATGCCGTTCGAACTAATGTTTCTCTAATATCCAAACCTTTAGGTCCACACCATATTTTGCTGCATATTGTCTTTACGTAATATTTAAAACACACGGCCTCCGAATCTTCGTGTGTCAAATAGCCGCGCTCACAAGACAACTAAAATTTACATGTATCCTCGGTCAACAGCTTTTGTTTAATTATTGAATGTCGTCGTTCCGGTAGTGGCTGCTATAAGTATTAGTTGCAACTCCAATTGAGCATACTCGAAGCAAACATTGTCACCAAATGAAATATGTTGATATTAGATATGAAGTCACTCAAGCGTTAATACTGAACAGAAGTAGTACTTACTTGGGATGTTAAAGCTCACTACACGTCAAGTCGTGACATGCTGGAACTTATTTCCTGCAGACTGAACGAAAATACGTACGGTGGCGTATACACACACCTCACTCAAAACCTTGCGAACACGAGCCATGTGACAAGTACAAGACCCGCATTCCACTTACATAAGAACGTTATCCACAATATGCGCAGAAACAAAACACTCGTATAGCCCCACGTGGTAGCTGGCTTTCAGCAGCGGTAAAATGACACTGGCGTAAACACACACCGAGTTCGTAAGTGCAAAGAAACCTATGTTTACAGTAGACGAACGTGCTCGAAAAGTGTATAGCAATGTAAGAATCAATGTTCCGACACAATGCTTTATTTTTAATGCTAGTGTATTTCATTTGGGAACAGTGTGTCTTCAGTAAACTGGGAAACTGCTATGTCTAAACCGCAATCTTAATAAATATTTTTAAGAGCCATAAGGCGAATTCTTAGGTTCAGAAATAAAATCTAGGTCAAGATTTTCGATGAACTGCGGCCGTCTTTAGTTAATTGACGGAGCTCAGTTCATTTCTTATCCGTAACGTACTGATTTGCAAGTCTTCAATCAAGTAAACAAAAAACTCAGTAATTTAAATACCGTAAATAACGGTCTTGCGATCCGAGACGTCACAGATTTGCGTAAGAATGTATAATTCAAAGTGTGCACATGTGAATAAACTTCGTTTCATTGGCCAAGAAGTAACTTATTTCTTAAAATCAAATTCTATGTGTTGTATTCCCACGGTGAAATTTATGTAATCACATTCATTTCACTTAGACTGATCGAGTTTCCCCAAGGAGCAGTCGTGCTTCGTTGCAGTCTGAAGTGTGCAGATACCAAATCTACTCGCGAATGGATAGACTTATATGGAACGCTGACGTCCAGTGAATACTGATTATGGAACGCTGACGTCCAGTAAATACAGAATGATGCGTGTGTCAAGCAACTTACGGAGTATTAAATCGGGGATAAAAGGTCGAAATTATAGTACCTCCAACGTAGTTAAGTAGCACCGTTTCTCACGCACCACTATATTTCTACGGCCAGTACGACGTGGGTATGTGCACAAGCTTATGACGCTTGGTAGGAAGACAATGGGTTCCATGTAAGTGAAAGTTTCAGTTTTGTCACAAGACAGTTGTTGGTACGACTATCACGAAGCATTGGCCAACCCCCTTCCTTTCGCTTACCTCAAAACAGGATATACCAGTCTTAGTAATCCATCCTTTCTCGACACACACACACACACACACACACACACACACACACACACACACACACACACACACACACACACAATGGTTTAAGTGGCGTTTACAAAACAGCACATCGAGAAAAGAATCTAAGAGAATTTACGAGATGTGATGGGAAGGTGAGTCCTTGTTCCAGAGTACTCAAGTCTTCGTGACTTTTGGAAGACTGCTGATGTTAGATGGCCAGCTATCTCGCCACATGGCTTCGACCCATTGGAGCTGCTTCCACTAACAGTTGCCGCACGCCCGAGATTTGAGTCTTACACGACGAGGATAAGCAACTAACCCACGACTGCCATAGTAGTGTATTGACGACAGCGGTGCAACGAGGCCACCGCACCCTGTTGCCCACAGAAATTCCGCGACGGTTTCGCCGCCAACGCACTACCCACCGAGGGGTGAAGACGTACGCTGAGGCCTGGGAAGCGGCATCCGGCGCGCTGTGGGCGAAGCACCTGCGCACCGCTCCAATTTCCGCCCATCCGTCCATCCGTCCATACGCCTCCCGACCACGTTCCCTTTATGTAACTGATGGCCTCCAGTGTCGCTTTGCGCAACTAAGATGCTAGAGGAAGACAGCTGACACACCGGTTTCCGTTGGATCACCGAAGTAAGCAACGCCAGTCTTTGATGTGTAACGGGCCGCGTATGCCACTCGCCGTTGGTAATTTTCCCTTTCCGTCTCCGGCCTGAAGTTCATTATCACCAGACTTTGTGCCAATGTTGTGATTTAACCTACAGCACGCACGCGCACGATATACGATGAGGGGAGGGGGGGCGGGGCGAAAAGTTTCTAGCCTAACAAAGAATGACAAATTTCATAATACCAGTTTATTTTTCAATGTAATACCCGTGTACATTAATACACTTGCAGGCACGCTCAGATTACTTCTGCAGGCCATCCAAATAAAATGCCTTCGATTTCTAGTCCAACCAAGCGTTCACAGCATAAATTACTGCATCGTTGTCAAATCATCGTCCTTTAAGGTCTATTTTAGGTTTGGGAAAAGAAAAGTCTGACGGGAGCCAAATCTGGAGAATACGGAGTATAACATAACAATTTGAACCTGCAGTCACGCAGTTTCCAGTGGTGCGAGGGCTCTGTGCGCAGGTGCGTTGCCGTGATGCAAAAGAACTCCGCACGCCATTTTCGGCGCCTTTTTTCCTTCATCTCTTCTCTCAAACGTCACAAGAGGGTGCAATAGTATGATTCACTAATACTTACGCCCTTTTGCAAGTAATCCACCACGATTACCCATTCTGCACTCCAAAAGACCGATGCCATAACCTTACCGGCTGATTTTTGCACCCGGAATTTTTTTGTGGTAGGGGATGAAGGATGTTTCCATTGTTGTGATAGTAGTTTTCTGTCAGGATCAAAGTTGCGAACCCACACTTCGTCCATTGCCACACACCTTGCAAGAAGGCCGTCTTCATCCGCTTCAAATTGGCGGATGATTTCTTCACAACACTGCACACCATCGCTGACCTGCATTCAAGTTTTTCGGGACCCATCGAGATGAAACTTTCAGCAGTCCCAAAATATTTACAACAATGTCATGAGCATGCCCAAGGGAGAGTCCAAATGTGGTTTCAATGTGCTGCGACGTTGTTCAATGATCCTGTAAAATCTTGTCTAACTGTAGTCACTGTTTCATCAGTGGTAATGGCGACAAGCCTTAAGCTCCTTGGCGCCTCTTCCATGTTCGAAGTCAGATATCCAGTTTTTCACCGTTGCATAAGACGGAGCACTGCCCTCAAGTGTATTTCCCACGTTCTCCGCAATCTCGCTGGCCATCATTCCCTTCAAATGAAGATATTCAATCACAGCACGGTTCTTGCTTACACGACGGTGTGGAACACACGCTAGCGGCAAAACTAACGAGGCTGGAGCCGCGAAATTTGACTTGCATACCCACAAATAGTCACCATAAAAAGTAGGTGGTGTTTTCTGTGCGAGACATTACGGTAACTATCTCAGGCTAAAAACTTCTCGAGCGCCCCCTCGTATTTGTTTGGATGGACTCCAGCTACAAATTTTAAAAACCTGACTAAAGAAGAAGTTGGTATTACGCTACGATTTGTAACTACAGTGTGATTCTACGCAAACGAACATTAAGAAAGTGAAAGATTTAGTGACGGTTAAAAGAAAACCCTGCCGGTACATTTTTCCACGACTGTTCTATTAGATTGAGGGAAAAACACCAGCCAAACGAGACACTACGGTAACTATCTTCCTATACGCCTTTACTTTCACACAGAAGAATTACTGAACTTTATTCCTGCATGAGTTTCATTCGTGGATGGACCTTCACAGGTTTTCAACTGTGTTTCACTGACATCCTATTACTGGGTAACACATTCAGCTGTTTTACTAATATTTAACTCACGTGATCGGTATTTCCTATTACAGGACGTGGTAATTTACAAGCTTTTTGTGGCAGTAACTCAACCGAAAATATGAAGTAAGTTATCTAAAACGTACCCGCATGGAACACACAGTTCTACAGCGAAAACTTTTATCCGTCACTTATCACTTCTTTCAGTGAGAAATGCAGGTTAAACTGTAGGTCCATTGTAACTATCCGGTAAATTCAGTTCAAAGCTCAGAGAGAGGCAACGGCATACCACCTCCGAACAGGATCGTTCCTAATACAGTACTGTGGTTTTCAGAACAGTTTTCTGATTAACGACTGCTTTATTTACTTAACAACGAAGAAACTTTCGTGCAAGCTAATGGCTTCAGTCAGCTCTGAGGTTCCGTTATTCCAAAAAGTCCACGTTCCCGATTCCGCAACACTTGCCGAGGAAAGCTAGAAAGAAATAATACGTAGAATACCACGGCCGGGAACGTACTTTGATTCTCTCCGTCTTTCGTACGGCACTCAGTAAGTTGGTTAATATGGCAGGTTCGTCTACTAGTGACTTTGTGACACACAACGGAAGCACCATCTCCGCCCCAGAGGGCGCTCCAACGAAGCGACCAGTAACACAATAGCATTGGGGGCGGGGGGGCTGGAAGAAAGCATCATTCCCCCAGAAACCGATCCTGCCATAGACAACCCCCGCAGAAAGACAACTGTGGTTAGGAATTGTTTTACAGGCTCTTTCGACATTTGCACTCATATCTACGTACTGAGGCCCACATCCATAAAACTGCTACACAACTTGGTGCAAGCATAAAATATGCCACTCGTGTGTACGCAGGACGATGGCAAAAAACAATCTACGCGTGGTTCTCATCGAGGCGATACGGGATGTTGCAACCAAAGTCGCGCTACGCGACGGTTATCCGTGCGACACTGTTCTCACATGAGCGATACGACAAGCAACAAGACACAGCAAGCGTGTGGCATGTGGTGCGTGGCCCAGCCTCGTCGCGGACAACATTCAATTAAGTCCTTTATTCGAGACTGGAAAGATGCATGGCGGTCCTTTCAGTATTAAAAACTTATTTCCATATGCAAGCTACATTTGGTAGGCAACACTGTATGACAAATCATACCGAACATCAACTGGCCAGCAATAACATTTTTTTTACCGCGAACTTTTCAAAACGTGCGCTGCGTTTTACTTAATTCTCAATTACCGGAACTATGGGTAACAGCGAAAAGAAAACTAGTGCATTATTGCGGTATCCGTAACATTATGCAAAAATCTGGCGAGCACGCGAATCGCAGAACAGTGCTTTTAAACTTTTTATGCGAGAAGTACAGGTTCACTGAGAAATTAACTACAGAGGCGGATGTGGCATTGCTTCGTCTACATGAAAAATTTTTAGCCACATCAGATTACTTCAAATTTTCCTCCCCGTGTATCGAACGACACTGTTGCACTGAGTAAGCTGCACTCGCGTCGGGCGCTACGACAGACAATTGTTTGTGTTGTTATCGCTGTCGTCGCAATCTGAATTAGTACAGTTGTTTCAACTACGTTTCTACGCGCTTCGCCGATGCTGGTTGCTTCTGCGTTGTATCGCAACCTCTATTGCATATCGCACCGCCTCAGTGAGAACCGCGCCTAAGTTTCGTGCCTACCCAACGAGAAGTGGGAATCCAACAGCACAAGTTTTGATTGGAAGTGTAACACCGATTGAGCCATACTTTTAAGTAGATACTTTCGTGTATTCTGATTTATTGATTACCAAGAAGTTGCTACTGGAACAGTTTAATGGCAGTGATTATAGAAGTGTCGTTTGCTGACAATGCACAGCTTTGCACGGCTGTGAGTGCCCGTGCTGTAGGTTGCACCGGTATGTTTGCGCCTGTTTTAAAAATTCGCAGTACCGCAGGGCGCGCTTCTAGGCCGGCGGCCGCGGCCTCAAAAATAACACTGAGCGCAGGCCGGTGGGCGTGGCCTGGGCGTGCCGCGCTCCGTCACCGGAGGCGACGGTGAGTCAGGTGCGCTCGCACATCACCTGACTGCGACCGACGCCCTTCCCTCTTGCACTCTCCCCTTCTCACATATACTTTCTACACTTCCTACATTAACCCAACATAAATTTCTGCACTCTTCAGCTTTTGATCACTGCACAAGATTTACGGATGATACAGCTTAGTTTAGTGCGCGCGACCGTGTGTAGGGGGGGCTCCCCCATACGTGCACGACGCGGAAGACAGGAATGAAACAGGGTACTTCGAATTGAGTTATTAGTACAGGTTACTGTCTGTCAACTCAACTGAAGTTGTTAAGAATTAAGATAAGAGAAAAAAAGTTTACTGAAGATAACCAATCGAAGAGTGTGACTGAGAACATATTCAGACACTGACATTGTTTAAAACTAGGCGCGTACGCGATGGTGCAGGGATATTTTATGAGTATTTTCTGTAAACTACCAGCATGTGCGGTACTCATTACAGAGTAAATTCATTTTGTTTAATTTTCACCCTCTTCCAATTTATGACGCATCTACATTGCATTGAAAATATCTGCACAACTGTGTAAATGAAATCCCTGCACAGCTGTGTCAGCCTTTAGGACATTCCCAGCCTCCTCCATGGATAGTGCAGGTGAAAGGACCGACTCCTCAATCTATCCTACCTTTTATTGCTTTTCGTTAAGTCAAATTTTTTGTTTTATAATTTTCATATTTACAGTAAGTATATAGTTTTCTAAATTTATATACACTTTACATTTACGCAAAGAAAGAGGACCAAAGATTCCATGGTGCCTCACGTCAACGTAGCCTGCATTTGCAACGGAGCCCGCGGCCACACCTGCGTAGCTTGAAAGTTGCTCCGTGGGGGCCTTTGTTTCCTGCTAAGTGGTCGAAATGGTGCACTACGGACTGCAAGAAACTCAGATGGCGGGCCCTAGTGGTCCATGTACAGCACGGAAAAAATGAAAATGTAATGCGAATGTTGCCTGCATGCGCTTTGCGCCTTGTTTAGAAAAACTTGTTTCATTTATTCAGGAAACACTTGACGTCAGTAATGCCCACTTTTCTCGTCGTCCACAAGCTTGCGTACAGTACAGCTCGGTTGTGCCTCTGGTTGGTTTTCCGGCTGCGCTACTTTTAGGCCAACAGTAGAACTGCACAATGAATACATTTACTCGAATTTGGCCGATTTGTACATGATGCATGGATTCACCGAATGCAATGTAAAAAACAACGACGCTTTGCTAGGCTGTCTCCACGGCGACGCCAACCATATCTTAGCGCTTTTTCATCTGTAGAGAGTTGTTTCATTACGTACTCTCGTGTGCAGAGCATTTTCGTGATTGCTTATCAGTCTTCTTGACTGTTTTGGGTGTTTTGACAAAGATACCTCTGGGAACGAACTGAATACATTACATTACTGGTCTTCAATGAGCCATCGCGAACGACAGTTACCTGAAACCAAAACACCAAGGAAACATCACTGAAAAACCTACGAATGTGAGAGGGTAGCTGACAAGCAGTGGAATGGAGGACTGAATTAAGCCAACCTCGGGATTAATGACAAACATTAACAAGCAAGTCAAAAGTAAGCACACCTCAATTCTAAATGGGAAGATATTTAATAGGCAAGTTGACAGATTTAGTTATCTGCGTACCTTAATTACAAAAAACAGGCGCCGCAAGTAAATCAGAAGTAAGATTACAACACAAAAACGGTTTTAGTGACAGAATGCGTCTACTAGTGTAGGAAGAGAAAAAAATATCATAAAGGCGAGCGTCTTGATTGTGCTCCCGTACGGCTGTGAAAGCTCGATAGTGTCGATAGAAAGAACCCGCTCAGAATAAATGCAAATGTGACTCTGGAGAAGGCTACCTATAGTCAACTACACAGAAAGAAAACCGATGAACATTTCGAAAGAGGAGACCCCACAGTACCTATGCAAAAAAGGTAAACGTTTGTGTATTTATGAAGCCACCAAGTTATGAACACACACTGAATGTAAAAGCCGGCAAAGAAAAAGTGGGTGCAATCACGAAAGGAAATGGTGGAAGATGGACTGGAGGTAACGAAATTTCAAAAATTCTAAGAAATGAACAAGGCAGCACGAATCGAGGAGACTTTTTTCGCTTGCCGCCTTGATTTTACGACCCACCACCTAATTAAGGTGGGGTCATTATTGACCATATAGCCACTGCGATCGGTATATGGGCGCTGATATGGCTGAACCTCCACACTAGTTCCCGCATCCGATCGCACCGTTAACCGTGTCCCTCCACGTGGAGGCGGGTCATAGTTGATCGTGTTTTGTTTGTCTCTCTTATTGTTTTCTCTTACTTGGTTATCTTTGTTTGCTGTTTATCTTTCTTTTCTTTATGGCAGCTTTCCCAAACCGTTTAACAAAAATTTACATGAAGTTTAAATTTTGAAAAAGAAATACAAAATATAGTTTAGAACGAAGACAGACTGATTGCAGGGGCAAGGAGTAGGCCTTAGACGCTTCTCATTTCTATGATACAATGCGTGATGTAAACAGCTCAGAACACATTCTCCTGCAGCCGTTACCTACATATCTCCCGTTTTCTCTTTCGCCACCTACATGCACACGCCCCCTTTCCGAATTTGGTTATGCATGCTCCTGAGAGGCGGCACAAAGCAGGCCAGGCAATTGCGGCACGCATGTTCCGTGTGTGTTACCTACAATTGAGTCGTTTAGTCGGGCGGGGGGGGGGGGGGGGGGGGGGGGTGTAAGATAAGGATGAGCAAAATTGAAGTTCCTGAATCGCCCCTAAAATATCTTTCTCCGCTTCGAGACAATATTTCTGAGGGTTTCCTTGTTTTGTTCTAGCAATTTACTGGGGGCAGGTAATATGCAGATGTAGCATACCTGGTTATAGACACTGCAGTTAGGTGACATCTCGTCGTCCCAGGATCAGCGAATTCAATAAGGTAGCCGGGAAGCGTCAGGTACATTTTAACTCTAGCAAAATGTTTTCACCATGACATGGTTTATTACCTGTAGCGTTTCGATGCTACGACTTTAAACATGCATATGCCTTTTATCGACTTTTGTACGGATACCAGAGCGACAGGCAATACTCATCGATTAGTTGGAATGGAAGCTTTTTTACTCAAGCATGATCCTTTCCTTTTTTAAGTGCAAACCAGCACCTTTCTTGTAAATTTTAGCTTAGTTCTACTGTAGAAATTCTACGCTCAGGTAAACCATTTCTCGGAAATGGAAACGTTTTAACTGACGTGCCCGTAATACAGAACACTACGGATGAACGCGTTGCGACAGATTACGGAGCATCTGGCTTCTATGCGTTGCACGTATAAATCGCATAAGAGACTCAGCAAATTTAAACGTACGCTATAGTGCCCGCATCTGCCCTAGTTTGCCGTCGCACCGCACAGTACGCTGCTCTGTGCTGTTTTACAGAGAGCACAGGCCCCGTTACTAGTATCCGCCTGGCGTGGCCCGTGCGGCTGGGACGTTGCGTGGCGCGGGGGCCCGCTTTCGCCTGCGACCTCCTAGCGGCGCAGCACAGCGCGAGAGATCGCCCGTCCGCTTGCGAAATTAAGAAACGCTTGCGCCTCGCCTCCCAGTCTTGTCTGCTGGCGCCGGCCGAGTTTCCCCGGCCTCGCGCCTCTGCTATACTCGCTGTCGCTGCCAGCGCCCGAATTCTTACGCCCTCACAGCGCAGTCCGCCAGGTTACCTGCAGTGCTGCAGTCAATATAAGCTGGCGTGTTATGTACTTTCATTATTTTGTGCAAAAGTGTCTAAAGATTTGCTGAAAAGTCTACGTGCTGTAATTCTCAAATACTGGATGAAAAGAACGAGAGTAATTTGCGCGCCGTAAGTTATTCGCCTCAATATATACGCAGTTTGTAACTTATAGCTTATTTGCTATTCCTACAAAAACCTGTATAGTACTTAGCAAGTACGTTATCACAGCGTTTTCCCCGTTTAGCGACAGAGAAGCCAGAACTTAGTATATATATTCGTATTGTATATTTTTCCTTGCCAACGGCCTTACCGCAGTAGTAACACCGGTTCCCGTCATATCACCAAAGTTGAGCTCTATCGGGCTGGGCTAGCACTTTTATGGGTGACCATTCAATCTGCTGAGAACTGTTGGCAAGCGGGGTGCACTCAGCCCTTGTGAGGCAAACTGAGGAGCTACTTGATTGAGAAGTGGAGTCTCCGGTCTCGTAAACTGACATACGGCTGGAAGAGCGGCGTGTTGACCCATCCATATCCGCATTCAGTGACGCCTGTGGGCTAAGGATGGCACGGCGGCCGGCCGGTACCCTCAGTACTGTTGGGCCTTAATGGCCTGTTCGGAAGTGGTTTAGTTTTACTTAAGTAAAAAGTTGTTCCAATGAGCATATGCCATGCTGAAGTGAGACCGTATGGACCTTAAACCATTGCACAGGGTGCTTTTAATTGAACTTTCGCTGTTTGAGACGACCCTCCCCCGTGAAAAACGAGCGATGGTAGGGCTATGAAACTTTGTGGAAACATCTGTAAGGAAATGCAGAAGAGGATTAACGAATAACCATTGAAAGGAACATTTTAATTTCCACATGAGAGGGTAACATTCATTAAATGTGTACCATGTTTACGTTCCAGGTTACAAACGTTGCTCAATGTAACAACCACCTTCTTTCAGGACAGCGGGAAACCTTACTAGATGTTAGTCTACTGCAACCCAAAACAACGGTGGGCTGTGGAATATTCAGTTGTCGTGACAGCTGACGAAGTACTTCCACATTGCGTCCAACATTCTCAGCCATGCCAACAGCAACGTCTCCAACAATCTGACGCTATTGGCCGTCCGCTTCTCCCTGGAGCATTCCCAAATCGCCAGTTAATTCGAACTTCCGAGTCATGTTCTCCAAATTTGGTGCGGAAGGAGGACCTCTCCGTATTCCTTTAAAGCGTTGATACTTGCGAAAAGCAACAGCAGTACTATTGTTGTATTGATAAAACGGCTCTATAAGTAAATCTCTCTTCACCTTGCACAGACCCATGTACAATAACTAGCTGTAATGCACACAGATACCTGTGTTCCAGCCGTACATCGCCGTACCAGTACCGAATCTAACGGAAAGTTATGGCGATAGCACAATTAACAATGCAAATCCTGCAGCTCTCAATCTGATGATCATTCCTATGGAGTTATGCACCCATACGGTAAATAGTTTGCCGTCTACGCTGGCTCAAGGAGCGGAAGTTCAATTATAACCACCTTGAACATTTCTGGACATAATTTCGCCATCTACTCCTCAGTCACAAACTCCCACCTGATGTGTAAGCTGTCGAAATGCGTCGTGCAAAAGTAACAACACTGCAAATCATGATTAGTCTAACACTTTCTGCTGATAGACGTAAATTCGTACGGTGGGTTATAATCCATTCTTCCAGATTTGCACAGGCTAATACAGCTCCGAAACACAGTTCTTACTTTTACATGACATCAGAGTACTGTTTCACAAATTTTAAAAACTAATATAGCACACTCAAAAGCTCTGTGTGACAAATATCGCCATCCTTGACTTAACCGATTGCTACAGCGTATTTGAACGTTCGCAGGTCGACTACCTGTATTTAGCGTTAGTCTAACGGATGTGTTAATGACGCATGTACATACGGCGACCAAACAAACTACTTGCTGATAGTTTTACAACTCATGAGAGACGCTTATATGGCTATACCATCAGCTTCTGTCCAACACTAATTCGTTGCTACCAGTTCCTCTAACAGGTCAAAACATTCGTCATAGTATTTCGTTTTTGGCGCATTAGATATACTTGCATCAACATTAAGTTAAATAGCCAACGATCAGCGTTCTTGTTTTGTGACACTTTTGGCATCTAGACGAACTGTACGTTCGTGGCAAAATAAGCTTCCTGTAAGGCTTACCCAACTCGTTCGTAACAAGCTTACAGTGCAAGCCTGCAGTTTTAGAAATATATATATATATATATATATATATGTGTGTGTAAGTAACAATGAAACTGTGCACCACTGGTCTCAGTGCAAGCAAGGAAATGCGGCAGCGACTTGAGACGTCTTTGCGAGAGAAACCAACCGCGGCGCGGCCGAGTACGCTCTTTCTCCCGGGCAAATCAACGATGGCGCCCGCCTCTGCTCTGTGTCCTCGTCACTTTCCCACTGACGCAGCCGCGAAAGTCTTACTTTCGCCGATTCGGTGCCTGCGAGCGTTTTCTTCAGCGCGCAGAACACTGCTGTTCACTGAATTTCGAGGAAGCCGAGTTTTTTGTTTCAATGAGCAATATTTTACTGATCTCTATCTATACACCTATGACTTTCACATATCATTACAGGTTTTAACACATTCGCCACGGTGATCTTACATCCCTGATCTTACCAGCACTGTCTCAGTTTTGACGCTTTTTCTATACCAACGAAAGAAGTTTTTCTTTGAACATTCTGAGTTGAAGCCACTCCATAACCTGAGCGGATGTGGTTCAATATGAAAAATTGATTTTAGTGCCGAATGCCTGCAACGGCAATCATTAGGGAACAAAGACAAAAATTGTTAGATGTATCGGCGAATGAGGAGTTGCTAACAAACGAATTTTCTGGAAAGACTGCAAGGCACATCTGATACCGAAGTGGTATCTGTGAGGAAACTATCTCCTGTATGTTATTTCAACCATAATTTATAGCACCAAACTTGCTTACGTTGTAAAAGGTACTCAGAGTTTTAATATTACAACCCAGATAAAATGAAGTTACGGATGATCTTCGAAAAAAACAAATGAAGTTACATGATTTATCTGATGGTAGGCACATATCTAAAGCCCCAGTAAACAATGACGTCTTCGCGGCATAATGCAGTAGCAGGCTGCTAGACGTGCCATAACGAAATGATACCCCTTTGACAAAGTACGGGTGTCCTGTAGTAAGATTTCTGTATCTGAAATGGAACAATGATTTAACAGGCTATACTGAGTCGGTTGAGGTGCAGCACAACAATTGTCCACGATGACTGACTGGGAGCGAAGGTGTTTCAGTGTGATCACACATGTCTATCACCAACCGTCATCGGGGAATGTGACGCTCACTGGTTTTTGGACCGTCGTGGGGTGGTGCTGGACAAATTATGCTCTTAAGAGGCAAACCGTCACAGCAGTGTACTATCTAAATCTCCGAACGAGGTTACGGAAGATTATCGAAAAGCAAAGCGGGAAGCTATCGAGGACAGTCTGTCTTATTGCTTTTTTAGGCTATCATATTTCCGTGAAACCCGCCCTCCCCTCCAATTCTAATGGGTCACCTACCAAACTCTTCCTCAAATGAAGGAAACCCTGATGGTCGCCAAGTCCGGACAGAGCCCCAATTCAGGTCTACAAACACTATTATACGGCATTGGTCTCTTACTTACCTTGCATTTATGGCTTATCTCTCGTCCAGCGGAAAGTGCCAAGCTCCCTGAAGAAAGGTCAGTAACTCTTCTATGTAACAGAGGTAAAAGAACGGATCCTTAAAATTTTAGACCAGCATAATTTTGGTATGCTGTAGATTTCAACACACTCCGGGTTCTAACGTAATAAATTTCCTCGGGGCGAAAAGCTTCTGTCCACAAATAAGCACGGATTTAAAAAGCATCGCCCGTGCTAAAGTGAGCTCACCCTTTTCTCCCATGGTATCCTGCGAGCAATGGATGAAAGGCAACAGGTAGATTCCATATACCTAGATTTCTGGGAAGAGTTTGATACGGTGCGCCACTACAGATTTACCTAAGGTACGGGCATACGGATTAGGTTCCCAGATATTCGAGTGGCTCTAAGACTGTTCAAGTAATAGAACCCAGTATGTTATCGTCGACGGCGAGTGTTGATTAGAAAGAAGGGTATCCTCAGGAGTATCCCATGGAAGTGATACAGGACTACTACTCTGTATACGTAAATTATGTACCGCTCTTATTCTCTGTATACATAAATGCTGTAACGGGCGGGATGAGCAGATGGCTGCTGGTGACGTGTGTACGGGAAGCTGTCCTTATTTGAGTGACTATAGGAAGAGACAGGATGAGTTGGACCGAATTTCTAATTGGTGTGATGAATGACAGTTAGCCCTAAATGTACAAAGGTAAAAGTTAATGCGTACGAGTATGAAAAACTCATCACGTTCGAATATGGCATCATTAGGGTACAACTTGACAGTCATATCGACTAAATATCATGGAGTAACGTTACAAAGAGCGATGAAATTTAATGAACACGTCAGTTTGTTAGTAGGGAAGGCAAATACTAGGCTTTTCTTGGGAAAATTTTAAAAAGTATGGTTCATATGTAAAAGACCTGGCACACGGAACACTAATGTGACCCATTCTTGAGCACTGTTCCAGCGTTTGGGATCCTCACCAGGTCAGATTAAAGGAAGACAACGGAGCAATTTAGATGCGTGCTGTTAGATTACTTACCAGTAGGTTAGATCAACAAGCAAGTATTACAGAGATGTCTAACTCAAATGGGAATCCCTGGAGAAAAGATTATGTTCTTTTCGCAAAACACTACTGGGAAAATTTTGAAAACCGGCATCTGAAGATGACTGCGTAACTATTGCACCACAGCCAACGTACATTTTGCATAAGGACCACGATGGTAAGAGAAATTTGGGCTTATATTAAGGCATACAGTCGTTTGCCCTCGCTATATTTGCGAGTGGAACAAGTGAGGACGTGAATGGTAGTGGTACAAGGTACCGTCAGTCAGGCAACATATGGTGGCTAGGGGAGTATGTGTACGTACGTACGTACGTACGTACGTATGTAGACGTTTACGTACACTGCGTGGCACTGAAGCATTGAATGGTTGATTCACAGACTAGGATTGACACCGCCACCAAATCTCATGGTCACAGCTTCATTTTTTTCGAGGTGATACATTATTTCTTTAGCTGTCAGACGATATGACGTCACAAGTCCGTGACAAACTATTACGACGAGTCACATCAAACGTTTAGCTTCAAGAATAATGGCAGTTGTTAAAACTTGCAAACCGCGAAACGAAGACAGAGCGTGTGCCCCCCCCCCCCCCCCCCCTACGTTGCCGGGTGTAGCGTGATCAGTGTCGACCGCACAGACGGCTATTAGGGCCTGGGAGTCTGGGCAAGGCCGTGCGCCGTTTCCGCTCTGCGAACTGGGCCCACCTATACCTTCTCCGACAGTGCTGCCTGCTGAAGAGCACCTACCGGACGACACCACCACCTCTCATCCCAGCACAAGCATCATCAAATAACTGCACCGTTCATTAATAAGTGCTTCCAGCGCTGCTTAAATCTTAATACGAAGCTGCTAATGAGTGCTCACAGCAAGAGTCCGAAAGCTGATGTTTGATTTCGGCAATTTGCAAGCAATTTTTCTGTTAAACAACTACTGAGGTGGTTGTATTTACTCATTTCAACTATGGATTTTCATCTGTAAAAAGTGATTCATATACTGTAACTTTCCACGGGGTGTTTTTGGGAACTTAGCATCTTAAAACGTTATTTTAACGTTTTCGTTGGACGTATTGGTACTGATTACCGGCACATACAGTCACTAAATCATTTGTGCGTGTGAAGTTATATATTCATCTCTAAATAATGTAGAACCAACCAGCTTCTACAATATGTAGAAAGAAGGCTTGCCAGTTTCAGCACTGCGTGAAGATTTTACACTATTACATCCGGAAAGACTTGTCTGAACTACACGTTCTACAACTCTGCGTGATCGTTACATCCGGTAAACCTATCAATAATGATTTCCTTGTGCACTTCACAGCCCAGTGCTACATACAGATGCCCTTTATGTTTAACACGCCGAGGTCACAAGCTAACGGCAGATAAAGCTTTACAGTCCTATGAATCATACTATTTCCACTTCCTGTAGCTTAGTGTGTACACAACTGTTCGCCTTAATGACAGGGTTTGGGCGGCATGCCAGTTCCCTTCCGCCACCAAGGTTGGCTCTTAAAGTGCATAATGTCCGTTGGCTGAGTTATACGGACCTAAAGAGACCGTGCATTCATTGTACATGAGGTGTGAAAGACGTCCAGATTTCTTATATTCCTTTTTCCGTGTTATTGTGGTACTCCATGAGTACACAGGATGTGTGTGTTCCTGAAAAACATCTGAACACTCAGGTTTTTCAGTAAAATTTTACTATTTTACAGAATGCCTCTATATTGTACTGCAGAGCATTCTTTCCACGTAAGCTAGAACCCTGTCCCTTGTTTATTACTGCAACGAACCGACCAATTTGAAAAGTCGTTTTCAGAAGGATAAGCTATCGCAATACACTTTTACGAAAAGCAGCACTCATTTATTACGCACTCATTTAGTGAACAAGGATCATACAAATGTACGTAACTGGGGCAATAAGTAACTTGTATTGAAAGTATGTATGTGTTTCTAATGATCGCCTTGTTAATATCGAGGAGCAGAACATTTCTGAATGTACAAACAACAGTGCCGTCCCAAGTCCATGCGCCTTACATTTTGCAAAGTCCGCGTCCTGTGAACAGGTGATCAATGCCAGTTCGCAAGAACTGGGAAGAGTCACGCAACGCCACATCGCCCTGCCCAAGCGCTTCGATCTGTGGCCGCAGGCGTGCCAACCTGAAGCTCAAAATGACCTCGCTGCTTGCAAGGCAGTCTACTCAAACACTCCGGAATCTTCTGAAGTCATGTGCTTGTCGTAATAAAACCTTTCCTTCTGCTCAGATATGCGTAATTCCTTAGACCTCATATGGAGAATATCTGCACAGTAGAATCTGCACTGCCTTATTCGGGAACGGCTCATTCCTGTTCTATTTCTTATAAATACTGTAAACACGTCAGATCCATAAGAGCTAAAAATACAGCAAAAATATTGAGTGACATGCGCGGAAAAATAATGTTAAGGAGACCTGGAAAACCGAGATAAAGAGGAAGTGATATGCGATGCCAGTTACATCCGACTGCTGTGTGTATTCTGATTGACACTTGCTGCTCCTGTGCCTGGAAGCGGCAGACGCACCTTTGTCTTACGCACGGTGAATATGGTCAACTGCGTGACGCGTAATAACCGGAATAGGAAAGGGAATCTATGCGACGAACTGGACGCCAGTTATGTATCCAGTTCAAAGAGATATGCGGTTTCTTAAAATGAGTGATACCGCCCGGTAGGGAACTACACAAATATCAGCCATTTGTAAGTCTTATGACAGCAATAACCCCGTGGCATTTGGCCTTCTGTGGAGCTTGTTAAGTAAACCTCGCGCAACTGTCTACAAAGTATTTATAATCTATAAAGACTTCTCTTCTGAGCCTTGCTGCAGATATATCTGTTTTACACTGAGAAGCCTTTTTCACTACTTTTCTAACGCCTTCTAACCTTTGTTTAATACAAGAACTTAACCAAAATATAAAACTTTGTTTTAATTGCAACGGGGACGATACATAAAAACTATAATAATGACTATCTGTCGCACTGGTTGTCGTTACTTGGATTAAATTCTTCACTGCTACACAGATACGGATTTGCAGCAATTTTCGGGTGTATGAAATACACACCAGATTTATCATTCAAACAAAAACTGGTCTTTTAGTCGGCCGAAGAAAATGGAAATAGAGCTTTATTAGAAATAAAATATCTTACATGCACTTCAAACTGACGTATTGGGTTACAATGAAGAACGTTGGTAATGCATTACTAAAATTGAATAGGGGTGGCCCAGTATGCAATAAACACGACACAGAGCTTATCTTGCCGTTCCAGTTAACCTCTGACTAGCTGGCCTTGAGGTGTCTACTCAGCCCGATATTAGCCAGCATGCTCTTATGAATATATGCCCAATGGTATGTCACGTAGTTATTCAACACTGAGTCGTTCATATTTAACTGAAGTCGCGTAATTTAAAATTTTTTATTGTATGTGAATGGAAGCTTTTCTTTTAGAGTAACTTGACAAGCTTAATGCCAAAAGTTTTCACCAGGGTAGAAAATGAATAAACTACTACTGGAAAGCAATAATAATGCTACTCCGGAGACCGAACTAGCTGGCTTCAATGGGAGAAAAACAAGAAGCGAACAGGTCGTTCACCCCTGGCTGTTTTGCACGAGCTGGTAGACTGGTCCCCGAAGCTGTTTGCGAGGTCCCTTCGCGGGTATTGACCACTGGACAAACAACGTCCCAGCACACCTGCCTGATGTCCAATGGCGTCAACAACGGCCACGCCTGGGAATTGCCCAGTGAGCAGGAAGTCTGTTCAAGTTACCTCTATTCTAGGAATATGAAGAACTGGACTCTACAGCGTTTTTACGTAAGTACCACCACAGCACCCAATCTAACATCCTTATGAATTTAAGGACCATTCCCTTATGTTACTGATTACATACAGTAGTTGTATTTAGCCACAATAAATATAAAATGTGTTGTCGATTTCTGCTAATGATTCACCAGCCCAAAACACGACAGCATCTGTCCATGTGTTACCGCACTGAAGCACGTTTTGTTTCCCATGGTTACTGTTGAAAGTATTTTTGTTCAACATTCACCAGTTCCTTACCTGCAGAAAACCTTTTAACTATTTTTGTCGCACAATGTGACATTGAGCAACTTGCTTAATCCTCCTACTGTCCCATGACCCACAGTCTAGCTCAAGAAAATAACTGCTTCTGGAAAAGCACCTAGTATAGTGAAAACATTCGGTTGTAATGGCACTAACGATAGGATAACTTCGATACATTAATTCAAAACTAACAAAAAAAGTAGTTCGATAGCTTGATAAATTTCGAGACAAATCGAATCCATCCGCATCGACACGAAGTCAAAATTTTGCTCAGATGATGCTTGGTTTACGGACTGGGCGAGCCATCAATTAGTATTTTTATACTCTGCCGTTCACACCACAGTGCGTAGCAATACTCCCACTTACGCAAAAGGAGAAAAATGTGCGTATTTGGGCAGCTAGTAATATTTATGTACCCTGTTTCACGGGTTAAGCAATAATATTCAGTCCTTCGAGAGACTGAAAAGCCCTATTCTTCGATTAAGAAATACTCGCGATATGCGAAACAAATATTAAAAACTTCGTGACAACACGTGCCAAGCAGTGCGCGTACGCTCAGCATCTACTTAGTATGCAGCTCTACTTGAACTTTTCCATGTTCATATTTCTACAGTTTTATGCCATTAATTGTATGTTCTGTGTATGTAACAGATGTGTCATTTATTGTGGTACTTCTGTCATGTCTACTTCTCTCATACTGTTATTCTTTGAATGTATAAATGTTTATTCCTCTTATAAGGTTTAGTTAACGCAGCACCAATCTAGTGTTCCATTTCGCGTAAGCTTGTTGCGCTATGCGTAAAGAGGGAGAGTGACTACTTCGTTTTAATGCTACCATAAATGCACGCACTGCTGTAGTGACGACGCAGAAACGTTACCCACTGAAAATTATACGTTAAATAACTGTTTCGCCTGGACTATTTATTTATATAAATAGTTTCTGAAATATGACCAATGAAGGACTAGGCGCAAGTGAACGTTCGCATTATATGTTTGCTCTTTATTATGTTGTGTGTTGCATACAGGAAGTACCATTCACAGTTAGGAGTACGGTTTTTTTAGTTTTTTAATAAAACTGACATAAACACATGCTTTTACCTTGCGATCCAGTCACAGTTTATTACGAACAATGAGATAAGTTTTATAACGTGGAGTTGTCAGAGACTGAATACAACTTTAATACAGACGTATGTGACCTCTGGAAATTTCGTGACTTAACGAAACCATCCACTTTATATAGTTTATTTATAACAAGACGCGTTTCGAATTTCCACTGAACAACATGCATAATACATTATACATTCATCAAAACTTTTTGTTCGATGGCGTTTTGAATACTGCAGTATATGTATGAATTGCAGATTTTTAGCTACAGCGCAGCATGTGGTTGACAGCCATGTGGTTGACTTGTGTGCCCATGAACATGATTAACGCTGGGCTGCACGAATGAAGACGTTCGTTGAGGAAGAATTGTTCTATGCCACTCGTATACAGAAATACACGCCAAAATTGGAGAATGGGAGCTACAAAATTAGGTGGTTTGCTGTCGACGTCCTAGAGATTTTTTTGTTTCAAATGCTTAAGTTGTGTACGTTGATCCATGAACGTAAACGGTAATGCATCTTCAACAGCGAGCGCTGTGATATGGAAGTGTGTGCGCCTTCACGATTTAAGACTAATTTTCTGAGTCATGTCAATTCACAACGCTAACAGAGCAATTAAATTTCAAGTCTATATAGCGCAAGAAGCAACCGGGAATAATTACTTCCAAACTATATTTGTCACAGAACTATTTTTAATCAGATGAAAAAACATTTTGGGGTCAAACAAATATTCGTGTTTATTCGGTTACTCGACACCTGAAGACTACTCATCTAGAGGAGCTCCGTGAAGAAATACAGTAGTCAGATCTTTTTGTAGAGCTTTACTTGCGCCAAAACTTTAACAAATTTGGCTTTCTGCTGATGTAATACTTTTATATTTTTGTCAGGTTTCAGTTCTTTCGATTGTGACTAACGAAACAGAGCTACAAGTTTCAGAATAAAAAGCAGGTGCAGCATCGTCGACAAAAGACTTCTTGATGAAGATAATGTAAAACATCTGCAGATGTTTGAAAATCCGCAACTCCTCTTGTCAGAAATAAAGCAACAGATATTTCAGTCCGCAGCCATAAAGCTCATCCACGATAATTTGGGAGAAACTTCCGAAATTCAAGATGAATCACAACACAGTAAGATCTACGGTGCATCTATATAACTAATTTTCTTAATGGGGTACCTGATCACGAATAGCCTTTGGACGATACTAGGGAGTAAGAATACGGCGTACAGAAACCACTGCCAGGCCCCAGCCAGGCAAGGGTTGTGAGGTGGGACGGTTGGTGGCGGGTTGCGGGCAGGAACCCGTTGCTGCGTGCAGGGGCTGCAGGAAGGGCGCCGAGCCCCGGGGATCCCTGGAGTGCAGTGTGTGCCGGGGCGAGCCAGAGCAGGGCAGGGCAGGGCAGGGCAGAGCGCCTGTTTACCTGCAGAGAAAGCCGCGCTGCCATAGAAAGCGGGCGTGGGAGAACGCCGGCCCAAGGGAGGCAATACAAGGGAAGAGGAAAAACTGTGCACTGCCCTGTGACGTGAAGAAGAGACGTGCTACCTGACTTTAGGCCTGCAGGTAGCACACCACACCACGGCTGCAGCATACTTCCTCCCTCCCCCCATATCCACCTGGGCGCTAAAAAGGCTTCCCTTTTTATTCCTTACAAAAAACCTGTTCTTCCCTGTGTTGCTTTATATGTTCCGCACATTTGTATCCTACTACTGTAGAACGAAAACTGACAGTTACGCACCAATAGATGAATCAGATGTCCTGTAATGCTCAAAATTTGACTCTTGCCTCCCTTCGTGTGCTTGCCGTGACACTGGAGGAGAACCGAGAAGCCAATGCTGGTTTCTGAAGAGCAATTACAAGAGAAGAAGCGAAAAAGCTACGCGCTATCCAGCACAGGATATCTTTTCTGCACTGGATGCAGAGCCACCTCTGTGTACGGCAACGAATGCACCTCAGCAACTTGCACCTACTTCAATTTTCTGCACTGAAACTATTATCGACCGCATGAAGCGAAATAGACGGCCGAACTCTTATCTCTTCCTTACGACGGGTCTGAGGCAATATATAGTTTATCAACAGTAATACGTTTCGATCAGAGCACATAGCTACACAGAATAAATGACTAAGTTAATTCCTGCACAAATTGCACTTATTTGACAGCTGAATAAGGTCTCGTGAATTTTGCGAAGTTTGTAATGTGTAACAAAGAGCGAAAACACTAAATGAAGAACTACTTATTTCAATTACATTCAAGTTCATCACACTCGGTAAAAGGGCTTTTTAATGCTTACAAAAGACTACCTTCCTTGATTATCTAACCCTTTCGCCGCCACTGGGATGTTTCTGTCCCACGTTAGGTTATCAGACACCCAGTGTGAATTTGCTGCATGTTACTGATATGTTTTTATGTCCCACTGGTAAATGCAAGCTAGCTAACTTGGACACCAAGGTCTTTATATCTACGTTACCCTATTAACACACTGCTCCGCTCCGTACCGTTGCATGGAATTAGTTTGCGCCTGGCGATAGCTAACTCAACGAAGAGATTTGTAAGTGGAATGCTGCGTATCTTCCCACCAAATTCGTGTCAATGAACTGTCCGTACCTATTTACGTTTGTCGCTTTACAAACGCTGCTCATATTTAGCTACTTTCACGTACATACAAGGTTAGGTTCCAGCAAATACCTACAGAAAAGACTGCGTAATTTATATTCCAATTTGATGCCCAAATAAAATTGTTATCGTCGCATTTCCTAATTATGTCTTTCAGATCACTGATCTAGACTACATTCCATTACCCTTGTTTTACTTCTGATAATACTCATCTTAAAGCCTCTATGACAGTCCATTCTGTATCGTTATATTAGAACTGCGTTCTGTTAAGCAGCTCTTTCACGTCCCTTGTGTCTCAGAATTATGTCATCGCGAAACCTCAGTGTGTATTATTCCTGACAAATTCCTTCTCAGAATTTTTCCTTCAGTTTCCCTTAGTGCTCCCACAATGTACAAATACATTAACAGCGGGAATAAGCTACAATCTTGTCTCATTCCTTCTCAACCACTGCTTCCTTTTTATATGAACTTTCATAATACAGTCCAGTTTCTGCCCAAGTTGCGAATAACCTTTCCCTCCCTTTAAAAAATCCCTGATAGTAAACTTCTCAGAGTACTGCAGTAAACATTGTCAAAAGCTTTCTCTGAATCTAAAAATGCTATAAACGCAGATTTTCCTTTTTTCAATTTATCTTCTAAGATCAATAGGATCAGTACTGTCTCGCCAGTCTCTACATTTCTCTGGGACCCTAACTGATCTGAGGCTGGCTTCTGGCATTTTTCGCATTCTGTAAATAATTCGTGTATTTTGCAAGAACGACCTACTAATTTGACATTTTGTATGTAACCAGTAATTTATTACTGTGATTGTAGATATTCCGAGGCAGTAAAAGAAATGGTGGCGGCCCTCATCAAACTATTCTGAAGGCTGATGGCCCGGAAAAGAGGAGAAGATGGTTGATGAACACATTCTCCGTTTTTCATAATGTCATCTCAGAAGTAGTTTTGTGATGACAGGTGAAACGCTTCAGCTGCAGCAGCTCTGAATGGCAAACTATTATAATCTGATTAAAATTACTTGATGGCTGCCATCTGTCACTTGCAGCTAGTGTTGCCACATGGACTGCCCTGCCACTGGTTATAGGTGACAAATACGGCACGTCACTTCGCAAATGCTGTGTGTGTGTGTGTGTGTGTGTGTGTGTGTGTGTGTGTGTGTGTGTGTGTGTGTGTACCGCGGTACAATGTTTGAAGTGGCCGCCGCGAGGTATGTCGGAAATGCGAGAGGCTCCGTCGACAGCTGATTTTATGTGGCCAATGATTTAACAGCGACAGAGGACGCGTTTTCTAGCCCAGAATTCGTACTCTTGTCCTAATCTAACCACAACAACCTCGGTATGTGCAAATTCCGAGAAAGCAGTTGTCCCCATCTGCGGCAGAACTAAAATCACGACTGCCTTGTTGAAGGCGTTTAAGGCCATCTACCAGCGAACAAAATACAGAAAAAATTCCAGAGCTGAAAGCAAACTAATTTCTCGCTGTCAGTCGTTATCTGAGACTATCGTCACAATGGTTTGCACGAGATGCCACGTTACCAACCGATGAGCAATCCTCGTTCCCACTGTGTTTCAGATTACAGGCGACATGGCAGGTTCCAGACGAAAAGAAACCACAGTGATAGGAAGGAAAGTCCAAACAAGAAAGCAAATACGATTGTGATAATGACGCGCCAAAGAACAAGAAACAAATAATCCATTTACACCTATTCACTGGATAAAAATAGTAATCTCTTCATTTGATTTAGAAATAACATTCGCTAGAATTTACGAAAGTAGACCCTATTATCTACACGTCAGGTTGACACGCTGCCCATTGCACTACGACACAATCTTGGGTTAGTACGTATAAGTGTTGACCCAGTCGCAACGCGTAAATGACAGTCTCAACAAAATCGGCTTCACGCAGCATCGTGTGAAGCTTATCTAATATAAGCCGATATCTAATTATAGTAACTGTATATCCAGCAGTGTTTGGTTCGTGTATATGGAACTTTTGAATTTCATATAGTGTGCGCGCGAGCGCGGGAGGGGGGTGGAGGGGAATCGTTTGTGGTGGGGCCTGAACACATCTGGAGTGAAAGCCAAACAAAGAAGTAAAGTTAAGTGACCAATTGTTGTGGCACTTCGGCAACTGCGAATGGTTCAGGCGTTAAGTTGGGGGCACTGATTGGAGAAAAGTAGCTCCAAACCGTGCAGTGTGAACTATCATGTTATTTTAAACGGACTGTTTTAATCAACTTATTACTCTCGCGATTGGACTACACTGTGCTGCCACTTCACGCCGGACGCCGGCAGCAGCAGAGAATGCCCTGCTCTGCTCCGGAGGCAGGTGTCTGCTCGCAGGTGACCCCGCATCTGCCTACCACGCCGCTGCAACACCCGCCACCTCGAAACCGAACTACTGCATATTTCACAATCTACATTTTTACACGGTACAGTGTAGTACTCGCCAACAACATGCGAAACGTTTTGAGTGCCGAAACAGGATATTTGCGCTTTTTTCCCTGTAAAACGCTGAATATACCATTACTAATACTCTGAGGCGCCAAAGAAACTGGTATAGGCAAGCGGATTCAAATACAGAGACACGTAAACAGGCAAAATACGAAGTTGCGATCGGCAACGCCTATGTAAGACAAGTGTGTGGCGCAGTAGTTAGATCGGTTACTGCTGCTACAATGGCAGGTTATCAAGATTCAAGTGAGTTTGAACGTGGTTTAGTCTGCGGACGAGCGATGGGACACAGCATCTCCGACGTAGCGGGGAGGAGGGGGATTCTCCCGTACGACCATTTCACGAATATGCTGAGAACATCAGTAATCAGGTAAAACGCCAAATCTCCGACATCGCTGCGGCAGGAAAAAGATCCTGTAAGTAAGGGACCAACGACGACTGAAGAGAATCGTTGAACGTGACTGAAGTGCTGCAGATTTCAATGCTGGCACATCGACAGGTGTCAGTGTGTGAACCAGTCAACATCATCGATGTCGACTTTTGGAGCGCAAGGCCCACTCAGGTACCCTTGATGACTGCACGAGGCGGCTTTTTGCCTCGTCTGGACCCGTCAACATCGACATCGGACTGTTGATGACTTGAAACATGTCTGGTCGGACGAGTCTCGTTCCAGGTTGCGACGAAGGGATGGACGTGTACGTGGATGGAGACCTCATGAATCCATGGATATTGCATGTCAGCAGGGGGCTGTTCAAGCTGGTGAAGGCCCTATGACGGTGTGGCGTGTGTGCAGTTTGAGTGATGTAGGACTCCTGATACGTCTAGATAAGACTGACAGGTGATACGTACGTAAGCATCCTGTCTTATCACCGGCATCCATTTATGTCCATTGTGCATTCCGACGGGCTTGGGAAATTCTAGCATGACAATGCGATACCCCACACGTCCAGAAATGTTACAAAGCGGCTCCAGGAACATTCTTTCGAGTTTAAACAGTTCCGCTGGCCACCAAACTCTCCAGACACCAACATAATTGAGCGTATCTGGGATGCCTTGCAACGTGCTGTTCGGAAGATATCTCCATTACCTCGTGCTCTTACGGATTTATAGACAGCGCTGCAGAATTCATAGTATCAATTCCTTCCAGAGTCCATGCCACCTCGTGTTGCAGCAGTTGTGGGAACCCTCGGGGGCTGTGCACGATATTAGGCAGGTGTACCACTTTCTTTGGTTCTTCAGTGTAAGCTAGAATGGGAAGTTCTGGAGAAGCTTCCTTGTACTTCGAAACACCTTACCTGCAGTCCGGTTAAAACTACCTGATCGTTGACATTCACGCTTTGTAGCTGGCTTCCTTCAGAATGGTGAACGTCACGCCCGAACCGTTCGCCGTTACCAAGCTGATAATTAGTTCACTTCCAGTTTTTCGTCCGGCTTTAGTTCTTGACATGTTTAGACCTCTAATGCAGGGTCAGGCCCTTTTCTACTGCTGTATCCCTTCATACGATGCGTTATTCAGCATTACTTATGCAGTTGTTATAATCACAGAGATCGGCGTACAATAGGTAAGGTTCGCACAACGTTGCATGAAGCTGAATTTTTGAAGGATGTCAAACGTTGCGACTGGGACACAAGAATTATAAATACTTCTTGCACTACATGGCATAGCGTAATGGTTAGCGTATAAACCTTTGTATGTAGAAGGTTCGAATTTCATCAAATACAAGAGTATTTGTTCTAAATCTAATCAAATTCTATCATTTTGTTTCGATTGATTTGTTTAAATTTAATTTTTATTTGTATACTTTGCCGTGTCATTTTCATCATCGTACTCACTATTTGCTCCTATTTTTCGTCCTATTATTCTTTTTCTCGTTTTGAATCTGCTTGTGTCGCCTATAATCTTTAATAGACAGTAAGAGTTGCCGCACACTGTTGATCGTTTTATCGGCCACATTGCACATCGCGTGGTTCTGGTTAGGTTTTGTCATGTCATGAGTCTAAACTGGGGGTTCCAAAACCATCCGTCTGCTGCTGTTCAGTCACTTGTCACTTAAAATCAAGTGTCAACAAACCCTCTCCCATTTCCGTCATACCTCGTGGTGGCCACTTTCAACATTGCTTCCCGTTACACATTAACAGCCTTTGTGAAGTGACCCGCTTCATTTGTGTCTCGCCTATAACCCAGTTGTAGCCGGCAGCGGGTTAGCAACACTGTAGCAGCAAGTGAAACGTCAACTATCGAGTAATTTTAGTCTGATTATAGCTGCAATGTTTAATTTCTTTTGTTCGTGTCATGGGCAACGCTGAATGTTCCAAGCATGCCCGACCGCCACGGAAATACTTATAAGCTGTTCCTAGCTCTGTTTCCTGTAAGGGACAATCAATAGTACGGTTTACTGCATTTATTGATCTTCGACGCTGATCTTGTTTACGGTGCTTTACGATGTAAAGGAAACGCAAGAATAGAAACATTAGCATTGGCATCGAACAGAGAACTGGGAATTGACAACGGTGCACAAAGTACCCTGCACCACACAACGGAATGTGGATTGCAGGGTAGATATGTAGAAAGACTAATACTGAGGTAACAGTTCAAGGAGTACTACACTGCAGTGCCCACGTTTTTCTAATGTGCTTTGCAACTGCAGCGATCGACAGCCCATGAAACGCGAGAATCATATTCGGATTTCAACTACGGCTTACTGGCTGCATTATGCATTATGCATTATGCACTGGTGACTACGAAAATTTGTGCTATACCGGGACTCTAAACCGGACTTAACGCTAGACGCAAGCCTTGGCAGCCTCTGCCATTCGAGTAATTTCCACTTGTCGATATATAGTGCACCCAAAGTTTAGTCATATTCGCACATGCGAAAATGATCCTTGTAATTCAAAGAAAGCCATATGGATCAAAAGTACCGCTGGTTATTCAAAGAACCACAACGCGATAGAAATAAATCATTTGAATTTAACTGCGTATTGTGCAGCGTAACGAAATAAAATAGTGTTATTTTGGAGATCTAACTGCATGATCTTCCCATACTAGGAAATATTCCTCTTCTGTTTATCGACACAGTAAGTGCTAAAAATAAACATTAGCCGTGGTCGTTTTTGTTGAAGTGAAATACCTCGAGTTTTATTTCGCGTTCTGTCTTTTACTACCGTATTCTTCGTCACTGCTCTTGAGGTGCTACTGTGCACTTTCACTGATTACTTGAAAGCGAAGCAAGGCATTTACATCTTTACCAAAACTGTCATCTATATTTTTTAAATTCTGAACTTCTTAAGCTGTAGCAACATTTTTCTGTCAGACGTTACAAATGATGTAAACTTATCAATCTGCATTCCTTCGAACAAAATTATTTGTAATGCGAATCTTGTTTTTCCTGTTTTCTTGCAATGTGACATTTTTTACTTCAGGGTGTCCATTTTCAGTCTGCAATTAAGTAATGTTCTCCAGTGTGGACTTACATATCCGGCACTACCATAAATTACAGTGTAAGTGTGTTGTCTCCGTGCGAATGAACTGATTGTAATTAGTGCTAGTCTTCTCGGTACCACGCTGCCATCCTCTGGTTACTTATTATTTACTTTTACGACGTTTGGGTTCTGTAAAAGCACGTACCGTCCTGAAGTTACCTCATACGGAAGAGTCAAAACCGTTTTACAATCTGTCGATCTAGAAAATGTTTGAAATAATCTGAAGAATACATATACACTATAAGAGAAAAACCGCTGACAGTAGCTACCAGAATCTAGAGGAAGCAATGATAATGGAAAATCAAGAGAGGAGTGCTCCGAGCAAAACAGGTGCGTAAGGCAGGAATGCAGCCTCCCCGCTCAAATTCTCAAACTGTTCATCGTACAAGCAATGACTTCACAGCCGTGGCCCTTCCGGAGTCCACATGGCGGAGCGGAGACAATGAGGACACTAGCCTCAAGTATCAGCATAGCCCGACTGGAAATCGTTGTATTTATCTAACTTCTATATAATTCGTTTCTTACTTCCACTACGCAGGCCAACACATTTAGGACACACAGTGAAGCTATCTTTCGAAAATTATATATATGACGCAATAATATAGTTCAAATAATGTCTCCGCCATTCCTTCGCCATGTTTTATCACATGAGGTAATGTTTAAGCAGAAAAAGTGAAACAACAAACAAAAACTTAAAAACATTTTGCACCGTTAGTACAACTCTTGGAGAACGATAAACTAATCACGAAAACATACGTTGAAAACTACAAAAATCAATGCATTTCTTCCAATATCTAGAGCCGATTTTAGCCCTCTCAGAACGCTATGTGATTACAACACAGCCCTTTGTTTAGCCAGAAAAACGCACAGCAAGGTATTTTAATTACATACCTACCTCTTCATATTAAAAACAAAATTTTAATCCTCACAGCGGTAACAGTATTGTATGTGCATGTCTCCTTCACGTCGGGAAATATTAGTATAATATGTGAATTGCAACATGGTTACGTCATCCATTTTTCTGCGGAAGTTTCGGATGAATTTATTGCAATAAAGATTATTCCGTAACATTTCAGGCGGGGTAGCGATGAACAACTCGTCTATGGCACGACAACGCATGTAAAAGTAATGTTATCGTTCAACAAGGTAGTCTTGCACACGACAAACTTTAATTAACAACCCACTGGCTTACTTCAACAATTCCATTTCCCGCAATTTATTAAAATAAGCAACTGTTTAAGATAGTTAAGCTAAAAATCCTTTGATTTTTTAACAAACATCTCCCCCCTAAGGCTATGTTCCACGAGAAATTTTTAGCAGATCACAACTAATCCATCAGTTACGCAGTGCCATTAGAAACTATACCGAAGCTCAACAAACCGGAACTCGAGCAAACCAGATTCGTGATTGCAACATCAACCGAACCATTGTGTCACAGATCAGCTTCCTCCCGACAATCAATTTTCTTACTCCCATCTTCCACAAATGAAGGACCATCCCGCACTACACGCACATTGTTCAACAGAAAGCAAGTTCTGGCATGCAGCTATTTTGAAAATTAAATGCAAATGGTATACAGTTTCAGTTATCTGTTTGATCCTGCAGATAAGTGGATTCAAATAGCATCAGCACTCTGATAACTGCGTTATCGAAAATGATAGAATACGTGCTCATAAAACGGAATGCAGCCGAAGTATCACATTTTATTTCTAGCATCAATGAAGAAATTTTACTTCGTGTAATGGATACCTATTTCCACATGCGGGGTCACAGTATGCTGATCACAACATGTTTGCAACAGCACCAATTTTACTCCAAATCGACATGACGGATCTAGTGCCATCTGGTCACGTATTTGGGTAACAGTTTGGATCCCTACAGCACTTTCAACTGTATCAGCAGAATGATTATTTACGTTTACATCAACCAGTGGTTTAGGCCAAAATAGTTACGACATAATGTATGAGCTACACTACACTGCCTTATATACGGAAACCCTAGTTGGAAATATCTCAGCAATCTTAAAGATGATCCGTATTGTGTTTAGAAATACAGCGTGGAACTTAACCTAACATGTGGGGACTACTTTACACAACTAAATATTCAATGTAGTAAAAGCACTGCGTATGTTTTCTCCCTCTCTACGATCACTGCGCCGTCGACTTAAATCGATTACCGCACGGCTGTGTGAAGCAAGCAGTCCTCCATCTTTATTTCTATGCATGCAGTCCACAGTTTTATGGTGGAAGATTGTGAAACAGCAGCCTTCAAACAGGCTTCCAATGAAACTGGAGTAAATATATCAGACTTTTAACCTCTCTGATCACGGCAAGCTATTACTTTTCATTAGGTATGTTAATGACTAAAATTTGCTACACGAAGAACAATTTCTTTTAGCCTACAGCCTACTGACGATGCCAAGATGTCAGTTACATATCCGATGTATCAGCTGATGTTATTAAGTACACCACAACGATATCTATTTTTCCCGCCGTTATTTCTGTTGCCAATAAATGCGCTGTTCGTAGTCACGTAAAAAACAGTCTTACTACACATGAGATAACTACCTCTTTTCTTTGACCTCAATTTGTGTTAGTTGACCCAATTTGAATCAAATTCGGGCTACAGCTGCGTATGACTTTTACGTTTCCTAATTCAACTCCACAGCTGTGGTGTTCGCGAGGTCGAATGCCGGGTTCGATTTCCGGCCGGATCGGAGATTTTCTCCGGCCGGATCGGAGATTTTCTCCGCTCGGGGACTAGGTGTGTTATTCCATTCCAATCGACACAATTCGCCGAGGCAGCATAAACTAGAAAGCCATCAAGCGTCCGGCCTAGCCGACGGTATGCCCTGGCCTAGCTACATGCACTTTTTTTTATATTTCTTAACCTGCGCCCATTACGTAATAAATATTAAGTCTCCCTCTTACGAAACAAAAAGGACAAGTTGCTGTGAATTCTGAGCTCTTATCACTTTTGGCACGTGTACAGTCCATCAGCAGTCCTACGAACCTCTTGTGTACAGATTTCTGGTTACTGACACCAGTTCTCAACTTTTGAGAACACACACACACACACACACACACACACACACACACACACACACACACACACACACACAGGCCCCTTGAGGCTCTGAACATGCTATCTTATTTTGTCGGTAAGTTTTTGATGGTCAATCTACTCGCCGTTTTTACAGTTTTACCAAGTTTGGAAGTTAACAGGAGACTTCTGGTGTTTTATTTAAAGGATGGAGTCCTAGAATGAAACAAACCGAACTGTGTCACTTTATGCACTAAATGTCACTAGTTGAAATTTTCTTTTCGCCAGTTAACACTTCTTGTTGTGGTCTTCAGTCCTGAGATTGGTTTAGTGTATTCATCTCTGTCTCCATCTTCGATTTTTACCCTCCACGCTGCCGCCCCCCCCCCCCCCCCCCAATACTAAATTGGCGATCCCTTGATGGCTCAGAACATTTCCTGGCAACCGATCCCTTCTAGTCAAGTTGTGCCACAAATCTCTTCTCCCAAATTCTATTCAATACCTCATTAGTTATGTGATCTACCCATTTGTCTCCAGCATTCTTCTGTAGCACCATATTTCGAAAGATTCTCTTCTCTTCTTGTCGAAACTATTTATCGTTCATGTTTCACTTCCATGTGTACACTCCATACAAATACTTTCAGAAAAGACTTCCTGACAAATCTGTACCCGATGTTAAATTTCTGTTCAGAAGCGCTTTCCTTGCCATTGCCAGTCTACATTTTGTATCATCTCTACTTCGACCATCAGTTATTTTGCTCCCCCAAATAGCAAAATTCATCTACTACTTTGGGTGTCATTTTCTCACATGCACACAAAAAAAACAGGTCATAATTAACTACAAAGTAATAAATGACAGATTTAGCAACATACAGTTTTAGCCAAGAAACAGATCTGGAACGACAAGGGAACTCCAGTTGCAGTGTTACATTGCATTTAGCATCTTTAGTCCGAATTTGGTTCTCAGTTCACAACGTGATCCACCTCTCCTTGCATCGAACTGCAAGCTCTTCTGGTTGTCGGGGATCCAGTGGTGTTGCGTTTTTTCCATCTCTGCAGTCAGGAAGATGCTTGTTGCCCGGTGTGCAGAAGATCCAACATAACTGACTGTACTTCGGCCGTGGGGAGCAGCTGGTCGTATGCGATGCATCGCGCGAGTGCCGTGCGGAAGTGTAGAGTTCGGCTCTTAGCGATTCCCTTCTAATTGGTGGAGGTACGATGCCAGCCAGGAAATGGCATTCCTCAGTTGGGGTTAACCATGGGCAACCAGTTACGCGCCGCCACTAAACGCTGTGTAGCGGTGTCTAGTGTGTAGACTCCAATTACATCTATCCATTCTTTAGTTTTCGTAGCTCCATGAAATGTCTGTAAAAAGTACCAGGGTTTTACTGCCTTAGTTGGGCCGCAACGGAAATGCGGAAACACGTTCGCAGAGGCCTGAGAAACTGCGAGAGGCTGCGAGCGAAGGGTTTTCGGGAGGATCGGCTCCCGCGCGACATTTGCCCGTTACGTGACAGCTCGCCCATTGTGCCAGATACTGATCGATAGCCCGCCTTTCAGGGCGGCGTTTTCGAAGGATTCCGCGTCTTTTGCCCGGCGACAGCACGTGCAGCTCCCGGCAGTTACCTAACGGCGGGAACCGGCCGCACTGACGCATTGCCACACGGTAGAGCGGAGAGCGAACAATGGGCCTTGGGAAATACTTATCGCTCCTGCTGTCCGACAGGCACCCGGCAAACGTCATTAAATGCCACAGCACCGTCCGGCGGACAGACCAGCGTCCGCAAGACGACCAATTTTGTAACAGGGCGGTCTTCAAGATTTCCACTGCTTCATCAGCAGCCATCAAGAACTCCCACAAACAGCTGATTACGAAGTGGGCTAACGTTTTTAGAATCTTTTACGACGAGGGTAATATCCATCTCCCAGACTCGAATTTGTAATACTTACGCAGTTAAGCAGCAACTGACACCTACAGCTCGTTTTATAAAGGAAAAGTCGACCTGCACTGAAACAGCCTTTAAGTCGCTACATAACAAAATTAATTAAGTAACCTAGCGATAAACATTCCAAAGCTGCTTAAAGCATTTACAAGACGCCGATGTCACAGAGCAATACGTTTAAGTAATGCGCGAGACCTTGAGGGTGTGCTAATGTATCACTGCCGCAGAGTTTTTTTGATTCACTAAATTTAGCCGTTTTTGTTGTGGTTTTCAATCTGAAGATGGTATGACCCAGTCTCCACGTCAGCATCTTGTGCATGCCTCTATCTCTGATTACGTACTGCAATGTACCTTCATTTGAACCTGCTTACTGTTATTTATTTCAGTCTCTTTAAGCTCCGCACACGCACTTTCCCTCCAAGTACTAAATTTACTATTCCTTAATGTCTGAATGATTCTTACAACAGTTTCCTAGTCAAGTTTTGCCACATTTTTTCCTCCACAATTCTATTCAGTACCTCAATAACTATTGATCTAACCGTCTAGCTTTCAGCATTCTTCTCTAGCCCCATAATCAAGAGCTTTTCTTTTGTCTCAACTGTCAGACTGTGTCACCAAGGATAGTATATAAAACTATAGCTGCTGTCTGGTTAAAAAATGTATGAACTGGCAGCAAAGGAGCATGCCGCGCGACCTACTTCATCCAGCAGTCTTCCTGGATACAATTTGTTCCAGAAGAAATGGTCAATATTCGGGGATATGACGCCAACGATTTCTGAAGCAAAAGTCTAGTGAACATAAATTAAGAACTATCAACGCTGTTACTACTACTACTACTACTACTACTACTACTACTACTACACCACTGCGAACGAATCTGTTCTACTGTACGTTTTTTACTTTCCATATTTTCGGAGGTAGTGTGGACCAAAACAAGAAAAAATTGTCTAGTAAATATGGACTTTAAAATGCATACCTGAAGAGCTACGAGCACTTGTTCTGTGAAACAGATGTGGTTCACAGTTGCAAAGATAAACAGCTACTCACAGTTCTTAAGAAATGCATTTTTGAGCCCACGTTTACAAGAGAATTTTTGCTTCGAATGATTGTTGCTGTCATATCCCTGAATAATGACAATTCCTGCGGGGTCACCATGTTTAACTGAATACTATTACAAGAACTAGCTACTAAACTATCCGTTTCTAAGGAACGGTATCTTACCTTCTGTTAAAGGAGCACTGCAGGCTTTGACAACACGAAAGGCGCCATCTTCGCTCCGTGCAACATTCACCCGTAAAATCTGTATACTTTAATACTTCAGAGTTACGTCACTTAGGTAAATTTGTGCTAATATCGCTGCTTATTTTGTCGAATAACTCATTTCGTCTCGAGGCTAAATGGACCCCGTTTTAGACATTACATCACCATGATGAAATACGAAGTGGTAAAAGGGAATCTGATCCGAGACTTCAGTGGCTACCGACCCAGGGAAGCTAATCACTAGACCACGTACGCACTGTTACTGGTAAGTCCTGGCTTTGCTCTCAGGCATTAGACTGCAATTCAATAATAGCGTAGGCACAAAGAAACGTGAGCGATGCATACCAACACTCAATACCTTATGTGATTAACTTAAAACCCGGAGCGATCTACATCGGAAGATAGCCTCTAACAAACTACGATATCTATCTTCATCACTAGGGCTACTGCAGAGCAACGAGGATTAATGAAGGCCAGGGTAGCTGTCATGTTTTACCGTATAATAAGGGAAAGGTTCAATTCTGTTCAATGAAAAACCTCTGTACGATTAATAGCGGCCATGTGGATGTGTGAAGGTAATTTTACGCACAGCTGGCAGCCGAGCCTGTATAAGTTCTGACGTTAAAGAACCAGTCCACCTCCGCGTCAATTTATTCTGCATAGGCAGATCTTACCCCTGTGCAGCTATCACATACACTTTCCAGTTTCAGTCTTTTTATCCTTCAAGCTGTTTCCGGGTAGTTGCCTTTACGGTTTCATCGTCGAGAATCGTCTGCGCTCTAAGTTGTCTCTCTACAGAACTATCTACGGACTGCTACGAATGCGCCAGGTAACAACTGCTGAATCTCTCTTGCAGTTACGAGTGCACATTTAACGTCAGATCGCGTTGCTAACTCAAGTTCATTTAACCATCTGCCGTCATTTGTTAAGAGACAGTAAAACCAATGTGTCACTTTCACAGACCATGAGAGCTATCCCGAAAGTACCCGGCCTAATACAAGAGAAATACGGTGGGGAAAAGACATCTTTAATTTTAGACAGTTTTCCTTAAATTCTACACACTTTCAGTTATGTTCAATAGCTTTGATACCGTGTTATAGGGAGAACCGTGGAGCTCCGCAACATATCCATCAACGGCAGACCCCATCTCTATTTTTGGCAAATCTTACCACCAAGATATTTCTTCTAGTCTGAAAACTGAAATCAATCAGGGTGATGCTAAATATTAAGCAATTCAAACTTTAACTCATCGATTTTGACCATGGCAATAACGGATGTGTGAACTTTTGCATTGTTCTCATGAAAAAACTCGCTAAATGCACCCGCTTTAGTTTATTTCACTCAAACGCTGCCATAAATTCGCATAGCGCTCGCCATTGACTGCTTTCCCTTTCTGGACAATCAATGGAATTCCTTGCAAACGTATCCAGGAAAGTGTCACCATGACCTTGCCTGCTGATGGCTCTATCTTCGCCTTCTTTTGAGCCTGATTCTCCCCTTTCAGTACGCTGTGTTGACTTTTTTCGTCTCAGGTGCGAAATGAACCCATATTTCATCCACGGTTATGAGTCTACGCATACTATTGCGGCGAAACGTCGCCAAACACTCGACCGTAACATCTCACGACGCTGTTTGTTCCACTGCGAGTAAACACCGGACCTTTCTTCGACACCGCTTTCGCATGTCCAAATTTTCAGTCATTACGCGATGTACAGCGCATTTTAAATATTTACGATGTCTGCTAGCTCGGGGAGTCTACGTTCGTCCATTATCATTCTGTGGATTTTCTTAACAGTTTCCGGCGTGGTCATCTCGTTTGGTCTATCACTGCGATATACGTCTTGGCACCTCGTATGCCCTCGCTTTAACTCTCACAATATTTTACTGCTGTAAACGAATGAGCAGACTCTCCAGAGTAGAATCTAGCTCAGTTTTAGTATTAGTTGGACTGAAACATTTCATTTGGAAGTGTTGTACATATGATCCGTTTGATTCTTGTTTACGACGTCGCTGAGAAAGTTCAGTATTTGTGGCTGCCGAACTAACATTAAACAACGTAGCATCGACGAACTTCAAACTTAACCTTTATGAAGTTGGTATTTTCTACCAGTTACTTGTTTGAAAGCAGCAACCGCTGTCTATATGTCAGTTCGGTTAATTTTGAGAGAGTCCTGTTAATTTGGATCGGACACCATTCAGTAAGACACGATATGTCATTTTCGCCGAGACAGAACGTGCAACGTCTTTCAGTGATCTATTTTCATCTTGGCAGACGCTGAAGACATTTTCCTTCCCAAATACAGTGAAATTGGAAGCTGTTTATTGTAAACCATCAATGAAACAGTTACATATTAAGAGCACTGAAGGTGCTTTGAAACAATCTTTGATGAGAATATCCCATTACGCTCGGCAGGAATCTTTGGAAAGCGTTCACGAAATGATTCTCGGTGATCGTCGAATGAAAATGCGCCAACTAGTGAAGGCGGAGGGTAAGTCGCGGGGAACGCCACGTAATATTTCATACTATCAGCTGACGACGAAAACTTCTGCCCGATGGGTGCTGGTATTGCTAACCAAACACCAACACGCTGTACTTCGAGTAGTTTGATGTTTGAACGAGGTTTTACATTCTGTTATCACCACTGATGCGACCTAGATTCATTATACCGCTGAAACCTAGCAACAAAAACAAACAAACTGGGTTGGTGTTGGCGAATATGTTCCACAGAAAGCGGAGACTTAATATGCGATGGACAACATTTTCCAGGAAAAAGGAAAACTAGCATCAGGCAATACTACGATGGGTCACTTCGTCAAGAAATTTATGAAAACATTGCCCAATTTGCGAAAATTCCTTGTGGTAAGTCTCAAGTTGCTCATATCATTAGGTGCAGAAAAAATGCTGTATTTTGTAACACTAAAGTTAACCTGAATGACGGTGTAACATTGTACCAAAATTAAAAAACGAAAATTTAATAGGGCATAATATTGTACACTTCCATTTTCTCTACCACTTAGTTATAAACGTGAATTGTTCCAACGTCTGCTGTGATGCATAATTCCTGCTTTGTGTTCAGTACTTTCAAAAAATGAAATTGATACGGAGTGTGACAGTTGACTAATGCATTGAAGTACAGGTGCAGTTCCTGTTATTGGTCATTCATCCCCTCACACACACAACGAAACACCACGACTTCACGCAATTACAGAGTCAAGTTTGGGGTCGCTGAGAGGTGACAGCAATCTGACACACAACTGTCGACAGGAAGTGGTTCGAAAAGTGCTATCTTATACAGTGGTTGCCAGGGGAGGGGGGGGGGGGGGGGCGCTGTGGTAACTTAATGCGCCTTTACTGTAGGTAGGCTTTTGGGGCTCAACATACCAATATTAGTAAGATCAGGTATGTAGTCCTAAGTGCCGCCCTACGATGTGAGTATTGGTCCTTCAGCAAGGAATGTTTTACGGCTTAGTCTCTTGTGGTCTCTGGAACCGGTACCGGTGAAACGTGCGACACACAGACACAGGAAGCGCGGCGCGCAGCTTTCCGTCACGGCCGCGGGCGGCCTCGTTTTTGCGGGTTCGTCCCGTGACGCGCAACCTTCCGGATGGACTTGCTTCTGCATCTGCCGCGTAGCGGCAGCGGCTACGCTGTCACTGTCGGCAGTCACAAAGAATCCGAGACTGCCACAGGGGCAAGTGGCCCAACAGAGGCATCCCGTGCTTCGCCGCACCCACTCCTTTACCGCTACGTGAAAAACTGCATAGCATACTGCGTATTCAGTTCATTGCGAACGAAAGAGCATCGTTTGACCAATCGTCTGATTATGCTCCATGCAACTGTAAGCGACGACCTTGCGTGAAGTGGGTCTCCTCTGCGTCACTGAAACAGTGCTTCATAATCTATCACTTGTAATAAAATTTTGGACTGTCTCCAACGCTCTCTGAATCAAAACTATTTTCAGTTGGCGGAGGCCGTCTATTTACCATTTAATACGTTTAGGTTACACCAGTAAACCCTCTGATTCTTTAAAGAACAATTCCCATGTATGCATTTCTTACTGTAACTTCTAACATAAGTTTATACTTGTTAGTGTGTGCATGATTTTTTTAAAATTCTCTCTCCATTAAGTAAAATTCTGAAAACCAAATTTTTGTTGGCTCTCAAAGCAAAATTGGCAGCCTACACCTGGAACCGGATTTCGGGTAATATGGATCGCTCGTGATGTGCCCATGAAGAAACCCAAACCGTATTTTGCACAGCTGAAACCACTTTTCAACAGTTAAGAGAGACTTTTGCCCTGATATGTAGTCCTCGTTCCCTCCACAACGGCATCGTAGTAATTGGTTAACAACGAAAGTTGGGTGAAGTGACACACACACACTGCAGCAAACCCATTTAAACATGACAGCGGCGACCAAATTACTTGGTATGCAAGTGTTAAGGCTGTAACAACCGGCGTTATTTGACAAATATAAAAAATGCACCAAAAACAACAGCGATTTCATTAATCATGGTGCAGTGTCTAAACATACTTTCATAGCAGCAAGCTACAATACGCATCGCATGAAATATGACAAGTCTAACAATCGGTATAATAATAAATCTCACCAAAGCGTTTTCGATAGATCCTCGATATGCCCTTTCAAAAAAATTTAAGTCATGTTCGCTAGGACATAAAAACCACCAAATAGATGCAGACGTCTGACGTGGTAAATTTTTTCCTTTAATGCTTCGGGATGTAGTGGATCGTGGAATTCCAAGCTCTAACATCAACGCCTCGCATCCAAGAACTTTTTAACGTACCGCGACACACAATATACGCGGGTTGTTTTAAAAGGTAGCTTCACTCAGGTTTTTTAAGGACACTTCACACACTTCTACTTGTGCATCGCTAGTGTAAGATCTCTCTTTTGCCTCTCTTGTAACAGAAATTTAGGAGTCTTACCGTCACATTGGCACCTACGCAAGGTGACATCGCAATGAACACAGTCGCCTATTACAGTTGCGTTAGTTCGAAAGTGCCTACGGTCGAGATCTGCGAAATGTGAGGGGGTATCAAAGGAAGGCACGAAAATGTGAGGAGAATTAAGTGTTTGTGACTAGATAAGAAAATGTAAACCTTGAGTGAGTCCGACGCTGTTGAGACCGTGCGTACGCATTTCAATGCAGTCTGCGGAAATCGATGCGTCGTGTTTCCAGAGAAAGAGGCATAACTCTGCGCACTGTGGTCAGGATTTCACACAAACAGTTGCATTTCCAAACATTCAACATGCAGGTCCTGCATGTCTTTCCGGGCGGTGACAGCCCAGACTGCTACGAACATTCTGGAATGACTGACTTTCGGAGAACCCATATATGGTGATGTAGCAGATACTAGAGTCTGCAAGTGAATGTTTAGCGTGACTTAATACACAACTATTACTGGACCGTTCTTTTTCACTAATCATCTGTAGTGTTACAACAAGATAGTATTCCGCCACACAGTGTCATTTATTAGTCATTCTTAGCTGAAACCTTTACGGGCAGATGGGCCAGTACAAACGGTTCAACGTTCACATAACCCATCTTGACTAATCAGCGGAAGACTTATGCTCACCCTGTATGTTTCCGATAGTCTTTCAGTTACAGGACACCCAAGGGAAGAAACTACCCACGTCGGTGGCTATTATGTCGCTTTCCCGAACAAGTACGTCTACGCTTGCCGAAGTTTTCTGAGCTGCGGTAATCGTCACGGTCGGCCAGTGTAGCTGGAACGAGAATGCGACTGCAGACCTACGTAGCTGGTGCATCTCGCGAACCGCGACCTGAGCGAGGCGGAATGCGGGTACAGGGCAGAGTGGTCCGGTGACCGCGTTAGACGGGCAGGCTAGCTGGGCTCACGTAACTGTACGGCCCGCGCTGACCCGCTTCTGCCGGATGCGAGTAGGGCCGCTTGCTGCCGGCAGGTGCAGTGCGGACTCACAGAGCATCCCACACTTCAGAAGCATCCCGGGAAACGCCTTACACGATCTCGTCCAAATTGTACCGTGCGGAGATTTTTCTTCAGGAATGCCTTTAAAATCTATCGGCATCATAAACTGAGATACTGACGCAAACAATTGAGATGATACGGTTGCTCAAAGGTTCAAAGGAAACTTGAGTGATTTGAAACACGTACCCGACTCATATGATTACAGTTGGTGGTGACAAATTTACCCTCGATATGTTGGCGAAAATACATGGGTAATTCCGGAGGTACGCATAAAACATCAACCGAAATTGTGCTAAACGCATTCTCTGAAAATTATTTCAAGCAGTTCATGAGCCCGCGAGAATAGTAGCACTTTACTTCTTAGCAAGAAATAATCCTGAGTTGTTAACTAGCATCAAAACCGATACAGCGATTAGTGAACACATGGTTGTCGTAGTGAGATTGAATATTGTAACCCCCCAAAAATAAATGAATATATACCTATTCAAAAAAGTGGATAAAAATTCACTTGTCGCCTTCCCGAGAGAATCTCCACTCCTTTCAATTTAATATGTAAGTGTAGACAAAATGTGGCTTGAATTCGAAGAAATAGTATCGTCAACAATTGAGATTTATACCAAATAAATTAGACGGAGCTAATCCTCCTTGGTACACAAAACGGGTCGGAACACTGCTTCAGAGACAACGAAACAAGCATGTCTAATTTAAACAGACTCAAATTCCCCGAGACTGGCTATCTTTTACAGAAGCTCGAAATTTAGCGCATACTTCAATGCGAGATGCTAACAACTGTTTCCACCAACGAAACAGTTTCGAAACCTGGCAGAAAATCCAAAGAGATTCTGGTCATATGTGAATTAAGTTAGCGGCAAGGAACAATCCATGCCGCCTCTGCGCGATAGCACTGGAGATACGACAGTGGTGCCAAAGCAGAGTTACTAAAAACAGCCTTCCGAAATACCTTCACCAAAGACGACTAAGTATATATTCCATAATTCGAATAAACATGAGTAACGTAGAAGTAAATATCCTCTGCGTAGTGAAGCAACTTAAATCACTCAATAAAAGCAAGTCTTCTGGTCCAGACTGTATACGAATTAGGTTCCTTTCAGAGTATGCTGATGCATTAGCTCCATACTTGAAAATCATATACAACCGTTCGTACGACGAACGATCCGTACCCAAAGACGGAAAAGTTGCACAGGTCACACCAATATTCAAGACACGTAGGAGTAATCCACTTAACTACATAATTATTAGCGTCGAATGCAGCAGGATTTTTGAACTTTTATTGTATTCGAACATTAGGAAGAAAGCGGTTCTATTGATACACAGTCAACATGGGTTTAGAGAACATCGTTCCTGTGAAACACAACTAGCTCTTTATTCACATGAAGTGTTGAGTGCTATTGACAAGAGACTTCAGATCGATTCCGTATTTCTGGATTTCCTGAATACTTTTGACACTGTACCACACAAGTGGTTTATAGTGAACTTGCATGCTTATGGAGTATAGTCTCAGTTATGTGATTGGATTTGTGATTTCCTGTCAGAGGTGGCAGTTCGTAGTAATTGACGGGAGTCATCGAGTAAAACTGAAGTGATTTCTGGCGTTCCCCAGGTACTATCATAGGCCTTTGCTGTTCCCTTTCTACATAAACGATTTGGGAGACGATCTGATCAGCCCTCTTAGGTTGTTTGCAGATGACGCAGTCGTTTATCGGCTAATAAAGTTATCAGAAGATCAAAACAAACTGCAAAACTATTTAGAAAAGGCATCTGTATGGTTCGAAAATTAGCAGTTGACCCTAAATAACGGAAAGTGTGAGGTAATCCACATGAGTGGTAAAAGGAATCCGTTAAACTTCGGTTACACGATGAATCAGTCAAATATACAGGCCGTAAATTCAACTAAATACCTAGGAATTACAATTACGAACAATTTAAATTGGAACGAACACACAAAATGTTATGATAATAGAGAATTGTGAAGAGTAATCAGCAATTCAACTTCACTTACGGCGCATTTTGGAGGCACTGACTATTCCGCAATCACAGTCAAATGGTGAAAAACATCCCAGACAGTACTGATCTACAAGATCGAAAAGGAACACACAGGTGTAATTGAGAAATAACAGGATGACAATGAACATATAGGTTTAAGGAACTTGAGACATACCTCTGTCCTGAAACATACTCATACGTAGGAAACTAATTTTTTATTAAAGCAGATGAACATGGGTAGAATTCCATGATAAAGTGTGGCTCCCTTCCCCTTGTAGGATTTACTGGGGCAGGTTAAGAAACGAAGATGGAAAAACTTTAAAAAAGAGGGCTCAACATTCCTACTGAGGGCTCCCAGCCAATCTTGCCATGCCAACTGTAAAATATATACACTGACTTCATTCGGAATACCATAAAATAATGTGGAGTAATGAAATTTTGGGAATGCAGTTGTCTATGTAACATTTATGTGATTAACATTCCAAGATCACAGATTAATGCAAGCGCGAGACTAGCTATTGCAAATGTGAAATACTGGTACATTAATAAGCCGGATAACCACCAGAAGTTTACATTAAACATGCAAACGCGCACGCATTGTGTTGTACGCATGCCGCATGTCAGTTTCTCGGATGCAGTTCCATGTCTGTAGCACTGTCCATAGTGTCAATGCTGTTTGTGGATGACAGTCTTCGCGCGGCGACGTCGCATCATATACTCGGTTGGAAACAAATGGTGATCGAGCAGGCCATAGAACATGTACAACGTACATGTAGGATTACAACAGCATTGCGTCGGCAAGCGTTATGCTGATGATGAAACATCCCTGCGAAGCTGTTTATGGATGGCAGCACAACAGCTCCAATCGCCAGACTGACGTCCAAATTTGCAGTCGGGGTGCGTGGGATAACCGAGAGTGTGCTCCTGCTACAGGAAACCGTGAATTATAGGTCCACTGTGTACAGCACACAGACAGGTTGGCTGCACGTTCACAAACTTGCCTCCTCCTAACCAACACGGCCATCACTGGCACCAATGCCCAAGCAGCTTCCAAGAGGAAACATGACAGAACGACAGAACTGCACACTGCCGTCCAATGAGGTCTCGCTACACACCACTAACACGCAAATGGCGGTGGTTTGGGGGCAGTGGTATGCACGCAACATGGCATCTGACTCGGAGCTGTCCTTGAAGTAACCGCCGTGCAACATTTCATTGTGTCACTGTGGTCACACTATTCTTCAAATTGCTGCTACAGATGCAGTACGATGAGGCAAAGCAATACTCTCAACGCAGTGGTCTTCCCTTTCCGTAGTGTCAGGTGCCCGCCCGTACCCCTTAAATTCAGGGACTAGACTTTATTTAATTTATAGTTTAATCAAAAGGACAACCTGCCTTAAAAACATGTTTCAGTTTAATGCAAGGTATCAGGAATCTGTGTTTTAGACATAGACTCTTATCGGGCACGTGCTTGGAAGAAACAGTCTTATTCCAGAACGAAATTACAGCGCATGCGCACAAACAACAACCAAGTAAGACCAGTAAACTACCGTACGTCTAATAAATTACAGCAGACTGGGCGGCAGGTCAGTATCAAGTCGTCTCAGCTGATTAAAAAGAGCAAAATCTCTGGAAACAGCCGGAAGGCCATGATCAAGATGGAAGCTGTCGGAACGAGAATAATCATGTATCTAAGTTAGTCCCGCGAAGACGAAACCAAGCGCTAATGGGTGGAAAGCTTTAAAAATTCTTCCTTATGACGCTACGCGTCACACGAGATACTCAGACAAGCGAAAACTCTTGATACCTGGAGTAACATTCGTCGTCAGGTAAGTGTACCGGCGTTCGATTGCGTCAGTTCTACCCGTACGCACTACATTGGTTTAACTGCTGTACTACAAACTACTGCCAGTGTTGCGGTAAGGCAAGCGCTGGAGAGAGAGAGAGAGAGAGAGAGAGAGAGAGAGAGAGAGAGAACATTCTCCCGAAGCTATCAGTCTGTATTCTATTACGCTAACTACTTGTGACCTGAAAATGGGCTGACGCTAACGTCATGACATATGACGCAAATGCGCTTAAGTCAGTTCCTTGTGAACGATCATAAGCAGAAAGAGGAATGCAGCTGTCTAAACCGACACTGGGAAATAATATTTAAGAAAGTCCACATTACTGCAAGAACAATTTCGTGTTCATACCTAAATATTTTCACCACAGATGTAACAGTTTGGGCATTTATTATTGTTGCATGCCACTGTTGAATTGTGGATCGGTTGCTAGACACGCTAGACGAATTTTTAGCCATTGCGTGCATTGCTAATATTTTTGTAATTACCTGTGTCTTTCTCTTACTAATCCACAGTTGTAGCAAATACAAATTTCCTAACATGGTTTGAAGGTTTACTTGAAAGCACATTGCGTTACTACAGCTGTCACTTGAGAATAAAGGAACGTAAAATATTTTGCAAGCTGGTGACACGGGACGAACTGTCTAAATTCCGGCGTGATTAAACCAGCTATAGTTTTACATATTCTGCTCCTCTCTTGATCGGCCAGTTATTGCTGGTCTACCGCCCATATCGATACCTAGACCGGAACGGCTGAACACTACTTATATCGCGAACACCTTTCTCACACGTGTTCCAAGAAGAAAAACACGATCTCCAAGCGAGGTGCAGCGAGCCAGGCACTATTGGAGGTGCTTGCAGGAGAACCTGTGGACCTGGATGACCTTACTTACGAATGTCTTTGTAAGGGTTGTCGGCCTCGCTCCTATCCACGAAACAAGGTTGAAAAGCAACTCTCACTCCACTACTCTGATCCCTGTAGCACAGACTGTTGGGAACCACGGATACTATCACTGGACAGGAAGATAGAACTCCACTCGCAGCTTCAGGTTACTAACACACAGGTGTTTCACGAGACGACCTTTAAGACGGCAACGGTTCAAAAATGACTGTCACAAAAATAAACACTTGTTTCCACGGAACGAGAACAGTTTTAGTTTTGTCTAACAGCGGCAGGGTGCAACGTCACTGGAAGTTTATCATTGGACTTACCCACTCGTCTGCTAATCGCAACCCACATTAAAGTGCTATCGCCAGATAAGACTTCACACTATTTACAAAGCCAATGGTCAGATTAGTTCCCCCGACACAATTGGAAACTCGTTCGGCGAACATGTTACCCACGCAACTCCAGCAACAGCCCTCCACCACTTTGAATCCTCATGAGGCCTATGACCAATACAGGGAAACCCAGCTCATCAAGTAAGTACCGCAAATAAAGGGAACACCGCAGTTAGGCGCGGTCTGTCAGGTTTTTGAAAATGTCGTTTGAGACTAAAGTACCACTTAAATCCAGCTGTTTTCGTGTTGCCCTTTGCGTACGCTCCGGAAGCTCGGAATCTAAGGTGACAGTTTTCACATATTTCCGAACTTTTTTGAACGAGAAGTGTAGAGAAAAATTTAACCGATCGTATTTTTATTGTGACAGAGGGGTTCCTTTCTTCTGAGTGAGCAGTTACAGGCGGCGCTATTTGGACTAATTCTCGCTTGTCACGGTCGAGCAGACGACTATGCGCAATTTGTCCTTTTCCTGTCTGGAGCGGATGGTTACATTTTTCCAACAATCGCGTAAAGTGTGTCTTAGTATAAATACAGAATGCAACCTGACTACTGGAGCCTGGTCCAACTAGGTTAGCTTGCAAACAAATTTACGCATGTTTAAAGCTTTCCCAGAACAAATTTACGTATGTCTGAACGGAAGACAGCGCTTTCCGAAAGAAAATTACTAACGACACAAGGAGTTGACGATTGAGTACTACGACCGTATTGTGCTCCTGAGGATGACGGGCTGAAACGACACTATTTCGTGAGTGAAATAAATTACAGGAACTATCATTTGAAGATAACAGTGCGAATCTTTCAGATATGCTTACAACCTTCATTATAATACATTTCAAGGACAATTTAAGATTGTACCACGGCACTCTAGCAAACACATTTGTGTATCACGATCTGTCGACTCAACCATTACACATTTCTGAGCCCGACTCGAACTTTCACTTTCGCTGACACTAACATGGGAACGTTATCAGATAGCCTAATGCTGAAGTTGCTTGGTCGCGATAAACAGGAAAACTACCGATACCAAAATTACTGCTATTTGTATCTGATGTGATAAATAGCAGCTTGCTTTATATGTGGAAAAATTTAAGTTAACACAGATGAGCAGGACAAGAAATGTCATCTTCAATAATACCTAATTAACGGTGTATTGGTTGACACCGTCACGACAAATATGTACGCGAAACGTTGCGGAGCGACATGAAACACGTGCGTTAAGGTCGACTGTAGGGAAAGCGAATAATCGACTTCCATCTACTGGAGGAAATTAGGAAGGCGTACCTCTTTTGTAAAGAAGACCGCGTACAGAAGATATGAGCGACTCTTTCTCGCGTGTTTATGATTCCAGCTGGCTGGTTTAAAAAAAGACATCGTAGCAATACACATGCGGACTGTTACCGCTGCGTTCGATCAGCTCAGGAGTATTATGGAGATCGTTCGTCAACTGAAATGTGAATATCTAGAGGAGAAACTACTTTGTGAAACAACGTTGATAAAATGTAGAGGACCAGCATTTTTGACAGGCTGGAGGAAATATACGCAACTGAAGTATCACGTAAGGGCTGGGAAGACAACGAAAATCTTAGGGCTCTTCCAGTTCCCCCCAGGGCCTGAATCCTTCACATTTTTCACTTGTCTGTCGCTTTACCACTGAGTCGACGAGTATGCCTGGTGGCAGTACCAATCGCCCAGTCGAATGGTCGGATCTCATGTTTTTCCGGAATGCATCTAGTCCGCTATATGGCATTCATGATCCATGTTTTAGCAGTGAATCTGAATCGCCGTCTGGCCGACCAAAGAGGCTGGCGATCCCTGTCAAGACGGTTTCAAAAACCGTACTCTGTTACCTGTAGACGCTTCCTGGTCAAACGTGACGTCATTTGCCTCCCGCTACGGGCGAGCGAATTCCAGCTACAGGCGCTCATCTCCGAGTCGATGCGAACGACCGTTCAACAGATCCTACCATCATAGATAGCATAGCACCGTGAACTAAGGCTGGGTTAAAATAATCGTGTTCATTGTCGCGCTGAACTCCCAGAGCAACGCTTTCTGGGCCTGGATTGCACTTTTAATATTAAAAGCGGAGGTAATGGAAGGCGGACTGGGGATGTTGGAGGTCGCGCAATGAGAAGCGCGGAGGGGGGAGGCGAGGAGAGAGGCCCTTCCGAACACTACTCCGGGCGCTGAAAGGCCGAGAACAATGGTCCGGCTGGGCTTACCTGTGAATCGTTGAGGCTCTCCAGGGCCTGCATCACGCTCTGTTCCGGCCGCTGCGCCTGCAACACAAAAAACATCAGTGGCATAACATGGCTGAAGGCAAGTAATCAGAAATTTTTTTACAAAGTATGATAAGCAGTTGATTTTTCATTAAAATCTGCTAGCTACAAAGAACACACTACTCAAACAACGCGATGAACGTTGTAGAAAGTGTACCAGGCAGGCGATTAAAAATGGATCCATTTTATTCCACATATCTGCATCCACTAACGCGTCTCAGAATATTTTGGCGAACTCAGTTTACAGGGATAATATTTCCTGAATATTTTAGTGTCCTAAGAAATGTATCTATTACTCGAACTCTGGACCTTTGCCTTTCGCGGGCAAGTGCTCTCTACCTTTGCCCGCGAAAGGCAAAGGTCCCGAGTTCGAGTCTCGGTCGGGCACACAGTTTTAATCTGCCAGGAAGTTTCATATCAGCGCACACTCCGCTGCAGAGTGAAAATCTCATTCTGGAATGTATCTATTGTTCATTTTAGGACAGGCTTTTGGTATATCGTCATGTGACTGTTTCGCTACTTGCTACAAGGTGTTGAAAAGTATTCCGTATCTTGAGAGGTGGTAGTGAAGACCAAAATGAGAATACTCCCAGTAAAAATGGGATCTTAAATGCATACCTTAAGAGCTATGAGGGCTTTCCCATCTTCGCTACCGTGAAGATTTCTCCCGTATGCCCTCTGCTATAACGAACGACCTACAGAATGCAGTAAACAAATGGGGACAATTCCTCTGTTATTGTCCATGCATAGAGCACGCAGTAACCCTAATTACAGTTCTGCGTGACTGTAACGCATACAGTAGTTCTACAGAACGGGGCAAATGAAAGTGTTCCAGGGAACAGTTCCTTTGTACAAAGAAAAACTGTAGAGGAAAGGAAACAGCACCAAACTGACTACAGCAGTTATTCTTATTTTTTTACTGCAGTGTATGTCGTTCGCAACAGCCAATAGTTCCACAGTAGTAAAGATGAATAAGCCCTCAGTCTCTACAACGCATTTCCCAAGATCTTTCGGAGCACTCTACATATTCCTTCATCTCCTTTGTCGATGAAAATTCGTTTATAAGAAGAGACTATGACAAAAAACCAGTACAGATTTAAAGGGGATTAATTTCACAAAGAACTGAACACACGGGTGGGGTAGTATCAATCTAGCTGAGCAAAATAAATATCTTACGTGATGATAAGATTATGAATGACTTAACTATCTTTCTGTGTAACTTACTCCATTGAAACGTACCTTCAGAGAAATTTAACATTTTAATTTCGCTTATTAGGGTTGTATTTATTTTCGGGTATCGATTACAAAATAGGTTTGCCTGGTCATCCGCAGGAAGTATAGAAATATTTGTTTTGCAAATACAAACGCCGTTTGATGCTGCCACTTCATTTTCCCCATAAGCGTTTCGCCATTTTGTTCTAGCTGACTTCTTAGAACAAGAAAAAGGCGAAACGCTTTTGAGACAAAATAAGTTAAGTGGCAACAGGAAATGGCGGTTTTATTTACGAAACAAGTATTAATGAAACCCTATTTTATAATGTTAAGTAATTTCGTTCTCTTACACTTAACATCCACATCTTTTACTTACTCACTGACTCATCACAGACACTCATTTCAACAGGAACCATTGAGTATGATTCACATTAAAGCTGTTTTTCTTGCTGCTTTAGGGCTCTAAACAGCTGCCGTAAGTGCTCGTGTCACCTTTAAATGGCCCATTATTGCATGAAGTTAAAATCGGGTAACACTCTGGGCGTAATCGACTGGAGAAGAGAGATCTCAAAATTATCGCTGTCCCTTTGAGGATGATGCTCAAACGGTTGAAAATTAAATTTCCTCCTCCATATTACTACGACGAATATAAAGTAAAACGCTATCTACTGCTCGTGCTGTATGTGCTAAAATATGTTTTAGACGGTAAACGTAACTACTTTAAGGTAACTCAACATTGTTCCAATGCACTCTCACCATTTGATCACCATAAGCGGTGATTTTTTAAAAATGCCCACAACACTGAGTACACATGTCACCCTGTCACCAATTAAGACCGGCATGGCTAGTTTCAGCAGAGTGTTGCCAGCTTCAGGTTCTTACGTAAGTAGTTTATATTTAATTCACAGTAGCCAGACACACACTAGAGGTAAGAGGGAAACTCACTGCAACTAGAACCACGCAGGTTGCGTCACGTTATATAATGTCGCCCATAAGGATAATTGTAAATCGCTATAAAGAACTCTTATCGGCAGCAAGCTGCTGAAACCTACCGCGCCAACAAGTCACAGTTACGAACATCTTACGCTGAACGTTAGTATATAGCCGTTTATGAGAATTTCACTACATAAGATACAGCCCTATTTTCAAATGGAAAGGAAGAATCTTTTTACCACAGCGAAAGCAGCGCTCACATTAGCTCTTCCCGGTTTCAGCGTTAAAAACAATTCTGAGAACCTGCATGCTCATCACTCAAACCACGAAATTTTTCTTTCAATACATGTTACAAAATGAACATTCACTTATGAAGAAACACTATTTAGCACGGAACTAGCGCTACATGTTGCGATGAATGAATGCCGTTTTTCGGTGTATAATCCTTGTTTGAAGAAACTATGAAGATTTGTTTTCCTTCGCTCTTGACTACTGGTGTCACGATAATTTAAAATTTTCAACATCTTAATTTTCTGGCGCATATGTGATTGTTGCGCTCTGTGCTAATTAGTATGTTTAAAGATTTTTGTACTTTTATGATTTGCTGCTCACGAGATCAGTCACTTCCGTGCATCCAAAACGTGACAACTAAAACTTATTTTGCTATTTTATGTACATGTGTTATTCAGCGTTGCCGAAAGACGTTCGCCCCACAACACTTTATACCGAGAGTAAGGTGAACACTCAGATGTTAAATGATATCTTGCTGTCTTTTTTTAGGAGTGCAGCTTCTGTCGTTAGGAACAAAAATATCTCAGCACCCAAGAAGAAATTGTGCGACATCAACGAAAGTTGGTACACCGTCCCTACTTCTGAAACAATTTCTACTAAAATTTCGCGCAAGTCGCATAAGAGTGGGGTTAGTTGGGCCGGTATGACAATGCAAATCAGGTTTGTTAAAATACATGCTATAACGGTCGTGAGCGTTAGTTGCCTTTGATATTGCATGTGGTGAGTTTCTGTTAGTCATGAACGTTTTTGAGGCGACGAAGACATCATGAACAGCTCACCGAGTCCGAACGAAGTTGAGTAATAGAGCTACGAAAAGCTGAAAAAGTGTTTATCCTGCAACGCTGCAGACAGACTTTGCAGGAATATAGCGGCCGTACAGGATTGCTGGCAGCAGTGATCAAGATAATGAACGGTCGCAAAAAGACTGACAGCTACGTGGACTGTTATGAACCTTACTTCCAGGGCAGCTCCGAGCAAGAGCTCACTGGTGTCTTGTTTTTATGAAAGCTGGTTCTGTCTTTGTGCCAGTGATGGCCGTGTTTTGGTTAGGAGGCGGCCAGCTGGGGACCTGCAACCAATCTGCCTGCTTGCTAGACACACTGGACCTACACCTCGAGTTGTAGTCTGGTGTGCTATTTCGTATGAAAGGAGCACACTCGTGGTTATCCCACGCACCGTGACTGCAAATCTGTAAGTCTAAGTCAATCTAATGATTCGACCTGTTGTGCTGCCATTCACGAACAGCATCCCAAGGGCTGTTTTCCAACAGCCTAACGCTTCCACAAACATCACTGTTGTAACCCAACATGTACAGTGTTGACATGTTGCCTTGGCCTGCTCGATCACCGGATCGTTCTCCAATCTAGCACACTTGGGACATCATCGGAACACACTTGTGTCATCCAGAAACAGTACTGACCGTTCCCGTATTGACCGACCAAGTGCCACAGGATGTGAACTCTGTTCCACACACTGACATCCGGTACCTGTACACAAGTGCATGCACGTCTGCATGCCTGCGATCAGCTTTCTGGCAGTTATATCTGTTATTAATCTACTAGCATTGGTTTATCTCATGCTTACATTAACCTGTGATCTTGCGGTTACCTACACGGAAGTATTCCTGAAATGAAATTACTGCACAATTTTTGGTCTACGATTTCTTTTTCCGTCAGCGTGTATTTGATGTTTGCCTGCCCCGTTCTGAAACCAGAAGTATGTTGGTATAAATGGGGCACCTGATTTCACTACTGATGCAATATATATGTCCACATATTTCTGACTTAATGATTAGTGAAGTTATGGGTGTGTAAAGAAGACATTTCTTAACTTTAGAGCCCAAAGCAGACACCAAACGTCACTAAAACCGCTTGGCGTTAGAATCTAGGGTGGCTCATCCAATGAAACTGCTGACTGTCTTTGCCCAGTGCTACCAAATTAGATTCAAATACATAAACTTAATTACCTTTACAGTATAGTGAACTAGATTTGTAAGTTACATTGGTTAATAAGTTGCTAGTGTGTTTCTTCTTAAATTGAAGGAAAGATTTAATTTCACAAAGCACAGGAATCTTACTTTGCAGTAAATAAAACCATTTAATTACAGAATCCATTTTCTGTTTATATTGGGGGTTGTAATGCAAAGATGTGATATTTATTTTTGTTAAAAACTGTAAAATGAAGAATCGAAGTATCTAGAATGAAACTGAGTACAGTAAAAATTTTTAGTGGGACAGAGAGGCTTAGCTGAAGTTATTCAATTATATTATGAATGAAATACTTATAAACGATTTTCATAAAATGAGTTCCTCTAAGAAGCGAAAATCATACATTTGGTAGCAGGATTTTAATAGAGAATGCTGCCTGCCTCCTTTCTCATTTGAAATTTTGAGGTTAAAAAGTTTCGCTAAAGACTGTGCTAACTACTTGTTTCAAATAAAGCTGCTATTTCAGTCGATATATCGTGAGCTGTATCTCAGTACTAGCTTTTTCATGCTCAGGATAGCATGAACTACTACTTTCTTGGGGAAACTGTGTTATTCACATTCCATACTTCGTATATGAGCACTTGGGCCGATTCGACTAAAGGAAACAAACTCATCAGAATTCCATAGATTGTCGTCCCAAGACCGCGTTCGGGTGATTAGGTCGGCTGCATTGTCGCCGCGCACGCAGTGGCGTACTGATTTGAGAAAATCGTGGCCAATGTCCGTCGTTGGTGGAATCCACCGAGATCTGTGGCACTGTGACCGCAGCCTAAAACGTTGGTGGTTCAGATTACGCGCGTTCACTATGCGATCCGAATGGGGCTTGTCAGCGCCACTACGCCGCTAACACGGCGCGCCCGCGTCACCAGACGCAGCGACGTCGGCGCGATAAGATGCGGCGGTGGCCAGAGAGAGAGAGAGAGAGAGAGAGAGAGAGAGAGAGAGAGAGAGCGGGGGGGGGGGAGGGAGGGAGGGAGGGAGGGAGGGAGGGAGGGAGGAGGAGGGGGGGGGGTGGCGCACATCCGCCGCTTGCCCCATGCTCGCTGCCCGCTTTCCAGCTTATGTAAGGTGAAAACGAACGCACGCCCGCCGCCTCATCTACCCTCTGCCACTCGCTCACCTCTAGCGTTTGGGCAAGCACACTGCGAAACGCGCACCAATGCTTCTACTGCCAACCATCTTAAATTCGCTAGCTCAGCATTGAGATTTCACTGACAGTGCAGTCGGCTCACCAACTCCCTGCATACTAGAAATTACCATCCAACTGGAAAGTTAAGAGAGAATTCTGAAACTAGGGCAGCCACAACTGAAGTAGTTACACATAACTCTGACAAAAATCACATTGTGTAAGAAGTGTTTACATAAAGGTGTTACGCTATTAAAATATAGACCTAAATGACAACTCCAATTGTCCGCTGTAGCCGTATTTAAATCGATTGAAGACTCACTAACCGATTTCTCAACTTTTAAGTTGCATAGTCTGGTTTACATAAATGCTGTGTCATACGGTATAGGGATTTACAGAATGTTGGAGAGCAACAGTTGACACGGCTGGGCAAAGTTCTCAGACTTCCTCAATGGACACAAATCATCAACGATGAGGGTTTACGAAGGGCATCTCTGTTGCATTATAGACTCCCACAGGAACATTTTAACCGGTAAAGTGACGACAGTTTGCGATTTTAAAACAGACTCGATATTCATCATTGATGATGGTTTTTATCAATGAGGAAGGCTGATAACTATCTAGTCACGCCAACTGTTACTCTGCGGCATTCTGTAAGAACTCGTTACAACATATGACGTACTTTTATATGAGAAGATCCAACTTTTAATAAGTTTCGAAACCGGTTGTTTTGAGTTGGAATCTGCTTGAAAAAATAAAATACATACACAGCAAAATACATACACAACTGAAAAACATCAAGCGCAACAAAAAAAAAAATAGTTGCCAACACTACACACAAAAACCACACCTGTTAATCACCAAATGGAAATGTGAAACATGCGATGTGACACAAATGATGTTGAAAGAACGCCTGAAACTGGCCAGCTGGAGCATGAAAACTGACATACATCTATAGGACCACACCCATGTGTTAATAGCGCTGGAAATCTGAACACCGAACGATACATTCACAATACGGATCTTGTGGTACAAAAGTTGCTTTTAACTTAAAAAGCAAAAGAAAAAGAAAAACAAAATGTAATATAACAGTATATTATATCTATCACATAATACGTTTATTGTACGTCTAAAAAGAAACTTATTTCAGGCCACTGATGATGCTTCCCAAATAAAAGAAGCGAAACCCATATGCCAATAAACAAACTGCCTTCATTTAGTTCCATAGACTGTACATACCTCCACGAACCTCTTACACTGTATGGTTAGTCAATCTACCTGCAACTGAAAAGGATTAAACATCTCAGATTTAGTCATTTTAAGGACGATGAACTAGCGTGGGGCTCAATCTACATCACCACTATGCTAGCCACCTTGCAGTGTGTGGTGGAGGATACTTTGCGTACTAGTCATTTTCCTTCTTTCCTGTTCCACCTAAAGAGGTAGTACTTCTGTGTTCGAATGGTGCTCAAGATACCTTTTAGTATTTTCCATTTTCTGCAGCTCTTCCGTCACACGGTAGGACGTATGTCTGGCAGTTCAAATGCAGTCTACCTGTCCAAATGCCGCAGAAGTGCATGGAATCTAACCTAAAGGACAAAGAAGGGTTCCATTTGAAGATATGTATTGCGTAAATTGTCTAGCCTTACGTATGTTGAAACTTTGTCAGATGGAAATTGTGCTGGAATGGAACTCAAACCTGGAATCTTTCCCTTTCGCTGGCAAATTCTCTACGACTTATCGATGCTAACTCCATGGAAGTTCATGTGGATACGTTACGGGACTAGCACTACTGGGAGATACGATGTCTCAGAAATGGCTTTGTGACAGCCTAGAGATTGTTTCTAGAAAGATTTGCGTACAATCCGCGGCAGATTAATTCAGCCCGTTACGCCACATTTCTTTCTACACCGACGTACAATGCTCACTGTTTCACAACAGTTGTTCGAAAACAGCAGTATTTCCAGATTCTGTTGCGTTCATTGAATATCTTCATGTGATGCGCACGTCACGGTACAGCGGTTGGTGGACATACTGTGTATCTTGTCAATACTATATTTTCTGTAAGATTGCATTCGCGTACTGAGCGAGGCAGAAATAATTGTCTACATGGCTCTGCACGCTACTGCATCACCTCGCACCATGTGAGTGCTTTGCCTATCCCAAGTGCACACAAGTTTCTGAAAGTGACTTCTCAACCGAAACTAAGCAATAATGGGAACAAGGAATATTTTGAAGCACGTAATGATGTGGCAATTTGTTTTATGGGGTTATGGGGCTAAAAAGCGAGGTCAACAGTCCCGCAATTCAAAAACTACTTGCTTAAGATGGAGATGTCCACTATTAGTGGGCGGATCCAGTCAGAGTGAGTCAAACTATAAAGCGAGGAGGCTAAAACACAGAACGCATGAAAGGGTAGACTAAATCTAAAAACTGGAAAACAGGGGGATAAAGGAGCGGTCTTTGCAATGGGGAATGGTCTTCGGGTCCCAGAATCAGAACACTGGAAAAGTGTCGCCAACCACAACCATCCTTCCCCTGCTCCAGGAGCGAAGTAGAGCCTTATAACTGAAAATTAAACCACACTCACGTCGAAAAATTCAGACAATTTCTACTGCCTTGACTTTTTGGTAAAGCCGTAACCGACGGAACCTTTTGTCGTTTCCTGGTCACCCCGTTTGTGCTAGCTGTGTTTCGCTTTTTAGAAACAAGTTTCCACTTGCAAGGAAAAAGGGTTCTATGCCGGTGACAATGACAGGCTGTCGTTTCCCTAATTATTCTAAATGGTGGCCGGAACGGCTGGCGGTTTCCAGTCTGTTGCAGAGAGAGCGTTAAGTCCTGCTATAAGGCAGCACCTTACAGAATCTCTAATCGGGAGCAGGAAATGGCCAATGAGGATGCCTACATTGTGCTCCTGATTGAAGCTGTGTCGAGTTCGCTAAGGATAGATGTCAGCCGGCAGCCGTTATGGGGTTGAAGCAGAAGTCGTGAGCCATCTGGGTGCGGAATTAATTTGAACGCAATCCATCATTTCGGAATTGTGGAGCTGGTAATCCATCGTGCTCAAGTGATTACTTTTCCGGCAAGGAAAGCTTACAAAACATTCAGAAGTGCGCTCCCGGGCGCGGACGTCATACCTCCGCTCTGGCACATTCCTGTTTCTCGACTAGTGTAAAATAGTGACTTGTTCGCTAAAAGTGAGGCCTGAGAGCTGAGCGTGGAGGCATTGGATAGATGGAGGTGGTGTTGGCTGCAAGTGGCGCACTTAGTCGGGTATTAATTGAAACCAGTAAATTTCATTTGCTACCGTGAAAATCTCAGCGTGGTGGTTGAATGAGCGTTTCACGTGTTCTAATTCAACTGCGTGTGTTTCGTTACGTTAATTATTGACGGCAACTGCTAATAGGCGGCTGAATGTTGTGTACTTGATTGTGAAGTATCCTTGTCAAACTTTACTAGGTATGTGAAATATTTGACCTTTATGATGCCCTTTGACACGTTTTGCAGAAATCTCGATAGATACAATATTTAACAAGATGGCGGACATTGTGTTCCTGATTTGCCGCGCATGTCTGGCCAAAGTTATGGTTTACCTCACTATCTCGGATTTCCGTAACAAGCGAAACTGCGAGCATGGATAAAGGCAGAATAGTACTGGCAGTTACCAGATAGGTAAAGGTTCTTGAGTCCTTCCCAGCCTTGTACTACGCAGGGAGAGATTTCTTAAACACACCGGACAGCAGAAAAGAGGCAGTCCAATAAGACTTTCTGAAACAGACTCTGTGTTCCACGTTGTGGTATTTCCATATACTGTCAGTAGAAAATCGAGAGCAGAAATTTTCGCATATGCTTTAATTCTTCAAAGTGAGAGTAAAGTAACTCAGTTATTAAAAGTTTAACTATCCATTTGGAGAAAGTTTATGTACTCTTTAGTTTCCGAATGTAATATCTCGTTTAGCAGATTTTCCTGAGTACATTTCTCAAATTTAACTATTTCCTAGAACAGGGCCTTTTCTTTTGTACACACAGCCAAAGCGAATGCATAAAATGCTAGTCTGCCTTGGCAGCTATTCCCATTGGTGTCAAAATACTCAGACATGAAGACCATATGCCTCATGTGAGGTGAAACTGAAAAATTTGTTGGTACATGTGGGGCCTTGTTTCACAAAACTGCGGATACAGATTAGCGGATTTGACAAGCAAGTTTGATCGCGAACTGGCTCATGTAGTTGTGAACGTGTTACAGTACAGCGGTTAGATCTCTCCATGTTTCATGGTGGTAGTCTGATACCTACAGGACGTTTATTTGTCTTTGGGCTTAGGTGTAGTCTGACCCTGTCTCACACGCGAAGTGATGCTGGCGCCCTTTTTTATACTGATTTGTTGAAATCATGGTGCAGACAACCCGAGTCAGCCAATAAAAGTCTTCAATTAAACCCGCTGAGCAGTACGCCTCGTGGTTTGTCTCACGCGACGCACACTGCTTATAGATCGGATTCTGGCCGCAACCTGCCATTGCAATTTCACGCGAAGCCAGGTAAGCATCGAGAGCGGACGAAAGGAACATTTAAACCTTTAGTGGGTGAAAACCTTGCGAACGGTGCAGATATTTTTGATGTTTCCAGTCCTGTTGTTTCTCAGAGTCCCTACAAGTCGAGAGAGAACGCGAGGTGGTACTCTTACGCGGATGCAGCACTCTCACATGCGAGCTATTCGCAGAGCTCGTGTCTCGCGGAAAGGTGAGAGGGCGGTCCGACACCGTGTCGGTCCCAGCCGGCGTCCCCGCTCTCGGGTTTCGGAACAGGACACCACAGCCCAGCCAGCACGGCTGGCGCGGTGCCGCTCGCTTGTGAACTGCCCGGCCGCTGAGAACAGCCGACAGTCACCGGATCCCTCCGCCGGCGACAGACTACCCACGCGAAGCACCTGCTATTCCGGGTACAGCCGCGACCAAATGCCCGACACGAACCGTGTCCGAATGTGGCCAAGGACGGTCTTGGCGACGGCGGCGCCCTAAGCTACCAGGGTTGACGGAAAAGTAATGCCTTCATCTTCGTAACTCTTCAACAGTTGGCAGCATTGGTATGCACCAGGTACTGGCTTTTTCCGTAGCGTCCTTTCTACAGTTCCAGTTGGCGGGAAGCCTTTACACTGTAACAACAAAACGGTTCAGTGCTAAGTATGGAACCCTGCGCAGACGGTCGGTCAATGCGATTTAAGCAACGTGCAGTCATTGAATTCTTGACAGAAGTTGTCACCCCACAGGAGACTCAGAGGATGAAAGCAGTTTATGGTGATTGTGTTGAAGTGAGTACTGTGCGTCGTTGGGCGAGTAAGTTCAATTGAGGCGGAAACATCTGATCTGCGTGACAGTTGGACGTGCTGTGACAGCAACCACCGAGTTTCACAAGCAAAATATTGACAGATTGATTCACGACGATCGTCTTATCACTCAGAAATTGCAAGCACAATCGGCATTTGACAAGAGCGTGTGGATCACATTATTGCTCTGCTATCTGAAGATAGGTGCTCGATGGGTACCCCGGATGCTGACTCCTGAAATGAAAGCACCGTCTGACTTGCATCTGTTCCTGATAATGAAAGACCATCTGCAGTGACATGTTTCTGATGAAGACGTTGAGAGAACTTTGAGACTGGTTGCGGAAACAGTTCTTACTTCTTCCGTGACGGATTCAGAAAATTTCATCGTTGGCAGAAATTTATCCAATTGGCTGGGGATTATGTGAAAAGTGAATACTGGTAATTAAAGATCACATTCTACGGATTATTTCTGCGTTTTATTTATTAAAATATTCCCAGCCAAACCCAGTTAACGAATGTGGAGGCATTACTTGCCATTCAAACCCCCTTACATCCGATTCGGCGATGCTTCTCTCAATCGACTTTTTCTCAACAGGTTTGTTTATAACTTTGCTATCACTGTCTTCACAGTCGTGGCCTTCCAAAAACCATTTGTAATTGATCAAGTCAGATCATTTTTCTTTTGCTTTCATTTGTAGTCTTCGGAAATGATTCCCTCACCCAGCCTGATACATGATATACGACCCATCCCATCGCACACCCATATACAGCCAGGACTGTTTCCATGGTTGTAAACATAGTAATTTTATTGTATGTTCAGCCGCTAAAACTTACAAGAGTATGTGCGTTTATACAATGATACATCAAGCGATGTGAGTAGCTTTTTCTTCCTCATTTAAAGCAGTTGTCCACAAAACATAATACTGTAGGAAATTTAAACTTCCCGGCAGACAAACTGTGTGCCAGTCCGAGACTACCTCGGGACTTTTTCCTTTCGCGGAGAAGTGCTCTACCGACTGAGCTACCCATGACCCGTCCTCACAGTTTTACTTCCGTAGTACCTATCTCCTACCTCCGAAACTACTTCTGCAGGAAATTGTTGCGTGGCGTTGCAGCAGCCAACCGCAAATGATGTGGTCGATTTTCTAACAACTTCGGGAATTCGGCCAGGTAATATTTACAGAGACCGCCGATATTTCGGCGGGAGTATACCCAGCGATTGTCAAGGCACAAGCAGGCAGTGCCTTGGAAACGGCGGGGTGTATTCCGCCAAAATACCGGTAGTAGGTGTAAATATTACCTGGCTGAATTTCCGTAAGTTTTTTGAAAATTGTATACGCTAGAAGAAACACTGGTCTCTCAGTGTGATCGTTGTCCTCCGCGCCACGACCCCATACTGATGAGGAGGTAATTAGTTTTTGCCGTGACGGGGTGCAGTCCGAACCGCCCGTAGTTAAAGCGGAGGCCTAACACGGCGATCAGGAACTTTGTGGTATATACTAAAGGGGTACCAATGTCGTGCATGCATTCTTGGTACTATTGCTCTATTGGTACGACAGGCGCCAGTTATTGTTCCGCAATTCTCTTATCTGCCGCCGCATGTCTTGCAGAAAGGTCCCTGTAAGGGAAATGTTCGGCTGTTCCGAGGTGGATGTCACTTAGCGAGAGGGTGGACAGTTTCACTGCCCCTCATACGAGGGTGTCCGTTTAGTCTTAGCGTACTGATTTTTGTTACGGCGCTATAGTTCTGGTATGCCGTCTGATCTCTTACATCTATTAAGTATCGGTATTATTCACAACGTATTTCCGTACGAGCAGAAATATAGACGTGTCTCTGAATGAGACTAAGTCGTCAGCCTGTTCTAATTACCTCTTAAATGTCCGTGAGCTCTGCTGGAAGTACCAATGCTTCCGGAGTGTCTAGTCATGGAGCGTGTCAGTTCGTCGTCGTCTGCTTTTTCATCTGTAGTACGTGAACATCTGTGTAGAGACGATGCTCATTTTTCCCGTCCAGTTCACAGTTGCGGCCTCGTATTAGGTTCCATTTAAGGCTCGAACACAGAACCATTTAACAGCCGTGGTTGCAGCGAGATCGCGGCATCAGATCTCTTCAGTTCATAAACGGCGCCATCGCAGTGATAAATCCGCAGCAATACTAGATTGGAAGCAGGCACGTAGGCAGAACAAAGCAGGCAGTGTTTGCTCATTTCGTTTATGACTACATCAAGAAGCTCAAAGGCAGGTTTAAACTGGTTAAACCCGGCTGGTGAAAGGAGCGTTCGTGTTTATGTTCACAGATTTAAGAGGAAAGTCAGTTCTTTATTGTCGAAAGTGTGCCAGCACTCCGAACTACAGAACTGCAATCATTCATCAAACGCAAAGATTATGCAATAAGCCTTTCAATACTGCACGATGTAATTTTGTCATGTGACTGTACACCCGAGATTTCTTCTCCTGCAAGAGACGGGTCTTCAACAACAGTGAGTTACGTCCGGACATATGTAGAGTATGCATTTGGAATTCTAACGAATAAATGGGTAATATTTCAAAGACGTAACACTGTTAAGCTGAAGATTACAATTAGCATTTTTAAATGTTGCTGTGTCCACTAACGATGATGTCCCAGAGATGGTTTCAATTTTGAAGAACCTTTTAAGGATACAGGGGTTGTGCAATCTGGATCATGAAATCTCCAACCCAAGGTGGTGGTTCACTGAATAGAACTAAAATTTTCCGTGATTACATCAGACAATGATGTAAAGTGCCACAGCAGGACAAATGTATCCAAAACTGCTTGGTAACAGTAGTAGACAACGCTGATCAATTTGGTCCCGACTGTGATGAGTAATTTATATCGTTAATGAAATGCGTAATTATATATTTTGTAGCTGCAACAGAGTTAAGTATCGATTACACTGAAGTTTTGAACGGAATTTAAACTGCTGCTATTGACGTAAGATGTACTCAGCTGAAAGAGGATTCCAGGCAGCAAAAAATTTGCTGATCAGCGCTATTTCAAATTTTGAATGGGCACATTCAAGAAAAACCGCTACCACTAGAATACGAACACTGAACAATTCAATAATGATTCCTCCATTGTGTTTTCTCATGATCCGGTTTCGTAGCAAAACCCTTGACCTTACCATCCACATATTTTAAAGAATGTAACTTTGTTTTAATCCTATCGTAATACTGATTGAGAAATGTCGCACATTGGGAGTACCGCTTCACCTCTGCACTAAGTCCAAACCGGCTGGATCCATGGCGGCTGACAACAGCCGTTACCAGAGTTAACAACTCTGCCCGATTCAACTGCGACTGCTACTTCGCCGAGATCGTCGCGTTGCAGCAATGGATGCCGAGCACAGTTCTCCATACGCAATATCGCGGCGAGTTCGCAGTGTTACCGCTGCAGTCTGCTCGGCTCGATTGTTTCACATGAATTACCGGAACGCGCGAGAAAATTACGACGCGAGCTAGTGATAAGTCAATCGTGTGCATCGAGCCTATTGTGTATCCTTGCGAATGTAAATCTGTTTTATTCCTGTGATTATCCAGAAACAGCGATGACGTTAAACTGTTGCAATTTGGTGAGTGATAAAACGTGACGAAAGATAGCAGCCACTAGTCGCTCACTTGCCAACGCAGGTGCCGGGCGAGTTACGTGACTGCGGCAGATGTGTGGCGCCACGTGGTACATCCCGCTCGCTATTCCTGTAAGGCGGCGCACCCACGCGGCCGCCCTGCTTATCGCTAACAGGCGGCTCTTGTCACGTTGGCCGTTTTTCCCGGCGCCGCTAACGCTTACCCCGTATCCCCTCTTACACTCCGCGTGCAGCTTTGAGGGCATCAGGGTGATTTAGGTATATTGCCCTGAAGCTTCGTTACCACCAACAGCGTTACAAAGTAACTATACGTTACGAGCAGAACGTTAAGGTACGTGTGCCGTTTGTTGGTACGCGGGTCAGCAATAAAGTAGGTCTCCTATGACCAAAGGAAAAGCCATGATCACTCGAGAAAGCTACCACATTCACGATTAATTTGTCACTCCTTTATACAATTGTCATCTTCGTCTAGTTCTTTTCCACACTGAAACAAGACCTATGCGGTACAAGTCAGTCCTGCTTTTTGCGCCGCTGACGCACAATGTTTTCCAAGGTATCCGCATCTTCTAAGAGATTTCCCGATGAATTGCCTTGAGATGTAAGTCCGATGGTGGGAGGTCAGGGCTGAACGTTGGAGGGCGTAGCACGTCATAACCTATCTTTATACAGTTTCACCAGTGGTTAAGTGTATAACATTGTATTGTAGTATAAAAGAAAAACCTCTGCAGTAGTTTCTAAGTATTGTGTGGGCCCTATTCAGTCGCACTGTAGTCAGACTGTTCGTTACACTTCTTGGAAACACTTTACGGAAATTTGCATTTTTACACAATGCAGAATTTAAAAAATTTAAGAACTAAAACACAGCAAAATTCAATTTATTTTTATTTTACACATTACTACAATACCGGCGCTTCTCCACTCTCAGATCATCATCATCATCATCATCATGTAGATCCTTTACAGATTCGCAACAGAACCGTGTGGAAAAACATCTGTTACGACAAATTGTATCTGGAATGAACTTATTTCTGTTTACGATGCTCAGAAACAGGTTTTCTCCGAGACTTTCCAGAATCTGTTGCAGTCCAGATAGCTGGAACATAATGTTGAGTTGTCTAGTTCTTTAGTTAGCGGCTTCCGTTTTCTCCATTGAAACATCTTGCCGTTCTTACCGAAGTAGTACGCATCACCTGTCACGTTACTTTCAGTTTCCTTCTACGAATTACTATTGTGATCACTAAATACTCAGGATCATTATCAATGACGTCAAATTCTTTGAGGATTCACTGAGGCATTCTTTAACACCCACATCAGTCTCGCACAGAAAACGTTGCATAGAAGGTCTAGTTTTCCTCGCCACGAAGAAACGGTAACGTTAAACAAAAATGCGACGCCCAAAAACCGTGGCACGTGTAGCTCGACATCCAATTGGAAGGTACACAGAAAGTCTACTTCACCTCACAGGGGGTGTGATTATCACCGGACAAAAAACTTTGGCGGTTTGGGAGACCAACTATAGTAGTTAGGGGGTTAAATCTTCGCTGGAAGTTAAATGTAGCGGCTGTGTAGGAGAGCCCTATTAATCGTCGGACGTGGAAGTGACGACGTTCACGTAATATGGACACAGTCACTGCGCACGCACTACCGTCACTCAGTAAACTGATGCCTCGTTGACTGCCAACCCTCAGGTGACGCGTTTCGTCAGACACTAGCTGGGTGACCGGGCGTTAGCGACACGGGAGGTGGGGTTCCCTGGCTGCTGCATTCGGTGTGACGCCGCTTCTGGGGAGAGGCTCGTGCGTCACCGCGTTCCGGCAGGCTGCGCCGCACTCCCACGTGCTGGGCCGTGACTCAGGGGCGCCTGCCTGGCTTCCTGCGCGGTTTAGCTCGCTACACACTCGCTCGCTGGCAGCGTGCCAATCACCGGCTCTGAAGCTGCTCTTCCGATCTGTCAATGCATGAAGAGCCCACGTCGAAAGTTCGCGTTCACAGTGTACAGATGATGCAAGAGGGCGGACAGGTATATCTGATGCATCGTCCGGACTTTGTTCAACAGCGTATCACTGTATTGAAACTTGCGCGAAGGAGATAGGTACGGAAGAACTGCAGCGTTCACCAGATTTCATGGCTGCTTGCATTAAAAGTTATGAGTGAAAGAAAGCGACAGTTACCATTACAGAAGTTGCGTGTTAACATGGAAAGGTAATTTTACGCAGAGATTTTAATTTGATTGAGAAACCGTCAGCCTCCCACATCTTCGGACGAAACGGACAGCTCAGGGGTACTTCATACTTTCACTTTAATTCCATACAATTTTCAGGTTACTTTTTTTAGTGTACTGTTTCCGATACAGGAATCAAATGTCTGCAGCGAAGCTTTTCTGGTCTTCAGATTGTTTAGTCCAGTCGTCCTCAACTGCGTATACTGTGTTTACACTTTCGGACCGTCTAATAAACGAATGAATGAATGAATTTTGTGCTATACGCGTTTCGCGTTTGTTCTTTGCAAGGCATCTTCAGTGGACTGGAATGTGTGCATATATCTGCTTTTATTACGTAGTTCATATTTCGGACATTGTATACGTATGTAACAGTTACGGCAGTTTGCTTTTCTGTGATTTGAAGTTATACTTACAGGTTTCGTGAATGTTGTTCTAAACGTGTTTTTGTTCCATTGTTAGTGCTGCTGTTCTTATAACTGACATGAGAGAATTTATGTTCAGAGTTAAGAGCACTAGGAACTATACAGTATTAGATCTTACGTTTTGATTGGTGCTGCCAATTGTAGAATGTTTGTGGCAAGTACTGTTTTTTATATCCGATATGTTTACAAGTGCGCGTGTAAAATACTTCTTTCGGTATGATTAGGTTAAGGTATATTGCTTTACTTAAAGTAATTATGTATGTGTGTTTTGATGTTACTACCTGTACAAATATAATTTTTATCCTATTTCTTCTTCTTTATCATACGTTTGTTCTCAGTGATGGCTTTCTGGATGCGTTAGTTTTCCCCATTCTAGTTTTTCCTTATCTGGGAAAATGAAGCTAGCAACCAATACAAGAGTGAAACAGATCTAAACACTGGGAAACTGATTTTAATAGCAACAGCAGCAGCACATAGGATTGGCTGCCTGAAGTCTTCCTCTTCCTGCCGGTTAGAAGTACAGGGTCCAGCAGTCAAGTGCTTTGAGAACGAAGGAGAGAGTACACATTTTACTTGGGTGACTTTAAACGGGCGTGTTGGGCGTGGCTGAAGCAGGTGTCATTAGGGAGACGAGTGGTAAAGAGGAAGCATGTTTTGTAGTAAATGTCTGGCGTGGATAGTTAGCTTTCTTTTCTGAGGTCGATGGACACAGAATCGCTTGAGCATTTTTCAAAATAAAGGTGGTTATAAATAAGCAGTACCAATTATGTCATTGACTCAAATCGTTAATGAATACCTATAAAACTAAATATCTCGTTACAGTAAAAATGATGTTCAAAGGAAATTACTTTTCATGCTGTAGTTTAGTTTGTCGCTGATGTTGTGAGGGGGGAGGGGAGAAGGAGATATATATATATGTGAAAACTGCTGTACCCTTAAGGCAAACTTTTTCACTGAAGGAAGAGTAACAATAGTTATAAATGTTACGAACATTGAGCTCCCACATTTCGCCGTTATGTATCTTTTTCGTTTCTCAGTGATACCGACTTTTGTGGAAGTTACTGACACTACACCGATTACGAAATGAATGCTTTTAGCAAATGGCATATGGTTAACAACTAACAATTTGCGTTCGTGTCCTATACTGTTTAACATAATATTGTTCCTTTTTTCGAACTCTGGAAAGCCTTTAACATTTACGATAAAATCATTGTTTCTGAGTCGTGAACGGCGAAATTTAAATTCATTGATTGATCGCTTACTGCAAGTCATAAGCAGTAGCTAAGTACGAAGTGACATTCTCCACATAACGCACTAACTTACGAGGGGCGCAAGACAAAATTATTGAGTATCATATTTGCATAATATTGCGTAAGTAATACGAGTTAAGCGTTCGGAAACTCCGCCGCAAATTTGAAGACTGATGTACAAATGAGCAGTTGTGTTTTTAAGAAGGCAAGGCGTGCAAAGTACACTAGTTAGCTACAGAAATAGTGGCCTGCAGCAGGGGCGGGCAGATACTGCAGCTGAGGAACTTATCTCGAGATACGCGCAGTGAGTGTTCAAGGGAACAAAGATAGCGACGCGCGCTGAGGGCACGTTGCAGTGAAAATGTAGCTCACCATCGCACAGAAAGTGGAACAAGTGCCCCAGCACCTGCTGATACGGAATCGCTGCCTTAACTCCAGTTTGATTTGTCACGTGGAGGTACGTGCGTCTATTTAGCACTGAGAGACTTCTAAGGCCGGGGATATCTGAGTAAATAGCAGGTGGCTGGCAATGAAGTGCTTAGCTGCGATGCTTTCTTCCTATGTATCACGTTCTTATCTGTGAGCAGTTCCTCAGCTATTCACAATGTGTGATCCATATACTACGCTCACTGTCAAGATAGCGCACACTGCCACACTAAAAGTTGTAGAAGATCTAGGGTATTTAGAAGTTGGTAACTTATTTGCGATCGTAAAATTGGCTTTGTACACATGCTTTACGCGAATGATCCTTCGACGTTCAATTCTCATGAAATGAAGTTCTATTATCGCTGGGTATCGTTTAGGATACTTTGTACATTATGTTGCAAGACTTCGAACAGCGAAAGCAACCTGGTCCATATGCCAAAATACACACACACACACACACACACACACACACACACACACACACACACACACACACACACACACACACTATAAATAACAAATAGAAGTTAGTCTAACATATACTTCGTTAGGTTGGAAACAGATAGGTAAACATACCAAAGAAGATGGAGTCGCCATATTTACGTTGTGAAAAACAGTGTACGACGAAATAGTTTTATCGAGTGACAAAAGAACAATAGTCCACCACAAAAAAGAGTGAGAAACATAGTGAACAATGTGTGGAAGACGAGAACACAGATGTGATTATATAACGGTGATAAACGTGGTGGTACGACCTCCAGACTAGATGTAGATGTGAGGAACAGATCAGCATATCGTTAAGTAATTATTTTTTTTACAAAAAATCGAAAGTGAACTGTTTAATAATCTAAAACTAACGAAACTATCGTTATAGATCCCAATGATGATGCCTTAGAACAGGAGAAGGCGAAACGCGTATGGGATAAATGAAGTAACTAGCAGCAGGAAAAGGCAGTTTTATTTACAAAACAAGTATTTATGTGCTTGCTGCGGAGGATAGCCACACAAACTTGTTATTTAAATTATTGCAGCTGACTGGGAACAGTTCAGCTTCAGAGTATTGGCATTAAGCGCTACCTGCAGAGATGTTTGAACAGTGGAAACGCGATTCTCTCTTCCTAGGCAACATTATGAAACTGAACGATTCACTTATCGGTCCCATATTGGGCAGTGAATGATCTACCACCATCAAAATTCTGTTCCTTTACTGGAAAACCTATTATATATTACTCTAAGTTTTCAGGTCAAAAATTAAACAGAGAACCTACATCCCTATAGTACAGGGCTATTACAAATGATTGAAGCGATTTTATAAATTCACAGTAGCTCTCCATTCATTGACATGGTCACGACACACTACAGATACGTAGAAAAACTCAAAAGTTTTCTTCGGCTGAAGCCGCACTTCAGGTTTCTGCCGCCAGAGCGCTCGAGAGCGCAGTGAGACAAAATGGCGACAGGAGCCGAGAAAGCGTATGTCGTGCTTGAAATGCACTCACATCAGTCAGTCATAACAGGGCAACGACACTTCAGGACGAAGTTCAACAAAGATCCACCAACTGCTAACTCCATTCAGCGATGGTATGCGCAGTTTAAAGCTTCTGGATGCCTGTGTAAGGGAAAACCGATGGATCGGTCGTGGTGATCATGATCAGCAATTCATGTCATGGCCTCCACGCTCTCCCGACTTAACCCCATGCGATTTCTTTCTGTGGGGTTATGTGAAAGATTCAGTGTTTAAACCTCCTCTACCAAGAAACGTGCCAGAACTGCGAGCTCGCATCAACGATGCTTTCGAACTCATTGATGGGGACATGCTGCGCCAAGTGTGGGAGGAACTTAATTATCGGCTTGATGTCTGCCGAATCACTAAAGGGGCACATATCGAACATTTGTGAATGCCTAAAAAACTGAGTTTTTGTATGTGTGTGCAAAGCCTTGTGAAAATCTCAAATAATAAAGTTATTGTAGAGCTGTGAAATCGCTTCAATCATTTGTAATAACCCTGTAGGTAGGCTACGAGATATTTCAGAATTACTTGTAAATTAAATTTAAAATAATGCGTCAATCAGCGAAGAAAATAAAAGCATATCGTTTTCTGGGATATTATTTCGACACAAAGAAGCATGAAAGGAGGAGTTTCACACTTCTTGCTAGAGCGCACTTAGTTTTCGATTGATACGAACTATGAGCGAAGCTCCTTATGGCAATAAGCTTTGCAGTGTAGCTCTGACCTCTGACAAAGTTCGAACAGTCACTGAGCGACAGTTTCCAGTAAGTAATTATAATGCTACGCTTCATTAATGATGGAATCTGCTTTTAGAATGGCTGCCTCCTTGCTTGCCTACTGCATGCTAATTCAACTTTCTAGCGTGGCACCCGGAAACTTGTTCTGCGTTGAGAAAGGGATTTTGAACAGCAATGCTGGTTTCTGCTCTTTCCGACAATAATTAGCTGCTACAGGGAAACACTGTCTTCTGGCACGATGAGGCTTGGGCTTCTACATGCATTTTTTCATGGATTAATTCAAGTACGGCTGGAAACTATTTTAAACTTCTTGGTGCCGAGACGTGCAGTTCCTTTCGGACTGCGTAGAGCTCTTACTTTAATACACAGTCAGCGTTCAGTGACGACAAATACTACTACTAACCTCATTTTGTTAGCAACATTACCGGATTTGTTGAGAGTGACGTATCCCCGCTCTGCGTAGAGCAGCAATAACATTACTTTCCGTTGGCAAGCCTGCAGCTGTCCTTTCAGATGGCTCGCAGCCGTTGCCAAGCAACGCGCCGGGGGCTTCGTGCAGCCCTCCTTGCTTGATAGCCCCAATGTACAGACTCATTTACTTGCGAGTAGGCCTTCGTTGCCCAGCAACGCTCTTGCCGTTTCATAACACCGACTGCTCCCTACTTAGCCAAGGCTACGGCAAGTTCATAGCAGGGCAGCTCTCTAACTGCCACGAAAAAGGAGGGAGGGTGTAAAGGATATCACACGCGATGCGAGGGTGTCAATCATTGAAACGAAGGCGTTGTTCATTGCGACGGAATTTTTTCACGAAAAAATCATCAACTTTCTTCTCCGAATGGAGAAGTATTTTGTTGACTCCCACATTCATAAGAAGAAATGACCATCGTAATAAAGTAAGAAAGCCGAGTTCACACGGAAACATTTATTCGTTTCTCCGACGTGCTATTTGCGAGTGGAGAAGTAGAGAAGTAGTGAAGTAGACGAAGTCTTTCGATGAACGTTCAGCCAAGCACTTGATTGTGAAGTGGAAGGTAGTTGTGAAGAAGTACTTCAGTTCATATACATCTACACACCTGTCAAACTTTCGTTGTCATTAGTACCTGAGTCATACAGATTGTTCTTTCTGGAATAGAGCCACTAAAGGAACTAGTGAAGGACGTTTGTCCAGCAATATAGAATACGTAACACTTTAATTCATTTCTTTTATGTGAAAAAGGAAATAATTAGGATGAAATAAGCGAAGATGCAAAGACATGAAGTAGTACTCAGAAATGCAAATCTCGAGATGTTCTAATCTGCCGTATAGTTAATGTATCTTAGCATTTCATTTCATTGACTAGTTCTCACTAATAGTTTCAAGACATTTTAATTTTATTGATTTAGTCCCCATCTATTCATTTTCATTTCAATGCACGATATGAAAATTCTCAACTGTCACTACATGCTTAGCGCAATAACGTTTTTATAGCCAGTCCAAAGTTTCGGAAGGTGCGCCGTCCAAATGAAATCCTATCAGACGAAATTTACCCAGACTGGCAACAAGAAATCGAAGCTATGTGGACAGACACTTCCATACCCCACACTGTGGAGAAGGTGAAGAGCTCTAGAAATAGCAACTTTTGATGGGTATTTGGTTGCATTGTGACATGGTTCGTGTTTGCTGAATTGTTCCCATGTGACATTTGCACAGGACGCGGCGGAAGTGCCAAAATCACATGGCGCTCGGGGCCAACAATTTCTTGGTGAAAATAACCACTTCCACTCTTAGCTGAGACCAATAACGAGATTCTATATTTTAAAGGAGCTCACGATTCTCCTCAAGCAATTACCAATTTAATTACTTCCAATACATTTGTTTCAGTCATTGAAGATTACCTATCGACGAGATGCAATTCTTGTCTCTGTTACTGGTTTGTGGTAACAGTCTCCGTAGGAGTTTATGTTAAGTTTGACAAAGTTTTAATTGCTTCTGAAATAAGCAGTTTTGTTTATTTGCAGCTACGCGTCTGCTGTCCCGATACACACCGATGTCCCCGCGCACAGTACCTTAGCACGCCGCTAGACTATCCAAGACGAAATGATTGATCATTCATTAATTTGAGATGTACTGAGCCATTTTATGTTGGATAGTCTAGCGGCGTGCTGCGGGGTATCTATGTGGATCGGGACTGCAGACGTGTCGCTGCAAATAAAACTAAATACGTAACTATTTTTTCGAGACCGTAATGATTACCCTTGTTGTACAGTACCGGCGGCGGCGGCCGCCGCCGTCGTCGTCGTCGTCGGAAAGATTCATAATTTGAGCTGGACACGGATGCAGCATGATTATTCTTTTGAAAAGAACGTACCCTTTTAGTACTGACTGCGTAATTTACAGGAAACTAAGCAAAGCTAAACCAGATGGGCTCGGTCCGGATTCTTTGCCCTCGAGTCTCCCGACCGTAAATTTTCTGTGTTAATCACTCTGTCAAGTCCTCTAGCGTCTTTTCAAAATCAAACATATCAAGCTCTTTACCACTATCTGAAGAACATTACTTCAATTATTCTACCTCAACGCTGGGGAACTACTATCGCGCAACGATTCGACTATCTCAGACGATTCTTATCTCTGGAGCAATTATAAATAATTATATTTTCAACACAAGCACTGATGGGCCAGTGGAAACGCGTCTGTAATCCACAATGCTGCCCTATTTTCCTTAAAATGCTTTGCTCAATGATTTGCCGGATTTCGCAAGTTTCCCCGAGTGAAATTCCCTATTATTTCCCTAATTTCCAGACAAGTTTTGGAATTTTTCCCTGACAAATTGCGATCTCAAGCGCAAGTTAAGACGTAAGTTCACGATGTGTTTGCAGCTACGGTACAAGAAACAATAGTGCAAACGAGAAAATATCTGAAGAACCTGCAAGCAGATGGCGTTTCCTGATGTGAGCGAAAGTCTAAAATATTATCAACACATTTGGAAATGCAATGCTTTAGATGGAGAAAGGACTTAAAGAGTGCTTCATTAAGACAACTGATTTTATTTCAATAAAACGAAACATTTGGTGACAAGAATACGCACTTCCTTGTAGCCGCACGACAAATCTGAAATACCTTCACTGATCTCAGAAATAACCTCAAAATAGTAGGCTCTTTAAAGACGTTTATAAGGCGGGAAAAAACTGCGTAAACCAACACTGTAGATGACCGCCAGTAAAATGTTGGTTCTATGTTTTCGTTATTGTCGGTTATTACCCATTGTGTTATATCTATTATTATAGAGGTATGTGTGATTTTTCTTTCGAAAAAAATCAAAGAATATAGTGTACAAACTGCCAACGACAATTTTTACTTATCGTCCATGCTTTCTGACAAACTACTTTTCAAGTGCCAAAATGTACTAGAACGAACAAAATGTCTATGAAACGCCACACTGTACAACGTATTTGCGGTGACAGTCTTAATTCCTGCCTGCTGAGGAGCACCGCAGTCCTGGACCTATGGATAAACCAAGAAAATCCGCTGAATTACGCCACATAAACAGAACCTGCCTGTGGGCAGATCGGTGAGACTGGATCAGACGGGCAGGGCCTTCACATTAGTGGGAACCAAATGGTTTGAGATCGGCAGGCGTCATCTATTACAAATACCCCTAGAAACGGCCCGCGGTTTTGACCCGTCGCGGAAATCCACTCGTGGGCCAGCAATTCAACACAAGCACTGATGGACCAGTGGATGTCGATGAAATGAGACCACGGTGATCACTTCGTGCAACAGCGAACTTTTTCAAATACTCAGAATAAATAATGAGGGTAAGTAGCAACTCACTGTAAATGTGTTTGCTGAGCCACAGTCAAGCACGTAGAAAAGAATCACGCTCTCCCAACTAACTTTTCCGCCATAGCTTTTGTCAGGAAACGAGAGGGCACACACATTCACACTGTGACAACTCATGCGCACACTACCGTCATCTCCGGCCACTGCGTCTGCAGTCTCTCAGAATCAGACCCGAACAAATCACTCCTCATGCCTCCCTGCCTCTCGTCAGTAGCTGCTATGTTAGCGACAAGAAGTGGTGGCAGCACTGAGGGGTTGGGGGGGGGGGGGGGTGGCAGGAAGGAGAGAAGCAGTAGTGGGGGAGTAGGGAATAGGCGGACGTACTCAGCTGCACCCAGCCAGTGACGATGCATAACATCAGTAAACAAACCATGTCATCTAGTGAGAGAAAAAAACGAGATTTCAGTTTTTTTCTAATTACCTGATATTTCCATAATATCCCTGAGAAGTTTCATAAGTTAGCCAGGTAGATACCAAAGTATCTTTCAAAATCAACAGCAGAAAATGTTAAATTGTTTTCATTATTCGAACCTGAAGAAACTATTCTCCTGTGTCAATTCCGTAATAGCAATGACAACCTAGGGGCAAAAAATATTTATGCTCTGCGGCAATGTTCTTCGAAATTTTCTAGGGAACGGGGGTTTTACATTCTTAGTGAGAGAAGTTGGTTAGTGTTATCTGGCCGTCTTCAGGCGTATGTGTTAGTTTAAACCGAAACACTCAAGTTTTGTTCCGCACTGACCATAGGGGCATTTTTCGACCTTCGCCGCTCTCCGTCAGAAGTTACGGAAGGACACTACACATTATAAACTTTGTCATGGGTTGCTACCGGTGAACTACAAAATTCCGTCGGTAAACTGCCTGAAGGAAAGGCACTTTCTTTTTTTATTTATTTTAGAAAGGGTGAGTTCTCTTAATGCTTAAGACAAACGACTATGTCAACATATCACAGCAAAACCGCAGTTGTTTTCTTCTCTTCGCGCACTGACAGTGTTGCCTAATACGAAATGTCCTTAGATAAGAATCTATTTTATTGATAGCAGGCCATCCAGCGATGTTCGAGTAATTGAAAATTTAACTACCGTGATACATACTCTTACAGATAACCGGCTCGTAACTACTCGAAAACTATTCAATCTCTAATTTGTGTCTGCCGTAGTGTCAATTAACCCGCACATTTCAGGTAGTTTCTCTGTCTTGACACCTTTCATTCTACAGGAAGAATAGGCTGTTGGAATAAAGACCCACTGTATAGTTATGCGACCTGGTAGTGGCCACAGTGAGTCCCAAATTGGAATATCTACGAGGGGGTTTGAGTTCTGGTTTTATGTATCGTTGTGAGCAAATTATCCTTGGTTGCAAGACAAAAACCGGAAGACGGTACCCATTTTTAATTAATTACGGTGCAATACGAGGTGTGTGTGTGTGTGTGTGTGTGTGTGTGTGTGTGTGTGTGTGTGTGTGTGTGTAGAAATGGAACTAACACTGCAAGCGATATGGCTTCGCTATGTTCTACTTGTGTGTACTGATCTCTTCCAGATGTTCAGTCCGACTTTCAGCTCTGTACAGCCATCACGAGATTTTTAAGAGCGCCACCAGTGAAGTTATGTTTTTGTTGTGTGTTATGAAACTGGAACACAGGAATTTAGAACAACGTTACATCAAGTTGTGTTAATTTTTGGGGACCTTTGATAAGTTTAAACAGGTCTGTAGGGGACATTCCTTATCAAGAGCCCAAGTTTTTCGCTGGCACATTTTTTCGGAGTCCGAGAACACGTTCAAGACTAACCTCGCTCAGGAAGACCAACCTCAAAAGCCAACGAAAACGAACGCTCGCGTGCTCTTATGACATCACACCGGCGTCTTACAGTAAGGATGATTGGTGCTCATGTCATACAGCCAGTTGCATCACGGAATTTACTGCAAAAGGCATTCCTGTTTTTCTACAGCCCGTATTCACCTGATCTGAGTCCTTGTGACTTTGCCAAAAAATAAGTCACTTGAATGGACATTTTGGGACTCTGGAGAACATTCAAAAGAGTAACCGGCATTTTAAAGCCCCTACCAGTTTAAGCCTTTCAGTACCACTACAGTGACGGAACGACTCCGCCGGTGTATAGTTGCACAGAGTAATGTCTCTCAGTGGCCATAAGTGTCTAGTGCACCTGCGGACCCGTCGTCTGCAGCCAGTGTGGTGCTCGCCGGTCGCGGCATGTGATCGCACCGCCGCGGCCACAGAGGAAGTGGGCCAATCAAGGCGGCCGAGGCAAATTGCCCGCGCCGAACCGGCCTTGGGAGCCGGCGAACTGGACAGCCAAGCCAGCCTGTGGGAGAGCAGGGCCCACGCCACAGCTGCTGCGCCCACCACTCGCCACGATTGCTGCCGTCACTGCCTCATTCCTTTGCAGTCTTCCCGCAGATACCTTTTATACAATGCCGCGGTGTCCAAACTGAAGACGGCAACGATGTATCGGATATATCCATCTCGAGGGCTAATGTTCACATTAGCTGAAGCTTTGTCTACTGGCCCTCTCGCGCCATTCAGTACCGATCGGCCATCATGTCATCCGTTGCTAATGGCGTCATCAGGCGGGGTATGACGTCACTACACCGCTCTACTGGTAGTCAGCTTGCCAGGCCCGGAGCTGCTACTTATCACTAAAGGAACTGCTCCACTGGCATGAGGCTGTGTGAACACGAAGTGCTATGGAGGTGAAATTGCTTGTAGATGGAAAGTGTCAAAAGCGCTGCCAGGTGCCAAGAATTTCGTTAACCGTCTTAATAGCTAGCCGCTATGGCCGAGCGGTTCTAGGCGCTTTAATCCGGAACCGCGCTGCTGCTACGGTCCCAGGTTCGAATCCTGCCTCGGGCATGGATGTGTGTGATGTCCTTCGGTTTAAGTAGTTCTAAGTTCTAGGGGACTGATGATTTCAGACGTGAAGTCCCATAGTGCTTAGTCATTTGAAGTCTAAATATCACGTGGCGGCAGAGAGCGCCGCAACCCCAGTGTTGGTCCTATAGTCCCCTCATTTTCTGTTTATAGGAAATACCTGGTGCGTCCTTTCCAGAGTATTGAACGAGTGTCTCTTGCTTCCTCGTATAGTAAGTGAGAAACAATCAAATGAACTGAAAACTTCGTAAACGCGGCACTCCATACCGCGCGCGGTCGATCATGTACATATTTACTTTTATGTATTTCCCTTCGCTTAAACCGTTATTTATGCAACCTGTCGCTGCATAATTCGATGAGTCCAATGCGCATAATTACGTCTTTGCTCCCTTTTTCTTTTCTAGGAATAGGGCCAATATCTATGGAGTTATGCCTCAAGTAACTAGTGGGCTACGTAAGGAAGACTAAGGGGAGAGCCTCAATGCGATTTCATCGACGAACGTGAAGGATTAAGGAAGTGTTAACGTGGACAATTCGGGAAACTTTGAAATCCCTTGGATGATATTCAAGGCAATGATTACCGTTATTACGTTGGAAAAGATGAGGAAACGCTCTGGATAACCAATTCCTTATCTATGTCGAATAAAAGGAAATAAAATTTGAAAGTACTGCCAGGCCCGAGCCGCGCGGGCGGGTAGAGACGTTTCCTCTAAATTGGACGTGTTTATGAGAGTCGTGACAGACAAAATTGTTGCTTACACAAACCTACATATTTACGAACAGAGATGTACATTCAATATGTGAAGAGATTAGGTTCTAGGTTTACTTCTTCGGAGATGAAAGTTCTTTGTGGAGTTCTATTCTTCATCGCTCTCACATGCCCAATGCCCGGAGAGCCTGGAGACGTACTGGTACAGGGATGGTGGCTTGCCGAGCCGAGTTTTCCTGTAACAGATTTCTGTTCCTACTGAGAAGCATGAGGACTGATGTGGGAAGTATGATAAATTAACAGCCATCACGGAGATCTACAAGGACTGAAGTTAACTGTAAAAACAGTTACTCCTTACCCGAATTTGTGACCATTGATGAAGTGCTGCTTCCCTTTCTAGGTCGGTGTAGTTTCATCGAAAACATACCTGTCAAGCCGGCAAAGTAAGGCCCGAAATTTTATGCCCACAGCTTTGTGATGCTGCTGCAAACAATCAAAGTCCTTACTTTACATCGGACACAGCGCCTGCTATAACATTTGCGTTAACGCAATGGCACCGTAATTAGTAAGTCTACAACTGTCGCATGTTTTCAGCAAACATTCCAGAGGGGAACGACAGTTTGTAACTCTCACCAATAGAGTCCAACAATCCACAGACTAGTGAACGTCAGCGTACGACCTATGTGTGTGTACAGATAGAGGGTCTTGATAAAGCAGCTCTCTCACAGCCAAAGCATAAGCATAACCTATGCTAGCTGCTTCTGATAGAAGCATCTGTTAATGTGTACAGATAGCTGGGAAACAAGAATTTTAGCCTACTGTAGTTCGTCCAAACGCACTAACTTTCAGAGAACGTTATGCCCAAGTTAGAGTTCTAGATTTAATTCTGTAGACGCAAACACTGTCTCTACGACCGCTTTCTATTTACGGACGAAGACTGCCTTATCAAGACCTAATAAAATTTAAGTTAACTGCTCTCATATTGACTATGCACGTCACGGTGTTGACGCTTGATGTTTCTAAATTCTGTTTTTCTCTGTATGTATGGCGTATTTGACCAATGACAGGCGACGTTAGTCAGTCCTGGTACGAGCTAACATGTGCAAGCCCGCCACCGAAACGCCTTCAAGTAGCTGCTATCTTCTAGTAAAATATACCGACTATGGGCTCTCCGTAGAAGTAACTTCAACGCAGATTTGATTACGCTTACAATTGCTCAATGACCAAAACATAACGGTCTTACCATGAATCTTTTATATTTTTGTACTTTCCACACTTTAATAAGTTTCACGAATCACTTAGCTTTGCGTACGATGAAGTTTCATGACTGCAAGGTAGCTAGTACGTACACCACTGCAATATGGGAAACATAAGGAACCGCTTTGATTAACAATGGTAACTAATAATGCTGGGATACCACTGGCTACTAAGTAACAAACATGCTCGTATTAAACTGGCCAGCGGCCATTATGGCAATATCACAGACGAGTCCACCAGCTTCATTTAGCCGTTTTACGAGGTTCACAAAGTGATACGCTTACACTGCAGACAGTTTCTCGTGTTGTGACGCTACTGTTTATCCACAGTTTCCTATAACTGACTCGCCTCCCCAGATTTTTCTGTCCAGGCCTCAATATGTGTAGGAATGCCATTACTTCTATGTTACTTACTAAAAAATATAGCCCCTTCCCTCTTACCTGTCTCTTATCCCACCACGTGGGCACGGCGGGTCCCAGAAGGAGTAAATCTGACCGTTTCAGCCACCTAAGTCGAACTGGCTAGGGCAGCATAAGGCCATTTACGTTTTTTGGCGTGACAAGTGGAAACGACGGATGCCTTTGACAAGACTGCAGAGTTGCGCAAACGACATCTACGTCAAAATTGCACAATAAGATTCTGTTCTGTGACTCCAGGGGTACGTGTCGATCACATCTGATATGGTTTCACGCTTCCTGCGACATGTACACAGTGGTTATAATTAAACTTTCGGTACTTTTTCCAGTGCAGACGGGTTAGTATTTACCGTATTGGTACCTAACTTTATAGGAATGATGATCCGACTGTCGCTGCAGGAATCGTGTCGTTAGTGGTATTGCCATCAGGAGCAGGTGCTCCTACGGCTATGTACGGTTGAAACACCACAATCACTGTGCACTATTGTTGCAGACAGTCAATATGGGTCTGGACGAGGCGAGCAGGGCTTTACTCGTAAAGCTGTTTCAAAACAGGAATGGTTCTGTTGCTCTTCGCGAGTATCTACGCATTAAAGGGAAATGGAGGTCATCTTTACGCACCGGGTTTGGAAGTTCGAATTAACTGGGGATCTGGGAGCTGCTTCTGGGATAGGCCGAAGGCTAGTTGCGCCACACGTTGTTGGCGATATTACAGTTGCCATGGCTGCGAATGTTGGATGCAGTGTGCGATCTTCAATCTGTGCACGAGCTGTGTCACGACAGCTGAACATTCCATGGTGTACCGTTCGGGAAGTGCTGCGATCAGTTGTGAAACGGTACCGGTACAAACTTGCAGGGTTTCGTGGATGCAAATGGTCGTCACTTCGAGCAACGTTGCTAACATGAAACGTCAACAAGGTACGCAGTAAACAAATTTTACCCTCTTATCTGGAAATTAAAATCTTTGAATAGTTTACCCATTAGTTCTCTCCCGCATGTCCTTACAAATTTTCCCTAAACGTTTCATTGTTCTAAAATCACTCGTTTGTAACGGGAGCCCTGAAGTAGCGAAACTTTATCATCACCATCTGAAGTAATTGAGTGTGTTGAAACGGTTTCATTGTGAAAAAGATATTTTCAATTACTTAAGTGAAACCCTATACAAGTTGCTGAGAAGGCTAGAAAAAAAGAAACGACTGATCTCGTCAATTACATAAGAAAGGCGTACACTTATCCAGAGTTAAGTAATCTAGCACTAACTAAAGCTCAGCAGTGGCAGACAAAGAACAGATAATGAGCTCTGATGCAAAATCAGTATCTCATGCATAATCAGCAAGTTGTAGCAAGTGAAATAATGTGGCGATCGCATTTTAAGAGTTAACGTCTGAATTTCTGTGATAAGCACTTTGAGAACTATGGTTACACAGTTCGCTATATCCGGGGTTTGGAATACTTGTGCGCTCTTGCTGAGATAAGCGGAGTTTCTCATGTAGCATACAGGCGGACTATGTTTCTGTCTTGCAGCTTAAAGATTGATCGGTAACTTAACTGAGGTCTAGAATACTTTAAGTGTGACAGTTTGTGACCTTAAGCCTGCTTATGTGGAAACTAGAGTGTGACGTATCTTGCACTCTATTGAAGTGTCACTACACACATCATTAGACTTTTTTTACCTAACCGAATATTTCTGTGGACAGAGATGCAGACAATTTATTAAAATCATTGCCGCTGCTGGCCTTACATTGGGCACCTTCAGAATCTATCTGGCCTAAGCGACATATCGAGAACGGAGTGTCCACGACAAGAGTTGTCACTGTTTTATTGGCAGAAAAACATGTGTAATGTGTATAAATTTCTAGGTACATCTGTAAGGTTAATTCGAAATAATAATGCAGGTATTGGGTAATACCCCATCCGCCTTAGGAACTGACAAAAAAATTCGAAGACTTAGTAGTGCCCACTGCAATCTGCATCTCAGATTCCGCCGAGGCAGTCTAAGATACGCTCTTACGCAATTTCTCTGCGGCAGGTGCCGGCTTCCACGTGCTGCTCAGCGCACATTCGATGTATGGTTTTAAGTTGTTTAAAAGCTCTCATTTCCAGTCATTTGATAATCGAGCCCCAGCAGCCTCAAGTCTGGACTAGAAAGCGCGCCTGTTAATATATTGCGCTTAGCCCTAAGGCTGTGTTCGGCAACAGCAGACATTTTACATCTATATGATTCAGTTACAGTGAGTTGCCTTCTTGAGTGACAAATTGGCAGTTATTGTCGAAAGCTCGGGGGGGGGGGGGGGAGGGGGGCAGAGGAGAAACAAATATAATAAGCTAATTCGGAATGATGTAGGTTGCAATAGTTATTCGGAGATGAGGCGGCTTGCGCAGTATAGAGTAGCATGGAGAGCCACATGAACCAAGCAACAACTCGACAACTGCATCGAGAACAGTTTACTATACGAAGCAGCCCGTTGTAAAACTTTGTGGTTAGATGAATAATTTGTTTCGCAACAGGAAACGTCACAAATCTTGTTTGCAATGTACTGTCTGAACTTCAGTTCCTATGGTAACTGTCTCCCCTCAATCTTAGAAAGACTTGTGTGACAATTTTAAGCACTGCTTGGGATGGCATTTACATCTTCCTCAACCGCAATTTTGTGATCCAGGAGACTGCTCGCATAGTAACCAAAGTATTTGATTTCTTTCACCATAGGTAAAGTCCACATGAAAGTGGCTGTAGCCCTAAATGAAATTGGAAGGCTAAATACTGGGTGTCTAACGACTGTTACAACCTGTACTGATTGACAGGCATCGATCCTCCTGAAACGTGGGTAAGTAGCCGAAAATAGCGGAACGAAAGAAGTCCACGAAAATGAGCTACATACACTGCACGAGCACACTGAAGACATTGGATCAAGTCTACGAATCTTCTTACAGTCAACCTCTCCACTAAATACAGCAGCGAATTAAGCCAGAGAAAAATTGTGGGCAGCCGAAACAAGTGGTCTCCATACAGCGATAAAGCCAGCAGAATGCTTTCCAGCTTTACAGACCATATGGGGATCATGGAGCCGTTTACGAACAAGCACTGGCAAATGAGGGTACTTACAGTGGTCACCACAGTGTGAATGTGGATACTTACAGCCAACGATAGATCTTTTCACCTTGCCTCATCCTTGCAACGAAGATTTTTTCTTCGCACAAGCAAATGCTGTAGTAGTTGCTCGTTTCTGGGCAACAAATGGTTTCAGTTTTGTATGTTTGTATACATATGAAGTTGGCGCACTACCTTGGGAGATTCGAAGATGAGCCAGGCCTTGGTCGAATCCGCGCGTCCGACCGTGGCTGGTTGGTACACTGACCACCTTGAGTGTTTGTTTTGCGGTTTCTTATGCTCGTTCACGCAAATGCTGGGGTTGTTCCAAATTTCCGCCTAAGATGATACGATATACCAATCGCTGAAATACAACAAATTTTTACACGATTCATAAGCGACACGACTTCCCTCTCTTAAGGTCACTCGCGATCGCGGCAACACAGAGGGGCTTCCGGAAGTAACAAATTCGACAAACCTTGATTAGAGCGGAACTCTTACTACATCTAACACTATATTACACAAGCCGTCTTGCAGTGTTCGGAGAGTCCTTTCTGTACCACTTCTCCCTTTTCCAGTCGCGAATAGTTCGAGAGAAGGAAGATTTCGGTAAGTCCCCGTGCGGTTTCTAATCTCGCAAATTTTTATCTTCACGTTCCTTTGGCGATATAGAGCCCGAAGCAATTCATTTGTTGACTCTTCTAGTAACGTACGCTCTCGAAAATTACAGTATGCAGAAAGTCTCGTGCAACTTCTGCCACTGGGGTTGCCTGACCATCACCGTGACGCTTTTGCGCTTGCTATTTGGATTTGTAACTAAACTCGCTGCTCTTTTCGGCTCATCTCTATTACCTTAACAGTCCTACGCCGTACGGATCCCATACCGGCGACCAATATTTTATGTACTGATCGAACGAAGGTTTTGTAACCTACCTCCTTTGTTGACGGACAACATTATCCGAGTATTCTTCCAATGAATCTCAGTCCTTTCATCTGCCTTCTTACGATTAATTTTATGTAGACGTTCCACTTCAACTGTCTCCCTACTCGTCTTCTGAGGTCTCTTACTGATCTGACTCCTGTGATTGTTCTGCAATCGTGTAATGATACAATAACTTCTTTCTGTCGGGTGTGTGTACACAATACGTTACATTTGTTCATGCTCAGTGTCTATTGTCACTTCCTGCAGCAAGCGCCCATCCTCCATACTAGACAGGATTTACGCTAAGGAAACCTTTCTCTGAACAGTTGTGTGCCTTAGCAGAACAGCGGGAGTAATGGTTGGCTTTCCAGCAGGTGACCCCACCTGCGCCGCAGACATGAGTGAACAGTGTAGGGCTTGGTTTCTTCTCGCATAAAAGAAATGAGCGGAGCGTGAGTAGGGGGAGTTGGGAGAGGGGAGCTGGTGTATTGGCAGGCACGACAGCGCCGACTCTCAGGAAGCACGGCACAGCGCAGCGCAGCACGCCGCTATTTACAATGCGGCACGAATAGCGATGAGCAGCTCGCCTAGCCTGGCTTCCCCTCGGCGCCACCAGCCCACGTCGCGTCGCAATCCATCGCTCCCTCCCCTCTTGTGCCTCTTGCCCCTCCAAACGCGCAAATCGATACCCAACATCTGGCAACGCCGCCACGTACCGCGACACGGCAGCTCACGCTCTCGCAGGCCAGAGTTCTCTCTCTCTCTCTCTCTCTCTCTCTATACGTTCTTGCAATCTTATCTACTTTACCTCGGCCCACACAGACTTAACGAGCGCTGACTCATTACACGACGCCCACGCTGCTCCAATCAGGTGATTTCTTACTCAGCGAACAGTAGGGCAGTGATTTAGACACTGCCCATTCGGAAACAGTTGGCAAAGCCACCCCAGTCAAATTTTCAAGTTTCCCCTAGCTGTGGCATTATACCTTCCATTGCGGCTTCATGCTTTTGCGCTCCATGTACGAAACGCTACTATTTTTTCCATGTGTTTTTCATTTACTGTTTTCGGTGAAATTCCTTGTTTCTCGAGTCCTTAATAACAAGCGCCACGTTTCGGAAAAGTGAGCCAATATGCTTGGTTTGCCAAGAAATTATTGCCACACGTGAAATCTTTAGCAGTGTCATCGACGTTTCTTTCCCGAAGACATATTCGTATAGAAAAGTAGCTGTGCAAACCTGCTATCGCGCGATGCTAGAGGTGTTCTGAATTTCTGTGTTTTCGAATGCTTCCTGGATCGGTATCATCCAAGGGAATGTATCAAATCTTTCTGAAGAGTAAAATAAGAATAACGAATTGACATAAGAATGAAATGAGAATGAGAATTAAAAAATATTTTAAACTTTGAGAACACCTTACACGGAATATAATCAATGACACTTTCTCTGAAACCCACTTAATTTTACAATTAATTTAACGCCCTTTTATTCCATAGCTTGATAAACATTCGTGTAGTAACCTACGGACATGCGTAGATAAATGAAAACATAGAAGTCCAGCTTCGAAAACGGGACTTAACAGTGAAGGGCCACGACTATAGGGATTACGCTACCACCTGCGCTCAGCTCATCGTTCGCTAAAATGCATCTAAATTACGTTGAAAACCGAGATTCTTTCCAGAAACGGCCGACTATCTATGGGTACGTCGAGATGTGTGTTCGCTATTCTGGCACTTCTCACAGAGCGAAGTTTTGGGAAATCGGGTTATGTCGCTTTCCGTTTTCTCCTCGTGGAGTAGCATGACCGGCAAGGTCCGTAATCTTGCTGAACAGCTTTTTTAAACCTACATAAATTAACTGCATATCCATATAAGTATCACTGCTTGCCAGTTTTCAATATGTTAGAACTTCTAGCACGACTACAGCATCATCAGATTTGCTTACTGTGTTTAAACCTTAATCCGGCCTTGTAGGACTGATGGAACCTGTGTGTTTATGACATAAAAAATTTTAACACATATCTGCGGCTGCGTGTCTAACTGAAAATCTCAATGCTCATCATAACGTGGGCACAGCGGCTGAAGTAAATTTTTGATTTTTCCTTCAGAGTTATCCAAAAACCAACTTCAGAAGAAACGGCGAAGCAAAGAACTGGCAGCAACAAGCAAACACACATTCACGTTTACCCAACTGAAGATGAAGTGGAAAACCTTGAATCTCACGGCTGATGTTTAATGTTTAGTTCTCACTTTCCAGACGCAGGAGGGCGATAAAACGCTCTTTTAATGTTCCTGTTCGCCAGTCTACACGACAAACTCAGTAGCTAAGACTGCAAGGATTCCTAGCGCATTTACTGCCCTCAATTTACCTTTTGATTGATTTCCCAGTAATTTTTCTGACGGGGAAAGAATACTAGACCCCAACATACAAAGTGACCTAAAATGGAGCCACTGTTTTCGCACTGACCTCTGTTCCCACTGACACTTCAAACAATGTCCGTCAAAATTACACTGCCGAGGCCTGCAACGACTACGAGCTGTTGGATTAGCTAACTGCATCTCGTGCGTGCCACGTGTCGCCGGAACCGCGCCTGCTGTGACGTCATGGGACGAGGGCCGGTGTCCGTGGCAGGAAGAGAGTGGTGCGCCCGTCGCGTTTGCGTCAGCCGCGCTTCCGGCGGAAGCTCCGACAGACGTGACGTCCCAGCACAGCGCGTCCGCTTTGTTTAAAGAACCGAAACTCTGCTCCAACTGGTAAGTCACTTCTTTCGAGTCTGAAGAATAAGTAAACACCAAGGTACCATACAGTGAGTGATTTCACTGTAAACAACTAGATACCTGGCAGCCTAGGCCACAAATACGTAGAAACTTACTCACGCCGCTCTCTGCCACGTTATAGTTTCGAAAGAATGTCCAAGTCACGTAACAGATGCGAACAACTGAGTTTGTCATTACACTTAGCCTACTGTAGTTTCATGTATCGCTCAAATCAGACATTGACTAACAATTTAATGCCTTTTGTATTAGTATTGCACATGTAGTACAGTAACCCTAGTGTTTTCGAAATACCCATTGCATTAGCGTATACTTTTCTTATCTTTATATTTTTCGCTGTCTGCACTAGAGCTGGGATATCTGGCAGCAAAATATATGAATACCGCGATATGTTAATCGCCATTTGTCGAACATTTATCGGAACCATTGACATTTTATGGCTATATAATCGCACATTATCACTATCGTCGTCGTCGCGAAAACACTCCTATATTAAAATCTTGGAAACATAAGGTTGGTTCTACAGTTTTAATACGTCGAAGTTCTTACGGAAATCTTGACCTGTCAGTTTTACACTTTCGTCATCTCTCACTTTAAAGTATGGTTGTCAAATATTGGAAATATGAAAGCTGAAAGAAAAACTTAAGACACTGAAGACATTTCTCCGGAACTGGCAGTATATTTACGAATTCATCTTCTGGATGGTTAGAAAGTAACTCTTACTAGCTGCAAATAACAGTTTCAGTCTATCAGATATCCAAAAATTATTAATCTGTTTTAGCGACGTCAGTTCCATCGGAAGCACAATTTTCAAAAGCTGGAGTGATTTCTGCTCAAAGAACCAGATTAAAAGCAGACCACGCTAAGAAAAATTGTTTTAAGTTCTTTAAAAAAGATTTTGAACTGAATCATTTACATCTGTATTTCGAGCGATTTCTTATTTTTCACAACCTGTTGTTTAACTATTTTCTTAGATTTTCCAGAAGTAAAATTATGTACTACTAAATTTGGTAGCCATTTTTGATTAGTTCGTAAAACTTAACACGTGCCGCTGTAATTAACCTATATTTTAGAACAATTTCTGGTACGGGTATGTATTTTGTATTTGATATATTTAACCAATATCGAGATTTAGTATGGCGATGTTTGATTACGTCAAATATCTGTAATATCTTTCGATGCCTCATCTCTAATCTGTATTGTATTTAGCATTTTGGATAAAAATCTGACATTATGGATCGTAAGGGATGGAATGTTTTACAGAAGCTTAATAGAACTGGTCACAAGTTGTTGAGCAATCGTCAGAAAACTACATGCAGTCCCTACTTCTTTGGACCTCTGTTCTTGTGGAAGCGGGAAACTAAATTACAGTGCAACAGAACGAAGAATTCACTGACTTAACTCAAACGTTGCCTTGGCAGGTCTGCCTCTTTCTACGAACGTCAAACTGTTATCCTTGCACCTGGGCGAACTTTAAAACGATAACCATTGCATTAATACTGAGAATTTCTGATAAACTGTACTATATATAGACTAGGAGGAAATTTTTCCTTAATCATATTAACGCTCTATTTTCTCTAAATCTTAGTCATTCATCGAGTGTTAAATCGAAGGATGAACATACGTTGAAACTTCAAAACATGTGCTGCAATTTGTTTTCTTAAAACAGCTTTACCTGTGGCATGAAACATTACTTGATTCAACTTATCTTTCGATGCAACAGGACGCTGCACAAGTAATAAATAAACGGTTACTGAAAATACATTTACGATCGAATCTTAACCTATCTACAGTGAAGGCTAGTATGTTAAACAGTAATAGATCTAGAAGAACAGTTTAATTTCTATGCACGAAACCGTACGTGAATTTCTCTCCTAGGGGGAAACATTGACACTTCAGCTGCAACAATAGCGATCTGCAGTTCATAACTTCCAAGCTGCAGCACTAAGTGGTCTGGCATTTTAGTTTGATTTGAGAATTTCACTTTTATCAGGAGGAGATTACTGCGTGCGTCCCTTTCCGTGCCATCTCGTATTGAAGTGGGAATCCAATTTGCCGACAAATAGTCGGGAATTTTACTTTTGCAGACGGCACTGGTATTCGCTAACGGTTACCCCATTATTTTATGAACATTACTGGTTTCAGTCTTACTGTGTAAGGTAGTTTGAAGCTTCTAACGATCACGAGCAAACCAAATTAAGCTACTTTTAGAACGAGAAGACTTCGTAAAAAATTGTCCTGTACGGATTTTATATTTACGCTGGTGACACTACCACGTTTTATACAGCGTTATTAGTCGTCTCATCCTCACCGGCAACCGAAGATTATTTGCACGAAAACACAGCATTCCCGATGTTAAGATAGCTATCGCACGTTCAAAATTCTGGACGATATTCGCTAACGAAGTTGATAAGTATGAGAGTGTGGGCCCCACTTTATAAACACTTTCACTTTCCCTAACTCGTCTTAGCGATATATCCTTATCAGTGTGTTTTTGTTCTAATACGTGCAGAAATTAGCATCGTTACAAATTATTACGAAAAACGCTGTTACATGTGTACTATTTGGTTCTAGATCGAATAATTTTATCTTTTTGCTTTAGAGCAATCGCATGATTGTTATGTTTGTTGCCTTTTTTCGACACCCAGAATGTTACCAGCAAACACGTGGGTGACTGTTAGTAACAAATATGGAATGTTGATTTTACGAACGTTACTGGTAATTGCCATAGGAAGTCTGCGGTAGTGTTGACAATTTTAGTGGGCACTACGTTGGTACGTAATGTCATGTATTTACGTTTGTCGCTCGGCTTTTAGTTGCTCTCAAAATGCAGAAATGCATACTTTCACCTTAGGAATAACTCATGTACTACGCCACCTTGTTGTGGGCGTATGCCAGATGCATTGCGTATCTCAAGAAAAATTTCGATCTTTGTAGTGGGAACTGACGACCTCTGTTCTTTACATAGGCCTCTGAGGTACGAGATGGTAATGGTTTTCTTCTGACGTTAATTCCCGGTGGAAATCTTTTGCTTCACGATGTGTAGATCGCTTTGGATGTCAATATTTGTGGAGCTGCGCTTTTCATTTATTGTCCTGCGAAAGTGGAATGCGTATCGTCACTTAAAAAGAGTTCTCATTTGCTATTTGTACCTTGTTCCGAAGTTCCTGCTTGTTTGTCCTACTTATTTAGATGGACAGAAGTTGCATACGAGTTTGAATATTCCTAAATGCTGAATTTGTCAGTTCTTTTCTCTCATCTTAGCGTTTTTTTTTTGAATTTTTGGTTCTGACAATGATATCCCTTGTTTAACAATATTTCCAAGTCTAAGTATTTTATTGTATGTTAGTGTTCCGGATGTAATGCCGTAAGGTTCTAGTGTGGCTTATGGATGCTGCTGATCTTAATTTTCTCTATTATGTCTTTTTGGGCGTTTTGTGTTTGTGTGTAGGTTTTCTGTAGGAATGCGTGCAAATTGTGTGTTTAGTACGTAAGCTGGTGTTCTCCTGAAATTTACCACCGGTCTGAATCGAATATTAGGCTTTTGGATTTTTGGGAGGCTAGTTAAGACTCGACTTTAGGATTCTTCCATTTAACTATTAGTGTCTGCATAAATGTGTGCAATGGTTTTTAAGATTCATAATGTTTCTTTCGCGCGCGCGAGCGTGGTCACAGGTTAGCTTAGTTATATAGACAAAACCACAGGCCTACAACTGACGGCAGTATTTTGTAACATTTTATCACATTTCTGGAGAGAACTTTGAGAAAAAACCAGCTCGTTCTACACACACACACACACACACACACACACACACACACACACACACACACACACACACACACAGAGAGAGAGAGAGAGAGAGAGAGAGAGAGAGAGAGAGAGAGAGAGAGACCTCTGCAACACTAGTTTCCTGTTTCACTTTCTCACTGAGAGGGAAAAAACTACTTCCGATATCCCTCTGTCCAAGCCTTAATTTAGCTTATTGGTCCTTAAACCAAACATATGGTGCCAACAGTATAAATGTTCTGTCAGCTTTAAATGCCAGTTACCTGTATTTTCTCAACAGTGTTCTGTGAGAAGAACACTATCTCCCTTTCAAGGATTTGCATTTCAGTCAGAATATTTTAATTCCAACATCGTTGGATCCCAACGGTAAGACGTCTAGCGCCACGGCTTGTTATCTGCTTTTATGTCTTACTTTAATCTGACCTAGAGGGATTAAAAACACTAACTGCACTCATGAAACGGGTCGCACTGCTCTTGTGTATGTGGTCTTCTTTATAGATTAGCTACCTTCCTAAAATTCTCCCTATGAACCAGAGTCTACCATTTGCTGTCCCTACGATTGTACTTAACGTGCTCGTTGCTTTTCACATCGCTTTGAAATGTAATGCCTAGACATTTAACTGAAGTGACTGTTGAACTGCATACTACTTCGGCTGCTGTATTATAACACAACATTGTTTTTTCTACCGACCTGTAGTTCTCTAGAGCAAGCTGCCGTTCATCACAATAATTATGTTGTTTAAGTTACCTTGTATTCTCTAACAGTCACTCAATGGCGACACTTTCACGTACACACCATCAGCAAATAGCCGCATATTGCGGCTCACCCTGCCTTTATTTACGGTGTATGGGAAATAACATTACTTCTATCAGACTTCCCTAGAGTAACCCTGACGGTACGCTTGTCGAACACTCGTCGTAGAGAACAACGTACTGGATTCTGTTACTCCAAGTCACTCTTATCTGGTAACCTACGCTCATGCTTCCGTTAATCTGCAGTGTAGCACCGTATGAAACACTTGCAAAAAATCTGAGAATACCGACCTCGGCAACACGAGCAACGTTTTTTAAATCCATGATCTGTGGACAAACTATTCTGTTTCAAAGAAATTAATTATATTCGATCGAACGATATACTCAAGAATTCGGCAACCAACCGATGACAACGATGTTGTCAGTGCCATGGGATAAGAAATTTGCGATTTCATTTCAGAAGTTTAGTGATATTTATCGAGACTTCCGTGTAGCTGAATGTTCAGATAAGTAATAAAGGAAAGAAAAGTTAGTGAAGCGTTTTAAATATCTTATTGGTTTCATGACTTAATTCTGGTAGTAAAAAAAACACAAAAACTGTTCTGAACATTTCTGCATCAGAACGTGTTTTGATATTAGTAAGTGCCACAAGGGAAAAAGAACAAGCCAAAAATTCTGGTTGCGTCCAAAATGAAATGTAGCTCTCCATATGCCTAACCGTTTCTAAGCAAAAAAGTCTAATTACGAATAAGACCGGTGTGCAGAAGTTTTCGTTCGGAATCAAAACATGATTGAGTAAACCATTTTCTGCATCTACTAATTTTAAAATTCCATAATACGATTGTTTTGAATAAAATGTGATAAAACATGGCTTATCTAATCAGTTACATAGCTACGATTTTCGAAAAATCTTATTTAACCATCAGTTCATGTGTCCCAACCAGGATGACAGAGCATATTCGAAAGTGCCAAACACACTTGGGCCCTCTCGCCGCTTACTGGCGTTTGTCTATTTGACCCCCTAGTACCCATCTCGGACTTGTTATTTTCAGAGTGATATTCGCCGAAATCTGTGTATGTGTAAGCTATTTAGCTTACACATACACAGATTTCGGCGAATATCACTCTGACGGCAACAATTTAAACACATTACGCGGGATCAGACCGAGGGTCTGTGGGCCTGCGCAGTCTAGGAGAGAGGGACGTCACGGTCTGACATCAGACGCCCAATGACGTCACTACTGCGACGCAACGACGCGTCGCTGGGCAGCAGGTAACTGCTTTAAGGGGGCATGTGGCGGCGGCTGGGGGGGAGGGGGAGGGGGAGGAGGAGGAGGAGGAGGAGGAGGAGGAGGAGGCGGCGGCGAGTGGAGGGGAAGCGAACAGTGACAGCCATGACACCAATCAGCAGGCCGCCAAACGCCCAGTTTTCTCCGAGTTAGCATTAATTCCCAGTGTCCACGTTTGGTAATCACGCCCAGTGACCGGCCGAAAGGCTTGACGTTTCAATGCGTACGTTTCTAGTGTTAAGTGTGTGTGGTACAGCTGTTCATAACCAGAATGTTGGTTTGATCACTGCAGTGTTTTACTTAGCTCTGTTCTGTTGCACATTTAATACCCTTGCCCTCATATGCTACACCACTTACCTAGCCAGTAGAATGACACCTGCAGCTCATCGTTGATTGCAAAACGTCTTGGCAATACAAAAAGTGATTAGTGGCAAAAAATTCTAGGTTCTGCTTAGGATAGAAGCTCGGACCTCGGGTATTCATTAAGCTAATTATCAGCAAAACCTCTGAATGGAAGTAACAGTACATGCTTTCTCTGCAGTTTATAGGAGTTTCATACAGTCTTACTATTATTCTGTAAGTAGACAGAGGCTATACATCAAAAATGGTTCAAATGGCTCTAAACACTATGGAACTTAACATCTGAGGTCATCAATCCCCTTCAACTTAGAACTAATTAACCTAAGGACATAACACACATCCATGCCCGATGCAGGATTAGCACCTGCGGCCGCAGCAGCAGCGTGGTTCCAGGCTGAAGCGCCTAAAACCGCTCGGCCACAGGGCCGGCACAGGCTATACTGGCAGGCTTAGCCCATTTAGAGGTGCAGTTACGACCGAGCAGAAAACGCCAGATAGTTATGAAGGCCCCCCTTAAGACTATATGTCTACATTTTTTCGCCAGTTAATCCGTTCTCGAAGACTTCCGAAATTCCATAATCTACGACAGCCATTGGAATACGTTGCATATAATACCACTTTTGTAGTTCCTTTGAAAGGCTCGAGTGTCCGCTCAATTGTCTGCTTTCCCAGACGTTTCTGACCATACGAAAGTTTCCTGTCGCTACTAGGATAGTTTTGGATCCGAAATTTAGCGCCTGCCGGATTCAAGTTTCTGAAGCTTAATACATTCTTCTTTCCAGTATGGACGATTGAGTCGCCTCGTGTTATGGAGCGTGGGTAGCATGTGGGAGAGAAGGGGGAGCGCTGACCATTAGCACTTCGTACATTCTTATGATGCTGTTATTCACCGTTCAAAATGGCTGATACACCCGTAGATCTGGCCTAACGGCTATCGCCACGACTCCTAGAAAGTATACACACAGGCAGTCCACAATTAATTGTTAAACGAGCGGCTATTCTGTTGAGATTTAATTTGAGCTTAGATTAAATACGAATTAAACATTTGCATGGTAACTGTGTGAGCACTGACAACTTTCAGGCTTACATTGGAAGTGATTTTTCGCTCATTCCAACTTTGGTTAGTTAATGATCAAAATTTTAGACATATAATAATAGTCAGTTAATGAAAAAATCCAAGCCCGAGTATCATTAGCCGGATTGTGAGTAGTCTTTTCTAGACGATCATCAGCTCAGTTATGTCACTTCAGCAAGATATCGAGAGCAACTGCAGTTACGGTAAATATCCTAAAATGCATTTAAAATGTTCATGTTTGCATTGAAATCTTTCAGCCCTACAACCGGAACTTCCACTATGTATGCCCCGACATGTCAGGACCGTCACCTTTATGAACCTTCTTGTCCAGGCATCACGGAAGACCCAATTTCGTCCCGATTTTGCAAAATATTGCTGGCTCAAGTACTGAAGTACTAATACCTGTCAGCTCAACAGGTGAATTAAGTCTCAGCTTTTTATGGTAACAAGTTAATGCAGACAAGGTCGTCCCATATGGCGCTGCATGTCCAGTACTGACGATGCAAGCACCTACATCTAGCGCCATCATTCGAGAAAATACCAGACTTATGGATTAGTACGGAGTTTGAACTATTTAAACGGCGCCTCTCGGAAAAACCGGGAAGTCTCCATTTTAATAACGACCTGATGCGACGATTCTTTCTGAGCATTCACTTCATTTTTCTGCAGTGAAACTTGGCTCTGATTGAAAAATATAAGAAGCGCGGAGAAGAAAAATCTCAATTGAAATAAGAAATATATTAACAGGCACTTAAAGATGTCTGAGTGAACCTAAGACTGCCAGTTTTATTTCCGTGCAAAGGAAGATGAATTTGAACAAGTTAAAAGCTGAGAACTCTGACCAAGAAAATTTTATTAATGTTTTGGCAACAGAGAATTGCTTTCTATACCACAGCATTTGATATCTTAGAGAAACTGGCTGTTTCTTTTAATAAATATCAAGTATTTGATTGGATGACGTTACCTGAAATCCCAGATTGGATGGTGATTGGAAGCTATTATACACTTGACTAATAATTGAGTCAAGATTTCAGGAGAAACTTTTTTGTCAGGAATGTATCTGAAGGGCTACTTAGAAACTAATCGTAACTCGGAAAAATGTATGGCTTAAGAATCCGTGGAAGAAAAGTGGATTTACTTTCAGGAAACCGAAAATCCTGAATGCAAATGCCGCCTGCTAAAAATCACGCGACTTTTCTATTCCAGCACAAAATACCACTGTTGGCCCAGTGAACCGATTCAAGGTATCTACTGTTGCCTGGGACTGAGCAATCTTACAGTCCTAGTTTAACTTTTAGTTAAGCTGACTTTTATAAATAGGGAAAGACTTTCTGAAAAAGGTGAAATCTTCCGAAAAGAAAATTGTGTAACAGCTACTTCTGTCGCAACAAGTTAAATGCAATTGCGTTTGAAAATAGAAAGTAATTATATTGAAGATTATTTTATTTCTACGCCCCCATCTCAGTGTCCCGACGAAGTCTACCTGGATCTGGCATCCCTACACACAGGGTACGCTTTTTCCTTTCCCCACACTGTGCCGTACATTTTTGCTGGGACTTGTTTAAGGCAGAACTGAAATTAAGCTTATGTTTGCCAATTTGTGAATCGGCAGAATTGTCCAAGTACAGATAAACGGCAGAGGGAACTTCGATGATGTGGAATGTCTCAATGACCAAATTGGCACGTTTTGGATAAGCCAGTATGCGAGCGAACCTTACACTGGGCTGCTAAGCAATGGCTCTAAATAATCGGAATGGACGTTTTAATTAAACCGTTGGACTGAAGTTGGTACACAATGTAACGAAAGATAGTGAAAGCTCTATCTTCGGAGCCAGGCTGTCAATGTTGGAACCGTGGTATTCTAAGACCACTGACAACTGCAATATGACTGAAAATATTTCCAGACTTGCGTGTTTCGGGCAAATATTTTTCACATACTCTTTACACAGAGTGACTCTCCGGGTGACCAAACGAATCCTCAAACTACTCGATTCACTTACCTTTACTACCTTAGACTTCAAAGTGTATGCTCCATGCTTCAGCGTTCACTTGTTGGTTCGCAGTTTTCTTAACTACTTTGTGACCTTTACAACTTCCGTTAGAGGTAGTGCATACTATGTAAAATCATACATATGGTAGCCTAAGTACGAGGTTTAAGCCCCCAAACAGTTTTCATGAGCCAATATATACTTCTAATGTAAGAAGTTTACCGAATGTGCCGAATTACCACACTTTCTTAATTACGTTAATCTATTACTCGTGCCTTCTATTTTTGAGCTACTTACCAGTTAGTAACAGACGGACCTGCAGTTTAACGTGGACTATTTAACCACGCTGCAACTTGGCAGTTTTTACGCACACTAACCATTAGCAGAGATGCACTGGCATTTGCTGTGTCTTCCAACCGCTATAGACCATAACTATGAAGCACGTAAAGTACGACAAACTGGGTGAAAATACACGAAAATGTTCAAGGGAAACCAGTTTCGCCGAACACCGCAGAATCTCAATTAGACTTACAATTAGGCACAAGGACACAGCATTCTAGTACATGAGAACTGCAAATAAACCGAATCTGTGATACGAATTCACTTAGTGGATCACTATCAAATATTTTCCTTCCAGGCAAAAAATACCTATCATAGTGAATTAATTTTATCGCAGGAACGAAGTAGTATGTTTGCTCAGATACGGTACCTAGGAACAATCTGACCGGCGTGGTATTTCACTTTCTATGCAAAATGAGACTTTGCCGCGATAGCCTGCAACACATGATGGTGCCATTCGGTGCCGGATACAGCCGGTTCTGAAAGCTGCTTCAGTACCGCCAATGAAATAGGATCTGTTTTCCCAAGGCTGCTTTCGTGCCTCCCTCTACGACGAGAAGCAGCCACCGCAGTACCTGCTGCTTAGCGGTGCCGCAACCTTTCGAGACAGCTAACCTGTCCTCTGCACTTCACGTATTTTGAATCGGCCCCAGTAACTATCAGAAGTTCTAATTCCCTACATGATTAAAAAGTCAGGGGTTGGAACCAAACGTATTCACAGTCTGGTTTGTTTGAAGATCTGAAACCAGTTCGTTTTATGATCTGTTAAAGATTCGTATCTAAGATTTCTGATTACGTCCGTTAGGATCTGCACAAATTTGTGAGGTATTTGCGCCTGTCCCTTATCTAAAGGGTTATTCTGTCATCTCTCAGTATATTTTTGTGGCTATCCCACCAATGTCGTAAGTGGTGCAAAATTGTAGTCACCTATATGATCACATTTGATACTGTTCCGTAATTCTACACAAAATGCTCGCAAAGATACCTCTTTTACAGTAATGATGCCGAACTACTGTGAAACATTTTATCGGCAGTATTTTACGCGCGGATCTCTGCGAATGTGCCATCTGACAAATGCGTACAGCAAGTGACTGCTTTCCCCTTTTCGTAGGGAACATTCCTAATATTTCCTCTAAAGAAACGCAAGCATCTCTATGCATTTTCACCGCATTACAACCCTGAATAAGTAATACGTTTCTCTCTTCCGTATTCTACCTTTGCATTGAACAAGTTTGCTCGCTATTGGGCGCTTTCATTTATGCTGGATAATTACCAAATGCTAACTGGTTACTGATACTTTTAATCGGTAACTAAAGAATAGAAATCGAGTTCTCGTGTAAAATTTTTATTTCTGTTCTTTAGGAAGCACGATATACAAATTTAAGGCACACTACAGAGGACCTCATCAAACTCTTAGAAACCCAAGGCTGTCAAGACACGGTCCTGTAGTAAATTTTAGATCCAATGAGACAGTGATCTGGATTTCCAACAAGGAGCGGATTTTTATCATCATCATCATCATCATCATCATCATCATCTAAGACTGATGCCTTTCAGCGTTCAGTCTGGAGCATAGTCCCCTTTATAAAATTACTCCATGATCCCCTATTCCGTGCTAACATTGGTGCCTCTTCTGATAAGCCTATAACTTCAAAATCATTCTTAACCGAATCCAGGTACCTTCTCCTTGGTCTGCCCCGAGTCCTCCTACCCTCTACTGCTGAACCCATGAGTCTCTTGGGTAACCTTGCTTCTCCCATGCGTGTAACATGAGCCCACCATCTAAAGCCTGTTCGCCCTGACTGCTACATTTATAAGTTCACTCCCAGTTTTTCTTTGATTTCCTCATTGTGGACACCCTCCTGCCATTGTTCCCATCTACTAGTACCTGCAATCATCCTAGCTACTTTCATATCTGTAACCTCAACCTTGTTGATAAGGTAACCTGAATCCACCCAGCTTTCGCTCCCATACAACAAAGTTGGTCGAAAGATTGAACGGTGCACAGATAACTTAGTCTTGGTACTGACTTCCTTCTTGCAGAAAAGAGTAGATCGTAGCTGAGCACTCACTGCATTAGCTTTGCTACACCTCGCCTCCAGTTCTTTCACTATGTTGCCATCCTGTGAGAATATGCATCCTAAGTATTTGAAACTGTCCACCTGTTCTAACTTTGTTCCTCCTATTTGGCACTCAATCCGTTTATATCTCTTTCCCACTGACATTACTTTCGTTTTGGAGATGCTAATCTTCATACCATAGTCCTTACATTTCTGATCTAGCTCTGAAATATTACTTTGCAAACTTTCAATCGAATCTGCCATCATAACTAAGTCATCCCCATATGTAAGACTGCTTATTTTGTGTTCACATATCTTAATCTCACCCAGCCAGTCTATCGTTTTCAACATATGATCCATATATAATATGAACAACAGTGGAGACAGGTTGCAGCCTTGTCTTACCCCTGAAACTACTCTGAACCATGAACTCAAGTCGGAACTAATCAAATACAGTGGAATGTCAGGTCTTAAATGGCTACACAGGATAATTGAAATGGCCTGGGAGTCGGGACAGGTTCCATCAGACTGGACAAAAGCAGTAATCACACCAATCTTTAAACATGGAAACAAAACATTGTAACAACTACAGAGGTATCTCTAATCAGCGTCGTGAGTAAAACGTTCTCAGGTATTGTTGAAAGGAAAGTGCGAGTATTAGTTGAGGACCAATTGGATGAAAATCAGTGTGGGTTTAGGCCTCTTAGACGTTGTCAGGACCAGATCTTTAGCTTACGGCAAATAATGTATTTTTATCAATGACATTTTTATTAATGACTTAGGCGAAACTTTTTCCTGTAGCTGAGACTGCGAAACAACTTTCCCTCTTCTAGCAGCGGTACACCGTAGGTCATTGGGGGAGCGAAGGGTTTTCAATGGTTGGAAAAAAGCACAGGTTATTCCAGTTTTCAAGAAGGGTAGTGTAATGGACGCACAGAACCGTGAGACCTGTAGCTGTGACGTCTGTCAGTTTTGGACTTTTTGCCTATGTTTTACGCTCGCGTCTTACGACAATCATCTTTGTAGGAATCAACAAGGGCTCCGGAAAAAATTAAGAAACAAGATCGTGTGAAACCCAGCTGCAGATATTGGCGCCCGCGCAGATGTGTGACTTCCGCAAGACATTCGATACAGTTCCTCACTGCCGCCTAAACAAAATAGAAGCCCGTAGACGTGACTGACAATGCGCACATGCCAACGTAGCATGTTTATAGTTTCATTACATTTCACTGAAATCGTCGAAAGTTCCATTAGGCTTTTCACGGACGGTGCAGAGAAGTAGCAACGCTAGAAAATTTTAGCGAACTGCAGGAAGCTCTGCAGAGGACCGACGCTTGGCGCAGGGACTGGCAATGTACCTTTAACGTAAATATAACGTGTTGCATATACATAGACGTTTTACTGTATGATTACACGATTGCAAAATAATAAGTGGAAGCAGCTACTTCCATAACACATCTAGGAAGGTGTGTGTGTGTGTGTGTGTGTGTGTGTGTGTGTGTGTGTGTGTGTGTGAGGAGAATGACAACTAATTGCAGGGAAGGCAGTTGCCAGACATTCATTTGAAGATCCTCCGGAAATTTAGCCAGTCAATGAAGGAGGTACCTTACAAAACACTTTCGAGCAGTACGGGAACACTGTCAGGAAGGTATCCGTACCAGATAGATTTGATATAAAGGGGGAGATCCAAAGAGCAGCGCGTATCGTCACACTTGCGTATGCTGGAAGACGTTATGAGGGTCACCAAACTCCAGCGGCAAACGATGCAAGAGGTTTTGCATCACAGTATGGTACAGCGTTTAAAGTCCGGTAGTGAACGTTCCTGGAAGTCAAAAAAATATCGCATCCTAAGTGTATCTCGAGGAAAGACCATGAAGACAAAAATCAGAGATTGGAGCCCACGTGGAGGCTTACCGGCAATCTTATCTAGCTAACCATTCGAGAATGGAACATGAAAGGTAGTGCCAACGGTGTAAACACAGTACGCACCGCAACACACCTCACACTGGCTTGCGAATTATAGATGTAACGTAGACTTTCAATTTCACACTTTCCAAGGAACAAAGCAAACTATTTTATCGTGCACTGTACAAGTGTAGATTCAGTCTAGTCTCCTCTAGACCGTACGCACCTCCTATTGCGGCGCAAAACTGTTTTCGTGTTACGTTCTGAGGTCGGCGCAGGAAAGCCCTCTGAAAGACAGGAGATGGGGTCGCTGCCTGGGCTATTCTGGGCCCTCTATTCTTGACGACTATTCCCGTCCTTTTGAGTGCTACGAGGAAGCAGTGCAGGTATCTGTGCTAAGCGACAGTATCTTTTCAGCCTTTTTCCATTCACTGTCCCTCCAGCCTTTCTCAGGCGATGTGGCAGCACAATGACGAGCCACGTATCTCTGAGAAGGCTCGAACGTTGCAAAATGATCGGAAGGACGCGGATACGAGCCCAGTAGGGAATATAACCCCCAAGAGTAACAGTAATCGCAAATCCTTAATTACATGCGGGTATGACGGGAGCGCGAGAACGTTAAGTGCCTATAGATCGAAACCAGAAAGAGTATTACGATGAAAAAGTCATAGGTAATCTGTCTGAAGAACTTATCAAATGCACCGCCTAGGCAAGCGAGTAAGCGGGCCGGTATGCAGCCAGCCACGAGAAGTATCTCGTCCAGCGCCTTTACCTGTACAGGAAAGCCCATTTGGCAGATTCGTAACTTTTCGTTAAATAAGATGGTGTCCATGATATATCGACAGCAAAATATATTTTCATTATATTGAGATTTCTGTGTATCGAAATAAGTAATTCAAACAATACTTCAAATTTGGTGATGGAGAGACGGGTGGGGGTAAGCATGTTAGCGGGAGAGAAGACTAATACAGGTCATGTTCATACAAACGTGTGAGGTGCCATAGTTACAGATTAGCAGATTTAAGAATATAGGGTAGGCTGGAGAGATGCATTTCTATTGGATTAAAAATATTTGGTAGTGCATATTCAAGTCTATAATATACAACATACAGTGCACATTGTGCAACGGGGTTCCCGTGTTGACCCAACTTCTGTGCCCACGGGATGGTGCAGATATACGTGGATAAATTTAAATGTCTTTATCGGATGTATCACGTTTGTTACAGCAAATCTGGGGTCGAGTCCGGTTAGGCCGTCATCCGGATGAGCACAGCGCCGGTAACGCAGGGCGTTGGGGGTAGTAGTATTCCATGAGGGACATTCACGTGGGCTTCCATGACAGCCGAGCACTACACGAACTTCACTGTAAATCTGCATCCCTTCAATGCAGTACGTCTCCGCTGAAGGTCAGGGCCAGAATCAGGCTACAGTGGTTGGAGGAGCACGGTGAACTGTCTTTGCCACCCAATTCGTCTGAAGTGAATCGGACTCCGATCATTTGGAGCGGTACATGCCGCCAGCTTCGCGTCCACAAACCGCAGGCTCGTAATTTTCAAACTTTCGGACACTTTTAGAGGGTGTCTTGGGGAACATATCGAGCATGTTCGGGAACTTGACCCAACGACGCTACAGGGCGTCCAACTTACAGGCGCCGGCCCTGCCACTATGCTACCCATTCGGCAGCAAATATGACTGTACGCTGACGGACCGGAGGCGGAATGTCTCGCAGTATTTGCTATTCCGTCTCGCAAAATTTGCTATTCAGCGATAGCGGCCGATTGCCCCGATCGCCAATGGAGCTAGCCGCTCCATAAAGCCTTGAATGTGATGCTCACTTAGTAGATGCCTGTTTAGAACAAGGGTTTATGTTTATTATTTCCGGAACCATCTCAAAGCTTCAATATTTTTTTCGGTATACAGCAGAAAAATAACCTATGCGGCAGAAAACTTACCCCAGTAAATTGATACCAAGTTTTGCAGCAAAGAAATTTGAAGAATGAGCGTGGACTACAACCAACAAGGTTTACTGACGATGCAGAGTGCCCCTAGATCAGATATGAAGATAATGCGACTCTTCTCACCTTTCCTTCTTGCAATTTTCTGTGTGATTAGTAATTTTCTTTCATTCTCTCCCGAGAAACAGGGAGGGCCCCTATGAGAACTAGTAAGTGGCATATTTCAGTAGTATTTATGAAACAAATGACAAACCACTTTTCATTACACACTATATACCACCATGGTGGTTCACTAAGAATGTTCCTGTGGGATGTGATACGGCTTTGCCTCCCTCCGACGTTTCAACTGTCCTACCCAGCAACTTCGAGGGGACCTACACTGTGTTACCAAACTACTTCAGAAACTCTTTTTCACATTAACAAATAGCGCAAGAGATGAAAACGATCCTGAGACATGTGGATCCGTAGTCCGCTACTTTGACAGCCCCGTATGCGTTTGCATTTAGTACGTTCACGAAAATGTGTTTCTGGTTACCGATACATCACTGCCCCCTCTGGGTGTCCCGCAGCTGCTCACGAGCCCGTGTCTACACAGGCAAGTAGGGGGAGGGGGGCTGGATTTTCCCACGTGTACACGGGCCTCTTAACTTGGTCGTGGAAACGGTTCCGCAGGCTGGCAACAGGCAGGCGGGCAAAAGCGAACCGTTGGCCAACGGCACCGCCAACGGCGGCGCAGGCGCAGCCAGTCTAGAAAAGCCAAGACGAGGAGACGAGCCGACACGGTGGGCGGTGCGGGGAATGGACGGGGACGGGAGCTGGTGCTACAACGGGCGCTGGTCCGCCTTAACGGGAGAGCCTTTGCCGTTAGCCCTACTATGTCCTCTCATTAATCCTCTGCCCCCTCTTTCCGAACATAGAAGATTTAGGCCGCATTCGGGACCCCTACTTACACAGTTTTCACTATTTTTGCACGACGCGTTTGGCAGCACGCTGCCATCACCACCTGGACTACAATTACTAGTAGATAATCTGAAGCGTGGTGATTATTCACTGGACGTAAGGTGGTTATCTAAATTTAACCTCTACATCAAGAAATATTTCACTTTTCAGTTTTTCCTTAGTTACTTCAAAATTCATGGGAATATGTTCCGCCATTGCAACTAAATGAAAGGTAGGTTGTTTTTGCCATGCACGTCACGCTTTTATTTACGAAGCTTCTACAGTGGCCTGTAATAAATGTCTTCATATCCGTGATAAATTCATTACGTAGTAGTGTCAGATACATTACTGTGTTCTCTCTTTTCAGAGTAGAAATAACTTTTGTAGCTTTAGTTTTGTGAGGTTAACTTAATTGGTGGTGTTTACGATATCCAATGTTGCTAGCACATGTGGCTGGTTCTGGAGAAGTGTTCAAGCGTTTCTTGTAGTCCACATAGCCGATTTCCGGCCTTTTTCACCCACATTTACTACAACACTTCTCTCACATTTTTCATTTAGCGCTCATCATGTCTGTTTACTGTGTTTAATGTTCCAGGTGTGTGTGTGAAACATTTTAGTATGTACCTTGAGTATCTCCCACATAGAAAAATCGATAACGTTCTTTTCGACGAGTCATATCTGCCTGAACAGGTTTTGGAAAAACATGAGAAACAATGTGATCACCTCGACGGGAGCCTGGGCCGCTGCCGCCACCTGGATGGGTTTAGTGTGGGTAATATGCGCATCTTGAGTTGCGTTGTCTCAGAATGTACAGTTTTCAACTCTTAATTATTTATTGTGTTAAACCTTTAGTGCAATGTTACATTTGAATCTGTAGATAATGTATTTTAAGTTTTGAAATTCGGTCAATAATTATATGAAGTACTGAAAAATCAGTTTTGCTGCCCCTGATTAGGCAACAGATAACTTTAAACTATTACAGTGCACCATGAACGGGGTTAGCCATTTAGTAACATACGTTTTGGTACAATATACCCTCCACGCTACGCGGTTTCAGACGCCGATTACGTCATTTTCATGGTGTATGATCACCAAACCCCCTGAGCACTAGGAGTACGTGAAAGACGATAACGCTGCTTGCGCGGGTGAATCCCCTGCCGGTGCCTCGAATGCAGCAGGTACGGCGCCCCCGGTTGGCATATCTGCTGAGGCGAGCAGCAGGCGCTGTGTGGTGAGATGTGGCAACGCCGCGGCGCCGTCCCGTGCCGCCCGCCTGGAACGCAGCACTGTTTTGGCGACGCCGTCTGAGCCGCGTAAACACTCGCCACTACTCAATGACCACCCTCGTCTGCACTTCCGCAACTACTGCAAAAATTGCATCCCTTTCTACCGTAGTTTGACGTATCTTGTTTAACAAGGGGAAAAAGAACACCGCGGAATTTCCACCAACAAAAATAATTTTGAGTGTGTAACACAACTTACCCGGCCTAGTCCATTTTTGGGCCTGCCTTAATCTTGAGGAATCTGCGGGAATTTAGGACCCATCGCGTCAAACGTCGCACCTGAACAATGGACCAACTTTAGGTACTGCTACACACAAATTTATGAGCAGGCGGGAAATAATCCTATATCTGTAAGGTTTACAATTCTTGACCACATGTGGGGAATTTCACCGATTACGTTCTTAACAGGATGTGTAGGACTCCTAAAATTTCAGCTTAACAGGAAGACGCAACTCTCAACCTTTCTTCAGAAAATTTGGTTTGAAAATGTAAGCATGCTTTTATTTTTATAAGGTCCCTCGTAAGCTCTAAGCTTCGTAAGCTTGTGATCTTTGTATAGACTATCACTCTTATTTTCTTATTGCCATGTAATTCTAACGTGTATAGTGAACTTCCAAATTGTTTAATGAGCGAAAACTTCTCACAATGGTAAATCAAGTGTTTTGCAACGAATGGGAAGAACCATGCAGATAGAAGAATCAGGCGTTTATCACATGTGCTGTATGTCGTAGCAATTACGGTTTCTCTTGTTTCTGCTATCAGTATCTTGATTCGTGCAGTTCTCTTTAGGTTACACATTATAATCGTCAAAATGTATATAAAACAAAAATACTGATTTGATTGCAACTTCTTGGGTACTATCATTTCTAGACTACCAATTTTTTATCCTTTGAGGATAAAGATTATGAAAATAGTGAATGTCAGTGAGAATGAAAAATACCAAAGTACCGGCAGTAAGATTCGATCCAGAAACTTCATACAGTCGGCTGCCGATCCCTTTAACGGTAGCAGTAATAGAACCTATACGAATTAGCCTAAAACTTTTGAAGTATTTTTCGAAATCGGTTTTGGGTTGAGTTTTCCTGTCAACATTTGTTTACCATTGCCGTTTCCTATATAGTTCGCCTTCAGAACTATTACACTTTACTGCTAGTCTTAGCTTCAACGAGACCTACCTGTATCTCAACGCTAATGATACTTACACCCAAACTTAAAGCTTGGTTGAAGAGTGGCTACTTTTGTTATTGTAGTGATAAATTACATTGCTTTTTAAGTACCGAATCAAATTTTTTTATATTACCCTAATATCAGTTTTCCTGTCGTTTCGTATTTTGAATGTTACTTTGGTGCCTGCATAGTTCTGTTATTGCTAAGTTTCGTAAAACTGTCTACAGTTTACGAGAAAATCGTCGAAGCATTGCCCCAACTGGTGCAACCATCCGTGAATGTGACGAATTTGTTCAGTGTGCATATAATTAAAAATGCAGATTCCGTCCACAGTTATTTGAAGTGTGGTACCGACATCCAGCACTGCAGAGAATACTCTTGTGGAAAAAATGCAGTCAGAACCATCATAATACGCCAAATTATACTGGCAGTACTTACATAGAGATGGGAGTGTTAACATGTAAGGAAGGAATGTAAGATTGCGTAAAACTACTACAGTAAGTTTTAAGAATGAATGGTCTACTCCCTAGCGTGTGTTACCTTCTATGTGGTCAATCTTAGTGTGGCTTGTACGTGGACTGCATTTTTTTTCCCCAGTCATCGAAAATGTCGGCTCTTCGACTTACCAGACTTTGCACGAAACATTCTGCACGGTTTTAACCGGGGAGCGCGACAGTATCGTCTCATTTCCCTTTGTCACCATTATATTCGGCCACAGTACGCGGAAAAATTTATACCCCTCTCAATTAGTTCGAATTTCTTGAATTTTCGCGTCGTGATAATTACGGTGGATTTATTATGGAGGAAGCATAAAACACTTTGGTCGTTCTGAACCATGGACCGTACTACTGAAAGTTTACGTCGAGCGCGGCGAGTTCGAAGTGCTGCTGAACGCTCAGCAACGATGCGACTTGTGCAACGTCTACGATACGTATGCCCCAACATGTACGCGATCGCAGCGCGCTCCAGTGGTAGCAGGCGGCTATAACCGTCTCGCAAATTAATTTACGAAACCGATGGGCGTCAAATTACTATGTTAGCTCTATTCAATAGCACATTTTCTGCCTTGTCCAGACTGTAGTCACAATGGTCTGTCTGTAGTATACATAAATAATTTCAGTATCTCTAAGCGGAAAGGAAAGTACCTTGCTTAGTCAGTAAGAGCAAATTACAAAATTCCATTCTGACCTTACAGTGAAGACCTAACGACGATCTTTCTTTATCACTTTTCCTGTTCAGTGGCAGAATCCTTGCAACATGTGAAATACTAAACTTAAAAAAGGTTAACATATCTTCCTGCAAGTAGTGCAAGCTGTGTTGAGGGTAAATCCAGTCCAACAAAATCCCACCTCCGAAACAACGCACTTTTACAAGAATGATTATTATATAGCATACTTATTTTAAACGAAGTATCGGAACCCATTAGTAAACGCGTCCGTTAGTAAAAAATATTTGGATCCAGTGGGACGCGAACAACCAACACATGACTTAATTCTTGCAATTCTTTGACGTTACCGATTACGGTACACCGACCGTAAATGTTCGTTTGACCATACTTTGTATGGTACCATCTCCTAAAACCTTTAATCGTAGATATGGTACTGACATTTAACTATAGCAAACTAACAATAACAATGCTTTAATGGATCCTGCATATGCAGATGCCTTCTAGTGGCATACTATCACAATATCAAAGTTACAGTAATTATTTAATCACGAACACATTTTTAGTCATTTTATCGCTAAGACTTCCAGTTAACGATGGGTTTTCGAGAGATCATCGATTTGCTGCTTGTCACAAACGGCATATACACACATGGGCTTCAAATGAAAGCCAATCGGCGCCTCGCGACTACTGAAGACATGCGGCGTGTATGTGACGGAGGCGTTCTGCCATCTCATTGGTCTACGTGCAAATGCATGTTCAGATTATCTTGTGTAAATTGAAGGTGGAGGGGGAGAAAGGGAAGGGACTATTGATGTCAGCTGCATCGGGACTATACGGAATCTGCGGCGACGAGTGAAATTGTTTACCTGACTGATTCGAACCCCATATCTACTCGGCAGTTGGAGTAACCACTGCGCCACACGGACACAGTGTTTATGGCAAGCGCTTGGACCGTTTCGGCACGCCTCTTGACCGACCCACATTCCACCTGGCGCCACCTACCCATGTCCTCTATGCTCGCTACCTTGAGATTCCCGCAGGAGGTCTGACGTAAATGTGCATTCGCACTGAAGGTGGGGGATTCATTGCCCATCGATGCGAATCAATTACATGAACGCGTGGTATCTGTTCTTTCACATAGTTCAGAATATCTGAGACACTTGATATTGCTCTGCACATTCGGAGTGTTTCCTCACATGCCATTCCACTATGTGGTCAGAAACTCCGCAGTCTCAACGCTCGAATGCACGATGTGCGCAGACGTCTTCAGGCTCTGCGCCACACAAGTCTCAACTGGTTATCCTGTTCCGTAACTGAAATTTAGCATTCACGCTGTGGAGTTTGGTTTGATTACTGGTGTAGGCACCAATTTGAACTGACACGCCTGTCAATGTAATAGCGTCAGATGAAAATAAATTAATCAGGATGTAGACACCACACGATTATTTAAATATAAACATTTTTATTACAACGTATCAGATTCTATCAATACAAATGGGACGTGTGTCCGTATAATTCACTTTTTGCCAATATTATTCACGGCAGACCAATGGCGTTTATGCCTGCAAGTAGCCTTTAAGTCTATCATTGTGCAGTAGTTTTGGTCACGATGGGTGGAAGTGGGCGGCAAAAATTGCAATACTAACGTAATGAAGACTCTGCGCCGCCAACATATTGCGTGGTGTAGTCTGTCTAGAATTTACCGCCAGTGATTTAATGGTATCTTCAGCGCGGTGCGAAATGCCTACAAACACTCAATACAACATTACAAGATCTTCGGAAAACAGGTCAATGGGAAGGGGTTTTATAGCTATTGTCAGCAGACTGTAGGCAAACATTACTGGTTGTTCCAAAATCAACAACGGCACAATATAAACGGAGGTTTAAAGAGTAATATTTTGGGATATGGTTGAAAGTGTGCTTTGGAAGAAACTTGCGTGCAGTGCTGGCAGAAGGTCCAAAAGCTCCAACATGTCTAAAATTTATATTAAATGGCACCTACCCTCTTGATCCGTACTCTGGTAAGTTTATTTGAACAAGAATTATGAAATAATGTACAAGCCGAGGAAAAGTTATTGGTAAAGAGTATCCATCAATTGAACTGAACTACCTAAATAGTGAGCGAACAATTTCAACACCAAGGAATAACTCAGTGCAACAAATAAATCAGCAAACACAGAAGATGATTCCAGGAGCACAGAAAAATGGTTCAATTGGCTCTGAGCACTATGGGACTTAACATCTGTGGTCATCAGTCCCCTAGAACTTAGAACTACTTAAACCTAACCTAAGGACATCACACACATCCATGCCCGAGGCAGGATTCGAACCTGCGACCGTAGCGGTCACGCGGTTCCAGACTGAAGCGCCTAGAACCGCACGGCCACACCGGCCGGCCCAAGGAGCACAAACAATACATAAATCTATGAGACAATATCGGATATAGGAGTCAACTTTCCATTCGAATTTTTAATCTAAATCCATCCAGTATACCTCTGCATGCACTAAAACTGGATCGCCAATAATTACGAAACATTAATTCTCTCAAATTACGTAAGGGTACAAGATTCTGCGTCAAACAACTACTTCACAATAATATAGAAGCAATACTTTTCACTTATAAACAAGAAGGTAAATACCGTTTGTGCCACGAATCGCACTGATTCTACTCATATGCCATTTTTTTTAAGAGACAAATTCCTTTGAAATTAGCTTACGAGAAACAAGACTCAGCGTCAACCATTTCACTACTGCTGAGTTAATTTGAAGGAATCCTGTTTCTGACAAGCAGAAAATGTGTATGCCGACCGTCAAATATAGTACATAAACATGTAATATAGATGTTATATTTAAGATATTTGTCCAAATAAAAAACTAAACTGAAAATTCTTCACTGCAGTTTTTTGTCCATTATTATATTTATGAAACTGACAAAAAGCCCAGCGAAGCTGCTTATCATCTAGTATAAAATATTTTAAGTTGAAACGTTGGTCTGATTGATGTCTTCAGTCCAGACACTTGTTTGATGCAGCTCGCCACACTATTTTGTGCAAAAGCCTCATCACCTAATAACTACTGCAACTTACATCCTTCTGAATTTGCTTGGGGTATTTATCTCTTGGCCTCTTACGATTTTTACCTCCGCGTCTCCCTCCAATACTAAATTGGTGATCCCTTGATGCCTCAGAACGTGTCCTACCAACCGATACCTTCTAGTTTAGTCACAAGATTCCTCTTCTCCCCAATTCTATTCAGTACCTCATTGGTTACGTGATCAACCCCTCTAATCCTTAGCATTCTTCTATCGTATCTATTGGCTATACTGTTTACAGATGCGCAAACGAGCCGCCATTTATTGCAGTATGACGTTGTCTTAGTTACAACAACTTGTCCTGAAATATGAAATCTCAGTAGTATCAATCTAATTGGGTTCAAATTTCACTCTCTGCTACCATGCCTTCCGCAGCGTTGGGCATTTGGTACATGCACTAATGGGGTTCAGTCACTTAACGCTGCTGACGCAGAACGATCTCTAACGCGCCAATATGGTGCAACGTGGATAGGTCGCGCAGTGCCTTTAACTTTGCCTCCAAGGCCGCCTGACCTCAATCTTTTCGACTTTTCGATCTAGAGTCCTCAAACGTGAAGTGTACATTACTACGTGGTAAGGCTGAAGGACTGGGGGTAGCAAATTGTGATCTTGTGAAGACTTACGAGATAACCCGCAAGTACTTGGAACGCTTCGTAACTCACTGCAGACAGATCAACACTGCATCGAAATGCGGTGACAAAAAGCACCACCTGTAACATATGACGAGTCTAACAACTTGCTGAAGCAGTGTTAGTTCTTGCTAAGGTGAACCTCGGGTGAAATTTGAAACCAGTTGGACTATAGTAGTTTACATTAGAATGAGGTCGATACTTCATGTTGAAGTCAGTGGCGACAAACTCACATTCGCAACTGATTCACAGACGGCTCGTTTGCGGATGCTAATACGTATCTGCTATTATCGTGTACCTTCACCCGTCCGTTTTCAATATTTATGAAAAAACTGTATAGACGTTTCACGATACTCTTAGGCTGTATCGTTGGGCCTTAAACCGGGCCTGGATGCCTGACAAGACTCACTTTAAGCTTCCTACACTGGAAACTTAACCAAACTTTCCTAAACCATACTTTAATGGTCTTCCAATCTGGGAGACCTGCTGTGGCAGCCGGAACAGTAGAGCCTCGCTCCACCGGCTGTGCCGCAGGCGAACGTAGGCGTATAAACACTGCCAGCTGACGTGTGCTGTTTGTATCAGCTCAGCGGCCTGCGTCAAAGGCGCCGCGTCCGCCTCTGCTGCGGCAGGCAGGCCACACACGTGCCGGCTGTTCGCCGCCCGCTGACCTTCGCCGAGGGACACAGCCGTCGGCGCCCGCGCAAGAAAAAACTATCCAAGCTTCACACAAGTGCCCGCTACACTCCGCCAGTTTCCGCAAACTTCGAAAGGCCGCACTTCCGCCACCAGTATTTATCGGAGTGATTTCATGCAAGATCACTGCCTTAACCCGCTTATTAGCACTTTACCAGATGCATGCATCGCCACCTTAACCCTTTCACTATCGTTGAGTAGTATGTACCATGATAAGTTATCAGTGGCCCATTGATAAAGAGACGCCTCGCGTTTGTAGGTTGTGATGTCTTCAAGTTCCATTGCCAACCATATGCTCCGTATTGCCGCATCAAATTAGTTCGCGCACCGGACAGTTCGTTATCAACGAAATTCACCAAAGTATTGACCTTTGCCGCGACACAAATTGTGCCCATATTTAACACCTGTAATGTGAGTTAGAAACTGATGTACACTGTTCATTGACGTTAGTGTATTTTCTGTACGTCTTAGTCATTGTGCAGTAGTCTTCTGAAAGCCCGGAAGTACTCACTCTTAACACCTGCCTGCACCGGAAAACGAGTCCGCAGTACGTACAACTTTTCATACTGTTATTTCTGACTTTTAAAGAACCATACATGAATGTTTTTCACCCGAAGAAAAAAAAATTGCAGTGAATGGGTAACCCTGTGTGTATGTAACCACTAGATTACGAATCTAAAGAGCTTAGGCCGAGCCTCAGTCGGGCTAAGGATTTGTTTTGTCATTAACGGCTTTTACCTGCGGCATGATATGTTAATGTGAAAAATGCCGAGTTACGGCTGTGGTTCGGTGTCCTGACTCACCTGTATGTGTCCTTTAAACTGGCTGGGTAAGCCAGTACAAGAGGTCCGGAGGAATCCAACAGTATACGACCTCCAAATGAGCCATGCCTAGTGAAGCACTGCTGTACAAACCTTCAGACTGAAAGCTGTTAACTTCACAACAGGATGTGACAGTACATCAACTATGAATTAAATAGTTACCAAGTTACGTGCTCGTAAAGAAATAAACGTCTTATCAATGGCACTTAACGTACTTTTATGTAGTCAAATAGAATGAGGGCCTTTTTTACTACATACTGTATGTGGAACTTACGGGAGGCGAAGCACAAGCTCATTTTAAAAAGTACGGGGAAAACCACCTTTCGCCATCAAGATACTACTCCGGATTCACGATAATCAGCAAAACCATCGGTACTGTGTTTATCAAAACCCAAGGAATGGAATTTTATCTCTAGTCTCGATTATGAGATTAACGTATTCATTCGGAGATTAACCTGAAGCTATGAATAATCGTGATTTTTCTTTACACAAAGCGGAAAAAATTTTAAGTGAAAGGAAACCTATACTTTTCATAGCTTTGTCAAATTTCTTTCAGTTACTCTTTAGGTTCGGAGCTGCTCGGCTAGAAACGTATTGTAGCGAATATGAAAATCTAATGTGGCAGCGTGCCAAAATTTGTTAAACATCTTGCTGTGCACAGAGTTGGGAGTAAAAACAGCAGGAATGTCACTATATTACATCAAATTTATGTTACGTACGTATGACACTTGTAGAGTTAAAATTTATGTGGATCTCTGTGGCGTACAGATTGTCGTGCGTACGTATCAGAGCTGTCTAGCGTTAAATGGGATCACTTCTTGGCCGTATTCGACACTACTGCCGCTGGACGAAAACTTAACTTTAGTCGTCGCCTTTTCTAAGGAAAACTTTTCTTTTAACCATTAAAAAAACTGCCTCTGCAATGGCACGAGTTGGGCAATACATGAAGTAGGGCATATAAGAAAGAATGAAATTTCAAACGGGAGATACAGTCACAGGAGAAGTTTTATTGGATACCAAACATTCGAGTCTCCAATTAGATAAACCGCTTTGAGATACAACAATGGACATCCGTAACCTATCACTCTAGATTAAAAAATGCTAAAAATGCATTTTGTGGAATACTTTCAAAGGGAAGAAAATTATTGAATCGTTTTTCGTGAACGCCGGTACTTCCTGTTCGTAAGCTAACCCTATCAACCATACACCTGCAGCAGCTAACAAGGCCCCGTTTAACGGTTGGCAGTCCAGCGACAGCTGGTCATGAAATACTTTGCGACACGAGCTCGGCGAGCTTTCCGCCATAGTTTCACTTCCTGCCTCCACATGTCCGCTCGGTGCTCCCTAACCGTCGCGCTCTCTAAAGGACTTCGCTCTACTCTTAATAGTTCCGTGTACGCTAGTAGTTAGCTCACAAGAGACCGTGACAATGCTTTCCCCAATCTATCTGAAAGCCTTCGATCAAAAGTTGGCTGAGTGGGTAAGTACCACGCTACAAATCCAAATTTCTAGGATTCAAACCTAATTCCATCTGTGTGTTTTCTGCAAGTTTTCACTTATTTATGTCTCTGGCAATTATTAGTTCATCCTACAATAGGCTCGAGAAAGTCTGGTTACCGCAGTACCTCCAGTAGAACCATGCCTTATACTGTGGTATTCGAACCAATCTTCAAGTTAATAAACTTTTTTCAGCATCATCATTCTGCGCTAAATTAAACAGGACTATTTAAAATTTTAATCTTTATCATTGTGGCCGTTTCGATAAGCAATACTTATCACCTTCGGAAGAAAAATTATTTGCGAGAAAACTCGCAACATTCGTATCCATCGTAGATTCAGAGTTTATGAATCACCGTCCACAGCTGCTAGAGTCAAAAATCTCTTTCAGCCAGCAACGATCCTTTTGTCTTTTACAGCCCCAGTACCGCGGAAAACTGCCGCAAACGTACATGCGAGAGCCTCATGTGGACGGCTGTCCACCTTCAGTACAGAATGTGCGACCGCCAGCCGCCGCGCCGACCGTGCAACACTTAAATACTGCAGCCGACCTGGTTTGGGGCGAGCACGGCTATTTGCGTCCGCGTGGCCTCTATGAAGCCGCTAACTGCCGTAACCTTTCGGACGGTCTCATTTGTACAGCGCTTGCTTCTGTCTCTAGTAATTCGCGGCGATCATGTTTTAATTTATCGCACTGTATTGCGAGCCTTGGGGTGCTTTTTCACCGGTATGTCTCACTTAGGAAAACTAAAGCGAGGGCTACGGTTCAATACATCAAACATCTGTATTTACATTTGGACTATAACTTGGCTTTACATATGCTTCCAAAAGTGATCAGACCTGACTACGAATTTCTTATGAATTCGTATTAATGAAGCAAAGACATTTCCATAAACCTCTGCAAATTCTTACCTTTATTCACAGCGCTATCAGCACACTTCTTACCATCGGGAATTTTTAAGTATATCCAGCCCATTAACCTGCCAATTTCTTGAGCAAAATATACAATCGACAAATCAATTGCAATCGTGAAAACATTTATCAATCATGTCTTATTCTTAAAAATCTTAAAAAATTACGTTGTATTTCTTACCACTCATGTAATTGAACTCTGGATCAATTAGAAATGGTGACAATGCATGTTTTTACTGAGACGTATTTACTTGCATCTCCTTTCTAGATAAATATTTCTCCACTAGAAATAACGAGGGCAATAACGTCAAGCGCTAAACTACGATAGTTGGCGCTAGTAACATTGCTCCCCCACCCAATTTTCCAGTTAACGAAGTTTTTATTTTCGGAATCATGTTGCTCGTGTCACATCCTGCTAGGACTCAATAACATGACATTCCCAACAGATTAAGTTAGAAAAATGTTTTGGTGCCAGTAAGAATGCGAAGGAGCACTTTCACGTTTGACGATGTGCAGACACATCTCAGTTTACCTTTACGTCTTGGCCCACAAGTATTTTAATAAATGAAGAAGCCGCTATGTCAGTTGTGTATTGTGATCTCCCATTGACTTACATAGTTTAATACAATTTTTGATACGGTTCACTTTAATTCGACGATATGACTGCTTGAGCACAATGTTAAAATGTTAAGTTTACTACACCACTTTCGACCTATTTTTCCACAGAAATCTAGCACTTGCCATATGCATAACCATTTATTAGCAACATTATCATTGTTCGAATCTTCTTTCAGCGCACACCGAGGATACAATGCATTCCTGGCTCACTCCCTTCTCAACTACTCTTTGCCTCTGGTGTGACTCAAGTGCACTCTGGTTTTTGTACAAGTTGTAAATAATCTTTCGCTTCATGTGTGTTGTCCTTGCTACCTTCCGAATTTGAAATAGCCCACTGAAGTCATACGCTTTCTCTGTATCCACAAATGCTATAAACATAAGTTTACCCTTCTTTAACGTAAATACCAAGTAGTCAGTGTCAATATTGCCTCTAACATTTCTCCTGAACCCAAACTGATCATCTCCGAGTGAAACCGCAACTCGGAAACTGGTGGTTCCGCAGTACTGACATTTTATGTCAAAATTACTTGGTTTTATGTTCTTTCGACGTGTTTGTGAGCTACAGAAAAGTTGCGATAGCTTTTCGTATGACCATTATCTTTTAGTCCACTGATTCTCGGAATTATTAGAGCAATATGGAAGAGACTGGTGCAACACGTGCGAAGTTTTAGTAAACGGTGCCGGTGGGAAGGGAGGCCTCAAGTCGTCCTCACACGGGACATGTTTCTCATCGCGAGGCATGACAGGCGTGGTCTCCGCCGTGGATCCTGCACGCTCTTAAAAGATCTGCTGAACTCAGAACTTGTTCCGCAGTGTTATCTGCGACCGCAGCGCTCTCCAGTGCCAGTCTGCTGCATCTGACGCACTAATAAGTTTATGAAAATGGGCGCGCGTAAAAGAATTGCTTTAACTATTAGCGATCGTTGAAAACCGGGGAAAATAGCGAAGCAAATTCTGGACTCAGTGACGGCTTGAACAACGGACTGCTTGTAGAGCAACACTACATATGCACCACGCATGTATCTGATATACACGCTAGTAAAGGTTATTCAGTAACTCAGCATCTCAGCAGGCTGAAGTACGTCATATAGGTTTGAAGATCAAGATTCGTAGTATCATTCGCACGAGAGGAATTTTGAAAGTTATTCACCATAAAGTTGCTTACGGGCAAGATATGAGGCAATTCATAGCACCAAGATAGAGGTATGCATATTTTACAGTTTCGAAGTAAACCCCTACATCATGACAGTTGTTTTAAAGCTACAGGTATACAATGGGTAAAGGCTATAACTATGGCGTTTGATATTTAACTATGGCAAATTGTACCAAAAATTACGTACTTTTTATAAATTACCATTGTACCTCAACACGGAACTATATGCTTTCATAGATGCAAGTAAAATGCATCAAATACAGAAAGCTTTAACTGCCGAAATGTAGTTTCCTCATTTTATTGTGCCTCAACGCATTTTCGAGAGAATGTGCTGGCCTTTTGAAACATTCATACCACGTACGCTGTAATATAATAACCACCTAATACTGTAAGACATGTGGCGTTTCAAGTTGTGTTAGCGACGTAAAACCGATGCTTCGTCTCACTGGCTGTGTTCCTATCCACGGGGCACAATGTCTCACACAGCAAATTCTCCCCTTCACGCTTCGCAATGCAGTGTAACGTAGAATTCCACACTGGTAAGTAAACTCCACCTCGCTCACGAATGTTTTCAGGTCCCGTGAGAGGACACCTTTAAGGTGTTGTCACATTGGTCGTGCGGTCTGACGTCAACGTTGAACGTGCCGAGTGCGACGAGATGCTAATCGCTCAGAAGCGATGCGACCTGTGCATACGGATCGTGTTCTCAACACGAGACACGCGATCGCAGCGCTCTCAAGACGCAGTTATCGGCTGTATGCTGCTCGCACACCAGATTTACGAAATGGACGGGCATAAAATTCTTACGGTAGCTGTATTAAGCACATTTGCTCCCTCATCCATATGCCAGTCATGTTGTTCAGTCTGTAGTATACATAAAACTTCAGTATCTATGGCGAAAGGGGAAGTAGCGCGTCCAATCAATAAGGGCATCGGCTTATAAACGTTATACTACGAATAGTGCGACACTAATTTTCAACAGTTGCCACGTAAAAAATTCAAAATTCTCGTTTCAGTAAAATCCTAAAGCCAGTCTTACTTTATCTCTGTTGCTGCAAAGAACTTTTAGAACATATTAAGGAGGCAACAGAAGGAAGAGCAAAACATCGTAATGGAAATCGCGAAAAGTCAGATCAAGCGAATCCACTTCTCAGAAACAGCGCACTTATATTTACAAAACAACGAATATTATAGCATATTCTTTTCTGAAACTAATGTTGATCAATGTTCAACTTCACTTTCAGAATATCTTTCACGCTAAATATTGCTCTGCACGTTCGTAATGACTTCTCCACGCTGACATCAGAAACTGCACAGTCAACGTTCGACTTCACGCTCCGTGTGCCGACGGCATCAGGCGTGGTGCGACAAGCCGAGCGGACGGGCCGTGTGTGTGTGTGTGTGTGTGTGTGTGTGTGTGTGTGTGTGTGTGTGTGCGGCTGTGGGCGCCGGCGACGGGATCGATCTAGGCGAGGCGAGACGGACTGGCTAGGGCACGCCCTGGGCCGCGCCCACGTCCAGCCCGGCCACCGTCTGTCGCAGCCACTCTGCTGCACTACGTGTACCTCAAAGTGATCGGCTGTCGAGCACGAGAGGGCGGCAATGTCTGCAGTTCGACACTGCCAACGTGCACGAAATTACTGCAGTGGCAACAGCTGTGCATTTTAGTTCTAGCCCAGTTCACCTGTCGGCCCGAGGAGTTTTATCGCGTTTGCTTAACAGGATGGTAAATCGCTCGTCAATTTCCCGTCCACTTTCACCACTCCTTTAAGGCATTCTGTCCCGTCAAACACCCACGTCAAATAGGGAGACCATACAAACAATAAAACGAATTATATGGTATGTTACAGCTCTGAAGTGCCGACTGGAACTGACTGGTGACGAGCACTTCATGTACCAGAGCGTTACGCCAACGTTGATATCAGACGGTGTCACCGTGCTAATTTTCCCGTTGGTTGTTATGTCCTGGAAACCAATAGCGGTCCACCGCTCCCTTACTCTCGCGAAGGTATAATACGGAGTGTTGTGACATCACTGACAGATGTCAGTTATGTTAGTTGCCGCTAACGTTAGCTACTACTGGAAGCGTTTTGATCAGAAATGCCAGCTTTCGTCATATACGCGTGTCTACTAAAAATTGGATAAACTATAGTGTAAAGGAATCATTTAATTAGTAAACTGACTCTTTCATGCGGTATTTTCTTTTATATACAGGAATTTTTATTGGGCTGTTTATCTTTACTGTGGTTTTGTTTATGTTTGACTATGGATTTCCCATCAGTCAAACTCCAAGTTCTCTGGGAGAACACCGAGGAGAGATTGGAAACTGACCAAACGTCGCGAAATATGATCATTTAGGAAAAAACTACGTGCATCTAATAATGTCGTCGCTGCGTATTGACGGAAATTCTGGGTTACGAAAGTAGCCTTTTCACATCACGTGCTATGGTTGTTTTAAAACTGTAACAAACAGGAAGTTATATTAAAGAGGCGAAGTGGGTCGTATTACAGGCGCACATATGTATTGAAGTTCAGAAAAATGCGTTCCTCGTGCCGTGTTGTTCACGAAAGCACTAACATTGTGTGTTTGAAACTCTCCGATGCACACACCAGACATTAAGAAGCCATCGTAAAATGAAGTCTGCTAATGTTTTGGGGCATCTAACATGTCGGCGCCAGCTTCAAAGCAGATACAGCAGAAGTCTGTAGCTCCATCCCCCTAACTTTTGAGGTTACTCTGTTCCACATTATACTCTTACAGCCACCCCGAACACCAGCGCTCTGACATAAGAGCGCGTGAAAATACTGTGACACTAATTAAATACTCCGCTGAAGTAGCTGAATTATTTCGGGTGACCATAAGGAACGGACGAAACTAAGTACTATTGAGTCACGGAGGGCAGTATCAAGTTAAAATGATAGGGCAGATATGAAATCACCGTCAGGAACACTCTCGTGAAAGCGGATGAATCACTCAACTGAGACGAGGGACTATTACAGGAAATCCGTCAGTAAACATATGGAAACAAATGTAGCAGAAACGCACACGGCATCTGATCTTTAGACGATCAGAATGTGAGTCAAAGGGGAAAGCACTGCGTCGAACTTTAAAGATACCCCGGCTGGTGTGTGACTTATGTGCGTGGCACAGAATACTTTTTGCATTTATATTTTTTGGAATGTAGACTGCGGCGACAGTGCTCTACAAATATAGCGTAGGGTGAGTCAGGATGAAGTGTGACGAAATGAGTTGGCGAAGACAAGGAATGTGATATGGTGCGTATTTTACGAAACCTGGTTTACATCAGACACACTGTTGACGGCACAGTCAAATCAGGCTTACTACTGGCAGGGTCATTATTCCCATAGAAATGATTTTGAAGTATGTTTAAGAGAATTTAACGTCAATGTGCATTAAAAGCGTAAAACGGGCTTAGAAAAGACAAGCGTAAAGTGAAACATTTATGAAGTACTACAATTAGAACATCAGAGCACCATGACATGTTTATTAATGAGATTATTAAAGATGCAGAACGTGACAGCTAACAGAGTAGGACAAAGAAATCTCAGTTACCAGAATTACCTTACACCCAAACCTCCAGATGTCTTACACTGAAATCGGTACCAAACGTTGTGTGACGACAGAATATGAAAACATCGATTTAGTTGTGCTGTGTGCTGTCGTCCAGTAGAAGATGCCTACAAGGTAATTAAAAATAACACCAGCTACGGAGTACAGGAAAAGCGTATCTGTGAGGCATAAACGCGCAGATATGTGGTGAGATGGTTTATGATCAGATCGTCATACTACAGGTCCCGAGTTCTAAACCCAACGATTGCGTTTTAACAGTTGCATTTAGTTTTTATACGGGAGAACATTTTGACATGTAACAAGACGTTTCGGAGTTTGTAGCAGTGTCCTTTTGGCAGCCTGATTTCGCTTCGTTCGCTTAAATTAGCAAACCTATAGAGTACATTTGTACAGACAGTATTATCTACACGAATGTGCTCTATAGGTTTGCTACTTTCAGCTAAGAAAGCTAAGTCAGACTGCCAAAAGAACATTGCTACAAACTCAAACCTTTTACATGTCAAAAATATTCTCCCATATCCGTTTCACTCGTAAACTTAAAAAAATCGCCGTCAGCGTGTTTCGAACTTTGAACATTTAGTAAGACGATCTGGCGCTGTGCCAGCTCATCTACAACACATCTTTACAGTCGTGCCTCACATGTACACGTTTCTTGTACTCTGTAGTTCTCGCGTTACTTTTAATTACCATTTACACAGTTTGCACTGAACGAGAGCACACAGCACGAATTAAATAGGTGTTTTGGTTGATACTCTTATCGACACGCGACGTTTGGTACCTATCTGATATATGGAGGTTTGGATGTAAGCCACTTTTCTTTAGATCCATTCATGAGTAATCCCATTAAAGCTGTAACCGTACCGTACAGCTTCTCATGACTTACCAATGGTTTTACACAACTGCAGTTCATAAACTGCTAGAATACTACACAACTAGTGTTACTAGGCTCACAGTAACCTCGAGGTAAACAGACAGCACATTTATTTTTAGTTCTTAGATGAAAGGTGATTTGTGTAGCAGCGTTTCAGAAGGCTTACGATTTTTGAAGTGTCATTTCTCCTGGTGTCATCGTTGCTACACGAGTAATCCCGTTAATTGTTAACATAATTGTCACAATACTCTACTCTTGGCAAACCGCCGCAAGGCAAACTGCCAGTGTGCGGCTTCTCTACGCAAGGGCTTCTTGCTATCACCTATGCCAACAAAAACAGATCTTTCGCCGTTAAAACCTACTACTTATTCTGATTGCGAACGGTCAAAGTACAGCCTCTCAGTGTTATCGCACGTTGGAACACACCCTTTTTAGCAGCACTTAGTTGTTGCGGACCACTAGTGTCTTGACACTCAAGTGGCCACGTTGCCAAGTCGCTCTTTGAGGTCCTACACGGGCTTCCTATCATACTACCTCGAGGCCAGCGGCGAACAGCTGGTTTGCCAGTTGGCAGTTGAGCAAACAGCCAGCAAGGTCACCATGCGCGCGGCTGGACACTTAGCAGGCGAGCCGAAGCTTTCTAAACAGGGAGCCCAGCCCTCAGCTAGAACGTCTCCGAGGCGGTTCGCGGAAACGCCCACGGACCCGATGCGAAGCAAAGCAGCGCGTGTCGGCTGCCGGCGGGCTATTCGTGGCGCCCCGTATTTATGGATTCGGCGGCTGCCTCCTCCTCCTCCTCCTCCTCCCCCGCGCGGCTACGATGAACGAGGCCCGTCGGCTCCCAGCGGTTGCCAGAAATACTCCGGTAAACACGCCACCCTAGCACCACGCGTATCGTGTCAATGAAGTGCCTGCATGTTCGAGCCAAATCTTAGCTGCATATCGCCCATAAAATAATACGCTAGGTCATCGATAACGGGATTGTTACGGTGCCCTGTTGCCTTCATGATAATCTTAATCCACGATTTTCCAAACCTTTTTGTTGCCCAAGTTTCGTATTGGTTTGATACAGCTCTCCACATTTACCTCGTGTAAGTCTCTTCATCTCTTAACTTCACTAGGTATTTCTTTCTAGTCTTCACTGCAACGTTTCATTGGATTTTAGGCAAATACTTGCTGAAAGGACTTCCTAGCAAATAAATTCATACTCTTAATTATAACTTTTCTTTTTCAGAAACTTCTTTCTAGTACCTGCCTGCCACTGGACAATGGCTAAGTATAACAGCCATCGGAGTGGTTTAGTGTTGATCATGTTTAGTGTTTTTACCAGGCCTGGTAGGGTGAATAAGTTGCGTGTGAAGCGTGACATGTTTGATCACTGAAGGCCACAGGCGCCTCGTACTCGTGCGAGACCGTTATCAGTATCTGACAGAGGTCTTATCGTGGGTCCACGTTTATGCGGTTGGTCGATTGTGCACCGGGCACATCTTAACACCTTCACATTTTCTCATGCCATTCGAGAAGTCACAGACACCCCCAACATTCTGTGCCATACTGCACCATAGGCCGAAGACCAACAGCAACCGAACTAGGCAATTACCTGCCCATCCGCAGGCTGGCGTTAACACAACAGAAATGGGTGTGTGTGAAATGGTGCCCTGACTGGGACGGACGGACGGACTTCTGTAGAATGGTGTCACACTGTTCACCCCTGAAGGTTCCTTCTGCAATAACTCTGATGGCCTTCGTCTGTGAGTATAGAGGCGACCTGGATATGTCTCTTCCATCGTTTTCGAGAGGTACAGTCGTATTACAGAGAAAGGAGCCTATGACCACTGCAGTGCCACAGTTATCCCATAATCTGAACACAACACACACTTCATACTAACACATGCGAAGTTTAAACCTTCGCAACGCGTTGTGGATATAAATAGACTGGTAACAGCAAACCGTTTCATTCGCTATTACTCCAGGTGTGAGTGTGAGGGCCCATCGGTTATGACTTCAGGCCGCGAAACTGATAGCACAACGGCACATCACGGTCGTCTCGCGTCCTCCATTTTTACTTCATGTTACAATATCGTGGCGCCATTTTTCCAACAGGACAATGCTCCACACACGACACGTGTCTGAGCTGCCCGCCTGCAGTTTAGGTACATCTGTGGGCAGCAAGATCCGCTAATCTGTGACCGATGGAACGTATATGGGAACAGCTCACAAGCCAACTCGGTCTCTATGTCATTATCCAGGCTATCTAAGAGCACATGCAACAGCTGTGGACCAGCTTACCTCTGAAGATGCTAGGTCAGCTTTATGACGCGCTTCCCAACCGAGTAAGTGCTTGATTTCAGGCCAGAGGGGGTGTAATTTCATTCTGATAACTGGGCTCTTACTATGATACGAACATCATTAACATAAGAATATCATGTAGTGTTCAAAGTGATAGAATTTAAACAAATATGAACGAAATTCTTTTCTTTGTTGGGATTGAAATTCTAATGGCTACACTTACGCTACCACAAGCCAACATGTACTTCAGTAGGCTACTTGATCTGCCTCTTCAGTCTATGACTCAGGACAGGTATTTCAAGTTAAGAAATACCAGAAGAAAAGGGACAAAGTATTTGACCATTTTACTGATTTAGCTATTACTGAATGCTAGTTTATGTACAAAAGAACCTCCGCAAAGGAAGTACCAAACCTCTGCAAAAGAAGTACCAAAGTGTAACAGACTGTTCCCAATGAACTTCAGACAATTTGTCTAATGTACTGATAAATTGTTCACGACAGAAGTTCCTCACAACTCTCCAAAGAAATAACCTTGGATCAACACGGTATCTGTGACAGTTCAGCAGAAGATGAAGGTCAAACCCAAAAGAACAAAAGTTGTTTCCATACCGAGAAAGCTTACTCTAAGACCGGACTCATTATCTTCCCCAATATTTAGAGGAAAAAAAATATGCTTCTGAATGTCGCTTTGAAGGTTGCAAAGCCCTCACAAGAACCTTGTGCAAGAAGTGTAATAATTATTTGTGACTAAAAAATTGTTTGGCAAAATTACATAAACAAAAACTTTAGTATGTTTCTCAATGTATTATTTATTTACTGGTTAAGACCTGAAGTCCAAATGTGTATCTCTAATATTTTGAGACTGTACAAAAAATAAAAACAATGTAATCCTGAATGTAATTACGTTTAAGACTAAAAAATTACACTGAAAACCATTTTCCTCACTTATTTTATCTTCGGGCCTCAATATGTTAATCCGACTGCTCTAGTACCTTTTATACTTTTCTTTATATTTATCTGAAACTTTTAAAGACAGTACCTATTTCGTTAAACTAATCTGAGACGCCGTCTCTGCAAACTACAGACTCACTGGACTAATAGAAAGGTTTTTACTTCCTCCCCCACTCAATTATATTTCCCTCTCCAAATTTCATCTGAATAACGTGAGAAGTACAGCTTTCTCTCATTGTTAATTGCTGCCTCCATGTCCCCTGTAAAGAACTGATGCTACCGCTGTAACTGAAGTCAAAGCTACTGAGTTTTTTTCGATACCATGCGGCTTCCTGCGTCTATGTTAAGAAGTTAATTCGAAGCATTCTATGTTAGTACGCCCTAAGTCCTACTGCAATAAACGAAGTAAGCTAATTTTTAAGATATCACTTAGTTGCAGGCAACTTTCAGTTTGAAACTGCTTCCTTCCGAGGTTCTGTGATTATGTTCTCTGCAATCTAGAAATATATAGAAATTAGGAAAAATACGGACTGGCATTTGAGCCAGCTAATGTAGCTCTGATGTAAGTGTTGTTACGCTGATCTTTGCCAAGTTGCAGGGAACAAGAGCTAGCAGGTATGTGTGCTACGTCATAGACCTTGTTTGTCAGGTTTGTTTCCATATTTACGACACTTGGTCTCAGTTTCTGGCGGCAACTGTCTGCAGCCAACACTCGAGCTACCATTGCTTCATAATAGCTATTCATAGCATACCGTGTCCGTGCTCCACTACACAGGCGCTCCTGACCTTGTCCCACAAAGTAACTCCAATAATCAGTGGAAACCTTAAAATAATTCTTAACAACCGTATTATGCCGTCAGTCCTGCAGTACTTTACGACTAACATGCACGAGTTCTAGTTCAGTTAAATCGGGAGACCACTCCGTCGAAAGTCACGGAGGGCATTTGTGGACTGAAGTCTGCACAGGAGTCTGATAAAAAGTGTTCTGCGACGCCGAGTTTAGTCGAGCTGCGGCTGATGTCACCACAAGTTCAGCAGACGTCTAAGTCATACTCTGCTCCAGCGAATACTGATGATCCGACCGTCAGACGGACAGTAGTGTTAACGGCATGGCGCCTTCTTTGACAACGTTAGAAGCTTGTCTGTGAAACGCGAGTTAAGACTAGTGTTTCATCTATAAGTTTTTGGGCTGCTCCTTCAGCAGTGTTATTAAAAATTCATCTGGCGCGAGTCCGTCTAGTTTTACTGCGTCAAGAGAACACTGACTATCGCTAGGATTACTCCATCATTACGACAAATTAAGTGATACAAATCACATCTTCCGCACAACAAACGTCGCATGAACGTCAAAACACAGAAGCTTAAATTTATCCAAGAAGCTTCAACCAAGGCAATGAAGCCTTCATAAATGACACCCTTATCTGTTCCACGCAACTAAGAATGTGATTCGCAACTTATCTTCAAAGTAATGCCAACTTCACTACTTCCTATATGGTGTACAACGTGCTTTTCCACAAGACAACTGCGTCGCCTTCTGCCAAAGCTATGTGATGTTTCCTGACACCACCAAAGCACACTTCTTGTTTTGCATGTCTTCACGTGCAAGGCGCTAATGTATCACTGTTACATACTTGCGGCAGCTAAGTTCAGTCCGTCAGTATTCTGATGCACTGTGACTGTCAAGCTTTCAACCAACCCCCCCCCCCCCCCCTACCCCACACACCTTTAATACAAGATGTAAAAGTTATAAAACTGCTTTTAAAATTCCATTCATCAGATGTGTACACGAAAAAGTAATCTAGGGTTTAAGCCGGTGTCCAACTGGTCAGCAGAGAACGGGTACCAGCTTAGATACGAGGAGGACCTAGAAGGAAAACGGTTGTGTCCTTTTCTAGGGAGCCATCGCGGGGTAGGCCTCAGCGTTTTAGGGGGACAACCTCAATCCGTATGGCCCAAACGGCGATTCGAGCCTCCCTTCAGTGCTCTTACCGCTGCACTATTTTGCTAGGTATGTATGTACACGCCACTTTTTAACGTACTGAATTTGACTTCCGCTACGAAGCCACTTAGGTAAATCATGTTTTCGACGCGTAACATGTGTCCCGTCTACACGAATACGAATGGCGCTGAAATATTACGACTACCTAATGTCTCCAGTAACGCAATACTTCACAACGTGAGGCTACAGGACATTTGCGTCCGAGTTTCCGCAGCAACACGTTGCTCAGTGCCCGTGGCTCTGCTAAAACTGTTAGTACTCCAGAGCTAAGTGATTTACCTCGGCCAGCTACCGCACAGCTCAGGGAGAAAATGATCCAGGGCCAGTTTGAGTCAGTACCTCTGACACGTGCTTCGCACGAAACAGGGCACGAACAGAAAGTGACCGACTGTTTACACTGTATTAGTATCAATGCGATAATCAGCGTCACGTTCCTCCGAATTGTCGTTCCTTCTATTTTCCTCGTTCATAACGATCACAGCTACATACCATGCTACAAAATCACCATGTTCGACGAACAGCCAACAAGTATTCTAGTTTTCACTGCTTTTAGGAACAACTGACATTGACAAATAATGAAGACTAAATTTTCCCACTTGGGCTGTTTACTTATAAAGACCGTTACGTAAGATTCTATTTACACCCATCTTTGTTTACGTGAAGGACGGTGCCATGCACATGATTACAGCAGCGAACTCTGAAGTACAGTGAGATGGCTTGGCAAACCAATTCTGTAAATAAAAACAAGTCTTAATAAACATACTGTAGGAGGAAACATGTCACCTCCCGAACGCGAGTACTACTACTTTCCTATTTTCATAACAGATATTCTCCTCTGAATACTGTCTTTCTGCTCAGATACACAAATCTGCTCCTTTAAATAATGAAGCGGCATTTTCAACGAAACTAGCCCCTACACAATAACGCACGAGCACAGTTTTACATGCTACATGGTTCATATTACCGTGGTCATTTTAGTCTCAGCACTGCAAGTTACCTACTTTTATTCCGTTTAATTGCGCCTGTTAGCACCCTTGTCTTAGCATCTTTAATTTGATTGAGCCTATTTTAAGGATTTTGAAACCATGGTTATTTATCAACAGAATATTTACATTCTTGTTAATGAAAGAGAAAGGTCTACCAAATAATGAGGACCAATGACGAGAAACGTATATACCACGCTACCGCTGAGGAAAAACTGCATACATTGGTATAGGGTCATATCGCCACGTCAGATCAAGAAACATGTCTAACTCATCCAGATGAGTTACTACTATATTTTTGGGGGGCGCTTACAGGAATCAAATTTATGGACGTGGAAGGACGATAAGTCCTAAGCCTATTGCGAGACATTCGCTAATACAAATAGTTGCCAGAGATCAAATTGGACTTACGTACGTTCTACAGCACGGCTTAAAACTACAGTCACTTCCTGATCGTCATGAACATGAAAAAGTAGCTTCCCTCTCAATGCTCTGATGAATTTCATGATGCTCCCATGCGTTTGGGTGTGACCTCAGGACGCAGACATATCTATTCGTTAGGAGAAACCCCTAAATCTGAACCGCGATTTTCGAGAAAGGTAACGAAACGTTTTAAATTTTTCACAACATATCCGCTTTTAACTACCGTAATTTTATTTATTGTCTAGGTAATAGTACTCTCTGAATAGCTTTCGTATGTCGTCTCCAGAGTTCCAGGCGGGCAGGCCTCGACGAGCGTTCCTCATGAAGACAAATATTCGTTACGAAATCTTATCAGAAATAAGTTTGTGGCCGACTGGGCGCGGTTCTGAAAGATTTGCTACGTGCGCCCACTTAACCGTCGTGACGTCAAAGTTGACGAAGGAGTTCCAGAAATAGAAAACCGATAGGTGAGGCAAGACGGCGTGCCCTTTGAGGGCAAGCGGCAGGACGACACGGACGACGCGACGACGCACGGCCGTCAACGATAATTGTTGCACACTCGTGCCAAACTGACTCAGCAGGTCGGGCAAGGACGCAGTGGGCTTACAAAACAACCGTCGGAAAGTTCCTGACGGGTCGCCTCTTCAGTATGCGGTCGTCACTTTATTTACCCCTTCGCACCACTGCGAAATGCATTCCTACATTCTGTAAAGCCCGACAGCACTTTTATCCTGGATCTCTCGTGTGGATAGGCTAACTTTCGTTGTTGAGTCCCTCCTCGTTGTGTCTAGGTACAATGTTAAACTTCCAGGGCAGGGCATAGCCCTTAGCGAAAGCCGAAACAAAGTAAGAGAGATATGATGACACTTCACGCAAAATACGAACGGCAGAAATCTTCTCTAATATTGATAAAATTGTAACCTGCAGCGATACCGCTTTGAAAATCAAGTATTAAAAAGCACAATGTCACTAATTTATGTACGAGGAATGTGTCTTAAGTATAGCTCAACATACTAATTATTAAAGTAATATTGTCACTGTTTCTGATCGTCAAAAAATCAAACTGCTCATTCAAAATTTAAACGGCAGCGGCCTCACGAGGGCAATCATTTGTAGAGTGCCACGCTTCCACACTATTGAAGTTTTCGTCTTGTGTACTCGTCTCGTGCTAGACTATTACAACTATGTCCCACTCACGCTCGCCTTACAATGCATTATGGCAATCTAACGAGACATGGTTTAACTGCAAAACTATTTGATACTATGTCTACATATAATTCTTTACTCTGCAAGTGTTTTTTTTGTCTAACCTCTTTATCGCGATCTCCAAGGGAATCATTTGTAAGGGATTGTATATTCCTAGATTCATCGCTTAAAGTTTGTTCTAGGAACTTTATAACTAGGCTCTCTAAGGATAGTTTGCGTCTGTAATTTTCAGTTGGTCTTTGAGCAGCTTCATGGTATTCTCATTGTAATACCCACGTTAGTCTCACATGCAAACATGTTACAAAACTGCATGTTAGGTTCATATCAGTTGTATCTAGTGATAGTTTTCGTTGCCTACTACTTCATGACAATGACAAGGTGTAGGCGGAAGGAGCTATTCCTATCAAGGGCAAGGGGTGCTTTGAATCTCTCTCCCCCCAAAACACTTCACCGTGCCGATGTAAACGTCACACACTGGATACCATTAGCGTGAAACTTGTGATCGGAAAATTCATATTCGTATATTCGTATCCCCCCCCCATAAGCAAGTGTGACGTCAAGTAAGGCTTGCACGATACGAGAGAGAGAGAGAGAGAGAGAGAGAGAGAGAGAGAGAGAGAGAGAGAGAGAGAGAGAGAGTCGTCGGCGATGAGGTCATCAGTGACTACGTGCAAAGTGATTAGTGTAGGACAGAGACGGTAAACCGTGTAGCCCTCTTCAACGTGGGCCGGGCATTTGCGTTACGCGATTTAGGGAAACTTTGTACTTTTAACTACCGCCTCGCTCGGTTTGCGAATTCGGCCTGCGCCGACAGGTTTCCCGTTCTGTTCGGCGAGCGTGCGCAGGTTTGTGAGTTCCGTGAGGCTGGCCGCGTCCCAGATGCAGCTAACGGTCCGCGCGTCGGTGCCCCACTGTCCCAGACACCGCCATCCGCCTCTCCTGTCCGTCCAGTACATCGGTACGTCTACTCTACACTCTCCGACACCACCACGACAACGACAAGACTCTACGAAGATGACAATCCGCCCGTTACAATTCCGGTTTCCTCTACGGAGTAGAGAGACCACCGCTACTCACAATGACACAGCCACTGGCGTTATGTCCAAGTTAAGGAGCTTGACGACATGTCTACGGTATCGAGTAGATACAGAGAAAGCTACTGACGACGTTCACTTAAACACTGAAAACATTATCCGGGATAAATTGCTGAGAGTGAAAGGTAACCTACAACTTCTACAGGAACCAGACTGCACGGCTAAGAGTGACTAGGACGGGAGTGGGTGGGGAGGGCAGCAATTGAGATAGGATTGTGACAATTCTCAATTTGGTGCAAGAAGAAAAAACTGAGCAGTTGAGGGATTAGAAATAAATTCTGATATTAGATGCTGGAAGTATCTGACAAAAATACCTGACGACGGCAGAAGCGAAGTGTATAAAATGTGGTCCTGGCGGAGGTTAGAGTCCTCCCTCGTGTGTGTGTGTGTGTGTGTGTGTGTGTGTGTGTGTGTGTGTGTGTGTAGGATAATTTCGGTTAAGTAGTGTGTAAGCTTAGGAACTGATGACCTTAGCAGTTCAGTTCCATGAGATTTCACACACATTTGAACATTTTTTTGGTATAAAATTTAGACCGGCATTAGATATAAAACTGCTTTTGAGAAAATGTCAATATCAAACAAATTTGATATGTTGGGAACTTCCTAATTTATGCGTAGCTTTATATGAACAGTGAAACTGGCTATAAACAGTATAGGCAGGGAGAGCGCAGAAACTTTTGAAATGGATCATGTCCTGCATCCCAGCATGAATTTTACTAAACGAGCATTATACACGAAATTTAAAAAATTTAGCTCCTGTCCTTTTCTCATTCGATAACACCTATTTTACCGCTGCTGCTACGGTCGCAGGTTCGAATCCTGCATCGGGCATGGGTGTGTGTGATGTCCTTAGGTTAGTTAGGTTTAAGTAGTTCTAAGTTTAGGGGACTGATGACCTCAGCTGTCCCATAGTGCTTAGAGCCATTTGAACCTATTTTACCACAACATAATACATTAAGGCACAATTTTAGTGAATTTCTGGTTCTGTGGGTACGTGCTAACCGTCTGTCTTTAAGTAAAAGGACTCCTATTTCAAGTTTCGGCTGATGGTAGTATAGAATCCGCCACTTTCATCTTTGACAATTATTTCTGTGAAAAAAGCAAATTTTCAATGTCTGGAGTCCATATAAAGTTAAGTCCTCCGGTAAGTGGCACGCCAAGTCAGTTCGAAGTACGAGGAGAAAGCAAGAAGGGCATGGGACCTCAAAGACTACGCCTATAAAACATAGTGTTACACACCCTTACCCAGCTTCCTATACAGGGCCGCGCATGTCTTAGTTCCTGCAAGTGAATAGAAGGTACACAAGAAGTGTGTGCTTCCGACAACAATTATGTCATCTGCAGAAACGCCTCCGAGCTGCTGACGTCAGCTGGCTGCCTCGTTGCCGTGCCGGCTTTACACCTGTCTACAGACGGCGGGCACCGCTGCTGCCAGTGAAATTACGTCATAGCCAATGGATTTCTCTATACAGGGTCTTTCACGCTTTGTGCGGTGCCCGTAATTATTCGACTTTGGTAACTGGTCGAGCCTTTACAGACGTGGCACCGAAGCTTAACATTTGCCTCCGAATGTCGTTATGTTTTAACCTACTTAAAATATTTAGCAGGTAAATTTTTACTTTCAAAAACAGTATTCAGCGCTGAAACGGTAAGCAGTATATCTGACAGTTTCATCAATACACTGTATCTGAACAAATTTGTCTGATTCACCCCATACTGCTAAGTAACTTGTGTTTGAAATGGCATCAAAACATTCGTTCCAACGGAGAAACGAATAGTTGCAGTATGCCACCATATCATGTAACTCAACCATCTCTTAGCAGACGGTCTGCATGATGTTCGACAGTCCAACAGGACTTTTTCTTTAAATATGCATTTCGTCTTTATTATTACATGCATCCAACATACGTCAGGCAACAATTTTGAAATTGTTCATTTCGATAGTAGCAGTAACATCTCTGCAACAACCATTCCGTTACTTTTTCCTTTATGTTTTCTGAGTTTTCAGTTTAACTTTCAAACCAAATTTACCGTATCTCTGCAAGGTTTTATTCTGTATACGGTCATTAGAAACTACTGTAACTTTTCTAGTCATCCAAAAGACTTCGAAATTACTACATTTTAATTTTTTTTATGGTTGGATACAAAATCGGTCTTTAGTCATGCTCTATATTTTAACTGATTTAATTTTCTTGTGAAACCTTGATACAGAGCGTTAAACAAGTATTTCGAGTTTCACAAAATTCCATTTTCACAAAGACACGACCAAGATCTGTACGGTTTGGAAAGCTGAAATTATCTGACGAAAATAGTAAACAGAAACAAAAATTCAAAACTAATGTTATGAAGAAGCCACTTTGGTTATTTTGATGGTAAAACTAGAAACTAGATGTTATTTAAGAACGGTTATTCCGTCCACACGCCGTAATCTTTAGCTCTTCGGATATTAAATCCACGATAACTGTATCTGGACGCTGACTGCTTCTAGGAGTTGAGTGACCCCACAGAATTTTTATCACAGAAACGTCTGTGCCTGTGTATGAGGCTGAAGGCTGATTCCAACATTCCTCAAGAAACTTAGTATGTATGAGAGCGACGTCTTTCTGCTCACTTCTACCGTGGGACTTACCAGGATACTTGCTCCACAATGAGTAGTCGTTATAAGCAGCGAAGGCGGACTGCTAAGGAGCCTAAGGACTGACGTCAAACAACTGCCGTAATTGGCTTTTCCGTAATGGGGAAATAATGATACCGGCTACTTGCGCCAGGGAGCAGGTAACATCTGTACTCTCAATATGACTCATTTCACCGGAGTAAGGAATAACTCGCAGCAAATAAAGACCACGTGATCGGAACCACTGCCGGGACTCCAAGTGCATCAGTACCGCTCCGAATGTTTGACATACTCATTCTCCAATCTTCCACTGGTATGCGTTGATCGCGGTCTCCTGCAGTTAAGGGGCTCTTCCTAAGTGATAGTAGTGCTGATCTTGGGTGGAGACAATTACCGTGTCAAATATACGTCTTAATTTGAGTATCAAATTTCTTAGAATGTACTACATTTGGAGCACAGTAGTATATAGTAACGAGACACGGCGGGGGGGGGGGGGGGGTTGAAACGGAACAGAAGAATCTACACGTTTGAGACGGTGTTACAGAACAATGTTAAATTGGGTGGACTGGTAAAGTTGGTAATGAGTGGGTTCTCCGGAGAATCGGCGAAGATATATGGGGAACACAAAAACGGACAGGATGGTAGCACACCTATTAACATCAGGGAATAACTTCCACTACGCTAGAGGGAGCTGTAGAAGAAGAGATTGGAATATATCCAGCAAATAATTGAGACCGTAGGTTGCAATCTCTACTTTGAGGAATTCGCGGCGGATCGCATCAAAAGCATTCAGAAGGATGACGACTAATAAATATTCGGTAGCAGAGAGTAAGCTCGCACTACGAAAAAACTGTCGCCAGGTCTGCGCAACGCGTCTATCTTCCATTGGGAGGTCAAGTAACCATACTGAGAGGAACACATCAGGAGGCGGGAGCGGATATGACAATTCTTCCTACGTAGCGAAGCCATATTTTGGGACTAGTTCCGGTTACCAATGTTACAGCGTGTGCACGTAAGGCTGGTGGTGGAACGACGCGCAGTGGCAAAAAGCACTGTACCATGTGACTTTCTGGGAAACGGTGGTCTGTTTTAACACACATGCCTGTGTTGCCAATTACCAGGGTAGACAGGACTAGAGCGTGAGACGTGGGGCAGAGGGCACACAGGCGACGATGCGCAGGAAGCATCGCACTGCCGGCTTCTAAGGTGGGCCTTACTATTACGATTAGAGAAGGAAGGAATATTAGAATTTAAAGTTCTTTGGTTATTAGCGAAGAGACCCAACTCTTATTGGGGAAGAAAACAGGCGGATCCTTTCTCAAATGACCGTTCTGGCAGGAGTAGTAAAGGCTTCGACTGCCGCAATAACGAGAAACTGTACAAAGCGCTATACGAAACGTGTAGGCTTACTACAGGTTGCCTCAAACCTCCGTCACTTAACTACTAACTCGCTGGTATAGCGCTACCGGGTATTTGCCTAGAACTATCCGCCAGCGCGGCGGGCACGAATCACGCTTATCAGGAGAATCCTCCCCTACTTGGTCACATTCAAGCGCCCGCAATGTTGAGGCTCAGAAGACATTTCCTCGAGACCGCTTCAGTCTTCCTCGAGACCGCTTCAGTCTTGCAAACAGCAGCAGTTAAAGCAAGTGAACTATATTATGGGTCTAGATTTTAGATTAACTGTCTGCCCCCCCCCCTCTTCGGAAACCCACCTGGGCGAGAACAGAATATGATCGTGTTGATATCACTCAACCGTCTTGCTCCTGGTGTACGGACACCCAAGACTAAGATTTAGAAATTGCACTTTCCTGCGGTATATCACAAATGGGAACTGGAGAACCACAGACCATGGAGCACCTATAGGATTTTAAATATATCCTGCATCTCCCACAGATTAAGATCTGCTTGCGACACTACGCAAATGAAGTTGCAAGGTTTTTGTAGAGTGTTGGTAGCCTGTTAATTATTTGTCATTTGTCCAACGTATTAATTACCGTTTTATGAGTAATAAAAGTCGAGGTAATTCTAACTAGCTAGTCAGAACATTCCTATAATCGTCTTTTACAATGACGTGACAAAAGCTGTGGGCTGGTGATATGCACATACAGAAGACAGAAGTAACTCTTACACAAGGTATAAAATGGCAGTGCATTGGCGGAGCTGTCATTTGCACTCAGGTGATTCATGTGAAAAGGTTTCCGATGTGATTATGGCCGCACCACGGAAATTAACAGGCTTTCAACACAGATTGGTAATTTGAACTAGATGCATGGGACATTCCATTTCGAAAACCGTTAGGAAATTCAATATCCCGAGCTCCATGGTATGAAGAGTGCACCGAGAATACCAAATTACAGGCATTACCCCTCAATTACGGAGAACGCAGTGGCCGACGCCCTCTACTTAACGATCGAGAGCCGCAGCGTTTGCGTGGTGTTGTCAGTACAACAGACAAGCAACATTGCGTGAAATAACCGAAGAGACCAACATGGGACCTACGCCGAATTTATCTGTTAGGACTGTGCGGCGAAATCTGGCGTTACCGGGCTGTGGCAGCAGACGACCTACGTAACTATCTTTGCTAACAGTAAGACACCGTCTGCAGCGCCTCTTCTGGGCTCATGGCAATATCGGTTGGACCTTAAAACAATTGGAAAACCGTGATCTGGTCAGATAAGTATTCAAGTTGGTAAGACCTGATGGCAGAGTCCGAGTGTGCCGAAAACTCCACGGAGTCACGGATAAAATTTGTACGGATTACAATGCGGCATGTGACTTACTACAATTGTTCGCGACTAGTATGAAGAACATTCTAGACAATTCGACTAAATGATTTGGCCATCCATCAAACGTTATGTCATAACGTAGAGGTCAGTTCGTGCACAAAATCCTGCACCGGCAACACTGACCCTTATGGACGGCTAGAGGTAACATGGCTCAGCATTGATGCAGGGGGGGCTTCCGAAGACTAGAGTCCTTGCCACGCCGAGTTGTTGCACTTTGCTGGGCAAAAGAAGGTCCGACACGATATAAGGAGGTATCCCATACTTCTTGCCTGGAAGTGTCTCACGACCCCCAATAAATGTACGGGCGGTTTTTCGGTTACATGACGATCGAAGCCTTTTGTCTCGCCGAAAATGAGAAGTTTGTTGGACGGTTTATACAGATGAAGTCTGACACGAAGGTGCAATGGCAATTCCAGACGGGAGCAGCCCTCACAGCATTCGGCACTTTACATCGAAATCATTATGGGTGACCAGGGACAAAAGCTGCCACAGGATGCAGCCTGATAGCTTTCCTGTCTGACGAAGACCCATAGAATTCTTGTTTCTGCTACAGACGTCGTGCCCCGCGGCCGCTGATCCCAGTTATCAGCATGGCATGGGTTCCGCAGCAGTTTACAGTCGTCAGTTTATACGGTACTGGGAATGGCCGGGGTCGTCGAGGCATAGAGGCGGCGCCCTGCATTATACATGAGCCACTGGCCAGTGTCAATAGCTCCCACACGCTCACCGCCACCCTTACGGCCTACGCGACTCTGGATCCGTCCTACGGCCACGAGGAGTAGTGCGCTCCTCCGTTTTGTATGGCTGTAACACTGACTGGGAAAAATGGTACATACCCTTCGTGAGATACATCAAGAACGCCTGTACCACAGTGGTTTCATCAATGATTCAGACGCTGAAATTTGCTTGTGTATCGTCTGAACTCAAGAGCGAGCAGCGCTTTTGGTGGAGGAAGTGGCCTTTCCCGGAAGAACGCTGCCACCGGACTACAGGGGCGCCCAAAATCTGTTGCCTGTTATGTGTCTAGCGGTGTAGATCAGCGTGCAGTGATACACGTCGTTTCTGTTCGTGGGATCTTCGTTGTCAGTGTCAGTGAGAACTGTGTACTTACTGATCTACTTCGATATCCGAAAGTGATGGATAATAGTCTAGCATTGCAAGAAAATTTGCAGAATACTAAGAGGTATTTGCGGAGTAACTAAAGTTCGATCGTCTCTAATGTTATTAGAGTGTGTATTAAAGATGCGACCCAAAAAGAACTGTTGGCTAATATTACCAGTCCCAGTCAAAGGGCTGCAATTTATGCAAACGTCAGCCTCACCCAAAAGGACGCATAAGGAAGGAACGCAAAAATAAGCCGCATGGTTTAATGGAATCGCCACGAAGGAAAGCTAGTAATTTTGGAAGGAAACCCATCATTGTAGACATCACGTAAAACCTTTGATGCTTATGGAACACAATCTGTCACTATTCATCTTATTCTAAGACATAGTGCTTAAAACATGTGCGCAATAGCTATTCTTAGACACTGGTGAAATTTCCTTCGAAATATGTACACTGATTCTCGACTTCTAAGAAAAAAGCTTGTCATACGAGTTACATTCGCATATTAATTTTTATTTTTGGTAATAACAGCAATGTTATCTTCAAAATATTCCTCATTACATACTATACACTTATGCTAGTGCTTTTTCCAATTCCCAAAACACTTTCAGGAATTGTTTCTTCAGGATAGTTTATAGTCCCTTAGCTGTGCATTTTTAATCTCATCCATGCTTGTAAAACCGCTGTCCTTAAAGGCCTGCTTTGAAATGTTTCTAGGCCCTACCACTTGTCTTCCCTTGGTTTACCCGTAACTGGCTCACCAAAAGCAATATTTACATTTCCAAAAATTTCACACTATTCCATTCTTATAACAAAATTTAATACAGATTCTCTAATTTATTTTTATACAAAACAAATATACGTTGATGCTACCAAAACACATGTAACCTTTGTGACAGCTGACAACAGTAAATACCCAATATGCATAACATTGTACACTTATTTTTGAGGCATGTTTATGAGGACAGTGACAAAGGAGTAGTGTAAATCTGACTAATACGACACATAAAATTATAAATTTCTGCTTACCTTTTAAACACTCTTCATGTTGCAAGAACTTAAGTTTCAATGCAGTCCTTCAAAGAATACTACATTTTAGTAGGAACACAAAGTAAGAACAAGCCTTAAATTCTACAAACTGATTACATTATATGGGGTTCGTTTTACCAATAGCAATAGAGGAACATACATTCAGATGAACAGGCATTTTGTTCTGTGCTTGTAGTAGAATCCCGACTTCCATTCTTATGTTAATAATATTTATTCTATAATGTTTCGGAAGAAGCTATCGTTTTTGTATTCCATATCGTCTTAATGCATTTGTATAAAAAATACAACCGAGATGTATATCTGTACACGGCGTCGCCACAGATTTTAAAGCGCGCGCCGCGGCAAGGTCGGTACTACGTTGTGAAACAGCTTGTAGAAGCGCCTCGTGACGTAGCTGGGTAAGCAGAGCGGGGACTCTCTCTCGCTCTTCAGTTTACCGACAGACTATAAAACCAACGTTTTCGGTGACTAACTTTATATTCGACGTCTAGATGGCGATTCTTAATTTCCTTCCAAATCAAAAAACTTCCATCTACGATGAATCAATAGACACCTACACGTTTCAGTAATGTAATCGCGTAGAACAACTCAACCAGGAATCTCATCATATAGCATCCCAGAATGGGCCGAAACCTGTCTCGACATTACGTCCCCTAAAGTCCAGGTTTAACTCCGTATAGTTATGCAACAATTACTGCTCAGACTTCGCTCCACTGCTTCCCAGCCTGTCAGTTACACCACGTACATTTCGTAATTGTGGAATAGATCGCCGGCGACTTGTACTAACGAGAGAAGTGGCGCAAACTGACTGGGTGGTTAACACTCCCCAGTTTTGATAAAATAATGAAGTCCAGCTTTAGACAACGTAACATGTAGAGGTGGAACAAACCACTTCATAATTCGTAGCCTACTGAAGTTGAGTCAGATTTGGCGAACCCTATGAGACCACTAGATGTAAAGTGTAAGAAATCTTCAGAAGTTCAGTAGGTAATAGTTTAATGTCTTGCTTTCTGTTAGGCTGTTCCAGTATCTACTTTTTCGACTTTACTGCTATCTGTCCAAGGTAAGTTACAAACATCTGTATTACGGAAAGGAAATATTCTGTCATGTGAAATTTTTACTAACGTATCCCCTTTTTCCACCCTTTCCGTAGCAGATATCTGCATCTGCCTAAATAAAATTTTATTTTACAGATATCTGGCGTTGTGGTAGAAAACAGGACTTACGATATTCGCGAAGTACCTCATCGCGTGATTCAACTTATACCAGCAACGCAAGTAAGTTTTTTTCCGTTTCATTCTCATAGAACACAACAGGTTCAAGGCGTTGCTCCGGAGAGGGTAATCATTTTCACGCTCTTGCAGTAACGCTCCTGATTCAGCAAATAGCGACTGTCCGTTTCGCTTAGTGTGGAACTGTGTTATACCCAAGATTTGCTGTCGCGCGACGCCGCGGCTGAGGGCAGCACTGCGGGGTGCAACGGACTACAGGCACGCCGGGAGGGGGCGGAGCTATGGAGGAGGGGGGGTCTGTCGGCGATAACGGCCCACGGACCGTTAACGGCTGCAGCGGGATAGTTCGGCCCTCTACTTCGCCTTTTTCACCATGTGAACTTCTGTTGGAATACGCATCACAGACCCGTTAGATGCTTTCCTGCTACCTATATGGGAATTATTTTTATGGTAACATTTGTGATACGAAAACTAAATATTTCTCGCCAGTACTGTTATGGTGGCGATTTTCTGCATTCCAAAATTAGGGAAATGAAAATGAAACCAACTCTCTAATCAACTTTGTCGTTGATAATATTTCAAGGCGAACACACAAAGCAGAATTAGGACCTTACACTGATTGTACTCCGGATCAACAGTCAGGACTTACACTGTTTCATCAAGGATTGACTGTACCCCATTAGTATCATTTCATTACGAGAAGCTAACGCTAATCTACGCTAGCAGGTAATACTTCGTTAGGAAAAAATTACTACTGTGTATGACGTCCGCCCCACACAACGAAAAATGAAACTTCCTGGCAGATTAAAAAATGTGTGAAGTTCCGATACTAACTAGGGACGTTTGCCTTTCGCGGGCAAGTGAAGTTTGGAAGCTACGAGTCGAGGTACTGGCAGAATTGAAGCTGTGAGGACGGGTCGTGAGACGTGCTTGGGTAGCTCAGTTTGTAGAGCACTTGCCCGCAAAAAGCAAATGTCCTTATTTCGAGTCTCGGTCCGGCACACAGTTTTGATCTTCCAGCAAGTTTCCTATCAGCGCACACTCCGCTGCGGAGCGAAAATCTCATTCTGGACCGAAAAAAAGCTCCTAGTCAAAACTTCGTACAACCACACTGTTCAAAAGCTCAGAGCACGCTGTTCGAAAATTACTGAGACTTGCAGCGCTACACTCAAACACGAAAAGACATTTCCGTAAATATTGGTTACATATTAGAAATATATCGACATACGCCGTTTCTAATTGCGAAACTAAGAATGTGGTCGGATGTTCCGCCTTTATCTACTTTCGCCTTTCTGTATTCTACGATATTATTCGAACTGATCATATGCCATTGAGGTGGGGAGCACCGGAGTTTGCAATCATCTGCTTATGTCCACCGAGATGTGTATGTTGTTCCAGGTCACTTTCGGTGATTTTTGGAAAGCAAGTGACGCTCTCTGACAGGGTCTTCGTACTGGTATTTGCCTGCCCGTAAAGCGCGCCACCTTGTATGCTGCCGCCAGCTGGCTTAGCCGCGCGTAAGGTGGGCTCGCCGCTGTCGCAGCTTACTCTAGGCGACATACTTAAGCTTACAACAATAGCGAACTTCGCAGTAGTGCCGTCATCTTAATTTGTTTATAAATGCTTTCCGAAAGACCTAGAAGAAGAAAGTAGCCAGAACACACTGACTAGTAGACCGTCACAGTGATTAGCTTACCTACTATTAATTTTCTGCGACACAATCATGCGTATTTCACAATACAGTAACCGGTTTCGAACAGCTAGCGAATCGGTTACGGTGTTGTGAAATGCTCACGTGATTCGTTGAAAATTAAGTGAACCAAAGTTATCAATCTCCGTGGAGTGTCATTTTATCAACTGTGGTTACGTTCTGGATACGGCGGGGGTTATAGGGTTCGATTCCTGATGACTATCTCAGATTTCCCCCACACCTAAGGAAGCCAAACCGCGTATAGTTGCTCCCATAGCGGCAAATGATACGCTGATAAGCGACCAGTGAAACACATGCAACCAGAAGAGCATTAATTCTCCACGACGGTTCATCGCGAATGAATTCGGTAGCTTTGCGCCAATCACCAGACCATGATCTATCTTAATCATCTTTTGGATGAAGTAGCTGTTATCTGCAAGATGTCCCTGTCTGCTACGAAGACGAATATCGCGTAAGCCTTAATTTGTGGACGATCTGACTACAGCGCAACGGTTAAGACTATACTCATATTCTGTTTTCGTCACTGACATCGGCCTGCAGTAGGTAAATGTTAAGCGATATTTAGTAGAACCTAACTTTAAGGCAAAAAATAATTTCAACTGTTTCTATAGTTAAATAAATGTAAGTACATATTCTCGGCCTTTTCCGTAGCACAGCCGTAACATCTGTGTTTTAAAAGTATACAGGTTCGAATATGGCTACATAATTTACTTTTTCTACATCTTTAGCAAAGTTATTTTCAATTTAATTGGTTTAGTTCTGTTTTTTAAAAAAATTCTTTACATCATTTTCATCATCGCATTGACTTATTTTTATTCCTATCATTCTTTTGGAATCTGCTCGTGTCGCCTGTAACCCGTAAACGAGTTCCAACCAGGGCTGGTCATCGTTCAGTATGACGTCAGCTCGCATAGCACAAGGAAGAAGTTACAGTTCGCTTTTAGCGCTGAATATTTGTTCTGTCTTCAATTTGCTCGTACAGGTCAGCTTTAATCGTCGTGAGCAAAGCGAGCGTGATTAATAGTTCTGCCGCACTTTACTGATCGTCGTTTTTCTCTGATACAGTGCACGTCATGAGTTTTGTGGTTAGGTAGGACTAGATTAAGAAAATTCTGGACTACAAAAAGCGTTGCCTGCCGTAGTTCAGTCATTGTTCATACAAAATCAGCTGTGGACAGTGCATCTCGCGTTCCCACCATATCTAGTGGAAGGAGCTTAAAACACTGCTCCGCGTTACATGAACAGCATTCAGCACTAAGTGACCCGCCGTGTTTGCCTGTAGTCTTTACCCGTGCGATAGCCGATGTGGCAACACTGTTTGGCCATGTGACATACGTTAACTACCAAGTAATTTTATATTAACTATAGAGCTCGTCCTTCGTAAACAGAGCCAACACGGTGGCGCCGGACCACACCTTGTGAGCGTCATCTACAATTAGCCGTGACGGCAACGGCTCGACATGGCGGGCCCTAGATTAGACGCAACCCCGCTATCTGCCGCACGTGGCCGCAAAGCTACTGCGCAGTGGCCTAGCTGGCTCAGCCGCAGTGCTACGCACGGGTACGTCCCACGCTGATTCATTTTCATCACTGCATTTCGGTTCACTGTCTCACTTCCAACAAAGGAGCGTGCGGTGTTGTGCGCACTTGAGAGGTGGAAGAGTTCATCACTCCTTCGCCATTCCGCTAAAAAGTGTGTTTTACTCTCAACGTATGTTAATGCAGAAGTGCCATTACCAATTGGGTTTGGCACTTTTTCCATAATACCAAATTTTCATTGATACGACAAACACTTCCATTAAGCAATTAGTCCCTTCAAACAGCAACAAGACAATGCGGTTGGGTCTGCGATCTACCTCAATACAAAAACCGTACACTACTGCAGTGCATGGCAGACAGTACTCCTTTCCGTTAAAAGAAGAAAGCGACTGTCTGCATGTGTGTCTGCACGCTCTTACCTGTTCTTTTCATCATCCTTACGCGAGATGTACGATGCTGGCAGCACGACAGGGGCACTGACTATTCAGGTTCAATACTCTAACAACGTGAACAAAAGTTTCGTCGCCCTAGAGTTTTGCATGCTACTTGTTTTTTAAGTGCTGTGCCCTTTCCCCAGAATTCTTCCAACATATCGAACTGTTTAGTTCGTCTTCACTAACAGTCATACTAAATCGTCCTAATTTATTTAATGCATTAGTGTTACTCCTAACACTCACACACTGAAACTAGCTGAAGTATTTCGCCATCAACCCGATAATATGGCCGTCCGTGTTACAAGCATTATGACACAGTTAACCACATTTGATGAGCGTTACCATTAATTCCACTAAGTGGAAATCCGGGGCACGTCTTTCCTGCAGTTCCTTTCGATTGCTGAACCATTGAGGGCATTAGCGTTCATATATAAGTATCTTGAGGCGCACCCCCCCCCCCCCCCCCCAAGAAATATAATACACACATAGAAGCTGCTGTTTGTAATTTAGTGTTCCTTGCGGTTCTACACTGTACTATTATGAGCCATATTGTCTCAAGTACTATGTGGTTGTTTTTAAAGCACAATAGTGCGTGCGCAAACTTAAGCTGCTGCCGAATCTCTTCAGAAATCATACCTAACGTTTGCGCAAAGTAAGATGCACGCAAAACAGCAATGAAACAATGCACGCAAAACAGCAATGAAACAACAGAAGTATAAAGTTTCGTAATTACCTTACGTACTATCAAGGACCATGCCTTCCGAAAAAAATGGCTGAACTATTTCCCTTTCTGGCCGGCGCGTTGCTACTCTATGCTGTTCTATCTCTTTGGGCACCGCCGATTTTACTTTTGTTTCTACAAGACATTTGCCGTCCAGTATTAAGTACTGTAACCTGTTCGTCATACCACGTATTTGCGAAAATACTCCATATGATCGACCACCGCCTTTCGGAAATTAAGGAAACAGAACCGACGTGTTCACCTGGGTCGTATTTGCAATATGTCTAGTTTGAATGTACTCATCTGAGCTTCACACCAATTTATTTTTCAGGAATCCGTGCTGACAGTGAAGTTTGTTTTACTGCAACGGACAGGTGTAAGCTGCACTGGTTTGTAATTATGCATCATAAGTCTTACGCTTTTTGTCTGTCCTGTCACCACTAAAGCCATGGAGAACACTGTACACCATTCTCAGTATTTGAAATTACGTTAGCTAATGTCTTCCGCCAAGTCATAAATGGGTGCTCAACAACTGTACAGGCGAAGAAAAGCGACAGCAACTCTGTCAGAGAAAACGTGGGAGTCTTTAGCTTGGATGTTTCCGCATGGTTCATGATAAAGCAAAGACAAAAGATTTGAGATTAAACACTCAGTTCTTTTTGCAAGTCTATACATGGCAATTTATCACACTTTCAGGAAGTTGAAGTTAAGCTTTCGCCGGAAAATTTTCCATAGTGAGGCTACGTACCGTACGAACAATACGATTTGTGACGCCACGAATAATGTAATACCTGCATTCATAACGTCCAAGAGTCTGCATTTGCAAACCTTGGGCCGCCCAAGTTTGACTTAGTTCTTCTGTAATGTTAAGCAAATTTATTCTAATATTTCTTCTCGCTACAGAGTAGTTTTTATAGAAGAATTTTGTTGCCAGGTGCATCATAAACAGCGGCATTGCTGGCAACTAAAAATGTCATTCCTTAATGACTAAATTGAACTAACGGTAGCAATTTAAAATCTGCATAATCAAATTTTCTATCTTAATAAGTTAGTAACCCAAAAGGGTAAAACTGGATGCACACATTCAAACAGCTCAACTTTTCCATCCGCCCCTCAGACTTCAACAGTACACTTTAGGTCAAAGATCAGCACAAGCTCTGAGGACAACTACACAAATGCGCAATCTGAACTTTCCGTTCGTAACACCAGTGTAGTCTACAGTTAAGGTAACAATCTGATTTTTGCCAGACTGACTACAATTATTTTCAATACAGGTTACCTTACCAATCTCTTCTGCATTTAACTGGCTCTCAATCAATTGTGAACGACCTTTACTTTGTCTACAATTTTGTGCGAGCCACATTTTATGAACATTTTCTTGCACTGTATCCTACGGTAGAGCAATACTTCAATATCCTAACATTTCCTGTTGGCGAGGGTATCTATCCCTGTGTGTGCTGTGTCTCCATTTTTGTCGCTTGTACGCTTTACGTTTGATCTCTAAGTGAAGAACAATTCATATCCCCTTTAATGTACTCCAGTCTATATCTTTCTCTAATTTCTGTCTTTTGCTCCTCCCTCTATTCTTTTCGATAAACCATCATGTCGGATTATGTGGTTTATCAGCCGAGCCCTTTTCAGGTGCTACACAAAGTTCTTGCTATAATGAAAACTTCCTCTATACGCGATAAATTTCTCTCCAGCTGATTCTCATTATTCTTCTGTAACACCATATTTAGAATGCAGCAAATATCCTCCCTCTCTCCTATTGTCCACGCTTCGATGCCTTTTGTTTCAATTCTGCACACCTAGCTCTAACATTTGTTTCCTCACCTCAAGGCCTATGTTCTTTTTGTAGTGAATATGTTTTCCTTAAGAGAAGGATTCTTGGCATGGACAATTTTGCCTCCTATCTCCTTGTAGCTTCTTCCCTCACTTTCCTGGCAGGTAATTAAACTGCCTTCATTTCTCGTTTTTTTTTAGATTTTTTATTGCAGACTATAATCTTTGTTTTGTATGTTGGCATATGGAATTACTCCTCCCTTATTTTACGCATAATTTCCAGGATTTTTTTGCAGGTCTACTTTACTGTCAGTAATTAATGTTATATCGACAAATCTCAGCATGTATTTCAGTTCCATGAATTGTTACATCTATCTACTACTCTTAACCTGTCAACTGCCTTCTGTATGTACAGATTAGATAACTCTGGGAATAGGGAGCAAGTTTGCCGTACCCCTTCTGAATGCCGATTCTTTTTTATTAACACAGCGAACTCCGATTTGTCGTATGTAGGTATTACATATAAGTCTTCTCTCTGAAGCTGATTCCAGATTGGCGAAGGATACTTAATACATTCCAGTTAGTATTAAATGTTTTCTCAATATCTACAAATTTACTCTTGCCCTTATGCAGCTGTTTTTCGCTTGCCTCAGTGTTAACATTGCTTCTCTTGTTCCTATGCTTTATCTAGGTCTACAGATAATTGTCCACCTGTTTTTTCCATTCTTCCGGGAACAATTCTGGCGACTATTTCCTATGCATGGCACAAAACGCAGGAGCAGAGAAATGACCAACTGGGCCCAGGGAGTGGACGGGAAAGTGCTGGAGCAGAGCAGAGGCTAGGTGAGGCAAGGCGGTCGTCAGCGGAGATAACTGCCTTTGTTGTGAGAATGGGTGACGACGCGGGGCGTGGGCGCGCCGCGCCGCAGAGAACAAAGGCGGCCGACTGAGGCGCCCTACCTGGCCTCCCATGTGGCAGGGGTGGGGGGGGGGGGGCGGGGGGGCGGCTGCGTGACGCACTGCATTCCTCTAGTCCTAAGTTATAGGGGTCTGATGACCTCAGATGGTAAGTCCCATAGTGCTCAGAGCCATTTGAACAGTTTGAACCATTTTTTTAACTATGGTTGCGTAAGACACCGAGGTGGGGCCTGGACTACCACTGCCAACTGCAGCGAACAGTTTTGCTGTAGCCCTGTCAAATGCAGTATGTATTTGTACTTCAATTTGCTTTGCGTTGTGGATTGCTTGTTTTATTCTTATTTTGAAATGAGTGAAGAAACTAATCTGTGTATAAAGGGATTTGAATGCGGTCTCGTTACAACAGAAGTAATCAGCGTGCCCTATGACAGTTATTTCAGTTCCGCTTTCGTGGAAGCGGAGACCGCTGACTTACGTGGTACGATCCTACTATTCGATGTTTGCTGTCGTGGCTCCTTCATAATGTCTCTAGAAGATGTGGCAGCACTCAATTGCTCGCACTGGTAGCCTGCATCACTTTGCAGATGAACTTTGTGTAAACTGAATACGCCCAAAAAATCTGCCTCCCATCCACCTTCCGTACAACCGATTTTATGTGCCCGTTTTCTACCATATTTAATACTTTCTGTAGATATTTGAACTGTAACATGGGCCTCAGGTTTACGACTTATGTTTCTCCTCGCTGAGATCATTTTTACATTTATCCACATTAAAATGAGATGCTGGTTAGTGCATCCAGCAGAAATAATTTACAGTCTTTCCAATCTCTTTAGGCTCACCCAGCGAGGATATTATGCTGTAGACGCGTATCACCGACAAGTATTCAGACAGCATTGCCAAACCTACCTGATAATCATCCATGCACGGCCGGCATTACTTTCGTTGCTGTTGAAAATTCGCCGTCTTAACGCACTCGACACTATTAGTTACAAATTAAACAGCGTACATTTGAAGAAACGTATTTTAACCTTTATGTTGGTAGGACTATATTTAAAAACAGAACTAATTTACTAACTTATTTTTTGTGTCGTGATGGTTGTTTCTCAGCAGAGTATGACAGTTTCTACACCAAACGTGCTTATGTTATGGATTTGTTTATGCATAACTTCTCTGGTACCAATCACGATTTTCATTTTCTTTCATTCGTATTCTAAACTGTGTGTTTCAGAATGATTCCCACTTTCAAGTCCTTTCTGTATACTGCGCCATTTTTCATTAGTTTTAATTTGTAATGATCTGCTTTGTTCTGTTGATTTTATTGCACTATATATAGAAACGCAATTTTTTTTATTATTATCGCTCTTTAAATATAGTTAATGGCATAATTTGGAGCCACTTACACTTATGGTACACTTCTGCAGTCTCAATTTTCTGTACACAGCATACATAGAGAATTACAAACTCTCATAAACAGTTACAAATTGTTTTTACGTGTAGTCAGAATGTAGGTCTTCCATGGCTTGGTACAGAAGATATTTATCTTCATCTGGGTCATGATTTGCTTCCGTCTATTTACAGTGGTGCTTATGTCTATGTGCTACTAGTTTTCAGTAACATTACATCAATTGGGCTGTTGGGTGGCCTGACCTTCCTACTTCAACCAGTCATGTCTCCCCTAAGTGGCTTCACAGTGTTCACGTACACTGCCTGCGCCTGCTACTCACTGGAATTTACGTTTCTTATAACCATCAAACTATTGCGGTTCTAGCAATTCGAACGTCATCCGAATGTGAGAAGACTATTTTAGTGAACCAATGTTAGATCAGTTATATGTATACAAATGAGGATGCGAGTAAATCATCGAACGAGTGTGTGTGTGTGTGTGTGTGTGTGTGTGTGTGTGTGTGTGTGAGACCCTGTAATAAAGATATAACAGCTAATGCGGCAAGCAGAAAGTTTAGAAGATTTTCATAATTTTACTATATTTTATCGGCACTATTATTATTTAAGTATACTGTCTAAGCATTAGAAGAAATTCACGGATTCACTTTAAAGTTTTCCATTAATAGATATAAGCGAATCTTGATCCAAACTTAATATCCTCTGTACAACGGCATTTCGTACTCTGTGGAAGACCTATAACATTATCGCTTAAGTACATCTGAAAAAATCGTAATTGTTTATGTAAGTTTGTTATCCTCGATGTACACTGTGCACAGAAAATTGTGTTTAACCATAAGAAAACTGTACAAGTTTTACCAAATTTCAGCAGTAACTATATGTAAAGATGAACACTCAAAAGTTACGGGTTTTTCATTTATGAAGTAATGACAGCATAATAAAGCAGCTTTTCATACTTCAAAGCCAATACGAAAAACGACAGTACACAAAAAACGCGTTTTAGAATGGGAATCGTTTCCCGAAACGCGTCGTGTAAAATAAAATCTTGACTGGTAGCAGAAAAGTTAATTTATGAATAAACCCATTGTTTTCACAATCAAGCTTTCACCAATCTTTTCTAATATAGCCTTGGTGCTTGCGTGATTTGTAATAGTAAAAATCCGAATTTATCGTGTTTCATATTATGGTTCGTCGATCCACAGCTCACAATTCAGGAAAACACAGCGGTTACCTGAATACTGGCTCCACGTGTCAACCTGAATCTTTAATTTGCAAGATACACGTACAACTTGCAAAAACAAGCTGTACTGCCCAGGCGTTGCTTTTCTGACCCCATGTCCATTTTTATAGAGCAGCTTCTTTTCCTCTAGGCTAGAATCCAGCTTTAAGCGGACCTTACGTATGTATCGTCATGTAATTCCGAGCATCCGTTCTTTCACAGTAGTTTTAGTCCGAAGTCCTTTTCCATCACTTTCGACTGATAGTACCCGCGTGCTAAAAGCTTGCACACTACACAATGGGCTGTACGCTAAGCACATTTGCTGCTGTTGTGCCGCCCACACTTGTTGCTATCTACGACTTAATATTTCGCCCATGGGAAAACGATCTTATCCACTGCAGTCATAAGCTCTCTGTTTTGAACAAAATAAGGGTAAATTTTCGTCAGAAGCCGAGAGAAGTTCCGTCTTTATTCTGAAACCATCTGCTATTAAATGGTGTGCTGGTACGACGACCGTAGTTTTCCATTAAAATTGTAATGCTTACTTTATTATTCTACTCTCGGTTGCTCTTTGTGGCATACGCGAACGGTTATTCACCTTGTGCCTGCTCCACCCTGGAAGACCGGCGCAGTCGCTTTCCCACGGTCGACACCTGGCTGGAAAGAAGGCGCGGGGCGGTCCGTGACCCGCCAGCCCTGCGCCCAACCTCCGGGCCCCTACCGCAGGTAGCAACGCCACAGCCCATCACACAGACAAACTACGCCTACCAAAAAGTTTCTCACCATCTTGGATCCAGTAGCCCGACTGGACCACTAAACAAAAATTTATTCACACTGGCTTCAATCGTCACAATTACTATTTCCGCATACTACAATTTGTTTTCTGTCTACCCAAACACGTATGCGCAGCTGTGTATCAAGACAGCGCCATCTACACGGTTATTTTTTCCACAAAAAATATACGTATTCATAGCTTACCTGAGACTAAATCGTTCAGATGGAATTTTACAGACTGGGTTGCTTTTATTCGTTGTCAGTTTCACAGCATGTTACCTGCATAGTAATCCGAAGAATTTAATGATACCTGGTTTAAAGCTTACGATTGTATTCAAAATTAAAGGTAACGAATCAAGATAAAGGCCTATCTTAATAGAAATTACAATGGCAACATCAATATGATTCGATAAAAAGGGATAATATACATCCACTTTGCCTAAAGAGAAATATGATTATTTTTTGGCTGAAACAGTGATGCATGTTTCGTCCTTTTCCTGTCATATTTTACATTTGATGTGTTTTCTTCGCTGGCTCTAATGCTGTTCACTGTTCATCCCAACGTTCTCAGTCATTGAGAGAAGCATATAGTTTCGCCGCTAACTGTGAGCGGTTACAGTAACAGACTCTCTGAATATGGAGCTGTAAGTTTACTAAATATTTTTTCTGTGTATGAAAACGAGATTTCAGACGGAAAAACGCACAGAACATACCATTGGTACCATTGCGAAAGCATTAAAAATAAATATTCCGATTACTTTGCATATGACAAAAACGCATGAAAACAAGCTACCTCCACCTTCACAACTAGCGCAAGCTTCAGACGAGGAAAGTGGGGATGTGTGCACATATTTTACTTTTTAGGCCTAAGATACGATAGCACGTCGCAATATAATGTATACCAGTGACACTTTCACTGGTGTCAGGGATGCAAGCCCTTGTTAGTCACCCCACCAGTAAAACCCCAACCCGATTCTGCACAGAATGCAATACTTTTAGCTTCAAACTCCTGACTGCTTCAGAAATGAGAAATATCGGGCGTTTGAGTAGATTAATTTTGGTCGGTAATTATATGAAATATTGAAAATCAAATCTGCAGCCCCTGTAAGCCGTTAGACAACCTACAACTGGGACCGTACACCATGAATCATGAACCGGACTTATCTGCTAAGAGGTGACTCATCTATTCCCACCACTAGAGCCTTCGAACTGCCTTTGCCTTCTCATTACATTTTTCTGTAAACTAGTTTCATGAAGCGAATGGCAACATTTCAGCAATACCTACATATCGAGATCCACTGCGGCAATAACGCCAATAATTACACCGCTAAACAATACATGCTTTCAGCAAACTAAGGAAATAAGCTACTGTAATTTTGAAACAACAAAACGGCACATTAATATCTACGTTATAACCCTGAATATTAACTTTCGTGTCATCATCCACTGAGTGCTGTGTTCGACATAAATGCGTCGTTTTTATGATGTATTGCAATCTGGTTATAGCACTCTTGGTAATTCAATCAATATCACAAAGTCCGCTCTTACGAACCGAATTCCTCCGGAAATCAAAGCAGCCGGTTCATAGTAAATTACTGTGCAAGATCTGAAGGAGCTGATTTCTTATCTACAGTGATAAAGCAACCTGTTCCCGAAATGGCTGTTCCGCGAACGGGTACAAGGTAAGGCTCAGTAACTCTAGTTTTCATTCCACGTCTACATCGTAAACAATGTTACCTGGCCCGGTACCATAACTGACTATACAATAGCTGCCTTGGACATACAAAAAATTGTACCATCGCTCCTTTCTGGGAATGGCAGCGCTTTCTTGTTGCACTATCTGGACACAAACTCTAGACTTATTTTATTAGCACCTCAGCCATGCTGGCGATGACGCCCAAGAACGTGAATGGAGCCTTCCTGTGCTACAGCGTTACATAATGTTTGACTATAATAAGCACAGCGACGGAAAGTCCCCTTGCAACAAGCAGTGACGCTAAATGCAGACTGAACGCTTTCCCAGCTTTATACAACTGTTCCACTTTATAGGAACTTCACATTCGCGTGCATTAGCAAAGAGTAACATATTCAATAATGACAAACTATTTGCTTCTGTCTCGGGTTCTTCGGCCGACGTTCATCTAATGATTTTTCTGACGGTTCACCACCGGCAATGAGGGTGAAGCTTTGACAATGCCAGCCACTCGTGCTGGCGAAACGTCAGAAAAATCATTAGATGAACGTCGGCCGAAGAACCCGAGACAGATGCCAATAGGCAGTTTGTCAACAAGTGGCCACGAAAGCCTTAATTTTGTATATTCAATAATGCCACCCAGGCACTGACGCCAAATGACGGATGTGCAGGGACACCCGTATTAGTACTCCTCGGTTAACCAAACGCAAATTTAATCGCAGAATATCACCCCAGATCAGACAAAAATGATAGTTTACCAGATGGAATGATTAGGCAACTTGATAAAATTCAACTGTTGCGCATTAAAGACACGTCCCTTGGTTGTCAGAGGGGTCCCACCCCATGTATCTTTTATACTAGAAGTACCTGGACACAATATGTAAAGAAAAATAGGAACTGCTGAATACGTAATTAAAGATATTGAGCTGGTAAATGCACAATTTATTCGCGTAAAAAAAGGTGCTTACGAAAGTTCACGTGACCATGAATCTGATAGGCGATTGCAATTTGTTAATTATTTCATACAAAATACAGAGTTTAATACTATCGCCACCAGCGCGATGCTAGAAAAAACTGTTGTCCCCGGTCATATAAGAGTTAGTCGATTGCAATCATAAAACCGTGAACATTATTTTAATGCAACAGGAAGAGGGAGCACAAAACTGATTTAACAAATGGGAGGGGAAAACAAAATTTAGCACCAGGGAAACATTTTTGTGGTTATTTAAACGGTGATTCGTAGACAGTGACTTCCCGACACTAACAAGGTTAACTCCCCATCGCAGCCACCACCCCCACTCAGATTTAGTGGTAAAAGGGTCCAGTGGACAGCCCATCAAAAACTGAACACAGATCAAGAATGAAACCACGAAGATGTACTGAACAGTGGAAAAAAGGCAAAATAGAAACAGTGAACATCAAAGCATAGGAAGTGCAATATAGGGCAGCTTGAAAAAGAAAGGCGTCGTGGATGAATGGTCAGTGATGGACTGCCAAGGGGGAGAGCCGTGTTCACACCTCTTTCGTGCCGAACTTTTTTCTTCGCTGCTTGTTTTATTCAAATTTGTGTGTGTCGTGGTGTAATGTTCGTTTGCAACAGCGAGGTGTAAAGTAGGGACTTAACGACACTATTCTGCACAAATACTGTATTAGCAGCCGAAAGGGAGTGCCGCTCGAATGGGAACAGCAGACTTTGATGACAAGGCGAGAAGTCAACCGAATCCTCCACCGGAAAACAAGTCTGGTGTGTCCTACACCGCATTAGTAACAATACGTGTGTAATATGATAATCTCTTACCGACGCATCCAATTTGTACGTCTATAACTGAATGAGATGCCTCCTTGCCCGATATAGGTACTAGTATGAACGTGATGATCACTCCCCAAGGAAATGACGAAACAATAGTTCGTCACGTAAGCTGCAACAAATGAATCAACAGTTTCATAATCACAGTTTCTCTGTGCTACATCTACATTTATACTCCGCAAGCCACCCAACGGTGTGTGGCGGAGGGCACTTTACGTGCCACTGTCATTACCTCCCTTTGCTGTTCCAGTCGCGTATGGTTCGCGGGAAGAACGACTGTCTGAAAGCCTCCGTGCGCGCTCTAATCTCTCTAATTTTACATTCGTGATCTCCTCGGGAGGTAGAAGTAGGGGGAAGCAATATATTCGATACCTCATCCAGAAACGCACCCTCTCGAAACCTGGCGAGCAAGCTACACCGCGATGCAGAGCGCCTCTCTTGCAGAGTCTGCCACTTGAGTTTATTAAACATCTCCGTAACGCTATCACGGTTACCAAATAACCCTGTGACGAAACGCGCCGCTCTTCTTTGGATCTTCTCTATCTCCTCCGTCAGACCGATCTGGTACGGATCCCACACTGATGAGCAATACTGAAGTATGGGTCGAACGAGTGTTTTGTAAGCCACCTCCTTTGTTGATGGACTACATTTTCTAAGCACTCTCCCAATGAATCTCAACCTGGTACCCGCCTTACCAACAATTAATTTTATATGATCATTCCACTTCAAATCGTTCCGCACGCATACTCCCAGATATTTTACAGAAGTAACTGCTACCAGTGTTTGTTCCGCTATCATATAATCATACAATAAAGGATCCTTCTTTCTATGTATTCGCAATACATTACATTTGTCTATGTTAACGGTCAGTTGCCACTCCCTGCACCAAGTGCCTATCCGCTGCAGATCTTCGTGCATTTCGCTACAATTTTCTAATGCTGCAACTTCTCTGTATACTACAGCATCATCCGCGAAAAGCCGCATGGAACTTCCGACACTATCTACTAGGTCATTTATATATATTGTGAAAAGCAATCCGTAGGCTCTTACTTTGTTTATCAGGCGACACTGCGGAACTGTATCGAACGCCTTCCGGAAGTCAAGAAAAATAGCATCTACCTGGGAGCCTGTATCTAATATTTTCTGGGTCTCATGAACAAATAAAGCGAGTTGGGTCTCACACGATCGTTGTTTCCGGAATCCATGTTGATTACTACATATTAGATTCTGGGTTTCCAAAAACGACATGATACTCGAGCAAAAAACATTTTCTAAAATTCTACAACAGATCGACGTCAGAGATATAGGTCTATAGTTTTGCGCATCTGCTCGACGACCCTTCTTGAAGACTGGGACTATCTATGCTCTTTTCCAATCATTTGGAACCCTCCGTTCCTCTAGAGACTTGCGTTACACGGCTGTTAGAAGGGGGGCAAGTTCTTTCGCGTACTCTGTGTAGAATCGAATTGGTATCCCGTCAGGTCCAGTGGACTTTCCTCTGTTGAGTGATTCCAGTTGCTTTTCTATTCCTTGAACACTTATTTCGATGTGAGCCATTTTTTTCGTTTGTGCGAGGATTTAGAGAAGGAACTGCATTGCAGTCTTCCTCTGTGAAACAGCTTTGGAAAAAGGTGTTTAGTATTTCAGCTTTACGCGTGTCATCATCTAATGCCATCATCATCCCGGAGTGTCTGGATATGCTGTTTCGAGCCACTTACTGATTTAACGTAAGACCAGAACTTCCTAGGATTTTCTGTCAAGTCGGTACATAGAATTTTACTTTCGAATTCAGTGAACGCTTCACGCATAGCCCTCCTTACGCTAACTTTGACATCGTTTAGCTTCTGTTTGTCAGAGGTTTTGGCTGCGTTTAAACTTGGAGTGGAGCTCTCTTTGCTTTCGCAGTAGTTTCCTAACTTTGTTGTTGTACCACGGTGGGTTTTTCCCGTCCCTCACAGTTTTACTCGGCACGTACCTGTCTAAAACGCATTTTACGATTGCCTTGAACTTTTTCCATAAACACTCAACATTGTCAGTGTCGGAACAGAAATTTTCGTTTTGATCTGTTAGGTAGTCTGAAATCTGCCTTCTATAACTCTTGCTAAACAGATAAACCTTCCTCCCTTTTTTTATATTCCTATTAACTTCCATATTCAGGGATGCTGCAACGGCCTTATGATCACTGATTCCCTGTTCTGTACATACAGAGTCGAAAAGTTCAGGTCTGTTTGTTATCAGTAGGTCCAAGATGTTATTTCCACGAGTCGGTTCTCTGTTTAATTGCTCGAGGTAATTTTCGGATAATGCACCCAGTATAATGTCACTCGATGCTCTGTGCCTACCACCCGTCCTAAACATCTGAGTGTCCCAGTCTATATCTGGTAAATTGACATCTCCACCCGACTATAACATGCTGAGAAAATTTATGTGAAATGTATTCCAAATTTTCTCTCAGTTGTTCTGCCACTACTGCTGCTGCTGAGTCGGGAGGTCGGTAAAAGGAGCCAATTATTAACCTAGTTCGGTTGTTTAGTGTAACCTCCACCCATAATAATTCACAGGAACTATCCACTTCTACTTTACTACAGGATAAACTACTACTAACAGCGACGAACACTCCACCACCGGTTGCATGCAATCTATCCTTTCTAAACACCGTCTGTACCTTTGTAAAAATTTCGGCAGAATTTATCTCTGGCTTAAGCCAGCTTTCTGTGCCTATAACGATTTCAGCTTCGGTGCTTTCTATCAGCGCTTGAAGTTCCGGTACTTTACCAACGCAGCTTCGACAGTTTACAATTACAATACCGATTGCTGCTTGGTCTCCGCATGTCGTGACTGCCCCGCACCCGTTGAGGCTGTTGCCCTTTCTGTACTTGCCCAAGGCCATCTAACCTAAAAAACCGCCCAGCCCACGCCACACAACCCCTGCTACCCGTGTAGCCGCTTGTTGCGTGTAGTGGACTCCTGACCTATCCAGCGGAACCCGAAACCCCACCACCCTATGGCGCAAGTCGAGGAATCTGCAGCCCACACGGTCGCAGAACCGTCTCAGCCTCTGATTCAGATCCTCCACTCGGCTCTGTAGCAAAGGTCCGCAGTCAGTCCTGTCGACGATGCTGCAGATGGTGAGCTCTGCTTTCATCCCGCTAGCGAGACTGGCAGTCTTCACCAAATCAGATAGCCGCCGGAAGCCAGAGAGGATTTCCTCCGATCCATAGCGACACACATCATGAGCGACCACCTGCAGATGGGTGCACCCTGTACCCTTCATTGCATCCGGAAGGACCCTTTCCACATCTGGAATGACTCCCCCCGGTATGCACACGGAGTGCACATTGGTTTTCTTCCCCTCTCTTGCTGCCATTTCCCTAAGGGGCCCCATTACGCGCCTGACGTTGGAGCTCCCAACTACCAGTAAGCCCACCCTCTGCTATTGCCGAAAGATGTTTTTAACGTCTTTGAAGTTGCGTTCTGTTTAGGTAGTTTTGACTAATTCGTTCGTTGTGACAGTTCACACCCGTTTGTTGTTTTCATTTCTATGAGACGTCTACGTGGTATCTCGCCTGCTTATTATGCATCACATTTAGACATGCGACGGTAACCACCACAAGACTCATTCTATAACCAACGTATAGTATGGAAACTGCCAAGACTACAGAAAGAGAAACGTTTCAATGACCAAACTGTCGGTTCATACTGTTGTGAAAAAACAAAAGTAAAAGGCACGAGGGAGTTCTGAACACGGGTCGTCGGGATTACAACTCCGTGACCAGTTAACTAAGACGCCGCGGCCGTTCAAGTTCTCTTCATATGATACCTAAGATTGGACCGTTCACTTTATTTTTTCGTTTTTCAAAGTTCAGTACACCTTCCTGTTTTCATGCTTTATCTGTATTGAGTTTTTGACTGGCTATCCTCTGGCCCATTTTACCACTAAAGCTGAGCGGGGTGCGATGGGAGTTTCCCTTTTAAGATGCGCGTGGTATTAGAGAAAGAACCATCGCGAGAGAGTGCGTACGACACCACGCAGATTCTTACATGTCCACGCTACTGACATACGTACTTCACTACCGCGTCCACCTAATTGCATTCTTACCACGGCTGCGCTGTCCCTGGCTGCTATGTGTGGAGTGGAGCCGTGTATAAACCACGCTTAGCTGCTCCTGCACCAAGTTATCAGACCAAGACTGTCACCCCAATACATTTGTGGCCCGCTTCAGACCTCCGAGAAAACCCCCGTACAGTCTTTACTGCTAGTCACTAAACGGGCATAAATTTCCACCATTCGGAGTCCTCCAAGCACAACCACCAGCTCCTACCAACAAAATATATTCGCTTACCCGTATCGAGAATTCAGAACAGACAAAGTAAACATCTGCCGGGAATACTTGTTTGTTGGAAGTCCTCTGGCTTTCAACGGGGGTTTGACACCGCATTCTCCCATTGTAGGAAACATTCCAGACGTCCTTATGTCCAAATGTTTGGCCTGTGTGGACATGGGTCTTACGTGCACAACAGGACGTAAAGTGCTCGTAATCGGCGGATTCCTCAGGGCTCTGACTACCTGTGTCCCGTTTCGGTGTTCACCATGCCAACCGCACTTAAGTTAACCTTCAGTTCTATTGACACGTTACGGCTGGATTTAACGCGAGTGCCTCCTCCATCTACCCAAGTGTCCGGTGTTATGAGGACAGTATAGTGCTCAGGTAACCAGTTCCCCTGCAGCCGCAAGAATGCGATTACCTGCGCACTACCTCAAAGTGAACTATCGCTCACGCAGAACATGACGAGATGAAAGGAAATATTGCACTCTTGGCTAAGGTCGAAAGGAACACGAGTACAGAGTTCATAATCAGTTGGATGGCGAAGGGGTGATAGCGAGTAAACCATTTCGAGAACTATCCCTGCATTAGTGAATGAGAATGCAGAGCACAAATATAATAGTCTACTGTCCACCACTGCGTCCCCTCGTTCTGCAATGCAGAAGTGACGAGAGCGCAGGGAGCAAGATTCTTTTTTTCTTTCACTGTGAAGAAATTTTTAAAAAATTCTAAGAACCTGCTGTTAATTATGCTTACGGAAACTGAGTTAATATAGTAACACAGGCAACCCTCACGACAGCTTCAGGCAGGCTTGTCAACCTAAAGTTCCGCAGTGTGTGGAGATTTCTCCCCGACGTCACGAAAAATTCAGGAATTTTGGAGACAAAGCATCTCTGGAGAATAGTGCTGCACTCTTACGGGCATATGCTCATATTATACGATGTGCATCTGCTTTGCCTTTTAATACGAAGTTCTGGTATACTGGAGGTTATACTGCATTTAGCTAATTCTATTCTTTCAAATAAGAAGTATCCATTGATTATATGTGGACGGGACCTTCGCACGAGCAACAAATGACAGCAACCGCTGTCCAATGGAGGCGGTAACGTATGTTTACCTTAGTCAGGCCAATTAAGAAGTCAAGCTCAAATGAAGTACTATTTCTATACTATTTTGCAGGACTGCAGACAAAGGTTGTAAATATAATAGTCACTGAATGAACAGCAAAATGTCAAACTGTGGTAGCATTGATCATTAAATCCAAGGTACCTTGTTATCAGTGTACCGCTGAATCATGACTTAAGATGCGTGTTCACAGACTCTCCTCTCCTTGGAAGGGAGGGGGGCGCAAGCTTTGTGAAGAATATGTGAAATTTTAGACATTGCCTTCTTATTTCCCATGCCTAGTCTGAATGGACGAATAACGACGAAAGTTACGAGAACTTTTCAATAGAGAATGATCGTAATTATTTTGATGGTCAATTTCTCGCGCTAAAATTTAATATTATATTCTGTTAGCTTAATGTGCAACAAAGACGCCATAGTAGTTTCACTGTTGGGTCTCCTGGTTCCCGCTTGTGAGTGGCAGGCAAGGTCAAGGGTTCAGTATCGCCTACCGCTGCAATGGAGGTTACACGTGAGGAACAATATGCGGCACTGAAATTATGCTTTCGTCTCAACAAATCTTCAGCTGAGGCCTATACAATGTTACAAGATGCCTATGGAGAGTTCTTCCCTACACCACAGCTCGAATATGGTTTAAAAGGTTTAAAGAGCTGAGAATTTCAAAGGAAGGTGGACACAGTGTTCCAGTTACTGCTGTTACGGAAGAAAACACAGCTGCTGCCACAGAGAGAATCGACTAATTTCCTGACTTTCTGAAATACTGAACATTTCATTGGGTGACACCCGCACGTTGTTGCTAAAAATTACACATGGCACTTGTTTGTGCGCCATAGGTTCCAAGACTGTTAGATTCCCGAACAAAAGGACATTAGCGTGCAGTGCAGTTAAAGTTGATATTAGACGAAGATCCGGAGTTTGTTTCGAATGTAATCACTGATGATTAAACTTCGCTCCATCATTTTGATCCTGAGGGCAAACAGCAGAGCTCAGAGTGGAAGTCTCCATCACTAACTCCCAAAAAAGCAAAAGTGTTTGCTTCTGCTGGGAAAGTTATGGTCATCTCATTCTTTGATATTCATGGAATGGTTTATCAGCATGTTGTACCTGCACACACATAACTGGAAAATACTATAGGGATATCCTGAAAAGCATTTCAAGTCCATATCAGGCGCAAAGGACCACATTTTCGTGAAGCAGGCTGGATGCTGCACCACATTGCGCGGCAGCATATTGCCAATGTTGCTGCTGAATGTCTTGCAAAAACCAACGCGCAGAGCATCCTCACCCTCCTCCCTATAGTCCGGATTCAGCCCCATGTTCTATTCTCTAAAATGAAGAAAAGCCTTCGTGGGAGGCATTATCAAACATCAGAAGCAGTGGTGAAGGCTACAGAGGAGATTTTGAAGGTCCTCTCAAAAAAATGGTTTCCAGCATGTATTTGAAGACTGGCAGAAACTCTGGCACAAGTGCATCGCATTCATGGGAGAATACTACGAGAATGACCATCAAATTATGAGCATGAGAAAAGGTATGCTGTCACAAAAAAAAAATATTTGAACAGTCCTCGTACAACTAATTTTTCGCAGGACTAAACAGACAAAGTATAAATCAGATACTGATCGACATTCGTCCCATACTTAGCAGCTGCCCACTTAGTAGCTTGTTAATGTAACTGTGCTGAGGTGCATGTTTTAACTAATTCGCTACCTCTTAACTGTTCTCCACAGTATCTACACATCAAACTTACGCGGACACTCCTACGAAAACAGTATTTACCACCAGTTTAAACGATGGCATGGTTTTAATGCGTTGCCACTAAAGTAAAAGTCCAAAACGTGAAGACAACCACAAAGTCGCGAACAAACACGCGGTAACGGCAATGGTAGGAAAAGCACTGCGTCCAGTGACCACACACACACACACACACACACACACACACACACACACTTGAGACGCAGATAGAATGCTGAAATGGAGGGGGGGGGGGGGGCGAGCTTTGTGTTAGTCGAAAAGCAATAACAGCAGCACAGCTCGGTCAGGAGTGCTCAGTTACTCCTAGAGTAACAAACCAACCCATCAGGAACATTTCAGTTCTTTACAGCTTGCTCGTGCGATTACACTGAAGTGGTGACTCAGAGCAACCATAGTTAAACCACGACTAGGCAGTTGCGTACTGAACACTGCAGTGCAGTCGTATAGTGGAACTGCAGCTCATCACCGACACATTTATGTAGCCAATGGTAAATAACACTTCAGATGTAAAGAGCGTCGCCAATGGCAGCGGAAGGCTGGGAAGACACGATTTGAAATGAATACACGTTACAACCTGTGGCAATCTCAAGGATGGGTTCGGAGAATGCCTGGAGAACTTTACCTACCATCGCGCATAGTGCGGTTAATGAAGTACGGAAGATGTGGATGTTACGGTATGGGAGTGATTTTCGTGGTTAGGGTGTAGTCCGCTCACGGCGCTTAAGAAAACGTTAACTGCGACATATCACAGCATTGCTTACTGCGAACCTGTGAGGCACAGTTGAGGACGATTGTTGGTAGAAGCATCACAAAGCGCTGTGTCAAAGCAGCATCTGCGAAGCAATGGCTTTTAGACATTAACATTCCTGATATGAATGTGTTTGCCCAGAATCACGACCCGAATCTAACGGAACACCTTTGGACTGCGCTCTAATTCGATCCAGACCCCAAGCCTGCAATAAATACCACTACCTTCTACGCTTTCCACTGTTTAAGAATGGGCTGCGATTCTTTCAGACATCCAGCACATCACAGGAAGTGTCCCCCGCAGAGCTATAGCCGTGGAAGGTAAACGGTGGACATATATCTATATTAATGTCTAATAATATGGTTTAAGGAGATTGTATCCCCTGACAGTGAGGTTTCTGTAATAAGGGAGGTACAGAATCCATTACCTCGCAAGGATGAGAAAATCTACATGTGTTGCACACTAAGAGCTTCACTGCGTGGCAACTTTAAGCAAACGCGGACGAATGATATCCAGCTATAATGACTGGAGAAAACGAATTCTACCAGAGGTGAAAATATCACAACCCAGAGAAGCCACCGATAAGTCGTACGCAGCATATGTGATTCACGAAGCCGTGTTGCTGGCGGGCAGAAAGAAATGAAATGCCCTGAAGGCAAGAGACGGGGAGGGGAGGGGGCGCTGCAGCAGGATGTCGCGCTGGCGGCCACAGTCGACCGGCCGGCGCGACGGTCGATAGCCGTTGACGTCACGACCAGCCGGCCCGCCGCAGCAGCCGGCCGCCGCCGCCACGGCGACCAAGGTCAGCCGGCCGCGCTAGCAGCCTCTCCAGCGCGTCGTTGCGACACGCGAGAAAGGCTCGCTGGACGCCTACAGTCTCTACTAGGCACTTCACCTCCAATCCCAATAAAAACATTTCAGTGCTCACTGGCCCAGTGCTTTAATCGCTTCTAGCGGCGCTTTTAATGTGGGCACTATTAAGCTGCACTGACGTAAGTACACGCTACACGGTCTGTCACCAGGTAACTGGCTGGGATAGTCAAAAAATTAGAGGAATGCAACGGCATTCCACCTTCATTAGGACCATGCCTAGTAAGCCACTGGTGTTCAAACCGACCTTAGGATTTATTTCTGCATTACCTTGTTATATCCACTACCTCCAATACAGAAATAATAAATCTAAAAAAGAACATGGCGCGTTCTCATACATGGAGCTTCTCAGTTCATCACAAGTTGAACTCAGCACAGTAAAGTTATATACGCAAGCAACCACCTACCAACCAATAACTCACTGAAGAATTCGAACATTAAGTGGGATTGTATACGCGTAGACAAAAATCCCACTACGTCACAAAAGAAATTCATGTACGGGATACCGAAGCAGCAGAAAAACCATTTACCCACCAGAAAGGATGGTTTACACTATGCCACCAATTCAGTGAAATAAGTTATTTAGAAGCTCTACTTCGCGACCAAGTAGCGAATAAGTAAACGCGCATTCACAGATCTGGTTGGCAGTCCTGTGTCCACTGTTGTCGCATGGGCGCTGCAACAGGATTCGGTATACCGGAAGAGGTGGAAGAAGAGATTGAAACTAAGGAGATAAAGAGAAAATGGGTTGGGCAAAGATTTGATTGAGCATCCAATTTGCTTCTGAAAAAATACGCAACTGCATACCGACCTGATACTTCTGATTTTCTGTTTAATCTTCTACTGAAGCCCCCATTTTCCCGTCTTTCCTGCTATGTTAGTTTTTTTAATTTTTGTACAGAGGGCATTCCACGTGGCACAAAAACTTACAGAAACAAAGACCTACAAGTAACAGTGATAAGATAGCGGAACGAAGACTTCACACGGGTACAGTGAAGCTCATAGGCAAGTGAGCTGGGCTGGGGGAAGCCACTTCACTGGCTACGATTATTCGATCTTGCCGATCAAACAATTTTACTAGACGTCGTTCAGAAACGTTTAGTTACTACCTCATTTGACATAACTAAATTACGACCTAGTGTGAACCAGCCTATAGTTTTTTATACATTCGTCACGGACAAGGTTAACAGCAGTCAAATTTGAGGACAGAATTTGTGCTGCCGAGTTAACAACGTTCTTACCTTACACCGTAGAAAATAGATCTTAAAGCTTTCTTTTTACATATACCAACTACTGATCATGTCAACATTAGGATACTAACTAGGAACTTTGTTATACTTTCGAGTCCTACAGTATCTTAAGTCACTAAGATTTAGTGCAATCAGGACAGTTTAGTGCAGTTTGAATTCATTTACCCATTCTTAGAGTCCATTAGACAAAACAATGGTAATTCGTGGCTTAGTTTGCTAAAAGATTCTTCAGTTGCTTCAGTGTGATATCAAACGGTAATTGATAGTCTTGTGGTATGATGCACTTCCCAAGTCATTCGCTAGGTAGCAATATTTATAGCACAAGCTGAATGCATTTAAATTTGCGTTAGTATTACTTAAGCTTTCTACTTAATTTTGTAGCTTGCTGTGTCGTACAACAGTCCTTTTTTTTTTAAATTGCTTACATTTGCTTTAATGCCCTCTTAGCCATGTGGTAAATGCTTCTATAGTCTACAAATTTTTATTATAATTGATAATCCTCATGTAGTTTTAATTACATATCGTGGATTTTCAGGACAAATGGCAGTTCTTACGTTTGTTTCCGCTTATATTCTCAAAGTTCGTGTGAAAAGGCAGAGTAATGTTTCAGTATCACTGTGTGTTAGGTGAGTTCGTGAACGGGTAATTAACGTATGGTCCTCAGTCGAAAGACTTGTCTGATGAGGCTCTCCAAACTAGCCTACCTTGTGCAAGCCTCGGAGCCAAATGAAACTTAACTAGTAGCTACATTGAAAGCTCGGACTTTCCTGTCAATGCTAAAAGATTCTGTTCGTTTCTTATTTCTGTCGTGAATCTCTTAATTCATTCCTCTGTGAGACTGAATCGGTTCCTGGGGTGTTTACCTGACTATACGGTATCTCATGTAATGTAAATGGATGGTGAAGATACGGACACTCCTACGGCTAAGAGACAGCGTGTTTATTTCAAGTGTGTTGGTTGATCTGGAGGAGGGAACTAAACAGCAAGGTCATCGATCTATTTCAACTGTGATTAATAAAAAAGCTTTTACTTTGGTACATATTTTTAACGAGCGCGTGATCCGTTTACATACCATGAAATATGTTACAGCGGTAGCCGAACGATAGCTATTCTACGATCTTCTCGGAACGCCAGACTTTTCCGCAGTCTATGACCAGTACGTCACGCAAGTCCGGCTATTGAACTGTAAACTGATGTAATGACTGTGTCGATAAAGGCGAGAATGACGTGTCAGCATGCATCGAAGCATTGTGAAAATGCAACGTCTTCATTTCGCAGAAAAGGCAACGTACTGTACTTCGGTTCAACGCCACTGATGGTTTATAGACACCTGTGAAAAAAAAATTGTCTACCGAGTTACGAGAACCAATACCTTTACTATTACCAATGCGAAAAATGTCCCTATGTGTATATGGTTTATATGCGGCACAATATTTTCCAGTTGCTGGCTTACATATTTTATATATATTTAAAAGCGATATAAAGTGGCTGTAGCCAACATATCTAGACGATAAGTCAGAAGGATTAAAGAATAACTACAGAATGAATCTTTCGAAACAAATGTGTTCTGACAGACCCCTTTCTCAATGCAACTCAAAGATCAGTCTTAGTGTGACGAAAAACTAAGAGCCCTTTTATCTGAAAACCAGCTACACCATCCAACTACTGCAGTCTAGGTCATGTCAACTACGATCCCAAAGCAAAATACAATGGGTTCGCCTCAAGCAATCCAATCAACCGTCGAAAATGGGACATCAGCTCGAACTTTACAAATTAGATGCAAGGTACACAGCGTTTGGAGAGTGTACTTGGTACTTCATCTTTGAAATTAAAGTCCCGAAGTTGGTGTTGGGACAGCAACCAACCACAAATTTACTTTCAGTTCCTTTATTCAAAGGGTATCGTTACCGGTTTCGAATCTGTGATTCATCCTCAGACGGTTTACACGCTTTCTTTATGACATGTGGTGTGTTTTTTACAGATTAATTGTCCTAAAATGTAAATAATACAAAACTATAAACACGCCACACGCAGATGGATGCGTTACAGATTTTCGTTGCATGTGACTTGAAATGTCCATTTGGTGTGTGCTTTCATAACATTCGTCCAACAGATGTAAATACATTCCCACTGTATTATTAGTGTAGCACAAAGTCCTGAAGTGACTTATGTTAACGTACAACAACGCGCTGGCAATTTTCAATGCGTATATTGAAGGTCCCTACCGAAAGTAAATCGCGACACCAAAGAATCCTGCAGTTTCAAAACTTTTTTCGTAATATTTTGGTTACAAATACTTGAGCTCATTAGTTAAATTAATACTGGCAGGCCTACAGTAACATAGCTCCCTTAAATAACGTTGGCAAGGTTGCAACAGCTTTACTCATTCGCCACGAAGTAGTCGCGTCTCGTAACAGCTTTTGAACAGTAATTCCGTCAGATTACGTGAGGTTAGTCGAATGACTAGCGTATGAACTATGATGTTTTTTGTCGCATTATCTGATATTTTTCATGTTCAGGTGGGGTGAAAATTGCCACTGTAGAATGGTAGCCGCGAATGTTTTGACTTTCAGTGATTTTGAACGAGGTAACAGATTAGTATGTCTGTCCCGATAACTAACCCGTAACATCAAAGTCTTGGTGAAACGCAAACTTTCCGAAACACTGCCGAACTATACGGTTACGACATACTTCCTTCGTGCGTTACAAGTCTCAACATAGCTATCGCGGCAGACTGAAAATCTTCCTCAATCGCACAGTTAAAGTGCCACGTTAATTGTTGCAGAGGCAGAAACCTATGGCAGCTACAGTACACCTGCCATTGCAAGGCTGCGTCACAAGCATAATCAACAGACCATATACAGTAGGCCCATAACTATAGTTACCGCATCGTGTAGTATATTTTCAACAGCAATTAATTGCGGCACGCTTTCCTGAATTTCGTGTAAATATTTACGGGAAATAAGGGGAGCTGCCCCTCCCCATTCCCTCGAGGGAATATTCAAAACGCGCTAGCTTTCTGCCCTACCACATACTTATAAATTCAGTATCACTTTGAAAACACTAGAGTATAATGGATACTGACTAACAGCGAATCTCAAAATTAACTACGAAATTAACAAGAGTTACCCGTCTTAACCCTTATGGATGCGCTCTAGGTAATGATCCCACACTTCTCACATATGACTGCGAGCACGATATGAAGTATTTGTTCTTTGACTTTATTCTCTGGTAAATCTTAGCAACAGGCTCTAGCGAGATTCCCCACTAGTGTCACATTTCAGGATACACGTTGTCCTAACGGAAGGCCAAGACTCAACTTGCAACCTAGCATTTTAGCTGGTTAAGACTGGTGCGATACCAAAAATATAGCCGTATCTTTTTTAAGCGTACCGATGTGTTAGTACCGTGCACGAGGGCTTCGGTGTCGGTCTATTACAAGTTTACTGAGATTTCAATCTCCCGTTGCACTGTGTTCCTGAACAACTATTTTCGGTCTGTACATTATCTGGAGGGCTTCATGCCTTACCAGTTTTGACCCAGGGTGCCACATTTGTGAAACCTTGTTTAGGACCCCATCGTCTAGTCACAAAAGTACTATTTATCATAGGTATATTCTTGAGGTTATCAACACAATGTGACTTTGCGTTTTTATTTGGGCTGATGAAGTAAAAATCAACGTAGTATTTCTTAGATTTTGTTGCAAACGCCTAGTCCGCTTGATCTTTGTTTCATTGATAGTGGAGATCTGTAATAATGCCGGTATAGGATTTCTTCTATTTGGAATCATTGGCTCTTCTCTGAAAGTGAAACTTAGCAATGTTACCATCTGTATTGAGGATACGTTACGAGACCTTCCACAGCAAACTGTACACCGATGTATTAGCGACTGTCTGAAAGGTGGCCTCTATTTGTGATGCCCTGGATTATACTACTATAAGTGTCCAATGTTGTATATCTACCGCTGAAACAAATTTGCTCCACAGCTTTGAACGTATATCCCGCCTCCCAACAAAGTTTCCATACACTGCCACACTACCAGGTAAGTGTCTTGAGGTCCCTTACAGCCTATTACAAGCCCTTTTCCGTTACCGAAATATGGAGTGTCACAGTATTGTGCGAGATCCTTTGCCTGTTTGACGGCTTTACAACAGTTCAACGTCCCGTTCACATTTACGTGTGGACCACATGCTTTTATTTGAATAAGAAGAAAATCGGAAGCATTCTGTTAGAAGGAATTACTCTGGTGTCTCTTAAAAGATTTAGGGAATTCGCAATAAGCCAGAACCTCGGTGGTCTGCGGGAATTTCCTCCCGAATGAGAGTCCACTGTCTTAACCAATGCTCCACCACAAGCATGTATCCAGATTCGACACAAAGTTCAAAGGTGGCTCACTATTCAGCAAGCATCTCACATGTTATCTGCGAAACAAAGTTAAATATTTAATGAGTGAATCTGACGTAGATTCATCTCGCCATCTACAGTCTTTTGTTAATCTACTTGAGCTGTCCCTGTTGGTCTTCAGTGCTTTGTCAGCTTTTTCGGCAGAGTGTTTTCCTGCTCAGGAAACTTTAGGACGAGGCAATTTTCTTCTGATATTCTATGAATAACAGACTTCTATTGAAGAAATGCAAATACAACAGTACGGTATCCGACTTCCGTTTCTAATTATCCGTGAGACTGCTAAAACCATCGTTATGCGAGTGAGCAGGACGACGGCTGTAATCCCATTTCTTCTAATACATCAATTTGCATGTGGCGAACCGAAGTCTTGACAATACACCTAGGAACACAAGCGCCAAGCTTCTGAAGGCTACATCTGATCGTAACCTACTGATAGAAGTAGCTTGGTAAACAGTGGTGATATGGACCCTGCCAGGGTGTGGCCAAGGCAGCGGGCACCAAGCCTACCTCCCCTGCGGACCCCAGAGCACGACGCCAAGCTCCCGGGACAGGGAGATGCCCGCCGGGTGAGGGGGCGGTGGAGAGGGGCGGCGCTCAGCTTCTGCTCGGCGGACAGGCAGAGCGTAGCAACAAAGCCACGCAACAAGCGGCAACAGTGCACGGGGACTATCACCAAAAAGAAGAGCCCAGAGCATGTGAAGCCGAGAAACCACAATTTCGAACGACCTGCAAAATCTATCTAGCCGGGATAGCTTAGCAACCCAAGGAAGAACAGTAAGAAAGGCGACAAGATACACAAACGTTCACAATTTGTCCGCTACCCCCAAAATGTGTAATGCTGAAGTATGACTGTTCTACTCACCAGTAAACCAGTCTCGACACTGGGTAATAAGGTTAGTCTGCTACCGTCCACAAGCTGGTTTTCTTGCAAAGTTCCTTCGCGCAGTTGCCTATAACAGAAAGGCTGTATCAGCACGCTCTAATGAGGTTCACAAGAAGTAACAACGTGCAGTTATTCTAAAAGATCGCCCTCTCCGAAACCATGACGTCCCTAATTCTAAACTAAGGCGCCCTGAATCTTAGAGAAAATACATTGTCCCTTATATTAAATGAACAACGCTTGGCCTATTCATTAGTTCCCCGAACCACTTCTTATACCAAGCAAACGCCACGTAGCCTACGCCGGGAGGTTGCGTATTTAATAAGACAGCTGTCTCACCTGTCCCTGTGTAACAGGCATATGCGCTCCTTGGGCACTTTCAGCTTTTTCGAAATCAGTTTTTTCAGTGTCTCAACTGTGTCCGTCTTCGAAGCCTGCAAATCGAACTGCCCGCCCGTCGTCGGAGTGACCCTGACGGTCAGGCTTGATGACGACGACGAGGAAGACGCAGACGCCGACGCGGCGCAGCCACACCCCGGGTGCGGCGAGGTTGCCGTAGTCGCAGCAGCCTCCGGCTTCGCTGCTTCCGACGTTCCACCGCTGCTCGCACTGCCACTATCCATTGTCTGCGTGTGTCTGCGCGCACTCACGCACGAAGGAGCACACGCACACACTCTTTACAAGCCGTGGATAGCTTACTTATTTACTGCCTCGGCGCACAATTTTCCAGCAAGAGTCCGGTAGAAAAACTCAAAATTATCACAAAATAAACGTAAAAAAAAAAGTAACCGCACTAACTACACTACTCCCTAGGGCTTGTACCGCACCCCACCACCTTCCGTCCGCGACTGAGGCACGATCCAGTCTCATATCCCTCCCACCGTCCGTGGTGGAGAGAGGCGCGACAGTGGCGCTGCGGTCGTCGCTCCGTTCACTTGTTCAGTAACAACTGTGCGCTCTAGCGTCATGTAAGCGAACGTACATCCTACCCAAATATGAAAACTTTAATGCTTACATGACTTTGATATAAATCTGTTAAGAAACCTAAATCGTAAATGAAAATGGATTTTGTCCCCGTAAAAGTTCTCAGCAGGAAAATAACTCCACTAAAACGTTTGACGAAGCATGCGAGAACGTCAGGGATAGCTCAAGTAATTCATGCAAAACTCTGTAGATGGCGGGCTCAACGTCGTAAGTGTTCGCTCATTAAATATTTAAATTTATTTTTCACAGAATAAGATTTTACTGCATATTTTGCAAAGAGACGATGTTAAAGGTCTAAAGGACAACGTTGGATGATGAGTGAAATGTTTCTACTGAGTGAAACTGTGATAAACTAATGCGTTCTTGATAGTAGTAGATCTCCAATTCTGCTATAAATACCAGCCTCTACAAATGTTCGACAACACGACAATTTTGCTTTTTTAATTTTCTCTAGAAAGGGTTAATTTTAATTAATTAACCCACATACATAAAATTTAAACATGGGCTGTATTACAGAAATGGATTCTTGCGCTAGACCCGCATTCGGATCTCCAGGCGGGGACTACTCAAGAGGATGTCATTACCACAAGAACGAAACCTGGTGATCTACGGATCGGACCATGGAATGTCAGATCCCTTAATCGGGCAGGTAGGTTAGAAAATTTAAAAAGGGAAATGGATAGGTTAAAGTTAGATACAGTGGGGACTAGTGGAGTTCGGTGGCAGGAGGTACAAGACTTCTGGTCAGGTGAATACAGGGTTATAAACACAAAATCAAATAGGGGTAATGCAGGAGTAGGTTTAATAACGAATTGGAAAATAGGAATGCGGGTAAGCTACTACAAACAGCATAGTGAACGCATTATTGTGGCCAAGATACACACGAAGCCCACGCCTACCTCAGTAGTACAAGTTTATATGCCGACTAGCTCTGCAGATGACGAAGAAATGTATGATGAAAGCAAAGAAATTATTCAGGTTGTGAAGGGAGACGAAAATTTAATAGTCATGGGTGACTGGAATTCGTCAGTAGGAAAAGGGAGAGAAGGAAACGTAGTAGGTGAATATGCATTGGGGCTAAGAAATGAAAGAGGAAGCCGTCTGGTAGAATTTTGCACAGAGCATAACTTAATCATAGCTAACACTTGGTTCAAGAATCATGAAAGAAGGTTGTATACATGGAAGAAGCCTGGAGGTACTGAGAGGTTTCAGATAGATTATATAATGGTAAGACAGAGATTTAGGAAACAGGTTTTAAATTGTAAGACATTTCCAGGGGCAGATGTGGACTCTGACCACAATATATTGGTTATGAACTGTAGATTAAAACTGAAGAAGCTACGAAAAGGTGGTAATTTGAGGAGATGGGACCTGGATAAACTGATTAAAGCAGAGGTTGTACAGAGTTTCAGGGAGAGCATAAGGGAACATTTGACAAGGAGGGGGGGAAAGCAATACAGTAGAAGAAGAATGGGTAGCTTTGAGGGATGAAGTAGTGAAGGAAGCAGAGGATCAAGTAGGTAAAAAGACGAGGGCTACTAGAAATCCTTGGGTAACAGAAGAAATATTGAATTTAATTGATGAAAGGAGAAAATATAAAAGAGCAGTAAATGAAGCAGGCAAAAACGAATACAAACGTCTCAAAAATGAGATCAACAGGAAGTGCAAAATGGCTAAGCAGGGATTGCTAGAGGACAAATGTAAGGATGTAGAGGCTTATCTCACTAGGGGTAAGATAGATACTGCCTACAGGAAAATTAAAGAGACCTTTGCAGAAAAGAGAACCACTTGTATGAATATGAAGAGCTCAGATGGAAACCCAATTCTAAGCAAATAAGGGAAAGCAGAAAGGTGGAAGGAGTATATAGAGGGTCTATACAAGGGCGATGTACTTGAGGACAATATTATAGAAATGGAAGAGGATGTAGATGAAGATGAATTGGGAGATATGATACTGCGTGAAGAGTTTGACAGAGCACTGAAAGACCTGAGTCGCAACAAAGCTCCGGGAGTAGACAACATTCCATTAGAACTACTGATAGCCTTGGGAGAGCCAGTCCTGACAATACTCTACCACCCGGTGAGCAAGATGTATGAGACAGGCGAAATACCCTCAGACTTCAAGAAGAATATATTAATTCCAATCATAAAGAAAGCAGGTGTTGACAGATGTGAAAATTACCGAACTATCAGTTTAATAAGTCACGGCTGCAAAATACTAACACGAATTCTTTACAGACGAATGGAAAAACTACTGGAAGCCGACCTCTGGGAAGATCAGTTTGGATTCCGTAGAAATAATGGAACACGTGAGGCAATAACTGACCCTACGACTTATCTTAGAAGCTAGATTAAGGAAAGACAAACCTACGTTTCTAGCATTTGTACACTTAGAGAAAGTTTTTGACAATGTTAACTGGAATACTCTCTTTCAAATTCTGAAGGTGGCAGGGGTAAAATACAGGGAGCGATAATCTATTTACAATTTGTACAGAAACCAGATGGCAGTTATAAGAGTCGAGGGGCATGAAAGGGAAGCAGTGGTTGGGAAGGGAGTGAGACAGGGTTGTAGCCTCTCCCCGATGTTATTCAATCTGTATATTGAGCAAGCAGTGAAGGAAACAAAAGAAATATTCGGAGTAGGTTTTAAAATCCATGGAGAAGAAATAAAAACTTTGAGGTTCGCCGATGACATTGTAATTCTGTCAGAGACAGCAAAGGACTTAGAAGAGCAGTTGAACGGAATGGACAGTGTCTTGCAAGGAGGGTATAAGATGAACATCAACAAAAGCAAAACGAGGATAATGGAATGTAGTCGAATTAAGTCGGGTGATGCTGAGGGAATTAGAGTAGGAAATGAGACATTTAAAGTAGTAAAGGACTTGCTATTTGGGGAGCAAAATAACTGATGATGGTCGAAGTAGAGAGGATATAAAATGTAGACTGGCAATGGCAAGTAAAGCGTTTCTGAGGAAGAGACATTTGTTAACATCGAGTATTAATTTAAGTGTCAGGAAGTCGTTTCTGAAAGTATTTGTATGGAGTGTAGCCATGTATGGAAGTGAAACATGGACGATATATAGTTTGGACAAGAAGAGAATAGACGCTTTCGAAATGTGGTGCTACAGAAGAATGCTTAAGATTAGATGGTTAGATCACATAACTAATGAGGAAGTATTGAATAGGATTGGGGAGAAGAGAAGTTTGTGGCACAACTTGACCAGAAGAAGGGATCGGTTGATAGGACATGTTCTGAGGCATCAAGGGATCACAAATTTAGTATTGGAGGGCAGCGTGGAGGGTAAAAATCGTAGAGGGAGACCACGAGATGAATACACTAAGCAGATTCAGAAGGATGTAGGTTGCAGTAGGTACTGGGAGATGAAGAAGCTTGCACAGGATAGAGTAGCATGGAGAGCTGCATCAAACCAGTCTGAGGACTGAAGACCACAACAACAACAACATCTTCATAATTGTAATAGGTGTCGTGTAGTACCTTTGTCACGCGGGGAGAGTTGAATCAGGATGTGGATTCACGCGCAGTATCTTCATATTTGTAATAGGTGTCGTATAGTAATTTTGTCACGAGGGGAGAGTTGAATCTGGATGTGGATTCACGCGCAGTATCTTCATATTTGTAATAGGTTTTGTATAATACTTTGTCACGAGGGGAGAATTGAATCTGAAGGAGTGTAGAAAAGCTCGTCAGATGCTAGCGGTATTGGGTGATGGATCAAAGACAGTTCCAGCATGTTTTGAAGACGTCCCTGCCCTTGCATTATTTGCAGGTCTGACAATGAGAACTGCTGATCCACCCTCTCGGCACGTGCACACACGTTCGGACATCTGCACGGGCCTCGTTCAGCCAAGTCTGTGAGTTGTCGGCGAGCAGACGGCTGACGCTCTACTCCAGAAGTTGGTGCCCTAACATTGGCTACCTATTGCTGCATGTGAAATTTAACTAACATTTTAATTTTTTCTTCAGACTTGGGAGGAGGTATCTATCACCAATCTCGAGAGAACTGATGTTATTTTGCGAACTCCACGCAAAGGAGGAAAGTATTTTGCCATGTGGTAAACAAACGGAACTTTCCTATCTACAGCGATATACGAGTGGTTGCAGACTTTTGCAATGTATTGGCGTAATTTTTTTAACCCATTGACTTACTAATGTCTTGCCCCATAATCGATCGTATATACGCTACCTAAATTTACAAAAATCAGCATATTTTGTCTTACACACTTTTCTCAAAATTGTGTAAGTTTGTGAAAGGAATTCTTTATAAATCTACTCTTACTGTTTACTGAAGTGATGAGGAATGAAGATAATGTTTTAGAAGTTTTTCTTGATGTGGCCGAAAAAATACAGGCATATACAACGCCACTAGACATTTCTCACACTCACTCATATCGTGTACCACTTTTCTTCTTCTTTGCAGAATACACAATTTCTAGTGGGTGCTATCTTGATGGCATTTGGGGGTGGGGGGTAAACCTAACAAAACCTGAAAACTATTGCTTATAACTCGCAGGATATCGAAAGAAATCGAGTGTGTTATACACCACTAAATAATCGATTTCACAGCTTTCCAGTGGAATATGTCAGGTCGTCTATTAATAGAGAAGAAGAAACACTGGTCGGCCTGTCTCACAGCCGGCAAGGTAATACGGATTTGAAACCTGCGGCCTCCTGTGAGCCGGCTGTACAAGGCAATGGGTTAATGATCGTTTAGAGCTCCTGAAATGTGAATGAGTGTGTTCTTGTAATAAGATAAGTGAAGAACTTACACTTTAATATTTATACGAGAATGTGCTTTTTCATAAGCTTTCGACCTGGTTGATCCTCAGTTCCTCGTACAATAAACCAGTGCTTCAGTATTCTGCCGCAACTGCAACTCCATTAGGATGTTAGCGACATGACGTGTAAACTCCACTTTGTTTTGTCAAAAGAAGCAAATTTTTGCATGGCAACCAGAGAACTGTATGTGACACTCGAAATTCGCTACTGATGAATGAGTGGTTTTCAAGTGACAAACAAAATAGGGCATACATAGAGATGGCTGAAATGTTCCTAGACATTATCCCAACTGTCGATCAAAGTGTTATAAAAACAAACAACACTGGCATACAAAGGAGTACCCTAAAAATACGCAAATACCGTTTCCTGATGTACGCAAAAATCGGTCATAATATAAGTCTATCGTAAGTAACAGCAACGTCTTTTGTAACGAATTGTGGTTAGATGCAGAAAGCAAGCCAGATGAAAAATATATTTTATTACAGACCACTGATGGTGCTTTATCTTGACAAAAATAAACGCATATGGTGATAAAGACATACATTTTGTTGCAGCTGCGAAGTTGGATTTAAAATACCTTCAATAATTTCAGAAATATCTCAGAAAGGTGTAGGTCAATTTAAAGAATCGTAAAAGGGGGGAGGGGGCGATGACGAGTTGTATAAACCAACACTACAGGGAGCACCAGTAAATGTTGCTATTCATTACTGTAGATATTATCCATAATTGTGTTAATACATTATTTAAAGGTATTACGAATTGTACTTTACAAAGGCTCAAAACAGCCAGCGACTGCCACAATTTTCTTCCTAGCATCGTCATTATTTTCTCTCTAATTGTAAGATGTACACTACTTTCAGAACAAAACGCTTATAAAAGGCCGTACTGAGCAACTTACTTGCGGTGAGACACAGTCGCGACTCCTGAAATTCGTCTCCCGTGGCCTCTGGCCTGTCGAGCATTTGCAGTAGTACTACATCCGGGGATAAATCACGACAACCTACCGATTTGCCCCCACACATGAACGGACCCAACCTGTGGGCAGATCGGCGAGTTGGATCCGACGGCTGGAGACTGCCCGTTAGTGGGAAACGACGGGCTTCACATCGCTGGGCCAGATCCGTGAGAGATCCGGTCAGTGGCGGAAATCCGCTCGTGTGTGGCCAGGTATCGCGGTGTTCTAACGTTACGACCAATTTCAACCAAATTGATCAACGCGGAAGTAGAAGACGAAAAGTTCATCACAATCGATATGTCCTTGCGCATAGCCAGATGATTAGATCTGTGGAGCTCCAATGCAGCTTAACAGAAAACGCCATGAAGTAAGAAAACCCAGGAAATGAGTGAAGACTCGTGGGAGGATAAACTAGTCACACGGTAAGTACACAGCTCAATATCGAAAAAAATTTAGGTTCAGATTGCGAGTAGCACTGCTGGTAACCAAGGAACAAAAGTAACAAAAATGGTTCAAATGGCTCTAAGCACTATGGGACTTAACATCTGAGGTCATCAGTCCTCTAGACTTAGAACTACTTAAACCTAACTAACCTAAGGACATCACACACACCCATGACCGAGGCATGATTACAACCAGCGACTGTAGCAGCAGCGCGGTTCCTGACTGAAGAGCCGGCACAAAAGTGGCAGAAAGATATGCAAATATGTCAGTAAGAAAAGAGCAAATGGATGTTCACTGCTGCGGGAAGAAAGAGCATTTATATTTGCTGAATTGTGAGAAATGACAAAGGGCATTGAACATGATAAAAATCGTGAGTGAGAAAATATTTGCAATTTAGTTCTTTGGAAATGTTGTCTTTGTGAGATTTGTAGTATTTACTTAAACGATATGACAACACTCTCGAATCTGCCGCTGGCAGCTCATATATCTGAACAGTTAATCACTGTTGATGCACTTCAAGCCACCTCTCCCCAATTTGTCAGAGGGAGTATATGAGAGCTCCACTCATTTTTGGGCAGACTCGAAGCCGGCAACTTTAAATGCCCACAAGAAGGGTACTGTGAAAGGGTCAGTTACTCCCACGTTCGTACTTGGCATCTCTGTAGGCAGGTAGCTGGACGGCCTGATCCCTAGCTATTAGCCACCTGGGGTGGCTTTCTGGTGTACCGAAATTCGCACCCAGTGAAATTTGCAGCCAGAAAAGACAGAGGAAAGGTCCTCTAATCTCTCCACCTGATCTCCGCCCGGCAGGTAGAATCGCCGCTCGGCAGGTAGGAGAGCCGAAGGCCCTATTTTACGACAATCTGTGGCCGCAATACTGTTGCCAGCAATATTGCTGCAATGCATCAGTACCCAGGCCATATCCGTGTCAGTTTTTGTCTGTAGGTGTTTGCCTTTCACTTTTAGCCTCGATTCTTCTTCCTCAACCGATAGTGCTTCTGTGTCAAGTCACGTGAAACAGAATTATTTCGTTTTTGGAGATTAGGTTCGCCTAATGATTTACACGAACAGAATACAGAAACAGCTACAGGTATGTAAAATTGGGCAAACGAGACAACCAACGAGAAATCCATAACGTGATAAAAACATCTGCAACCAGAGCGAAAGAAACAGAAAGTAATGTATACGAAGAGCAAACTCTGAAAACGGACGTTCTCACCGCTATCGCTTCAGAAGATTTGCAGTACCGAACAGAAATTTTATTCTGCATCGGTTATTAAGACGCTTGAACGTTTTAGAAGCTTCATCACGCGCTTTAAATGGGCATCAATTTGCCAAATATTATTATTTTATTGCGATGGTTCTATACTTTACTTTGCACGCCATATAACTCTGGTCTACTACTTTAATAAATTCTTTGAGCCCTTCCACCAAAGCATTGCAAATGCCTTCTACCAACAAGCATATGGATGAGAAATGAACTTCAAAGAAATAAAATTTTTCAATGTGTCGCGTCTGGCAGCTCAAAAATGTGGAAGACATTTTTAAACATTTACAACAAAGTTCCTAATTAATTACTTAATGTTGGCTGGCTAGTTTCGGACTTCGCACATTTTCACAAGCCGCTTCTTACACAGAACAAAATCTGTTACGAGTGGATGCGTTGATTGTAGATGATAAAGGTATCACAAATAATATGGTTCATATGGTAACTATTTACGCATTTTGTATTCAGGATGTGTTTGGTGTGGACTGTTCTATTTAAGACACCTCACTTGAATGTATCTCAGACCTGCGTTCGAAGATGTCGCAATTGTATTTAAAGCTTACTGTACCGTGTTACTTCAGTCACTGCCCAGCATGTGATCTACGTGACAATGATATTTTATATACAGTGGAGAATTTGTTCTCATTGGATTATACTGGCTTATTTATTGCAAGCATTATCACAATTTTGACAGAAACACACTCGACACAAACATCATTTATAAAGTAGTCGAAACATGCCGATATAACTATTCTGGCAGTTAAAAAAACGAATGCAACGAATGTAATAAAGCCCACGTCGGGCACACGGACGTTAAAGGGAAACTGGACGTGAAATGACTGAAATTTTCGAAAACCTATTTTTGTCACCACCTGAAAGACAAATTTCTCCCGTTTCAGAAAATATATTTTTTATCTACTTTTCAGATATGGATTTGGTCTTAAACGCTCTTTGAACAAATGTCTGCGAACCGGCCACGCTCATGTGACAGGCAAGGAATACCACCATAAACAGTTCTTGCCTTCCACAGTCATGGAAACAATGAAACCAATATATAGGGACCTTGCAGATAAAAATTACTTAGCAGATGTCTAAATGGCCATACACCAAACCCTAATGAGAGTTTCAACAGCTGCGTGTCGAAAAGAGTAACAAAAAGTGTTTGTTCGATTGACAGTACTCATGTGTAATGGATGCTGTCATCTGTTTCAGTGATGGTGTAATTAATAAGACAAAACTAAAGGACAAATTAGGCATCCAACCAGGAAATAATATGACAGCTGTATTCAATGTCAAAGATTGTCAGCAAGTAGTTGAAACTGAAAGGGTTGTGAAAGTAAGCACTAACTGTCCAGAGTAAGGAAAAGATTCCTGAAAAAGTCTACAAAGGATGAAGAAGCAGCTGGCCAGCAAGAATAATGCTGCTGGAATGTTCTGAAAGAGGCATACGGTGAGTAAAAAACAATGCGAACACACTTTTCTTATTTAACTTCATTTTCAGGACATTAGGTACATATATCTTCACAATGATTTGAGCTATGTTCACCAAATTCCTCCAAAGTGAATCGTCTATTACACAGAATGTCGTATTTCTTAAACTATAACAGATAAGTAAATAGCCTTCCTTGTACAGCTTTAGTTAATGTCGTTCAGTGTTGGTACAAAACTGCGACTTGCTTCGCATTGTAGATCACGAGTAACACGCTATGAAAGCGAGGTGTAGATAAGCAGCCCGTTGAACTTCAGGTCCCCTTAAAACGAGATATACAGGACACATAAACAGAAGCGAAAATGACCTTTCAATTTTCAGCACGCACCACAGAGAATAATACACACTCCATTGAAAATATCGAGAGAAATTTCACTACTTTACAGATGTCTGCAAAGGCCAATTGAAGGACATGCTAGAAGAAATCCCTGTACAAATCTACATTCACACGACTAAGCTCCCAGAGCAAATGTTAAATCAACAAACAGAATTGAGCAGCAGAAAAATATAGAAAATTTCCTTAGCACCTTAATCAGCACATGAAAGGCACTCCACCATGCATCAATCATCAAATACGCGACTACAAATATATTCCTAGAAACCTTCAAGAGTACCTTAATCAGCATATGAATCGCAATCTATACAGTGAGGATTGTAACAGCAGAATAATATTGTATGTAAATTACATTGAAATACAAATTAAACAATATGTTTGCTTTCAAAGAGTGCTGAAGGAAATGAAATATTTATTATACAACTGTGATGAGATGAAGCAGTGTCGTACACTGGATATCGTCATTCATCATAATACAATCCTGTAGTAAGTTGAATACATCACAGATTATATAAGACATAATAAAATTCGTTGCATCAACATCTGTCAAAGTTGTGATAATATTTACGATAAATAAGCCAGCGTGACGCACAGTGTAGTTCATTGAGAAACTTCTCTACTGTATGTAAAATATAGTTGTCACGTGAATCACACCATGCTAGGTAATGAAGGCACAACAATTAAGGAAAATATATATTATGCAGATATGTTAACGTTATACAGTAAGGTGTAACTACGATTGTGACATATTTTAACGCAGATCTGAGATACATGTCTGTGTGATGACATAAAACTGTCCACACCAAACACATCCTAAATACAAAATACGTAAGTAGTAACCATATAAACCATACTATTGCTGATAGGTTACATTTATTATCCACATTCGACGCATCGACTCATTACAAATTTTATTCTCTGCAACAGGTGGCACCTGAAAATAGGCATATCCCGAAACTTGTCAGCCAAATCTAAATAACTAGCAGCTCTGGTGTAAACTTTTAAAAATGCATTTTTTTCAGCTCTTGAAAGAGGAATACAGACCTCTGTATCAACCTCCACTAGCCGAAAACTGAACAGTTGCAACTCGTATATAGTATATAATAATGCTATTACATTTAAACGATATATTCGAAATCTGGAAAAGGTATGTTCCCAGTATCAGTTAAAAAACTTAAGTTTCGGAAGCAGTTCGCCTGCTTTAAAAACGAAAGCATCCATGATGCCCTATTTATTTTGTTGTTTTTCCTTGTAGAATGCAAATGTGGGAGAGATCCAGTCACATTCACTATCTTGCTTTTGTTCATTATGCGGCCATAGCGTGGCTCACGTAAACACATTGGTCCGGAAATATTTTTCCGCAAACATTGCCGGGCAACAGTGGCCGGCAATGTTGTACATTGACTGTAATTCGTGTGGCCGTGATTTTGCCAGGCAACACTGCCGGCCTATATTGCCAGCAATAGCCAATTTTTACGGTCCATGTAAACGTACTTTTACATGGTATACAGGTGAAGGGGACTAGTGGTGATCGAGTAAGATTCGTAATGCCACATTACTTATTACGAGAAGTGATCATTTTTCCCGTTAGATGATTTGTACTTAGTACTATATCTTCAGAGACTATAATCTAAATCAGAAAAACCAATTTACAAACACAGAATTTAAAGATATAATCACTTCTAATTCACAAAGAATACTTTAAAATAAACATAAAGTAAAATATCGTGCACAGTCGTGGATCAGCATATGGTACATGTAATGTATCTAAGACACGTTGTCCTAAAAGTCCAGGGTTAGACACGAATATAGGTGAAATTAGCTGTACACGGCATCTCACATCACACCTAGCGCTACATACGCGCAGCCCTTGCACTGGGCGCCTGCATCTTTGCTCATTATGCTACAACGTGTTTTATGTACTTAACATTATACTGTATTTACATGAATACCATCACTAGTTATGAGCCAAAATTTATTGTAAAGTATGCTTTTGGCAAGTGGAAGAGTTACGACTCTTAAATTATATGTTTGTAATTTTATACATATGTTTTACATTGTTTATAGAGACGGACGACGTTGGGCATACATGTCATATGTGAAAATTTTGTGTTTGCCTCAGAGAGAAAATAAAAAAATATCAAACAGTCAATCATGGTACTCCATACATGAAACGTCGTTTCTTACAGGAAGTGATAATGTTGTGTATATGGATTTTTCGTAATAAACAGACTCCCATCACACTTTATCTAGGCTTTGGACTGGCTAAATGGCAAGAGCAAAATGTCATTTAGGCGTGTTTAAAATCAGTTTTTTGGTATTTTTATATTTTATATTTTTTGTGTTTAATTTTTTTAACTTTTATATTTTATTTTTAAATTTGTAAGTTACTATGAGTATTCACATTTTGTACATTCTTTTTATATATATCGTTCAACACTAACATATGGCTTTATTCATTCAAATTTTTGGACATAAGAGATTGCTTTCAGACAAGTCCTGATGTCACCATCCTCTTCATACTTTTCTACTATTCTTTCCATCTGTTCGTCAAGTTTCGTATAAGTTGTTTTCTTTCGTTTGCCTTCCATACTTAATTCTGACCTCATTAATGCACATGCCGAGATCTCTGCTTCTGACTTCATACACTCGATCACGTCTTTAATTTTAGGATTCGGTTTTCCGAGACGATTATTAATTTTGTTGTGCCAACCTTCTACAGTGTTGGTAGCACGATGGCACCATCTGTAACAGTTCCAAAGACTGGTCAGGTTTTCGTTATTTTCCAACCATCTACCTATGAAATTGTCGAAAAACTGAGAAAGCTTAGCGATATCCGGTTCATTTGAATGCATCACCAGCCAGCCCTCGCAGGCATTTTTAGGTCGAAGGAACGTCAGAGCTGCACACATGCGAATTATCAGTCTTACTTCTTCGTTTTCTCTGTATTCGCAAGTAAGTCTCAAGTCTTGCACTTTCCTCCAGAGAGATTTCTTCATATGGAAATGGCAGCCATGCACTTGAACCGACGGGATCATAACTTTTAGCGCAGAAATCGCAGCTGATTCGAAATCAACGGTGACATTATTAGGTTTCCATTCTGGTACATTATCCACAACATTGCGGAAAAGACGGATATATGTTTCTTTTCTTTTGTTTGGTAAGAATGCAAAAGTCACAGGATAGGTATTTCTTTCGTGCTTTGAAATTCCGAAGTCTGCATGAATAATATATATTTGTGAAAATTGCATGTTACAGCTTTCAGATTGTCATCTACTTCTTTGCGTGTAAGCTTTGATCGTCTCTCGCCCAACGCGTCTCATTTTGCTGTAAAAGAATTTAACAATATTCTCCTGTTTGACAAGTGTTCTTGAACTGGTGTGTGGTAATGAGTGCCTTTAAAACGCGGAAATAAGTTTTCGTTTTCTACTGTAAATAATTTAACAGAACACCGCGAATTTTTACCACAGCATCGTCATCCACGTTCTTCAGTTCCTAGAACTCTTCTGTAAGGTTTGGCCGATTTTATAAGCGTCGCAGGTTAAATGTGTACTACAACGATCACTAAAAATAGGTTGCAAAATGTGACTTCCTGCCATATTCTTCACGCAGGTGACTAAATTCAACTACGTAACGGAACACTATGTGATTTTGCACTGGTGTTAGCTAGTTGCTGTCGTTCACTGGACTGGCGACTTCGATTAGGGCCAGGAGCACTGGATATGTGAAATTCGCGCCCAGCTAGAAATCTGTGAAATTCGCACCCAGTTTTGCTGGAAGCTACCTGCTCAAGGGCAGAGCCTACCTGCGCCCCCGGCTGGAATTGTCATCCACCGGACGATCCCCGTACGGTACGGCCTACCTGAACTCGGGAAGCCCTCGACCATTCAAGCGACTGACCGCTTGGCTGCTCACTGTTAGTGTTAGTCTGTTTCGGAGTGTTCAGCTTGTTCGCCTTGTATCTCTGCGTGCTTATACGTTTGATATCGATATGGAACTGTCAACAACCACCCACGGTAAACATGTGCCCACTATGATGGTTACTCGTACATCGTAAAGAGAACCAAAGCAGATGGGACTGTGCTATGGCGCTGTTCGAAACACAAAACAGCATATTGCCGAGGAATGCTTAAGACCAAAGACTGCATCGCGTTTAGTTCAAACGAGCATCAATTGGGGCACCGGGTGCCGCTCGCTTAGAAGTAAAAAAGACTTTGAACCAGGCGAAGAAGAGATCACGAGAGGAAGAGACTTCCATTCCTAAAATATATATCAAAGAGTTAGGCGACTTGCACAATCGAGGATATGATTACGTTACCGAAATGCCAGGCCTGCAAGCAATGAAGAGGATATTATACACGCAGCGGGCCAAATCACACAGCAATCAGAAAGAGCCAGAAATACGACAAGAAGATGATCTTCAAGCAGAGTTACTATCTTGAATGACGGCAGCAGTTTTCTCTTAAGTGACGACAGCTTTGGAGATAGGATCATAGTTTTTAGAGGAAAAGCAGGAAGAAAGGCTCTAAGGACTAAACAAGACTTTTTTATGGATGGGACCAACCCCTAGCATCCACGATGGAAATTCAGGTTGCTTTATCTCAGATGAAAGTGAAAACTACAAAAGGTGAAGCCTTTGTCCTTAATAATGATATGTAAAATGGCCATGTTGTTTTTCAACCAACTCAAATTTACATTACCTATGTCAGCAGGAAACTATTGATGTGTGTTATTTTTCAATACGTAGCGAAACAACTTTCTCCATTTATTCACTATCCATAGTTACTCTGGATGTTCTCAAATACCATTAGTGTTCAGCCTTATAAAAGATAAGAAGAAGGAAACATATTTGAAAGGTATACAGTATGTTCATGATGGATGTAGGAAGAGTTCAAGATGGCTGTAGGAAGATGCAACTGTCTTTTAACCCGAAACGGTGGTAATTGACTAAGAAACAGCCCATTCATGTGAGAATCGAGGTTGCCTTCCCGTCAGTCTTGATTACAGGTAGTCGGTTTCACCTGTTTCAAGCTTCGTAAATACAACTGAAAATGTTATTAAAAAACCTTATTACTGTTGAACACTACACTGCCATTAGTGTAGAATATTATTTGCCCTTTTTTTGTAAACACTGTTTAATACAGTTATTCCTAAAATTACACTTTTCCTTAAAATTAGCTACGTTCAGTCACACTACCAAGGGTTGTGTAACATTGCTTAAGTTGCAGACTTAAAAAATAACTGTTGCCTTTTAAATCTCCACAAATATTACACTCTTCTGCATATTTCAGGTGGCAAGAAATACCAACGTTTGGTTTGGCTTCGATATACAAAGACTAGAACAGTGAAAACGGTCAGCATCTGCATTACATCTTTGGGCTTAGTGTCTTAGGTCTTCAAGATGTTCCTGATATTTTTGCTGACCGTGAGCATACAACAACAAGGCCTAAAGTTCCCCAAATGTAACGATTGTGTAATTGAAAATTACATTGATGACGAAGAAGATGCGCTGTTTTCACCTCACATTTCAGCAGCAGACTGCGCTTATTTACGGAGAACGACTAAACGCTTGTGTAAGCTTCCATTTTAGTTTCAGTGCTTCGTGTGAATCTCCTCACCCAGACAGCTTTAAGTTTGTGATATGTTTGAAACGTGCTCAAATTGATACTTTCACAAGAATTAACTCTGCAAAAAACGGTCACATCACCAAAGAGGACGCAAAAATCAGGAAGAGGTAAGCTTTCCTACAAAAGAAATTAGATTTATTCAGAAATTCATACAAAGCAACAGTGAGCAGAACATAAAATATAGAAGCAATACAACTGTTTTCAGGAAATATTTTGTATGTGAAATATGTAATAATTTTTTTATCTTTATGTATGATTTGTTACCTTTTATATTTTGTTCACTGGTCTAATATTTGCAATATTCTTTAAGAGCTTTGTAAATAATGGCGGAGTTCGTGCACTTGCTCTTTTCAAATTTCGAAGAGTTTGTCAAGTTTGTGCAGTTAGTCTGGCACGAGCAGGTAGAAGTCTCCGAGTTCGTGCGTGCGCAAAGGAGGTGCTTTGGGAAGAGTTGAGGAATTTGAGTGTTCCATTTCCCACCAGCAGGTACAAGTCGGCGAATTCGGGTAAGCCATCTTTTTTCACTATTTCGTTCTCCTCGACAGCTTTCTTCTCGCTACCTCAGAGTTAATTTGTAATGAATGACAGCTTTCCTTGGCCTTCATTCTCTTTTCTGGAGATCAGCTTATTCGTTTTGTAGTGTTCGTGTGATAAAACGAACGACTGAATTAATTGTCTTTTCACGAAAACCGACACCGTGCGAGAAACAGCGTACCCAAATTTCGCTAAAACACATTACATTAACATATGACTGAGATTCAGCCAACAAGTTATATATTTTAGGTGCGCTTACTGATCGGAATTCAATTTACGAGACGCATACTACATAGCTTCTTAAATGCGTAAGTCAAAAATATTTTGCATTTCGTATCACTGCCAGTTTTGGAAGAAACAACATGTTGCCGTATTTTTTACTACCTCCACCCTCTTGTGGTTCTGTGTTAAACATGAATGTCAGTTACATGCTCGAAAAGGTATAAAGCTTGTAGGCGATGTAGTTACTGGCACCTCACAATACAATTCATCACTCATAAGGATTACCAGAAATAACACAATGTAGTCCTAAATGCGCCCACAAAGAGAGAGAGAGAGAGAGAGAGAGAGAGAGAGAGAGAGAGAGACATATCTTCTTGGCTGTCCGGCATATCTGTGATAAAAACAGGGTTGTCACCTTTCGGGGTACAAAAATCGCGACAATTGCTCGCAGGCTCGGGGGAGGTGGGGTGGCTATGGACCATCGAGTGTAGGAAAACAAACAAAATGCTTTTATACTTATTTTATTATTACCATTATTACATAAACATATTTATTTATTATTTTTGCAAGAATATTTGTTGTTATTACAAGTCGCTTTCCACAATGTGGCGTCATTTCTGTAGATACCAACAAATTCCAAACATGTTACGTCCGTATTAAGAGAAATTTGCAACTCTGATTTTATTAAGTCCATAGTTAACAACAGTTACGGATATTTATCCATTTCATCGTCATTAAAGAAAAAACCCGTTCCAAATATGCATTTGAGGGTGGTATAGTCAAAGCGTGAGATACAATACCAAATAACATAAAAATTAACGATCTTTTGCGGTTTTAATATTTGTACGCATTTTTTTTTACACTTTGATTTTGATCGATGTGAGTCAGTATTTTCTTTAAGTCACTATATTCATCAAACAGCTCATCGGTTGAAAATCCTTCATCTGAATCGAATCCTAAAACAGAAGCAGTATCACAATGCTCTTTAAACGTCAACCCACCATTGAGTTACAACGGTTCCGGTTATTTTAATGGATTTGATTCATTAAAATCAAAGTGGCTTTGGATATAAGCAAGTGCATTTTGATAAAATAATTTAAAATCTAAAACAATGTTTCACAAGCTTTCTCATCAGCACGGTATCGTTCAATATGTAAATGTGACCCTAAAAAATGTTCATCAATTCTTGTCTGCAAACCTTCTGCCACATTTTCTAAAATTCTATACAACTGGGTCGAAGCGATTGTCGTGTCCTCCAACGCCAAGATTTTTCATAAATTGTGTATACATTTGCACAAAAATGTAAGTATAGAGACGTCTTACTGAACATATTGCACGTCGCTTTCATCGTATGTTGTAATGGATATCAATGCATTAATGGCTTTGGGACATTCATTACCAATCGATATGAAATAGGAAATTTTTGTTGGGTAAATCTTTTGTAGAGTTGTTCCAAAGAAAGCCGCCTTGTAGTCACATGGTTACTTAGCTCCGTCCATTCCAATTGCGCAGAGGCTTCAAACTTCTCCAAATGTTCCCTTCTTCTGGTGGGAAATGAGAAATGACTGTAAATTTTGAAAAGCATAGATTCCACATCGAGTTACAATTGATTCATAGCGTGTTTGAATGTATTCGAAACGTAAGCCAGGCACCCAGCTTTAAATATATTTGGATTTTTATCCTTCAGCGGGGTAAACGCAGACCTACTTTTTCCAAAACTGGCGTTCGTATTATTTGCACTGAATGACGTGAGACATGCCATACCCAAATCAAACTTTGAAAGCATGGCTACAACAGCATCGCTTATACCACCAGCAGTTTCGAATGGACACTAAAAAAAATCCAATAATTTTGTTTGACATCCGTCTCCATGGGATAAATATCGAATACAAATGGGATACATTTTTATATTTCCTTTATTAGATGTATCTGTAGCGATAATGAAGTAAATTTTAGGTTATCCGTCACGACCACAAGCAACTAAATTGGGTAATATATGAGGAAGTAACTTCATGGCACAGTCCTTGGATGAGCATGAAATATTATGTTTAACACAATGATATGTTTCCGTTAATTCAGTTAGGGTTATTATATTAATTTCTGCTCAATTATATTTTGGAAAAAAACTTGTCATTAAGTTCGATGTGCTTCCCGAAAGCTGTTTCTTTTTATATTCATTTTCATTTGCGACATGTTTAAGTCCCTCAGTCCGCCGTGAGATATGGACAAATCCTTATCGCAAATTTTGCATCGTGCGTAAAAAATTGAACTGCCTTTGGCTACCCATGAATTTCTTCGTTACCATTCATCATGAAATTTGCATACACGGTTTGCCTTTTTCTTGGGAGTAAACTGAAATATTTTTGCAATTTCTCCATTGGGTTATCATAATTATTGTTACTTTCAGGATCACTCATCGCGCTGTTCCATGCCCAGCCACGCCACCATGGTGTCATAAAATAAAGTTAAAAATATTACAAAACTAAACAAATATACGTACAATATTTATATGGCAATCCTGGTAATCCTATCCCTAAAATCATACTTAATCAAATAGAATAAAACGAAGCTAGATCAATTAACTCAAGTCCTAGTGTCGCGTTAGTTGAGAAAGATTTGTTACTTTACTAGCTTCGTGTAAATGCAAATTACATGTTATTATTTTTAATGCAAGGAGTGCAACATATGAAGAAACTGATAAGTAAACCGTTTGCACTCCGTAAAGCAGACTCCAGGGCAGCATCGCGCACTCTTGTTTAAATCGCCCTGCCTGGGCGACAGAGCGCCCCAGAGAAATGTGCAGATTTCTTTGTGGGAAAAAATGAGGCCACTGACCAACTATTAGAGTATATATGTCAAAACAAAAAGTGCCCTTTCATTCAAATATATTTACAGAAGCATTACAGCAAGAACTCTTCATGGCGTGATATTTTTAAAGGAGAAAAATCGCTACCACAAAAATGACGGCCTCTCATAAACACTTTTCACGCGATTTTAAGGAAACTATTCAATATATAAAAAAATTCAACTTAAAACATCTCATATTCAAATATATTAGCTAGATAATGAACTGACAATCTTTTCGTAATTCGTTACGTTTATTGTTCAGGTTTGAAATAAAGTAAGGCATTGCATGTGCTTACAGCGAATTTTTCGTGTTGCTACTAATTTACTTGTGATCTACTTCAGGTTAAACATTATTGGCTTTGAAATGTAGCTAACATATAAAAGTTTTATTTAGGGTTGACCGTAATGCGTCATCTATTTTCGTTCTCGGGTTATTCGTTTGTGTGTGTGTGGCATAAGGGCAGCGCGCGGTTCATCCAATGCTGTACTGCAAAAAAATATGGTTCGACAACGGAGAGGAAAACAAAATTTGCAATGTGCAGCCCCACTCACCATTAAAGTGGAAAGGGTTAACCTACTTGTTTGAAAAAGCTCCGAAGGCCTGCGAACTGTCAGACATCACTGATCACACACGCAATACTATATAATGTTTATTGTTATTTATGAAATGATAAATTACGTGTAGTTTTGAGATACTCGCCACAAACAATTATCAAATCAAACAATGTGAATATAACACAGTTGTAAATTTTCCGAACACACGCATGTTTTTGTATTGTCTCATCCAAACTGGCCTGTCTATGCAAGGACTGCGTAGAGGCGGGGGTGGTAGGAAGCGCGTGTGGCGGGAGCGGGACGGCAAAATTGAATCGAGTGCGAGTTTCGTGCGTCAACGTAAGACAAACAAATTCGCTGAGACCTTATCAAAATTTAGGACGAAACAGATGTGCTGTCGGGGGGCGGGACAAAACCAAGGTAATCCGGACTGTCCCGGCAAAGTAGGGACAGGTGGCAACTCTGGATAAAAAGTATGTTAATAATGCCTTTACAAATTTCTCATTGCTGTATGTAATAGTCTAACAATCATCATTCGAATGGGTCATGTGTATATAACTTCTTTAAATCGATATGCTTGACATAGTTAAAGAATGCTAGGATTATTCAAAAAGAGACTTCCTCTAGCGCTGCAAACAGAAACACGGTTTCCTGGGAATTTATTGGAACAGCTCCATCTATTGTTGGGCTACTTATCACAAATTTTCCTAGTATAATTGGGTCACTGTTTAAACCCTGGGGTCAAGCCTTGTATTCCTTATTATTCCTATTCTTGCCACCAAAGGCATTTCAGAACACCGTTCAATCAATATATTCAATCTCTAGAAAAGTTATTATTGTCAATCAAAGTGATACGAACTTAATGTCGCAACTCGAGGTCAAACAGTAATCATAGTATTACGCAATAGTTACTACAGCGCCACTCAGTGTCAGCTGGCATACGTTGGCAGCAGTGACAAACACAGAGGCAAGCGTCATGAAAACTTACGAATTCTATAGACATATATCAGGAAGTAGAAGGGGGCACTGCCCCACGAAAAGTTGGACAAGCTATAAAATCTTTTTGTTGTGTCGGCTTATTTTCTGTTATTTTAAATTTAAAAAAAATGGACGCGCTATAAAATCTGTTTGTTGTGTCGGTTTATTTTCTGTTACTTCAAATTTGTAAACTAACAAAACCGTCGCTAGCAACAATGAACGTACGTTCTTTAACGATCGCCCAGCACAGACAACCCGATGAAAATTTCAATCATCAATAAAATCGCAACTGAATTAAGAAAAGAAATACATACAGAGATACTCTTTCACATGCACCCCCACCCCTTCCGCCTTATGGGCGGCCCTCATCCCAACGTAACTTCTGCACAGAACTGCGTGCTCTGAGCGACGAATGGGGAATCGTTCTTGAGTATCAGCATAACATTCATTCATGAAGTACCATGTTCCGTGGATCCAGTCAAGAGTCAGAATCTTCTGAGATGTTGAACAAGTTAAGCTACGTAGTAACAAAAGACATGGTCACTGCAGCAATGACAAAAGAAGACCGTTTCAAAAATACTTGTAATTACAAAGGAGATGATTTACCTTACTCGTCGTCGATGTTGTCGTCATGTGACGTGTACGCTACGGGAACAATTCCCTTTATGCCATTAATTCGCGGAGGTATGCAACTTAGAGCAACGAAGGGAATGACGGAAAATAGATAAAAACGACGATCACAAATAATTGATCATAACGCCCGATACCAGAGTCGCATGATCGATTTCCAATCGCACGCTCGATATGTATCGTTTGGATCCCGCGACTTCGATAGGCAACCATTCCTCGAAATTACCCACGGTTAAGTCTCACTTATAGCAGCGGCGATGTAATGTGCTGATGTTGGCAACGATCGTTAAATGCTGGGAATTAAGTGACGTCCATATTAAAGCAAAAGTTTTGTTATAAAATGTACGCTTTACGAGGATAATTAATTTACTGAGCAGACAAGTGTACATATAACAACCTGTTAACCGCAGAGTAGGAACAGCATTAATTATTTACTTCACGGCTGATCATTGTCAACATCAACTCACCACGCCACCGCTGTCGTAAGCAAAATTTTACATAAACTAATAATAAACTATTTCTATACTACTTACATCAGTAAATACAACGTAGTAACACAGGAAGAATGCCACTACTTCTGCTTCTTCAGTTAAATTAAACAGATGCTATTTAGCGACTATTGATAGCTCAACATTTACTTGATTACATTGATGCCTTTCAAGAAAAATAAGTTCCTACAACTGTAACAAAACTATATGGAAAATTATATTTATTTGGTTACCAACCGGTTTTCAGCTTATCAAGCCATTGTGAGGTGACAACTGAATGTCGCAAACACAGATAAAATGACGTGCAACGTTCACGGATATTATTTATGCAGAAGATATAAAAATGATGGCATACAGAGCGTTTAGGCAGGAGAGTATTACTTTTTTATGTCGCGAATAAATAATTGTATTAACTAAAGAAGAAGATATAAAGGTGAGTTATGTGAAGATATGCGTTCAACAATTGATTAAAAATGTAGTAGAAATTACAACTTCAATCTAGTATTTGTATATTAACCAAATCTTAATTTAACAAGCACTGAAAGACCTAAGTCGAAACAAGGCCCCAGGAGTAGACAACATTCCATTAGAACTACTGACAGCCTTGGGAGAGACAGTCCTGACAAAACTCTACCACTTGGTGAGCAAGATGTATGAGACAGGCGAAATTCCCTCAGACTTCAAGAAGAATATAATAATTCCAATCACAAAGAAAGCAGGTGTTGACAGATGTGAAAATTACCGAACTATCAGTTTAATAAGACACAGCTGCAAAGTACTAACGCGAATTCTTTACAGACGAATGGAAAAACTGGTAGAAGCCGACCTCGGGGAAGATCAGTTTGGATTCCGTAGAAATGTTGGAACACGTGAGGCAATATTGACCTTACGACTTATCTTATAACAAAGATTAAGGAAGGGCAAACCTACGTTTCTAGCATTTGTAGACTTAGAGAAAGCTTTTGACAATGTTGACTGGAATACTCTCTTTCAAGTTCTGAAGGTGGCAGGGGTAAAATACAGTGAGCGAATGGCTATTTACAATTTGTACAGAAACCAGATGGCAGTTATAAGAGTTGAGGGACATGAAAGGGAAGCAGTGGTTGGGAAGGGAGTGAGACAGGGTTGTAGCCTCACCCCGATGTTGTTCAATCTGTATGTTGAGCAAGCAGTAAAGGAAACAAAAGAAAAATTCGGAGTAGGTAATAAAATCCATGGAAAAGAAATAAAAACTTTGAGGTTCGCCGATGACACTGTAATTCTGTCAGAGACATCAAAGGACTTAGAAGAGCAGTTGAACGGAATGGACAGTGTCTTGAAAGGAGGATATAAGATGAACATCAATAAAAGCAAAACAAGGATAATGGAATGTAGTTGAATTAAGTCGCGTGATGCTGAGGGAATTAGATTAGGAAATGAGACACTTAAAGTAGTAAAGGACTTTTGCTATTTGGAGAGCAAAATAACGGATGATGGTCGAAGTAGAGTGGATATAAAATGTAGACTGGCAATGCCAAGGGAAGCGTTTCTGAAGAAGAGAAATTTGTTAACATCGAGTATAGATTTAAGTGTCAGGAAGTCGTTTCTGAAAGTATTTGTATGGAGTGTAGCCATTATGGAAGTGAAACGTGGACGATGAATAGTTTAGACAAGAAGAGAATAGAAGCTTTCGAAATGTGGTGCTACAGAAGAATGCTGATGATTAGATGGGCAGATCACATAACTAATGAGGAAGTATTGAATAGAATTGGGGAGAAGAGGAGTTTGTGGCGCAACTTGACCAGAAGAAGAGACTGGTTGTTAGGACATGTTCTGAGGCATCAGGGGATCACAAATTTAGCATTGGAGGGCAGCGTGGAGGGTAAAAATCGTAGAGGGAGACCAAGAGATGAATACACTAAGCAGATTCAGAAAGATGTAGGCCGCAGTAGGTGCTGGGAGATGAAGAAGCTTGCACAGGATAGAGTAGCATGGTGAGCTGCATCAAACCAGTCTGAGGACTGAAGACCACAACAACAACAACAATTTAACAAAGAAGAAAAATGATATTGAGTTTGGTTATTTAACACTAATATAATCTTTCGGTTTTTTTCCTTTTTGTTAATAAAATGCAAAACTTCACATTCTGCATCACGTGAGTGAGAGATGATCGGCAAACGTTGAATCTTTCTGTCCTAATCTGCATCTTCTCTCATGTTCAGATAGCCAGATAGCCTAATTAAAACAGCTCTGCCTGACTGACCACTACATACTTTTCTATAGTGCATGCTGTGCCAAGGTTGCACTTGCCCCTGACTACTGAACATAAATTTTGATGTGCCTTTGGTATTATAAAATGGAGTTTTGCGGTTGCGAGGCTTTAACTTTTTTGTGTGGTTATCTAAAATTTTGCGAACACGTGGGTAGTTTTTGTAACTACTCGCTGGTTCCAATTGGCCATCGTAGGAAGTGGTATAATTTCCGCTTTCTCTTTTTTCGTAGTACGTCATCAAATAGGGCTAAGATCAGACGAAAGCTTACGGAAAAGTTCTCCACCAGAGTACATAACTCCACTTTGGATTCAAGACAAGGGGAGAAAGTATACATGCACCTTTCTACCGTGACGTCACCATGACAAGAATTGGCTAACTAAAGGAAATACCATGCGCGCTACAGATGAATCTGACTATGACGAGAAAGGAGATCGTTGAAAACGTTGAGGTTACATACAAATCTAACGGAGGAAGAAATCTGTGAAAAATTTTTCCAAGAAAGCCACAGCGAAAACCGACGTTTTCACAAAGCACTGCATGCTTCCCCATGCCAGTGAAACACAGGTAATGCTAAAATTCCAGCGGCGTTGCTTTCTGTGTGCTCAAAAACTTTTACGGAGCTATCTTCGTAGTTGAGGCGAGAAAGAATCAGAACAACAAATTTAAGTTGGCATAAAGATGATGCTACCAACGATCACGTAAGATAATCACGTCCGGCATCTGCCACTCAAGCCTTTTGCCAATGTGGGGAGTATTTTATGGTTAACCATCTGAAAGAAAGCATATATGATATACGAAACATGCAACTAGATACTCTTCTTCGAGCTGATCGGTAAATGAAGCCATCTTTTGTAAAGTAAACGTTAAAAAGAGCTCGTTTAAAGGGTACATACAAACAAAATACCCTTGGTATTTAAGGACTCAACTGTGATAGTAACCCCAACACCATCGAAATAATTGGTGTGATGACAAAATGATCTAAAGCTAGCACAAGGTCGCGGTGAGGTTGGAAGGTTTTGTTGATTAATTAACTATTTCAATCATTCCTTACATTCTGCAGGCCCCATCACGAAGGAGAGCTATCGATGAAGAACGAGTCAAACATTAAGAAGAGAGAAGCAGCTCTTAGAATCTTAATCTGCACACAATATTTACAATAACTTTCGCTATAGCGCTTATTACTATTAGTGCCTCATCCAATTTCTTCTCCATACGGGTGTTGATAGCTTCGTGTTGAGATTTGAACGGAAGGAGAGTCTGGACCTTTTCAGTGTCTCTCCATGGAGTTGCAGTTGTCACGTCCGAACCAGTCCCTAATTTGCGCAGCTCGGATTCTAATTTGTCCATGGCCGCTGTCGCATAAAAATCCGTGACTTCACGTATTTTCGTGTCGATGCGCTGCTTGCGTCATTTTGCCGCTTTTCCACGCTTTCGATCTTCTTGTTCAAACTGACTACTCCCTCTCGTCCTTGCTTTTCTGTGTGTTTACTCGCTTTCGATGCTTCAGCTGCTGCTCGTCTTGCGAAACTTGCTACTATCTTGGCGCTCTCTGCCATCTTCTTAGCATCATGTGCAATCTTCAAACTTTTGATTGCTTTGGTGTTTACGTAGTTTTTCCTGCAGTTTATTTGCCCATGACATTCGTCCCTCTCGCATCTGATTTACCTGAGCACCGATATTTTTGATGTCCGTCCTCGTCTCGTTATTATTTCGTACTAACTCATCAGTTTTCTCCATTCCTCTTAGTCCATTAATCTTTTCCTCCACTCCTTTTCGTCCAGCCTCCATTCCCTTTAGTCTTTCAAGCTCTTCTCCATTCCCATCAAAAATGTCACCAGATTGAAATCCTCCTTCTTTCCCTCGGTATAGTGATCGGCCGAGCTCATACTTGGTTTCTACGGTGTTGCATCCCCGTCACTGCTTTCTCATACCGCCCCGTCTTCTCTGTACGGATTTTTAATAATCACCTCTGCTTCGATATGTCGTGGTACGCTCACACGTTCCATCACACGCGATCTGAACTGTCTGTCCCCTCAAGAAAAGCCATATCGCTTTTGTCTCCCTGATTTCCTTGTGCACGACATCGTTGTTGCGAACACTGTCCAACTACAACGCCCCCCTCTACGTTCAAACTGTGCCTCCACCGTTTCATTGCGCTCTTCCTCCATGATGTACGCTTTATTTTCCCGCTCCCAGTCTACTTGTCTCCGTGCCTTACTTCTCGTTATCATTCAAATTCTCGATCCAAAACAAACTTAAATTATCCGTGCAACACGTGGACAACCGTATTATCTAACTCACAAGATATACACAGTACAATACAATGACGCAAAAAAAGTAGCAAACCTGTATGCAGTTCGAGACTACGACAATATTACACGAGATTCAGAATCAAACACAACCAAGTACAAAACAAATACAGTAGTAAACACTGTCAGTGTGTGAGTGTTATGTTGACGAGTTGCGCAATGGATTGATCTGACAAGTACCCTTTGGCTCCTGCAAGAAGCAATTTCCACCCCACACCACTACAGAAGTCAGACAGACGCTCCTAACGTACCAAAAAGAAATGCCTGAAAAACTTTCAGCAATAAATATCTTCTGGAGTCGTCTGCTGTAAGGAAAAGACACAAAAGTATTCTATTTTCTTACGTAACTAGTGGGATTCTTGGGTACTGGAGCACTGCTAGTTAGCGTAAGAAAAACATTAAACGAACGGAAAATGTTACTTATAGCAAAATTTAAGAAAAATCAAATGAAACTTTTATTTATAAACTGATACACAGATTTCCGGGTTCTTTTCAGAACAGGAGGTTACCTCTTATGGATAGGAACCCTGTTAATGACATTTATATACTAAGCGTGGGAAAGCTCTTTTATCCCTTTTCTTTAAGAATGTTATTTACTCGGCAGGATGGCTGAGAGCCACGCCTACTCAACTTGAATAATTTTTCTAAGTACGATCGAGGCTGTCACGTGAGAAATGTAATGGAGTGACGTGAATGAAGTATGTTATTTCTAATGGAGGAAAGATGGGGCTCGCCTACACTGTAGTGCACAATACCGTGAGCTGCGACGACTGCTGCCTGCATCGTTTGCCACTGAAAAATTACAAAACTATCTCTTTCTATCTGGATTCACCTTCACCTATCCAACTCTCACTACACCTTGATGAAGTCAAGGACTCCTATCTGCCCCTACTCTAACTATTGGTGTGGTACACCGGTCAGATAACCAGTCCACTGTGATGCCACTCAATGTTCGCTTGCAGGCACTAACTAATACTCTGTCTGCGTTCACACTGCACATTAAGTGTCGCGGCCACATAGTGAACAAACGCTTAATCACGAGCGACTCAATATTGAGTATCACTCCGATTCGCTAGCGACAGAGGTGCTCTCTCAGTGCAGTACTGAGTAGAGACTTTGTTCCTCACACTCTGCGTACACGCACGGGCGCACTTGCTCCTGCTACGTGTTCCCGCTACAAGAGCGCACCGGAACAACTTCCCTCCACGCAAAAAGCGAAAGGGTACATCATCCGCTGTCTTTCCCTCACTCCTCCGGCTCATTGCATCAGAAATAGCCCACCCATCAGCGTTACTCTTACAAACAGGAGAATGGCTAAGCTGACCAATCCGGAAATATATAGCATCTGCGTTAGGTGTTTACTGTCCACTTGTGAGAACTCTGAAAGTGTGCACTACGTCTGTCAAAAAAATGTGTATGCTGGGTCTCTCCCAAACAATAAGGTGAACACGCAGGCCATTATCCCTTTTCTTTGGCAAAAACTGTTTTGGTCCGGGGGCGGTCAGCTAGCCGGCGCAGCTGCGTGCTAACCCACCCTCCTACGGACTTCCCAATGGCTGGTTGCCTCTGCTGAACAAAAACTCCTGTGGCCGTCGTGTCTTGAATGTTTGTGTGTGCCAGCCTCGACTTTTTAATCTCGGTGCGCAGTTGCGATTTATTTATTAGATTTGCATATCCATTAAATAGAAATATCTAAAACTGACTCTACCCTATCGAGTTTGGGCTCAAATGACACGTCTTGATACGGAAAGTACGATAGTGAGGTCGGAATATGTAAGAAATGAAGGTCAGGAGACCATACCACCTTACAACACCACAAAAATAATACAACGCCGTTAGCAACGACGGGGAAACGGTCGACATGTGACACAGAAGTCACGACACAAAACACTGTAAATAAAACAAATAAACACATAAACAACGCAAGCAGAGAATAAAGTATCTACAAAATACTAATAGACCATATTTTTCCTTTTTTTAAATTTCATTGTAATGTGGACCTGTGTCGCAAGGACGCTAAATGACATCATCACAGAAGTGCCAAGGACCTAGATCCTGGCAGCGGCTCACCAACTGTAAGCTTCCAACTTTCAAGTACAATCGAGACGTTGATAAAAATGGCAATGGTAATGTTAATCATAACACTGGGAGGAGTTGTGGTCTAAATAACAATAGATTTATTTATTCTTAACATCATAAGACAAAAAAACTAAAGAAATGGTACACAAACATTTTTTTCTTTTGGTCAAACGCTTTCAATGATATGCGGTCTATGGTTAACAAAGTGATCAGCTGGGGATCAACACATGACACTAACCAGAGCACTAATCGCTTTACCTGACTTCATACATGTGAATCCGTGGTATGGCCCAAAAACGACACTAAAGTCAAGCATCTGTAATCTACTATTCCATAAAGAAAAATGTGGTTCCAAAGAACAGGGTGCTGAGAAGCACATATTGGAGCCCCAAGCCATAGCAGTGAATACTTTACCCTCTTGCTGGTCAGGGCAGCACACCACAAAGCATCCGGCGACTGGAGTCATGGACGGCAGCAGTTTGTTATTAATGGGACGCGCAGAAAAAAAATGCAAGTACATGGTCTCGTGTTCGGCTAATTCGGAACACAGGTACTTCGCTATGAGCGTCTGAAACGCCGGTGGATTCCAGTGTGCAGGTGGACCCATTTGTTGGTCTGCCAAACCAAGCTGACTCCGTGCCACGACTATGTGTGACGAAATATGTCAAATGTTTAGATGGCCAACTCAAAACAAATAAGTATGCCCATGCATCACTCGTTGTGTGCATGATGCTAGAAGTAGTACCTCTGATGGTTCAGATGGTGACTGGCACATACTCTAAACGGCAGACTAGCAAAGGACACAAGTATCACCGTTTAGGTAAAGACCTGCAGTTTTTTACTAGCGAAGTGCCAGTGCAAGAGAGTGTTCTTCTCTGTCTCTCAGCTGTCCTCACATAGCACATTTACATGCTTAGAATACACACACTCCTGCCCAGGCCAGTCACGAGCTGGAGTGTGGCATTCAAAACCGGGAGACTGCCCTTCGCTCTGCATACCCAGATTTGACCAACCAGCGACTTTAAAACTTAATTGGGAGAAAAAGAAGAAAGATTCAGCTTCGCGGCCTCTTTCCCACGCATTTACACTATGTCTTTGCTAAAAGCTTGACCTGGATGGAACTACAGGTCTCCATAAAAAGATCGTTATATCCCCTGTTGCGTCCATTTCGAACTTTCAAAGAACGGCCATAAACTCTCTAAAAGCCACACGCCTTCACAAATATGTTTTGTAGCAGAGTCTGGGCGCCACTGACCTGTCCCACAGAAATTCGTAAAAAACAAACTCTCTCAACGGCTTCCTGCGTAACAAGGACCATTCTCTGCTTTATTGCTAGTCATCAATGTTCTGCCCTTAGCTGCAGCAACTCCTCGCCGCTAGTTACTCTACCTGGACGAGGCCGCCGACCGACCGGCGCCATCCATGTGTCTGCACAACGAGACCGTGGAACTGGGCAGTCCGCAACGCTTTCACCCAGGTTGTGCAGAAAAAACGCACCCCTCGGCCGTCAGGTTCCGTCACAGAGTAACATATCTTTGTCTGTGGTTCCGTATGCTTTTACTGCAGTCGTTTAAATAGACATCCTCTTCCTTTGAATACAGGTAAAACTTACTGTTATTCCTTCACTAGAGCACACAAGCAAGAGCGTTAACTACTGCCAACCTTTTCATCATGATGCATGAAGTCAGATGCCCCACAATCTCTCATGGGAGCCAAATGTATCGTGCTAAATTAGCAACGATACAGTTACGATGAAAAATGTGTTGCTTCCTCATTTATATGAAATAGCAAGGGTTTAACTCCTGGTAGTTTCGTAGCTATATGAATAGGTTGTTGTTTTCCAAATAAAATAGTTCCCTACATCTCTATCATCAGTGGTATATTTACAATATAAATGGTTCAAATGGCTCTGAGCACTATGAGACTTAACATCTATGGTCATCAGTCCCCTAGAACTTAGAACTACTTAAACCTAACTAACCTAAGGACAGCACACAACACCCAGTCATCACGAGGCAGAGAAAATCCCTGACCCAGCCGGGAATCGAACCCGGGAACCCGGGCGTGGGAAGCGAGAACGCTACCGCGCGACCACGAGCTGCGAACTGTATTTACAATACACTACTGTTTGTAGTTCAGCTTCAACAATCAGCACTGTTACTTATGACATACGGCAGTTAAAAGGTACGCTCTACCCACGATTTTATTACCTGATAATTTGCAACAGAAAAAAATGGTTCAAATGGCTCTGAGCACTATGGGACTCAACTGCTGAGGTCATTAGTCTCCTAGAACTTAGAACTAGTTAAACCTAACTAACCTAAGAACATCACAAACATCCATGCCCGCGGCAGGATTCGAACCTGCGACCGTAGCGGTCTTGCGGTTCCAGACTGCAGCGCCTTTAACCGCACGGCCACTTCGGCCGGCTAATTTGCAACAGGTACTGTGTAATAAATACACTCCTGGAAATGGAAAAAAGAACACATTGACACCGGTGTGTCAGACCCACCATACTTGCTCCCGACACTGCGAGAGGGCTGTACAAGCAATGATCACACGCACAGCACAGCGGACACACCAGGAACCGCGGTGTTGGCCGCCGAATGGCGCTAGCTGCGCAGCATTTGTGCACCGCCGCCGTCAGTGTCAGCCAGTTTGCCGTGGCATACGGAGCTCCATCGCAGTCTTTAACACTGGTAGCATGCCGCGACAGCGTGGACGTGAACCGTATGTGCAGTTGACGGACTTTTAGCGAGGGCATATAGTGGGCATGCGGGAGGCCGGGTGGACGTACCGCCGAATTGCTCAACACGTGGGGCGTGAGGTCTCCACAGTACATCGATGTTGTCGCCAGTGGTCGGCGGAAGGTGCACGTGCCCGTCGACCTGGGACCGGACCGCAGCGACGCACGGATGCACGCCAAGACCGTAGGATCCTACGCAGTGCTGTAGGGGACCGCACCGCCACTTCCCAGCAAATTAGGGACACTGTTGCTTCTGGGGTATCGGCGAGGACCATTCGCAACCGTCTCCATGAAGCTGGGCTACGGTCCCGCACACCGTTAGGCCGTCTTCCGCTCACGCCCCAACATCGTGCAGCCCGCCTCCAGTGGTGTCGCGACAGGCGTGAATGGAGGGACGAATGGAGACGTGTCGTCTTCAGCGATGAGAGTCGCTTCTGCCTTGGTGCCAATGATGGTCGTATGCGTGTTTGGCGCCGTGCAGGTGAGCACCACAATCAGGACTGCATACGACCGAGGCACACAGGGCCAACACCCGGCATCATGGTGTGGGGAGCGATCTCCTACACTGGCCGTACACCACTGGTGATCGTCGAGGGGACACTGAATAGTGCACGGTACATCCAAACCGTCATCGAACCCATCGTTCTACCATTCCTAGACCGGCAAGGGAACTTGCTGTTCCAACAGGACAATGCACGTCCGCATGTATCCCGTGCCACCCAACGTGCTCTAGAAGGTGTAAGTCAACTACCCTGGCCAGCAAGATCTCCGGATCTGTCTCCCATTGAGCATGTTTGGGACTGGATGTAGCGTCGTCTCACGCGGTCTGCACGTCCAGCACGAACGCTGGTCCAACTGAGGCGCCAGGTGGAAATGGCATGGCAAGCCGTTCCACAGGACTACATCCAGCATCTCTACGATCGTCTCCATGGGAGAATAGCAGCCTGCATTGCTGCGAAAGGTGGATATACACTGTACTAGTGCCGACATTGTGCATGCTCTGTTGCCTGTGTCTATGTGCCTGTGGTTCTGTCAGTGTGATCATGTGATGTATCTGACCCCAGGAATGTGTCAATAAAGTTTCCCCTTCCTGGGACAATGAATTCACGGTGTTCTTATTTCAATTTCCAGGAGTGTATGAGCCAGCAATGATGAACATAAACATCGGGCTACGCTACAGTTAGGAAGGAAGATTCGGGTTTAATATCCTGTCGACAGCAGGGTGATCAGAGACATTTAGCATTTTACTAAACCCAGGCGCACCTTGAACACAAAAAACAACGCTATATCATAATACCACCTCCACCGTACTTCATTGTTGGTACTACACATGATGGCAGGTAGCGTTCTCCAGGCGTTTACCAAATCCAAATTCTTCCATGTGATTGCAACAATGTACAGTGTGATTCGTTGCTTCAAATAACTCGTTTCCAGTCATCCACTGGCCAGCGGCGCCGCTCTTTGCACCATGTCAAAAGTCACCTAGCACTGACTAGAGAACTGTGTGGTTTATGGTCGACTACTCGATCACTGTACCCCCCTCGCCCCCTTTTTTTAACTCCTCGCTCAGACATTGAGCTAGCTGACCCGCTAGTAGGACTCCCGAACTCACTAGTGGTTCCTTCAGCGGATTTCATGCGATTTTTCATACCCGCACTTCGTAATGCTCAACCATCCCTGTCTGGTCTTGGTTTAATTGCGGTCGTTTCTTCGCACACTTCACAGTCACATCACCAATAGTCGACTTGGGGAGCTTTAGAAGGGCTGAAATGTCCCTTATTGTTTTGTTATTGAGGTGACATGCAATGATTAGTGCACATTCAAAATCACTGAGCTGTCCTGACCGACCCATTCTGGTGTTACAGCTTCTCTACTGACAACAAGACGAAGACGGCGCGAACTTAAGATCCAGTTTCAACACTTGATGTTTTGCCTGCAGTCCTCTTGCGCGGTTTTTACGTCTGGTTCTTACGTGTGGCTGCCATGACTTGTATCACTCTATTGTCAACTCGATACTTCCCGCACCGTTTTATACTGGCGGGTGCGCATCTCATGACATCTAGTGGTCAATTCCGCATTACGAGGGTCACTCCAAAAGAAGTGTACACTATTTTTGTAAAAATACAGTTTTCATTCTGTATGTGTGAAAGTTTTACAGTGTGTAGATACATCCTTCCCGCTTGTTTTTAAACTTAGTTCAACCGGTTCCCGGGAGTGGCGCCGACACAGCATGTCTTCAAGATGGCTGTGACACTTGACGTTCGTCAGAAGCAACGTGCTGTCATAGAACTCCTGTGCAGTGAAAACAAAACAGTGGGAAACATCCACAAGAGGTTGAAAAAGGTGTATGGAGATGCTGCTGTCGATCGCAGTACAGTTAGTAGGTGGGCAAGCAGGTTACGTGATGAAAATGGGCACAGCAATATTGAGGATTGTCCTCGCAGCGGCAGGCCTCGTACTGCTCACACTTCAAACAATGTGCAGACAGTTAACGAATTGTTGACTGCTGACAGACGCATCACAGTGAACGAATTGTCATGCTACGTTGGGATAGGGGAAGGAAGTGCTTGCAGAATACTGAAAGTGTTGGCGTTAAAAAAGGTTTGTGCCAGGTGGGTTCCCAGGATGTTGACAGTGGCTCACAAAGAAACAAGGAAAACGGTATACAGCGAATTTTTGGAACAGTACGAGAATGGTGGAGATGAATGTCTTGAAAAAATTGTGACAGGTGATGAAACATGGCTCCATCATTTTTCACCAGAGACGAAGAGGCAATCAATGGAGTCACATCACGCAAATTCACGCAAGGAAAAAAAAAAATTCAAAACCACCCCTTCTGCTGGAAAAGTTATGGCTACGGTGTTTTTTGATGCTGAAGGACATCATGCCAAGTGGAACTACCATAAATTATGATGCACATGTGATGACACTGAAGAAACTTCAAGCTTGACTAAGTCGTGTTCGACCACATCGGTAAAAGCAGGATGTTTTGCTGTTGCACGACAATGCACAGCCACATGTCAGTCAAAAAACCATGGAAGCGATCACAAAACTCGGATGAACAACACTAAAACACCCGTCCTACAGTCCTGACATGGCTCCATGTCACTATCATCTCTTTGGGAAACTGAAAGACTCTCTTCGCGGAACAAGGTTTGAAGATGATGACTCCCTTGTGCACGCTGCCAAACAGTGGCTCCAACAGGTTGGTCCAGAATTTTACCGTGCGGGTATAAAGGCGCTGGTTCCAAGATGACGTAAGGCAGTTGAGAGGGATGGAAATTATGTGGAGAAATTAAAATACTGTTCCTAAAGGATGTATCTACACACTGTAAAACTTTCAAACATGTAGAATAAAAGATGGATTGTTTAAAAAATATTGTGCATTTCTTTTGGAGTGACCCTCGTACATAGGGTGTCCGGATATATTTGATGAGATAGTGTGCATCATTACCATTATATGTGAAATTTGCCGTTTGGTTGGTACAGCAATTGCTTCTAGTGATGTACCATCCTGGACCAATTCTCGGCATTGCTACTCATCTCAAATCGACATCATAAGGAGTGCCAGCGCGCACGAAGTGGGATTAAAATAGTCACTTCTGCAGTGCCAATGATAACGGCTATCAGCAATAAGTAGTCCAAACATTTCTAGATCCGAACTCTGGTCTGGAAGAACACAAGCAACAGTCAAAACGACACATCCAGATCATTACTTGCGACCTTGGCAGAAATCTCCGAAAAGATAAAACCATTCACAGTAGCTTAGGTAAAGAGTCACACCCAAAATAAAGAAACAACTCAAGTTTCTATGGTAACATTGACAGCTTCGTCTTTTTTTCGTCAACACTACCCCACCTATTTAAGCACTCCGTCTTCCGGCAACGAGTGGCCTACCGGGACCATCCGACCGCCGTGTCATCCTCAGTTGAGGATGCGGATAGGTGGGGCGTGGGGTCAGCACACTGCTCTCCCGATCGTTATGATGGTATTCTTGACTGGAGCCGCTACTATTCGGTCGAGTAGCTCCTCAATTAGCATCACGAGGCTGAATGCACCCCGAAAAATCTCAACAGCGCATGGTGGATGGATGGTCACCCATCCACGTGCCAGCCACGCCCAACAGCGCTTAACTTCAGTGATTCTAAAGTTGAATATGTCGTTGGAGGTGACTGGATGCATTCGTGTGCGAGAAGCGATGTCATGATTGCATGGGCACAAGAGACCAAAAATCGATAAAATTGCGTAAATTGACGGAAAATTTGTATACATTGAGGGGAAGCAAGCCAAAATGCGGGGAACCTGAGGGGTAATGAGGGAGCACTTACATGTCTTCTGCTTGGTGCAGAAAAATTCCTGTACATTGGGACGATTAGGTGATAGCAAGAGAAATACGAGACAATGTTGACATGGAAGCTTCGGGTCCGCAGCTCGTGGTCGTGCGGTAGCGTTCTCGCTTCCCACGCCCGGGTTCCCGGGTTCGATTCCCGGCGGGGTCAGGGATTTTCTCTGCCTCGTGATGACTGGGTGTTGTGTCATGTCCTTAGGTTAGTTAGGTTTAAGTAGTTCTAAGTTCTAGGGGACTGATGACCATAGATGTTAAGTCCCATAGTGCTCAGGACAATGGAAGCTTCGGGAACTAGAGAAGCAGTCATTTTTCGTCGACGGCGATGACATGACAGAAATATAATGTTTAATATGTATGACCACCTAATGTAGAATAAGAAATTTACACATGTCGAATCACAAGCCCAAGTGTGACCCCAAAGTTATCGGCAACCCCCTTACAGATTTTTTTAAAGTGTCGTTAGCTAAACAGCGTTGTATTACCAGCCAGGAGACTGCAGTATACAACTACAAAATGGATCCCATGTTTGGGCCTGTGTAGAAATGTTTAGGTGTTTTAATCTCTAACATACAGTATTTACAATGTACTTTTCTGTACTCTTCACCAACCACAACCTTGTGGTGTCAGGTAACAAAGAGTTACCGTACGGCAACATTATACTATATGTCTATTGAGGTAATTATAAGGGGGTTGTTTGTGTTGTTACTCCGGATGATGATTATACAAAAGATTTGTCAGGATTTGTAAGCGGTGGGTCCTTGAGGTACGGCAATACATCAACACCGAGAAGTAAGCTTAAACAATTTTATTAACAAAGGCTGATTACAAAACACACACTACACTCGCCCATCATCAATGTGTCTGACATCCTAGTTACGGTCGTATCGAAAGCCTCCATGGTGAGCTAAGAAAAAGAGACATATTCGCGCATGATGCCACGGTAGTTAATATGGCGCGCTGTGGATGGCAGCCAATGCTTACTTGCTAAGTCGCACTGCAGCCGGATGCACTTGTACTGACCAAGCAAATTGTCAGCATTCCAGACAGGTCGACTGGCGAGCGCGTGTTACATACCGTACAGATGTGGGCAACCCGCAGACCCTTACATCACACTCCCCAGAGAAAAAGAGCAACCACAGGTGGCTCAAAACGACGTCCTGGGCGTTATGAATCTATTTCGCCATTTGTGGCATCAGAAGGCATTGCAAGTATTTCATTTGCAGACACAGTAACGTTCGGTACAGAGAAGGGTGCCTTCAGGATGACAATTTCGTATATGACAAATGCTGTTGACAGAAGACAAATTAATAAAAACAATAAAAACACAATACTGACAATCAAGTTTGCATTAACATTACTTGATGAATCGAAGAACTTAATTGTAATTGCTGCTTCAATGAAGTTTAACTCATTATTGGAGGAAAACAAATTTTCATGGATGTCTTTAATTAAGTTATTATCTTCAGATAAACTTGTTAAGGAATACTTTCCATATGTTAATATGTATGAATCATTGTAATAAACAGATAACATTCTCGTTAATGGCAAATATCCAGTTGTATGAAATATAGTTGGCAATACACTAGGCATGTCAAATAGTTCACATGATAAATCATAATTTGTGGCATTCAAGATTAATCCACTATTATTCAGTTTGAGCTTGGGTGTATCATAATTTTTACATGTAAAGGTGACATCAAGGGTGGAGTTAAATGAGAAAATTATACCTTCAGAACATCGTTTAAGAAATGGATGATAAAGATGTGTTAAAATTCTAGGGCAATCATCTCTTGAGGGATGATTAATAAACAATTCTTTCTCACAGCTGTATAATCTACTATCTAAGGATACTGCCGATACAGGGCAAATTAACTTATGACTACATTTACACATATGCAAATCATTTTCACTTAAGGACACAAAATATTTTCGATCCTTGCTGATCAGTAGATAATCATTCAGCATGTACTTTACATGAATACCTGCCTGTCTCCATTTCACAGGTTAAGTATAAATCTTTTACATATCAAAATTATGGTTTGATCTAGCGATGGGAATAGAAACAATAACAGTTAATTAATCTTCAATCATTAAGGAGTATGTGATGGTTAAATTATAGTAAGGATATAAATTGTAAGAGTTAACAGGGTAAATCATGGTACAAGTTGCATCTAGCTTTCGTTCAATTGATAGTAGGATCTGTAAAAATTGTTCTGGATGTAGTAGTACGCTGCTCAGACAATCATTTGAACTGCTTTTTAAGGCTGTCCTTAAGATAAGGGCATCAATTCTAGCATTTGATAAACTATCAGTAAACCTTAACAAAAGAGTGTTCTTTAATACGATAATTTCATTAGAGAGGTTACTTGAATCTGCACTGGACTGTTGTTCAAGAGCTAATATTTTGCCTTTAACTTCCAGTAGATCTCAACTAGTTAAAGTACCAAATATATTACGAAGGATACTCCTTCCAAAATCAAACCAGGCTCGTTTATGTCTAATTAAAGTTTTATGTGGCAAAAGCTTTAAAAAACAGTAAATCTCTTGTTCTTAATTAGCAAATGTAGACTCTATCTGCATTTTGGCTGTGATCCAGTTATTATACCAAGATGTATCCATTTCCAAAATTGTATCATTACCCTTAACAGAACGAATAAGATCAATTTTCTTCTTTACAGAATGGAACTGCTGCTGAATTTCACTCAGATTGTACTTGAGGACAAGTTTTGCATTACTTGTTGAAACTACAATGTCTGATCGTGGTAAAAAAAAAAACAACACCTGTACTCTGTGGTACTATTACTACTGCATTAGTAGAATTCGCTATCATAGCAAACATTAGAATAAGAATGAACGTGGTTAATTAGTTCTAAATACTAGAGTTAACAATGAACATAAAATAAATGAGTTTCTTGAGGTAACCTGTGGAATAAAGGGTTTAGTTTCACTTTTGCACTTGTGCAATAGCTTCAATACTAAATTTTCACAACACATCCACATAAGCACATGGCTGAAATAAACACACACATTGCAGTCTCACACACTACACACTACACAGATTTTAGGAGTGTCTGGAACAGGATCGCTCGGAATGTGGCGATGCCTCGGCCTCGAAGTCTGGACTGCGACCTCGCAATTTTCTCTTCCTGGGTTTGACAACAGCAGGTCTGCCTCCCGGTCGGCCCTCGTCGTCTTGCGAAACTACAGGAAATCTAGCCACAAATGGCTTCACACGATTGACATGAACGACAATCGAACGAAAGGGAAGTTGGAGCTTAAGAGTGACTGACGACAACACCTCCAAGATTGGATATGGTCCTTTCCAAAACTTCTTAAACTTTTTGACTTGACTCTTTTTTAACACCACGTTGCTCAGATACACAAGATCTCCAACTCGATACTGTGGCACTGCTGCTTGGCGGTCGTGTTGTCTTGCTTGCTGAAGAAAGGAGTGATGATTCCGCTGTTTCGCTCCCCTCCATGCTTCCTTTAGCTTGCGTGCTAGATCCCTTATGTGTTCATTGCTGATTCCAGCAGTCGATCGTGCAAAGTCCAAAGGTGAATGCATTCTTTTTCCGTAGACGATCTCATATGGACTTAGACCAGTTGAGCTGTGCATTTTGGCATTGTAACAACTTACCAAGTACGGTAAACAGACATCCCGATTGTCGTGTTTGCTGCACACATAATGGCTACCCATTTTAATAATTGTTCTGTGGACTCGCTCGACTCTTCCGTTTCCTTCGGGGTGTGCTGGTGTAGTTCTTAACTGAGTTATTTGCATGAGCTTACAAGTCTGTTTAAGTAATTCACTCATAACATTCGTTCCTTGATCACTAATTATACTTTATGGTGATCCAAACTTAAGAATCCATTCTTTTACAAAAACTTTAGCTATAGTCTCAGCGGTCTAACAAGGTATTGGTATAATGAGAAGGTATCTAGAGAAATGATATAACATTGTCAATATGTATTTGTTTATATGTTTAGTCTTCGGCAATGGTCCTACGACATCTAGTCCTGCTCGTTCAAATGGTTCACTTGTCTTTGACAGTTCTTGCAATGGTGCTCTACTTTTTCCTACATTATTCCGCCTGTTACAGGAATCACATTGTGAAACAAACTCGAAAATTTCAGCTTTGCGGCTCGGCCACCAAAATGGTTCAAATGGCTCTGAGCACTATGGGACTCAACATCTGAGGTCATCAGTCACCTGGAACTTAGAACTACTTAAACCTAACTAACTTAAGGACATCGCACACACATCCATACTCGGGGCAGGATTTGAACCTGCGACCGTAACAGTTGCGCGGTACCAGACTGAAGCGCCTAGTACTGCTCGGCCACAACGGTCGGCTCGCCCACCAAAACATTTAAGCTGTTTTAATGTTTCGTGCTTTTTTACTGCAATGTCCTGATAATAAAGAATCGTGTTGTTCTCTCGTGATTTGCTCTTTCAGGCTTTCTGGAATAACTAATCACTTTCCTTTACTAGTTATTTTGTACAATAATCCATCTATTTTGACAAAACGTTAATCCTTTTTTTCATAATTTACATTGTGGATCTTCTTCTTGAGCTGCCTTTAACTCTTCTTCTCGATTTATTGTAACATGAACATTGACTTTTCGACTCATTGCATCAGCATTCACATGTTGTTTACCAGATCGGTGAATAACCTTAAATTGGTAAATCTTGGTAATCTGGAATTTGCATCGTTTAAGCTCAATAACCATTAAGTGCGGCTTGATCTGTAGTAACTGTAAATTCTCTTCCTGTTAAGAAACATCTGTTACGTGTTATAACAAAAACCAAAGCACAAAGCTCCTTCTCAGTGTTAGTATAATAACATTCTGCTTTGTTTAATTGCTTGGAAGCAAATGAAATTGGATGTTCATGACCATCAACTTCTTGAGACAAGATTGCACCTATGGCAAAATTGGATGCGACGTTGAAAGAGTAAAAGGTTTACTGAAATCCGGATAGGCTAACAGTGGAACTGTGGTTAGACCAGTTTGAAGTTCTTCCGTTGCCTTTTTGCACTCTGTTGACCAATTAAATGTGGCTCCTTTCTTCAGTAGCTGTGTCATTGGACATGCTACATTCGCATAACCGGCTATAAATCATCTGTAGAAATTTGACGATCCCAAGAATGATTGCAGTTCTTTCAAATTCTGTGGGTCAGGAAAATTCTTTGCATCTTCAATTAATTTTGGATCAGGTAGAACACCTTCACTGATTATAGCATGATCAAGATAGTTAACTTTACTTGGTGGAAAATGACATTTACCTATTGATAAAGACAGGTTTGCTCTTCTTATACGCTCAGAAGCAGCTTGTAGTCTCTCAGTGTGCTGCTTCACGTTTTCACCAAAAATTATTACATCATCAAGGTAAACAACTGCTTGTGTTAGGATGACCGTAAAACTTAATCCATCTTGCGTTGGAATGTAGCTGGAGCATTACGTAGTCCAAACGGCATACGAAGACACTTGTATACTTATGTTGCTGTTACAAACGAAGTTTTTGCTTGATCATCTGGATGCACTGTTAACTGGTGATAACCACTTGTTAACTCACATACTGAAAAAATTCGACATGTGCCCAAGTAATCCAAGGTTTCCACTAAATTTTGTATGGGGTAAATGTCGGGTGTGGTCGCAGCATTCAAAGATCGGTAATAAACACAAGAACTGTGGTTCTCCAGAAATTGATTTCTTCTTTACAATTACAACAGGCGAATATCACGGCGGGTCTGAAGGATCTCTTGGTTTTATAATTCCGGCTTCTAATTGTTCTTTAACCATGTCTTCTACCAACTCTCTTTCACTACATGGTATTCGGTAAGGTGTCTGTGTGATTGGGGCAGCATTCTCTGTATGAATACGATGCTGAACTAAATGAATGACAGGTAAATTTGCACGTTCTCGGAATAAATCTGTATACTCCAACTAAACAGGCGCTAAAATCTTCTGTTTATCAGCTGTCAAATGTTCTATCTTCTTCCAAATCGTGCGCTTCAGTTCATTATTAAATTCGTCTCCTCGTTGCAATTTTGCGGTATTGTTACAAAAATCTATGTTTTTAACTGCAGCTTTTATTACCTCATCTGGAATCTGTATTGCGTCACTTTTACTTACGCTCGACACTTCAGCAACTTTCGTTCCTCGTGGAAAAACAACATCCTCATTGCTCGTATTCGTTATTGTAATCTGGACTTGTGCAGTATTCTGTCTCACCATTGTAGAGACACCTACAATTCTAGCAACATAACAGTGCATTTATCCAGTAACTCACTTTTCGCCGGCCTTTGTGTGCGTGATGTCCTTAGGTTAGTTAGGTTTAAGTAAAGTTCTAGCCGACTGATGACCTCAGATGTTAAGTCCCATAGTGCTCAGAGCCATTTGAACTCACTTTTCTCGGATCGCTCAATTAATAACAAAGTTCCTTCCTTGCATCGGGGTGACTTAAGTTCAACGTAGATTGTCTTTCCTGCTCCCTTGGGAATTTGCTGAGGCTGATCAATTTGAACATCGACTCGGACGGTTTGAACTGATCCATCGTTTGGGCAGTCCATTCCCACGACGTCAGTATTGCTGCTCCTTTGAGTACGATCTGAAGAACGATTTTCCAGATTTTAGTTGCTACGGCCTAGCCTGATCTTTCTTTCTGCGACAAATATCTCTGCCTCGTTAGCGGACAATAATTCAAATCCAAGTACACCGTCATAACGCGTTTCGTTATTTGAAACTACTTGCAACCTTGCTGTGTATTTATCTTTATTCTTATTTTCACCTTCATCTTGGCCTTGGCTAAGAATTAATTCTACGTCGACTTCCCCATAGTTGACGTAGCTTTCCTCCGTTTCACCCTCGCACTTTTAATAGCGGCGGTTTCAATTTATCCCGTTTATCTACGCGACACCACATTAATGAGGTCTGTGCTCCTGTGTCAATAAGTAGTTTGATGTTTCTCCCACGATATATAGCACCTACCACGAATTCATTTCCGGTCTGATTTTCGCTGGAACTAACAGGAATCACTGTCTCTGGCAGGGGCGGACGGAGTGGTGGCCCGTACGTCCCCGTACTCGTTTAAAGATCTGGCAGATTGTCTGTTGTTCGCATTACCTTTCTTCTTGTTGCGACTATCTCTCTAAACATAACCCTGCATCCCGCAATGATAGCAGGTTCAATTCTCTTAACAATCCTTACGCTTGTGACCCAGCTTACTGCATCTGTAGCACTGTACTGTTGCTTCTGCATCTCATTCTGTCGTCTTAGTACTTCAACGAAACCAACAACTGCTTCTACTGCTTCCAGAAACGTTTTACATCGTGCCAATCTAACAGCCTTGCTTACTTCCTCTCCGTGCAACCCATGAATGATTGTGTCCAAGGCTCTATGGTCGGCTTCGAACAACTGAATGCGTTGAATGTGTTGATGTTTCGAATTCTGTCGGCAAACTGCTCGATAGATTCGTCTCGTCGCATTCGCAAACTGTGAAGCTGCTCTCTGTAAAATCTGATCTCGTTTTTAAGCTTAAATCACTGAACAACAATCGTTCTAAACTCATTGTAATCTTATGTTTTCATGTAAGTTGGCTCCGCGCTGATGAAATCTTGTGCTGCTCCCTGAATTCTTAATTTGGCAACCACTAGCTTATCGAAATCTGTCCAGGATCCTAACAGGGCGGTACCTTCAAGTTAACTAAAAAAACGCTTTCACGTCATCTTCGGGTTTCCCGCTAAACAGTGGTACTGATGGCAATAATGAAAAATTCTTTATTGCAGTTGTACCTGTACTGCATGAACTATCATTTGACAAGTCTTTCGGAATGTTACGCTCGTTTCTTTCTACTTTTAACTGCCGAATCTCTTCTTGCAGTTCATTAATAGCAGTTTATAGTTTGACAACGATACTCTGACTGGATTGTAACATTTCGTCTAATTTAACGCCAATGAGTCACTCATTGCCGTTCGTATTCTAGCCAAACTGGAGTAGACCAACCTGAATTCCAGCGTTTGATCTACCCGCATAGTCGGAAGATGTTCACGCAGCTGCTGCTGCTCGAAATTCATGTTGTGCTGCACCTCTTCAGGACTGTAGATTTTCCATTATTATCCCCATGCTGACACCACTTCTGTATGGGGGTTGTCTGTGTTGTTGCCCCGGATGATAATTAGACGAAAGATTTGCCAGGATTTGTAGGCGGTGGGTCCTTGAGGTACGGCAATACGTGAACACCGAGAAGTAAGTTTCAAAAATGGCTCTGAGCACTATGGGACTTAAATTCTGAGGTCATCGGACCCCTAGAACTTAGAACTACTTAAACCTAACTAACCTAAGGACATCACACACATCCATGCCCGAGGCAGGATTCGAACCTGCGACCGTAGCGGTCGCGCGGTTCCAGACTGTAGCGTCTAGAGCCGCTCGGCCACTTCGGCCGGTAGAAGTAAGTTTAAACAGTTTTATTAACAAAGAGTGATTATAAAAAACGCACGCTACGCGCACCAATCATCACTGTATCTGACATCCTAGTCACAGTCGTATCGAGAGGCTCCATGGTGAGCTAAGAAAAAGAGACATAATCGCGCCCGAGGCCACGCTAGTTAATACAGCGCGCTGCAGACTGCGGCCAGTGGCTTACTCCCTGGGTCGCACTGCAGCCAGACTCATGAGTACTGACCAAGCAAATTGTCAGCATTCGAGATAGGTCGGCTGGCGAGCGCGTGTTACGACGTACTGTATGGCCGTGTGCAACCTGTAGACCCTTACATAATGGTGATACATGCGAGTTGACTGCTTTCTTTGATACTTTCCTGGAGAACAGAACAATTTGCCTCTAAATAACATGGATCTGCGTTAAAGGATGATAGAAAGTGGATGAAGTGATCGGTTGAGACGGTTTGTAATGAGGTATGATTTAATGCTAGACTAATGATGCAGTCTAGAGACAGGGTAGATGTTGCTGCAGGTCATTTATCACGCATTTAGCCCTTTTTTTCGCTGTTCTGTCGGGGTGCATCAGTTGTGTGTGATGTAACTTGAGATCGACTTATACAGGGTGAATCACCTAACGTTACCGCTGGATATATTTCGTAAACCACATCAAATACTGACGAACCGATTCCACAGACCGAACGCGAGGAAAGGGGCTAGTGTAATTGGTTAATGCAAACCATACAAAAATGCACGTAAGTATGTTTTTTACCACAAACCTACGTTTTTTTAAATGGAACCCCGTTAGTTTTGTTAGCACATCTGAACATATAAACAAATACGTAATCGGTGCCGTTTGTTGAATTGTAAGATGTTAATTTCATCCGGAGATATTGTAACCTAAAGTTGATGCTTGAGTACCACTCCTCCGCTGTTCGATCGTGTGTATCGGAGAGCACCGAATTGCGTAGGGATCCAAAGGGAACGGTGATGGACCTTAGGTACAGAAGAGACTGGAACAGCACATTACGTCCACATGCTAACACCTTTTTATTGGTCTTTGTCACTGACGCACATGTACATTACCATGAGGGGTGAGGTACACGTACACACGTGGTTTCCGTTTTCAATTACGGAGTGGAATAGAGTGTGTCCCGACATGTCAGGCCCATAGATGTGGACTGTAAATGTATGGTGCGGAATCATTGGCGACCACCTCATTGGTCCTCACTTCATTGCAGGGGCACAAACAGCTGCAACATACATCGCGTTTCTACAGAATGATCTGCCAACGTTGCTCGAAAATGTCCCACTGGAAACGCGTCGACGTATGTGGTATCAGCATGATGTTGCACCTGCACATTCCGCAATTAACGCTAGGCTGACCCTTGACGGGATGTTCGACGGGCGTTTCATAGGACGTGGAGACGCATAAATTGGCCAGCCCGTTCTCTTGATCTTACACCTCTGGACTTCTTTCTGTGGGGTACGTTAAAGGAGAATGTGTACCGTGATGTGCCTACAACCCCAGAGGATATGAAACAACGTATTGTGGCAGCCTGCGGCGACATTACACCAGATGTACTGCGGCGTGTACGACATTCATTACGCCACAGATTGCAATTTTGTGCAGCAAATGATGGCCACCACATTGAACATCTATTGGTCTGACATGTCGGGACACACTCTATTCCACTCCGTAATTGAAAACGGAAACCACGTGTGTACGTGTACCTCACCCCTCATGGTAATGTACATGTGCGTCAGTGAGAAAGACCAATAAAAAGGTGTTAGCATGTGGACGTAATGTGCTGTTCCAGTCACTTCTGTACCTAAGGTCCATCACCGTTCCCTTTGGATCCCTACGTAATTCGGTGCTCTCCGATACACTCGATCGAACAGCGGAGGAGTGGTACTCAAGCGTCAACTTTAGGTTACAATATCTCCGGATGTAATTAACATTTTACAATGCAACAAACGGCACCGATTACGTATTTGTTTACATGTTCAGATGTGCTAACAAAACTAACGGGGTTCCATTAAAAAAAACGTAGGTTTGTGTTAAAAAACACACTTACGTGCATTTTTGTATGGTTTGTATTAACGAATTACACTAGCCCCTCTCCTCACGTTCGGTCTGTGGAATCGGTTCGTCAGTATTTGATGTGGTTTACGAAATATATCCAGCGGTAATGTTAGGTGACTCACACTGTATATAGCTGTGTGTTATGTGTGTGACTTAGAGTGCTATCTACCTGCCATCATTAATAGCAAATGTCTCCATTATCACAGTCAGCAGAGGGCTTCCAACACATTTGTGACGAATCATGTCCATTGATGGAAACCCCGTTTCAACACCCTCTCTAGATGAATGAATATGTATATGAAGTACCCCATTGGACATAAATCACGTCTTCAGTTTCATAACTCCAGTGATTCTAAGCTTGTGACAGTTGTTTGTCAGGTGCTGCAAATTCTACATATACATTTGCTTGGCAGTTATCCTGTTTAAAGAGTTAGTGTAGCATGGTGTGGAAATTAACATGTCAAACACTGTTGCTGTACCTTTGTCTGTTTCCTTGTAAGAGACATTCTCTGTTGCTGATGATCATTTTATACAACTGATGAACCATAGAACAATTTCTGAACCATAAACGGATGTGAACAGTGCGTGCTATACGCCTCTGGAAAGCTATATTGTGCATGTATCACTAAGACTTTGTCTTTTTCTTTGGTGTAGAAGGAAGTAGTTATATCATCTTAAAGTTTATCACCGCAGTGAGTGGGATAGAAGACTTGCAAGGTGAATGTATGTCATGCATTGGAGTATTAAGAGCATTGCACTCCACATGTCTAATATGGCGTTAACATTATAGTGTGTTTAAGTGCAGAACTGTGTAGCCATAGGAGTGCAAGTGTTTATGTTCTATGATCATTTCTGTCTTGCCAATACCTTCTTGGTACTGACCCAAGACACTAGAATACTTCTTTAGAATTGACAGCACAGTTGATTCACATAAAATGTTTCAAACTCCATCCATCTGTAGCCCCATCATGCACAAACCACATGTTTCTTCTTAACCATCTGTTATATCATCACAGCACCCTCTTATCTCCTATACATCGATAAAGGGTGCTAACCTTCTAGACATTCGCGTATCTGGAGGGATCTTGTGCACTTGGATGGGTGCTATGAGTAAAATTGGAGTGGAACAGTCTTCGCTGAACAGGTTATGGAGTCAGCATGCTGTGTTCCTTCATGAGATGTGGAATGTAGTGGGTATAGCACCCTCCTACTTCTGGTGAATTGCAAATTAAATCAGTGACAGTGCTGTAGGGAGGGTTTGTCAAATATAGTGCGGGGTGATCTTTCAATCTCCAGCTTTATCCTAAGAATGCGAGAACGATTTGTGACTCCCGTCCACGTAGGGAAAGATGGACAGTCATAATCATTAATTATGCACTATGATTGAAGTACTAGAAATATGTGGATAACATAACTGCATCAGTATAGAAAGCTGTCTAATATACTTTGCTATATATGTTTTGAGAATTAACCATGAATGGACATACTGCACAGTCATCTATCTAAATTCACAATATAGAATGTGGTGCATGCAAAGTAGCGCAGGGGTGGTTTAGTGGTGATACTGACAATGGGAAGCATGCTGTTGTGTCATTGGTCGGCATTGAAATTACGAAAAAACTGGTAAAGTTGGAAAAATCGACCACACTATCAACTGTGGTGTTTATTACAGTACAGTATCCCAGTCGACAGTGTCCTTTTCACCTCATATGTCCACTCATACGATCTTCATTACCACACAGTGACTGACTGATACCACTTGTCTGACATGGAGAGAGCCTTGGCAGGAACAACGCATTCTAGGGATGGGCAGCACCGAAACAGTGATCACGTACATGGCTGCAATATAAGGAATCAATGCTCTTCGTCTCTTCAAAGTGGAACATCTTGATATCTGCTACCCCATCACCGTGAAAGATGAGATTAAATGTAGAGATCATCACTTCCAGGCAGCTGTTTGGAAATGCTCCACAATGTCGCAAGCGTTCCAATTTCCATAATCTACAATGTCTTTCACATTTTTGTCAATAAGAAACACCATCTCTGTCTTTTATTTCAAGTATCCTGTGCGTTTCGGGAACAACATAATTTCCATCATGCAATGTCCAGCTTTGTGTGCGAGCCAATGGATCAAAACACATTAGTGTCAGTTTAGCACTGGATGCAGACCTCCAAGTCGTGGTGGAAAAGCAAAGTGTATGGTGGTGTACAAAGCTCTAGTCATACACTGCTTGGATGTGTTACAGCAAAAACACCATGTATCAAACTGCTTATGAAAGGGACCCTCTCTTGTGATTGATTTGTCTGTGGGATGGGATCCTCCTACAGTACAGGTGATGAAACATCACACAGGTCTGTGCAAGTGATTTCGATTAGTAGCCACTTGCTCCAGTGGAGCAGTACCAGTATATCAGTACGATCACATGGAGAAAGCCACAGGGAGGGTGGGGCAGAGACTGAAGAACAGTTACAAAATGCAGAGGGACTGTCTAACACCATGTTGGAGTTTAGCTGTGTGGGATCCTTAGCAGATAGGTTCGAAGAAGGTGACTCGTTTCCACATAAGAGAGTGCCACAAATATGATTCATCAATGGCTGCAATCATTCGAAGACATCTCTATAGGACCCAATGCAAATGTGTGGTTGAATGGAGATTCTTGGTTCCAAATTGCAGACAACATTTCCACCAGAGAGCATAACACGATAGATCTTAAAAGCCAGTGTATTGGTCTTATGATTTTATACATTTCTTACAACCTCAGTCTAGCATTGCATTTTGCAAGTGATTCCTCACATTGCATACCAAGTGCTGTTCAGTCAACCATCATCCTCCCTCATCTGTAACTCTAGCTGGCTGTTGTGGCCGAGCGGTTCTAGGCGCTTCAGTCTGGAACCGCGCGACTGCTACGGTTGCAGGTTCGAATCCTGCCTTGGGCATGGATGTGTTGGTTGGGTTTGGTTAGGTTTAAGTAGTTCTAAGTTCTAGGGGACTGATGACCTCAGATGTTAAGTCACATATTGCTCAGAGCCATTTGAACCATTCAGACCTGTAACTCTGTAGATATTTCACAGAAATACACTGTCTGCACAGTATTGACACAGAATGCGTTACAAATACCGTTTGTTAACTTGGTAATATCTAGAAGCGACATACGGGGCTTGCAAATATGGGTTTAATACTACATTCCTTAGTCGAATAACTTTCTAAATTTGGTGATAAGGGTGACTTTATTTGAGCTTACACCACTGGCGATGAGTAGTGGGACTAAGTATATACGATGACAAACTGCATTGCTGCCAAATTTATTCAAGATGGCGGCGCTGACGTCATCCAATATGGCGGTATGTAGACTTGGCAGCAGCGCATAACGTCATCCAAGATGGCGGCTTTTGGCGAGACAATAGGCCAGTTGGGCTACCTCCACTAAACTAACCCCCAGAAAAAATGGCGGGAATTTTGAATTTTGGAGGGGAAATAGGTCAATTGGGCTACGTCCACTAACCCAACCCTCCAGAAGAAATTGGCGCCAAATTCAAATTCCAACAAGATAATGCATACAAAACCGTACTTGTCTTTATTATTATTCATTATTATTGGTAATAATTTCTTAACATTCATAATCATTTATTATTATTTATATCATGCACGTGTGTATGCAGTCCAACTGTGTTAGTTCATTGAATTTTCGTGGTCACTTATGCTTACGCCTCTAAATTATTAAAATCTCGTCATTTGTACTACGCTAAGTCACAAGGTGGGAAAAGGACTCTTTATTTCAGTCATTACCGTCATGCAGGTGTGTAACAACTCACTTAGTAAACATCCTCGAGATGCTCACACCACGAACTGCAGCTGACGTATGCACGGCCGGCTGAGTAGCTCCGCTTTCGCCTAGGCCCCAGGTAGGCAGCGTCCAGCCCCCGGCTACTGGCATCGCAGAGCCCCCACACTACTCACCTTAAGTAAAGGTGTTTTGGCGAGCATTAAACGCTGGACAGGATGGAACCTATCAATGGCTACGTCACAACGGTCGGCCATTTGATCCAGCACGCGATGGAAAGAGAACGCACTCTCGCACTTTTGGCGGCAAAGTTGTTTTTCTGGACAGGTTAGAACAGGTCCATATTCATGTCAGACACACGCCGATCGGTCCCCGTTCCACCATGTGTCTCAATCGCGGACATAAGAACACGTTTCGTGCCAAAGTTGTTTTTCAGGACACTGCGATCTTCCCTTATGTCACACAATGGTCCGAGATGTTTGCTACAAAGTTCTATCACGTGACCCACTAAAAGCTATTCTTTATTATTTTTCATTATTATTCATTATCATTATTATTATTATTCATTATCACTCATTATCATTTATCATCATTCAATATCATTTATTATTGTTATTATTATTATTATTATGTGACTGAGAACAGCGTGCTAGACTTTTGGCGCCAAAGTTTGCTCAACAGTTGAATCCGTCATGACTGTACAAGAGCACGTTTGGTCGCTACAGGACCCCTCGCTAAGTTAGTTGACTCTCTCTTGTGCGCGCGTTCTAACCGGACATGCGCCCCGCGGACGTCCGACAGCTTATGTCAAAAACCCTCCATCGCCCCCTCAACACACCCAACGGACATATTCTTCTGTAAATATGCTATACCCACATCGCCCACCTAACCTATCAATTCCCTAAGTACTTAATTCCATTTCAATTGTAATCATAATAAATAATTCAATTTACAATTTCATATATATATATAAAGGTGTTCAACTACCTACTTTCAACTACTTTTAGAGGACCAGACCACCACCTCTTCCTAGGAACCCTCCCCGAGTTTAAATTCTGTCAGTAAAGAAACCTCACTTGCACTTTCGCTACCAACCTAAGAAAATTACGCGTAAAGAAAGGACACTTGTACTAACCTCATCCACCTGACCACCACTTCCTTCTAGGATGAAATCAGCCAGTAAACAAAGCTCACTTGCGTCTCCGCTACCAACATAAGAAAATTGCTGAAAACGAAGCGTACCACCACCCCCATAGGGGCCCAGTGGTAAAAGGACTTAGCCCGCACTAGGATTTTTGGATTGTTTTGGGGAAGGAGACCAGACAGCGAGGTCATCGGTCTCATCGGATTAGGAAAGGACGGGGAAGGAAGTCGGCCGTGCCCTTTCAAAGGAACCATCCCGGCATTTGCCTGAAGTGATTTAGGGAAATCACAGAAAACCTAAATCAGGGCGGCCGGACGCGGGATTGAACCGCCGTTCTCCCGAATGCGAGTCCAGTGTGCTAACCACTGCGCCACCTTGCTCGGTCCCCGCACTAGGCTGATGGAGGGAGGAGGGAGTGTAGTTTATTTATTTGGGAACAATTTATTTAGGGATGGAGTATATGTATCACAGAACACATGCTCTGACATGCCCCCACAGCAAACTACTCCTACATAACTCATGTAGAAGGCCCTACACACATGCTTGCTAATTGTAAACCATCAAAAAATTCACAGCACAGCCCACAGACATGTGAAGCACACCAAAATAATTCAAAACATTTACAACCATAGAACCGAACTACTCTTAATTTCTCTAAATAATAATCCATCTAAAATAACCTGCTCGCTAATGGTCAACTTTTACAAATCATACACTTGTCTTTATTTAAACAACTAGAGATAAACAGCACCACCACAATCTGTATTCGCCACTCAGTCCACGGTCCAGCTGACTTAGCACACGGAACTATCGACACAGGACCCCCTCCCCCCCCCCCCCCCCTTATATCAGAATATGTGAATAGTTTCACATATATTTTTGAAACGTTTTCATGTCATAGGTTTCGATATGTAAGGCTGACCTAAGGCAGGTTCTGAACTCCAGTAGTACACTACACTGGGCAACACAACCACACCCATCAAGATATTCATTCCAATCCAGGCCTGTAACTCCTCTACAGAGAAATTTGTCCATTTATTTGTTGACTCACTTGCAGTCTGACCAGATTGCCGCTTTTGAGTAAAAACTACTCAGACTGCGCTATACTGCTCGGGGAAGAAGGGAAGGACTGCACTCTATTTATTTCGAGCCCTTTTATTTAGGCATGTAGTATATTTGTCAGAAAACACCCATACTGATCTGCGGTGGTCAAGTGACACAGCCCACAAACACGTAAACAACTCCTAATTTCACCACACAATAGCAAACTGCTCTTAAATAATGCAGCACACAATATCCGGAGACGAGCTCTGTACTCTTAAACTCTCCAAATAACGCACAGCACAGTGCACAGACATGCTCGCAAAATAGTGTTGTCATTAGCGGTCGAATATCACTATCTATAGATTGCATAAATTTCGACATAAAAAAAATCTAGTCCAATAATCTATGTCCTCAAGCGTCACCCTCTCACGATAGCATACAAATTCATCTTCTCTAGTCATTATACAACTTCTATCAGCGACACGCCTCTGTCGCTATCCCCGATAATGAATACCCGACCAGTGTGCGTCTGGTCTGTGAAGACTTCGCCGACGTGGGTTTGTGTACTGTAATCATCATCGCATTTCATTGAACAACAAGGAAAGCCGCGAATTCGGTCTCCTCGATGTTCTAATGTCTTACTCCTATCATCCTGCAATACACTTCATCCATTCAACATACACATTCATTCGCACCGCTGTTTAGAGACCCCTATATCCGAACACACAGCATCATTCAACAACTATCACTTGCTCTTATCTAATAACTCATCCATTAGGTCTAGCTGCAGGTTCATCCCTTTCTTTCTTTCTTTCAGCAGGAGACAGCTATTTTTTACAGTGGTAGCTAAATTGCACCATCAGCTTAACATCACCAATCGCGAAACATACCTTCAAATATGTAAACACTCTTACTCAATTACACACCATTCCCGCTGAGGACTTGACCTTCAATATTACAGTTCTTAATCCAATAACCACCAAAACAGGTACTAAATGCTCAAACTAATCCCATAGCACCTTACAAAGCGAGCGTCCGAGCGCCGGCGGCGGCATGTCAAAGCCACATATCTGTCCATCTAAACAGCCGTCCACTCAGCCCCAGGACCAGCATGCAGAAGTGGGCTCTCTCTGTACCTGCTCTCCAGCTATTGTCTAACGACATACAGTGCACAAATGGATTCCTGAATAGCGCAGAACGCTATCTTCCCCTGCATCTCCAACTGGACATGTAAACAGTGTTTCCCCACAGCTAGCAAACCCGACGTCATTCACGCTGCACTGACCGTGGGGGTGTAAATGCTTGTACAAAAATGATTATAACAGGGTGGGTGGCAGAGAAGTAGAACAAGTTCTGTGAAAGCGTGTGTTGAAGGAATGAGCGAGTGGATGACACTACTCATCTATGACTGTATTATAAGGACATCTACCTAAATGTCGGATAACCTAAATTTAGCTCATTTTTTGTTTTTAATTATATGTATGACTTCTGCTTGGAATTATGTTTGTCTATTTGTTCAAAATGCATACTCATCTATGCTTAGAAAGCGAGAGCGCTTTTTTATTATTACGTGAGTTTTGGCAGGAGTGAATAGGCTTTTATATCTACATCTACATATATACTCCGCAAGCCACCCAACGGTGTGTGGCGGAGGGCACTTTACGTGCCACTGTCATTACCTCCCTTTCCTGTTCCAGTCGCATATGGTTCGCGGGAAGAACGACTGTCTGAAAGCCTCCGTGCGCGCTCTAATCTCTCTAATTTTACATTCGTGATCTCCTCGGGAGGTATAAGTAGGGGGAAGCAATATATTCGATACCTCATCCAGAAACGCACCCTCTCGAAACCTGGCGAGCAAGCTACACCGCGATGCAGAGTCTGCCACTTGAGTTTGTTAAACATCTCCGTAACGCTATCACGGTTACCAAATAACCCTGTGACGAAACGCGCCGCTCTTCTTTGGATCTTCTCTATCTCCTCCGTCAACCCGATCTGGTACGGATCCCACACTGATGAGCAATACTCAAGTATAGGTCGAACGAGTGTTTTGTAAGCCACCTCCTTTGTTGATGGACTACATTTTCTAAGGACTCTCCCAATGAATCTCAACCTGGTACCCGCCTTACCAACAATTAATTTTATATGATCATTCCACTTCAAATCGTTCCGCACGCATACTCCCAGATATTTTACAGAAGTAACTGCTACCAGTGATTGTTCCGCTATCATATAATCATAGAATAAAGGATCCTTCTTTCTATGTATTCGCAATACATTACATTTGTCTATGTTAAGCGTCAGTTGCCACTCCCTGCATCAAGTGCCTATCCGCTGCAGATCTTCCTGCATTTCGCTACAATTTTCAAATGCTGCAACTTCTCTGTATACTACAGCATCATCCGCGAAAAGCCACATGGAACTTCCGACACTATCTACTAGGTCATTTATATATATTGTGAAAAGCAATCGTCCCATAACACTCCCCTGTGGCACGCCAGAGGTTACTTTAACGTCTGTAGACGTCTCTCCATTGATAACAACATGCTGTGTTCTGTTTGCTAAAAACTCTTCAATCCAGCCACACGGCTGGTCTGATATTCCGTAGGCTCTTACTTTGTTTATCAGGCGACAGTGCGGAACTGTATCGAACGCCTTCCGGAAGTCAAGAAAAATAGCATCTACCTGGGAGCCTGTATCTAATATTTTCTGGGTCTCATGAACAAATAAAGCGAGTTGGGTCTCACACGATCGCTGTTTCCGGAATCCATGCTGATTCCTACATAGTAGATTCTGGGTTTCCAAAAACGACATGATACTCGAGCAAAAAACATGTTCTAAAATTCTACAACAGATCGACGTCAGAGATATAGGTCTATAGTTTTGCGCATCTGCTCGACGACCCTTCTTGAAGACTGTGACTGCCTGTGCTCTTTTCCAATCATTTGGAACCTTCCGTTCCTCTAGAGACTTGCGGTACACGGCTGTTAGAAGGGGGGCAAGTTCTTTCGCGTACTCTGTGTAGAATCGAATTGGTATCCCGTCAGGTCCAGTGGACTTTCCTCTGTTGAGTGATTCCAGTTGCTTTTCTATTCCTTGGACACTTATTTCGATGTCAGCCATTTTTTCGTTTGTGCGAGGATTTAGAGAAGGAACTGCAGTGCGGTCTTCCTCTGTGAAACAGCTTTGGAAAAAGGTGTTCAGTATTTCAGCTTTACGCGTGTCATCCTCTGTTTCAATGCCATCATCATCCCGTAGTGTCTGGATATGCTGTTTCGAGCCACTTACTGATTTAACGTAAGACCAGAACTTCCTAGGATTTTCTGTCAAGTCGGTACATAGTATTTTACTTTCGAATTCACTGAACGCTTCACGCATAGCCCTCTTTACGCTAACTTTGACATCGTTTAGCTTCTGTTTGTCTGAGAGGTTTTGGCTGCGTTTAAACTTGCAGTGAAGCTCTCTTTGCTTTCGCAGTAGTTTCCTAACTTTGTTATTGTACCACGGTGGGTTTTTCCCGTCCCTCACATTTTTACTCGGCACGTACCTGTCTAAAACGCATTTTACGATTGCCTTGAACTTTTTCCATAAACACTCAACATTGTCAGTGTCGGGACCGAAATTTTCGTTTTGATCTCTTAGGTAATCTGAAATCTGCCTTCTATTACTCTTGCTAAACAGATAAACCTTCCTCCCTTTTTTATATTCCTATTAACTTCCATATTCAGGGATGCTGCAACGGAGTTATGATCACTGATTCCCTGTTCTGCACATACAGAGTCGAAAAGTTCGGGTCTGTTTGTTATCAGTAGGTCCAAGATGTTATCTCCACGAGTCAGTTCTCTGTTTAATTGCTCGAGGTAATTTTCGGATAGTGCACTCAGTATAATGTCACTCGATGCTCTGTCCCTACCACCCGTCCTAAACATCTGAGTGTCCCAGTCTATATCTGGTAAATTGAAATCTCCACCTAAGACTATAACATGCTGAGAAAATTTATGTGAAATGTATTCCAAATTTTCTCTCAGTTGTTCTGCCACTAATGCTGCTGGGTCGGGAGGTCGGTAAAAGGAGCCAATTATTAACCTAGCTCTGTTGTTGAGTGTAACCTCCACCCATAATAATTCACAGGAACTATCCACTTCTACTTCACTACAGGATAAACTACTACTAACAGCGACGAACACTCCACCACCGGCAGAATTTATCTCTGGCTTCAGCCAGCTATCTGTACTTATAACGATTTCAGCTTCGGTGCTTTCTATCAGCGCTTGAAGTTCCGGTACTTTACCAACGCAACTTCGACAGTTTACAATTACAATACCGATTGCTGCTTGGTCCCCGCATGTCCTGACTTTGCCCCGCACCTGTTGAGGCTGTTGCCCTTTCTGCACTTGCCCAAGGCCATCTAAAGTTACGTTGTGCAAGACGCGACAGTTGGCTGCGACTGCGACGCTGCCCCCTCCACTTTTCCCATCCCGGCAGACGGCGACACGGCCGCAACACGACTGGAGTCGTCGCTGTTTCCCAAGCTCCGGTCGGCGGCGGCGGATTCAAATACATAAGAAAAATAAGAATTCCGATTTTCTTGCTGTAAAAAATACTGTATGTTAATGCAGCAAAGTTACATCGGCTCCCAGAGTTAGTTTTTCGATACAGATTCTCCTTTTACTTTAAAAAATTGAAAAGTATCTCTTCCGGTTTTGCGTGTTTTTTTCGCTGTATATTACTTCTCTATCAATTGTGAGGAAAGTAAAAGGCACAAAAAATTGATGTTTGCGTATCTTACAGTTTCACATCACAGCTTGATAATGAGGTGTCTATTTTTCCGATATTCGTCACAGTTATTCCGATACTTAATTTACAAGTAACCTACTGCATAAAATTTGAATTGTGTATAGTGAAAAATGTGGTCGCTGGCTACTTTACGTATGGTTCACGTTAGGTCATACATCGTTGCCGATGAAAAGAAGCTAACATATCGAAATTATTTTTAAAGTTGAGATCAGAATGATATCGATCTCCGTTTCCGAGATTTGGGCTCATATATCTCCGGGAGCGTCGCGACTACCCGCCAGTTCTGTCGACGCGCAACGAGAATCGTGTGGTCATCACACGATAAAGAATGCATTTGTTTTGTTTCGCTGACACATTTGGACCTAATGGAACCATTTTATGTCATATATTTCTCCGGTATGAGTTACTAATATTTCTCCATATGCTCTTGACAATTTCATTTAAAATGCCACGAAATGTAGGTTTCTTAAAGCCAAGTGATCAAGCAGAACCCATTTTCTTGGTTTTGCTGAGGCATCTGAACCTGTTCCAAGCTTTCTTTCTCGTTTATTTCTCTGATACAAGTCCCGAATATTCCTCCATCTGTTTTTGCACATTTCATCTAAAATTCCAATGAAAGATAAGTTTATTAACAATACGCGCACGCTAGCGTCATTGCATTGTTTCAAGTTCTTGACAACAGGATCGGGTTACGCCTTAAACATCTCTAGAATTTTCATTCTGAACGTCTACAGTATACACTGGCAGAAATGTGGAAGAAATAATGTCCGTGCTTGTTCACAAAATTTCCCCAAATTATACTTGTCAGTTTCTCCCATGCAGAAACTTTTTGAACAAGCTAAGGCAACTTTTATAGCCGACTGACTCTTTATTCCCATCCAAATGAACTTCCATATTCTTATATTCTGACAGCATACATCGTTATGGATGACATGAACATTTAATCTTGCCAAGCTGCACTGAAAAGATGACTCCAGGATTTACAAAAGACGAATTTCAATTGTGAACTGTGTCACACCGGAAGGGCCTTGTAAAACAGTGGTGCACTTTTGGCACAAGTTTTTTGAGCACCATCTTCTTTCTACCAATGAATTGAAGTGAATGTGACAAATAACTTATTGCAGCATACTGTTTGCGCAATCTGTTGAGAAACGCCTTCCTCAAAAACGAACATCTATTGATTACAGAAAGCTGTACAACAATCTGGTGGTGGTTTTTCACAACTAGAAGGTATCATCAAGACACCAATCCACCGTTTACTTTCAGAGTGAAGGTATTGTAAAATGTAACTTTCTCGTTGTACTTTAGATTGTTCATTTTTAATGTACTTGCCGTTTTCAATTTTTATCATCACAAAAAAGAGTAATGCGAAAATTGACCTTCAAGTTCATTTTCATCATTCTAATTCTACATCTGCATTGATTATACTGATTTTCATAACAGGCCTGAAAAATTTGCATTAATGGGAAAATATTATATATTTCACTCACCTGCCAGTTTCAACTGTGCACCAATTTCTTCCCAAATTCTGTCTCTGAACATAGTGTCTCTATATTTAGGGTTCTTCAAATCGTAAAGGCAAGGATGTTGCGAGACCAGCTCACAGAGCATCACATCCTGTGAATGGCTCATTTCAGTTTTCCTTGACTGGCTCGACATCTTCGTGGCAGCCGTACGTCTTTGTGTCGTCCGACTTCCGTCGCAACACTGCTCACTGGTGCAGTGCTGCGGCAGCTTCCTCAACAGTCGCGCGTCGCATCCCAAACTCGAACTGCGCATGCGCCAGCAGGCAACTTCTGACGTCACGTAGCGACCCGTCGCAGTCGCTAGTGTGCGTCGCGTCTAAAGTTACGTTGTGCAAGATGCGACAGTTGGCTGCAACTGCGACGCTGCCCCCTCCTCTTTCCCCACCCTGGCAGACGGTGACGGCCGCAACACGACTGGAGTCGTCGCCGTTTCCCAAGCTCCGGTCGGCGGCGGCGGATTCAAATACATAAGAAAAATAAGAATTCCGATTTTCTTGCTGTAAAAAATACTGTATGTTAATGCAACAAAGTTACATCGGCTCCCAGAGTTAGTTTTTCGATACAGATTCTCCTTTTACTTTAAAAAATTGAAAAGTATCTCTTCCGGTTTTGCGTGTTTTTTTCGCTGTATATTACTTCTCAATCAATTGTGAGGAAAATAAAAGGCACAAAAAATTGATGTTTGCGTATCTTACAGTTTCACATCACAGCTTGATAATGAGGTGTCTATTTTTCCGATATTCGCCACAGTTATCCCAATACTTAATTTACAAGTAACCTACTGCATAAAATTTGAATTGTGTACAGTGAAAAATGTGGTCGCTGGCTACTTTACGTATGGTTCACGTTAGGTCATACATCGTTGCCGATGAAAAGAAGCTAACATATCGAAATTATTTTTTAAGTTGAGATCAGATTGATATCGATCTCCGTTTCCGAGATTTGGGCTCATATATCTCCAGGAGCGTCGCGACTAGCCGCCAGTTCTGTCGACGCGCGACGAGAATCGTGTGGTCATCACACGATAGAGAATGCATTTGTTTTGTTTCGCTGACACATTTGGACCTAATGAAACCATTTTATGTCATATTCCTCCGGTATGAGTTACTAATATTTCTCCATATGCTCTTGACAATTTCATTTAAAATGCCACGAAACGTAGGTTTCTTAAAGCCAAGTGATCAAGCAGAACCCATTTTCTTGGTTTTGCTGAGGCATGTGAACCTGTTCCAAGCTTTCTTTCTCGTTTATTTCTCTGATACGAGTCCCGAATATTCCTCCATCTGTTTTTGCACATTTCACCTAAAATTCCAATGAAAGATAAGTTTATTAACAATACGCGCACGCTAGCTTCATTGCATTGTTTCAAGTTCTTGACAACAAGATAGGGTTACACCTTAATCATCTCTAGAATTTTGATTCTGAACGTCTACAGTATACACTGGCAGAAATGTGGAAGAAATAATGTCCATGCTTGTTCACAAAATTTCCCCAAATTATACTTGTCAGTTTCTCCCATGCAGAAACTTTTGGAACAAGCTAAGGCAACTTTCATAGCCGACTGAATCTTTATTCCCATCGAAATGAACTTCCATATTCTTGTATTCTGACAGCATACATCGTTATGGATGACATGAACATTTAATCTTGCCAAGCTGCACTCAAAAGATGACTCCAGGATTTACAAAAGACGAATTTCAATTGTGAACTGTGTCAGACCAGAAGGGCCTTGTAAAACAGTAGTGCACTTTTGGCACAAGTTTTTTGAGCACCATCTTCTTTCTACCAATGAATTGAAGTGAATGTGACAAATAACTTATTGCAGCATACTGTTTGCGCAATCTGTTGAGAAACGCCTTCCTCAAAAACGAACATCTATTGATTACAGAAAGCTGTACAACAATCTGGTGGTGGTTTTTCACAACTAGAAGGTATCATCAAGACACCAATCTACCGTTTACTTTCAAAGTGAAGGTATTGTAAAATGTAACTTTTCGTTGTACTTTAGATTGTTCATTTTATAATGTATTTGCCGTTTTCAATTTTTATCGTCACAAAAAAGAGTAACGCGAAAATTGACCTTCAAGTTCATTTTCATCATTCTAATTCTACATCTGCATTGATTATACTGATTTTCATAACAGGCCTGAAAAATTTGCATTAATGGGAAAATATTATATATTTCACTCACCTGCCAGTTTCAACTGTGCACCAATTTCTTCCCAAATTCTGTCTCTGAACATAGTGTCTCTATATTTAGGGTTCTTCAAATCGTAAAGGCAAGGATGTTGCGAGACCAGCTCACAGAGCATCACATCCTGTGAGTGGCTCATTTCAGTTTTCCTTGACTGGCTCGACATCTTTCTCGCAGCCGTACGTCTTTGTGTCGTGCGACTTCCGTCGCAACACTGCTCACTGGTGCAGTGCTGCGACAGCTGCCGCAACAGTCGCGCGTCGCATCCCAAACTCGAACTGCGCATGCGCCAGCGGACAACTTCTGACGTCACGTAGCGACCCGTCGCAGTCGCTAGTGTGCGTCGCGTCTTGGACAACGTACCTTTAGACAACGTACCTTAACCAAAAAAACCGCCCAGCTCACGCCACACAACCCCTGCTACCCGTGTAGCCGCTTGTTGCGTGTAGTGGACTCCCGACCTATGCAACGGAACCCGAAACCCCACCACCCTATGACGCAAGTCGAGGAATCTGCAGCCCACACGGTCGCAGAACCGTCTCAGCCTCTGATTCAGACCCTCCACTCGGCTCTGTACCAAAGGTCCGCAGTCAGTCCTGTCGACGATGCTGCAGATGGTGACCTCTGCTTTCATCCCGCTAGCGAGACTGGCAGTCTTCACCAAATCCTGGGGCTGAGTGGACGGCTGTTTAGATGGACAGATATGTGGCTTTGACATGCCGCCGCCGGCGCTCGGACGCTCGCTTTGTAAGGTGCTATGGGATTAGTTTGAGCATTTAGTACCTGTTTTGGTGGTTATTGGATTAAGAACTGTAATATTGAAGGTCACATCCTCAGTGGGAATGCTGTGTAATTGAGTAAGAGTGTTTACGTATTTGAAGATACGTTTCGCGTTTGGTGATGTTAAGTTGATGGCACAATTTAGCTACCACTGTAAAAAATAGCTGTCTGCTGCTGAAAGAAAGAAAGAAAGGGGTGACCCAGCCCCCAGACCAGATGTATGAGTTATTAGATAAGAGCAAGTGATAGTAGTTGAATGATGCCATGTGTTTGCATATAGTAGTCTCTAAACGGCTGGGCGAGACTTTTTTTATGTGGAAATTTATGCAATCTATAGATGGTGATATTTGACCACTAGTGACAACAGTTAAGAGCGGAAAAACAGGTCCACATCGAGCGCTGCAGAATGTTGCGGCAATGGTAATAACATTTAATTGAAGTTGAAGGTGGTAAATAGGGACCAGCCTTTGAATATTGGTGTGAGTGTGGTATGTGCTTGATGGTCTGCATAAATGTTGGACTCTTTAATTGCGTTGGTATTTCGGGCTGTGTGTAAAATTAATTTTACTATTGAAAGTGTGAGAAAGCTGAGTTGATTGGTGTTTAGACAGAGGCTACGTTTGTAATTCGAAAAGAGGGTATGAGAATGGTAAATTGATTGAAGGACATGGTTTGTGGGGTGATATATGAACGTCAAGATAGGGTTGAGGATGTTTGCATATGTTGATGGTGGGACGGGTGTGAGGTTAGGTGTGGTGGGACGAGTAAATCAGATCTTATTTTAAAAAAAAACGTTGTAAAGTAAGAATAATATTGAGAAGGTTTTAGATGGCTGGTCAGGCGACGAGGCGAGAGAAGTTGTGTGTAGTTACGTTTAGTTAAAGGGCCGTGTAATGTCATGTCAGGAGCAATGCGCAGTGTGCTATTGTGTCATAGGAGGTAAAGACATGTGGTGCTATGATGTGACTAGCGTATGGACGCTGCGCTTTGGAATTATGCTACGTTGATATAATGTTGACTTTCACCAGCATTCGGTGGTCGCGGCTAGGGGTTATGACGGATCGGGGTCCTGGACAGATGTCTGTGTGTGCTTTAACAGCTGACGAGCGCGTCGACCGCGCCAACTTACGCTTGCGGAAGCCGAGCAAGGGCTGTGCGCGGTGTGAAATCAGACGGATGCGTGACTTCACGATTCTGTGGACATAGTGCGGTGGGGGGTACCTGTGCACGTCTGCTGAGTTATTTTGCGAGCCGACCTGCAAGCTCTGCTATGCATTATTTGAACAGTTTACGAGTACTGAGCGTATCTACACATCCGTGTGAGGAATTATTTAGTAGCAGTTTGCTATTGTGTGTACTGAAATTATGAGTTGGTTGCGTGTCTGTGGGCTGTGCAACATGGCCTAGGGCACATCTGGGTGGATGTTTTGTGATAGTGTGATAGATATACTGCATTGTTAAATAAGTTGTTTGAAAAAATAAATAAAGTGCTGTCAATCATTACACGCCCCTGTAGCGCAGATGAGAGTGATTGGTTTTCCGTCACCATCCCGGTTGCAGACGAGTAGTAAGTGTTTTGGCGGCGGCGTTAAGTGTGTGTGTTAATGAGCTATGGTCTATTCTGACAATAGACGTGATTGGCAGGTCCAGACCTCAGACGCCGGAGGTATACATGAGAATAACAAAGCAGCTTTCACATGTGTCAGAGAAGAGCGCCCTCTCTGGTCGGCTGTCACGAGCGCGCGGAAGCTGAACTTGGGTGGCGGTTCTGGAACCCCCCATCGCGCCGACCGCACGCTCGTGCGGCCTGCCTTGGAGCATAATCTAAGGCGCATAGGTGATATGAATTTCTCCGGTGTTAGGCGCGAATGCGACTGTGAGGAGGTCATGTTTGGGGAAGGCCGAGCAGAGACTTTTGGTCGTTTTGGCAGTTGGTTCAAATGGCTCTGAGCACTATGGGACTTAACTGCTGGGGTCATCAGTCCCCTAAAACTTAGCACTACTTAAACCTAACTAACCTAACGACATCACAAACACCCATGCCCGAGGCAGGATTCGAACCTGCGACCGCAGCAGACGCGCAGTTCCAGACTGTAGCACCTAGCACCGCTCGGTCACTCCGGCCGGCTTGGCAGCTGGGGGGGGAGGGGGGGGGCAGGGTATTGGGTGAGGGTGTTTGGGTGCGTCTGTTGCACTATTTTTCGAGCATGTCTATGCAATGTGCTGTGCGTTATTTGGAGAGTTTAAGAGTACAGAGCTCGTCTCCGAATATTGTGTGCTGCATTATTTAAGAGCAGTTTGCTATTGTTTGGTGAAATTAGGAGTTGTTTACGTGTTTGTGGGCTGTGTCACTTGACCACCGCAGATCAGTGTGGGTGTTTTCTGACAAATATACTACATGCCTAAATAAAAGGGCTCGAAATAAATAGAGTGCAGTCCTTCCCTTCTTCCCCGAGCAGTATAGCGCAGTCTGAGTGGTTTTTACTCAAAAGCGGCAATCTGGTCAGACTGTAAGTGAGTCAACAAATAAATGGACAAATTTCTCTGTAGAGGAGTTACAGGCCTGGATTGGAATGAATATCTTGATGGGTGTGGTTGTGTTGCCCAGTGTAGTGTACTACTGGAGCTCAGAACCTGCCTTAGGTCAGCCTTACATATCGAAACCTATGACATGAAAACGTTTCAAAAATATATGTGAAACTATTCACATATTCTGATATAAGGGGGGGGGGGGGGGGGGTCCTGTGTCGATAGTTCTGTGTGCTAAGTCAGCTGGACCGTGGACTGAGTGGCGAATACAGATTGTGGTGGTGCTGTTTATCTCTAGTTGTTTAAGTAAAGACAAGTGTATGATTTGGAAAAGTTGACCATTAGCGAGCAGGTTATTTTAGATGGATTATTATTTAGAGAAATTAAGAGTAGTTCGGTTCTATGGTTGTAAATGTTTTGAATTATTTAGGTGTGCTTCACATGTCTGTGGGCTGTGCTGTGAATTTTTTGATGGTTTACAATTAGCAAGCGTGTGAGTAGAGCCTTCTACATGAGTTATGTAGGAGTAGTTTGCTGTGGGGACATGTCAGAGCATGTGTTCTGTGATACATATACTCCATCCCTAAATAAATTGTTCCCAAATAAATAAACTACACTCCTTCCTCCCTCCATGAGCCTAGTGTGGGCTGAGTCCTTTTACCACCGCCCCCCTAGGAAGTGGTGGTGGTGGTACACTTTGTTTTCAGGAATTTTCTAACGTTGGTAGCGAAGACGGAAGTGAGCTTTGTTTACTGGCTGATTTCACATTTGGCGCCTGATCCTAGGAGGAAGTGGTGGTCGGGTGGATGAGGTTAGTGCAAGTGCCCTATCTTTACGCGCAATTTTCTTAGGTTGGTAGCGAAAGCGCAAGCGACCTGTCTTTACTGCCAGAATTCAAACTCGGCGAGGGTTGATAGGAAGAGGTGGCGGTCTGGTCCTATAAGTAGTTGAAAGTAGGTAGTTGAACACCTTTGCATATGTATATGAAATTGTATGATTAAAATTGAAATGGAATTAATTAAGTACTTAGGGAATTGATATGTTAGATGTGCGATGTGGATGTAAGCATATTTACAGAAGAATATGTCGCGGGTATTGAGTGGGCGATCGAGGGTGTGTGACGTAAGTTGTGTGACGTCTGCGGGGCGCGTGTCCGGTTATAATGCGCACGCGAGAGAGAGTCAACTAACTTAGCGAGGAGTCTCGTAGTGACCAAACGTGCACTTGAACAGTCATGGCAAATTCAACTGTTGAGCAGACTTTGGTGCCAAAAGTCTAGCACGACGTTCTCAGTCACATAATAATAATAATGACAATAATAAATGATAATGAATGATGATAGATGATAATGAGTGATATTGAATAACAATAATAAATGATAATGAATAACAGTGAATAATAATAAAGAATAGCTTTTAGTGGGTCATGTGATAGAACTTTGTAGCAAACATCTCGGATCATTGTGTGACATCAGGGAAGATTGCAGTGTCCCGAAAAACAACTTTGGCACGAAACGTGTTCTTATGTCCAGACTGAGACATGTGGTGGAATACAGACCAATCGGCGTGTGTCTGACATGAATATGGACCTGTTCTAACCTGTCCAGAAAAACAACTTTGCCGCCAAAAGTGCGAGAGTGCGTTCTCTTTCCATCGCGTGCTGGATCGAACGGCCGACCGTTGTGACGTAGCCATTGATAGGTTCCATCCTGTCCAGCGTTTAGTGCTCGTCAAAACACCTTTACTTAAGGTGAGTAGTGTGGGGGCTCTGCGATGCCAGTAGCCGGGGGCTGGACGCTGCCTACCTGGGGCCTAGGCGAAAGCGGAGCTACTCAGCCGGCCGTGCATACGTCAGCTGCAGTTCGTGGTGTGAGCATCTCGAGGATGTTTACTAAGTGAGTTGTTACACACCTGCATGCCGGTAATGACTGAAATAAAGAGTCCTTTTCCCACCTTGTGACTTAGCGTTGTACAAATGACGAGATTTTAATAATTTGGTGGCAGAAGCATAAGTGACCACAATAATTTAATGAACTAACACAGTTGGACTGTATACACACTTGCATGATATAAATAATAATAAATGATTATGAATGTTAATAAATTATTACCAATAAAAATGAATAATAATAAAGACAAGTACGGTTTTGTATGCATTATCTTGTTGGAATTTGAATTTGGCGCCAATTTCTTCTGGAGGGTTGGGTTAGTGGACGTAGCCCAATTGACCTATTTTCCCGCCAAAATTCAAAATTCCCGCCATTTTTTCTGGGGGTTAGTTTAGTGGAGGTAGCCCGATTGGCCTATTTTCCCGCCAAATCCGCCATCTTGGATGACGACATGCACTGTTGACAAGACTACATACCGCCATTTTGGATGACGTCAGCGCCGCCATCTTGAATTAATTTAGCAACAATGCAGCGTGTCGTCGTACAAACTTAGTCCCACTACCGCTATGTACACCCGCACTTTCGATCTGTTAATACACACACCGCCATCACCGTCTATGTTCAGCATCATCGTATTTCTGCAGAATACCACTTTATTTGGAAACAATATCATTTTTAAAGCGTGTGTAGTTTTTTTTAAACATGAGTATCGTTAGTGATACTAGAGTGTGCCTACAGAACTAAGACATGGTCATTGCGATTGTGTCTTTAACAGCTGGTCGCTTACAAGACGATTACGTATCTCTTCCTTAGACACACTGTTACCACTCACAAGAAAAACAAGTGAGGCATGTCCACCCATCACGGATTTTCGCTCAGTATTATTTAGTCACATCAGCATACAGTTATTGACGACGTATTCTGCTTAGTAGGGGATGTGTGATGAATTCACTGTGATCGGCTCACTTACAACGTTTGTGTTGGGGTGTAAGTTACTATGGTTATTGTTCTGACATGTACAAAGAAAATGACTCTCCAGTCATAAGGGGGTATGGATTTGATGAGGGAGACTGCGATTTTATTGCGATGATAGCTTTAAGGGGGATGAAGGATTTTATATGGAAAATAATGTCCAGTCATAAGAAGGATATAGATACTCATATTTCCAGAGCCAAAGCCGTCAGGAGGAGGTATGTCAGATACCTTGCTCATTAAATGTGATTTGAGACTTTCTCGGCGTATTCCATTCGTGAAATCTTCTCGGGTGATCAGCCGAGTAAAGGCGTCGTCTTCTCGCAACGTTTCGAAGGGTTTCGTACCCATCATCTTCAAGCGAAGTGTCGAGATGCTGTGCCGTTACTGCATTTGAGCTTCCTCACTTTCGAGGAGAGTGTATGTAATGGAGGGTGTTGTCCTTCTGGACATTTCCTCCTCTATGTTGTGTGGGTAAATGGTCAATTTTTTTGGTACGTCATTTTATGGTGCAGTGTGTTTTGTGTTTCTGTGCTGCCTTTTCGGCTGTTTTAATTTGTAATCATGAATTTAGGTCGTCTGTGTCTGTCCAGTGATGTGTCATACAGTCCCAGGTTTTTGATAAGTCTATTGTCTGATCTGGCCGAATTTTCGTAGAAGCTTTCGGCCAGTTCTTTGAATCGCTCGTGGAGCGTTGGAATTCCCGCAGCTTCGTGTAGGTCAGCAGTGGGGAAGCGGAAGGGAAGGTGTAATGCCCTTTTAAGTGCACGGTTTTGCACTGACTGAAGTTTGCGGAGGTGCCAATCCGCCGCGTATCCCCAGACTGGGCAAGCATACTCCATTATTGGTCTTATTAAAGAACAGTACGTTCTAACTCCTATGTCAGCCGCTAGGGTGCTGTGGGTGTTTAGGATAGGATACAACATTTGCATCCTACCACTAGCTTTCCGGCGCAAGTCCCCGATGTGAGCCCTCCAGGTGAGCCTGGTGTCGAGAGTGACTCCAAGATACCTGGCGGTACGTCGCCCTGGAAGCTCTTGGCCGTTCAGCTTGAGCAGTAGCGGCCGACGGGCGGGAGCCCGCTTGCCCAGTTTGCGGGTGATCATGATGGCTTGGGTTTTCGTTTCGTTGAGGGTGATGCGCCACTTTTTAGCCCAGCGGCCGGTCTCGTCCAGCGCTGTTTGCAATCTTCGCGTAACCCTGTCTCTGTTCGGGTTACGCGTGAAGAACGCTGTGTCGTCGGCATACTGAGCAGTGTGCACCAGCGGTACGGTCGGGAGGTCGGCAGTGTACAGGTTGTACAGTACCGGGCCCAGTACCGACCCCTGGGGCACGCCTGTCCTGATGCGCCGCTTCGTGGAGAGCGACGACTCGATCCTAACGGAGAAGGTCCTTTTGGAGAGATAGCTCGCGAGTAGCTTCACTATCGGACCTGGGAAGCCTTGGGAGTATAGCTTGTAGAGAAACCCGGTGTGCCAGACAGAGTCAAAGGCTGCGGCTACCTCAAGTAGCACTACCCCGCAGTAACTTTTGCGATTGAAGCTTTCGGTAGCTGCTTCGACGACCCTCATTAGTTGCTGGGGCGCGGAGTGTTCCTGCCGGAAACCGAACTGAAAGTCCGGCAGGATTTGTTGTATGCTGACATGGTCGAGAATGGGGATAAGTAGCAGGCGTTCGTAAATTTTGCTAAGGGTTGGCAAAAGGCTGATTGGTCGGTGGTTCTGCGGGATAACCGGGTATTTACCGGGTTTCGCGATCGCGACGACTTCTGCGTGTTTCCAGCACCTTGGAAACTTGCGGGAACGCGTGATCTCGTTGAAGATATTTGCGATGTGGGCTACGGCATGGGGTGGGAGGTGTTTCACTACTACGTTGTTGAGCTGGTCGTGGCCTGGGGCTCTTTTGTTAGGTAGCGACCTGATTACTCGGTTCACGTCGTCGGGTGTGAAGAGCGGTGTGTTTTCTTCGTCGTCGTCGGCGTCGTCCGCCGCAAGGAATGTGGCGAGCTGACGTCGAACGACGGCTTCATGGTCCCTGTCCTGCGCCTCTGCGGGGCGGAACTGTTTTTCAAAGGCATCTGCTAGGGCATTTGCCTTATCTGTGGTGCTAAAGACAAGTCCGCGCTCGCCGTGCAGAGGTGGCAGTCTGGCGCGTCTTTTGGTGATCTGTTTGGTCGCCTGCCAGAGGCTATTGTCGTCCACGCGGAGAGCCGAGAGCCGCGCCGACCATTGCTGGTTGCGGTGCTCAGTGAGCGCGACCTTCAGCTCTCTTTGTAGGCGGTTCAGTAGCCTCCTAGTTACGGGGTTCCTTGTGAGCTTCCATTCTTTGGCGATCCTGTTTTTGTTCCTAATTTGGGCAAGCAGGTGCGGCGGGAGTTGCTTAACAGGGGGAGGGCCGGCCGGTGGCTGTGGCGTGGCCTCCTTTGCTGCTTGCAGGATCGTGCTGGTGAAATCTTTGAGCGCTTGTTCTGCAGAATCTGCGGTTGGAGGCGGGGCCTGGGCAATTGCTGAAGTTACGTCAACTTTGAATTGTTCCCAGTTAGTGCGCTTGTATGAGATGTGTTGTTGCTGGAGAGGTACCCAGTCTCCTACGTCGACCTCGAGAATCACGGGATTGTGATCGGAAGACATTCGGTTAACCGATTGCGCGGTCACAAATCCCGTTATTCTTTTAGTGAGCGCTATGTCGAGGACGTCCGCCCTCCCCCCGTTTCTGGGGAAGTGGGTGGGCTCCTCCGGACCCCATATGTGAAAGTGGTGGGTGCGCGCGAGTCGTTGCAGTTGACGACCAGCTCTGTTTGCGTTTCGCGAGTGCCAGTCTGCATGTTTGGCGTTCAGGTCACCGCCAATGAAGAGTTTTCCTCTGATTTGGCCTAGGGCTGCTATGTCGTCCTCTTCCAGAGTGTAGGAGGGAGGGCGATATGCTGCAACGACAGTGAGGGGCCCTGTGACAGTGGCAATCTCTATTGCCGCTGTTTCTATTTGCCTAGTTGCTGGTGGGTGGACCTGATGGTGGGGGATTCCGCGTTTGACGTATGTTGCTACCCCGCCTCCGGCGGTGGGCCGGTCGGTCCTGTAGCAGTTGTAGTTGGGTACCGACACCCTTACACCCGGTTTAAGGTGTGTCTCGGCCACCATACATACGTCTATGTTTTCATCGCGTAGGAACTCGCGGAACTCGTTTTGTCCGACGATGCCGTTTGCGTTGAAGACGCACATTTTAAGTCCTTGGATGTGGGGTCGTCTATCCATCACTGAAGGGAGGATGTCTCTGCTGTGGTCGCATTGTTATGCGACCCTTGGAGCACCAAATTAATGGCGGTTAGGATTTGGGCGTTCTGTTGCCTGATTTCGTGGAGCAGTTGCGTTAGGAGGCCTAACGTTTGCTCCACGACTCCTGGGGGCCGTAGGGCATTTGCACTCTCATCAGAAGTGCTGGGCTGAGGGCCTTTTGATGTGCACTCAGCTGCCGCTACTGGCCGCTGACTGGACTTGGGACTATGAGGGGGGGAGGCTTCCCTGGACGTTTCTCCGTTAGCGGGGAACGGCTGCTGGGCTAACTGTGTAGTAGGAGTCGTTTGTTGACTCCTGTCAGTGCCTGCCACACTCGCGTAGCTTGCGCCACCTCGCGGTCTCGATCGGGTAGTTGGACGTGGTTGGCGCGGTTGTGGATTCGCCGGCGCTCTCGGGTTTGTAGGACCGGCGCCACGGTTGGTTTTTGGTGTGGCGTGGGTCTTGGTCCCTTGTGCGCGTAGACGGTACCCTTTCTGTACACGGCAGCCTTGGTAGAAGGCGCCGTGTCCGGATTCACCGCATAGGGCGCACTTGCTCTTAGGGTCTCCTCTCTGTAAGGAGCACTCGGAGGTTGGGTGCCCTTCTGCGCATTTCATGCATCGGGTGGGCATGTCGCAGTGCTTGGCAACGTGCCCTAATCCTTGGCAGTTGTAGCACTGCACATTGCCACTTTTCCTGCGTAGAGGTTCGACTGTGACTGGCACTGACAGGACGTGTGTGACGTGTTTCTGTCTGTTTTGCGGAGTGTCAGGAAGGTTGACTTGATACAGTGGCCATTTGTTGCCACTGTAGACTTCCTTCATGTGGGTGACGCTGTTGACTTCGAAGCCCTGCCTCTGCAGGTCCTTCTTGATGGCGTCAGTGCCCACTTTGCGGGGTAAGTCCCTTAGTACTAGCTTCATTAGACGTTGTTTGGCTGTGGGGAAGGTGTAATGGGGGACTTTGTGTTCAGAGAGCAGGGCCTTCACAGCGGTGTAATCGTCCAGCTCTCTGAACATAAGTTTGATTTTGTCCCCTCCAGCGGACTCCAGAGGGAATGAAGCTCCTCGTAGTTTTTGTCGAATTCTGCGATAATTGGGGGGAGTCTGTGTCTAGGTGTGTGTATGTGCTGTGGCGCATCACTGCTCCCGGGTACCGCTTCGTCCTCGTCGGACAGTGGCAAGAACTTATTACTAGTAGAGGCAATGCCTCTCGCTTGCTGGGGGGTGGGTGGGCGGGCGGTTTTCCGCGCTTTTTGAAACCCATCCCCGTCGGTGCCGGGTGTTTGAGGCTCGGTTGTGTCTCTGGACTCGTCGATGACGAGGGGGCGGTCCGCTTCGTCTCCGCTCCCTGAGGGGGAGGGAGTACGTGACTTGGTGGTGGGTGGTGGGATTGATACTGCTTTCTTTGTTGGCTTGCGCCTGACTGTAGTTCTGTGTTTTCTCGCACTTTTGACTACGTCTTTGATGCGTTTGGAGGGGGCAGATGGGTGTGGCGTCTTTGTTTGTTCGGGAGGAGAGGGTTTAGGGGCAGGAGCAGTCTTTTTGGGTTGGGCTATAGGTAGGGGCTTGGGGAGGATACTGACTGGGAGATGCCTTTTTTGTGCAGGGGTGAGGTGCTATGCCAGCGCTTGTGCCTGCCCTGTGGTGATCATCAGGGTGGCCATGGACATCCTACCGCTGGTAGGTGGGAGAGATGAGCTTCTTTTAGTTGTGTACTCCCCGTTTGCATGTCGCACACAGGTAAGGGAAGCAAAGTCGATGGCTGCCGTGGGGCTACCAGTCGCCGCCTTAGTTGCCGACACCGTTAGGTTTCCGGCGGCAGAACCTGGTCCTATCACGTTAACAGGCGCGCTGCTGGCGGCGTCGATGTCGTCTCCTCGATGTCGCGGGCCGCTTTTCCGGGCGGTTCGGGTACTTCTGCTGCCGCAGAGCCATGCTCTGCTCCCCCGAGTGTTAGGGACTCTGCAGGTCAGGGCCTGGTCACTGGCCAGTGTCCCGCGCCTGCCAGTTTGTTAGGGCCAAGCACAGCCGCCGGAAACCTAACGGCGTCGGCAACGAAGGCGGCGTCTGGCATACCCAAGGCAGCCCTCGACTTTGCTTCCACTTCCGCCCCCAACGAGATCAATAGGGCGCCTAACGCCGTCAAACAACAAACCAGCACTACGTCCTTCATTGTCAGTATGAGCAGCGCCACTAATTCCCCCAATTCAGACGTTGACAGATTACTACTAGAAAACGCATAGAATAACCTCCTCCCTTATCTTGCGTCCCGCAGGCGTGAAAAAGGGAATCGTCTCCCAGTAAAAATTCTTCCGAAACCCTCCTCCAAAGCCCAACCCAAACCAACCCGGAAAACCACCCCCAACCTCAAATCCACCCTCCCACCTTCCCCTAAAGTTAAACTTTCCAGGACCCAGAAAAAGAACCGAGGCAGGCGTAAAAACCTCGTAAAGCGACTCAAAGCTTCCAGCCAATCTCCGGAAGCTGAGAACAAACAAAAGGAAGACGATTCCGAATCAGACAGCCCTCTGGTTATCGATGAGTCCAGGCAGGAGCAGGAAAACGAGATCGGGGAAACCGCTACTAGCGGTGAAGGTGACGGCTTTCAACTAGCCAGAAAAACCATCCGCCAACCCACACCCCCGCCGGCCACGGAGGCGGCACCAACATCTAACCGTTTTTCCGCCATAGACGACGAACCCACGACCAATGATGCGCCACCCCAACCACCAGTGGGCTCGCAGAAACGAGCATACCTCCCCCCAATCGTCGCTGAATTTGACAAGGATTACAAAGAGCTCTATGATCTAGTGAAGAGCTCAGTAGGTGATAGATTCAAAGCCAAACCGGCAGGGGGCGACAAAATAAAGCTCACCCTCCACTCCATGGATGAATACATGGCGGTAAAACAACTCCTGAGTGATAAGAAAATTCCGCACTACACTTTCCCGACCGAAAGGATCAGGAACCTAAATATAGTTATCCGCGACCTACGGCGCAAACTATCGCCCTCAGCGATAAAAGAAGACCTGATCCGACAAAATTTCGATGTTAAGACAGTCACACAAATGAAACCACCTGGTTCTAATAACAAGTGGCCCCTCTACCTCGCCGTAATGCCAGACATACCGATAAACAAAAAGCCTATGAGGAGTGTCCTGCAGATACCCATAACCACCGAGTTGTTAAAAAAGAATAATCGGTCTCAACAATGCTTTAGGTGCCAGGGACTGGGACATGTGGCCTCACACTGCGACATGCCTGTACGATGCAGGAAGTGTGCGGAGGGACATGACTCCAGGACCTGTTAAATTAAAATAGAAGACCCAAGAATAAAGTGTGCGCTATGCGGCGAAGGGCACACCGCCAGCTACCTGGGATGCAGGGTTCATAAGAACTACGCCCAACGCTATCGAGGCACGAATGCACCCCCAAACAAACCCCAAGCTAAACCCCCAAACCGACCTGAAATCACAAGACGAGATAGGCCGCCCTACAGAGGCAAATCCCGGGAGGTGACGACCGCCCCGACGTTCGCAAACATCGCGGCCGACACTGAGGCGCGCGGTAGCGCCCCTCTGCCGGCCGAGATGGGACCGGAATCTTGCGGCCGACGCTCCCCGGAAACAACCTAGGCCACTCCTCTCCTTGACCAGATCCCTGACGACGGAGAATGCCCTAGGGAAGTCCTAACCCCTGCCCCAAAGACCAGTCTGCGGCGGGCAGAGGGCGCGGACCGTCAGACCGCTGGCAGACATCCTGTCACTCAAAGTCTGAGCGAAGCTGCGCCCTCGCCCTCCACAGACGATCCTGTGCTGGGAGTCATGTCCCAAACTCTGAATCTTCTCGCGCAGATGATGCGGGATGAGGACGACAGTCCCGCACTAGCACAAATCAGAGGCAAGCTCCTAATAGGAGGAGACCTCAATGCAAAACACGCAGACTGGCATTCTAGACTCACGACCAGAGCCGGTCGTCAACTGCAACGACTCGCGCGAGACCACCAGTTCGACGTCTGGGGCCCAGAAGAGCCGACACACTTCCCGAAAAACGGAGGCCGGCCAGACGTCCTTGACATAGGTCTCACAAGGAGAATAACAGGCTTCGTGACTGCGAGAACAATAAATAGAATGTCCTCCGATCACAACCCAGTTATAATCGAGGTCGACGTGGGAGAAAGGGTAGCTCTCCCACAACACCAGGTGTCGTATAAGCACACGAACTGGGAGCACTTTCAGGTAAATGTCGCTTCTGAAATAGCTCGCGCCCCGCCTCCAACTGCAGATACTGCAGAACAGGCGCTTAAAGACCTCACCAACACGATCCTGCAGGCTGCTGAGGAGGCCACACCCCGGCAGCGGGAAGGCCCGCCTCCTCAAATACAACTCCCAGAGCACCTGCTTGCGCAAATTAGGCACAAAAGCAGGGTCGCAAAAGAATGGAAAATAACAAGAAATCCGGCAACTAGGAGGCTGCTCAACCGTCTACAGAGAGAGTTGAAAGTAGCACTCAATGAGCACCGCAACCAGCAATGGTCTGCCCGCCTATCAGCCCTCAAAGTAGACGACAACAGCCTATAGCAAGCTACCAAGCAATTCACACGTACACGCGCGCGTATGCCACCTCTGCACGGCGAGCGTGGAAGCCTTGTCTTCAGCCCTGTCGACAAGGCCAACGCGCTCGCCGACTCGTTCGAACAACAGTTTCAACCAGCAGAGGCGCAGGACGAGGACCACGAAATCATAGTCCGTCAGCAGCTTGCAGTATTCCTTGCAGCTGAAGACGACGAGAATGAACACACTCCACTTTTCGCCCCAGAAGACGTGGCAAAAGTCATTAGGTCCCTGCCCAACAAAAAGGCCCCAGGCCACGACCGGCTCACAAACCAGTTAGTTAAGAACCTCCCGCCACTGGCAATCACACACATCGCGAACGTCTTCAACGAGATTACTCGATCCCGCGAGTTTCCAGCATGCTGGAAACACGCGGAGGTGGTCGCGATAGCTAAACCCGGTAAGGACCCATTATTCCCACAGCACTACAGACCGATTAGTCTTCTGCCCACTCTCAGTAAAATCTACGAGCGCCTCCTAGTCACACCTATTGAGCAACACATCTCCAGAGAGCAAGTTCTGCCTGATTTCCAGTTTGGATTCAGGCAGAAACACTCCGCCCCCCAACAGATCATGAGAGTTGTTGAAGCAGCCACCGAGGCCTTCAACCGCAGAAGCTACTGTGGGATAGTGCTACTTGATGTAGCCAAGGCCTTCGATTCCGTATGGCACAATGGGTTATTGTACAAACTATACACACAAGGCTTTCCCGGGACGATAGTAAAGCTACTGAAAAGCTATCTCTCGAATAGGACATTTTCCGTCAGGGTTGACAACTCCCTGTCAACAAAAAGACGCATACGTGCAGAGGTGCCCCAGGGATCGGTGCTAGGGCCTGTCCTGTACAGCCTGTACACGGCCGACACACCCACGTCACCCCTGGTGCACACTGCACAATATGCAGATGATACAGCATTTTTCACCCGCAACCCAAACAGGGATCTGGTCACAAGACGCCTCCAAAGAGTTCTCAACGCCACAGAGGAATGGTCCAAAAGGTGGCGAATCACAATTAACAGCGGGAAAACCCAGGCAATTGTGATTACGCGCCGATTAGGACCGCGAGGACCACGCAGGCGACCACCCTTAAATCTAAGACTAAACGGCCAAGAACTGCCTTGGCGAAACACCGCAAAGTATCTAGGGGTGACCCTAGATAAGAGGCTGACATGGCAGGCGCACATCGATGACCTGCGCAGCCGAGCCAGCGCTCGCTTGAGCGTACTATACCCAGTCCTTAATACCAGTAGCGCGCTAACAGCAGACCTAGGAGTACGCGTATACTGCACCCTCATACGCCCCATAATGGAATACGCGTGCCCAGTATGGGGCTATGCGGCCAAGACGCACGTACTCAAACTCCAAAGGGTTCAAAATAGGGCCCTCAAACGAGCCTTACACCTCCCCTCCCGATTCCCCACAGACGACCTACAAGCGTCTGCGGACGTAATTCGACTACAACAACGTTTTGCTGACCTGGCTAAAGCGTTCTACGAAACAGCCAGCAGGTCAACAAACCCCGTCATTAACTCACTGGGTCAATATGACCCCACCATCAAGCGTCACAAAACTCCCAGGTCAATATTCTTTGACTGAACACACACTCGCCCACCATCACATCACCCTCTCTCAGCCCCCATCAACTCGCCAACATCATCACCCAAAAACCGCCATAGATCAGGCAGTACAAGTTTAAGTAGCAAATACGCACATAAACACACAAGACATACCGCAAAAGTAAAGACACAACACAACAATCACACATTCCCAATTCGAAGTAAATGTCCAAGGACAAAAACTTCACCACTAGTCACCCTGAAGGCCAGGGTACAAAAGGTGCGAGCAGCATCTCCTCGACTCGCTGAGTGGCAGTCAAGGGTTGAGCTTGCTCCTCTTACTCGCTTACTGTCAGCCATAGGCCCCCGCTTGCACGGGTGACAATCCAGGTGCTTCTTCGGCTTCGCTTTTATTAAAGCGTTGACGGGTGCACACGTCGAAGCGCAGCACGGTCAGGCTGCACGATGAGCAAATTGTCGTGTGCGGTTTCAATCTGCGGTGACGATTCGGGGTCCCAGCAGCTCGCTGCTGGTGGCGTCGATGTCGTCTCCTCGATGTCGCGGGCCGCTTTTCCGGGCGGTTCGGGTACTTCTGCTGCCGCAGAGCCATGCTCTGCTCCCCCTAGTGTTAGGGACTCTGCAGGTCAGGGCCTGGTCACTGGCCAGTGTCCCGCGCCTGCCAGTTTGTTAGGGCCAAGCACAGCCGCCGGAAACCTAACGGTGTCGGCAACGAAGGCGGCGTCTGGCATACCCAAGGCAGCCCTCGACTTTGCTTCCAATTCCGCCCCCAACGAGATCAATAGGGCGCCTAACGCCGTCAAACAACAAACCAGCACTACGTCCTTCATTGTCAGTATGAGCAGCGCCACTAATTCCCCCAATTCAGACGTTGACAGACTACTACTAGAAAACGCACAGAATAACCTCCTCCCTTATCTTGCGTCCCGCAGGCGCGAAAAAGGGAATCGTCTCCCAGTAAAAATTCTTCCGAAACCCTCCTCCAAAGCCCAACCCAAACCAACCCGGAAAACCACTCCCAACCTCAAATCCACCCTCCAACCTTCCCCTAAAGTTAAACTTTCCAGGACCCAGAAAAAGAACCGAGGCAGGCGTAAAAACCTCGTAAAGCGACTCAAAGCTTCCAGCCAATCTCCGGAAGCTGAGAACAAACAAAAGGAAGACGATTCCGAATCAGATAGCCCTCTGGTTATCGATGAGTCCAGGCAGGAGCAGGAAAACGAGATCGGGGAAACCGCTACTAGCGGTGAAGGTGACGGCTTTCAACTAGCCAGAAAAACCATCCGCCAACCCACACCCCCGCCGGCCACGGAGGCGGCACCAACATCAAACCGTTTTTCCGCCATTGACGATGAACCCACGACCATTGATGCGCCACCCCAACAACCAGTGGGCTCGCAGAAACGAGCATACCTCCCCCCAATCGTCGCTGAATTTGATAGGGACTACAAAGAGCTTTATGATCTAGTGAAGAGCTCAGTAGGTGATAGATTCAAAGCCAAACCGGCAGGGGGCGACAAAATAAAGCTCACCCTCCACTCCATGGACGAATACATGGCGGTAAAACAACTCCTGAGTGATAAGAAAATACCGCACTACACTTTCCCGACTGAACGGATCAGGAACTTAAATATAGTAATACGCGACCTACCGCGCAAACTGTCGCCCACAGCAATAAAAGAAGACCTGATCCGTCAAAATTTCGATGTTAAGACGGTCACACAAATGAAACCACCTGGTTCTAACACCAAGTGGCCCCTATACCTCGCCGTAATGCCAGACACACCGATAAACAAAAAGCCTATGAGGAGTGTCCTGCAAATACCTGTAACGACCGAGCTACTGAAAAAGAAAAATCGGTCACAACAATGTTTTAGGTGTCAGGGACTGGGATATGTGGCCTCACACTGTGACATGCCTGTACGATGCAGGAAGTGTGCGGAGGGACATGACTCCAGGACCTGTCAAATTAAAATAGACGACCCAAGAATAAAGTGTGCGCTATGCGGCGAAGGGCACACCGCCAGCTACCTGGGATGCAGGGTTCATAAGAACTACGCCCAACGCTACCGAGGCACGAATGCACCTCCAAACAAACCACAAGCTAAACCCCCAAACCGACCTGAAATCACAAGACGAGATAGGCCGGCCTACAGAAGCAAATCCCTGGAGGTGACGGCCGCCGCGACGTTCGCAAACATCGCGGCCGACACTGAGGCGCGCAGTAGTGCCCCTCTGGCGGCCGCGGTGGGACCGGAATCTTGCGGCCGACGCTCCCCGGAAACAACCCAGGACACTCCTCCCCCTGACCAGATCCCTAACGACGGAGAATGCCCTAGGGAAGTCCTAACCCTTGCCCCAAAGACCAGTTTGCGGCGGGTGGAGGGCGCGGGCTGTCAGACCGATGGCAGACATCCTGTCACCCAAAGTCTGAGCGAAGCTGCCCCCTGCCTGCCACAGACGATCCTGTGCTGGGAGTCATGTCCCAAACTCTGAATCTTCTCGCACAGATGATGCGGAAAATTCAGCAGCAAAATGCACAGATCCTCGCCGCCCTACAAGCAGCAGTTAAGCAGTCGCATCCCTCAGCGACTTCCCAAGTAACAACAACAGCCAAACATGGATAGACGCCCCCATATTCAAGGTCTGAAAATGTGCGTCTTTAACGCAGACGGCATCTTCAACCAAGTCATGGAGTTCCGAGAGCTCATGAAGGAGCTTAACATCGACGTTTGCATGATGTCCGAAACACACCTAAAACCGGGAGTAAAAGCGGCAGTCCCAAACTATAACAGTTACAGACGTGACAGGCCAACCGCAGGAGGCGGGGTGGCCATATACGTAAAGAGAGGGATCCCCCATCACCAGATATTCCCCCCAGCTACCCGCTCGTTAGAAACGGTTGCTGTGGAAATAGCCACAGTTACAGCCCCCTCACAGTCGTTGCAGCTTACCGCCAACCGACCCCAACCTTAGATGAGGACGACATTCCCGCACTTGCACAAATCAGAGGCAAGCTCCTAATAGGAGGAGACCTCAATGCAAAACATGCAGACTGGCATTCTAGAGTCACGACCAGAGCCGGTCGTCAACTGCAACGACTCTCGCGAGACCACCAGTTCGACGTCTGGGGCCCAGAAGAGCCGACACACTTCGCTAAAAACGGAGGCCGGCCAGACGTCCTCGACATAGCTCTCACAAGGAGAATAACAGGCTTCGTGACTGCGAGAACAATAAATAGAATGTCCTCCGATCACAACCCAGTTATAATCGAGGTCGACGTGGGAGAAAGGGTAGCTCTCCCACAACACCAGGTGTCGTATAAGCACACGAACTGGGAGCACTTTCAGGTAAATGTCGCTTCTGAAATAGCTCGCGCCCCGCCTCCAACTGCAGATACTGCAGAACAGGCGCTTAAAGACCTCACCAACACGATCCTGCAGGCTGCTGAGGAGGCCACACCCCGGCAGCGGGAAGGCCCGCCTCCTCAAATACAACTCCCAGAGCACCTGCTTGCGCAAATTAGGCACAAAAGCAGGGTCGCAAAAGAATGGAAAATAACAAGAAATCCGGCAACTAGGAGGCTGCTCAACCGTCTACAGAGAGAGCTGAAAGTAGCACTCAATGAGCACCGCAACCAGCAATGGTCTGCCCGCCTATCAGCCCTCAAAGTAGACGACAACAGCCTATGGCAAGCTACCAAGCAATTTACACGAACACACGCGCGTATGCCGCCTCTACACGGCGAGCGTGGAAGCCTTGTCTTCAGCCCTGTAGACAAGGCCAATGCGCTCGCCGACTCTTTCGAACAACAGTTCCAACCAGCAGAGGCGCAGGACGAGGACCACGAAAACACAGTCCGTCAGCAGCTTGCAGTATTCCTTGCAGCTGAAGACGACGAGAATGAAAACACTCCACTTTTCGCCCCAGAAGACGTGGCAAAAGTCATTAGGTCCCTGCCCAACAAAAAGGCCCCAGGCCACGACCGGCTCACAAACCAGTTAGTTAAGCACCTCCCGCCAATGGCAATCACACACATCGCGAACGTCTTCAACGAGATTACTCGATCCCGCGAGTTCCCAGCGTGCTGGAAACACGCCGAGGTGGTCGCGATAGCTAAACCCGGTAAGGACCCATTATTCCCACAGCACTACAGGCCGATTAGTCTTCTGCCCACTCTCAGTAAAATCTACGAGCGCCTCCTAGTCACACCTATTGAGCAACACATCTCCAGAGAGCAAGTTCTGCCTGATTTCCAGTTCGGATTCAGGCAGAAACACTCCGCCCCCCAACAAATCATGAGAGTCGTTGAAGCAGCCACCGAGGCCTTCAACCGCAGAAGCTACTGTGGGATAGTGCTACTTGATGTAGCCAAAGCCTTCGATTCCGTATGGCACAATGGGTTATCGTACAAACTATACACACAAGGCTTCCCCGGGACGATAGTAAAGCTACTGAAAAGCTATCTCTCGAATAGGACATTTTCCGTCAGGGTTGACAACTCCCTGTCGACAAAAAGACGCATACGTGCAGGGGTGCCCCAGGGATCGGTGCTAGGGTCTGTCCTGTACAGCCTGTACACGGCAGACACACCCACCTCACCCCTGGTGCACACTGCACAATACGCGGATGATACTGCATTTTTCACCCGCAACCCAAACAGGGATCTGGTCACAAGACGCCTCCAAAGAGTTCTCCACGCCACAGAGGAATGGTATAAAAGGTGGCGCATCACAATTAACAGCGGCAAGACCCAGGCAATGATGATTACGCGCCGTTTAGGACCGCGAGGACCTCGCAGGAGACCACCCTTAAATCTAAGACTAAACGGCCAAGAACTACCCTGGCGTAACACCGCAAAGTATCTAGGGGTGACCCTAGATAAGAGGCTGACATGGCAGGCGCAAATCGACGACCTGCGCCGCCGAGCCAGCGCTCGCTTGAGCGTACTATACCCGGTCCTTAATACTGGTAGTGGGCTCACAGCAGACCTAGGAGTACGCATCTACTGCACCCTCATACGCCCCATAATGGAATACGCCTGCCCAGTATGGGGCTATGCGGCCAAGACGCACGTACTCAAACTCCAAAGGGTACAAAATAGGGCCCTCAAACGAGCCTTACACCTCCCCTCCCGATTCCCCACAGACGACCTTCACGCGTCTGCGGACGTAGTACGACTACAACAACGTTTTGTTGACCTAGCTAAAGCATTCTACGAAACAGCCAGCAGGTCAACAAACCCCGTCATTAACTCACTGGGTCAATATGACCCCACCATCAAGCGCCATAAAACACCCAGGTCAATATTCTTTGACTGAACACACACCCGCCCTCCATCACATCACCCTCTCCCACCCCCATCAATTCACCATCATCATCATCACCCACAAATCGCCACAGATCAGGCAGCACAAGTTAAAGTAGCAAACATGCACATAACCACACAAGACATACTACAAAAGTAAAGACACAACAAAACAACCACACATTTCCCAATTGAAGTAAATGTCTGAGGACAAAAACTTCACCTCTAGTCACCCTCAAAGTCAGGGTACAAAAATGTGCGAGCGGCAGCATCTCCTCGACTCGCTGAGTGGCAGTCAAGGGTTGAGCTTGCTCCTCTGACTCGCGCACTGTCAGTCATAGGCCCCCGCTTGTACGGGTGACACACCAGGGGAATCTACGGCTTTGCTTTTATTAAAGCATCGGCGGGCCCCAGTGAAGGTCTGCAGTAAGGTCTTACGGCGGGCAGGATATTTTTGGAGACGCCCGACAGCAGAATTGTCGTGTTTCCTCTTTCAACTGCGGGATGTCGAGTTCCAGTGGTGCTTTGGGGTCGAAGCGGTCAACCGCTGTCGACAAAAAGCGCGTCTTGTTGTTGCCGCGGGCCGCGTCGTCGGCCGTCTCGAGTACTTCGGCTGCCGCAGAGCTAGGCTCTGCCCCCCCCCCCCCCCCCCCCCAAGGTTAGGGAAAATGTGGGCCAGGACCTGGGAGCCGGCCGCGGAACCGCTGAGAAGGTTTCCGCCGCCGCCGATCAGACCTCCGCGTCCACAAATACAGTAGGGCCAGCAATGCAGCCGGGATACCTAACGGTGCCAACGAAGGCTGTAACTGGCACCCCCCTGGCAGCAGCCCCACTTTCCGCCCCGGACATGGCAAGAAACACACAAAATAACGCAGTCATACACAGTACGCCGACAACAAAATATATTGTCAGTACTTGCAATCCTGCCCCTCCTAACCTTGTCCTATCTCCGCTCCTGCTTGCCCACGCCACCGGCACACTTCCCGAATTTCTCACGTCTATGAAGAATGGCAAGCAGATGCCCCGTCTGCCGACAAAAATCCTCCCCAAACCCACCCCCTCGTCTCAGTCTTCCACCCGCTCCAAATACCTTAAATCCCCCCCACTCAAGTCCACCACATCCAACCAGCGGCGTGCAAGGAAGGACAAGAAGGAGAAGCACTCCAAGGGGAAGAAAATATCCACCACCCCCACCCCAACCGCTTCCACACCCTCTGAGGAGCCAGCGCCCCCGACAGCACCTGTCGTCGCACTGGGAGGGGACCAGGAAACACCGGTACTGGAAGGGAACCACGTAACCGGGCAGGATGCGGATGGTTTCGTGCTGGCGAAGAAAACGTTTCGCCAGCCGAAGCTTCCGCCGGCCCGGGGAGTGGAATCCACCCCGAACAGATTCCAGGCGGTTGCTGATGAGCCAGAGGCAACAGAAAAAACAACACAAACGCAGAACCAAGTCGCCCACCACCTCCCCCGGATTGTAGCAGAGTTCGCACAAAGCTACGAAGAGCTTTTCGAGCTGTTGAAGGCAGAAATCGGGGGAGGCAGTTTCCAGGCAAAACCTGCTGGTGGAGACAAAATCAAAATCACACTGCACACACTCGAAAACTACACAACAGTCAAAACACTTTTCACAAATAAAAACATACCACACTACACGTTCCCCACAACAAAAACAAGGAACAGAAACATCGTGATACGAGACCTGCCAAGACGAGTGTCCCCCCAGGCAATCAAAACAGATTTGACTGCCCAGGGGTACGTCGTCAAGGCGGTCCAACAGATGGGCAACATAAACAGTAAGTGGCCACTATACCAGGCCACACTCCCGGACATCCCCCAGAACAAGAGGGAGATAAAGATGGTTCTGGCAGTGCCTGTCACCACCGAACCGCTGCGCCGTAAAAACAAGACGGTGCAGTGCTTCAGGTGTCAGGGCCTTAACCACATCGCTGCCTACTGCACCATGCCAGTAAGGTGCAGGAAGTGCGCCGAGGCCCACGACACGAGAACATGCACACTTCACCACACGGACCCACAAATAAGGTGCGCGCTGTGTGGCAAAAACCACACAGCGGGTTACCAAGGTTGTGAGGTCCACAAACGACACACACAACAGGCAAAGGGCGCAAAGGCCGCCCCCCACACACACAAACAAAACACCATAAACCCACCAAGACACACAAGAAAACAAACCATGGCAACACACACGGACAAGGCCTGGGTAAAACCAAGGCCGGACACACCGAGGGCGACTTATGCGGAAGTGGTTTCTCCACCGAGGAACCATGAAAGCGTAGCCCAACCATCACAACACCAGACACTATCACGAGAACAACACCGGGAAACACACAGCAACAACGACCAGGTCCACCATGACGGAGGAAGGCCCAGGGAACCCCACACACACTCTCCCCCCATGGATCAGTTGTTAGGCGTAATGGTGCAGACCATGAACCTCGTCATGGAAATGATGAAGGAATTCAGGGAAGCCCAGAAGCAGAACACACAGATCCTCGTCGCCCTTCAGGCAACAGTCCAGCAGTCGCTCCCCTCTGCGACTTCCTCAGTAGTATCAACACCCCATCATGAATAGATGACCAAATATTCAAGGCCTGACAATGTGCGTCTTTAACGCAGACGGCATTGTTAATCAAGAGGTCGAGTTCCGAGAACTCATGAAGGAGTTCTCCATCGACATATGCATGATGGGGGAAACCCACCTGAAACCGGGAGTGAAAGCGACAGTTCCCAACTACATTAGCTACCGTAAAGACAGGCCAACCCAAGGTGGAGGAGTGGCCATATATGTAAAAAGAGGGATCCCCCACCACCAGGTATTCTTACCAGCTACCAACAAAATCGAAGCAGTGGCGGAGGAAGTAACCACTGCCACTGGACCCCTAACAATTGTTGCAGTCTACCGACCCCCACATGACCAGATAGATGAGGGAGACATAGCTGCTCTAGGGCAAATTGAAGGCAAACTCATAATAGGGGGAGACTTCAATGCCAAACATCCTGATTGGAATTCTAGAGTAACCTCCAGAGCAGGCGCCAAACTGCAACAACTAGCGCGCGCCCACCACTTCGAAACATGGGGTCCAGTCGAGCCCACACATTTTCCGAAAAACGGAAGCAGGCCCGATGTGTTAGACATAGCTCTCACCAGGAGGATCGCAGGGTTCGTGGCCGCAAGGACAATCAACAGAATGTCCTCCGACCACAACCCAGTGATTCTGGAGGTCGATGTGGGAGAATGGGTAGCACTCCCACGGTACCAGACGTCGTACAAACGAACAGACTGGGAGCGATACCAAGAAACTGTCGCCTTTGATATCGCTCGCGCTCCGCCACCCACTGCTGAAACAGTAGAACAAGCGCTGCAAGACCTAACAGGCACCATCTTGCAGGCAGCGGAAGAAGCCACCCCTCCACAAAGGGAGGGCCCACCGCCGCAAATACAGCTCCCAGAACACTTGCTAGCTCAAATTCGACACAAGAACAGAGTGGCAAAAGAGTGGAAAATCACCAGAAATCAGGCCACCAGGAGGCTGCTCAATCGTCTACAGAGAGAGCTGAAGGTAGCGCTCAATGAGCACAGAAACCAGCAATGGCAAAACCGCCTCACATCTCTCAAAGTAGACGATCACACACTATGGCAAGCGACCAAACAGTTTACAAAACGACGCGCTAGGATGCCGCCACTGCATGGCGAGCGGGGACTGGTCTACAGCCATGCTGGAAAGGCCAACGCCCTCGCCGACTCCTTTGAGAAGCAGTTCCAAGCGGCAGAACCCCAGGATGAAGAACATGAAGAGGTAGTCAGTCGTCAACTGGCCGTCTTCCTCAATGCTGAGGAGGACCCAGAGGACGAACCCATACTTTTTGCCCCCGAGGACGTGGCAAGAGTAATCAGGTCCCTCCCTACAAAAAAGGCGCCAGGGCACGACAGTGTCACAAACCAGTTAGTCAAAAAACTCCCACCTACAGCGATCACACACCTCGCGAACGTCCTCAACGAGATTACTCGTTCCCGTGTTTTCCCAGCTTGCTGGAAACATGCGGAAGTGGTCGCGATCCACAAACCAGGGAAAGACCCTCTATTCCCGCAGCACTACAGGCCGATTAGCCTCTTGCCAACACTGAGCAAGATCTATGAGCGCCTCCTGCTAAGACCCATACAAGAACACATTACCAGAGAGCAAATTCTGCCGGATTTCCAATTTGGGTTCCGGCAGAACCACTCTGCCCCACAACAGGTCATGAGAATGGTTGAAGCAGCCACAGAGGGCTTCAACCACAGAGGCTACTGCGGGATAGTGCTACTAGACGTAGCCAAAGCCTTTGATTCAGTATGGCATAGAGGGCTACTCTACAAGTTGTACACACAAGGGTTTCCCGGGAGCATAGTTCAGCTCATTAAGAGCTATCTCACGAATAGGACTTTCTCCGTCAAAGTAGAAACTGCCACCTCCACCAGAAGGCGTATTCGTGCTGGGGTGCCACAGGGATCGGTCCTGGGGCCCGTATTGTACAGTTTGTACACTGCGGATACTCCGACGGCCCCCCTGGTGCACACTGCACAGTACGCTGACGATACAGCCTTCTACACGAGAAATGCGAACAAGGACCTGGTCATCCGTAGGCTACAAAAGGTTTTAGATGACACAGAAACTTGGGCCCGTCGCTGGCGCATCACGATCAACTCCGAGAAGACGCAGGCAATGCTGATTACCCGCAGGCTCGGAAGGCGCGAACCTCCTCAACGTCCCCCCCTCCACCTTCACCTAAATGGAATCCAACTCCCCTGGTGCAGAACCGCCAAGTACCTTGGCGTAACCTTGGACTCTCGTCTTACGTGGAAACCCCACATAGACGAGGTCCACAGGAAGGTCTGCGCCAGAATGTCCATTCTATACCCTATCCTGAACACAAACAGCTCCCTTCCCTGCCCAGTAGCAGTAAATGTTTATCAGGCCCTGATCCGGCCAGTAATGGAGTATGCGTGCCCTGTCTGGGGATACGCGGCAAAGCAGCACCTGGACAAACTCCAGAGGCTGCAGAACCGCGCCCTCAGAAGGGCACTGCACCTACCTCTTGGATTCCCCACAGACGACTTGCACGCCGCAGCCGAAATCCCACTCCTGAGAGAACGTTTCCAGGATCTGGCAAGGGCCTTCTATGAGGGTTCTTCCAGATCCGAAATCGCGCTCATCCACTCCCTAGGTCGGTATGACATGTCCCGCGATAAGCATAAGCGCCCTATGACGATCTTCGAAGACTAAGTCGAAGAGAAAATCCCAAAACCCAATCCCTAATCCAGTTCCTTCCCATAAAACACCAATCTTTTCGCCTACCTCAGGCAAGTACTAGACTCACTCACAACAAACATCACAAGTCACAGACACCAAAAAACTATAGAAAAATCACACACACACGTTCACAGGGGAGTAAAAGCCGTAAGGCTACAAACTCCCCCACACACACTTCCCCAAAGAGGGGAAAGTATAAGATGTGAGCAGCAGCAGCAGCATCTCCTCTTCTCCACGATGATCACCCCCTCCCTGACACCCTTAGCAAGGCCAATCACTTTGCCTCCTACCTCTCCGATGTCTTCTCCATCCCCGACGATCCCCAGTTCGATTACTCCCTCTTCCCGGATATCCGCGATCGAACTTGCGAGGTGCCAGGGCTATCAGTGTATTTAACACTCAATTCTTCTAGAATCTACATATGTCCATGATGCTCTAAGCCCCCCCTATTCTAACTCCAACTTTTGCTGTTGCACAAGGATAAAAAAAATACGCGAACTGACTCTAATCAACCCTGCCAGTGGAGTAGAAGAGAGTTTGGCACCTGCAATAATTTAATTTGATAAATAAGTTAATTAAGCGAAGGTTTCATTAACATAGTGAGGAATGATGTGGTTGCTCTACCTATTAACAGAATGAAAGTTCTGTCCAAAATAACAATATGATTTATTAAGACTAAACACAAAATAATAAACAACAACACATGAAACATTAACAATACATCAAATTGGCTCTAATTGGATACTTAAACAAACGCTGTGAATGTGAAGTTGTCCCTAAACTAGATTGTGAGGGTTATGACGAAGTGATATGTGCAGCCAATTCCTAGCAACTCAATTCTTAGAGAAAACACATAGCCAACCCAACATTAATTGCTGCTACCCAAGACAGAACAAAGTTAGAAAAAGACGAACAGGCGCGCTCTGCTGAGCTCTGATTGTCACCTAGGAAAATCCCTATCTGCCGGTGCTGCGGACATACATTACCAAACCAACTTCTTGACTCCCAGGACACGATCTGCCGTACCGGAACCGTTGGCTGGTTGCTTCGACGTCCTCGACCGAAAGGCGAGAGCCAACTACCCACCAGAGCACCCGTACAAAACCGAACACAGAACATGCCCGCCCCCACGACAGTGGCCGTGGTTAAACGTTCCAATCAGCAACTCGAAAACCGGCGGAAAATTCCACTCCATTGCCGGAACGCTACCATTCCACCAATGGAGATTCTTGGCGCCAATTTCTGCGCCGATCTTGCTACGTCACAGAGCTATGCCCTGAGCAAGCCAATCACAGTTACTATTTTGCAGAAAGGGAATTTTCCCGCCACAGCTGCCTAGGTACACAAGTCATTCCCACGCCTCGCTGGTAGCCCGCCAGAAAGTGTTTTCGCTAAGTTTCTGCGAAGTAACGGAACCTCTAGCCCAGCCGCTACTTCTGGCCCTGTGGGTGTGCCTCTTGACAATGTCGGCGTCTGGAAAGCATTCACTCGACCCCCTCACACCTGTCGGCTTATCCTTTCAAAGTCAGACCGAGCCCGCCTGTCACTGGACCACCCGGGTGACGAGAGACGCTGCGTGGGAAGTCCGCGTGTGAAGGAATAGCAACTTTCCACCGCATGCAATTAGAGAGGAGAATCGTAAGATAGAAATATGAGAGGGGGCTCATGCCACCTCTCAAACTGACACCTCTGTCCCTCCCCTCGCTCCTGGTTTCCAGTACTTGGACAACATTACACACACGGAACTCAATGCCCCTATCACTACACAGGATCTCATTGTTACACTCCGCACCAAACGCAACACCGCTCCTGGTCACGATCGTGTCACCTACTGTCACCTTCGTGAAGCTCCTGTCTCTTTCCTCTCCACCCTGGCCAGGCTCTACAATGTAGTCCTGTCCACCGGTTACTACCCCGACCTGTGGAAAACCTCCCGTATCCTCATGTTCCTTAAACCTGGCAAACCGCCGTCCGCTGTCTCCTCCTACCGTCCCATCAGCCTTACCTCGGTCTTCAGCAAGGTCCTGGAATCTATCCTCACCCGTCGCATCCACCAGCATCTCCGCCAGCACCGCCTCCTTCCCGTCACCCAGTGTGGCTTTCGGCCGTCCTTCTCTTCCGACGACCTTCTCCTTCACCTCACTCATCTCCTTTCCGAACAGCTTAATTCCCGCCGCTCCGCAATCTTCCTCTCCCTGGACCTCGAACGTGCATATGACCGCGTATGGCATTCCGGTCTCCTCTTCAAGCTCCAAACCTTCGCCCTTCCCATTAACTACATCCGTCTGATCGGCTCCTTTCTCTCCCGCCGTCCTTCCTATGTCACCATCCATAACACCGATTCCTACACCTTTTTCCCCTCCGCCGGTGTGCCCCAAGGCTCCGTCCTCTCCCCCCTTCTGTACCTGTTGTACACGGCGGACATGCCGCCGCCGTCACCCCCCGTCCACCTTCTCCAGTTTGCCGATGACACCGCCTTCCTTGCCCTTGCCCCCACCCTACAGCGCTCCCAACGCCTTCTCCAATCCCATCTTGACCGGTTCACCGCTTGGTGCAACCAGTGGTTGCTCAAGGTCAATCCTTCCAAAACCCAGGCGATCATTGTAGGCAAAACCACCCCTTCCTTCCGCCTCCTTGATTTCTATCTCACCGTCTATGGCCGTCCCATCGCCCTCACTCCCACCCTTAAGTACCTTGGCGTCACCCTCGATCGTCGCCTCTCCTGGACTCCCCATCTCCAGACAATCCAAGCCAAGGCACGTTCCCGCCTCCGTCTCCTCAAGCTCCTTTCCGGCCGTACGTGGGGTCTGGACCCCTGCACCATCCTCCACACCTATAAATCCCTCATCCGCCCTATCCTTTGTTATGCCCATCCAGCATGGATCTCCGCTCCCCCTACCTTTTATAAATCCCTCCAAATCCTTGAACGCCATGCTCTGCGCCTCGCCTATCGCATCCGTCTCCCCTCCCCCACGCGGATCCTCTACGATCTCATCCCCTTCCCCCACCTCCTCCTTTTCCTTGAAAGGATACGGATCCTGTACACCTCCCGCAAACTCGATCCTCCTCACCCGCTCGTCTCCCCGATCCTCTCCCACCCCCGCCCGCTGCCGCGCCTGTATTCGCACGTCCCACCCGGTCTCCACCTCTCCACCCTCCTTACCCTCTCCCAAGGTGGCTTCCGCCAGCTCCCCCTCCCTGATGATGTCCTTGTCCCCTCCATCTACCCCTCTTATCAAATTTGATCCTCCCCCCCACCTCCTGTGTCCTCTCCTTTAGGCACCCTCCCTCCCTCCCTTCCCTTCCCTCCTCTTTCCTTTCCCCCCTCCCTCCTCCCCTCTCCACTGGGCTTCCCCTCCCCCTTCCTCCCTCCCCCTCTCTCCTTTGCCCATGGCATCTCTGCTCCCCCCTCTCCCATTCCCCTTCCCATTCCTCCTCCTTCACCTCATCTCTTGGCAGGTCCCCGGACTCGTACACGCTCAGTGAACATTCGCGCGCCGGAGATCATCGCCGTCAGTGTTTCGTGTGTGTGCTTTCGTTTGTGTGTAGTGTTGTTCGCCGTCACGCCCCCACCGTTCACGTGCCGTCGCCCTCATCCATGTTCTGTGCATCGTGTCGCCCAGTGTTAGTGATGTTTCTCGTCCAGCGTGAACGGCTACATGTTTTTTCGATTTTTAGTGTCTACATTTTTTTTGCCCACCGTTATTACTGTCTACTCTGTGCCACCTTTATGTACTACTTATTGTAACACTCAAGGCTGAAGAGCGGCGTATTGTGCTGCTGCCAGCCCGCCTTTGTATAAGGTGTTAAAATCACAATAAAGAAAAAAAAAAAAAAAAACAGCATCTCGACACTTCGCTTGAAGATGATGGGTACGAAACCCTTCGAAACGTTGCGAGAAGACGACGCCTTTACTCGGCTGATCACCCGAGAAGATTTCACGGACCTTGCTCATTGTTGAACGCCATCAGACTGTGGCTGCAATCGTAATATTTAATTGTAATTACAGTGGTAAATATGTGGCTTGTTTCCTAGGACGACACTGGTATGCAGGGCCCTTGCAAGCAGCGGGTACAAAGAAAAGTTCCGGCCGGCAGGCAATTTGGTTCTCGCCCACAATTGCAGGGGTAGGTCCTAGCGACGGCACCCTCTGGATAGCTGAATAGCCAACTAATACTCAGTATGTGTTATCAGCCTTTGCGATCGCACGTGTTGCGATATTCTCTGATTTTTATGTGAATGTCTGAGAAGATTCAATATCGATCACTGTCAAGTGTTGGTTCTAGGCGCTCAGTCCGGAACCGTGCGACTGCTACGGTCGCAGGTTCGAATCCTGCCTCGGGCATGGATGTGTGTGATGTCCTTAGGTTAGTTAGGTTTAAGTAGTTCTAAGTTCTAGGGGACTGATGACCACAGATGTTAAGTCCCATAGTGCTCAGAGCCACTTGAACCAAGCCAAGTGTTGGCACTCGATGTATTGGTAACATTCGAATTCGTACCACTCCAGTCATCGCCAGGTGCCCTCCGTAGCTAAGTGGTCCTCTCTGGTGGGCCGAGTCCGGCCGCTGACCTGGTGCAATTGCTGAGACATGCATACATTGTGGCAACTGGTGCTGCCTGACTCTCTGGCCTTTGGCACTGCATGTGGACATTGGGACATGAATGTTTCAGTGACCTCTGACATCTAGCCATAACAACTGCTACTATGGAATGGGAAGAGATTTAAGTGTGTGGTGTTTACTGCTTCTCAATAGAGTCCAGTGGGCTCTGTCTTGCAGCAGAAAGGTGGCAGTGGTATTCATTGTTGTTACTGTCCCATCAATTGGTAGACCCTTCTTCTCCTCCTCCTCCTCTTCCTCCTCCTCTTATGCATTCTTCGTCCTGCTGTAGCTGAGAGGACCAACATAGGGATTATATAGCGCTTTAAAAGCCCAGTCGCAACATCAAGCTCCCTATTGATCAATTTATTATTTCTGATAGTGGTATTGCGAGCACACACAGCCGTTCAACCCACTTGCAGACTGAAACTTTCTGGCAGATTATAACTGTTTTCCGGACCAAGACTCGAACTTGAGACCTTTGCCTTTCGTGGACAAGTGCTCTACCATCTGAGCTACACAAGCACGACTCATGCCCCATCCAAACAGCTTTATTTCTGCCTGTATCTCGTCTCCTACCTTCATATCAGCACACTCTCCGCTGCAGAGTGAAAACCTCTTCGTACCAAATGACCTAACTTTGGCCACGCGGGATAACCGTGCGGTCACAGGCGCCCTGTCACAGTTCACACGGCTCCCCCTGTTGGAGGTTCGAGTCCTCCCTCTGGCATGGGGATGTGTGTTGCCCTTAACGTATGTTAGTTTCAGTTAGATTAAGTTGTGCATAAGCTTAGGGACCGATGACCTCAGCAGTTTAGTCCCACACTCTTACCACCTAACTGTGCCAGTAGCCACTGATAGGACGCAAGGGGGGAAAAACTAGTAGGGTATGGGGATGGGGTGGTTGCATGATCGAATACCGCCAAATATTTCAGTCCTAGTATCCACCAATATGAAGCAAGGAAAAAGTGTCCCACACAAAGGATATCGATTTAATTAATCACTCAATCAATGCGATAGAGTGTGGCAATATTTGCAAAACATCCACAGCTAGCGGTTTACCAGATAAACGTTGTTTTGTTTGCTGTTCAGTCTGAATGCAGCCACAGCATGTGCAGGCCTGGCAGTGGCACATGGCGGGATGTGGCCGCTTGAGAGAGAGTGGGAGAGAGAGCATGTGTTTCGACAGGAATTTCTCAGGTATCAAATGTCAAAGAGTTCCTCCACCTGACGCTTTGTTTGGGGATTAGCGCAAACATCCAGTCTGAGCGTATCACGAGGCAGCTGGCACGTGGTGCAGACTGCAGTGGTTGCAGGGCCTGCACATGAGGGAATACACGGAGTGGTCGGCCCATTGGGCAGTATAAGTGTGGTTGGTTATGTTGATGATATTCCTTGTGCAATCAGAATAAAAAGTGTCGCAATTGTTTGAATATTCCATACTACTTTATCACCCTCAAAATGTTTTAATAGACAGTAATCCGTATGTTGCAGTCAACTTCCCGACAAATTGTTTGAATAAGTAAATAAACTATATTCCATACAATGTCTTGTATGCAATAAATCGTTTACATAAACAATATTCTATACATTGCCTTATCTACCAGAGATTGATTAAACAATGTTCTGTACACTGCAACCGATTTCCCGCCAGACAGCCAATCAACTGAGTCTGAGGGCTGGGGGTTTCTCACAGGGGGAGTGGTTAATGAATTTTTCTATTTAATTAATTAGTTAATCAAATTGATAGAATGGGAGGAGGCTATTCGAGTAACTCACATCTGAAAGTGTGCTTGTATTGGTGAGGGAAGTTCCCAGAGGTGTGGGGGAGGAGGAAAGGGAGGGGGAGGTGTGGAGAGGCTTTCTCGGGAGGACTTATTATCCCCAGGGAGTCGTAAACAACTTAGCAGATCAATAAGTTATGCGGAGTGGGTCATAAATCTATCAGCTGTCACAATTTAATTAATTTGATATCAGTTTGGTGTCAAAAGTGGCGAAGAACAATAGGTTAAGGACTGGTCAATCAAAAGAGAACAGTAAGTTAAGGGCTGACGTGAAGCAGAGCAATAGGTTTGCCTCTGAATGTATACTTGTCCCTGATGTAGGCAACTCATACTAACGAAATGTGCTCGTGCTGGTTTTATCCCCTTAATACGTTCCTAAACGCCGCGCATAAAAACGGGATTTTCTGGTGTTCATACCTCGGTTTCTATTGGTGATCAAAAGGTAGGGTCAAGTGTTCTGGACATCCCTAGAGCTAGGGACCATTTATGTACACAACAGAAGGATTGTCTTAGTGTCATTATCCTACAGTACAGGGGAAAAATATGAATATTACACACTTCCTCCTGCTTAGGCAAATGGAACAAATTGGATGGTAGTAGTTGTATTTGATGTTGGTCTACGATGCGCTTGATGGGACTTACGGACACTCCATTACTTCATGGGCGGTTTCTCTGTGAATCCGATAAAAAGAGTTTTTTTACTGTATTTTCGCCATCACCGACGGACCAAGACGTCCATACACGGGAAATGGCTGCAATTTATGCGATGTATTCGTATGATGCCGATCTCGAACAATCTTCAAAATTTTCATTTGCACATAAAATCCGGTCTGCAGTGTACATTAGTTTTGCGTTATTTCAATTTCACATAAGCAAACTATACAAATTTTACTGACCAATACATTTCTTTTCATATGAACTACATGTCCAGGGGACAGGAGGGAACTCGCATAAAATGTATCTGTCGGAGCACAGAAAGTGCGAATATGTTTCTCTTTATTTAAAAGACTCTGACTGGAAATTGGGGTACCAGTTCCCTCATTCTACCTCCCTCAGCACCTTTAAAATATTCCCAAAAATATTGACATGCAAGCATATTCACGCTATTTATGCTGAAAGAGAAGAAAACAGCGGCAGAGGCAAAAAGACGGAAAAGTAATAAAGACTGGAAGATAGTCGTCGTGTTACAGAAAGAGTGTGGGAGACAATGACAGTGTGAGAGAAAGAGAGGTACACAGTGGCAGTGGAGCATAGTTGACAGTGACAGAACAGTGCTAGGAAAAGAGTGAAGGAGACAGTGCCATAAGGGGGAGCGAGGAGGCATAAACAGAAAGAGAAAGTGGAAGTGTGTGGTTCAAATGGCTCTGAGCACTATGGGACTTAACATCTATGGTCATCAGTCCCCTAGAACCTAGAACTACTTAAACCTAACTAACCTAAGAACATCACACAACACCCAGTCATCATGGTGGAAGTGTGTGACAGCTAGTGAAAACGAGACACTGAGTATATGAGAATGACATTGTGGAAGAGAGAGATAATGACAGTGAGAACAGACAGCAGCAGTAGGAAGGAATGAGATATTAGCAGCCAGACAGAGAGAGATGGGGCAGAGAAGACAAAGACAGACAGACACAAAGAGATAATGACAATGAGTTGGGCTGAATGAGTGAGTGAGAAAGGGCAACTGGGACTGGATGGGTATGAGCGACTTCAGAGTGATGGACTAGTGGGTGGTAGTGAGTCACAGTTAGGGAGATTCTGGCAGCTTGAGGTGCGTAGCGTTTTAAGAAAAATCGTAAATATGTTTACATGCCAAAGGTTTTGGGAAAGTTTGTAAAGACGCTGAGTAAGGTAGAATGAAGCAGCTGCTACCCCGGTTTTCAAACAGTCTTTTGTGCTCCGATCGGAGAATTTTTCCAACGTGTGTAGATCTTCAGAAAATGCAACGAAAAACATTAAAACCGAATTACAAACAGGGATATTAAAGACCGTATTTCCTCCATTAGACAACACATATTTTAAAATAAAATACGGTATATACCCATGGATCAGCATATGGCACATGTCATGCACATAAGATGCGTTGTCATTCTAACAAAAACGCCTTTTTTCATGTGTTCGGAGCGAACCAGAACTCCACCCACAAAACATCTCTTGTTGTCCATGGATATTTCCCGAGCATTTTGCTGTAAGGGGTCCGTGGCCACCAGTGGCTTGTTACACAGTAATTATATTTCCTTTAATTTCTTACTCTTTGTATCGTGTATTGCACTGAAAATATCTGCACAACAGTGAAAACGTCGACGGTATGATCTGTTTACCTTGGTTGGAAACAAACTTGTTCCATTCACTCACGGTACTTGGCGTTGACAACAGTAAGGCCTACTTCACTCTTGGTTCTCAAACTTGCCTTAAGTACTGCACGCCCCAGTCTCGGGTTGGTTTTCCTGGCAGTGTTAATTGTATGTTAACAGTGATGCCCAACCGTAAGGACTGGTCTACTGATTAAAAATCGCCCGACGTCCATCTCGTCTATCGGTTCACTGAATGCAATGGAAAAACGGCACAACGACGATATGCTCAGCTGTTCCTGGAACGACGGCAACCTTATAACAGCAGTTTTGCATCTCTACATAGGCGCTCACGATTAATGTGATCCTTTCGTGTTACTACGTTTTCAAGCTTTTTCGCTGTTGTGGAAACATTTTTACAAAGATAATTCTAGTAACAAAATCTGTTCTGTCATAATTACGTTATTATTTGGTTACGCACCACCGGAAACCGCCGGTCTTTATACCAAAATGCCCAGAAAATGTCCCTGAAGAAACTCTGAACTTTTTCGGTGGTTTTCTGGTTCACCGTGTGTAGATGGCATGAATTGTCTCCCAATCCTGGCGCTACGTGTGCACATCCTCTGTACGGGACTTAAAACCATGAAAACAACTTTCTTGATAACAATAATTGTACATCAACATGCATACTGTGCAAACCACTGTGAAGTGCGTGGCAGACGGTACATCCCATTTTACTATTAGTAAGGTTTCAGAACGTTCCATTCACATATGGAGCGCGGCAAGAATGATCACTTAAACGCCTCACTTGGCGTTGTAACCAGTCTAAACTTGTCTTCGCGACCGCTACAGAACCGATACTTATGGGGTAGTAGTATATTCCTACATTCATAACTTAAAGACGGTTCTGAAAACTTCGTAACTAGGCTTCCTCGGGATAGTTTGCTTCCATCTTCAAGCGTCTACCATTTCAGTTTCACCAGCATTCCTTAACACTCTCACACTGGTCAAACGACCATGCGACTGTTAGCGCTGCCTTTCTCTTTTTCGTTGAATATCCCCTGTCAGTCCTACTTGTAAGCCTCCCACACACTTGAGCAATATTCTAGGACGGGTCGCGCGAGTGTTTTGCACGCAGCCTCCATTGTGTACTGACTGGATTTCCGTAGCATGCAACCAATGAACCGCAGTCTGCCCCCTGTTTTACCTACCACTGAGCCTACGTGATCGCTCCATTTCACACCCCCACAAATTTTTACGTCGAGGCATTTCTCTGAGTTGACCGATTCCAATTGTGACTCGTTGATATTTTAGTCATAGGGTACCAGCTTGTTTTCATTTTGTTAAGTGCACAGTTTCAAATTTCTGAACATTTAAAGCAAATCTTTTCACTACTTTGAAATATTATCAAGATGTAAGTGAATATTTGCGCAGTTTTTTCTCAGATAGTACTTCATCATAGATAACCACATCACCTGAGAAAAGTCTGTTACTAAAATGTTGTCTGCAAGTTCATTATTATGCAACATTAACAACAAGGACCCCAACACACTCGAAGTTACTTCTACATATGTTGAAGACTCTTCTTCCACGATAACTTCTTGCGCCCTCCCTATCGAAAATTTCTCAGTCTAGTTACAAATTTCGCTCGATACCCATACGATCGTACTTTTGATAGTAAGTATAGATGTGGTACCGAGTCAAAAGCTTTTCGGAAATCGAAAAATACTGCATCTATCTGACTGCCTCGAGCCATAGCTTTCAGGATGTCAAGTGAAAAATTTGAGAGTTTAGCTTCATATGGTAGATGTTTCCGGAATCCATGTTGTTTGGCATGGAAGAGTTACCTCATTGCGTCTGAGCTTAGAATGTGTTCTAAGATTCCACAACTAATGCCTCTTAAGAATACTAGACGTTATTTTGTGGTTCACATCTCATACGCTTCTTGTAGGTGGTTGTGACCTGTGCTTTCTTCCAACCACTGGACACCGCTTTTTGTTCGAGGGTTATGTGATACATTATGGTTATAAAGGAGCCAAATCGGACTGAAATCTAGTATAGAATCTGATAGGGATTCCGTCGGGTGCTGAACCTTTGTTAGATTTTAGCGATTTCAGATTTTCTCTACACCTCTGACACTATTATCTATATCACTTCTCTTTGTAGTGGTGCGAGAATTACACTCTAAGACAAGGAAACAAAACAAAAAACAAAAACAACAAAAAAACGGCGCACCACCAAAAGATTAGGCGAATAAGACGGAAATGGTACTCGTGATGTACACATACAGACAAACAAATTATTACAACTTCAGAAAAATTTGATGGTTTATTCAAGAGAAGGAGATTCACAAACTGAGCAAGTCAATAACGCGTTGGTCCCCCTTTGGCGCTTATGCAAGCAGTTATTCAGCTTTGCAGTGATTACCAAATTCTGTCCAACTGGCGCGTTAGATCGCCAAGATCCCGATATGGTTGTAGGCCTTGTCCATAATGCACCAAATGTTCTCAATTGGAGTGAGATCCGGCGACCTTGCTGGCCAACGTAGAGTTTGGAGGCACGAAGACAAACAGCACAAACTCTCGCTGTGTGTGGGCTGCCGTTATCTTGCTGAAATGTAAGCTCAGGATGGCTTGCCATGCATGGCGACAAAACGGGGCGTAGATTATCGTTGACGTACCAGTGTGCTTTAAGGGGCTGCGGAGGACAACAAAGGGGCCCTGCTCTGAAAAGAAATGACGCCCCAGAATATGACAATCAGTTGTTGGGCCGTATGGCGGGCACGGTATGGTTGTTATCCCACCGCTGTCCGAGGCTTTTCCAGACACATCTTCGGCCTGAATTCTCATTTTTTTGTCTTCGTGCTTCCAAACTCTACCTTAACCAGTAAAGCCACCGGATCTCTTTCCAATTGAGAACGTTTGGAGCAATATGGCCAGGGCCCTCCAACCATCTCGGGATTTCGACGATCTCGCGCGCCAATTGAACAGAATTTGGCACGATATCGCTCAGGACATTGAAGTCTGTCAATCAATGTCAAACCACATAAGTGTTTGGATAAGGGCCAGAGGGGGCCCAACGCATCATTGACCTGCTCAATATGTGAATCATTCTCTTGAATAAACCAAACAATTTTTCTGAAATTGTAATCATTTGTCTGTTTGTACATATACATAACATACAACGATTTCCGTCGTCCCATTCGGATAATTCCTTCGTGATGCATAACTTTTTTTTTATTTTTTTGTCTTAGAGTGTATGCAGGAGCAATACTCCTGGATGTTTCTAGACATCGTTGTCGTTATTGTAAAGTGGAAGACACATAAGCATTATAAAATATATATTAAATAAGATGCTCTAAAAAAACATATTCATCACAACTTACGAAACCTCATAATTTACATAACAAAAGAACAAAAAGTTTGTAAGGTGACAAATCATAACGATTTTTCACACTAGGACAGAGTATGCTTGGTAATGTTACCGATGATAGTAGCACCATAGGGGAGTTACCAAATATGGTTTTCCGAAATTCCTTCACCACAGAAGACAAAGCAAATATTTCGTATTTCTAGATTTCCGGAAGGCTTTTGATGCAGTCCCTTACAAGCGAGTTCTAATGCATATGGAATATCGTCTCAGTTGTGCGACTGGCTTCGTGATTTCCTGTCAGAAAGGTTGCAGTTCGCAGTATAATTGACGGAGAGTCATCGAGTAAAACAGAAGACTTCCCCTAGGTAGTGTTACAGGCCCTCTGCTGTTTCTGATATATATAAATGATTTAAGAGATTATCTGAACAGCCATCTTAGACTGTTTACAAATGATGCTGTCATTTACCGTCTAGTTAAGCCATCATTATATAGAAACCGATTGCAAAGTGATTTAGACGAAATACGTGGGACGTTCAAAAATCATTGGCACCACGTTTTTTGTATTCGTAGGAACCATTTACTGAACAAACGAATACAAATTATATTACAGGTATTCCCCGCTAAAGTCTGTGCACTTTTGCCATTGTTCTGGCAGTTTCTATACTTATGGAGCAAACCATTCTTTGGTATATCCCAGTGCCTCTGGTGATGGACAACTGCATGAAGTTCATTATAAGTGGTGAACTTCTTACGCCTCGTGGTCCCATTCATTGCGTCCAATAGGGAATAGTCACTAGGAGCCGGATACAGCGAATACAGAGGATGTGGCAACACAGCAAACCCCAGTTCGCACACCTTGGCGGCCAGGCATTGGCAGCAGAGTTCCACGGCCTGATTTTCCGACACTGTAAAATGCATCGGAATGGTTGGTGCAGTGAACTGCGGTACTGATCATGGTTGAGGGTCGTATTGGGAGGGAGCCAATCCACCAGCAGTATCCATTCCTGATCCCAGAACACAGTCACCATTTGTTTCTGCACGAATAGTCCTAGCTGTGTCTTCTTCTTGGTATGAGGGCCCCAATTAAGCCTCCACTGCATAGACTGTCATTTTTCTTCTAGAATGTCGTGGAGGAACCATGATTAGTTGATGGTGACCAGACGTTCAAAGACCTCCACTGGATCTACACTGAACTGTTGCACCAACTATGGGTTTCTGCACAGTGGTGAAGGAATCTCTTTCAAATTCTAAAGGTGGCAGGGGTAAAATACAGGGCGCGAAAGGCTATTTACAATTTGTACAGAAACCAGATGGCAGTTATAAGAGTCGAGGGACATAGTAGGGAAGCAGTGGTTTGGAAGGGAGTGAGACAGGGTTATAGCCTCTCCCCGATGTTATTCAATCTGTATATTGAGCAAGCAGTAAAGGAAACAAAAGAAAAATTCAGAGAAGGTATTAAAATCCATAGAGAAGAAATAAAAACTTTGAGGTTCGCCGATGACATTGTAATTCTGTCAGAGACAGCAAAGGACTTGGAAGAGCAGTTGAACGGAATGGGCAGGGTCTTGAAAGGAGGGTATAAGATGAACATCAACAAAAGCGAAACGAGGATAATGGAATGTAGTCGAATTAAGTCTGGTGATGCTTAGGGAATTAGATTAGGAAACGAGATACTTAAAGTAGTAAAGGAGTTTTGCTATTTGGGGAGCAAAATAACTGATGATGGTCGAAGTAGAGTGGATATAAAATGTAGACTGGCAATGCCAAGGGAAGCGTTTCTGAAGAAGAGAAATTTGTTAACATCAAGTACAGAGTTAAGTGTCAGGAAGTCGTTTCTGAAAGTATTTGTATGGAATGTAGCCATGTATGGAAGTGAAAAATGGACGATAAATAGTTTGGACAAGAAGAGAATAGAAGCTTTCGAAATGTGGTGCTACAGAAGAATGCTTAAGATTAGATGGGTAGATCACATAACTAATGAGGAGTTATTGAATAGAATTGGAGAGAAGAGGAGTTTGTGGCACAACTTGACAAGAAGAAGGGACCGGTTGGTAGTTTGTAGGACATGTTCTGAGGCATCACAAATTTAGCATTGGAGGGCAGCGTGGAGGGTAAAAATCGTAGAGGGAGACCAAGAGATGAATACACTAAGCAGATTCAGAAGGATGTAGGTTGCAGTAAGTACTGGGAGATGATGAAGCTTGCACAGGATAGAGTAGCATGGAGAGCTGCATCAAACCATTCTCAGGACTGAAGAACACAACAACAACAACGGTGAGGGAATGGAATTTCCACTGTGCACACACGTTCTTCATCTTCAGATCCTCAAGGATAATGGTGTAATGGTGTAGAGAGTTCCCTCTGATAGACATGTTGTCTTCTCTAGTTCATCAAACGTGATTCACTAGTGCCCCAGACCGAACGAACTAAATAGCTGTATGACGCGATAAGTCCCCATTGTGACCCTAAATAATGATACTGTGAGGTCATGCATATGAGTACTAAAAGGAATTCGTTAAATTGCGGTTACACGATAACTCACGCAAATCTAAAACCTATCAATTCAACTAAAAGTTTAGAGATTACAACTATGAATAACTCACGAGGATATTTTGATAAGTTTGATAAATTTCCGTGATAGAATGGAACATTTTTGTTGCGCCTTCAAAGATCGTCTTAAGAATTTCAACAATGTACAGCGTGCAGTTCATTGTCGACAGTCGACTGATTTGGTGTGTTGATGGCGATTGAAAATGGAGAAAACCGAGTCTCATGCTGTTACTAAACATTTTCATTATAAGGCTTGGACAGCAGCAAAAATCAAAACTGAACTGGCTGAAGCTCACACGGACTCTGCACCATCATTAAAGATACTCTCTTTTGAATTAATGAATTTTAATGTATTCTGACAAGTATCTAAGACGAACCGCGCTCCGGCCGTCCATTTAAAATCATCGCGAAGGAAACCATTAACAAAATTCATACTGTGAGACCGCCGAATAAAAATTCGTAAGACTTCTGATATTGTAGACATCTCAACTGAGCCAGTGCGTATTATCCTGACGGAGAACTGGCTATGACGAAGCTGTGTGCGAGGTGCTTTCCCGATTGCTTACAGTCGTGCAAAAGCGCAACCAGCACTACATTTCAACACAATGTCTGGTGATGTTTAACCGTAATCCACAAGAGTTTTTGCCCCGATTTGTGGCTTGTGATGAAATTTGGATTCATTATTACATACCAGAGTCAAAAGAGAGGGCAAAGGCCATATTGTCAGTTGGTAAGGTGATGGCCTTTTTTTTGGGGGGGGGGGGGATTCCCAAGGAACAATTCTCATATATTACTGGGAAGAAGCAGAACAATAAGTGGACCTTATTATCCTTAATTGTTGGCTCATCTGAATGTTGTGTTGGCTATAAAAAGACTAAGGTTGACTTGCAAAAGAAATGCTCTTTCACCAGGATAATGTGCCAAACCACATGTCAGTGATAACTGTGGTGAAAGTGCATGAACTGAGCTCTGAATTGGTTCCTCATCCACCCAGTTCCCCGGACTTAGCCGCAAGTGACTTCTTCCTGTCCGCTAACTTGAAACTTTGGCTTGCTGGGAAGAGATTTTCATCAAATGGGGAAGTGATAATTGCAGTTAACTAGTATTGTGCAGAGTCTGACAGCACCTATTTTTCCGATTGGATGAGAAAAGCTGGAGGATCGCTGGACCAAAGGAGACTGTCGAGAACGAATGTGAGTTGTTTACAAAACTTTTTGTTTTTACTTTATTACCAGACTTTTCAAACCACTTTCGTAAACTGGGACGATCACATTGACAACGTTGTGGGGAAGTCGGAGCAAATACTTAGAAGATGTAACTATCCGCTAAAGAGACCGCCTGCACTATGCTTGTCCGTCCTCTGTTAGAGTATTGCTGTGCATATGGGATCCTTACCAGACAGGACTGGCGAAGGTTATCGAGAAAGTTCAAAGAAGGGCAGCTCGTTTTGTGTCATCTAGAAAAAGGTGAGAGAGTGTCACGGCTATGGTACGCGAGCTGGTGCGGCAGTCATTAACACTTTAAGGTGTGGGACTTAGTGCGACATTCTAGCACACGAGACTGGTGTTTTTTGTCATTTTTCAAAAAAACGTAATTCAGGAACGGTTAGAGATAAATCATTACAGTTTTTTTTTATTTTTACCACTGTAACTTAAACTTTACAATGAAGTAACACATTATAGTTACCAACTTCACTTAAATTTACACTGTTATCACAAGCTGATAGCTGAAACAAGGAAAATAAAAAAGTCTTATACTAGGATTTATTGTTGGTAGAAATTGATCAAATGGCTCTGAGCACTATGGGACTCAACATCTGAGATCATCAGTCCCTAGAACTTAGAACTACTTAAACCTAACTAACCTAAGGGCATCACAAACATCCTTGCTCAAGGCAGGATTCGAACCTGCGACCGTAGCGGTCGCGCGGTTCCAGACTGAAGCGCCTAGAACCACTCGGCCACCCCGGCCGGCTGTTAGTAAAAATAATATGGCACTGGATTAACAAAAAAACAAAATGAAAGGTATTTATTTTAAAAAATTACAATGCACAACTAAATTACATTACATTTTGTATAAATCATTTCTATACGTTATTGGCTTTCGTATGAGATAGTTCAAAGCATTCTGGCATGCACAGCGCAACATCACACATTGCACAATAATAAGTTGTAGCTTTCCTCTTCCACTTTCCAGTTTCTTTCTTAGCCCTGTCACCACACACTTTGCACGATCTGCATGGCCTCGCTTTGGTGTCAGCTGGAGGAATTTTTCTTCCAAAATGACGCCCAGCTAGTCTGTCGCCTACAGTCAAAGGGTTCACTCCCACTTGTTCCTCCCCTGCCATCATGGCCAGTTTTTCTCCAATCAAAGACATGAATTTATGCAAAGAACATGATTGTCTGTGTAACATTTTATACATTATGTAACTGTTTACTATTCCCCGAATGAAGAGATGGAAGAAAAGCTTCTTCCACCATTTCATACTTTTATTTTTGAAGGGATAGTAAGCAACAAGTTGATCACTACGATCAACACCTGTCTTGTTTATATTATAATCAAGAACTGCATCAGGTTTGAATTTTTTTATATGGCCCCCATTAGCCCTGACAGTTACGTCAGATACTGTTGGCCCATGTTTTGAAGACAACATTGTCACATCCATGGTGTCCTTCCACTTACAAGCCATCATAAGTGGTCTGTGTCTGAATGTCATTTCACCTTTCTTCAGTACAGCTTTTTTGAAACTCTTAGTCATTTCTTTTCTGTTTAGCATAACAGTGCCAACACCTAAAGTGTCTTTGCTCCATAAGAAGTCAATAACTTTAAGGCTAGTATAAAACTGGTCCATGTAAACAGTGTGATCTTTAGATAAGTAGGGTGAAAGTAGACGTTCAAACAATGGAATAATTGTGAAGTCATCACCTTTGCCTGTGTAAACCTCCATATTTAGAACATACCCAGTGTTTGAGTCATACACACAAAACAGCTTGATGGCATACTTCTCTGGTTTGTTCTTCATATAGACTCTAAAATGTATCCTGTATCTAAAGGCACACATTCCTTCGTCTATGGTCAAATTCTCACTTGGCACTAGCGAGTCTCTGAAGCTCTGCACAAGATAATCAAAATATGGCCTGATTTTATGTAAAGGATCATGATTTGACTGTCCACGTTGTATGTATGTATCATTAATATTTATATGCAGCATTGCCAAAATTGACTTGAAACGATCTCGGGACATCAGTCGAGCTGCAAATGTGGAGTGAAGAATGGGAGCTGTGGACCAGTAATCTGCTATGGATGACTTCTTTACCAGGCACATGTGAATTACTATAGAAAAAAATTAATAAACCTCTGCTAATGTAACAGATTTCCAATGCGACCACAAACTGTGTTCCTTGATTTGATTGGTATGCCTCAAGTTTGCAATGGTATTTGCAGCATACCTGTTTGTTTCTTGTTTCACAAGCTTCGCCATATTCCTGTTGACATTGTTTTCACAAAAGTCAAATTCAGTTGATTTGGCATCAAGCAGAACTGTAATTCTCGGAACTTCTCCATAAACAGTGTTCCTTACAGGAGGTGCAGACACAGGAATGTCATCCCATCCCAAGCCGGCATCGCTGTCTGCCCTGGGTCTTCTTACTAGTTGTACTCGTCGTGTAGGTTGAGGTTTTGGTTGATGAACTAAAATGACAATATGAAAGTAGACTTGTGAATTTAGGGTGTCATAATTTTGCTCTAAATCAACAGTATTCTTATTGGTAATGAGAAAGATAAGATTGAGAATAATTACCATTTTCAACTTCATGATCAGGAGCACCTTGCTCTACATGCTGGGGTGTCTCCACACCATCAGTTTGATCTTCAGTTTCTGTAAATTAGTCGTATGTAGGATTTGCTAACATGTATTGTATTATTTACCTAAATACCTATACAAGTTATTACATAACACTGGTCAAAACTGTTTACTTTTATTACCTACAGTCTACTGATTATTTATAAGCACAGAGAGGGAGTGAGAGCAATTACCATTCCGAAATTTGCGATCTATTGGACACGTTTCCTGCTGAGATGTCAAGTCAATATCGTTCTGAAGCTCTTCTTCTGTAAATAAATAAGTCATATGTAGAACTGGATAAACTTGTATTATCATTATAAGTCTAAAATATATTACTCGAAATATACATAGCAAACGTGTTATGAGCAGCCTACTATTTCTTACATGTTTCAACGTATCACAGTCTAAATTCCAGTAAATATGTTATAATTACCTGTAGTATCTCTATCATCTTCAGAATCGTCACTAAGTTCTCCTTCAGAACCCGAATCATTGAACAGAACATCCAAAATTTCTTCATCTGTAAGCCTTCGTTTACACTGTGACATCTTGCCGTCACTGGTAATGCATGGATGTGACAGAATCTATAGAATCGAACATTTCTCCAGTTCGTGCTGCTATCTAGCGGATTTTTCGCATAACTAAACCATCAAGCTGCGTAACTGAACACACGGACTACGAGTATAGCCCGTAGTTTGTTTTCGATGCATTTTTATACATCACTGCGGGCATAGCTCGTCGCTCGTCGGCAACGCTCAGTACAGGGACTGCGGGCATAGCCTGCAACAAGACCGCAAAGTGTTAAAACAAAGGTGATCTTCGTTGCGGCGAGATCTTTTTTATTGAGTTTCAACCTCCAGCTGTCTCCCCTGATTGCGAAAATGTTTTGTTGCCGCCCACTTACACAAGGAGAAATGATTGCCCTCATAAAATAAGATAAATCAAAGCTCGCATGGAAATATTTAGGTGACCGTCTTTCCCGTGGAAGCAATGTCACATGCATATGTAAGAGGGAATATCGTATAGAGCATTATGTCGACAACTGGTGGCGCTCTCGCTCTTCTTCCGGCAGTAGGATATTTTGTTCACATTGGTCTTTTTCATGGCATCGTCGACGTGGCTCGGACAGGGCCGCGCAGCACCCAACTTGCCAGCTTAGGGAGCGAATGAGCAAGGTCTCAGTGCGCAGTTAAGCTGTGATGCAGAGAGTAGGTATAGAGCTCCTGTATAATAGGAGGAATCGTCTGCCATGTTCTCCACAACTCTGAGGATTTGGCAATGTTTAACTTGTGGTTGGATACCTATTTATGCAACTTCTTACAATATGTCTTATAAATGTTTGATATTGCATGTGTGAAGTGTAGCGAATGATATTTGCAAAAAGCTATCTACTACCATAAATGCCCTAAGAAAACTGACACCTTTCTGTGACATTACCACTTTGAGGCAAATATATTTTGCACTATTTCAATCCCATCTAATAAGCTATGGGATAAAGGTATGGGGATCCAGCAGTAAAGTTAACATGAAAAGAATACTTATCTCACAGAAGAAGGCTCTTTGAATTATAGGAAAGAAATATGCCAGGGAATCCTACAGAAATTTGTTTAAAGAATTTTAAATACTAACTATTCATAACCAATATGTACTTAAGATAGTCATTATGGTAATAAATAACAACAAAACACTTAATAAAGAAATACATGACCACAACACTAGAGGTAGAGACAGATCCCACAATATCTCTCATAGAACCACACTTTATGAGAAAAGCCCTCACTATGCAGGCATAAAACTATTGAGTTGCTTCCACCTTAATACTCCAAACGGCCTATTACAGAACTAAAAAAGAAATTAAAATTATGGCTCTTAAACAATCCTGTGTATTCAACAGATGATTTTCTAGATTTAATACATTCATATGATGGAATAACCTTCTTCTAAAAATATATGAATCTCAGATCTTAAACTGTGTCACAAATTATAATTCTCAGATCTGAAGACTGTGTCAAAAAATTGTAAATTTTTTAATCTGTGGATTGTAATAGTAAATTGTTTTATGTACAGTCCATGTATGTAACATTATTCTCATGACTAAATATAGAAAAAATTGTGTAGATAATAATACAAGGCAATAATATGAAACTCTGGCAAGTAAGGCTCTAACTTATCCAGAAGAGTGGAACAAAAAATTTTTTGTAGTCAGTTGGTGTTTGTTCAAAATAAATAAAAGAACAGCAATTAATGTGTATAGAGGTATTTAGAATGCCGTTTTCATACAACAAAAAAGTTGAAATGTAATATTGCTCGGCTATAGAAATGTAGGCTCGGGACCTAAGTGGTAATTTGTAAACATTAAATGTAATGAATTATGCCTGTTTATTAGTTTTTGCCCATGTATTGGCACTTGCAAAAGTGGTGTTTATTTTTTAATCACAACTAGGTATTTTAAGAAACATTTTGTTATTTTTTGTACACAAGTACGTTAGTAAACACCAACTGTAAAATTTGTGTATCTGGAATTTACACTGTTATTAAATGTCTCTATTGTTAACACAAAAATAAGACAGAAAATGTGTTGCTTGTTGAGTTGTGATCAAAACTTTATTCTTTGAAGGTTATGTTACTTGTGCAGGTTCCCTTACAATCACCATCCGCCATAAGAATATCTTAAAAACACTAGCCCTACCGTAACTATATAAAAAACGGCATTCCTGATAATGACGTATAAATACTTCACAATAAATATTTCATTTTACTTTGTCAATTGCGAAAATATCTCAGGATTCAAATGGTTCAAATGGCTCTAAGTACTGTGGGACTTAGCATCTTAAGTCATCAATCCCCTACACTTAGAACTACTTAAACCCAACTAACCTAACGACATCGCACACATCCATGCCCGAGGCAGGATTCGAACCTGTGACAGTAGCAGCAGTGCGGCTCTGGACTGAAGTATTTAGAACCACTCGGCCACAGCGGTTGGCCCATATCTGAGGAATAGAAAAATTTGGAGACAACTGCTTCAGTGTAGTTTTCGGAAAGAAATGCTTACAGTACACAGTTGAGCCCCAGCACCTTGTTCGTAAACAGGTTCTGTTAGGGTAAGAATTTTCGTGCATACAAGCTGAGACATGAAGATCATGAGCGTTGTCTACTTTTGGGACACTATACAATTCCTGAGAGGTCGACTTGGTTGATTTTTTTACAAAGCCATGTGACTTAAGAATAACATTGAGAACCTTTTAGATGGTGAGTCGCCACGCGGACGTTTCGCGGCGATGCGAGGTGTGAGCCATTCTGGGGCGGGTACGCATGGCTGAACACATCACGCACAGTCCATTACAAACGCTAGGGGGCAAGCAACCTGTGCTATTCCATCAGCAGTAAAGACAAGTGTTGCCTTGAGGTGCCTCGGGTATGAGACAGATACGAACGCACCTTGGAGTTGGAGTTCTGTGACATCGGTATAACCGTGACTTTATACTCAGAATTAGAGACAACTTTCCCCTGCATCTGGTGGCGGCTCGTGGCTGTGCGTGCTCCCTCCCATTCACGTCGGCTGCATCGACCACACGCGCGTGTGGCCCAGCTTGGAGCGCCTGCACTCTGTAAATAAGTCTTCGCGCATGTCCGATCACATCATCATCGGCATCTAGATGAACATGTATTGCGATAGGAATTTCTCTGGTGTCAAGTATGATAAGGCTGTCGCCACCTCATACCTGAGGGTACCTGTGTGTAGTTTGACAGCAAACGGCCAAGTCACTTCGCGGTGGGCCCGGCGGTGGCGAAGGGTGCTTGCATGTTTTGATTGCATTATTTTGCGAGCAGATCTCTAGGCTGCGTTGTGTGTTGACAGGTTACGACTACTGAGTGTGTCTACACAATACTGTGCTGCATTATTTAGGATGAGTTTGCCAGTGTGTACTGAAATTATTCCGTTAATTTAGGAGTTGTTTGCGTGTCTTGCGAGCGTTATTTAGAAGTAGTTTACAGGTCTGTGGGCTGTGTGACATGGCTCCAAGCACATCAGGGCTAGTGTTTTGTATCAGTGCGATAAATGTACTCCATACCTAAATAAAATGTTCCAAAATAAATAGAGTGCACTTCTTTCTTACTCTATACAGCAGCCCAGCGCAAGGCTGAGTCATTTTCGCGCCATTTCCCCCCTATAGACCACCATCTTGGATTATATCACAGGAGGGATGACAGCACCATCTGGTGGCAGTACTGTGTACTCGGTCAGTTGGAGTCTATATCTCGTGATTGAGAGACTACCTGCAAAATAAAGACTTGTGTCCAGAGTCGTTTTCCCGCCATTCCCTCCCACCATCTCGGATTATGTCACGAAATGGACGACAGCACCCTCCGGTCGCAGTATTGTGTACTAGGCCAGTTTGAGTCTAGATCTCATGGTGGAGACACTGCCTGCAAAATAAAAACTTATGTCCAGCACAGGCAGAGTTGTTTTGCCGCCATTTACCTCCATTATCTTGGATTATGTCACAAAACAGACGACAGCGCCCTCTGCTGGTGGTACTGTGTACTAGGTCCAGACCTTGTGGTGAACACACTGTTTGACACCATCTTGGATAATGGTACTTGCGTCATCACGTGACGTCACAGTAGAGCACCCTCTGGTGGTGGCGCTGTGTACTACGTCATTTGGAGTCCAGACCTCGTGGTGAACACTCTGTTTGCCGCCATCTTGGATTACATCACAGATGAGAGCGCCCTCTGGTGGTGGCGATGTGTACTATGTCAGTTGGAGTTCAGACCTAGTGGTGAACACACTGGTAGGCCGTACTGCTTGAAATTGTTTAAATAAAGACTTATCTCCAAGTCCATTTCCCACGAATCCTTAGGGGGAGGTGGCGGTCTGTCGACTGAGGTTAGTACAACTGTCCTTTCTTTTTGCGCCATTTTCTTAGATTAGCAGTAAAACCCCAAGTGACCTTTGTTTACTGCCAAAATTCAAACTTGGCGCCAGTTCATAGGAGGAAGTAGCGGGGTGGGGGGGAGGTGACTTAGGTTAGCGGAGGTAGCCCAAGTGGCCTATCTTCCCGCAATTTTCCTTGCATAGTAGAGATAACTGTGGTGTGATATATTATCCTGGTGGAATTTTAACTTCCTGCCATTTTTTTGAGCGATGTGGGCATGGCACTTTCTCACCAAAATTCAAACGTCTCACCAAAAGGCACCATCTTGAATGACGTCATGGTTTCCATCTTGGATGTCGTCATGCACTATTGCAAGTCTACACGACGCCATATTGGATGACATCATCACCGCCGTTTTGGATACATCTGGCAACAATGCAGGCTATGCTGATGTCCCCTTTGTCCCAATGCTTGCGAGAAGTACATCACCTCCATTTCCATATCCTTTCAATATACGCTTAAATGTTCACCAAAAATCTCACTGCTATCGATTTCTGTACCAAGTATTATGTGAGCTTCACTGCTGTTCATGAGTGCCTCAAATTCTGGCATGTTGTAGCGAATGCTTCAGCAGCTTCCCATTAGGATTTTAATACTCTCACCTGTGGAATGCACTTCTTTCGATCTTACACTGATGCTTCTGGGTTTCCTACAGATACCGTTATCTGGATTAGCTGGAGAGTCATCCAATCTAAAAAATCCTTGTGTGCACCCTACACACAGTCAGCTGCCTTAGTAGCAGCCTCTGATGTGTAGTGCACACCTGACCTGTTTAGGGGAACTCTATAGTTCTCAACCCTATGGCCCAAGTCCAGGGAGTCACAGCCAAGCTTGTCGCAAAACCTTTGGAGTCTCTGGTTCAGCTCTTCAACTCGACTCGGAACTGAAATGCCACGACCAGCTCTAAGGACAAGGCTGCAAATTGTGAGCTTCGTTGAAACTCCATGTGCAAGGCTGGTCTTCTCAATCTGCTCCTCCAGTCGCTAGAATGGCCCAAGAATGACCTTGGAGCCCAGACGACTGGCGTCATTTGTTCCTACGTGCGCGACTACCAGCAGTTGGCTGCACCCTGTTCTCTCAATGGCTCCTGGAATAGCATCTTCAACATGCTGAATGAGGCCCCCAGGCAGAAACACTGAGTGCACCTGGTGTCCTTTCCTGTCCCTTGCTGCCATTTACCTAAGGATTTCCGTCATTTGCTGTACGTTTGAACTGCCAACACTTAATATTTCCCTACCCTTTTGTGATGCCTTCTTCTGACTCTGGACAAAACAGGTTTCTTCAAAACAGGGGAAGTGAGTCCCACAGGTTCAGTTTTAGTTTCAGTGCAAGACAGCACCTCAGACTGTTGGTTCGAGGGATCAGTACAATACTCTGAGTCCTCCCTCATCCCCATCCACCTTGTACAGGACGCCAATATCTACCACTGACACGCCACTTGCAGCCAACTGAACGGGTGTAGCACACAGGATCCACAGGAGAGGATAGTACAGAGGTACCTCTGGTATAGATATCACAGGAATTTGACTGTGTTTCAACATAACGATTCGCAGCAGCTGCCAATCGTTTGACAGTAGTCAGTGCGATTTCCAGCTTCTCACGAACGTCAACAACTCAATATGTGTTAGAGGACAGCACTTGCATTTTGTCTGGGGCAATGTATTACAAGGCAGTGAACAAATAACTTTAAACTGAGCCCGCTGTTTATCTATTAATCTGTAAAGCTAAAAAATTGCTAATTCTGAAGAAGATACACAAAACGAGGTTTCTATTAAGACAGCACAAAAACCTGTGGTAAAAATTACTAGTTTCCTAAAATTTTTGGATGTTAGTTGTAGTTGTTACATACTCTAAAACAGAGTTAATATACGATAAATGCAGACAATATATAGGGCTACTCCTCTTCAAGGGAAAACTAGATGTAACACAATATGTTAGAACATCTGCTACAGTAACTAAATCACAAACGCCGATCTGATACAAACTGCTCATAGTTTATGTAAAGGACAGAAAATTCTCAAAAACTCACGTTTATTTGCGTTGATAGCGTGTATAATGTAATTCACAGGTGATGTATTCTTTGACTTAACTCTAAACCACAAACGCTGGTTTGCAACGAAATAAAATAAAAGAACGATTGCTTTGAACGAAGATAGGCCTACTATTCGGAATTTTTTTGAAAAAAGAGCACATTTGGTTGAAGCGTACCGTACAATTGACGATAGCAGTACTAGATTATCTCGACACTAGCGAATGTTCGAAATTTCACAATACAAACGGGTATTGATACAGTCAATGAAAGATCACGCAGAAGCGACGCGAACAGTAAAATATACGAATCTAGAACTTTTTTGGACTGTTATAAATAAAGATGCGTACGGTATTTCACGGAGTTTTCACTTAGCTGATCCTCTGCACACGTCAGTGCCGAAGAACACTGCAGCGTAAGTTTATCTCGATCAAAATTGCTAAAATGTGCAGCACCATCAAAGCACTATCCGTTGTAGTTAAAAAACACCCAACCTTCAATGTAGTAATTTTTCTAGGTGATGATGTGCCTTCCAGGGGCTTTTTCAGGGGACTGAAGACGTCTCAAAGAGGTGCGATTTGGTTATAAAAATGTGATACAATACACACGATGTTCGGACCTTTAGACACACAATTGTAAGTGTCGACTTAGTAAACAGCTTACGTTCCACAGCAGACAACTGCGCCGCGCTTCGATGTTGGTGAGTATACCGCGAAAAACGATGCACAGCCGTCTGTATTGTATCCACAGTGGAGTTTACCATTGTTTACATTTCACGGCTGCTTGTCGTAGGATTACTCGTAACAGAAATTTGGATACATGCATTTAATATACGTGCAACAGAACTGGCCAAGTTTTTTCACAAAGAATGATTTGCACATTAGAGTTTGTCCAGCTGAAGATTGCTCGCATGTGAGAAATTAATCGCTAAGTATTTACAGGGTGACAATTATTGAACTATATGGAGAAAAACGTAAATTAATTACAAACTACGGCTTGCACACACTTTATTCAACATGTAAACGTCACTACCGATATTCAGATTTAGGTTATGCCTGCCATCATTGGCGATGATGTGGCGCAGACGAATTGCGAAATTCTGCATGACCCGCTGAGGTGTTGGAACATTGATGCTGTTGATTACCTCCTGAATGTCTTTTCAGCTCAGTAATGGTTTTTGGGGGTTATTTCTTTTCACCTTGTCTTTAATATAGTCCCACAAAAAGGAGTTGCATGTGTTCAGATCCGACGAATATGGCGGCCAATCGAGGCCCATGCCAGTGGCCTCTGGGCACCCCAGAGCCAGCATGCGGTACCCAGTGCTCCTCCTGGACACAGAACACTCTCCTGCTTCGATGGGGGCGAGCTTGGTCTTGCATGAACTTATCGAAATCAGGTTAACTTTGAATAATGGTGATGAAATCATCTTCCAAAACCTTCATGTACCGTTCGGTTGTCACTGTGCCACCAGGGAATATCCCACCAATTATTTCGTGACTGGACATTGCACATCACACAGTCACCTACTGAGGGCAAGAGACTTCTCGATCGCGGCATGCAGATTCTCAGTCCCCCCAAAATGCACCAATTTTGCTTATCGATGAACCCAACCAAATGAGAGTGGGCTTCGTCGCTAAACCAAACCATATTCACATCAAATCCTGTTCGTCAGTTCTGTGGACAACAGTGTTCACGAAACACAGCCGCTGTTCCATGGCGCTGGGGTTTAACAACTGATGGGTTTGAATGTTGTATGGGAAGAGATGAAGGTCTTCAACAACAATTTGTCGCAGTGTCTCCCAGCTGTTGTGCAACTCATCTGATCGATTTCCTGAGGCTGGTTTGAAACCCAGTGCATATCTTCTCGATCTTTTCAGGCATTTTCGCCATTTTTGGACGATCGACATTGCCAACACTGCCACGAAAACTACCCATTCTCTCAAACTTGCGAATCAAATTTTTGACTGTTAGCACCCTTGGACTGGTTGTCTTCAGCTTGAACTTGGTGGCAAACTTCCTTTGAGTCGCAGTTGGGCTGTTATTGCTCACGTAGTAGGCCTTCACCTGCACTATACACTCATGCACGCTGCACCGTGACATTTTCACACGCAAATGACCATCAACAACAAGGCGCGTGTGCGTGCGCGTGCTAATTCTCATCATGCCCCACGGCCAACTGTGGAATTTGAACATCCTAACGCAAACCTTTAAGAAATTATGACGATTTTATTTTATGTAGTTCAACAATTGTCATCCTCTACATTTACATACGTACTCCACAAGCCACCATATGGTGCATGCCAGAGGGTAGGCCCTACAATATATCATTTCCTTTCCTGTTCCACTCGAAAATAGAGCGAGGGAAAAACGACTGTATAAAAGTCTTTGCACGAGTCCTAATTGCTCGTGCTCCTTACCCAGAATGTATGTTGGCAGCAGTAGAATCGTTTTGCAGTCGACTTCAAATGCAGGTCCTCTCAGTTTCCACAATAGTGCCTGGAGACAACAGCATCGTCTTCCCTCTAGGGATTCCCATTTGAGTCCATGAAACATCACCGTAATACTTGTGTGCTGATATAACTTAATGGTAACAAATCTAGCAGTGTGCCTCTGAATTGTTTCGATATCTTTTTTAATCTGACACACGGACAGTACTGCCACTTGCTTTGAGCTTATCCTAGGGTTCTTCTAAATATCCTGTAGAACCTCGTCCTCCAAATCGGGTGTACACACAGTCCGCTGCCTGCACGTTCATCTGCTCGAAACGACCCATGATCACACAAACACCCAAAGAAGGTCTTCAAAGGTTGTGTGATACAGTTGGTGTCTGTGAGGGTACTTGTTTCAGTACAGCCATGCTGACTCTCCACCATGTCCAACTGCTTGACTGTACACAGATACCATCTCAGCTTGATCCTGACATGAAAACTGGTCCATTCTGCTGCTTACAGTACGCTGTGTCAATCATACAACCTGCAACACAAAATGCACACACGGCACATGGTCAGAACTGTCATTCATCAGTGCCATCTACTGTGGCAACAATGCAGTTTAGGACACATGTTGATAGGACCTTTATTCTTCCATTTTCTGTCACAAATCCGTCCCTACAGTTTGTCAGCTTTGTTAGTGTTCACCCTGTATAGAGAATGAGAGTGGTTCTAAGCAGTAGGGTAAAGGTGATACAAGCACATTTTATATCAAATTAATTATGAAAATTAATTAATTCATCAATTAATTAGCCCCTTCCCCCTGACAATATCAAGGATTTTCTCTGGCAGGCACGTGTCCTTTTCCTCCACCACCCCTGTGCGAAATCACTGCCCCACCCCTCCCCCTCTCGATATTTGTTGTTGAACATGAGCTGCTTCTGTTCAGGCCCGAGTCATCTGAATAGTCCTCTACTTCATAAAATTGATTGACTAATCAGTTAAATTGAGATCTTCTTCTGTGGGACAGTTTTCCTTGCATCCTAATGGTGGATACTGCTCCCTTCTGGAAATATTGATTAATTAGCTATTTGATGGAAATCTGTTGAAGTGTATGTAATATTGTTTAAACAATTTGTGGTAGACAAGGCATTATGTGGAATATTTTTTATTTAAGCAGTTTCTAGTGAACAAGGAAGTGTGTCGAATACTGCTTGTTTAAACAATTTCTGGGAGACAAGACAGTGTATGGAATATTGTTTATTTATTTATTAAACTATTTGTCGGATATAAGTCAGCGTATGGAATATTGTTTATTTAAACAATTTGTGAGTAACAAGACAATATGTTGAATATATGAGCAATATGCGGCCCTTTCTTCTTATCATCGTCAACATCGATATAAAATATCCTCCACACTGTCACAAATCACTCTAAACAAATATGGTAAAAAAAAAAACTTTCCCATTCCCCACATGTGCTTCTTCATGCACAGTTTTTGCAGAATAGCGGGTCATGACAGGGTTGCGGCTGTACACACAGAGCAGCATTGCACACGTCACCGGCTGGGGACTGCCACAGCCACAGGGCTGTGCTAATCCACCGAACAAAAGCATCATCCAAACTCACTTCCTGTCTCTTTCTTTCTCAAGTGGTTACTTCCTGCTTCTGCATGAACCAACCTGTCCACACTTGTAGACTGAGGTGTCCCCAAATACTGCATTCTGATTGGTTCCTGCCAAATTAGTGGGCAGAACTTGAGTCTATTGAAGCCCTACCCCCTCCACTTCTGGTCACATTCTGCTATCATCCACAGATGGGTGAGCCCAATTGTATCCTTCCTCACGCGTTAATAGTCTGTTCGCTTCATCGTCTTTCAGCTAACGTGAATTGTTCTGCAGAGTCCTCGAGCAGCAGCAGCTCCAGTGAGAGCAAATGTCCAAGGCAGCCGCAGGAATCGGACTTACCGTGTAAGATCAGATTCAAATCAACAGCAGTAAGTTTTTACAACTCTTTCATCAGAATTACATAGTAATGGTATTAAATACATTTCATCTTATTGTTTCAGCATATATCTACCAAATTGTGGATGAGCTGGAGATGGAGAGGCTGCAGCAGCAGCAGCAACAGCATTGTAAGTAGTATATATTATCTTCATCATGTACATAAGATGCTGCTTTTATTTAGTGGTCAGTGAGTCTTTGCTGTTGTACATGACTTCGAGGATCAAAATCGATAACTTCAATTTTTTCACTTTGAATTTCATAGTGGTATTGAATACATGTTGTCTTATTGTTTCAGTAAAAATCCAACATATACCTGATGCCTTGGCTGTTGAAAGCCAGCAAGCAGCCTCAACAGCAGCAGCAGCATTGCAAGCAGTGTGTGTGTGTAAATATACAGGGTGGTACAGTGATAGTGACCGGGCCAAATATCTCACGAAATTAGCATCAAACAAAAAAACTACGTAGAACGAAACTCGTTTAGCTTGAAGGGGGAAACCGATGGCGCTATGGTTGGCCCGCTATATGGCGCTGCCATTGGTCAAACGGATATCAACTGCGTTTTTTTAAAAAGAACACCATTTTTTATTACATATTCGTGTAGTACGTAAAGAAATATGAATGTTTTAGTTGGACCACTTTTTTCGCTTTGTGATAGATGGCGCTGTAATAATCACAAACGTATAAATATGTGGTATCACGCCAGTGCGGACGGTATTTGCTTCGTGATACGTTACCTGTGTTAAAATGGACCGTTTACCAATTGTGGAAAAGGTCGATATTGTGTTGATGTATTGCTATTGTGATCAAAATGCCCAACGGGTGTGTGCTATGTATGCTGCTCGGTATCCTGGACGACATCATCCAAGTGTCCGAACCGTTCGCCAGATAGTTACGTTATTTAAGGAAACAGGAAGTGTTCAGCCATTTGTGAAGTGTCAACCACGACCTGCAACAAATGACGATGCCCAAGTAGATGTTTTAGCTGCTGTCGCGGCTAATCTGCACATCAGTAGCAGACAAATTGCACGGGAATCGGGAATCTCAAAAACGTCGATGTTGAGAATGCTACATCAACATCGATTGCACCCGTACCATATTTCTATGCACCTGGAATTGCATGGCGACGACTTTGAACGTCGTGTGCAGTTCTGCCACTCGTCACAAGCGAAATTACGGGACGATGACAGATTTTTTGCGTGCGTTCTGTTTAGCGATGAAGCGTCATTCACCAACAGCGGTAACGTAAATCGGCATAATATGCACCACTGGGCAACGGAAAATCCATGATGGCTGCGACAAGTGGAACATCAGCGACCTTGGTGCGGCATCATGGGAGGAAGGATAATTGACCCCCATTTTATCGATGGCAATCTAAATGGTGCAATGTATGCTGATTTCCTACGTAATGTTCTACTGATGTTACTACAAGATGTTTCACTGCATGACAGAATGGTGATGTACTTTCAACATGATGGATGTCCGGCACATAGCTCGCATGCGGTTGAAGTGGTATCGAATAGCATATTTCACGACAGGTGGATTGGTCGTCGAAGCACGTTCACTGGATCTGACGTCCCCGGAATTCTTTCTGTGGGGAAAGTTGAAGGATATTTGCTATCGTGATCCACCAACAATGCCTAACAACATGCGTCAGCACATTGTCAATGCATGTGCAAACATTACGGAAGGCCAACTACTCGCTGTTGAGAGGAATGTTGTTACACGTATTGCCAAATGCATAGAGGTTGACGGACATCATTTTGAGCATTTATTGCATTAATGTGGTATTTACAGCTAATCGCGCTGTAACAGCATGCATTCTCAGAAATGATAAGTTCACAAAGGTACATACTTCACATTCTGTATTTTAATTTAAAAAACTGACCTATTGCCAACTGTTCGTCTACAATTGTGAGCCATATGTTTGTGATTAGGCCTATTACAGCGCCATCTACCACAAAGCGAAAAAAGTGGTGTTCCTTTTTTAAAAAAACGCAGTTGATATCCGTTTGACCTACAGCAGCGCCATCTAGCGGTCCAGCCATAACGGCATCTGGTTTCCCCCTTCAAGCTAGACAAGTTTCGTTCTTTGTAGTTTTTTCGTTTGACGCTTATTTCGTGAGATATTTGGCCCAGTCATGATCAATGGATCACCCTGTTCTTCATGGTACTGTGTATAAGTAACATGTTACTGTTTGACTAAAATCTCATAGCATACAAAATTCGCTGCATATTCTTTGTTGTTGTTGTTGTTGTTGTTGTTGTAGATGATTTCCGGGCAGAAGAAGAGGGAGGGGCATGTGCTGAGTATAAGCAGATCCCATGTAAGTGCATATTCTAAAAAATTTCTTTTACTAGTATTTTTGTGTGTGTATATGTTCTTATTAAAATTAATATGCCATTGTAAGGGATATGAGTGAGATGAGTTGATGTCTCTACCCAATTCAGGCAAGGATGAAATGCCAGAGTGGGCGGTGGAGATGGAGAGAGACCTTCGTCGGCACAAGGAGATGTTGGAGGACTTGGTGGAGATGCTATGAAGCCAGAGCATAACAGGTAATTTATATACATGTATTATTCATTCTACTTACAAATAATAATTAGTGTTCTTTCTTTCCTTGCAGCAGCTGGTGATGTCTGGAATGTCGCACTTAATTGTTTTCATGAGTCTCTCTTTTACAGTGGCTGTGTCTGGGTGACAGCCACTGCAGTATGCTGTGGCAGAGGTACTGGGGATGGCGAACCCTATATTATCGAAGTGAGGCACGCATCACCAGCAAGGGCACGTTTGGTCGCCATGTGGCTAGCTGCCTCCACCATCGTCACCACCACCACTGACGCCCCACCATCGCCGCCCCTGGTGCTGCTGCCCCAGCACTGCTCTGGCATCCGTGGGTCGTTGAAGAGGTACGGGCTCCCACCTCACGGGCAAGTGGTTCGAGGCTACAGCTGCAGCCACAGCCACAACTAGGTTCCTCACACTGGCCCAGTGCTGCAGCATCTCCTCCCCCACGTCTTAGCCTGAATCGACGACGACCTCGTAAGATACGTGCACCTCGATGCGTAACCCTCGGCACCTCACCACAACTGCCTTCACCGATGTGGTGGAGCTCGTCATCCAGTTTTAGTATTAGTAATAGTGATAATCCTGTGGCTAGTGGCAGTTCCCTCTCCCATTCTTTTAGTGTTGGACATCAGATCAGTGACACCATACCACAATTAGAACACTCGGTGATTGTGGACACCTTTGAGGTGCAAATCTCATTCACTAGTATCGAGATTCTGGCAGGATGGTACTGTAACCCTATAGGGTTCCTTAAAGCATGCCTTCCTATTGTGGAAACGGAGCTCCTCATGGTTGTTAATGATCCAGTGTCCCACCATTGAGTATGGTACAGTGCTGTGCAGTGAACTGTTGCACCCCGCCAAAGGTACCATTGGTGTTGAAGAGACATGTCTTCATTATATTTGGGGGAATAATGGCATGATATTGTGGAGGACCTCAATTGCCGAGAGATTTTGTGAGTCCACCATGAGTGCTACAATAGTATCGTTTTCTGAGATGGAAGTTAGAGAGTCAGCTAAAGCTTTCAGATGAATACTACATCTGGATCTCCATACATATAACTATGATTTGGTAAATGGAGGGTCAAGCTATCTTGAGCTTCCTAAGGTTATAGCAACCAAGTAGGCATGCATTAACATCAAAAATGAAAAGGATCAGGCTTGTTTTGTGTAGTCTATCCTGGCTTGTGAAAGAAGTTATGAGAAACATATACAGATTACAACTTGATATAGTAAAAAACGAAACACTCATGGGTGTTATAACTTTGAGAGTACTGAGCTCCCTGTTAAGATCCAAGTACAGAATACCGGTATATCGGTTCATGCTTATGACCTGGAGAAACACAAGTCAGAGGAGCAGAATGAGCAAGATAAATGTATAGTCGTTGCACCCCTCCATTTCTCAAAATTTGCTGGTGAGCATAAGCTACATATAAATATGTTAATATTCTCCAATGAGAAAAAGAAGGATGAAGGCAATTATTATGTTTGGGTAAAAGACATGCCCTGACTTCTTTCCTCCCAACTGAGTAAACACAGATATAAAAAGTATATCTGCTTAAAATGCCTTAATCCCTTTGGAAGAAGTGAGTATTTAGCAAAGCACCTAGTAGATTGCGCTTCCAAAGACCCAGTACATGTTATTATGCCTACTGAGGACAATAAATTCATGTTGTTGTTATTGTGGTCTTCAGTTCTGAGACTGGTTTGATGCAGCTCTCCATGCTACTCTATCCTGTGCAAGCTTCTTCATCTCCCAGTACCTACTGCACCCTACATCCTTCTGAATCTGCTTAGTGTATTCATCTCTTGGTCTCCCTCTATGATTTTTACCCTCCACACTGCCCTTCAATACTAAATTGGTGATCCCTCGATGTCTCAGAACATGTCCTACCAACCGATCCCTTCTCCTAGTCAAGTTGTGCCACAAGCTCCTCTTCTCCCCAATTCTATTCAATACCTCCTCATTAGTTATGTGATCTACCCGTCTAACCTTCAGCATTCTTCTGTAGCATCACATTTAGAAAACTTCTATTCTCTTCTTGTCTAAACTATTTATTGTCCATGTTTCACTTCCATACATGGCTACGTTCCATACAAATACTTTCAGAAACTACTTCCTGACATCTAAATCTATACTCGATGTAACAAATTTTTCTTCTTCAGAAACGCTTTCCTTGCCATTGCCAGTCTACATTTTATATCCTCTCTACTTCGACCATCATCAGTTATTTTGCTCCCCAAGTAGCAAAACTCCTTTACCACTTTAAGTGTCTCATTTCCTAATCTAATACCCCCAGCATCACCTGATTTAATTCGGCTACATTCCATTATCCTCGTTTCGCTTTTGTTGATGTTCATCTTATATCCTCCTTTCAAGACACTGTCCATTCCGTTCAACTGCTCTTCCAAGTCCTTTGCTGTCTCTGACAGAATTACAATGTCATCGGCAAACCTCAAAGTTTTTATTTCTTCTCCATGGATTTTAATACCTTCTCCGAACTTTTCTTTTGTTTCCTTTATTGCTTGCTCAATATACAGATTGAATAACATCGGGGATAGGCTACAACCCTGTCTCATTCCCTTCCCAACCACTGCTTCCCTTTCATGTCCCTCGACTCTTATAACTGCCATCTGGTTTCTGTACAAATTGTAAATAGCCTTTCGCTCCCTGTATTTTACCCCTGCCACCTTCAGAATTTGAAAGAGAGTATTCCATTCAACATTGACAAAAGCTTTCTCTAAGTCTACAAATGCTAGAAATGGAGGTTTGCCTTTCCTGAATCTTTGTTCTAAGATAAGTCGTAGGGTCAGTATTGTCACACGAGTTCCAACATTTCTACGGAATTCAAACTGATCTTCTCCGAGGTCGGCTTCTATCAGTTTTTCCATTCGTCTGTAAAGAATTCACGTTAGTATTTTGCAGCTGTGACTTATTAAACTGATAGTTCGGTAATTTTCACGTATGTCAACACCTGCTTTCTTTGGGATTGGAATTATTATATTCTTCTTGAAGTCTGAGGGTATTTCGCCTGTCTCATACATCTTGCTCACCAGATGGTATAGTTTTGTCAGGGCTGGCTCTCCCAAGGCTGTCAGTAGTTCTAATGGAATGTTGTCTACTCCGGGTATAAAGTTCAAAAATGCTCACCATCAGGAGTGATGCTGATGCTGATGCTGATTTGTGGTGTACATCGACTTTGAATGCCTCCTCACTCCTGTGACCCACTGTGAAGCTGATGCCACAGCCTCACATACTATGTTCACAGCGAAACACATATCATACACAACTGTGTTCCAAGTTGTATCATCCCATGAGTCAAGTCTCAAGCACTAAAATTCTTTTGTCAGAGATAATCCTGCAGTTTGACTGCTCACTAAGCTCGCAAAACTTTCACGGAGAACTGATGAGTCTTACAGCACCAACATTCCCATGATGAAATTGAAGGAGAATGAAGATTTGTACAATATTGTGGTTGACTGTCATATTTATTGGTTACTGTTAGACTGGAAAGTGGAAACTGCTCACAGGGAATACTGCGATCTTACGGGGAACCCCTGTAGTGCAGCTCACAATATGTGCAACTCGAAGTATCAAAAACCACAACAAATACCTGTTTTGTTCCATAATTTAAATGGATATGATGCTCACTTTCTTGTTGAGACTTGGCTAGTTTCAGTTGGGAGGAAAATCAGGTCAGTGTTCTGTCTGAAAATGTTGAGAAATGTATTTCATTCTCCAAAGGAATGACACCAAGAATTATGCTCTCCTTCCCCGACTTGCTTCATTTTGTGCATGCACCACCCCAGAAACTCATTGAATATCCACCTCAGGAGGATATGCACATCACTCTAGCTGCATTTCACAATGAGGAACAGCTCCAACTTGTGACTAGGAAGGGGATCTTCCCATACGAGTATCTGGATTGTATGGCCAAACTCAGTGAAACCAGACTACCCGACATAACTGCATTCTCAAGCAATCTTACAGGCAATGCCATATTAGATGCAGAGTATGAGAATGCTGTGAATGTCTGGTAGGAATACATCTCCACTTTAGGGGAGTACGCACAGCTTTACATGGACACAGACATGCACTTGCTTGCAGATGTTTTCATGAAATTCTCGAGTCTATGCATGACCACATATTCTCTTGATCCTGCCTTTTATTACACAGCACCCAGGTTTGGCATGGGATGCATACCCTGATCGAGTTACATTATGAACTTGGATGTAAATAACTTACACTGACATGCCATGCAAAATCACTGCCGACTGGTGAGTTTTATTGGGTGCCGGAAGACAAATGCAAGAGATCGAGGTCATGATGGCTGATTCAGATGTGGGGTATGTGGTGGAGGCAAAACTGACATACCCTATTAGTTTGCATGATACAAATGCCGATTTGCCGCTATGTCTGGAGCAACTAGTTCCATGAGGGGGCTCTGACCCAAAACTGATGCTGGGGAATAAGTGGAGATATGGTATTCATTATTGTAATCTCCAGCATTGTCTCAGCGTGGGGATGGAGCTGGTTAGAATCACCTGGACTAATTCCTTGATATATTGATTTGAATAAGAGCTGGAAAGATTCCATAACATGCAACTCTGAGAAAGATTTTTATAAATTAATGAATAGCTCAATTTTTGTGAAAACAATGGAGAATTTGGATTAGAACCAAATGGGATGGGCATTGGAGCATAAGAAAATGCATCACCAGATCAAATTTTAAGCAGGTCACCATATTCAATGAGAACTTTGTTGCTGTGGTGTTAGCAAAGATTGCAATAGAGTTCTCAAAACCTATTTATGTGGGGATGTGCTCACTAGGCCTATCCAACTTCCACATGTACCAATTCCACTATGAGTTTGTGAAAACTCATTTCGCATGTCCAAAGTTACTTTATGTGTATACAGATAGCTTCATCTATTGGGCAAAGAACTGTGATCCATTTGAAATAATGAGGTACTATGGTGAATTCAATGCATCTCGATACACTACCTATAATCCTTACAGTGTTGTTCCACAGAACAAAAAGATTATTGGGCTTACAAAAGACAAGGTGAACGGGTTACCAATTCTGTGAGCAAAAATATATACGTATCACACATTGGAAGGGGCCACCCAGAGGTGGGCTAGAGCGTGCGTTGTGTGGCATCAAGAGCCCTCTAGATTGAAGACTATTTGCAGCACCTGTATAGTGATGCACACGGTGCTGCATCACAGCCACCTCACATGGTGTGGCAAGCTAGTATTCCATTGAGTGGACATAAGGTGTGCACTGTACTGCAGTCTAAAATTAGCCTGTGACCCAGTGATGATAAAAGGGTCATTTGTGATTATGGGATTGAAACTCACCCATACTCACACTGTGCTGTTTACACCCATGTAAATATATTTGCACACCATGTGTACTAACTATAAATGTATACAACTGTCACAAAAAAAACATACCTAGCACATCGGAGAAAAAACAAATGTGAATCTTGTATCTTGCATGTTGTGTGTGTGTGTGTGTGTGTGTGTGTGTGTGTGTGTGTGTGTGTGTGTGTGTGTGTGTGCCATGTACATTTGTAAATAAAATAGTTTAGTTTCACCTTCCACTAGCTGTCCAAGTCAGATAAGTTTTTAAGTATATGTTGTTCATAGTCCATCAGAATTATTGTTCATCCATGTAAATGGAGCTGTTGGGACTGCGTAATTTAGCTGTAGTAAAAGTATCTCCACATTAGTTTTTAAGTGTACATACACTGAAGAGCCAAAGAAACTGTTACACCTGCCTAATACCGTGTTAGGTGCCCGTGACCATACAGAAGTGCCGCAACTGATGTCTGGAGTAGTGGTGGAAGGAAATGGTATCACGAATCCTGCATGGCTGTCGACAAATTCGTAAGAGTGTGAGGGGGTGGAGATCTCTTCTGAGCAGCATATTGCAAGGCATACCAGATATGCTCGATAATGTTCATGTCTGGGGAGTTTGGTGACCAGCAGAAGCAGTTAAACCCAGAAGCGTGTTCCTGGAGCCACTCTGCAGCAATTCTGGATGTGTGGGGTGTTACATTGTCCTGCTGGAATTGCCCAAGTCTGCTGGAAAGCACAATGGACATGAATGGATGCAGGTGATCAGACAGGATGTTTACATATGTGGCCCTGTCAGGGTTGTATCTAGACATATCAGGGGACCCATCTGCACATGCCCCACACCATTACATGGCCTCGACCAGCTTGAACAGTCCTCTGTTGACATGCAGGATCCATGCATTAATGAGGTTGTCTCCATACCCGTACATGTCCATCCGCTCAATACAATTTGAACAAGGCTCGTCTGACCACACAACATGTTTCTAGTCATCAACAGTCCAATGTCAGTGTTGATGGGCCCAGCAAGGCGCAGATTTTGTATTGTGCAGTCATCAAGGATACACAAATGGGCCTTTGGATCTGAAAGCCCATATCAATGATGTTTCGTTGAATGGTTCGCACGCTGACACTTATTGATGGCCCAGCATTGAAATCTGCAGCAATTTGTGGAAGGGTTCCACTTCTCACTTCTGTCATGGTGAATGATTCTCTTCAGTCATCATTTGACCAGTTCTTGCAGGATCTTTTTCCAGGCACAGCAATGTCAGAGATTTGATATTTTACCGGATTCCTGATATTCATGATACAATCCTGCAATGGTTGCACAGGAAAATCCCACTTCATCGCTAACCTGGAGATGCTTTGTCCCATCGCTCATGCACTGGCTATAACACCATGTTCAAACTCACTTAAATCTTGATAACCTGCCATTGTAGCAGCAGTAACTGATCTAACAACTGCACCAGACACTTGTTGTCTTATATAGGCATTGCCGACTGCAGCGTTGTATTCTGCCTTTTTACATACCTCTGTATTTCAATATGTATGCCTATACCAGTTTCTTTGGTGCTTCAGTATAGTTCACGGCCCGTCCAAATTGTTACTGTATAATGACCGGTAACTGATGCTATTGTTACTGCAATTTAGTTGTAGTAAAACTATTTCCGCAGTAGTTTTTAGCATAGATTTAAATATGTCTGAAAAGTGTAAATATTTCAAGCAGTAAATATTATTTTTATTTGTCATTGTTAAAAGAAAAGTAGAAAAGAATCAAATTGCAATCTCAAGAACTGAATTGTATTTGAAGAACTGAATTGTAATATTGTGCTTTACATATTGGGTTTGGGAGTAGGTAGCATGTAACCGCAACCCCTTCCAGAGACATAGCAAAAATGTCTAAAACTATATCTCCTGTTCTTGAGGAGAACCACAGACATAGAATCTGGGCAACTTTTTGTGTACTATCAAAGTGTGAGCAGGGTAAGATCAGTAAAAAAGTATACAGAATGTAAGGTAAAATGTTCAGTTATTTCTCATCCAACTTAAAAGTAATTTTACATTTTCAATAGAAGATACAACACGATTTTCACACGTCTTCTTATTCTTCCTGAGTCAATGGAGAGCAGGGCACCTGTAAAATTCCAAATCTTGAATAACAGCATACTTGAAAATTCGATGCATCCATGTGACTTCTCCTTCGCCATGACATAGATGGTGGTATCCATGTTGTCGAATAATCAAAGTGACATTGTCATATCTTTATAGGGTATACCAGGATCATCCCAGTGAATTCCATGATAGAAATGTGTTAACTACTCTGCACTCCTCTGTGTTTTAGCACACTGTGTCCTTGAAAGACCTTGGAGATGCAATGCTTGCTGATGATGTCTCTATTATACCATTATCTGCTATGTATGAATGCAACATGTTTAAGTATGAACTGTTTGTACTCATCATCATAGAAACCCTGAATGTCTACAGTGATGTTCACAACTTGAGATGACATTATGAAATGCTCCGAGTATGACACAGCAGCTGTTCATTTATATAGCTTGCTGCACAGCACCAGTAATAGTTAACCACACAGTCATTTACAACTAGAGCATATGTTGCTGTATGTATGGGGAAATTTGTGAAAGACTCAAATTCAATTTGCACATCTATAGGTCCTGATTTTATGATGTCTTTCTGCTTTGAGCAATCTTTCATAATGATTGGTTCCAGCACCTTGAATTTCTGTGGGCTGAGTAGACATCCCTCAACATCATAGTCAGAATCATGGAACTTTGCATGTACGTCAAATTCTAGACTGTATACATTTTCATCCCACCGCAGGTGTAAATTGTCATATGTATAAAATTCTGAAGTCAAGTAGACTCTGGCATTAGTTGACTTGCAGTTGTCAAATTTGATGGAATTATTTGCTGTATTCCCCTTTCTATTGGTCTGAAATGCAAGTATGAATCTGTGTGTCTCCAGTTGAACAGAGCGCTTAATAGCCCATGTTTGTCTGGTTGCCATCAGTAGCACTGGGTGTTCAAAAAGCTCCCTTGAAGAGAAACTTAAAGATAGATGCACACCTGGACTCAGAACTTTTAAAAGCTTCAAATGCTCCTCATCTGCTACCGTGATGTTATATTATTTTATTGATGACAATCTTGTTCTCCTCTTGGTGTCCTTGAATGTGTGGGTTGTTATCCATTGTACTCTGTATCAGAATAAGCTCCTCTTTAGCTTTCACAATAATTCGTTGCATCTCTTCAAAGTACCCCATGAGCAGTTTTAGAGGTACACATGTAGTAAATCTCATGTACTCCTCTGCTGTTCTACCCACTGGCTCATCATTTTCTAAAGCAGTCAAATCTGATGATGAGGCAGAGACATATGTTTTAAGGGTTGATAATATGCCTACATTATGTGTATGGTCAATCTCAACCCTGTTAAGTTCATAACATATTTCTTGAAACAGCAGTGCAAAAGCATTATGCATGAGCTTGACTTCAATGTGGGAGAACCATCCTTTTTCTTAAATGCTCCATCCAAATATATAAAACGCTTGCATGGGAGGTTCATAATGTCTTGGTGGTGAATGATGATCCTAATTTCATGGTTCTGTTAAGTGTGGTTGAAGCATAAGGTTTATACAAGAAGTATTCCGGGCATATGATTCACACATCATGTTCTACTTGGGCCATTATATTGAGCAATGTCATTGTGGGGCTTTAAGAAACTCATAGTTTGCACGTTCTTGAGGTTCTGCTGCAAAGTGCAGTGCTGTGAGTTGCATGCAGTGGTTTTATGCTTTACGCTCATCCTGCCTTAGATGTAGTCCTGCAGTGATTTCCCCACCATGAAAATCAACCAGTTGATTATTCTGGTCTACAATACACAGCTCTAGATAGTCCAATGTCTGAACTGTTACTGGGAGATATATAGTTTTATTTGGGGTCTCAACAATCTTATACCCTGTTCCAACTGATGAGAAAAACCTGTTAAGTTGTGTAAATCAATCTATTGTTGAGATAAGAGTTTGAAGCAATATTACACTTGACATGGATTGTACTGATAGGGAATATACCCACTGACAGATCAGATGTGTAGAATATATTATGATCCTTTTTCAAAACCTATCCTTTTGTGAAATGTAGTAGTTGTCCCATTGAACATTTCTGGCTAAATTCAATCATTGAGTTTGGTGTCTTTATTTCAGATTTAAGTGTACTGCTTTTTGAACATGGCACAATCCCTTTCCCAGACTGTTTTAGAACTTTGTTTAAATTGTCTGTACCGTGTGCATTGTGTTCTATTCTCACAATTTCTTTTCTGCCGTTAATTTCTAGATGTAGTTTATTGTTACCCTATGTGATATTTGGAATGATATTATACGTCTCTAGTCTGATCAGCACAACACTCTACCCTCTGTTGGTTAAATCAAGTAGCGGGAAGTAATTTATGTGTAATACTGACAATCGTTCTTTTAAAGTTAGAGTGTATGTCATTGTGTCTGAACCTCAACTGATGGGTGGATTCTTAATGCATCTCCATATATATACTTCTTCATAAATGTTAGAAGGAACATGATGCACAGATGTCCACATAGGTAATTATTAAAATCTTGGTAGCAATTGAAGTTATGGAACACACGTCTTCTGCCGGTGAAGTTTCATTGTATTCTTCTGGTGGATGCAGGTCACCAATGAGTCAAAATAGTAGATGTTATCTGTATTTTTCTTAACATACACCACCCACTGGGTTCCAGATCCCCAGCTACATCTAAATTCACAATTCTGCATTCTCTTTATTTCCACATAGCCTTTGTTAATGTAGCCTGTATAAACACACCACCGAATCTTGAAACACTGAATATTTTCCTAATAAACTTGAGAAAATCTGTGTTTGTAAGAGGTCTGTTCAGTAGGGTGGCTAATGGGCTTTTTTTCTTATATGTACATGAAGAGACTTAACCTTTCTTATGTGGTTTCAGGTTTTCCAATGGCTACTGCTTGTATTATGCAGTTATGCTTCTTGCTTCCTCTAGTTGCTCCTGGGAGTTTTGTGCATTCTTGGCTGTCTTGGCAATAGCTGCAGCACCTCCAGCCAGAGAACCCTGCTGAGAGATTTGCGAGGGCAGGGATGTGGAAGGGAATGATTCCACATGATGTCTTGGATATTGGCAGAACATGGGTGCTTTAATTGGTCCTTTATGTTTCAGACCGCTTTTAGCTGCATGCATCACTGCCAGGACGCTATTTTTTAAATGCTTTCTTCTTCTTCTTCAGTGCACAATGTGCAGCATTCATAACTTGTTTGAAATTCATCCCCAAACCCAACTTAATTTTACCAAGTATCATTTTTTCAACTGCAAATGCTGAAAGGCACTGGCCTAAATTGATATCCCTTCTTGCATGTATTGCCTTGGCTTTATCTGCTAAAATTTGATCTGTGAGACATCCTGGGAGAATTTTATTTGCTGCGTAGGCAATGTCATGTTCCACACACACGTCGTTGGCAGATTAATCCCCTTATCACCTCATGCCAACCATTTTTGAAGCTTTGTGCCAGGTCCACAGTAGTTGTATCTGGGAACGTATAATTTGACCGGCAGTTTGTCAAGAATACCAGCACTTCCTCTAATGTGTCTCCAATCACGAATGCTACAATAATGTGATGGTTGCAGTCTGTGCATCCCATTAAACAGCAAACTGTCAGCATCAATACAGCTATTTTGTGTTGTGGGAAAACCAAGACATTTAACTAGTGCTCTATTCCTTCAGTGTCTTATGACCCTCTCTATGAGAAACACATCCAGTTCCAAGCTTTTCTCTAACTCTTCTGTGTAAAAGCATCCAGCAATTTCATTACCACCTCTATCCTTTAAGAGGTACATTCTAGAATTTATTCTTTGCACTTTGGAAACTGTAAACATCTCAGTTGATCAGTTTGGTAGGCATGACTTCTCAAATGCCATCTTTTGTTTCGAAATATGCACTAAATCACTCACATTAAACTTTTGTGTGCTTGGATCCAGCATTTTCATGTGATTTTGTACTGTATCCATGAGTCTGTTATCATGAATATCAATTGGTCTCATTTTTACTGTGCTGTACTTGGTTCGATTATAATGTGCACTTATTCATGGGAGGATATGTATCCATCTATATGAAGCGTGAAGATTAAATCACATTCACATTTGACCTTTTATTGTTCTGTTCAAATGTTCCATGATACTCACCTTTAGATGAGTGAATGTTGAGTGGTGATGTGTTCCATACTACTGCATCATGGTCTTGCAATACCTATTGTAAAACTTATCACCATGATCTGTTTGATGGCAGTCCAGACAATGTTTTTGTTCCTGTCTACAACAAACTCTCAAACACCTCTGCTACATAACTCACCATTTTTGTTTTCACAGGTAATGCCCAGGTAAATTTTGAGTGTGTATCAATTACCATTAAAATGTACTTGAAACCATTATTCATGAGTGAGTGTTCCCTCATAGCTACAAGATCCACCTGCTATAGGCCATCCAAATCTTTAATCATAACATGGCTACAAGGGTATGTTTTGCATGCCAGTTTGTGCAGTTCTCGAACTACTGTCTCCATATACCTCTCTCTTTAAGGTCTAAAATTACTGAAATAACTTCATTTGAATGAGCTGTATTACCAGTGACAGCTGACGCCCTGAGCACTTGTAGCCTTTTTCACCCTCTAATACAGGCTTTATAACAGTATTGTATTTCACACTTCTTTTGGCTTTTTGGTTTCCAATTTGCTTTCTTATGTAGCTCAATCAAATGCAGTATTTCACCATACATTTCTAGATCATTGGGCAAATATTTTAAGGTTTTTGAGGGACTTAGGAAAATAATGTTAAGTAGACCTGGTGTTCTATCTGTTGAACTTATTAACTGTGTGCCGAGCACATACGGCTTCATCTGACTGACTCCAAATATTCTGTCTATCACAGCAATGCTGTGATAGTTAATGAAATCAGTGGTAGCATCCTGGTCATCATCGTGCAATTTTGCCAAGAGCTGCCCAATAGATACAGTAACTGGCTTAAAGGTTTCTCTCAGTGTTTGGTCCCACTCCAGATGTCCTAACCCTAGCAAGCATAATTTCTCTCGAACAGCCTTCTGTGCCTCGATGGCTTTTCACTTAGCTAACATCTTGTTACATACTAACCAGAGTTCTGTGCAGGGTACACCTTACATACATTCCTTTCTGCTGCATTGACCTTTACAGTTAAGTTGTTTACTTTGTTTTCAATTACATTAATCCTATCATTTAATGCACTGATCTCCCTCAGAAGGGATTCACAGCATGTCAGTGGATCTTTGCATTCACTCTCAACTCTACTTTTGAGAGATTGGATTTTGCCATCCATGTATAAGAGAATGTTCTGTCTATGTACACCCATCCTCTCAGGTTGAGTAGTCAATACAAATGCTAACTTGTCCATGGTGTGATATATACTGATGTAGTCACCCCTTTTCATAGCATTATATATAGAACCTCCTGAAAGTTTCATCTATACCTACCATCATTCAGTTTTCTTGTTATATCAATAACAAGAAACCTGTACTGCGTGTGCTACCAGCAATCCTCACGTATATTTACAAATTCTTTGAATGACATATCAGTTCCTACATGCACTTGGTTTTAACATACTTCAACACATTATCAATCTCCATCAAAACATGCCAGTCACTGTATGCTGCTTCTATGCCTATATTCAGATGTTTTGATCCACTAGCAGTTAACTTATATGTAAAGCTGAATAGAAGAAACAGCACACTGAGAGCAGCAATTGATATCTTTCCATTCACAGCCTGTCCATGCAGTATCACTGGAGTGTTCCTTGGTTCAATGGTATGTTGGAGTCCAGTACGGTCCTTTAAAGACTATATCCACATTTATCTGTTGTGTATTCTGTCCCAACATGCTGACCAGTTCCTCTAGAGGATCACAGTCTGCTGCTGCTCCTGCAGGTCCTGACAAGCTGGATTTTGTCTCCACTGATAGTGGACACAGAGGAGGACCCATTACATATGGTAACAGCCCAACAGACAGACAGACAGACGGATGAACATGTATTATTAAGCAAGGGGAACTCACTCTTTGCTTCTTACTCCTATTATGCTGCTTGGGAATGCTGCACGATCCCAGCTGCTTTTGCTGTTCATGCTTCATGATCTGGCCTCTGACTGATGCTAGTGAGGTGTTGCTCTAGATCATGATCCAGGCCCGGATCTAGGGGGAGGTAAACCAGGCTCTCTGCTTTGGGCGGCAATTACAAAGGGTGCCAAATTCATATTCTTGAAGAAAAAAAGCCTTGTTTCATAAAGCACCTAGCATTCAGCACTCGTTGGTCTATTGATTATTCATACAATTTTGAAACATATTCCAGTTTGTTTCTTGAACATTTTTGACACATTCTAAGTTGATTTCTGAACTAATAATAAGTTGATTTTTGAATATTTGCATAGCATACATGTCATCTCTGTCAGGGGAATTCCCATTGCATCTAGAAATAAGAAACATTTCCTGCAGACGAGAGGGGATGGGGCTATATGATCTGAGCCGAATAAACCCGAATGGGTTAACGCCAATCGCTGTTTGTTTATGTGGTTGATTGGGTGTGCAAATGTTCAGCAATGTTATAATTACTAGCAAAATTCATAGATTCAGACTACTGGAGTGGAAATAAATGACTAACAGGAATAACAGGCATAAAAGATTACATATTATATTCTCAGTGTATGCAGGAAAGTGAAATTTTGACAGAAAATTTTGGCCATAATCCGCCAGTTGTACAGTCCCCAGTTAGCAGCCGCATAAGTTCTGTTCTTGGAATAGTGTAGAAAACACGTTGTATGAACATGTAATGATGCCTAACCAGAGAATAAACATAGGGTAACTGAACCGGTGATTCTCTCAGGGTTAGTGAAGTTGTCTGGAGAATAAGTTTTGACAATGACAGGAGTAGTTATACAATAAGTAACGACAAGATTGATTGTTAGAATGAGGAAGTAGAAGATACAGGGACATCACACAAATTATATGGAAGAATATGATGATTTCAAGTTTATATAAAAATTTTGTAGCACTACTTTTTGATCTCATACTTGGTAAACTGGAGTGTGAATGAAATGTGAAACTATTTCCGAACATAAAACATTTTGCTTGTAGTAGTCCTAATAAGCATTTGATACTAGTACTGCACGAATTGTATTCTGTCGTGCTATTTATGTAAATGAGGTGCATAAAAATGACCATTTGTGCCAAAACAGCCTTGCTTATTTGGAATGTGTTACAATTGCTGCAATATTAGAAAGACCTATTTCGTTTTATCTAGCAGTGACAGAATAGACGTAATGAAATCAAGAAACCGCACCAGTCTGTGTACTATTCGTATTAACAACTTTTACAGTATTAGACTATGACATTTCAATTTTTCATGCAGCAAAACATTTGACAAACTTTGATGCGGTAATAGAGTCTTTAGAGAAAAATAAGCTCACCATGTAAAGCTGTAGCAAGATTAGTGGGGAAAAAATGATGGTGCCTAAGGACAGAAGAAATGTGTACTGTCTTGTTTGTCTCTTGTCTTTACTTGTTTTATGTTTTCTATATTTAATTTTATGTTATACAGAAGAGAAAGTTATTAATTAATAGGCAATAAACAGTGCATATTTTCTGCAGAGTTCTTATTCTCCCGGTCGCAAATAATCCCACTCAGTATTAATTGTGAGTTTTTTTTTTTATGGGGGTAGCATTTCAAAACGGCTGACAGGGAGCAGGAGAGGAACCACAGAACATTTTAATTTCCACTGTCCTAAAGATGTTTGAATTCATTTTAATTTCCACTGTCTTGAAGATAGGTTTGTATTCCACAGAGTGAAATACAGTGACATACAATAGAAGAATGGTGCACTTTGGCACACTTAACACCAAATAGCATGTCTTACATTTCCTTGAACATTCATGTTTTATATATAAATCTCTTCAGAAAGATGTGAACTGCGAAACAAAATACATTTGAAAATTTGTTTTTCTTTTTTAAGAATTTTTGACGTCCTATTTCAAACCTCGAGAGCACTTTTTTAAGTTTTTGCCCCAGTTCAGAAATAATGTAGATCCGAAGCTGTCATGATCATGTGACCAGAAATTTATTAATCAGTCAATGTATTGACTTCAGCAGTATTTCTGGATTGAATCCCAGTACGTTGCCTTGAAGGGATTTCTGGCATGTGCCAGTGTCCAGCAAGGGAATGTCTGGGGATTTCGCAGATATCCGCTGCTCTGTTTATGGATTAGTGCAGTCCATTCCAGCTGTGTCTGGTGGCACATGTGGACCCAGCAATGGTGCATGACAGGAAGTGAGTCTGGCTGATGCTTTTGTTCAAGGGATTCTGGTCTGTGGTGGTTGCTGGCTGGTGGTTTGTTGCACAAGCCCAGTATATGGCTCCAGAAGCTCCGCACCCGACTGATGGCTGGCCCAAGGTGGCGCGATTGGTGCGGAGAAGTGATTGGGAGTTTTTTTCACTGGATATGTTTAAGTGATCAGTGAGTGTTTCATGATGGTATTCCTTGTGCATTCGGAAAAAAGCATCGCAAATTGTTTAAATATTCCACATAATGCCTCGTATCCACAAATTGTTTAAACAATATTCTACACACTGCCTTGTATCCCTCAAATTGTTTAAATTAATAAATAAACAATATTCCACACATCACTTTGTCTACCTGAAATTGTTTGCACAATATTCCATACATTGTAATCAGTTTCCCGCCAAATGGCCAGTTGAGTCTATCAATCAGTCAATATTTCCAGAAGGGGCAGTATTTACCAATAGGATGCAAGGAAGAGGATCTTGATTTAATTGATTAGTCACTCAGTTTAATAGAGTGGGGGGCTTATGTGGCCTGACCAGAAACAGCTCGTGTTTAATGACAGAACACCAAGAGGGGGAGGGGAAAAGTGTGCCAGACCTGAACAACAGAGTAAAGGAGGGGGAGGGGTGGGGCAGCGATTTCCCAGAGGGGTGGTGGGTTTCCCAGAGGAGTGGTGGGAAAAGGGGACACCTGCCGGCTGAGGAAAACCCATGACGTCATCTAGGAAAGGGGGGTAATTAACTGATCAATTAATTAATCTGCATTATTAATTTGATATAAAATGCAGATGTACTGGCCTTACCCTACTACTGTCCTATCACACGTGCCTGGGGCACTCCTGATGATACATGTGTCTTTGATGAACACTTGTCGTCGAGAACGATGTACTGCGTACTATTATTTAAGAAGTCTTCAAGCCTGTCACTTATCTGGGAACCTAAACCATATGCTTGGACCTTCGCCAACAGTCTGCAATGGAGCACTATGTCAAACGTTCTGTCTGCTGCCCTCAATCCATGGTTCGTAGGATATCACAAGAAAAATGGGCAAACAGTTTCACATGAGTGCTGCTTTGTTAATCTGTGTTTATTTGTGGATAGAAGCTTTACTATTCCAAGGAAATTTATTATATTCGAATTCAGAATGTGTTCAAGAATTCTGCAGGCACAGAAATGTTAAGGATATTGGTCTGTAATTTTGTGGGTCTATTCTTTTGCCTTTCTTATGTTTAAGAATCACCTGTGCATTTTTCCAGTTGCATGGAACTTTGACTGGGCTAGAGATTTGCATTACATGCAAGCTAAGCAAGAGGCCAATGCCACAGAGTACTGTCTGTGAAACTGAATTCCCCCCCCCCCCCCTTCCCCAACACTCAAAGCTGCTTCTCTACACCACAGATGCATATTTGTATGTCCTCCATGTGGGAATCTGTACAACAGTCAAACTTATGTCTGTATGCTGCTCCTGCATGAATGTTTTTCAGCTTTCCTTTTGCTGTCCTCTATTGCCACCCCAGACTGATTGACGAGTGATGGTATAAAAGTCTTCAATCCGCTTAATGACTTTACATACATACCCTTGATCTTATGGAGGCACAAATTTATACTAACTTTTGCCTGTCAACATTTGTGCGTTCTATTTTGAACTGAGAGTGGAATAATCTATGTTTCCTCAGCATTTGGCAAATTTGGTTATTAAACTGCAGAGGGTCCTCTCCATCCTTCACTTACTTGGTGCATAGGTCTCCAGAGCACAATTTACATTCAACTGTGCTCATAATTCTTCTACGTCTAATATATTGGAGCTAAATGATGTCAGTTCATTGTCTAAGTGAGATACTAACAACTGCTTATCTGTTTTATCTAGCAAAAATACTCATCCAGCCTTCTTGACAAATTTATTAACTTCAGTAACCATTGTTGCTATGAAGTGACGATCTGTTGGTAGCTACAACATCGAAGATATTTCCATTGTTTATGGGTTGTCTAAGTAGTTGTTCATGGCAATTTTAAAAAAACGTGTTCAGAAGGACTTCACCGGGCTGTCTGTCTGTACAACCTGCAGTGAATCCACAGAAGTTCTGGTCTATACTGGACAGATTGAAGTTGGCTCCAACTAATGCTGAACGATCTGGGCATTTCCATGCTACTGAGTGTAGACTTTCCTTGAATGATTATACAACTGTTATGGCAGAATCAGATGGATGGTAAAAACATCCAATAATTAACTTGAGTTCATTTAGGCCTGCTACTCATGTCCAGATAACTTCAGTCACAGACAATTTTGACCTCAATAGACACAATATTTTTGTTGACTGCAATGAACATTCCCTCTCCTATAGTAGGTATTGGAGGTCAGTTCACAGACAACAAAAGATACTCCCCACCCCCATGACATCATCAATGACATAATGGGTTTTATCCATACCCATCTGAAAAAGGCGGATTGTCCTTTGTATTGACTGGCGGCAATCCAAACTTTAACAGGAAATTCAAAATATTAGTGGGAAATACAAAAAACAGTCCAATTCTGCTAGTGTGTTTCATGTGGTAAAAGAACTGTTGTCCTAAGTACGAATTGGCAGGAAATTTAAAGTGGTACAGTGTCATGCTGGCTGAATTGAAATATTGGGACAGGCTCTATGATTTCAGTACTTGGAATATGAGCACTAGCCTAACTATGATGTCAGAAGCAAGACAGCTGACTTGAAACACTATATAGTGACTGGAGCATACTGGCACAGAGTTGGAATACTGGTTCTGGTTCTATGACATCCAATCAGACCTGCTGTGCTGTTTATAATAGTATGGAATCGTTGCATACTGGCCCAGAGCTGAATTACTGGGATGGGTTCTATGACACCACAATCCTAGTTCTGGAATAATGTAACTATGACATCTGAGGTGAAGAATGTTTGCGCAGGTCTAACCCTGCAACAAGTTTTCCCAGGCTACTGTTCACTCAGAGATCACTGCTTATTGTTTTGCCTGTTTCGATCTCTCCACACCAGGAGGGATTTAAACAAATACCTTACCACAGAGCATAGGGAACACTGGAATTGAGAAGTGCCAGAGAGTTGCTCCAGCCAAGTTACTCAACAGGGAATGTGTCAGGATAGTTACTATTGAGAAGCACCAGATAGTTGCTCCAACCAAGTCTACTCGGTATAGAATGTGTCAGGATAGTTACCATCAGAAACACCAGAGAATTGCTCCAGTCAAGTCTACTCAGTAGGAAGTGAGAGAGGAATACTTCCACTGGGAAGCACCAGAGTCGACCCAATCAAGTCTACTCAATAGGGAATGTAAGAGGAATGCTGGGGCACTAGTGGGAAGCACCAATAATCTATAACCCACACATGCAAGGGTTCATTTATACTTTAAATTACTTCATTTTCATCTTAAGCACAGAGTAGACTGTGAGCCCCTGACTTGTTAAATATACTTGTTATCAGTAGAATAACTTTTTTTTTTTACTAAGAACCAGGAGTTTTCAACTCTGATCTTTTAAGGCTTTCATTGCACCTTTGAACACAACATGTGTAAGATAATAAGTATCTTGTTACAGGAGACCTTGTAGGTAATGAATAACAAGTATTTTTTTCAATACATACATGTACACACTATTGGTATTAACTTCTGGTTATTGGTATTTCTTGACAGAGTGGTTGGCGCAGAAGACTTTTATCTGTGAAGACTCCAAGCACATCTTCAACTCTATTGGAACAACACAATGCCAAGGCAGGTACCTCATGCAAATAATAAAATACACAAAACAGGACTTGTCCCCTAATAAATCCTCTTACTTTGAATGCCTGTAATTCTATGAAAACGCTTCTTCATTTATATTCAAAATTAGTAAGAGACTTCACTTCCACTCAACGCAATTATTTATTTCAAACTATGACTACAAAATATCTGGAAAAATCTCGTACCTTCGGAACGTACTTACTCCTTCTGGATGTAAATTGAAAATCCAAGAGATGTACATTTATCCTCCTGATGGTAGACACTTATGTGCAGGGAAAGTATATTTTTTATGAAAGTAACGGACTACCCCATATTCGTACATAGCACTTCCAGATGAAAAATTGAACTGCCATGACCAACAAAGTGCAGCACCAGCTGATCATTGGTGACTGAAGCTATCATTAATGTACGGCACATGTTGCTAGCTCCATGTAAAGGAGGGAATATGAACACAATAACTCAAGAGCGCTGTCAGAAACCTAACAGGGACCATGTGGTGAAAGCAGGAGCACTCTGTAAATACTTATGGATCATGCACTTTGGTGTGCCAGTGATTGAGGCCTGCAAACAGAAATGCTGAATGGCCAGCACCACTACTGTACCCATATCTATCAAAAACTGGTAGCTGACCACAGCCAGCCGAATTTTACGTGCTGGTATACATTACAGCATTGATGCTGTGCTACACAAGAAGAGAATGTTCCTGTTGGCACTGACACATTTCCCTTTAATGCATATGGAGATCTCACTAAAGTATCATTACTGTATCTAAATAAATGTACACTCACTCTCCAGGTGTGATATGCATGCTACAATGAATGTTGTACCAGCAGGCCTCACCTCACTGTCTCAGTTACAAACAAACTAAAACAATTTTTTGAAAGCGTCATGTGTAGTACCGAAAATGATGAAAAGTTGCACCCACACAAGTGCAAACTCTCCCTCTCCAGATGAATTTGCGGGGATAACAATGTGATTATAGAGCTCCAACCATGATGTTCGCCAACTTTTAGAGGATGAAACTACTACTTTGTACAAAAATAAAATGCCGATTCAGTCTGACACAGACCATTTTATAGGTTCCAGAGGGGTACATCATTCCTATACTGCTTGTGTAACATTAATGACACGAGTACATCCACAGCCAAATGTAATCTAAATAACCCACACATATGTCCTGCTTGGAAACTGAAAATTAAGAGATGAACATTTATCCTCTAGCATGGTGGATTCTTGTGCAGCAGTTCAAAGACCAAATAAATAGACTGATGTACAATGCCTGTAAAATTCACACTAAATTTGCATGGAAGGGCACACAGCATGGTCCACCACTTTTCACTGTCGAGATTCTGTGGTACATGGATTGAACAAGCTCTTGATAGGTTGAAGGGGTGGGATGCATGTGGTTGTTACTCTGTCTCAGAAAAGCTTTAGTATGTTTGCCAAAACTAAGCTGCTGACTAGTGATATAGACCTTCAGTTGTGCGCACCAACTTGACGATACCTTGCATGGTACATTTTAAATTTCTGCTATAACTTCAAATTTGCAGAACAGGCATAGTTCCGCTAACTTTGTGTTCCAATAAATATTTGACAACAAAAGCAAACTGTAGAACCATACTGATCTAAGTGATTTTTCTTTATCGGAGCTTTTTGCAAGGCTGAATGGGAGAAAATATAAATTTTGTAGCCATATTGATCCACATGCAAAAACCACTGTCTTCTGTAAGAATACCTCAATCTCCCACCTTGGAATTCATCTTCCTTGAATAATACACTCTGTCACACTGGTCCAAATGAGAAACCACATTCTAATAGTTATGCCTCCAAGCTACGGCTCTGATTTAGTGTGAAAGCTTAAGTGATCCCAGTGCAAAATATTATTACAATTGAATTTATAGTTTCGAGTGTTCATAGCCTTTTATATTAAAATTAAAACAGGTGCAAAACAAGTGGACAGACATCTTCACGCCTCAGGTATGGACTTAATGTGTGGCTGTCAGATGTGTAAATCTTTCATGTTTCAAGACGTGACTGGCAAGTTCCTGGATTCTGAAAGCCTGTCAGATCATGACAAAGATTAGCAAACTGTTTTTAAAGATGGTGTAAAGATATCATAAACACAAAAAATGAAATTCTTCAAGGGCTCAATCTTTAAGCATTACAGTGATGACTATACAGAAAAGTACAAAGTGATTGACTTCAAACCTTATGAAGCAGATTTGCAAACATTTCTGCCAAGCCTTCAAAATTGCATGTCTGCACAGGCTAGGGCAGCAAAGCCAATACCATACAAAAAGATGTAAGATATAACAAAACGTTCTTAAGTTTGTTCACCAGTTCATCATCCATTCTACCTATCAGTTCATGTGTACTCAGATGAAAAAGTGGCAATGAGGCCTAGGACAATGAAAATGTGCTACTCTCTGGATATGGAGACAATTAAAATAATAAAAAGACTTCAATAAAACATTTTTTTAAAATTTTTTCTAACATATTAGTCAACATTTCATTGAGGATTAAACCAAAACCCAAACATGTTTCCCCACTTTTCTCAAAATGATGAGGTCATTTTGATCAGTATGGTTATACTGTTGCTACTTAAGATATGTCCGCCATAAATAATCTCTTCATAGTGATCCATATTGCAGAGTACAAGTCACACTGGATCACCACAATTGAATGAATATAGATTTCTATCCACTACTCACCTGTAGCATCCAGGCTTACAACCCATCGAGAATGAAGTCTCTGCTATGAGTTTGTATTCATCATCTGACTTGCATACAAGATTATCAGTATTAAACCAGTCATCCATCTAAATGTATGTTGTTCGGCAGCAGCAGGTATCAACTCAACATGCAGACAAGCGCCCCGATGCAGCTCCCAACACATTGGAGTGGAAATCAAGTACAATCAAGCAGCAGAAATAAAGTTAGCATGCAGACAAGCTCCCTGTTTATGATCTGTGACACAGCACTTTTCTTCTATGCTCTGCATCTAACTGGTCACCATATTTCATTGCTGAACTGCTGACTACTGCTACAACATCTGAATCACTAAATGTAGCAGGATTTAAAAAACACTATATCATTGGTATCTGTTGCATTATGTGCTTATCAAAACAGTCTACATCTACTTTATGAAGATTGAGATATTTCCTTCTGATGGACTACAAACTGTAAGTTCTACTATCTGTCATGACCAACTGTTGTGGCACTGCTTAGCTGTTCAACACAATATTCACTAACCTGAAGGGCCTGTGACATGTCTACATTTTTTTGTATATACAGCACCACTCCCTTTTCTCTTACTGATTCTATGGAAGTATGATACCAGCTTCTCCCTGTCAAGATGTATCTGATATTAGTGATGTTCCGGTAAGCACATCATCTGCTGACATTCCACCTGCATGGGTAAGAACATCAGCCTTTTTAGTTACGAGGGTTCTTGAGGAATGATGCTAAATGAAAATACTTTAAGAACCATGACTTTCTCCAAGCTGTAGTATTTTATTTTGATAGTAGCTATTTCAAATGTAACTAGATTTATTCTGCAGTTCTGTCTTTTGGACTACTCGATCCTAAAAAGAAGTTCCAGGAAACGCATTGGAAATCACAGCAGTGATGGGACTAGATGCTTCTGCTAATTTGTTGTGGTAGTAGTGTCTTGACAGAAGTATTCAGTTGTAAAATATGTCTCAGTGGTGCAGCCGAATGTGTGGCAATGCATCAGTCACACTCATGTATAAACACGTCTCTCCTGAGTGATTCTCCTAGTTCTACATTGCAACAATGCATTTAATTTACCCTTGCAAAGTCCATTTTTTATATGGTTTCTTCTGAAAGGCTATGTTATTCTCAGCAGATTCCATTAATATCTCATTTTTGTTCTCATACAGGCTTACACACCGTTTGACTGAAATATCATTCTTTGTTCTTTTCTGTGCAAATCTTCCATTATCATATCGTTCTTTCATTTGCCAGACTCTGTACACTTTGTACAGCTCTTCAACCTCCTCTTCAGAATGTATGTTGGTGTGCAGACTTGAATGATTACCACCTTTTTTTTTTTTTTTTTTTTAAACAAGTTTTGGCATTTGAGATCTTTCCAATATATGTAGTATTGTTTTATTTTCTTATTTACTCATACAGTAAAGTCTACACTTGAATTTGCATTCAACCCTCTACCTAAATAACAAACCTGATTAAAATTCTATTTGCTCTTTATTTTTTCTGCACTGCTAATATTCCTACTATATCATGTTAGATATAATTTACTTTTTATTTCGACACCACAAAGTATCTTGTGATCCTAACGTCCTGCAACTTCCTAAATAAATAATAGTAGTTGAGCTTCTGGAGTCCATGTTAGTGTCTATTTAACCAAACTTGATGTAAAATGGTGCGGGTGCAGAAGTAACAGTACCTTGTAGCCTGGGTTCCCTTAGTCCAATGTTTTCTATATTTTTCAGCATGGCCAGAATGCCTGGTCCTAATAACTCAGAAATGGTAGTAAGACCTCTGACAATCCTGACCATAGTACAATAACCGGACAGAGCCCAAAACTTTGAAAACAAAAGTGACCAGAGCTAAGCTACAACAGATTTACCCACAGCAGTTTAAGCCTAGGCCTGAGTATTTCCAAATCCTCTGATCCTGGGGTCAACACCTACCAGTTCACAAGCTGATCAGATGCCAACAATATGATCATTTACCAGTCAATCAGCATGCATGCGACACACAATGCATCTGCGTCTAGTGTGGTTTGGTGAGAAACCCATCCTTGTATGTTCTCCACAAAGCTATACCTCAAGATGGTTACTGTTTGTTCAAGAACAGCTTTCCAATGTTAATTTCTGGATTGGATAGTGGGATGAACTCCGGTCGGTTCCCTTACACTCACTGAATTGTACTTAATGACAGTAAATAGCCACATTTCACTTCTGAGATATAAAAGAACACAAACATCAATGTGGACTGTAAATATATAAATTCAGTAGAAAGCAAAGAATCAAACTAGGCAAAAAATTAGTCACTTCCAGGAGGCATCCCACTAAAGCTGTACAGCACTGTCTATGGTGATGATAATGGCCTCTTTTTTTTTGGGCAAAGAAGAGAATTGAGAAGCTCCTTCAGACATGCCCTGTCCAGCCGAAGTCACTCATCTAATTAGATCCCACACAGCTCCAAATTGTGAGGTTGTTTATTCTATGTTTCACCCACTAATCTAAATCTCCCAGACATTTTCTGTGGGATTAAGGAAACCTGATTTAGCAGGCTAGTTGTAATACAATAAGGTGCCAGTGTGTTCATGAAATCAGGAACATAAGCATACTCATCACTTCAATGTTATGGCTCAAGTCAACTGCCAAGGGTCACATGACGACCTGGTACCAGTTCTTCACAAACTACAGTAGTCGAAACCAACCAGTGTGGCCTCTTAGGCAGAGCCAGTTTAAGGCTCAAGTGATACAAGTGGCTGACGACAGTCACATGAAGCACTGGAAAAATACTCCATGATCATTGTAAACTGATCCCACTAACCTTTCGAATCCTAATCTGACTTCAGGCCTACAGAGTGAGTGTATCATTATCATAATACGACATTCAGGACTTTAATATTTAAATGTATAGTAGGGCAGATCACTACTCATTTATTAGCAAAGGTACTGAGTAGCAGACAGGCATGTGGAAAAATGTTTATCCTTTGTATTGTCTATTCTATATGCTTTCTTTCTTTCCCTAACTGCCAGTCTGATGTACAATGGCTCCTATATTTCATCAGTAGAGATGTATCTTCACATAGGTACTGAATGACCGTATTATCTAACTTCCAAACAGCAGTTTTCCAACATAAAAGTATCCCAAAAGAATAGAATTACCCACCTTCTGCTTGCTTGTAGTAGTATTGTTGATTATGTAAGTTTTGTTAACCACCACCCACGCAAAATCTGTATCAAAATTATAATAAAATTTAAAGTCCTTTTGGCATCGTTGATTTATGTCAAATGTAAAGAACAGGACGCAAATTATCGATTTAGAAACTGGCAATCACACTTACATAAAAAATAAAATATTTTTTTATTTGTAGCATACATATAAACACAGCCACACATATAATATTCTCTTTATATAAAATGGAATACTATGAAAAAAATTATGCTGTCTTCAAGAGACAACAGTGCAGTGAAATGATATTTTCAACATCAATTTGATGTATCACAATTTGCAATTTATATATTACATGATGCTGATTTCCCTAAAATTAATCAAATGTTGGAAACAAAACAATTTTTATAAATAAAATATATCTGTACAAAGATATTGCATAAAATTAACAAAAATAATAAATGTCAACAGAATCATGATAACTTACATAGTTCACTTATCAATGAGAAAATACACAACAACTGTTTGACTAAAACATTAAGGATCACAGCATCAAATACATCACATTAAACTTTGTTCTGCTGTATAAAAAGCACTAAAGACATATCAGAAATACCCCAGTCATCTGAATGACAGGAAAAAAAATCAAACAAGGCACACAATCTGATGATGGTTATCACTATGCAGTATTTCTCTGATGAAAAAAAAAATCCAGATTTCAGTGTACATAATCATACTAACAGCAAATATATCAATGACGTCTGCATTAATAAGTACTATTCTGGATAAAATCTGTCATATTAAAATTAGATGACATCACAACATTATGAGCCACATAAAAATAAGATTTCTGCCAATGATCAAACTTGCCCTTATAAAATATATGCTGCCCATTTCACTAAAAATGATACTGGTCAGTGTAAGTGGTGTTTCTTTTTTTGTTTTATTTTTTAAATCAACAATGTCAGGTAGTCATGGTAAGACCTTTGTCATAGTTTCACTCCAGGCAGAAACTGTGGTAAAAATAAAAGTAAGTTCCAACTTTGTAACTGAATAAAAACTGAAATTGTGCCAAGAATACTTTTAAGTTTTAAAAGCTCATTCCCTTCAGACAGCACTAAATTATCTAGTTTTGTTTGTCCTAAAACATACAATGCATCCTTTCACTGTTCATTTAAAACAAGCAAATGATTTTACACAATGAGTATGAAAGTAAAATAAGATGGTCTGTCAGTATAACTAATGAGCAAATTGGCACACCTAGCCTGCATTGTGAGCTGGGTAGCTATACAACCTCTAGCCAATTTTTTAATAAAAAAATAAATAAAAAACCAGAAAGGAAGTCCTATTATAAAGTGTAGCAACTGCAAACCAATAAAAAAGTTTACACCGTGCAATATATCTAACAATAAATTGATTCCTTGTGGCAAGAAAATGCTCCGAATCAGTGGTGCAAATACTCTTACTTTAACAAAATCTCCATTCTCTCTTTAGATAACAACTGAGTGTGGCTGATAGCCCACTGAAATTCTATGTATAATCTTTTGAAGACAATTGACTGAGATACAATGTCTGTTTAATTTTTAAACAGATTCAAGATTTTATACAATAAAATAAGAGCCAATTTATATATTACAAAATAAACCTTAAGGAATGAATGTAACACAGTAGATAATGTTTCTCAATTGTGATAGTTAATACAACTTATTTTACCAATCATTAACTGCTTCAAAGGTAAACTCATACAGCTGCTGTTCTCTTCTATTTACTAAAACTTGACATTCCCCTATCACCATCCTTCTGCCAAGGAGAATATGCTCCAAGTTCAATTAGCACAACAGGAAAATACTGTAGCAATGTTACAAATAGAACAGGAAATCAGAAAGAGGAGAGCTTCAGTTATATAATGTGTATTAAAACTGAACTGAGACTGAAAACGCATTTTCACTCTTAAAGTATCCTTTTCCTTTTTCTTCTCCTTTAAAAAAAAATTATGGCAAGAAAGATGGCTACAATTACAAATGAGAAGAGCTGATCCTGTTGACACCTTTCTGTCCATCTGCATGCCCATGTTCAAAAGTATACTGTCCCAACAACATACGTAATGAGCTCACTTCTTGTTCCTCAAACATTTTTTTTTCTTGTACATTCTAAAAGTTTAGAAACATTTGTTCCATATTGTAAATATGTTGCACTATCTTTGTTTTAGTGTCATCAGTCAGCTGAATGAAACCTTTCACTTCATAATACTTATTAGTTTCCTCATTAACAATGAATTTATAGCACAATGATTCTATCATTAAAGGGACTCACAATTATGCCAGTTCTTCCAGGCAAAACAACTATCCAACATACTGCTGAATGAAGACTGATATAGAAGCCAACAGTTAAACAGCTGTTGAGAGTTATTTTACCCACGCTATTTTTTTTATTTTTATCAGGTTCAGTTCTCCAACAGATGAAAGTGAAGTAGACACAATTAAGTAATTTCTGTAACAGAGTTTTTCCTTTGTGTAGTTGCCTATTGGCACTCTTTGTATACAAAGTTACACAGCCAAACCAGGCCAAAACGTTTCATCACCAGTTTGGTTCATCCTTTCATGACCCAAATTCTTGTGTATCCTCTTCAATTGGCTTAAATTCAAATGATCCTCTGCCATCCATGTGTAAGTAATACTGAAAATTTAAAATGGCAAATGAACAGCAATTTTATTCCATTTACATTAGACACATAAGTGAAATCTGAATAAGGAAAGCTGGTAATTATTATTACTGTTGTTGTTTTGGAGCATTAAATGACATCAGTGTCCTTGAATGAAAAATTGACAAGTGTGATGAAAATCTATCACAAAAAACATTTGTAAAACCCAGCTGTAACAACAAACAAGGATTCATTCAAGATTATCCATACAATTTTGATAAAACACAACAAAGTAACTAGATAAGATCAAGGATAAAATAACAGTTCAGACAGAGTTAAAAAAGGGAAAGATTACTGTGGCTAGGCGACTACTTAAAAATAATGGCCTAATGGGTGACCAAGCCACTCTGCAACATATTTTGGGAATGAGTCCTGATGACATACAAAACATTAAAACACAAACCACACTCTTCTGACTACAAGTTAAAATACAGGGCAGGTCCCATGGAAGACCACAGTCTATTCCCAAGCCATCATATAAAACACACACAATTAAAATACGTTGTGCAGACACCCATGTTCCACGTTGTTGCCACATTGGTAGCTCTTTGTGACAGAGGAGAAAGCTGTGTGTCAGTGGGCAATGTACCAATCTTTTAAGGACCTCTACTTCACTTAGTCAGGATCAGAAGCAGATAATGCATGGTCACACTGAAGGTTTCACAAATAGCAGCTCATTACTCCTCACTTCCAGTAATTGAGCCTCCCATCAACACATGGTATAACGTGGTGACAGCCTGCAGGACGACTGAACAATGATCAGGTGGTGGAAGAGAGCAAGTCGTCTTGGCAGCGCATTAGTGGCCTGGAACCCAGCAAACTTTCCTGCCTTTGCAAGTGAAGGAGAGCACCCTGCACTTCTTATCCTATTCTACTGGCTTCGTGCCTCTGACTAATAGCAAGAACAACACATTTGGAATCTTGCTCCAGTACCCTCAGGTTAGCAAACAACTCCACATAATTGGTAACTGCTCTGGGAATCTTACTCTAAGGGCAAAGTCAGGTAACAGGATGGAGCTGCTGACAGAATACCCATCTTTGTTGAGACTAATAAATCCAGAAGGTGATTTAAAATCTCGAAACATTTAAATTTACAAATATAATCTGGTGTACAACTCTTTTGTACAAAAAGTAACTTCTGCCTCGTTAGTACCAATGGAGATCCCCTACTCCACCCCTCACTTTGGACCCTAATGTACTCCACCTCTAATGACTGAAGACTCTTCCCAATGACCATGTTGCCCACCGAAGGTTGCAGAACAGACTTTCTTGTGGTGGCTGGATCGGAGGTGGAGACCAGACAGAGCCCTGTATGCTTTATGTAGCACAAAGAGAAGATGTCTGAATGGAAAATGGACATTCACCAGCATCTGCCACAAGCTAGGAACTGGAGTTGGGTGATAAGCCTAATGCCCCCTTGGTCAATCATAGCCGGCATTTTGAGATATGAAGGTCTCACAAACCCATAAATCATAAAAAAATGAGTCAGTGTGTGTGCAGCTGTAATAATACTCAATGTATATATGACTTTTTTCTTTAATCAAAGTTAAATAACTACCTCAAAGATATTACAGTCACAGTGCAACTACCTATGGACTAGAACGAGGGAAAGACTTAATCATGACATAGATAAGAAACCATCCTAGAATTTGCTTCCACCTCTTAAAACAAAAGATGAAAAAAAAAAACAACGCTTGTATAGGGATTTTTAAGCCAACAAATTTTTGTAAAAAGGGGGAAGATCTTAATCAGAGCCTTGTTACAAATTTCACCACATAGGTCCACACACAGATTGGTATTAAATTCAATTATAGGCATGAGCCATGCACATATCTAAGGTATTTTTAAATTACGAAGCAGTGTAAGACAAATAAGTCATAGAAAAATGATGATAAACTCAAAACATCACTACATGTGCTAGTGTAAGAAGTTGATTGCCTTCCTCAGGACAAGAAATAGTTTAAGGAATTTTTAGTTGGCTTCATTGTGAACTAACAAGATATAATCTGTGAAAATGCTTACACTTGCTGCTCAACAACTGACAGGGGAAAAAGTGATTTCAACATTTGGCACTGTGTTGCAACAACGTATCTGGTGTAAGCTGTCACCAACACACTAGTTGGCAAACAAGAAGCCAGAAGATCGATTAGAAGGTGCTGGATCAAGTGTGCCTATCACGAGGGAGGCCAGAGAGACACCCACAAGCAACAGGCCCCCAACACCCTCTTGACACCATGTATTTAGGTCGCCGCTGCTGACCAGGCCCGACCGCCAGTCAAGCCACTGCTCAACAATGTTTTTGTGTTGTCATGACCATCAAAAGTGCTTTCCTCCAAAATAACAGTCCAAGTTCAAGAACAAGTGGTAGTCACACGGTGCAAGATTGGGACTGTATGTCGGGTGATAAACTGCTCCCAACCGAACTGTTTAAGGTTTTGAGCAACATCTGCAGAATGGGGATACATTGTCATGAAGCAACACAATGCCTTGATTGAGTATTCTGTGCCTTTTGTTTTGAATCATGTGCCAAAATTTTCTTAACATTTCATAGTATCATACAACATTGATGTTTTCATCTTTGGGAAGGAATTCAACAAGCAGAATGCCCTGTCTGTCACAGAACACAATGCACATAACTTTTTTGCTGATAACATTGTCAAGAATTTTTGTTTTTTTCTGGGGAGTGCCTCCACTCTACCGACTGTTTTGATTCTGGAGTGACATGGCTGGTCAAAATTCTGTTTAAGGATTCATCTCCCTCATCACTATATTGGGTAAGTAATGTAAAAGCACTGAGAAGTCACTTCATTTTGTGGACAACTTTTAAGAATTTTTGAAATATAACAGGGAAACAATATGTGAAAATTTAAGTGATTTGTGATAATCTCAAGCAAAACAGTTTTTGAAATTTGTGAAAACTCACCATAAAGCATTCTTATTGTCAACTGCTTGTTTTCATGAATCTTCTCATTCAGTTTCTCAGCCAAAAAATCACGGGGAACAGAAGGCAGCCCACTCTGTGCTTCATCATGAACATTGGTTTGGTCATCATTGAGTTGTATCACCCCCTTTCTCACCATTCCATCAGTCATCACATTTTCACCAAAAATCTTTACAAGCTGACAATGAATTTCAGCTGGCTCAACAGTCTTTGTATTCAAAAACTGTATTACAGAATGTACTTCACAGTCAACAGACCCAGAGATTATCTTCAAACATTTGGAACGGTCACTAACAAATGTAAACACAACAACCAGCTGTAATGGCATCAGTGGTAAGACAATGAACCAGAGAGATGAGTGTGAATGCATGGAGCTGCAACAATGATGCTTTGGAGTGGAGGGGGTGGGGGGTAGAGTGAAATGGTACTTACTTTCCAGTAATGTATAGTGTTTATGGTTCTTTTACCAGTTACGTGAGAGATTTTGTTTTAAATAGTCACTGTCATCTATCTACATCAGAACTCTGATAGACTGATATGATCAGTAGATATACCTCATGGTGCTGCCAGAGCGATTTCCTGTGGCTAACAGTAAACAGTGTGATGCCAGTTTCTCTGCAATACCGGTACATAGATCCTTCAACATCCACACTGACTGCTGATGTGCACTCATCCAGTATGGCAAATTGTGGAGCATGATAGAAAAGACGAGCCATCTGAAATAACAATACAAAAGCTGTGAAACATGAATCTGTAAAATATATATATCACTCAGTTACATAATTTACCAAGTAAGAAAGGAAGTACGGTTGAAATACCTGTGCTTAGTACAAATAACATGAGTGTGGACAAATAACACAAATTACTTCAAAAGATTTGCAGCTTGATACCACAGTTTTGTTTTCTAGAGTTACAGGAAATGCCGACACAATGAAAGCTGTCAATGAAGAATGTAAACACAAAGTTCACAGAAAATCATAGTTTGAGCAAAAGTGTAATGCAGTTTTTAGTTTTTTGAAAATCATGCCTGTTTTATTTTGCTTTATGTTATCAGTCAGCATTTCTCCAACATTACAGTAAAAAAACGTGAATGGAACAAGATTTCCGATGTGAAGAAATAGCACACCAGTTTGCTGTTTATTCATATCGGCATTCTTCAAAAACAGCTGCTGAAAATATTGAACAAAAATCTAAATGACAAGATCAGTCTCTGCAGTGGGTGGAGATATGTGAGAGGAAGTGATGACGTAATCAGTGCTACCTCAACAGGAACTGCAACATTTTATTTCACCACACAATTTTGACATTACAACTGCTAGGTCACTGACATTTGCAGAAATGAAAAAACAGGGAAGTTGTTGAAGTGTTTTGGACAAATCCAATAAGTGACAACTGAACAACAGACCCATTGGACACTGTTTATTATGCCACTTACATGCAGTTAGCATAGTTAGCAACATGGTTATCGCCAAGCGCAAACAAGCATTGTTTTCCTTTCTATTCTTGCTCTAAAGGGGATAAGCAAGCTGCTAGCTGCTTAATGTACAGAATATCTAACAATAAATCAAAACTTAAACATACAGCTCTAAAAACAGCAGTATATTTACAATGTGCAGCCGATCTAGTTATAGGCCGGTACATAGATATTTTTTCTGCCGCAATATCGATACTTTTTTTGATGTATCTGCTGTGTCATCTGAACAAGACACAGCCAGGGCAAAAGCATCACAGGCACAAAGATGCGAGCTTTGCCTCGGCCAATTGCCAGCCGTGTACAATCCGCTAATGACTGGACGACAATGGACAGAAGCCTACTCAGAAGATAGAAGAGCAGCTCTTGCCCACGTTGTTATAGATCATTGTCCAGGGCTGATTTAGACAGGCAATGTCGTTTCGTGACCTCTTAGAAGTGAACAGACAGTAGTTGTAAATTGTATTTGGTATGTACTGTGAAGTCTGCCTATGATTATTTGCACTTAGCCATTGAGGGCCTTCCTTTTTGTGTTATTGTACAAGCAGTCCTGCAGACTTAATCCTTCAACTAGTCACAAAATAAGTAAACCTTTTAAACTAATTCGTATGACTGTTACTAATTTGCTGGAGTGTTGTAGAACCTTCGTTCTCCTATCCTATTACCTGACCCTGGGGCATAGCTGTGTAATAGTGGCAGGGAGAAATTGTCTTAATGGTGTACTGCACCAGAAGCCATTTCACAGACACACAAACTCTGCCTACCTTAACAACAGTGGCCACTCGGCCTCCACAGCAGTAGCAATGAGGCCTTTACATAACTGGCGGCGATGATCTACAAACATATCAATACATCGTATTCCTGATATTTTTAAAACTATCAACAGTCCTTGTGTGAAACATCTCTATGTTTTACATTGTGAACTGGTGGCGTAAACACATTGAGTCATAATTCACAGAAAACATTTCACGTATAATGCCACACATTGAGCCAGACAAGAAAAAATTGTTTTTGCTTGCTCATACGTCAAGGAATGAAATGTAACTAAATTTAATAAAAGTAAGAAACGTGATGCGAGATTTTGATGGTTCTGTGCACTTGCATGAGCCAGGAGGGTATACACACACACACACACACACACACACACACACACACACACACACACACACACACACACACACACCAGTGCTGGCTGATACAAATTAGGACTTTGGTGTATCATGTAATGCATCCGTGGAAGATCTACATATCCAAATTTCAGCCATTTCAGTACTACATTGTTGACTAACTTACTGGTACTTTATTTCGTAAGCAATAAATTCATGAGGAAAAAATAACAGTTTATAAGTTATTGTGCTTAGTACACTTAATGTTTTTCCCTGTTTATGACTCAGCTTATACAAAGGTGCACCAAAATGTTAGATAGGAGCTATTCAGCTACTAGCCTTACAGCATTAAATGAGCAAACAATTATTGCTCAGCATCACCCACGGGCATCTGCATCTACGAGCTAATAATACAAAATTGGCAGATTAGGTTGATGCAGTGAATGTAACTGTGATTAAATACTGATTTTTAAAGGCACCCTGGACTAACAGCTGCTTCATACATAAAGTGCACTGCCAAATGGCTAGCTGAGCACAGACATAAATAATGAATAAAGGCCAACCATCTCTTTTTAAAAAAACTCTTACAACACTCATCCTATCACCATCTGCAATGGAAGTAAGGTAGGAAGGGAGGGAAGGATGTACGGAGGAAGGAAGGCTAGTGTTTAATGTCCTGAGGACAATGAGCCATCAGGGAAGCAGCACAAGCTCAAATTGGGGAAGTAAACTCAACTGTGACTTTCAAAGTAACCATCATGGCACATGCTTTAAGCAATTTAGAGAAAGCACAGAAAATCCTAATCTTGATGGTCATACTGTGATTTTAAGCACTGTTGCCCTCAAACTAATAGAGGGCAAGACCTTAGCTAATTGTAGAGATGTCCTCTTGTCAACACACGAAGTACAGTGAACTAAAATGTGGTACACTAGGAATGGTATTCTGTTAGGAAAGGAAAACATCTAAGCCATTCAGAGGTGGGCTGCTAGATTTGTTACTTGTAGGTCTGGTCAACATGTGAGTATTAGGAAGATGCTTCGTGAACTCAAATGGGAATCTCTGGAGGGAAGAAATTCTTTTTGTGAAACAAAACTGAGAAAATTTAGAGAACTAGCATTTGAAGTTGTCTGAAGAATGAGTCTACTGCCGCCAATGTACATTTCGAGTAAGGACCATGAAGATACAACAAGGCAGTCGAATGAAATTGAGACAGATGGAAAAAAAAGTAATTTTTTAATACTTCAAAAATAATCGCCATAACTGTTAGTATACTTATCCCCACTGGGAGACAAGATGGTCAGTGCATCCTGGTAAAGAAAAAAATTGCGGTTGCCTGCAGACCACATGTTGCCAAGATTGTTTAGAGTACGCTGCAGATGTTTTGCTGGGAAGCCCTTACACATCCTCCATACAGTTCCAATCCCCCCCCCCCCCCCCCCCCAATTTCCATATGTTTGGAGCCCTGAAGAAAAACTTCGATGGCCAGAAATTTGTTTTAGATGAAGAGGTGTAAGTCTGGGTACAATCAAGGTACTATAGGCAACAGCAAACATTTTTCCATGAAGGTACCGACCATCTTGCCTTGCAGTGGGATAAATGAATTAACAGTTATGGTGATTATTTTTGAAATAATAAGCAGTCTTCCACCTGTCTCGAGTTCACCTGTCTGCCCCTTATAGGTAGTAGTTTTTCCCTCACTCTATTAGCAAGTGGAACAGGAAAGGTACGAACTAGTAGTGGTACAAGGTACCCTCTGCCGTGCACCATATGGCACTTGTCAAGTATGTATGTATGTATGTATGTAATGTATATGCAGATGTAGCTGTCAGCATTGCATATTGAAGAGGCCTCTGGTGGTTTAACCCATGTCAATAGACAGTGACCTATTCGGACGGTGGGTGACAGTTACTTCATTACATCTCTTTGACTGTAGAGAACTTTGTTTTGGGTATGTTGTTGATGTGACTGACTGCAGTTTGTTACAAATCATTTTCTGCCACTAGGTCTCCCAATGACACACAACATTAAGAGCAATGCCTCCAATCTTTTCAAGAAAATGGCTGACAATAGAATAATGACTTAATTTAACTGATTAAATCTTGTCAACTAATCTCAGTTTGTGCTGTGTAGTAAAGGTCTCTCCATATAGTGCTAGCAGAGCTAAACAAGAAAAATATATCTTGTTGGTATATTCTGTGACCTTGCAGAGCCTTCGATTTGGCGGATTACAACTTAAGTCTTTGCACGACACTATTTTAGGAAGATACAGATTGCTACTTACCAAGTTGCAAACAGGAAAATTAAAAGGCACTTAGCCAAAGCCTTCATCATAAAAAGAGAAACACACACCATTCATTTCCACATGGAATCACACCTCACACACACAACTGCCAATTCCGGCAGCTCTGGCCCAAGCGACTGGAGTTGGCAGTCATGTTTGCGCAAGGTGTGCTTCCTCGTGTGACTGAATGGTGTGTGTTCCTCTTTTTCTGACAAAGGCTGTGGCTGAAAGCTTATGTGTAAGTGCCTTTTAACTGTGCCTGTCCTTAATATGTCATCTTTAGGGAATATATCTGTTCCTACATTGTGATTCCCATCACGAGTTTCCACTGTTTAATTCTGCATCAAGTGATCACTTTCCAATTACCACCATCCTTCAGTTCATGTGCACTATTGATGCTTTATGCACATAGACATTTTATGCAGCTGATGAATATAAACTGGAAGAGGGCAGGGGTGGGGAAGTGGAGGGGTTGCAACACCAAGGAGGAGTTGTGCAACAAAAACGAATGTTTTTACATTTGAAAGGTGATGTATATTCAAATTTCACACCAACGCTGCATAAGAGTGACCCTAGTAGTACCACTTGTTGTTGTTGTGGTCTTCAATCCTGAGACTGGTTTGATGCAGCTTTTCATGCTACTCTATCCTGTGCAAGCTTCTTCATCTCCCAGTACCTACTGCAACCTACATCCTTCTGAATCTGCTTAGTGTATTCATCTCTTGGTCTCCCTCTACGATTTTTACCCTCCACGGTGCCCTCCAATGCTAAATTTGTGATCCCTTGATGCCTCAAAACATGTCCTACCAACCGATCCCTTCTTCTAGTCAAGTTGTGCCACAAACTTCTCTTCTCCCCAATCCTGTTCAATACCTCCTCATTAGTTATGTGATCTACCCACCTTATCTTCAGCATTCTTCTGTAGCACCACATTTTGAAAGCGTCTATTCTCTTCTTGTCCAAGCTAGTTATCGTCCATGTATCACTTCCATACATGGCTACACTCCATACAAATACTTTCAGAAACGACTTCCTGACACTTAAATCTATACTCGATGTTAACAAATTTCTATTCTTCAGAAATGCTTTCCTTGCCATTGCCAGTCTACATTTTATATCCTCTCTACTTCGACCATCATCAGTTATTTTACTCCCTAAATAGCAAAACTCCTTTACTACTTTAAGTGTCTCATTTCCTAATCTAATTCCCTCAGCATCACCCAACTTAATTCGACTACATTCCATTAGCCTCGTTTTGCTTTTGTTGATGTTCATCTTATATCCTCCTTTCAAGACACTGTCCATTCCGTTCAACTGCTCTTTCAAGTCCTTTGTTGTCTCTGACAGAATTACAATGTCATCGGCGAACCTCAAAGTTTTTATTTCTTCTCCATGAATTTTAATACCTACTCCAAATTTTTCTTTTGTTTCCTTTACTGCTTGCTCAATATACAGATTGAATAACATCGGGGAGAGGCTACAACCCTGTCTCACTCCTTTCCCAACCACTGCTTCCCTTTCATGCCCCTCGACTCTTGTAACTGCCACCTGGTTTCTGTACAAATTGTAAATAGCCTTTCGCACCCTGTATTTTACCCCTGCCTCCTTCAGAATTTGAAAGAGAGTATTGCAGTTAACATTGTCAAAAGCTTTCTCTAAGTCTACAAATGCTAGAAACGTAGGTTTGCCTTTTCTTAATCTTGCTTCTAAGATAAGTCGTAAGGTTAGTATTGCCTCACGTGTTCCAACATTTCTACGGAATCCAAACTGATCTTCCCCGAGGTCCGCTTCTACCAGTTTTTCCATTCGTCTGTAAAGAATTCGCGTTAGTATTTTGCAGCTGTGACTTATTAAACTGATAGTTCGGTAATTTTCACATCTGTCAACACCTGCTTTCTTGGGATTGGAATTATCATATTCTTCTTGAAGTCTGAGGGTATTTCGCCTGTCTCATACATCGTGCTCACCAGATGGTAGAGTTTTGTCATGACTGGCTCTCCCGAGGCCATCAGTAGTTCTAATGGAATGTTGTCTACTCCCGGGGCCTTGTTTCGACTCAGGTCTTTTAGTGCTCTGTCGAACTCTTCACACAGTATCTTATCTCCCATTTCGTCTTCATCGACATCCTCTTCCTTTTCCATAATATTGTCTTCAAGTACATCACCCTTGTATAAACCCTCTATATACTCCTTCCACCTTTCTGCCTTCCCTTCTTTGCTTAGAACTGGGTTGCCATCTGAGCTCTTGATTTCATAAAAGTGGTTCCACTATGAGGATGCAAATCAGATTTGTTTTACATGCGCACTGTAACGATCATGAGCATTAGTTACCTTTTTTTGGATGCGTCGAGTTTGTGTTAGTCAAGAACTCCTTTAAGGTGGCAAATACACCATTATCAACACAGTGCTGAGTTTGAACGAGGTCGTGTAATAGTGCTACGAGATGATGGATGTTCCTTCTGCGCTACTGCTGAAATAAGTGGCAGGAACGTAGCCCTGTACATGACTGCTGGCATTTGTGGTCACGAGAATGTATGGTTGCAAGAAGAACAGGCTCTGGATGGCCATGTGGCACTACCCAGAAGGAATACCACTGTGTTCGACATGGGGCTCTGGCGCATCATACTACGTCTGCAGCAGCAATTTGTGCAATAGTAGGCACTAAGTGACACAACGAACTGTTACAAAGCAGTTACTTCAAGGACAGCTCTGTGTCAGACACCTTGTAGTGTGCATTAATGACTCCAAACCATCACCATTTATGTCTTCAGAAGTGTGAAGCAATAGCTCATAGGAGGGCAGGGTGGAGGTCTGTTGTTTTTTCTGATGAAAGTTGGCTCTATCTTGATGCCAGTGATGGTCATTTGTTGGTTAGGAGGAGGCCAGTTGAGAGTCTGCAACTAAACTGTCTGCATGCTAGACGCACTGGACATAAATCTGGACTTATGATCTGAGATGTGGTTTTATATGGCAGCAAGGGTACTCTCATGTTTATCTCACAAATCTAGACTACAAATTTGTACATCAGTCTGGTGATTTGACCTACTGTGCTGCCATTCATGAACAGCATTCCAAGGGGTATTTTCCAACAGCAAATTGCTTGCCTACATGCTGCCACTGAACCAAACAGGCTCTATAGTGCGTCAACATGTTGCCTTGGTCTGCTCAAATCACCAGATCTGTCTCCAATTGAGCACATCTGATGATAAGTGCAGCATCACTGACAACCAGCAAGTGAAACTGGCATGGAACTCCATCCAACAAACTGAGGTAAGTACTGGCCAGCCCCTCTATCTCTTTGTTAGTATTTGTTTCACATCTTTATATGAGATTTTCCATTAATCATTTAAACTGACCCCCAGAACATATAAGACACAATGCATGCACGTTTGCATGCTTGCATTCAACATTCTAGCAGTTACACAGTTTATTAATGTAGTAGCATTTTACATTTGCAATGGCATATACCAAGCTTACATTAACCTTTGATCTTACAATGTTAATCACTTACATACGTTACCTAGGCAAATGTATTCCCAAAGTTTCATTTACCTACATTAATTATATTTTGGTGTTACAATTTTTTTCCATCAGTGTAGTTCTTAAGAATTGGAATACAATTTGTACTACTTAGTTTTGAGGATTATACAGAAATGTGATTATGAAGAGTGTGAGTGCGAGTGTGTGGGAGCTAGAACTTTAATTACTGTAATAAAGAAAAATTAACATAATTACCGCAATTCTCTGCTTCTCTCCTCCCGAGAGCACATCAATCCAGTCAGCAATAGCATCCCACCCACCCTCACGAGTGAGCAGATATGAAAGCTGGACACGTTCCAGATGGCGTTCTAGGTCAGCATCTGTTTTACCTCTCCGCCGCATCTCCTCTTGTGTGTGTGGGTATATCACTTGATCTCTTAGAGTTCCCAGTGTCATGTACGGCCGCTGAGGTATGTAGAAGAGCTTTCCACGTGGTGGCTTTGTCAGTGTTCCTCCAAACAGTGGCCAAAGCTGCCAAATATTTTAGAAAAAACAATACAATATCATTATCACAAACAATACACATAAGATCTAAATTTACAATATGATGGTCACTTTGAAATTTTGCAAAAAGAGTAAAGGAAGAAAAGAAAGAAAGAAAGAAAGAAAGAAAGAAAGAAAGAAAGAAAGAAAGAAAGAAAGGGTAAAGCAAATCCCTAATTCCCCAAAAACACTAGCTTCACCTCTTCTTGTTGGAGCACCCTTCAAGCGCATTCAAACAATGCCAACAGATAGTTTCTGTTTTTGTTTGGGAAGATAAGAAAATCAAGTGTGGCCAGAGCTGTGGTTTAAGGTGACTTTGGAAGGGCTATTCTAGACTCCTCACAAAATCATTTGCTCTGACGAACAGTAAGCAAGCATGTGTATTGCTGAAAGGCAAGATCCCACATATCTTGTGTTTACCCACTGAGTTCCTTGCAAGGTTGAGAATGTCATGGTTCAGCATACAAATCTGTACTAGTTGCCCAAACTTCTTCATGTGATACTAGGGTAACAGGTGAGTCCCTGTGATCCAAGGTTCTGAGTGACCTGCCCTCCTTTTTTCACCAATCCCTTTCTCATCACTGAAGAAGGAACCAATATTTGCAGAAGCTAGCATAGTACAGAGTGCTTCTATGGGTGTGTATCGACAATACTACATGCTTCACATACTGATAATAAATAAGTACTTGCTAGCAATTCTGTCTCAATTTTGTAATTAAATGGTTTCACATGCAGTCGCTTCATTGCAAATAAAAAAAAATGACTGTACTAGTTATGTTGCATTAATAATACATGATTGCTGACCAACAGAAATTGCATGTAACAACTAACAAAGTGTAATCAAATGAAACCTTACATATATTCCAATGCTACGCAGATTTTATACACACACTACTACTATTTATAGAAACGGATATGACAGTGTTAAGGGAAAAATGTGTGTCAGCTGAATAACTGCTCTCTATCTGATGAATCTGTCATTTGTCCTTATTTGTATCTACTACTATGACATTAAAAGTTTTATTTTATATAGCAGTAAACTTACCGTAGACAATTTTTTTCTACATAGCTCTTCACATGCAAAATTAGTACTGCAGGTTAATTCACCAACACAAGTGCCAACTACTCTATCATTGCTACTAATGATTCAAAGGGTATGTATTTTAAAAACTGTTTTGGAAAGTGTTAGCCAATGTCTATGGAATCTTGTGTGAGAGGTAAACATTTTCTTCTGGAACTTCAGTCTCCCCTACACTTCAGTGATCCATTAAGAGTTAGTGAAAGACTCCAAAGTCTGAAAACATTAGAATTATTTTATAGTGCTTTTCTACTACTTTGAGCAGACACAATTACATTAACTTCAACTTGCAAAGAAAGCTCAGTGCAGTTAAACCTCTCCGGGCAGTTCAGTTATGCCTCTGTCATTCTAGCAAACTGTCACTATCATCTCCTTGCTCACTGATCCTGGTATGCTCTGACAAGGAATCTGTAGTAGATTTGACAAGGAATCTGTAGTAGATTTGACAAGGAATCTGTAGTAGATTACAGTTACTGTTTATCACAAGCTGAATAACTAACAGATAATGCATTTGACATTTTAGTGATATAGCATGACAATTTTTGTTGTTACTTTATTTCATTCATATTGTTTGCTGAAGTGGAATTTTTAATTTCATCATTTTATGTTGTCCAATGTACTGAAATATTAGCAGGCCCAATCTGCTAGTAATAGCATGCAAACTATTAGGTTTGAGACCACAGTGCAGTTACAATGGTAATGAATATTTGATATAAAACCATGTTTGGGTATGAAGAATTTGTTAGTTTGCTCTACTTCTTTATGCAGAATTTAATTTTTTGCTTGAGTTTGGATTGCAAAAACAACAATATTTTAAAATGTCTGTTGAAAATCCTGGACAGTATGATTAAAGCGAACAGGAAGGAAGATATATACAGACTGGCCACTCAATAAATCTAACTGATAGAATGTGGGATCATCCTGCACACTGCCAAATTAACACTGCCATGGAAGAAGAAACTTAAGGTTTATTGTTTAACACAATGCCAGTGATGATGTCATGAGCACTAGCTCAGAGTGGACAAGGATGGAAACGAAACCAGTATAGCCTTTTTTGGAGGTACTATCCTGAAAGTCACCTTTTTGTGGGATCCATGCGGAAGTGTACCCAGTGAGTGGGCAGGGGTGGGAGGGTGGAGGTGAGGCGGACAGCTATCTAATTAACACAGCAAATGGCTGGCCACCTTCAGGTAGGGAAATTGTTAGTACTGCCACCAGATACACAAAAGTACTAGAAATTATCATAGCTTTCAAAAGTATTAGTTTATTTCTTAGGGTGGCAAGAGGGATATGCTGAAGAAAGTTAGCAAGGAGGTTGTATCCCTTGGACCCCAGGATTAGAGGAACCTGTGTGTGTGTGTGTGTGTGTGTGTGTGTGTGTGTGTGTGTCGCAGAACTCTGCAAACTGTATGATTCTGCACTGACACAGAAACTTCATCACCTAATCTCAGATATAAGGGAGATGGAGGAAAGACCAGTAGACTGGAAATGTGCTCTGATCCACCCATTACATAAAAAGGGTGACAAGAGCGACAACGACTACAGAGGAATCTACCTGCTCCCAGTGGCATGCAAATTCCTCTCCGAAGCACTTCTAAACACAATAGAACCCAAGGCGATTCCACTACTTGGCGATTACCAGGCCGGATTCTGAAAAGGGCGATCATGTGTGGAACAGATCTGGAGCCTAAAGGTAATACTGCAAATGAGAAAATGCAGGCATACAGTAATTACATTCATCGATTATAGGAAAGCTTATGACTCAGACCACAAAACTCTCTTTGAAACCATGGAAGAATTTGGGATCTACCGAAATACCCGGAAAGTCATATAACACACACACACTTACAAGAACATCTTCCAAAGTGAAATTCAGGGGTGAGATATCGGAACCCTTTGAAATTAGAACAGGAGTACAGCACGGAGACGGACTATCCCCAATTCTTTTCAATATCATTCTAGGGTAAAATGCCTTGCCTTTGCGGATGATATTGCGATTATCACAAACAGGACAGAAGGGATTCACACAGTTGAAAAAATACACGAAATTTTACCGATAACTGGACTGCATATTTAATATGAAAAAACCTAGTATATAGCAAGACAGCCAAAAAATAAGTCCCCATTAATCATGAAACAAGTAACATCATACAAGTCAGCCACTTTAAATATCTTGGTGAAACTAAACAGTCACCAGGATTAAACAGAATTGCCAATGAACAAAGGATCAGCAAGCTGTAAAAGGCATATAAAGTAACATGGTCCTACTATAACAAGAAATGCATTTCAACAGATGCAAAACTGACACACTACAAAACTGTGATTCTTCCAAAAGCAACATACACAGCTGAAACAATTGAGATTGGTGTCACTCCAAAATTAGAGAAACAGGAATGAAAAATTCTTAGGAACGTTTACGAAGCAGTCAACAAAAATGGTATTTGGGTATTTGGATGAAGATACCTCACAATGAACTATCAAAAGCCCAACAATAATTGAAGAAATCAGGAAACGCCAAGCAAAGATCTATACAGGGTGTTACAAAAAGGTACGGCCAAACTTTCAGGAAACATTCCTCACACACAAATAAAGAAAAGATGTTATGTGGACATGTGTCCGGAAACGCTTAATTTCCATTTTAGTTTCGTCAGTATGTACTGTACTTCCTCGATTCACCGTCAGTTGGCCCAATTGAAGGAAGGTAATGTTGACTTCGGTGCTTGTGTTGACATGCGACTCATTGTTCTACAGTACTAGCATCAAGCACATCAGTACGTAGCATCAACAGGTTAGTGTTCATCACGAACGTGGTTTTGCAGTCAGTGCAATGTTTACACATGCGGAGTTGGCAGATGCCCATTTGATGTATGGATTAGCACGGGGCAATAGCCGTGGCGCGGTACATTTGTATCGAGACCGATTTCCAGAACGAAGCTGTCCCGACAGGAAGACGTTCGAAGCAATTGATCGGAGTCTTAGGGAGCACGGAACATTCCAGCCTATGACTCGTGACTGGGGAAGACCTAGAACGATGAGGACACCTGCAATGGACGAGGCAATTCTTCATGCAGTTGACAATAACCCTAATGTCAGCGTCAGAGAAGTTGCTACTGTACAAGGTAACGTTGACCACGTCACTGTATGGAGAGTGCTATGGGAGAACCAGTTGTTTCCGTACCATGTACAGCGTGTGCAGGCACTATCAACAGCTGATTGGCCTCCATGGGTACACTTCTGCGAATGATTCGTCCAACAATCTGCGATCCTCATTTCAGTGCAAATGTTCTCTTTACAGATGAGGCTTCAGTCCAACGTGATCAAACTGTACATTTTCACAATCAACATGTGTGGGCTGACGAGAATCCTCACGCAATTGTGCAATCACGTCATCAACACAGATTTTCTTTGAATGTTTGGGCAGGCATTGTTGGTGATGTCTTGATTGGGCCCCATGTTCTTCCAACTACACTCAAAGGAGCACGTTATCATGATTTCACACGGGATACTCTACCTGTGCTGCTAGTACATGTGCCTTTACAAGTACGACACAACATGTGGTTCATGCACGATGGAGCTCCTGCACATTTCAGTCTAAATGTTCGTACGCTTCTCAACAACAGATTCGGTGACCGATGGATTGGTAGAGGCTCTCCTGACCTCAACCCTCTTGACTTTCGTTTATGGGGGCATTTGAAAGCTCTTGTCTACGCAACCCCGGTACCAAATGAAGAGACTCTTCGTGCTCGTATTGTGGACGACTGTGATAGAATACGCCATTTTCCAGGGCTGCATCAGCGATTCCATGTGACGGAGGGTGGATGCATGTATCCTCGCTAACGGAGGACATTTTGAACATTTCCTGTAACAAAGTGTTTGAAGTCATGCTGGTACATTCTGTTGCTGTGTGTTTCCATTCCATGATTAATGTGATTTGAAGAGAAGTAATAAAATGAGCTCTAACATGGAAAGTAAGCGTTTAAAGACACATGTCCACATAACATATTTCCTTTCTTTGTGTGTGAGGAATGTTCCCTGAAAGTTTGGCCGTACCTTTTTGTTACACCCTGTATACACATCTATAGGGTAGAGAACACCAGAACAGAAAAGAAACTACTCAACATCATAACGAGGAGTAAATGTAGCACGGAGTGACTAAAGGAGGCCCAGAGGGACATGCAACAGATCAACATAGAAAATCTCCAAGACCACAATGAATGCCAGAGTAAAATCATTAATGTGAAGTTCGAGCAAAGAACAACGCAACAATCCAGTAAAAAGTGGACAGACGAACAGAAGACAGAATATTCTGAAAGAATGAAGAATTTATGGAAAAGGAAGAGTGAAAACATCCAAAAATAGGATCATGACAGTCCCGGGCATATTTTTCTGTTGATACAATTAACTTCTTCACATAAAGTCCTGAGTTCTCTCTTTTTATTATTTTGACAAAAATTTAAAATCCTGAATACATTAGGGCAACTTAGAAACAGAGCATGGAAAAAATGAAACCCTGCATATGTGAGTTTCAGTGCCGCAGTAAGTGATCAGCCACTAAAGAGCATCTGCTCCTACATTTGTAGACTGGCAGTCATGTTTTGGCTGATGACGTTGCCATTTAATGTCACCTTTAGTCTCTGAGGCTTTCAGTACTTAACAAAACACACACTTTCTGCCTCTGGCCTGTATTGTTCTTTAGGCAGTAGTTCCAAAAATGGATTCCCAGTTTGAGATTGAATTTAGTGGCTCAGAAAGCGAAGAATTGTTACTTCATTGACTGAAAGTGATGACAATTTGTCAGATGATCGACAAGTGCTCGTAAGTGGTATCAGATAAATATATCCACTGTGCTCCAGCCAACTCCTCCAAGATTTCTGTTCACAGGGAACTGTGAAATACATGGTGTGACTTAATACCTACACAGAAACGAAAAATAACTAAGTTTCAGGATACTTTAGTTGAAGTCCAGCACTCGAGCATACTCAGAATTTTATTAACCTTCAAAAATTTGTAGCTCATTGTTTGAGCTTTAACAGCTATATTTATATGTCTATATGTAATTTCCTTCATTAAAGGAAATTGAAATGAACAAAACATCATTTTTTGAGAACATAATTTGTAAAAAAAAAAAAAAAAAAAAAAAAAAAAAAATGTTAATGGGTTAACAACATTTTTGGATAATCTCTCTTTCTTTTTAAGTGAGCCCTTTTTAATAATCTCCACACTCACTAGTTTTTTCCTCCCACTATCTTCACATCCAGTCAGGTTTTTATTTTCCTCTTCCATCTTTCGTTTATAGTTTGATACTTCTCTTGTAGCGTTTCTTCATGGTTTGTCCTATCTCACTTGCATTTTCAATGCAAACATATTCTACTTTATCTGTTCTCTCTTAAATCTAGCTTACAAGCCATTTTTTCTGTCACTTCTTAAATTCTCAGAAATCTATCATCTGTGTCTGGTGTTTCACTGAAGCTTTCCCTTGTGTAACGTTCTACCAAGTCTCCATTGAAGGCAATTTCTTTTTACGTCCAATGAAAATAATCTGCTGTTTCCTTCATGTGTGAACAATGTTAATGAGAAAAGCACTTACCTCACCAAGTACCCTAAATAGTGAGCTCTTGCCACAGCCATTTGGACCACACACTAAAACATTCATGCCTGATCGTACTTCAAAGGTTAACTCTTCAACAAGCATGTCTCCATTGGGTGTAACTAAAGGCACTCTATCAAATCTTATAATATTGTCCTGGAAAATTATTCTTCCTGATCCCGGTATAAGTGGCATCTTAGGCTTCATTACATTCTCTGGAATATAGAAAAGTTATTATTACTCAAGTACATCAAATGTTTAGAATACACTGCATATGACAAAACACATCAAATTCCTGCTTATATTTGAGACTTATGAAGCAAATTGTTCATGTGTGTGAAACATCTACCTTAGCAAGCAATCTTCATGCAAGCTTTAGATCTAATAGAACAAATGTAAATGGAAGCTGACATATGTCAAGATAACACAGATAAATGAAAAGAAAACAGTGACTTCCCAACTAATCATCTCTACTCTGACAAATAATAGGTAGTACATATGAGCCATATACACAATCTTAATTCTTCAATACTACATTGGTGTTGCAAGTTAGTCACCCACAGTCTATTATATTCCTCTTGCTCAGTATATGAAAGCTTATCTTTTATATACACTTTCATGGTTTTCCTTGTACTGTAAAACGGATAGGAAAGAGTGAAAATCCCAAATATTAAGATAAAAAACCAGACATGGCATGCTTTTATCGCCAGTAAAATTTGATAAGTATTGGTCACGTGCCCGCAAAACGTTACACCCCATTACTCCATGGCTTCACAACTCACCGATTTTGAGTGAGAGCACTTGCACATGCTTAGGTTCTTGCTCACAAGCAAAACAGTTGTTGTGTGGTGGGAAGTGAAGGGAATGCACGCATATTATGTAGTTGTGACAACATGAGAGAAGTGCCAACTCAAACTCGAGAGGGTCAATTTTGATGTGCCAAGAATCTTATCTTGTTACACAAAAAGATGGGTTTGCAAAATATTTGGTTCATCATAAAGCAATGAGTACCTTCAGGAGGTTCAGTTTATATTACATCTTACCGCACTGAAGAATACGAAAATGGAAAATGTGAAGGCCCTGAGCATGAACAAGAACTTTTAAAACTAAAAAGGAAGCTCTGTAAAGAGGCAGAAAAAGAGGGAGAAAAATGATGTGAGTGTGCCATTCAGATGAGCAAGAAAACTGTGCTACTTTTAGCAAAGTCCTTGCACCCTTTCATGGGTGGTAATTTAATAAAAGAATGCTTGGTAGTAGCAACTGAACATCTATATCATTATAAAACGTGTCACTCTTGTGTCCCATACAGGTTATGGCAGATGATGTTCAGAGTCACATTGCAAAATATTTGTAATGAGTTTGTGCATAATCATTAACACTCTTTGAAAGTGTGAATATCACTGGTACATAGCTGCATGTAACATGTTTAATGATGGAGCACCAATCATTTTGGGAAATAACTCACAATCCATAGTGCAACAAAATGGGGAAATGAAAAAGCTTCCAGTGCCCAATATGCATTGACCTGCAGCTTGAAGTAATTGATCAGCAGTGTGACAGAATACATAGACTTTCTAGATTTCTCCAGGCATTTCACTCAGATTTGACTTCCTTGTTTACACATATCTCTGTGATATTGGGAGAGGGGTACAGTGTTCACTGCTTGCAGGCCTATGCCTTACTTGTGGAAGGCATAGGCCTTGCTGTGAAGTTCTGTCCTACTCCTTCATTCTGAACAATGGGATGATACTCTCACACAATGAGCAATCATACATTTATGAAGATGCACTTATGAGCAATCATACATTTATGAAGATGCACTTATGAGCAATCACATGTATATGATGTAATGTCATGTTTACTAATTGCTAATTAACATCAGTTAGACGATCATATGAAATGAATGAAGTTTTCTTGGCAAGGCACAAAGTTTGTTGAGAGTTCTGTTCAACTAAAATCAAGGAATTTCAAAATTTTAATTATTTCAGTGTATTCTCTTATTTGAGACCTATTGCTTTTCAGTAAAATTATGAACATGTTTTTCAGATTTAAATGACTTCTTTTGAGTGGCAAAAACACTGGTAACAATCTCAAATTTACAACAGAATTTAGACTTCCACCAACACTGAGGTTAATATACAGGGTGATCCATCTGAAGTTTCAGATGAGATTATCTCGAAAACTATATATCGGGTAAAAATGGTGGGTAAACTGAACACTGTTATGTAGCGGGAGAGATTTCTGCCTTCTTCCGTGCACCAAGGCTGCATTATACATCATTTTTAACTATAGCAAAATCAATAAGAGTAGGGAATTCTTTATCACGTTTATTAAATTATCATTGGTCTGAAGTCGCAAGGACTGCTGCAATTGGGTATTGAGAATCAAACACTGGCAAAACCAGTGAACATATGTAGAGGAGGGTAAAAACACACTTGCTTCAGGAACATTGTAGAAGACACCTCTCTGCGGATATTGAGGCAGTGTGCTTGGCCTTAGAGGAGCGGAGCAGGATGTCTACAACTTAAAGCAGAACTCAGATGCTACAGCTAGAATTCTCACCCGCTACTGCAGCTGTCTTGTGCTCTCGTACAACATTAGTTGTAAGCATGGATCGTATTTGCATCCAACAAGACTTGGCGAATTTGAAATCATTTGCCCTTCACCAAAGTTTTGTTTCACTGATCTAATTTTCACAACTACCTTGGTGCATGCACAGTGCAATTACATGAGAGTACTGCAGTTTGTTCATGCTTTTGTGGGATCTTTTTATAACTTATTAACATTTTCCACTGTCTTTGGTCATGTGCATGACACAGTTTTATATTGTATGCATCATGTAAGACAAGTTTGTAAGCTCAAAGGGGGACATCAAATGATACATGTGACCTCCAGCCTCCGCCCCCTTTTCCAGTTTACAAAAATTGATTTTTGCGGTATATACAGAGTGGTCCATCTGAAGTTGCGGATGAGATTATCTCGAAAACTATACATCGGGTAAAAATAGCGGGTAAGACAAGTTCGTAAGCTTAAAAGGGGACATCAAATGATACTACACGTGACCTGTAGCCCCCACCACCTTGGGTGGGGCGGGGGCAACTTCTAAATCTTAAATGGAAACCCCCATTTTTTATTTCAGATTCGGATTCTCCAGAAAAAGTAATCAAATTTTGTCTGAAACATTTTTAAACCATTGACATATGGCGCTGAAATTAAGAAAAAAGTAAAATTGGGGAAGAACTCTGATTTATTTAGAATTATCTGAGAAAGACGCTTCAAATCAATAAAAAATGTGCACCAATTCTTTCACTACCCCAAATTAAGCTATTTTTGTAGAAAATGTACTGTATACTACTTTTAGCATTACCCAGGACAACGACATGGACGTAGTAGAATGATGTTCCCATGGGGGTCCTTAATTAGTGAGAGTCCCCTTGCCTCTCACATGTTGGGGAGCTTAATTAATGAAATTAGCCATGAAGAAATTGTTCAAAATTATTCCCATTTGCTTCAATGCATAAAGTTAATGATCTGCGAAAGTTGTCCACAGTTTCAAGCAGCACATCCCGTGGTATGGCTGCGCATGCTCTTCGAATGCGTTGCTCCATATCGTTTCAGGTTGTAGGCTGTCTTTCACAAACAATATTTGTTAAATAACCCCACAAGTAAAACAATCAGGAGATGTTAGGAGGTTTCCTTACCTATGTACTTGTATTTTTTATATTCATTTATGGTTGCTAAGTCACATGTTGCCACACAATGTATCAACTATTTGTAGTCATTCCTAGATTTTATAACATTTCCATGGGGGGGGGGGGGGGGGGGGGGAAGAGGACAATGAAATCCATGAATGATCTTAGGTGGCTGCCAATTTGTGTGTAGTGTCAATAAGATACTCTAAAATGACACCATCATGTTATATCCTCTTCAACAATGATGCACTGAATTTGGATGGTCAAAATCTCAATATTCTGTTAGCATAACATCAGTACTAAATCGATTAAACCAGTAGAGTAAGACTATTAATTAGAATTGCTGGTTAAAGTAACTGAAGACAAAAAAGTGGACACTCTCATAGAACAGTTTTGAAGAAATTTATACATAAATTACACAGCTGGTTTAACTCCCTCATGACTAACAACTAATAGCTGCTGGTAAACCTTTCGGGATGTGAGGTCGTGGTCCAAGAAACTCTTCCGTTCCTGACGTTTCAACCACGACTGTGCTGGACATCTTCAGAGGCACTCCTCCGCTGGGTCTTGCTGACCTGGCAAGGCCCAGTGGAGGAGCACCTCTGAAGATATGAAGCGCAGTCCTGGATGAAACGTCAGGAATGGAGGAGTGTCTTTGACCATGACCTCACATCCCCAAAGGTTTACCCACAGCTGTATCATCCAGTTGTGAAAGCCTTCATTCTGTAACGACTGTAATGCCTGCGATCCTCTGAAAGATCGAAATGCATCAATGAATATCAGTGTGGTAAACTGATAAAAGAGATACCCATAAAAAAGGGTTTACCATGGTATGTGAACTTCACACGTGCTGTTGGAAGCTCAGCCTGTCTTGACACTACTAACTGTCTCTGCTTTGTTAGGTCCTCCAATGCTTTACTTCATTCTTCTTAGAACTACTGAACGTGGAATGACATTTTGTTTAAAAGTTCATTGTCACACTGTTTCATTTGGCATTTGGTATGGCATTTTTCAGCCAGCCCAGCCATCTTCGGGTCATCATAGTTGTGCTGTTTAACCTTTGCTACTTCCTTGTGGCATAAATGAATTTCAACAGTACAGTGACTGTTGCTATGGAAGATACACTCAAAAAAGGCAATCTATTAACCCATCATCACAAGCTTTTAAAAACTGTGGGAATCACAGTTCTTTTTTGAAGAGAATTATCAAGTCGTTTAAGCCGTCAAATAATCACCAGGCACAGTAAATTTGCTATAGAATGGCACTACAGTACCATGCACAGAGAAGTTACACATTTATTTGTTGATGGAAGAGCAGGCAAGCTGGTGAACCTAAAAAGATGCAGTGCTGTCCAGTGAGCTGATTCCAACATGAGTACCCTATACAATTCATTTTGTTTGCGCTGTTTGCATTTGTATATATTTGTATATTTACTTCAATTGCAGACCACAAAATTTTATACTATGTTATTAATTTCAGTTAGTAATGATGATCTACAGAACTGAGCACCAACAGATTTCTAATCATATTGAGCCAACATATTTAAATGTAGTACAGTCAGTGTGATCAGAAAATTGTGTGTACTCAGATCTGAAGTGGTCATTACTGACCGAAATTAATAACCTGGTATAAAATTTTTTGATTAATAACTGGAATAAATATATAAATGCCTTCCTGGGTCACTGTGGTTTTCTGCTGTGACTATTTTGCAACTCGTGTATGTATTTGCTTGTAGAAATCCACTGTACTCCATTATACTGTTTCCTCTTTTTAGCCAGCAACCAGCTAGTGGCTTGTCTTTGAAAGTAAGATGCAACATAGTGTTCCAAATTGCCAGACCAAATAAACTGTTCAGCGATAGTGAGTTTATCAAAGAGAAAATGGAATTTTGTACACACATTCAAATAACTCACAGAATGCACTTTCTGCTAAATTTGCAAGCAGGAGCACATGATGAAATTGGTAGTACGAATAATAAATTTTCTCACATCACATGGGTTCTTACATCTTCTGTTTCTACAGTTTTTAATGGAATTAAATGAAGAGTATGGAGATGTTATCAGTTACTGTGAAATATGTTGGTTAATTTGAGGGGCATGTTGGGAATGATTTTTCAATTTAAGCCCCACTGTTGTTCAGTTTCCGAAGGAAAAAGGAACCAATATTATCAGATTAGGAATGGATTGCAGATAATGTGTGTTTAGTGGACATGACTGCACACTTTAACACACTCTTAGTACAATGCTGCAAGATGAGAAGCAACTATTTGTGTTTTGATGGGAAAAGTGAAAGCACTTAAAAGGAAAATGCACTGTGGGGGAAGATAACTTCTGACAAACAGCACCAACCATTTCTCTAAGCTATCTAGTGTGAAGTTTGGAGAATTCATTGTGGTGTTGGAAGAAATATAGAAGAACAGTTTTCTGAACTGTTTTTAGGACACTGGCACCCTCACATTCATTTTTACCTCTTTTTGAATGTGTGTGCTGTTGTAGTTGAAAGCACCCTTTTGTATTTGCTTATGGAACTTATCTCATTTGAAAGACCAATTCCTTCATGTTTCCACCTGTGTAGGAGTTCTATAAGGTTTCCCTCCGGAAGAGTTTCCCTGTCTCTATAATGTGGTTGCAAAAGTCATTTCAATGTTTACAGCCTTAAATGTGTGTGCAAAATGCTTTTTTCAATTATGAAACTAAGTAAGTCATGATTGCATGGCAACCCAACTGATGAAAATTTACAGAATTGTGTGTTTGTCCTTGTGCTGACAGTCTGGCACAAACTTTGTTATAACTTCAGTGAACCAAAAATAACAACACAATGATGAAAATTTGTACTGTTTGTCATCCATGCTATCCAGAAATGTAGCCACTGCAATGTTTGTAGAATAGTTCCAGATAATAAAATTTATTTCTTTACAATGTAGTTATAATCACTTATTCCATCCCTAACAATGTGCTATACACTAGTTGTTTTTGCCTATGTTTCTATATCAAAGCTTGAATAAAGTAAGAATTTTACAGGGAACAATGAGGTGTACACAATATTGCTGGTGTAACGTAGCTGCAAAACTAGCTTAATTTTTCTTAATTTTTGTAGGTGTATCCTCTCATAACAGTAACAGTCGAATACTGCTCTTATTATGTGCAGTACAGAGCTTCAAATTTTCAAATTTCCTAATATAGCCTAACACAAAACCAAACTCCATGCAAGTCATTCGATTATCCTTGTGCGACTGCACTGCCATCTAACATGGCGTATTCACTAAAAGTGATACAAGGTAATAGGGGAAGTGTGCTGTCAGTTAAGAAAGACACATGTGAGTGAGAGCACCACACCTGTGCAGAGTTCCTGTTGACCCTGCAGTAAATAGCATTACACACACACACACACACACACACACACACACACACACACACACCTTAGGGATGTGAGTAACTTGCAATGCAACTCGTACATTACTTGAACCTAGTGCTTACACTACAGTTTCAAATAATGTCAATGAACTTACTAATGAGACCATTGTCATCCCTTTCTGGAGTCTTGCGAGAGTCTGAGACCATTGTACGCTCATAATGTCCTTGGTTCAGGTCTTTAAGTACACCCATGATTTCTGTAACTCTTGCTGTGAAGCCTGCTAACCTTGTCATTTCTCTGCCAGCCAGAACCAGACGTCCAATGGCTTCAGCAAGTTTTACAAGCATCCGCCCGTAAGTGTAGTACAGCTGTTGAGAAAAATTATCTAGTCAGAATAAATCTTTACAGTTTACAAGCTGTACTCCTTAAAACACATATTTATTATACAGATACAATCTTTAATAAACATTTGGATCCTTAGCTGAAAAACCAATTAGATAATCAGGACCTACTTCAGGATCATTCTATGTCAAATCAGCACTATTTTGAATGAAAATTTATCTCAACCTCTTAGATTTCCATGAAATTTGGTGTACTTAGTGTCCCTACATAGTTGTGAATGAAAACTGTAAATTGTTTGATATTTAATTAAAAATTAATTAAGACTTGAATTTTCAAATGTTCATTAAAAATTGCTACACCCCGGAGTAGTAAATTGCCATTTTCTCAAGAACCAGATGAGATACAGACCTGCAAAATGTGTCATTTTAAAGCTCTTTAGACGGGCTTTCGTCTGGTATGCAAAATGGTGTTTAAAAATGAAAATTATTTTGCAGAGGTAAAACCACCCTGCATAGCATGTGTGTATGGTAGATGTTAGCTAATACAATGCAGCAAATAAGATCTAGACAAGATATCAAAATTTATTTAAAATTTAGAGCAGAATGATACCTTGCTTCATTCTCAAGGTTCTGGTTTTTATATTTGACAGACAGTAATGCGTGGTGTGGATCGGGAGATATTCTGCAGGAAAGAGACAAAGAATTGATTCTTTTATGAACAGGAATTTTTGTGTCAACACAGAGTCTTCTGAAAGTGATACTGAAGTATCAGAAAATACAGTTTTAAACAATCTGAAGACCAACTTCATAAATTTAAGCAGCAGAAAGAAACAAAAATCATGATTTTAACATTCCTGCCTAAATCACATAGTGTATGGAAGATAACGTAGGAATTCAATGCCCCAAACTACATGGTTTGGCAAGCAAAGCAGCAATTACAGAGCAGAAGCATTTTGGAAAATCCAGATCAAAGACCAGGGAAAAGTCTGCGAGTATAAACTGTCCACACCATTCGGTCATTTTATGAGAGCAACAACATAAGCAGGGCCATGCCTGGAATAAAGGATTGTGTTTCAATGAAGGACAGTGGCGGTCAGAAAATTAATGCTTCAAAGATACTTGCTCTTTGTAATTTCAAAAGTTTTTTTTCCAAATTTATGAAGGCGTGGCCTAAAAATTGTATTCCAGCAGGCCCCTGTGGTACACACACAGTGTGTGTATGTGCCATTCACCAAAATTTGAAATTTATGATTGAAAATGCTAGGCTGAACCCTGTAACAAGTGGAGAAATATAGATGTATAAACATTGTCTTGCGAAGGTTCTGTGCAATCCAATATCAACAGATAGTCATTTGGGAGACTGTAATTCATGCCCGGGAATAAGGAAATCAACACCATACTTCAGAAGGTATTCGAAGAAAAGCTGATGGACAATGCCACCTTCCAACAGTGGATTTCTGTGGACAGGTGTAAATGAGAAACATTGCAAAAATCAGTGAAAGAGTTCATCAATTTATTTTGCTGTCTATCTTGATCCATCATGACTTTATTGCAAAACAAAAAAATTCATTGATGAAACACATTAGAGAAAGCCTGCAAGATTCACAGTTTGCTGTATACTGTGATTTTTTAGAGAACTGCTCATTTTTGATGCAGAATGAGGTCCAAAGCTATCACTGGACAAGTCAGGAAGTCACTGTTCATCAATTTGTTGTGACCTACAAAGGAGAAACAGAGCATCTCAGTTACGTTGTTGTTTCGGACTGTCTTGAGAACATAACACTGTGGCTGCCTACTGCTTCCAGAAAAAGCTCACTGAATTCTTTGAGAAAGCACTTTCGACCTAAACAAATGTACTACTTTTCTGGAGTGTAGATTCCAGTTATCTGTCTACCATCCTCTTATTTTACTACACCAGCATGGACACTTTACCTCTATTTCTAGTATCCACCCCCTGTCCCCCCTCCATGCTACTTTCATATGCCTATCACCTATTGCCGCTAATTTTCTACATGGCTGGCTGTTGCTCACAGCCTCTTTGATGTGACTAGTAGTGATCTGTCATCATATTCATAATTATATTCCAGCCTGGATTTTCCAATGATTTATTCTGACTTACTCAGCTCACTTTACAATACTGCATGCCTCCTACAGGGGCATGCATAATGGCTAGTGAGCACCCATCTCCCTGAAAAGTAAGAATTACACAATTAAATGTGCCAGTGACAGTACTGTGTATTACTCACTCTAAATCTTTCTTGCTCTCCACAGATAGCGAGCTCTGGATGATTACGGTCCAAAAATGGCAGGCTCACTGCAAAAAAGCCAACTACTGTGGCACAGTCTGAAAAAGAATGAACAGTACATGCGATGGATTGCTGCACAATATCAACATAGGTTATGCAGATTTGGTATGTGGACTGTGAAAAAAAAACTAGTTATAAGCTAATAGATTTTGACATGGGCTGTTTCTGTATACAGATGATGAATTCTAGTAAGCTGGGAAACTGGCATGAGGGCCCAGTAGACAGTGTGCGGCTGTTGGCCAAAGGCAGGTACCACTTGCAGACAACAGGATTTACCTCTGGGAAAAAAATTGGAGACCAGTATTCTGGAGGCGGGAAGTGGCTTCTGTTCTGAGCTGGCTGATTATGATGGAGAATATTCATACTGAGGGACTATGTAACTAAAGGTGACACATAGAAAATAAACAGTAGGCAAGTACCAACACGGGGCACAAAATGAGGGAATTACTAATAACAATACCTGTACTTTGGAACAACTGTTTTAGAAGATACGCCATATGAAGTGTGCTGGCACTTATAAAATTTATATCTTCATTAATATTGATCAGATTGTGAGAGAAAACATCATTGATTAGCTTTTGTTACTTCTGAATACATAATGAGAAAGAGGAGATAATTTCCTTTCAAACCACAACCCAACATTTTTGAAGCATTTTGTTATTTACATACATCCCATTGTACTATACATTACGCAGTCTAAGAACAATATTTAATAGCGTATGTCTTGGGTACAAATCAACACAGAATCTACCACTTCAGCTTCCTTTTCTTGTTTCATTTGCACACGTGATGGCATATATTAGAGTAATGAGTTCTGAATAATTTCAATAATTTACATTGTACTTGTGAGAGACTTTCTCAGGTCAATTTGTGGCATCAGAGGCCAGGAAAACAAGTCTACAGAAGAACAGGAAGCCAGGTATGCAGGTATTGTATTTTACCATCTATAAAAGACATCTTAATTTTTAAGTAATTTTCTTAAAAAATAAGAATTTTTAGTAGATTGAAAACCGGATTTTACAAAATCTAGTTTATAAAACTGAACTGATGTTTAAAATCCCTGATAATAATAATAATAATAATAATGATTGTTGTCCTCTTCATATATAAGACTGTCTTCCCTGCCATCAAGACCATTACTTATGCCACACTTCTTGAAATATTTAACAATAACGTCTTCTCTCACTCTAGACCAAGACTGTGTTATCCACTGACACACTTGTTTGATCGTAGGTCGTTTTAAAGCTCCCTTTGGCGTGAATTCATGTCGAGTTTCACCCATCATCCATTTGTTCCATTCCTCTCTCATATACACTGTAAGTGGTTTATTTATTGAGACATCAGGAGGTTGTAATTGTGAAATAAGTCCTTCTGGAATACTAGCAAGCTCAAATGACCACTAAACTGATCTAGCATAAGAAGAGAACTCTTCTTCAATAAAGCACCTTTCCTTCTCTCCCACACTCTGTTAATCCATAATTTCATACCAGCCTCGTCCAGCCAACCCCGTCATGTATGTGAACAACAACACCTGGTTGTACTTCAGAAAGTTTTGGTATTGTTTTGCTATTGGAAATGATAGTTGGGTTAAGGTTAGTGCCATCAGCACAACATGAAAGGATAACAGTTTAGTGCATTTTTTCCATGTCCACTTGTTTTTATAGTTACAATTTTAGCATCTTTCATGGAAACAGTTCTGTTACTCACCAAATCAAATGTCAGAGGAGCTCTGTCCATATTCGCTGTTTGGCTCAGTTCCACATTGGTTTTCTTTCAATTTTGAATAATAAAGCAATGGAAAGAAAATATCTCTTCTTCATACTCTTGTGGTGTTTTCTGAGATATTTTGGTTTTGGTTTGCATGCTAAGTCCATGATGCTTCATAAACCTGTAGCACCAAACAATTCCATCCTCAAAGTCTGTCAGGTTCCATTGAAGCGCTAGCTTACAAGCATGTAATTACATCATTTTTGTATTAATTCCAATGTCATTTTGATGGTGACCTTGGAATGATTTCAATACATCATCTTCTAGTTCTGGTCATTTTGCATTCAGTTCTCTACTTGCACATTTAGTCTTCATTATTTTTTACAGTTCATCTTTACGAGTCCACCAGTTGCAAATGGTTTTTTTCTGTCGTTGGAAGACCAAAACACCACTCAGTTGCTGTGTTTCCATGTTGTTATGCATTTGCTATTACTTTCAATTTACAGCTCACATCATATGAATACCTTTTATTTTTTCCATTACTAAAGTAGCCTACTAAGAAAAATATTGTACTGTTGACACAAGCCACTTTCAATTCAAGTTCACTGGCACTGCAGACTGCACTGAAGCATCATAGGCTAGACAGTGTTTTGTGCTTGTGATGGTGCGGCAGGCGGAAGACAGTGTTAGCAAGCTTGTGAATCCCCACAACTGATGTTCGTCACATCAGTGCATTGCTGTTGGTAGATGGATCCAATGTTGCCAGATGGAGATAGATTTCCTGTGGCATTAAATATATGGGCATTTTTATGACCAGCGGGAATTTTAAATCAAACACTGGACATTTTTATATTAATTTCAAGTATAAGATGCACCTGGATCTTGGAGGCAATTTTTCACACAAAAAAGTGCGTCTTAAAGTCAGTAAAATATGGTAGTGACTGCCAGTGTTGCAATTAGCATGGGAGAATGGTGGTGTTCTGTCATGTGATAAGAACAGTTGGTGGTTTGGTTTGGTGGAAGTGATGGAGTTTCATATAGCATTATCCACGTTTAACAGTAGCTTGGGTGCCAGATCAGTTGCTCTAGAATTGAACAGAAGATAGAGCTATTTAACATCACTAGATAATTATTAATGGCTTGTGGAGTGATCTGTGTTACACGGTACAACAGCTTGCTTAATGCCCGTTTGCAGTGTACCTGCTCTGTCGCTCAAGTTCATTTGTTTCAAAGGAATATGTAATTAAGCTCAACTTTAATTTAACATCATAATCTTTTGTTTTAATAAGATGATCTCTTGTATTTCCTACATCAATTTTTGAATTGGTCTACATCTACTGTAATTTCAGAGACTATGCTGCAGACATGCACTTTAAGGAAAACCGTGGTTATGGTGGCGCACAACTATCTCCAAGAGCCACAGTACTCAGTGCACCTAACTACTCCACCAACTGTAGTAAGTTTCATGATTTTACCTTACTTCTATTAGAGGTAAAGCATCAGAAAAATGAGTAATTTAGTAAGCTATTTAACAAGAACACACCAATGTGAGTAGCAGATGAAATATCACATTATTTTCAGGTATGATGATCTCTGCAACATATGAAGACGTACTGTGTGGGTACAAAGCTAGTACATAGTGACAAGTCTACTGTATGTCTGAAATGGGACACTTATAAAACTTTACCCTGTATTCACAGAGGTATTTTCTAAAGAGTTATGAGGTAACATATTTGTATCCAATGACAGGTACATTGATAGCCAAAGCATTATGACCACTGCCCACCGTGATACTGGATGCTGCCTGATGGTGTTGCGGGTATGTGGCGCGGTAACGAAAGTATGTAAGCAGAGTAGACATGGATGAGGGATCACCCTAGCGAAGACAGGGCTGTAATGGGGAAATCCACGGAGATAAGTTACTGACAAAGGGCAGATTATTATTATGCACAGCCTGTGAACAAATATCTCAAAAACAGTGAAGCTGGTTGAATGTTCATGTGCTCCTGTTGTGAGCATCTATGGAAAGAGGTAGGACAGTGAAACTACCATTAGGTGCTAAATGTTTTAATTTCCATGACTCTTCACAGAAAGTTGGGTACGGAGGCCTTCTGCTCTGTAAAGTAGGATAGATGGTGATCTTTGGTACCTCTGCCGAAAGAGCGGAATGCTGGTGGACACAGAAGTGTTTTGGAGCACACTGTTCATCATACATCATTGGACACGGGACTCTGCAGCAGACCACCCCTACATGTCCACATGTTGACCCAACGACATCATCAATAGCAATTTCAGTGGGTACAGGACAATCAGGATTTGACCGTCAATCAGGTGAATCACATTTTTACTACACTATGTTGATACTTGTCTCCACAAACACAATCATCAAGGTGAATGGTGGCTCAAAACATGAAGCACACCATGGACACAGGCTGGTGAAAGCAATATTATTCTGTTGGAGACATTCTCCTGTGCTTATCACCACCTGCATCCCTTCACGCTAGATGTCTTCTCCGATGGTGATGTAATCTTTCAGCAGTATAGTTGTCTTTGTTTTGGAGCCAGAACCATGCTGCAGTGGTTTGAGGGGCATTATAGTGAACTAATGTTGATGTTGTGGTGACCGAATTTTTCTGATGTAAATCCTATGGAGCCAAAATACCACCACCACTGATGATGCTTTACCTCAATAAAGCAAAACGCATCTGGTGAAAAAAATCACGCATTTTTGTAGTTGCAATGACAGATCAAAAATACCCTCATGAATTATAAAGCAACAAAGGACACTATGGCCACACAAATGAAGAATTAAATCCTATGGAACGCACCTGCATCGCTATTGGGCACCAACACCGCGTACACAAATCGCGGCCCATAATTTGCATGAATTACAAGAACTTTGCATAGACATCTAATGCCATGCATTTCCAGCTAACAACGAACTGTCGGAATTGCTGATATGTAGAATCAGTGCTGTATTTCATTCCAAAGACAGACAGACAAGCTATTAAGTTGGTGGTCATATAGTTTTGGCTCACCAGTGTATAAAAATTTGTAATACATTTTCAAAAACATTGATAAAAAACATAAAAATTTTCCTTTTACAATTGCAGAAATTGCTTAAGATGGTACAGACAAAAGCTATCCACCTCAACAACCATTTTTAACACAAAAATCGTAAAGTAGTATCAAATAAAAACAGTAAAGACAGTACGATCCGTTCTTGATGAAAAGATTTTAGTCAAGTATATTCATTACGTAAATCAATAAACAATATTACAAAAGCCAACAGAACATGTAAGAATGAGAGTTAATGTTAGATATTCCATTGATATCGATCTCCTGGGAGAGTAAGCACTTGCTCGGTGGGGATAAAAAATTGGCTGCATCCATGTTGAATGAGCCATCTAGGTGTCCATAGAAGGACTTGAATACAAAATAATTTAAAGGGTACTTCATTTGTCACGCGGCTGGTGTTACAAGACTGACATGCGAAACACCCTTATCATAATTAACTTTTATTCAACTGATTAAAAATCTTCATAGTGTTTACCAGTTTTCAGAAACATGAGAGCCATACTGTTCCTCGAATTACTCTTTTCATAAGTACATTATCCTATTACAACTTTATGATAACTGGGCAAATAATAAATATTGGGATGTATAGAACATAAAAAAATGCAAAACCATGCACTATATGTTTTAAAAATATGAATATTTGATTATAGATCCTGTGAATTACAACAGAAATAATTTACATAGAAGAGCAATATCACATAAACTGTGTATATTTGGCATGTAAATGCAAAAACGAATGCAGCCATAGCACACTGTTTTTGCTAGTTATGTCTCTCTTCCTGTTGATAAACAGTTCTTGAGCCAAAGCTTTAGATGACGAAAATTAACAATATTTCCTAAGATGATATTTTCACCGCGAAATAAATCTTTACTGAAGTAGCATACAAAAGTGGAGATTTGTTTCTAACACTGATTGCCAAGTGTCAACAACTACACCAATCACTGATCCTCTGCAAGTCTTCCTGCATTTTGCTACAGGCTTCTGGCATTGCAGCCTCCCTCTAGACAATAGCATCATCCATGTACAGGCTCATGGTGCTTCTAACATTAGTTATGTGATATTTTATTCTTCTGTAATTATACAGAGTCTACACTTTTTAATCTTGTTTGAATTATGCAATATTCTATCTGCTTGATTTTAATTGGAAAGAATTGAAAATTCGTTATTTTCATGGCAGCAGCGGGTGTACTCAGTGTCAACTGAAAAAATAATGGAAAGTCAGTTGCGTGGTATTGTTTCTTCAATAATAATACACAGAAATATATCTGAAGTGCATTTTGTTCATAGTACTTGGATGAGAAGCTTCAAGAAAGAGGACATCCAATGTATTTAAGAAGACTGACAAGAAGTGTCTAAGACTGCTCAACTCTTAGAGCTATACACTGAATTGCTGAAAAAATCTGAACTTCTGAAAAACCTAAAATATCGGATACTAAAAGGAAAATACCCATTCTCTCTCAAAAATTATACCAATACAACATCAAGAATATTTTTTTCACTCCAAATGTCACCAACTAGGTGACAGTGAAAGCAGAATTCAAAGTGTGAGATTACCTTGAGTTAAATGGTGTCTAGCACTACTACTATTTTGTAAGGGTACAAAATACTACAGTTAAGAAAAAAAGATTCATGATATTACTACATTAATGGTTGTACTCATAGCTGGTGTAACAAGTATTATATTTTACAGTTGCTTGTGACATAGACAAAGCTCCCAAAATGAACATATACAGTCTAACCATCAACAGGGTATCACAGTTTCTGTTAATGATCACACTCCTTAGGACACAATTTACTCATGTCTTCAATTGTGCACTACTTCCATAACGTTTTATCTGTTGATTTTACTTTTCAACGTACTGTCACCTGAGTATTTATAGCTTAAATACTTCTCTTTACTATTTTCGAACTGACCCAAACACTGGCAGCACAATATTGACTTTACTCTCATTTTCCTAAGATTCCTGTAATACACACCTTTTTGGCTCTCTCTTCCCACTCATATGTTACCTGATCCTTCACTTGTTTTCTTACTTTCCTGCCACATTCTTCGTTAGTGCTGAACTTTGTTTAGCTACACTACAGCCACCTTCACTCAGAAATTGTATCAGTACTTTTTTAAGCCAATCATAAAAGTGAAATTGTTTCAGCTATGATTGAAAGCTTATGTTACAAAGATTTAAAACAAACTGTAAAAAGAATCACATACATTTTGCGACAAGATTGTCAATGGTTCCCATCAGCACTCTGAACTCCAAGAACTTCCTCATATGATTAACCTGAAATGAACAATCATCCATTTTGCTGTTAATATATTAAAAACTATTTCATCAAATTTTAACAAAAAAATCAATCCAACTTGGTTTGTTTCTTCCAATTAGTTCACTTTATTTGCAATCAACGTAAAAAAGTAGTGCAGTATATAGTCAAAGAAAACAACAACCACTGATATCATGAAATGAAGCTACAGCACTCAAGAATGTAGACAACCACTGTAATTAGAATCACAAGACAAAATAAAGAGTCAATTACTGACACATTAACTTACCAATTTTTGGAATGACGCCAATAAAGTAAGCTTCTCACGACTATTGCCTTGATAGAAAGCTACTTCTTCAGAATTTGTAATTAGTCTTGAGTTGATATATCTGAATTCACCTTCAAGCTTCTGTTCAGTAACTGTCATGCGGCCCATTGGTCGCCTAAGGTGCGTGAGAATGAAGCCCGATACAACTAGGTAAGCAATTAGCATCACTGGAGTCTGGAAAAGCAGAGAGATATGTACAATAAAAACATGCTTATGACATTCTGAAACATTGTCTCCAATGCTCTTGCTATTAATTGCAATATTATGTAACATATTGAATAGCACACTGACAAAGTGTCCTTGCAAGGCTCCTAAAAGTAAACATAGAGCATTTATTGCACACGAAACAATAGTTAAGTAATAAACGTACGACCATCAGAGGATTTTTCACAAATTCTGTTGTCTTAAGACTGCTGAATCATTTTAGGGGACTGATGTGTAAGTTGTAACTGAAGTTAACCAATCAAATGCTCATTTACAAACATTTTTCTCATTCAAACATGCTTTCAATCCCCCCTCACTGTTATTACTTCGTAATTTTTGCATTCTTTAGAGGTCAACATGAAATGTCTTTTTAAAGATATAATTTCTACTGCTAAATAATCTAGACATGTAAATGAGAAATACTTAACCTATCATGGAGAAAGAATCCAGATGGCATATGTGGTGAAACAGCACCAAGTTCATGATGGTCATGTTATATAGCATGATCTACAACAGGATATTGTGTGTTGCCTGTATACACCCTCTGCCTATGCCCATTTACCCTGAGTGACAACTGGGTGGTAGTCATCCCAATGTAAAAGGCTGAACGGTGTTTGTGTAACAGCTGGTATATGACGTGTGTCATTTCCCCCCAGACACCAGTTTCTCAGAACTCCGCAGGTGGGAACTAGCAATACAACATATCCTTGGTTCTCACCATCCACCTGACCTTAATTTACATTAATTCCTTCTGTCTCAGCATATATTAACAGTAACTACTCCTTTCTTCACTCAATTTCAGTTTTCTACACCTTTCATTTTCTGACTTGTCTATTTTTTGCTATCTCCCCTCCCACCTCTGTTACATACAATGCACTTGGCGTTTCACTCTTATTAACTCATGCATGATGCTTTAGTAGTAATCTCTGTCTTGCATATTACCCTGTCTTCCACCTTTAAGCTCTCAGGTTTTCAAACCTCATCCGGTGCAGTCCCCATCAGTCAGTTTTTCCTTCTCATCCCATCTGGTACGTCTCCCCTGACCCGGAGTCCTGAGTGACTTTTCTAAACGGTACCCCTTTCCCTAAAACTCTCCAGTCCTTCTCCTTCAACTCTTCTACCAGAAGAAGGAGCCACTGAGGCTCCGAAAGCTTGTGAAAGTTAAATCCTTTTGTTTGTGTGTGTGTGTGTGTGTGTGTGTGTGTGTGTGTGTGTGTGTGTGTGTTCCCCTGCCGCCACTTGGTGAGTAGATTTTTTTATATGTCTATTTACATTATATTATCAATAATGACTATTTTCGTTGTTATATATATGATCTGAGATTGAACATTTCACAACAATGCAACATCACAAACCTTCCATGACACACTCAAGAATAATTGTATCTCAGCTGATAGTATTGTGTATCTGCTTTTTTTCACATTTGCAGGTGCTAAAACTAGTATACATAAAGTGTGGTACACAATTCTGTCCAAGTGTTCTGGTGTTAAAGAACTCCCAATGTACTTCAGTTGAACTTCTCAACAAATCAATTTCTTGTCAACTTTCTCTTCTCAGGTTCCACTTATTAGTGACAACAACTTCTTGTAACAACTTGACAGCCTTTTCCTTTTAATTGCGTATCCACTTCATCTCCCCCCACCACCAATTAAATATAGTTTCTAACTTCCACAAAGGGTTGCATTTTTACCAAAGGAGGTATGGACATGGGAAAAATATATTAAAAAAAGATGCTGTGACTTACCAAACGGGAGAGCGCTGGTAGATAGACACAATAAAAACCACACACACAAATATCAAGCTTTCACAACCCACGGTTGCTTATCAGGAAGGAGGGAAGGAGAGGGAAAGACTAAAGGATGTGGGTTTTAGGGGAGAGGGTAAGGAGTCATTCGAATCCCGAGAGCGGAACGACTTACCTTAGGGGGAAAAAGGGACAGGTATACACCCCCCTCTCCCCCCCCCCCCCCCCCCCACACACACACACACATATTTACACATCCATCCGCACATATACAGACACAGGCAGACAAGATATGTCTGTATATGTGCGGATGGATATCTGTGTGCGCACGCTGTTACAAGGGTAGGAGCCAGGGAAGGTGGTTTGGGGATTTCATAGGGGTGAACCAAGAGGTTATGAAGGTTAGGTGGATGGCGGAAAGACAATCTTAGTGGAGTGGGGAGGATTTCATGAAGGATGGATCTCATTTCAGGGCAGGATTTGAGGAAGTTTTATCCCTGCTGGAGAGCCACATTCAGAGTCTGATCCAGTACTGGAAAGTATCCTGTCACAAGTGGGGCACTTTTGGGGTTCTTTCCGCTGTCCACCTAACCTTCATAACCTCTTGGTTCACCCCTATGAAATCCTCAAACCACCTTCCCTACCCTCTGGCTCCTACCCTTGTAACCGCCCCCAGTGTAAAACCTGTCCCATGCACCCTTCCACCACCACCTACTCCAGTCCTGTAACCCGGAGGGTGTACACGATCAAAGGAAGAGCCACGTGTGAAAGCACCCGCATGATCTACCAACTGACCTGCTGACACTGTGAAGCTTTCTATGTGGGAATGACCAGCAACAAACTGTCCATTTGCATGAACGGACACAGCCAGACAGCGTTTGTTGGTAATGAGGCTCACCCTGTGGCTAAACATGCCTTGGTGCACGGCCAGCACATCTAGGCACAGTGTTACACCGTCCGGGTTATCTGGATACTTCCCACTAACACCAACCTATCAGAACTCCGAAAATGGGAACTTGCCCTTCAGTATATCCTCTCTTCTCGTTATCCACCAGGCTTCAATCTCCGCTAATTTCAATTTGCCGCCGCTCATACCTCACTTGTTTTTCAACAACATCTTTGCCTCTGTACTTCCGCCTCGACTGACATCTCTGCCCAAACTCTTTGCCTTTACAAATGTCTGCTTGTGTCTGTGTATGTGTGGATGGATGTGTGTGTGTGTGCGCGCGCGCGCGCGCGCGAGCGACTGTATACCTGTCCTTTTTCCCCCCCTAAGGTAAGTCTTTCCGCTCCCAGGATTGGAATGACTCCTTACCCTCTCCCTTAAAACCAACATCCTTTCGTCTTTCCCTCTCCTTCCCTCTTTCCTGATGAAGCAACTGTTTGTTGTGAAAGCTTGAATTTTGTGTGTATGTTTGTGTTCGTTTGTGTGTCTATCGACCTGCCAGCACTTTCGTTTGGTAAGTCACATCATCTTTGTTTTTAGATATATTTTTCTCACGTGGAATGTTTCCCTCTATTATATTCATATCATTAATTTGAACCCAACAATTACGTTTGTTATTGTCACTGTTGCATTTCGAAATCTTTTCTGTCATCTTATTTTCTCTTTCTGTTTTTGCAAGTAGTTTCACTTTGTATTCACCTTCTCCTTTTTACCGAATCTACCATACAATTTTATCTCGCCTCAAAAAATTTTTTTCCATTTTCAACACTACCGCTGCTATAAAATCCATCGTTTCCAGTTACAAACAGTTCCTTTCACCTATTAAACAGACATTTCGTCTAGTTCTAATAACTTTTGCTTTTTTTCCATTTCCGTTTTTCCCATATCACTGATCATTTTTAGCCACTTCCCAACAGGTTTTAACGTCATTATTTTTTATTTTTTCGTCAGACAATTGTTAGCCTCATTTTCACAATCTGCCACCACAAAACCACTCCTTTTAATACATTTACACGCAGTTTTTTCGAAATTTTCTCGAATTGCTCCACCCTTTAACATGTTTTGGCGGCAACACAACCACCTAACCTTTGTGCACATCGTTGTCTACCAACCCAAGTTCACCACAGGATCAACATAGCCCAGCTTTAACCAACACTTTTTCGCCTTTTTTGACACCAGATCTACAGTTGCATACTAGTTCACCTTTATCTCTCCCCATATATTTTTATTTTCATTTCACCCTCATGTTACACTTTCCACCTTCTAATACCATGTCACCCTCACAACATCCCCACAACGTTTTATTTACATTCCCTCCGCAAACATGCCTTCGCCCTAGCCAGATTACACTCCCATATTTTATTTTCTCAGGCTTGTCTGACATTTGGCATTACCCACAAAGGCCTCACACTTAAAGTTCCCATCTCTGGCTGTAACCCTTCTTTCCATCAGTCCCTATACCAGTTCCAAACTGAACAATCCATTGCCCTCACCCACCTAATCCTTCACCTACACATCAACTCAGCCTATCCTTAAAAGTCCTCAATCTTTCCTCTCCCACATCCACACCAGCTGTTCAGAGCATCCTCCTACAAGCCAACTGCAAATTAGAACAGCATGCCACCCTCCACCTCAAAAAACTATCCAATCTCGTGGTTTCCCACCTCCGGAAAGACAACTCATTCACCCTTCACAACCTTTCCAGCAAACATCAACCTCCTCTCATTGCACACAGACCTAGTCTCTCCCATCTACTCAATCTCCCACTTCCAGCTCCACTCCCCCCAAAACCTCAAAATTCCAAACAACACAATCTGGAACCACAACACCTTAATTCAGTAGTTAACCTTTCCTCCAAACCTCTCTCCCAATCTGAAACCTATGTCCTATCCAAAGGCCTCACCTTCAGCCCCACTCCCAGATTCAACCAAACAGCCCTTGTCAAAGATTTACTGTCCTACACCCGTACTCTCTGCTGGAAATATCACTTTGCCACAAAGAAAAATGATGCTAATCCTACTCCTAATGATCCAACTCCCCAAGACACTATCCAAATTGAACCCTGCCTGGAACAGTTCCATTCCTCCGTCACAGCGGGACCCACCTCCTCTTCCTCAAAATCACCCTCTCCAAACCTTCCAGGAATTTCTGACTTCCAGCCTTGCCTCTCAATCCTTCTTAAAAAACCTTAATCCTACTCCCAACATCACCACTGCTGAAGCCCAGGCTATCCGTGATCTGAAGGCTGACCGATCCATCGTCAATCTTCCGGCGGACAAGGGTTCCACGACCATGGTACTTGATCGTCGGGAGTATGTGGCTGAGGGACTGCGTCAGGTTTCAGATAACACTACATACAAAGTTTGTCAAGGTAATCCCATTCCTGATGTCCAGGTGGAGCTTCAAGGAATCCTCAGAACATTAGGCCCCCTACAAAACCTTTCACCTGACTCCATCAACCTCCTGACCCCACCAACACCCCGCACCCCTACCTTCTTCCTAAAATTCACAAACCCAATCACCCCGGCCGCCCCATTGTAGCTGGTTACCAAGCCCCCACAGAACGTATCTCTGCCTACGTAGATCAACACCTTCAACCCATTACATGCAGTCTCCCATCCTTCATCAAAGACACCAACCACTTTCTCGAACGCCTGGAATCCTTACCCAGTCTGTTACCCCTGGAAACCATCCTTGTAACCATTGATGCCACTTCCTTACACACAAATATTCCGCACATCCAGGGCCTCGCTGCGATGGAGCACTTCCTTTCATGCCGATCACCAGCCACCCTACCTAAAACCTCTTTCCTCATTACCTTAGCCAGCTTCATCCTGATCCACAACTTCTTCACTTTCGAAGGCCAGACATATCAACAATTAAAGGGAACAGCCATGGGTACCAGGATGGCCCCCTCGTATGCGAACCTATTCATGGGTCGCTTAGAGGAAGCCTTCTTGGTTACCCAGGCCTGCCAACCCAAAGTTTGGTACAGATTTATTGATGACATCTTCATGATCTGGACTCACAGTGAAGAAAAACTCCAGAATTTCCTCTCCAACCTCAACTCCTTTGGTTCCATCAGATTCACCTGGTCCTACTCCAAATCCCATGCCACTTTCCTTGACGTTGACCTCCACCTGTCCAATGGCCAGCTTCACACGTCCGTCCACATCAAACCCACCAACAAGCAACAGTACCTCCATTATGACAGCTGCCACCCATTCCACATCAAACGGTCCCTTCCCTACAGCCTAGGTCTTCATGGCAAACGAATCTGCTCCAGTCTGGAATCCCTGAACCATTACACCAACAACCTGAAAACAGCTTTCGCATCCCGCAACTACCCTCCTGACCTGATACAGAAGCCACTTCCTCATCTCCTCAAACCCAGAACCTCCCACAGAAGAACCCCAAAAGTGGCCCACTTGTGACAGGATACTTTCCGGGACTGGATCAGACTCTGAATGTGGCTCTCCAGCAGGGATATGACTTCCTCAAATCCTGCCCTGAAATGAGATCCATCCTTCATGAAATCCTCCCCACTCCACCAAGAGTGTCTTTCCGCTGTCCACCTAACCTTCGTAACCTCTTAGTTCATCCCTATAAAATCCCCAAACCACCTTCCCTACCCTCTGGCTCCTACCCTTGTAACTGCACCTGGTGTAAAACCTGTCCCATGCATCCTCCCACCACCACCTACTCCAGTCCTGTAACCCGGAAGGTATACACGATCAAAGGCAGAGCCACGTGTGAAAGCACCCACGTGATTTACCAACTGACCTGCCTACACTGTGAAGCTTTCTATGTGGGAATGACCAGCAACAAACTGTCCATTCACATGAATGGACACAGGCAGACAGTGTTTGTTGGTAATGAGGATCACCCTGTGGCTAAACATGCCTTGGTGCATGGCCAGCACATCTTGGCACAGTGTTACACCGTCCGGGTTATCTGGATACTTCCCACTAACACCAACCTGTCAGAACTCCGGAGATGGGAACTTGCCCTTCAGTATATCCTCTCTTCTCGTTATCCGCCAGGCCTCAATCTCCGCTAATTTCAATTTGCCGCCGCTCATACCTCACCTGTTTTTCAACAACATCTTTGCCTCTGTACTTCCGCCTCGACTGACATCTCTGCCCCAACTCTTTGCCTTTACAAATGTCTGCTTGTGTCTGTGTATGTGCGGATGGATGTGTGTGTGTGTGTGTGTGTGTGTGTGTGTGTGTGTGTGTGTGTGTGTGTGTGCGCGCGCGCGCGCGCGCGAGCGAGTGTATACCTGTCCTTTTTTTCCCCCCTAAGGTAAGTCTTTCCGCTCCCAGGATTGGAATGACTCCTTACCCTCTCCCTTAAAACCCACATCCTTTCGTCTTTCCCTCTCCTTCCCTCTTTCCTGACGAAGCAACCTTGGGTTGCGAAAGCTTGAAATTTTGTGTGTGTTTGTGTGTTTTTTATTGTCTCCTATCAACATACCAACGCTTTCGTTTGTTAAGTAACAGCATCTTTATTTTTAGATATATTTTTCCCACGTGGAACTTTCCCTCTATTATATATATATATATATATATATATATATATATATATATATATATATATATATAAAAAAAAAAATCACATTTCTAGAAGTATTCAGAACCACATGAAACTGACCTAAAGGGCTGAACTGGTAGTGAACTCTGTTTTCAACACCAAGTGGAGCAGTTTTTCATTAAAAATTGAAAACATCTTCCATTTCTACCATATGCAGGTTGATAAAGGGTACGATTTTGTCAGACAGAATCAGTGATTAAATTGTACAAATAATCCAATATGAAAAAGCCTCGCAAAAGAATAGAATTTGACTCAACAGTCTCAGGATTGTTGAGAATGAATTCAATGCCTGAAAGAAAAGGAGTGTACAACCTGACATAACCTGTAACAAGTCAATATTTTGATTTGATATTCGAGTCTTACTGGGATGGTCCAATTTGTAGCACATTGCTGGTGAAAGCCAGTGATCCTGGTTAGAAGGCTGGTGTAGCACACTGTTTGAGCTTAACACGTACATTCACTGGAACATATACTGTGCCCAGAGTAAATAATTCTCGATACTACATACATTTAAAACCACTCAATGCTAACCCATTATATAGGCTTAGGCAGAGAGAGTGGGGGATGTGGATCTTACTAAAATCTGGATCAACAACATATGTACATGTAACATAAAACTACACTCCTGGAAATTGAAATAAGAACACCGTGAATTCATTGTCCCAGGAAGGGGAAACTTTATTGACACATTCCTGGGGTCAGATACATCACATGATCACACTGACAGAACCACAGGCACATAGACACAGGCAACAGAGCATGCACAATGTCAGCACTAGTACAGTGTATATCCACCTTTCGCAGCAATGCAGGCTGCTATTCTCCCATGGAGACGATCGTAGAGATGCTGGATGTAGTCCTGTGGAACGGCTTGCCATGCCATTTCCACCTGGCGCCTCAGTTGGACCAGCGTTCGTGCTGGACGTGCAGACCGCGTGAGACGACACTTCATCCAGTCCCAAACATGCTCAATGGGGGACAGATCCGGAGATCTTGCTGGCCAGGGTAGTTGACTTACACCTTCTAGAGCACGTTGGGTGGCACGGGATACATGCGGACGTGCATTGTGCTGTTGGAACAGCAAGTTCCCTTGCCGGTCTAGGAATGGTAGAACGATGGGTTCGATGACGGTTTGGATGTACCGTGCACTATTCAGTGTCCCCTCGACGATCACCAGTGGTGTACGGCCAGTGTAGGAGATCGCTCCCCACACCATGATGCCGGGTGTTGGCCCTGTGTGCCTCGGTCGTATGCAGTCCTGATTGTGGCGCTCACCTGCACGGCACCAAACACGCATACGACCATCATTGGCACCAACGCAGAAGCGACTCTCATCGCTGAAGACGACACGTCTCCATTCGTCCCTCCATTCACGCCTGTCGCGACACCACTGGAGGCGGGCTGCACGATGTTGGGACGTGAGCGGAAGACGGCCTAACGGTGTGCGGGACCGTAGCCCAGCTTCATGGAGACGGTTGCGAATGGTCCTCGCCGATACCCCAGGAGCAACAGTGTCCCTAATTTGCTGGGAAGTGGCGGTGCGGTCCCCTACGGCACTGCGTAAGATCCTACGGTCTTGGCGTGCATCCGTGCGTCGCTGCGGTCCGGTCCCAGGTCGACGGGCACGTGCACCTTCCGCCGACCACTGGCGACAACATCGATGTACTGTGGAGACCTCACGCCCCACGTGTTGAGCAATTCGGCGGTACGTCCAGCCGGTCTCCCGCATGCCCACTATACGCCCTCGCTCAAAGTCCGTCAACTGCACATACGGTTCACGTCCACGCTGTCGCGGTATGCTACCAGTGTTAAAGACTGCGATGGAGCTCCGTATGCCACGGCAAACTGGGTGACACTGACGGCGGCGGTGCACAAATGCTGCGCAGCTAGCGCCATTCGACGGCCAACACCGCGGTTCCTGGTGTGTCCGTTGTGCCGTGCGTGTGATCATTGCTTGTACAGCCCTCTCGCAGTGTCCGGAGCAAGTATGGTGGGTCTGACACACCGGTGTCAATGTGTTCTTTTTTCCATTTCCAGGAGTGTATAAATATAATGCCACAATAGTCACTGTTAACTTCAGTCTTTCTCATGATGTACTATGCCTACACCATTAGGGCCCTTCTTATGAGAACAATTTCCTTTGGCACCAACACATGAACATCTAAGTTCTAGCAGGAACAGCCTGTAATCAGTACGAGACTTGTGCAAAATGCAGCAGGGAGTTATGCACATGATTATGGCATCCTACAGAACTGTGCCAATCAAAGCAATTGTTCTGGTTATTGGATTGTATCCAACTGACCAACAAATACCCAAGCAGGGAGTGATGTCTGATGCTCCATAAGTGGACACAAAAAGTTGAGGCTACTTCTGCTAAAAATAATATCAACACTAGCAGGAGTTGTACAAATGAATAACCAAGGAATGCAATAAACATGAGGAAAGCAAATAATGCAAGAGTCCATCACCAAATAAGAAATAATGTGGACTATGCAACAGTCATACTCGTTATTAGTGAGGGTTGAAGTCAGGATTATATGTTTCCTCTTTAACCAGAATCCCCCAAACCCATTATACTTGGCTAAAACAAACTAGTTTTTTCATTACAAATGCATACATTGTGCTGTCATGATATCATAGTATATGGTATTTCAATGCAACAATAATGATGTAAGTGCTGAGCTGGGAAAGGACTTTACCAATGGCAAAAGCTTGTAAAACAATTTACACCAAAGTAGACCCTAAACTGTGTGAAGTTTTACGTATGCTAAAAAAATAGGTCTTCAAATGAAGGCTTTGCAAATTAATATTCATAATGGTCAAATATATTTGTCATAAGATCAAATGAGGTGAGACTTCATATTTTCATCTTAATTCAATATTTATTTTATTATCTTTCATATGGCAAAAAACAGTGAAGTATCAGTGCCAGTGAAATGTCACTAAAATGTTTTAGTCTTATGTATTGTTTCTTTTAGTGTTAACAGTACTGTGAAAATTACTCAAGTATCATTAGTGCAGAAATACAGTATCTAGTACTTTCTTTAATGGGACTGTAATGCACATTGGCATTTTTTAGGCTAGGCAGCATGAACAGTCACCGGCTGACATGCAGGTAGTGAAATCAGACAACATTAACCATTAAAATTTTAGTTGCCTTAAAGCCGAAGTAGAAAGCTCCAAGATATTTAGCAATTAATGGAACATATGAGAGATTAGACTCCATGAGAGGGGAACTGTTCATTGCAGTTGGCAAAAATATTGTATACTGAGGCCGAATTAGAGCACGATAATGAAGTTATCTGGACACTTATAACAGGTCTCCTGTAGGTACAACCAAGTTAAACTGTTAGATGTTTTACTGGCCACGCTGTTCCATTCTGATAGTTCTAGAGTCATCCAAAGAAAGTCAACAGTCAGTAGTGTGTAAATATTTAGATCATGCAATACTATTTGGAGGCAACTTTAACCTACAGGGTATTGACTGTGATGTCTAAGGATTCATTGCAGGGGGTACAGGCAGACAGTGTTGTGAAGTACTTTTGAATACATTTCCCGAAGACTGTCTTCAGGAGCTGGTTTGACATCCCACATACAATGGATATATTTTAGATCCTGTAGCTGTAAATAGGCTTAACCTTATCTATGGCATCAGGATACAGACTGGGACTAGTGACAATGATACCATAGTGAGTATTGTTACTAAACTTAATAAATCAGTCAAGGTGGCTAGGAGATTATATCTGCCAGAAAAAGCAGATAAGCGCAGTTGCTAGAATCCCATTTAGACAATGGATGGACATCATTTAGTTCCAGTATGATGGACAGTGAGGAATTATGGTTTAAGTTTAAATGGATTGTAAATTGTGCTCTGGAGAATTAAGTGCCAGGTATGTGGATTATGGATGGAAAAGATCCATCATGGCTTAACAATGAAATCTGAAAAATGCTGAGGAGGCAAAGACTCTGTCAAAACAGGACACGCAAATGACGATGAACATAAGTTAGTAGACATACGTCCGTCTGTAAAAAGATCAATGGCTGAAACATACAGCAACTACCACCGTCATACTTTAATGAAAGATCTTGGTGAGAAACCGAGGAAATTCTGGTCCTACATAAATTGACTAAGCAGGTCTAAGGCTTCTATCCCATCAGTCTTTGACCAGTTTGGTGTGGCAGGAGAAGACAGAAAAAGGTAAGCTAAAGGTTTAAATTTCACATTTAAGAAATTGTTCATGTGTAAAAATCGTATTAACATGCAGTCACAGACTCCTGTGTGGAGGACATTGTAATATGGATCCATGGAATAGAGAAGCAACTGAGAGTGGAAAACGATTGAGTTGGCAGGCCCATACAGAATCCCAATTGGGTTTAACAAAGAGTAGTCTATGGCGTTGACGCAACGTCCCAAGAGCCTAGAAAAAAGTGCTCATGATTTCCGTATATGAGAAGGGTAAAAGAATGGACCCAGATATTTACAGACCAATATCCGTAACATCAGTTTGCTATAGAATTCTTGAACATGTTCTCAGTTTGAATTTAACACATTTCCTTGAGATGTAAAAGTTCCTGTCCAAAAATAAGCATGGTTCTAAAAAGTATCACTGATGCGAAACTCTGATGCCTGTTTCTTGCACGATATCCTGTGAAGCATTGATAAAGGGCAACAGGAAGAATCCATATTACTTGATTTCTGAAAAGCATTTGACATGGTGCCCCACTAAAAACTTAATGAAGGTACGAGCATATGGAATACATTCCCAGGTTCAGAAACTTCTTAAATAATGGAACCCAGCACACTCTCCTCGATGGCAAATGTTAATTGGAAATAAGAGTATTGCCAAGAGTGCCCTAGGGAAGTTTGATAGGACTGTTGCTATTTTTTTTTAATATATCTGGCAGAATGTAGAGCAAAATCTGTAGCTGTTTGCTGATGATGCTGTGGTTATTACTGTACTGGGCACTACACATTGAAGTTTGAATAGTTTGGCTTGAGCCCCCACATGCCATGGCACGAAAAAATATATTTTGTTACACTCAGCTTAATTGAGTGGCCAGAAATGTGGCTGGTCTCAATGTTTGTCAACATTTTTCGTCACAGGGTGCCAGCTATGCCTGGTACCTGGTGGGGTACCAGACACTCAAGCAGTACTCAAGAATGGCTCACACTAGTATATTGTATGCTGTCTCCTTTAAGGTAAACCAGACTTTTATAAAATTCTTCCAATAAACTGAAATCGATCATTCGCCTTCCCTACTGCAACCCTTACATGCTTGTTCCATTTCATATCATTCTGAAGTGTTACGTCTACATATTTAAATCTATATATAAAAATCAAAGATGCTCTGACTTACCAAACGAGAAAGCGCTGGTAGATAGACAAGCGCGCGCACACACACATATATATATATATATATATATATATATATATATATATAAAAAGAAAGATGATGAAACTTACCAAACAAAAGCGCTGGCAGGTCGATAGACACACAAGCAAACACAAACATACACACAAAATTCTAGCTTTCGCAACCAATGGTTGCCTCGTCAGGAAAGAGGGAAGGAGAAGGAAAGACAAAAGGATATGGGTTTTAAGGGAGAGGGTAAGGAGTCATTCCAATCCCGGGAGCGGAAAGACTTACCTTAGGGGGAAAAAAGGACAGGTATACACTCGCACACACACACATATCCATCCACACATACACAGACACAAGCAGACATTTGTAAAGACAAGCTATGTCTGCCTGTGTCTGTATATGTGCGGATGTGTGTGTGTGTGTGTGTGTGTGTGTGTGTGTGTGTGTGTGTGTGTGTGTGTGCCAGCGTGTGCGCGCGCACGTGCATGCTTTTGCACCTATGCGAATGTATACCTGTCCTTTTTTTGTGCGCGCGAGTGTATACCTGTCCGTTTTTCCCCCCTAAGGTAAGTCTTTCCGCTCCCGAGATTGGAATGGCTCCTTACCCTCTCTCTTGAAACCCACATCCTTTCGTCTTTCCCTCTCCTTCCCTCTTTCCTGATGAAGCAACTGTTTGTTGTGAAAGCTTGAATTTTGTGTGTGTGTGTGTGTGTGTGTGTGTGTGTGTGTGTGTGTGTGTGTGTGTTCTATTGTGTCTATCTACCAGCACTTTCTCGTTTTGGTAAGTCAGAGCATCTTTGATTTTTATATATAGATTAAATATGTAGACTTAACACTTCAGAATGATATGAAATGGAACAAGCATGTAATGGTTGCATTAGGGAAGGCGAATGATCGATTTCAGTTTATTGGAAGAATTTTATAAAAGTCTGGTTTACCTTAAAGGAGACAGCATACAATATACTAGTGTGAGCCATTCTTGAGTACTGCTTGAGTGTCTGGTACCCCACCAGGTCAGATTAAAGGAAGACATCAAAGCAGTTCAGGGGCAGGCTGCCCAATTTGTTACCGGTAGGTTTGAAAAATATTCGTGTATTGCAGACATGCTTCAGGAGCTTAAATGGAAATCCTTGGTGTAAGGTGACGTCTTTTCTAAGGAATGCTATTGAGAGAATGTGGAGAACCGGCATTTGAAGCCGATTGCAGAAAGATTCTACTGCCGACAATGTATATTTCACATAAGGACCATGAAGATAAAAGAAATTAGGGCCTATATGTTGGCATATAGACCGTTGTTTTTCCCTTGCTGTATTTGCAAGTGATACACAAAAGTAAACGATTAGTAGTGGTACATTGTAACCTCTACCAAGCACAAACGGTGACTTGCAGAATATGTATTTGGATATTTATTATATGGTGGCTTGCAGAATATGTATTTAGGTGTAGATGAATTAAGGTGACGTGTAAACTTTAAATCTAAATGATTTTTTATGACTACTTTAAACCCTAATTCTAGACCAATATTAATTATCAAATTGTGCAACAATACATGTATGTGCTCTAATTATAATTTTATCAACACTCAGGAGGGAAGAGAGAAAGCTGTCAATATTTCTGAAAGAAGCAGATCAATCAAGCAAATTTTATTCATAAAAAACCTTGAACAAAAAATAAGTGAAGTAAGAGGTGTATGTTACAGTACAGGAGTAGAAAGTAGCGCATATGCAGATAGTATGTGCGTGTGACTAAGAAACTAAGTGGCAGGTAATTGTGAGCAGGGACACAGTAAGGGCAAAAGGCATTATACAGTTTGGTTGAGCACTGGAATAGTGCTTTGTGAACTGGAGAATCTTTGAAATATTTCTCCTACTGACAAAAGGAAGAGGACATGAAAGAGCTGGTGAAGCCTGGAATGGCACTAAGTGACAAAGAGTTGTCCGTTTTTAGCTACCTTAATAATTATCTAGGGATCAGATGTGGGTGTGAGGATGGGAGGGAGGGGAGGGGAGGGGGGGGAGAGGGAGAGGGAGAGGGAGAGGGAGAGAGAGAGAGAGAGAGAGAGAGAGAGAGAGATTCAATCAAATATGTGAATGTCACATACCTGTGGCCCCAATGACACTGTCAGACGATATACATATATAAATATGTCCAGCATGGGTTTGCATGTATTTGAATACAAGTCTGTAAATGTATCACAGAACTTGTCCACATCTGTTGTTAGGAGCTGATCTGCATTTGCAATACGATTATCCAGATTACTCATTTTGTAATATGTAAAGCCCCTGTATGAAGAAAACAAAAATAAAGGAACTGTTTGAATAATTACATGACACGTAACCCAAATGTTATATAAATGCAGATAAGAGGAAATTTAGAGCTAAAAGTGTGTTTTTCAGTTCTGTTTTTTAGTTCACTGTCAGGTTGAGTAGAGAACTTTCATCTGTTTTCCTTTTGGGTATCTTGTACACTTCAAGAGGCTGATGACCTATATTGTGTACAAACTCTGGATCATTAGTAATTTCCTTTCTTCCTTCCTTTTCTACCAAATAATGTTTCAAATTACACTGATAGAACAACTGCTACTCGTGGAACAAACCAGTAATTCCAAATCCGAAGCTACATTTACCCTCTTTCCTTCAAGTCACATGCAAAGTACAGGTTAACAATGTTTCCATTTCAATGAAGTTCCTCATCCTTATGATCGTAACATAATAGAAACAGGTAGGTCTTTACAGCAAATTCTCACCAGTGTTGTTAATATATGTGAGGCATCATCAACATTAAATATACATGCTAAGTAATTTCTTTTATTGTTTTCTGGGTGGGGGGGGGGGGGGGGGGAGGAGGGGTTGCAGGAAGAGTAGGGGGAAAAAGGGGAGAAAGAAAGTAAAATGTGGAACAGGAGCAATTGGCAAAAAGATTAAAACTGAGGTAAAAAAAGTACTGCAGTGGCTATACTTTGAAGATCTTAAGCAGAGCTATGCTTGCAATAATAATTACAATAGACCAATGTAGATAGGACTTAAGGTAAAGAAAAGAAATGTATTATGACCATCACCCACATCAAAAGTAGGCTATCTCAGCAATAATCACACTTCCATGTTTATGAAAACTGCAACACAGACTAAAATTAACTTTACATCAGAAATTAGGTGTGCCTGATAGCTGAAAATAGGGCAGGAATTGAAATTCAAGCTGCCTGTAATGTTACATAGAAGCCAATTGCATTACAGATTGCAAAAGACTGCCTAAAAAAGTAAAGAACACCCAAAATTTTGTTACTGAAAAAAGTTCACTTCCTGGCACTCAGTTCTAAGCTACTTGATGTGGTAAATTGGTTAGAAAATTGGAACACTAGCAGGAAATACCTTTATGTTAGTGAGATCAGTATAATGTCTTCATGTAGCAGTGGGTTACTCAACGGGCTAAAATGTAAACAAGCAATGTTGCAGTTGGTGATTCAAACTCTGCTTTACAAGAATTACTGTATCGTTGTGTTTTTTCAGTAGGCTTGCATATTCACAAAAACCTTAACTGAATAATACATCAACCGATGTAGAATTAAAAATAAGACAGCAGTACATGGACATCACACTATGTCAGTTTGAAATGGAAGAGAGACAAAAACATTCCATTCTGTCATTCAGTGTGCCAAGAGCTGAGCGGCATTAATATGCTCATTTTTATCTCAGGATTTTCGATCTATCAAAACTGACATAACAGCATGCAGGCCGTCAGTAAACCTTGCAACATACTCCTAAACGGACTGGATCACACCCATTGCAGTCCTATAGCGATCAAGCCAACGTTGTTGAGTCTGTAGTGTTGATCAAAGCAATGCAGACAAAACAGAAAGTTGACGTAGAAGTCATCTGTTGATTACAATGTGCAGTCCAGAATCTGATTATCATTGTTGCGCCTCTGTTGTGATCCACTGTTGCAGCAAATGCGCTTACATGCCCTGTATGAGCAGAAATCTCATAGTATGAAAACTTACTTCCTACTCACCAATCATTCTGTTTGGTTTGAACTCACTCATACACTGACAGAGCACCATTACTCACTGAAGAGGCATACTGGCACTTGTTCTCACATTTTAATGGATATCTTGGCTTTTCACTAGTTGAACTTGACATAACACTGATCTTTATAGTCAAACAAGTTAAAGTGCTGCCAGTGTTTCGTGCGTGCCATCACTCTATGATCTGAATCACTTACTGCTTATCCACAAAGCCGCCAAGTTTCAAGCAATCCAGGCCATTCTTTCCGAGTGTGCCCTTTTCACAAATTGTGGTGCAGAAAAAAATCAATTCACACTGGCAGGTATCTACAAATACATGACCTTAGTTGTGAATACTCTACATAAAAATGGCAACTTTTCTGTCTGCATCACATATTGATGTAATACTGAATAGAATATGACACTGAAATTGTCTAACAGTATAGAGATCACAAATTAACATACCTGAGGTACTGATCATACAGGTGATGTGTTAGCCGTGTTCTTAAACGCAGCTTCAGCTCTCCAATTCCATACTGCAATGGAATACATTTTAATCAAGAAAGATTTTACATTTACAAAGTATATCAGCACATTATTAAAAAAAAAAAAAAAAAAAAAAAAAAAAAAAAATTGAATGAAAACCTCACTGTTAAAGAATCTTCAAGTTTTTCACAAATGGTTAATAAACAGTTATTGTTTCAGTTCACCTGAGGATGAGTGGCTGCATGTATTGCAGGAATTAAAACTTATTACAGAACTTTTTGTATCCTATTTCATATAAAAAATTTCATAGACACTGAAGCCAGTACACATACCTTAAGAATGTTGTTGACAACGGATATCTGAAAAAGAAACATTTATTAGAACTTGCTTAAATGTTCTGGCCCTTCAAGATGTGATTGAAAATATAAACATGTAACATTTAACTTGACAAAAGAATACAGGTTGGATGGGAACTAAAGAAAACACACACACACACACACACACACACACACACACACACACACACACACACACACTTTGAAGGAGGAATACACAAAGTGAATTGGAACAACAAATACAAATACACCTGAAAGATTAATACTAATAGGGAACTTATGATAGCATGTAAATAATTAGGAGTAATGGAGACCACTCACCAAACAGCAGAAGTGCTGAGAAGCTGACAAGCAAACACAAAAGAGAAAAAAATCTTGCTATCTTCTGGAATTAATCTTTTCTCAGGCTAGAGTATACACAGAAAAAAACAGGCCTGTGCCCATTCGTAGAACCCAAAACTCCTAACCCCTTACCTGGTTCATGTTCATAGATGATATCATGATTTGCGCTCGGGACTGAGAGACAGTCCTGTCCTCCACAACTTCAACACCTTCTCTCCCATCTGCTTCACTTTGTGCTTCTCAACCCGATGTGCTGCCTTCCTGGACATTGACCTCTACCTCCCTGACGTCTTCATCCACACCTCTGTCCATGTGAAACTCACTAACCATCAACAATACCTCTGTTTCAACAGTTGTCATCCCTTCCACACAAAAAAATCCTCCCATATGGCCTGGCGACCTGTGGAATGCATATGTGCAGAGACAGGATCTCTAATGCCTAGTATTCCAAAGGTCTCACAAGGGCCTTCACAGACAGGCACTAACCCTAACCCCATTCCCTCCCCCCCCCCTTTCCAACCTAGCTGCAGAAAGACTTCCCATGCCAAACCTCAAACACCCTTAATCCCCCCAGCACTCCCCGGAATCAGCTTCAAAGGAGTGCCCCTCTCATGACCCAATAACCTGTGGACTGCAACAAGTCAACCACATCCTTCATCAGGGCTTTGACTATTTATCATCATGCCCTGAAATGAGGTTTAAAGTTCTATTGCATCGTGTACTCACTCACCCTATACAACATCCTAGTCCACCCCTATGCCACTCCCAACCCCTACCTCATCCCTGTGGAAGACCTGCCTGATGCAACCTGCCTGATGCAACCCAGCACTTCCTACCCCAATCCAGTCACAGGCTTATCCTGCCCCATCAGAGACAGGGCAACTTCTTAAAGCAGCCATGTCATATAACAATTCCACTGCAATCACTGCAAGGCTTTTTCTACTCCTATGACTAGCAACCCACTGTCCACCAGACTAAATGGCGACTGTTAAACTGTGGCAGGCACAACATGCAGCTTATCACAACATCCTTGAGTTGAAAGGTTGTTTCACAATCTGGACCATATGGATCCTTCCCTCCCCCACCAGCTTTTCTGAACTATGGAGATGTGAGTCATCCTTGCAACACATCCTTTGCTCCCGTAATCCTTCTGGTCTCAGTCTCCATTAACCAACAGACTCACTGCCAGAAGACACCATGTAGAGGAAGAGATAAACGTGGGCGCGAGCACGTGCAAGCGCACACACATGTGCATGTGTGTACTAGCTCATGAAAGGACTGATTCCAAAAGCTAGCAAGTTTCTTTTCTCAATACTTCAGCTATTCAATGAATGGTTTCCTTTACTCCTAAATTATTTACACTGCAAAAGATTAAGTCCTCATATTTTACATAGCTGTCTACTGCATATAAAAAAACGAAAACAGACAATACATTTATTTATTATTGTAAACATAGGTAAATATTTTATTTTTCTATAATAGAACTGAAGTTGTAGACACCTTAATATGAAACAGTTAAGTAATTCTTACATAACACTATATAATGTATTCTCCACAAACTTCTAAGACTGACATGTTCCATATCCTGCAAGATATTTACAGCATGGACCATTGCAACATGAAATAAACAACTAAAAATAAATAAAATAAAGAAAGGCAGTTTTTCATGAGAACTCGAGACAAGTACACATTGATATGAAACTATGTTATTAAAATAGTTAAATGAAAATTGATAGATTGTTAAATGAAAGTGTATATATAGAATAAATTTTTCACAATCTCATCAAAAGTATCCAAACACTTATTTGTGGACTTCAGTAAGGGGTGTGTTCATTCCTTACATTTACGATGGCTTAAACTCTACTGAATTCCCATTCTTTCTCAAGAGTCAAAATCAGAAGGTAGTGATGTCAGGTGCCAGGGTCTGGAGTGAAGTCGACATTCTAATTCATTCCAAAGGTATTCCATTGAGTTCAGGTCGAGACTCCAAGCAGGCCATTAAATTTCAAGAATATTATTGTAAATAAACCAGTGCCTCACAGATGCTGCTTTGGGACAGGATGCCGATACAATCAATCATCATCTCTGAACTATTCCTCTATGGTGCACAACACATAATGTAGTAACATGTGTTTATATCCTTTTGCATTTACCTTTCTCTTATGCACAATAAGGAAAGCACATCCTAACCAAGAAAAGCATACTCATACCATAACACCATATCCTCCCTACCTCAATGTTGGCACTACAAACGATGGCAGGTAATACTCTCCAGGCATTCACCAAACCCAAACCCTTCCATCGGACTGATACAGGGAATAATGTAATTGATCACTCCATATCTCTCATTCTCAGTCATCCACTGTCCAGTGGTGGTCCCTCTGCACCACATCAAGTGTTGCTTGCCACCAACTACAGAAACAAGGAACTGCTTGACCATTTTATCCCATTCTTTGAACTCCCTATGCCCAGATGTCGTGCTAGCTGGACTGCTGGTAGTACTTTGGAAGTCAAGAGTGATTCCTTCTGTTGATTTCATGTGATTTTCTACAACCCCTCTCTATGCTGTGCAGAGTGTAGACCCTATCCATGAAGCCTACCTGGTATTGGTTTACCTGTGGTTGCTCCTTTGTATTTCCACTTCACAGTCACATTAGCAGTTGCACGGTTGCTGCCAGTTCATATGGGTGGCTGGTGGAAGTTGTTAAGGCTGCTGGCAGAGCAGAGCTCACAATTTGCAGCATTGTACCCAGAATTGATAATGGTTGTTTTGTTTGGAATCAAGTTGAGGGTCTCAACCAGAGAGTCCATCGGTTCTTTGGTGATATTCACTGTGTTATAGCCTGGAGAACTGTACGACTCCTCTTAAGTCAGAGGTGCACTACACACAGCAAGCAGCTATTCTCATAGCAGACTACCTTTGGAGTGCATCTGGAGGTTTTTTAGGCCAGGTGATAATTTTAGGTCCTTTTATAAATGCTCACCAGTTGAAACACACTGGGAGTGATATTATATCTAGTGCAAAGCTAAGCCACTTTGACTGACAGAATTTTAACAGCAAATTGCAGAAGCTTTCATAACTAAGTTCCTGAAGTTACTGTTACCTTAGCAAATGATCTTCCTGAGAACCTTAGAGACTTCTCATTCTATGTAAAATCATTAAGAGGATCAATGGCTTCTATCTAGTCACTCATCGGTCAGTCTGGTGTGGCAACAGAAGGAAGCAAAAGGAAAATCAAAGTTTTAAATGTTGTGTTCAGGAAATCATGGATGAAGGAGGATCGTACAACATGTAATCGTTTGATTATTGCACAGATTCCTGTATGGAGAACATAGTAATAGGCATCCCTGTGGTGCAGAAGCAACTGAATGAGTTGAAAACAAGTCACCAGGTTTGGGTGGACTCCAACTTTGGTTTCACAGGCATTGGTGCCTTACTTAGCTAACATTTTTCATGAATCACTTGCCTAGCACAAAGTCCCAATTGACTGGAAAAAAAGTGTTCTTCACTCCTCTATATAAGACAGGTACAAGAATAGATCTGAAAAGTTACATACAAATGCTCTGAACACTGTTTTTCTGTAGAATTCTTGAGCAAAGTCTAAGTTCGAATATAACATATTTTTCTTGAGACAGAAAACCTTCTTTGCACAAATCAGTATAGGTTTAGAAGAGACTGAGTTATATTGTAGAGCAGTGGTTCCTAACCTGAGGGTAATTAGCTTCCGAGGGGTAAAATGAAATTTTCTGATTGGTAAAACCTTAAACAATTTGATTCTGTTTCAGTCTCAAAACTAAAATATTTTCAAATGATCATTACTATTATCACAATTTTGTAAGATTTTAATATTGATTATACAAGTTATCAATAATTACTTTTTTCAATTAGTAGTATTAATACGGTGGAAGTGCTCAATCTCTCAAGAAAATGTCTTCTCCCGGTTCTAGATAATACCTTCAGTAGTACAGAAATTGCTTCATTATGCAAAAAAAGACAGCACGACATAGCAGTAACTACATAAGGGCTACAATAATGCTGTACACAGTATTCCAATATCTGCCAGTTCAGAAGTAAGGCGTACAGTAATTGAGTGATTTACAAACAGTAAGTCTAGTGAACACATCTGAACTTGTTTGAGTTTCAATGGGGTTTAAGTGCGTAGGTCAAGCAAGTGCCCCACAATGGAGGAGACATGCAGGGAAAGTATATTTTGTAACTAATGTCTATCTTCACTGTGTATAGTCAGCTTTCTTATCTGAGGCTTTCTTATGTGAGAAGAAACACACACACACACACACCTTCTTCTTCTTCTTCTTCTTCTTCTTCTTCTTAGTAACTACTGCATCCTACATCCTTCTCAATATGCTTACTGTATTCATCTCTTCATTTCCCTTTACGATTTTTACCTTCCACGCTTCCCTCCAGTACTAAATTGGCTCAGAATATGTCCTACTGACCGACCACTTCTTCGAGTAGGTTATACCACAAATTTCTGTTCTCCCCAATTCTATTCACTACCTCTTCATTAGTTACATGATCTACCCATCTAATCTTCAGCATTCTTCTGTAGCACCACATTTCAAAAGTTTCTAGTCTGTTTTAGTCTAAACTGTTTATTATCCATGTTTGACTTAATATATGGCAACACTCCATACAAATACTTTCAGAAGACTTAAATCTATACCCGATGTTAATAGATTTCTCTTCTTCAGAAAGGATTTCTTCCCATTGCCAATCTACATTTTACATACTCTCTACTTTGACCATCTACAGTTATTTTGCTGCTCGAATAGCAAAACTCTTCTACTACTTCAAGTACCTCATTTCCTAATACAATTCCCTCAGCATCACCTGACTTAGATGGACTACACTCCATTATCCTCATTTTGCTCTTGATGTTCACCTTATGTCCTCTTTTCCAGACACTGTCCATTCCAATCAACTGCTTTGTCTCTAACAGAATTACAGTATGATTGGCAAACAATGATTTTATTTCTTCTCCCTGGGCTTTAATTCCTACTCCAAATTCTTCTTTTGTTTCCTTTACTGCTTGCTCAATATACAGATTGAATAACATCAGGGATAGGTTACAACCCTGTCTCACTCCCTTCCCAACCACTGCTTCCCTTTCATGCCTCTCAACTCATCATTGCCATCTGGTTTCTGTACAAATTGTAAATAGCCTTTCGCTCCCTATATTTGGCCCCTGCCACCTTCAGAATTTGAAAGAGTATTGCAGTGAACATTGTCAAAAGCTTTCTCGAAGTCTACAAATATTAGAAAAGTAGGTTTGTCTTTCCTTAATCTTTCTTCTAAGATAAGTCGTAGGGTCAGTATTGCCTCACATGTTCGAACATTTCCACGGAATCCAAACTGATCTTCCCTGAGGCTGGCTTCTATCAGTTTTTCCATTCATCTGTAAAGAATGTGTGTCAATATTTTGCAGCCACGACTTATTAAACTGCTAGTTCGGTAATTTTCACACATATCGAGACATGCTTTCTTTGGTATTGGAGTTGTTATATTCTTCTTGAAGTCTGAGGGTATTTTGCCTGTCTCATACATCTCGCTCACCAGATGGCAGAGTTTTGTCAGGGATGGTTGTCCCAAGGCTATCAGTAGTTCCAATGGAATGTTGTCAACTTCCTGGGCCTTATTTCAACTTAGATCTTTCAGTGCTCTGTCAAATGCTTCACACAGCACCATATCTCCCATTTCGTCTTCATCTACGTCCTCTTCCATTTCCATAATACTGTATTGCCCTGAAGTACACTGCCCTTGCATAGACCCCCTCATATACTCCTTCCACCTTTCTGCTTTCCCTTCTTTGCTTAGAACTGGTTTTCTATCTGAGCTCTTGATATTCATGCAGGTGGGTCTCTTTTCCCCACAGGTCTCTCTAATTTTTCTGTAGGTAGCACCTATCTTGCCCCTAGTGATATGCGTTTCTACATCCTTACATCTATCCTCTAGCCATTCCTGTTTAGACATTTTTTAGATTTTTGTATTGCCGTTCACCTGTTTCGTTTACTGCATTTTTATATTTTCTCCCTTCATCAACTAAATTCAGTATCTCTTGTGTTACCCAAGGATTTCTACTAGCCCTCATCTTTTCCCTACTTGATCCTCTGCTGCCTTCCCTAATTCATCTCTCAAAGCTACCCATTCTTCTTCTACTGTATTCCATTCCCCCGTCATTGTCTATTGTTCCCTAATGCTCCCTCTGAAACTCTCTACAACCTCTGGTTCTTTTAGTTTATCCAGATCACACTTCTCCTTAAGAAACTGCCTTTTTGCAGTTTATTCAGTTTGAATCTGCAATTCATAACCAATTAATTGTGGTCAGAGTCCACATCTGCCCCTGGAAATGTCTTACAATTCAAAACCTGGTTCCAAAATCTATGTCTTACCATTATACAATCAACCTGAAACCTTCCGCTGTGTCCAGGTCTCTTCCACATATACAACCTTCTTTTGTGATTCTTAAACCAAGTGTTATCTATGATTAAGTTACGCTCTGTGCAAAATTCTACCAGGTGGCTTCCTCTTTCGTTCCTTTCCCTAAATCCATATTAACCTACTATTTTTCCTTCTCTACATTTTTCTACTATCATATTCCAATCCCCATGACAAATCTTTGTCTCCCTTAACTACCCAAATAATTTCTTTTATCTCATTATACATTTTCCCAATATCGACCTCACCTGCAGAGCTAGGGAGCTAATTGGCATATAAACTTTTACTACTGTGGTGGGTGTGGCCCTCGTGTCTACCTTGGCTAGAATAATGCATTCACTATGTTGTTCATAGTAGCTTATCCGCATTCCTATTTTTTTTATTCATTATTAACCCTACTCCTGCATTACCTCTATTTGTTTATAAAACTGTATTCACTTGACCAGAAGTCCAGTTCCTCCTGCCACCGAACTCCACTAATTCCCACTAGATCTAACTTTTTAAATTTTCTAACATACATGCCTGGTTAAGGGATCTGACTTTCCATGCTCCAATTTGTAGAACGCCAGTTTTGGTTCTCCTGATAATGACATCCTCCTGAGTAGGCCCCGCCCGGAGATCCAAATGGGGGATTATTTTACCACCAGAATATTTTACCCAAGAGAATGCCATCATCATATGGTAGAGCTGCACTCCCTTGGGAAAAATTACAGCTGTAATTTCACCTTGCTTTTGGCCATTTGCAGTACCAGCACAGAAAGGCTTTTTTGGTTGATGTTGCAAGACCAGATCATTCAATCATACAGACTATTGCCCCTGCAACTACTGAAAAGGCTGCTGTCCATGTTCAGGAACCACATGTTTGTCTGCCCTCTCAAAAGATACCCTTCTGTTGTGGTTGCACCTAAAATACGGCTTTCTGTATTGCTGAGGCATGCAAGCCTCCCCCCTAATGGCAAGGTCCATGGTTCATGTGGGGGGATTCATTTTTTATCGCTTTAAAAATAGAACTGTTCCAAGAAAAGTCTTTCATTCTGCAATTTATTTAGTTGCTAAGATTGGTGACTGTGTGTGTGTGTGTGTGTGTGGGGGGGGGGGGGGGGGGGGAAGGGTCCAACAGACAGCAGTGTCTAAGAAAGGTTGGGAACCACTGTTGTAGAGGGACCTGCCCTGTGTGCCTGGCTAGCAGAGTTTCATGTGTAGCACCCTGTTGCTGAGAAAGTTTTATTCATTTCTCATATACTCAATGTTAATAATATCTTGACCAAGCGAGTGTAGTGCAGTGGGTAAGGTTGACACCAGTATGCTGGCGGGACAAGTTCCAATCCTGCCTGTGTACTTTTATTTTTTAAAAATTTTATCACATAGAATATCATTAAATAGTGTACACCATGCAAACTCATTCAAAGATAGTCATTAAATCAATCATTACAGTCCACTTTCTTCAAATTGCAGAAACATCTTGTTTTGTATCATTAACATCAATTGCCATACTAGAACAGAATTCCGGATGTATTTGTTGTAGAAGTAACTGAAACACAAATTCATAGAGCATTATGCACATTTAATGAAATCTAGTGCCTTGCAACACACAGGTTTTTCAGAAGTGGTACTGGAAAACAGTTTTTTTAAAAAAAAAAATCCTAAAAGACTGCTGTTTATTTGGTCAAGTTTGATGCAGACCATGGGTATTTGATCATTCCTGTGAAAACAGGTGCAAAAATTGAACCAGAATTAAAGAATGTTTTTCATGGAATCTGCCCTCAAAGCTATTTCTTTATTAATCTCTAGGAATTATTGTTTTCTTTTTTCATCAAAATTTTAACTACCTGTAAAAATAATCATCACAGGGAAGGCAAAGCGGAACACATTTGGGTGAGAGAATTTTTAGACCTGAAGGTGCATGCTTTTGTTTCATCTACAAATATTTTATCTTAAAGTCTCTGATTAGTCTGTCCTCCTCACATATGTAAAATTTAAAGAAATTTTCCTTATATCACATATGGGAAATTCTTCATATAGCACTTTTGTGAACCTCCCTGATTTTGTGCAGGCCACAATTGCTTTTTTAATTTATGAATCAACTCATCAACTCTTTTTTGAAGTCTGACTACATTCCCTTGATGGTTCTTGCCTAAGTAAGAAAACCAAAGGGAATCCCTTTCCTAATACAGTTATCGGTACTGTGCTGTGCAGGGATGACTAATCTTTTTCCTGGGGAACTTCTGTTTAAAGGTGAGTTACACTTCTGCGAAATACTTCCTGTAAAGAAGACTGTGTACAGAATGCCAGTGCGGCCCATTCTTGAGCACTGCTTGAGTGCTTGGGATCCCCGGCAGGTAAAAGACATCGAAGTAATTCAGAGGCATGCTGCTCAATTTTTTTTTTACTGATAGATCTGATCAAAGGCAAGTGTTCCGAAGAAGTGTCATGAACACAAATGGGAATCCCTGGAGGGAAACGACATTCTTTTTGTGAAATTCTACTGAGAAAATTTACAGAACTGGCATTTGCAGATGGCTGCAAAACGATTCTACCACCACCAACATACACTTTGTTTGTGGACTGCATAGACAAGATAAGAGAAATTAGAGCTTTTTTGGAGTTGTATAGGAAGTAACTACACCCTCACTCTATTTGTAAGTGAAACAGCAATTGAAACGACTACCGGTACTAAGGGTGGGACGACATTTGCCTTCTTTTATTTCTTTGTCGATTGTCCTCGATGTCAACGTACTTGCCTTCTTTTATTTCTTTGTCGATTGTCCTCGGTGTCAACGTACTGGCTGAAAAATGGGGTGTGGAAGTCAAACACGGACTACTTTAAATGATGTAGCTGACAGATGCACAGTTTGGTGTCACACTTATTTCACTGTTAAGTTGATGTGTTACTATCGTTGTAACCTACACAGGTTCCTCATCTGAAACACTGCCGTGGACTGACTGTCTCATGTCCAGAAACTGGGCCCTTATATATCCTCACAATAATAAGTACTGAAACTACGCACTGTTCTAAGTTTACTTTACAGAAATTACAATTAACTGCTTCACACAAATAGCACAGAACTTCCCAGCACTACTCTTTATTGACCTTACGACCAAAAGGCAGGAACTCATGATGCACTATCCCACTGTAATCTAAGAAAACAGTGAGAAAAATCTTCGTATATGTGATCAAACATGTCAAATTTTCTTTGGCTTTGGATATTCAGGCAGTTTCCATTTGGACAGCTGGGCCTTGGTTTTGATGTCATACCTGTAGACCAATGTTTCAACACCTGTTATTTCTGGATCATTGTCGACTTTACTCAGCAATTCCTGAGCAATGTCTATGTGACATCATTTGCTGCTACATGTTTCATGCCCAAAACATCCAAAAATATTGCTTGGTATGAGCCAAAAAATATACTGATATCATCAACAACCTCTCTTTTAGTGATTTGGTGATTTTCCAGAACAATTTTCTTTACTTCTTCCACATTGTCATCAGTAATTAATGTGCTATGGCATCCAGGGCAGTGGTCGCCTTAAACGTCTTCTCGACCCTCTTTGAAATGTTTGTACCACTTGTAAACTCTTTTACTTGTAGTGGATTCAAGAAAAGCCACTTTCAACATATCTAATGCGGTGCTGCACTTCATTCCATTTTTGAAGCAAAATGTTTTATGCACCCTTTTTGAAAGTGAAAATTTGCCATGCACTCGAAAATACATACAAACTTTTCTGTCAACTGTAAATTAAACATCAAACAGCTGAAGATGCAAACAAACATCAGGAACAAATTTATCAACAAGATAAAGAAAATTTTGAAAACTGAATGTACAAAGCCTGCAAAATTAAAAAATTCCCATCTTTTTTCTTTTATCACACCTCACATATGCGTATGAGTAGCGGAGCTAATCCAAGATGGGCAGCTCACTGCCATCGATGAAGAGTTGTGCTCTGTTAGCATTATGGATAATACAGTGGAGGAAGCTACTACTGAACTGTCAATAGAATATTGTCAGACTGAGCAACATCAGTGAGTGTTAGAAATATTGCGCCAATTTTTGGATGCTTTCAAACTTGAAGCACAGGAAAGACAGACCACAAGCAGCTGAGTGCAAAACACTGTATCAACACTGGGGATAATTCATGATTTAGCCAGGACCCTTACACTGTGTCACTAGCTGAATGATGAATAATTTGGGAGGAAGTAGAAAAGATTTTGCAAGAGAACGTCATTAAACTCTGTCCTCTCCTGTGGTCCTTGTGAAGGAGGATGGCAGATGGTGTTACTGTGTGGACTACTGATTACTAAACAAAATCACAAAAAAGATGTCGGCAAAGTGTTTCTCAAGTATGGACAGTTATTGACAAATCAACACTGACAAGGTCGACTGGAAAAACATTGCCTGCATAACTTCTGCTGGCCTCTATGAGATTAAAGTTTTGCTCTCTTGACTGTGCGATGTTCCAACCATCTTCAAAAGTATGATGGACAAACAGCTTTGTTACCTTAAATGGACGACATGTCTCTGCTATCTGGCTGACACTTTTATTTTTTTTATTTTTAAGAAATTTGAAGAACATCTAAGTTGCCTGAAAACCATGTTGAATTATATTCATACCAAAGGCATTCACCTGAATCTGTAGAAGTGCCTTTTTGTCAACCAAGAAATAAAAATCTTGAGGCAACTAGTTAATGGTGATGACTGTCATGATCCAGAGAAAAACCAATGCACTGGCAGATTAGTGACGTGAGAAGCTTTCTCAGATTGTGCTCGTCTTACCGGTGAGTCATAAAGGGCCTCTGTACCCAAGCAGATTCCTTGCAAAAACTATTGCAGGGAGATGCCAAATGTTCTGGTACGAGATGCAAGAAAGATCCTTCCTTCTCTCAAGGAGGCACTCTAATCATCTTCAGTCCTAGCATTCTACTATGAAAAGGCTGTGACAGCAGACTGATGCTAGCAGTTACAAGACAGTTGCAGTTCTAAGGCACTTATCCCAGGCAGGGCTGAGAAAGCAATAGCTTGTATGTCCAGAATAATCTCCAAGTCAGAGATGGACAACTCCACACCCAAGAAAGAATGCCTTGTAGTTGTCTAAGGCATAAACAAGTTCTGGCCTTCTTTATTTGGCAAACCACTCTCCATTGTGATATACAGCAATTCTCTTTGCTGGCTGACTAGCCTGAAAAACACTTTGGTTTGAATGGTGAGATGGGCACTGAGGCTCCAGGAATACAATATCACAATGATATAAAAAACAGACACAAACAGAAGGGCACTGATTGCCTTTCAAGGAATCCTTTAGCAGAACACAGCCGTGTGGAGGAAATCTCTGTCATTACTGATTTAAATGATACTGCTCCTTGTGACATTCACCTAATTTGTTTCTTTGTTGATAGTCCTTTGTGTTGACATACTGTATTGTTATAATTGCTGAAAAATGGGGGATGGAAGTTCCACACTTAGTACTGTAAATGACATAGCCAACAGTTACTCAGTTGTGTTTCAGTTCTTTATTTTCACTGTTCACAACCCCCCAATATTACACAGTTATATGACCAGTTCACTATTGGTAATTTGTTGATAAGTCTCATTAATAGACTGCAGGCAAACATCAGCATACTGCTACAATACTTTGCCGTTGAATATCTACGAGCAGTAAAAACCTAACCACACAGTTCACACCTCTTCCAGAATAATACTGTATGTGTGACACTTTCTCAAAAAAATTTAACAGACGCTGTCATTGTTTTAACACACGACCTATTTGTGTCACTAATTCCACTGTTCAGTTGACGTATTACTCTAACTGATACAGACTTCCCATCTGAAAATCAGCTGTGGACTGACTGTCTTGGGACCAAAAATCGGGCCTTTATACATCCTCACAATAATAGGTACTGAAACTATACATGGTTTGATGTTTAAGTTACAGAAATTACAATTAACACATAACTCATTCAATTAACTGAATACATTGACAAACTGGTTCTTTTTAACATTATCTTCTACCATAAAGGTTAGGCTGAATTATTTGTTTAAATAACGAAATTAACAGATATAGTTATGCAAACAATGCTTTTGACAAATCTGATAATTATTTTGGAATTAATTAAGGGCTGGCTTTGCTATATGTTTTCGAATAGAGCCAAATAAATACTTTAAGAATCGTAATAGTTCTTCTTCCAAATATTTATAATTATTACAGAATTCATATTTGTTTGTAAGTCAACAACAGAATTTAAGTCATGAAACAATTACTGGTTTCACCATATGACAAAAGATATTAACTAGGAATAGTCAAAATAAATCAGGAAATTAATTACAGACACAAAGCTAAGCACAAAATTAGATTTGGTGCTATATTTCTTAAGACAGAGGACCAACCTTTCACTTTTATGAAAATGTAGATTATACTAATGTATGTTAATTGTAATTAGTAAAAAATAAATAAATTAATTTAAGGATGCAGATGGCAAAACAGGAGAGGAAGTAAAGAGGTCTCAGCTTGCTTCATCACATGCTGAAGACTGAGAAATTCAATACTGCATAAAACTATAGAATCCTTGTAGAAGGAAGAACTAACCAAAAGAATTCCAATTAGTAAATGGAACACTGAATAAGAGGAACTATGGTCCAATGCAGTGGAAATAGTTGCTCATCATCCCAGCTCATTTACAGGCAGCTATCCTGAAGTATTTTCATGAACATCCAACCTCAGATCAGCTGGGATCAACCTCAGATCAGCTGGGATCCACAAACACTACACAGAGCAACACCCAGGTATCACCAGACGAATCTCTAGTGATCTGTTAGATGATATATTTTTGTCTTGTTTTGTTTTGTTTTGTTTTAGGGCACAAAAACTACTAGGATCATATGTGCCCATGTCGGAACAGCAGAACATCAAGAGACAGCTAAAAACAGGGACGTGGAGAAAGGTCTATAAAATACACCATAGAGAAATGGAGGTCCTGAACTAAAAATTAAATGGCCTTTGCCACACTGCTGTGACAGATAAAAGGTAAAACGCAGTCAACTGCCCGCACGTCATTCACTAAATTGGCTGATAACTCAGATGGCAAACACAAATGAGAACGCAAGTGGTTTAAAAAAAAAAAAAAAAGGGGGGGGGGCAGACCGTCAAAGGTTGGGCGCAATGAGCACAAAGTGGTGGATGAGCAGCACTTAACAAATGGCAATGGCTAAAAAACAGTGCCCGATACGCAACCTAGCTAAAATATTCTCCTCACAGCGACAGGGCTGAGAGGGTGTCATCCAAGCATCTGAGAGAGGCTCAATAACTCGAGTTTGTTTGCATGAAGGGAGGGCTAGTGGTGATGCCAAAGTGACACCACCTGCTGACAAACAGCTACACAGAGATAATAAGAGGGAATGTAAAACCAGCAGGCTGAGGTATGAGGACTGCAGCCTTGGCAGCAGCGTCAGCGGCCTAGTTTCCTGTCAGACCATAGACACTGTGTGATCCATTGTCAGGAATTTCAGTGACTGAAGAAAGTGCCCCAGTTACCTCCCAAGCACCAAACACAAATTCCCCCTGGAGCAGCACCATTGCACCAGACTGGTGTCTATCTCTTGAGGTGGTTTCGAAAGCCTACAAATGGTAATCAGTGGATAACAGTCTGCACTGACTACCTCACCTGCTATGCTGGCACCGAAGCTGTGGTGACAGCTGAAGCTCCAGAACTTGCAAGGTCCTTTGCAGAAGACATAGTTTTGAAGCACAGACCAACCCACTGATGATCTGTGACTATGGTAAAGTTTTCCAGTCAAAATTAGAAGTAGAGGTAATTCACACTGCAATGTCACCCACAGGATGATAACTTCCATATGAGCTCTGCACACAAATAGCCTCATAGGATGCTTTAATAAGACATTTGTAGACATGCTAATGTTGCATAATGCAACTGCAATACAAAGCAAGAGACTACAGGTTTTACAATTTTTTTCTACTACAAAACTGTAAGGATGAAACAATTTATACACTACTCCCATTTCAACTGGATGACACTCAGGATAACTACGTTAAACAGCTCATCTCGAGGAATAAAGATGAGAGACAACAGCAAGCTCGCATGCAGCCATGCAGTCCTTAGACGTCCAAGAGAAGGACAGAGTATTGCAACACTAAGCTCTGACCAATGAAGACTTGGTATGGACTTTTACAACTGTGAGGTAATAAGTGTGATAACTGGAAAAGTTACTAAAGCACTATTTTGGGCCCTATCTTACCCTTTATTGCTTGTCAGATGTCATACACAAAGTCGAGGATTATAGGCATTGAGATGTTGTCCATGTCCTCCACATGAAGACATACTTCAGTCACGAGACTGATCGACGATGGGGGATTCTCATCCAAGAAAACTGGAGGCTCGCTTGATGATCACGAAGCTTCAATGGGAGTGGTTACATATGATGCTCATCATGGTGAATAGTATGTGACAACATGAGCAGAATGTGAGGATCCACCAACAATACCAAAAAATAAATAGTGCACAGTAGTGAAATTTTGGCAATACATATGTCTAGGTAACATATTTAAATGATTAACACTGCAGGAACACAGGTTAATTTAAGTGTGAGATAAGCCATTGCAAATGTGAAATGCTGGTATATTAATAACCCAGTGTAACTACCGGAATGTTGAATGCAAGCATGCAGATGTGCATGCTATGTGTTGTACAGATGCCCCATGTCAGTTCGTGGGATGGAGTTTCATGCCTGTTGCACCTGATATGTGAATACAGGAACAGTTAATGCTGGCTGTGGATGATGCCATTGTTGTTGTTGTCTTCAGTCCTGAGATTGGTTATATGCAGCTCTCCACGCTACTCTATCCTGTGCAAGCTTTTTCATCTCCCAGTACTTACTGCAACCTACATCCTTCTGAATCTGCTTAGTGTATTCATCTCTTGGTCTCCCTCTACGATTTTTACCCTCCACGCTGCCCTCCAATGCTAAATTTGTGATCCCTTGATGCCTCAGAACATGTCCTACCAACTGGTCCCTTCTTCTTGTCAAGTTGTGCCACAAACTCCTCTTCTCCCCAATTCTATTCAATACCTCCTCATTAGTTATGTGACCTACCCATCTAATCTTCAGCATTCTTCTGTAGCACCACATTTCGAAAGCTTCTATTCTCTTCTTGCCCAAACTATTTATCGTCCATGTTTCACTTCCATACATGGCTACACGCCATACAAATACTTTCAGAAATGACTTCCTGACACTTAAATCAATACTGGATGTTAACAAATTTCTCTTCTTCAGAAACGCTTTCCTTGCCATTGACAGTCTACATTTTATATCCTCTCTACTTCGACCATCATCAGTTATTTTGCTCCCCAAGTACCAAAACTCCTTTACCACTTTAAGTGTCCCATTTCCTAATCTAATACCCCCAGCATCACCTGATTTAATTCGGCTACATTCCATTATCCTCGTTTCGCTTTTGTTGATGTTCATCTTATATCCTCCTTTCAAGACACTGTCCTTTCCGTTCAACTGCTCTTCCAAGTCGTTTGCTGTCTCTGACAGAATTACAATGTCATTGGCGAACCTCAAAGTTTTTATTTCTTCTCCATGGACTTTAATACCCACTCCGAATTTTTCTTTTGTTTCCTTTACTGCTTGCTCAATACACAGATTGAATAACATTGGGGAGAGGCTATAACCCTGTCTCATTCCCTTCCCAACCGCTGCTTCCCTTTCATGCCCCTAGACTCTTGGAACTGCCATCTGGTTTCTGTACAAATTGTAAATAGCCTTTCGCTCACTATATTTTACCCCTGCCACCTTCAAAATTTGAAAGAGAGTATTCCAGTCAACATTGTCAAAAGCTTTCTCTAAGTCTACAAATGCTAGAAATGTAGGTTTGCCTTTCCTTAACCTATTTTCTAAGATAAGTCGTAGGGTCAGTATTGCCTCACGTGTTCCAACATTTCTGCGGAATCCGAACTGATCTTCGCCGAGGTCGGCTTCTACCAGTTTTTCCATTCATCTGTAAAGAATATGCGTTAGTATTTTGCCGCTGTGACTTATTAAACTGATAGTTCGGTAATTTTCACATCTGTCAGCACCTGCTTTCTTTGGGATTGGAATTATTATATTCTTCTTGAAGTCTGAGGGTATTTCGCCTGTCTCATAAATCTTGCTCACCAGATGGTAGAGTTTTGTCAGGACTGGTTCTCCCAAGGCTGTCAGTAGTTCTAATGGAATGTTGTCTACTCCCAGGGCCTTGTTTCGACTCAGGTCTTTCAGTGCTCTGTCAAACTCTTCACGCAGTATTGTATCTCCCATTTCATCTTCTTCTACATCCTCTTCCATTTCCATAATATTGTCCTCAAGTACATCGCCCTTGTATAGACCCTCTATATACTCATTCCACCTTTCTGCTTTCCCTTCTTTGCTTAGAACTGGGTTTCCATCTGAGCTCTTCATATTCATACAAGTGGATCTCTTTTCTCCAAAGGTCTCTTTAATTTTCCTGTAGGCTGTGTCTATCTTACCCCTAGTGAGATAAGCCTCTACATCCTTACATTTCTCCTCTAAGCTGCTTAGCCTTTTGCACTTCCTCTCGATCTCATTTTTGAGACCTATGTATTCCCTTTTGCCTGCTTCACTTACTGCATTTTTATATTTTCTCCTTTCATCAATTAAATTCAATATTTCTTCTTTTACCCAAGGATTTCTACTAGCCCTCGTCTTTTTACCTACTTGATCCTCTGCTGTCTTCACTACTTCATCCCTCAGAGCTACCCATTCTTCTTGTACTGCATTTCTTTCCCCCCATTCCTGTCAATTGTTCCCTTATGCTCTCCGTGAAACTCTGTACAACCTCTGGTTCTTTCAGTTTATTCAGGTCCCATCTCCTTAAATTCCCATCTTTTTGCAGTTTCTTCAGTTTTAATCTACAGTTCATAACCAATAGATTGTGGTCAGAGTCCTGGAAATGTCTTACAATTTAAAACCTGGTTCCTAAATCTCTGTCTTATCATTATATAATCTATCTGATACCTTCTAGTATCTCCAGGATTCTTCCAGGTATACAACCTTCTTTCATGATTCTTGAACCAAGTGTTAGCTATAATTAAGTTATGCTTTGTGCAAAATTCTATCAGACGGCTTCCTCTTACATTTCTCTCCCCCAATCCATATTCACCCACTATGTTTCCTTCTCTCCCTTTTCCTACTCTCGAATTCCAGTCACCCATGACTATTAAATTTTTGTCTCCCTTGACTACCTGAATAATTTCTTTTATCTCATCATACATTTCATCAATTTCTTCATCATCTGCAGAGCTAGTTGGCATATAAACTTGTACTACTGTAGTAGGCATAGGCTTCATGTCTATCTTGGCCACAACAATGCGTTCATTGTGCTGTTTGCAGTAGCTTACCCGCATTCCTATTGCTTTATTCATTATTAAACCTACTCCTGCATTACCCCTATTTGATTTTGTTTTTATAACCCTGTATTCACCTAACCAAAAGTCTTGTTCCTCCTGCCACCGAACTTCACTAATTCCCACTATATCCAAGTTTAACCTATCCATTTCCCTTTTTAAATTTTCTAATCTACCTGCCGATTAAGGGATCTGACATTCCAAGCTCCGATCCATAGAACGCCAATTTTCTTTCTCCTGATAATGACATCCTCCTGAGTAGCCCCCGCCCAGAGATCCGAATGGGGGACTATTTTACCTCCGGAATATTTTACCCAAGAGGACTCCATCATCATTTAACCATACAGTAAAGCTGCATGCCCTCAGGAAAAATTACGGCTGTAGTTTCCCTTGTCCCATATGTGGTAGATTGGAGACATATCATGACTCAGCAGACCAAGGCAACATGTCGACACACTGTAGAGCATGCTGGGTCACAACAGCTGTATGTGGGTGAGCGTTATCCTGTTGGAAAACATCACGTGGAATGGTGATTATGAATAGCAGCACAAATGGTTGAATCATCACACTGACATGTGATAATCAGGATAGTGCTTCTGTTGTCAAACAAAATCGCATACCAGACCACAATTGCAAGTGTAGGTTCAACAACGTATCTAGTATGCAGACAGAGTGGTTGCAGGGTCTCAACTGGTGCCCTCCTAACAACACACGACCATCACCGGCACTGAGGCTGAACCAGCTATCACCAGAAAACAAAACAGACCTCCACCCTGCCCTCCAATGAGCTCTACTAGCAGCAAACTTCTGCAGCTGGCATGAAATTTAAATAGATATAATCTTTCAGATATAGAAACAAAACTACCAACTTCTGTTTATGCTGCCCTCTCCTTAGTGTTGCATTTTTTTCTCCTGTAATGTAAATCTATGATGCTGCAGTCAGTCAAATGAGACTTCTGAAACAGAGGGCCGCTGTTTTCCAGGGGACAGAGCAATGCAATTGGGAATAGCAGTCATTGTCTAATGTGCCGTGGGTCACCAGTTAATATTTATTATTCAATAAATATCATTTCTACAAGGTTCTCAAAATTTCTTGTATTGGCATATTATAAAATACTCAAAGTCTGCATGACTAGCAGCACTCTCCATCCAAGAGCAACAGTGAGGAGTATTCATCCCTACTATTTGTCCTGTGAATTTTTGCTATTTTGTTAAAAAACAAGTTCCTGCTCTGCGTGTAATTCTTACCTAATTTCCCATTTCATCTAATTACATGCTGTAATTTTATGCTTTTACTAGGTGACAAGTTTTCTGCTTAAATGCCTGACAGTTTCATTTGAAATTTTGACTAGATTGACAACTGAAACTAAGGATCTTCTAAATAATTCTCTGTCTCGCTCTCTCTTGCCGCCCCCTCCCCCCTTCCAGTCCCTCACAACCATACATGCACTCTGTACCAAAAATAAACAGCAGCAGCTCAAATGATACTTACCAGAGGTATGGCTGCAACATATTTTAAGAGCCTCTGAATGAATTTCTTCTTATCCATGTTAATAATAGCGCTGGAAAATGAGAAAAAAAGTGTCACATGAGAAATACTTATTTCTGATAGTATTACAAAAAACAACTGATGGATGCAATGTTTTTCTTGCGAAACTTACCCAATGATATAACGCACAAGCGCAAATGCACTCTGAACGTAACATTCAGAAGAGGAAGGGGAAATGATACATTAAAACAATGTATTTCTTACTGTATATTTATGGTGACTACTTTAAACATTGCCGTCAACAATGTGTTGTTACCAGGTAACCTTTATGTGACTTTTATAAAACAGTAAGAATAAAATCTACAGTCATAATGTTAGGTTAAACATACCTTTCAATGAAGGTTCCATTCTGTATCATCCATAAGTCACAATATGTCCTTGCAATTAATGAGGCAGCTACAAGCAGTAGGAAACCAAATTCTGTGCTAAATACACCTGGTACAACTATTCCTAAAATCTCACGAAGCTGGCGAAAAAAAGCGGCATTGACGTGGGCTTTGACAGTGTTTTTTGACTTCTGCAAATAAAAGCATTATGTTAGTATTGTTCTTCAGATCAAATTTATAAATAAGGATTTGTTAAACATCATAAAATTAATTAGCAGCATTATAGTTGAAGGTCTTATTTCATTTTGGAGTGTTTATAGGAATAAGATGATATGTGACACTCGCTATACTTGGAATGTTGTTTTTCTTCTCTTTACATTGTAGCAGATAATGTTCATGCACCAAGTTGTAAATATGTAGTCTATGTTTCGAGCATTCCACATTAAATTCATTGCAATTCTTTGCGCACTTTTATCAATATGTAATTCAAGTGTTTTGTTCATTTTCCAGATTATTTTTCTTCTTTTTTGGCCATTCAACATTTACTTTTCGGTTGATGCATATACCGGGTGATCAAAAGTCAGTATCAATTTGAAAACAGAATAAATTATGGAATAATGTAGATAGAGAAGTACAAATTGACACACATTCTTTCAAAAAATGTCTGACAGATGGCGCTGCATTTGATCAGAATAGCAATAATTAGCATAACAAAGACAGAGCAAAGCTGATGTTCTTTACATGAAATGCTCAATATGTCCACTATCATTTCTCAACAATAGCTGTAGTCGAGGAATAATGTTGTGAACAGCACTGTAAAGCATGTCCGGAGTTATGGTGAGTCATTGGCGTCAGATGTTGTCTTTCAGCATCCCTAGAGATGTCGGTCGATCACGATACACTTGCGTCTTCAGGTAACCCCAAAGTCAATAATCGCATGGACTGAGGTCTGGGGACCTGGGAGGCCAAGCATGACGAAAGTGGCGACTGAGCACACGATCATCACCAAACGAAACGAGCAAGAGATCTTTCACGCGTCTAGAAATATGGGGTGGAGCGCCATCCTGCATAAACATCGTACGTTCCAACAGGTGTTTATTAGCCATGCTGGGGATGATGCGATTCTGTAACATATTGGTGTACCTCTCACCCGTCACGGTAGCAGTTTTGCTGTCCAGCACCATCTTTGGACATTTTGTTAACTTTGTTTTTTTTCCCTAATAAAACCCCAGGTTATTCCAAGCATGTGTGTCAAATTTTACCTTGTATAGTGTCCCCAGTGAAATAATACGAAAAGAGTTAAAAAACAGTATTTATAAAGAAGAGACAATTAAAAATTGAATAATATACTTTTTCTCATGTACCCATATTACAATAATTTCTCTGTGTAAGTTTCGAGGGCAAAGAAATATAACAAAATGATCTAAAGAGACGACAAGATACACCCTTTTGTTAATTTTTTAGTCTTCTTCACTTCTTCTCTTGTCTTGGTTGCGTGTAGACGGACATCTTGTGAGTGCTGGCAAATGTAAGCATATTTGTACTAATTAAGCAAATAGTATATTGATTTAATATTATTGTTCACTTTTAATTTGAAGAGGTGATCCCGATTTCATGTCCGCCTTCCTTTGAATTAACCTGCATTCGAGTAATTTACAGTTCAACAATCGCAGCGGCTGATGCAGCCAACGACGGCATTACGTGGCGATACTAACTTATAAAAAATTAGTGGAAGCGAAAAACTCGCCCGCTATTAACATAATATACATTTTTCTCCACAGCTGCCCGACGTTGCAGAAAATACGTAGCTTTTAAGATTCTTATTTTCAGTACAATAGCTGAGAGCCAGAGCCAGGACTCCGACTACAATGCAATGGTTAACGGAGGTAAGAAGGAATACTCTCGCGTGTGTGTGTGGGTCGCAATTGTAATTAATAACTACAGATTTTTTGCTTTAAAGTGAACTGACTAGCCGAGGAAATTAATATGAAAAGTTTATTCCCTTGTTCAACTTATATGTTCATGCTTTAAGATTCAGTGAGTCTAACATTCATTAACGTAAAAAATAATTTATACTGAAGATTAACATTGTTAAAAAAAAAAGGGGGGGAGAACTTCACAAAAGCATTTAATTGTATATCAAAATAAAATGAAATATCATTTTTATTAAGGCCCACCAAGTAAGTTGGCAACAATCAACATAATAATAGTAATATATTAAATTACGACGGCCAACGGACGCGAGACTCTCTATCTACATTATTCCGTGGTTTATTAAGTTTTCAAATTTATACTGACTTTTTGATCACCCGGTATAATTAGGATTAAAACAATGTGGAGGACTAAGTTGAAGTATCGAGAAGGTTGTGAAAGCAGCAATTGAGACGTTAAAAATAGAGAAGCCCCAAACAAAGAAACTTTCGAATCTTGTTCGGTTTTATAACTCAAAATTCAACCAAAATCAGCTTTAAAACAACATTGAGAAGGCAGCAATGATTGTGTGCAATGTGCTGTTCCAAGTTAAAAGACCTGAGATCAGGTTGGGTAGAAGACATGGATTAACTGAAAAGTTCAATACCACTTCATAAACTCACAACCTTTCCACCTAACATAGACATCTGTCAACACTACAAATGACAAATGAGTATGTCACCCCCCCCCCCCCCCCTAAGGTTTTGTATTCATACTGATTGGTTTTGCTTACTCATAACTGAACTTCCACTTTCCGGTCTACCCTAGACCTTGTGCTACACTACTGATCAGTTAGTCACCACAACCTACATTCCGAAAACCAATGTAGCTGCAGAAGAAATATTGTCAGTGGGTCATTATCTTTCTGTTTGAACACATATGGTGCAACAAGTAACATCATTATATTGCAGAAAGAAGCTGAAATCTGACATTGGTAGGTTCAGTTGACACTATAACTTTAGGTACAACAGCAGTCACACAATGAATTTCATTCTAACTGTCCATTACAAACAATGGTACAAACCTTTCAGCATACCACAATATATGAAGAAGATGGCCTAGGAAAAAGCTGGAACAGAACCTGATTCTATGGTGTCCATTTCTCTTCACAAACAAGTGCAGGATCTATCTGAAATTCAACACCCATTGTACAAGGGTGTGGAAGAGGTCACGGACTCTCATCTAAGGCAAGCAGATCGAGGTTCAAGCAACTATCAAGGTTCATGTGAGGACAGTTAACAATTTTGCCAATGGCTATGTCTTTCATGATGATAATCCAAGAGCACATTGTGCCCACTTGATGAATACCTTACTCCTGGAGCCAGAAATCCACCAAATGGAACAGAGTGCAATATCTGCTGATTAAAAGTGCGCAGTCCAGCAAGGCATGTGACTCCAGGACCCAACCCAACCACCGACCTACCATACGTTTCAGCAGCTTACAAAGAATGTTGGTGAGGCTGATGTCTACCAACTTCTGGCCAAGATGTCAAGGAAAGGATTAAAGAAACTTCTGTGTGGCTTATTCTTTCAAGTCTTTGACTGCCTGCTCCCCTTGAATATAACCCCACACATAATAACTTGCACAGGGTGGGTTGGTTGGTTGGTTGGTTGGTTGGTTTGTTTAAAGGCGGGAGAAGGGATCAAACTATGAGGTCATCGGTCCCTTGTTCCTAATAAAACAATTCCACAAGTGTGAGAATAAAACGGACGAAACATATAACACAAAACAGAAAGAAAGGAAAAGCCACAAGAATGAAGGGAAGGCAACAAACACTAAAAGGAACAAATGAGGACAAGAAAACAACAGAGGCACTAGAAACAGATGAGAGTAAAACATGAAAACAGATTACAGTGGCTGGCCAACCACGAGAATAAAAAGGGAAAGCCAGCCACTCTGCAATACATTAAAACCTCCATCCTAAAAGCACTAGGGTGGAAGACACAGAGAGACAAAGGATATGCGCTAAAACCTAGATAGAAGTATAAAACCCACTCTCAAGGATAAAACGTAAAACTAAAGCTGCTGTGGAGGCATTGTCACCCAACACCGAAGGTAGCATGCTGGGAAAGTTAAAAGCCTGCCACAGAGCGGCTGAAAGTGGGCAGTCCAGCAAGAGGTGGACGACTGTCATTTGGGAGCCACAGCGACACTGAGTGGGTCCTCATGACAGAGTAGGTAACGATGCGTTAGCCACGTATGGCCAATGCGGAGCTGGCAGAGGACAACCAATTCCCTGCGAGAGGCCTGCATGGAAGACTTCCACACACTTATAATCTCCTTAATGACACACAGTTTGTTGTGCATGCTGTTATGCCATTCCATCTCCCAAAGCCGGAAAACCCTGCGGTGTAAGACAGAACACATGTCAGCTTCGGAGATGCCTATCTCCAGAAGCGGTTTCCGCATCGCCTGTTTGGCCAGCCTGTTGGCAAGCTCGTTGCCAGGGATTCCGACGTGCCCTGGGGTCCACACAAACACCACGGAACGGCGGGACTGTTCCAGGGCAAAGATGGACTCCTGAATGGATGCTACCAGAGGGTGGCGAGGATAGCACTGGTCGATAGGTTGTCGGCTGCTCAATGAGTCAGTGCACAGGAGAAATGACTTGCCAGGGCACAAGCGGATGTACTCAAGAGCACGAAATATGGCCGCCAGCTCTGCAGTGAAAATACTGCAGCCAACTGGCAAAGAGTGCTGTTCAATATGTCCTCCATGAACATATGCGAAGCCTACGTGACCATCAGCCACTGAGCCGTCGGTGTAAACCACTTCAGAGCCGTGGAACAAGTCAAGAATCGAGGGGAAGTGACAGCGGAGAGTGGTGGGTTTAATGGAGTCCTTAGGGCCATGCAAAAGGTCCAGACGAAGCTGCAGCCAAGGCGTACACCATGGAGGCAAACGTGAACGGGCCGCAAGTAGAGGAGGAAAAGGGAAGGACTCCACTTCGGAGAGAAGAGACCGCATGCAAACAGCAATTGTCCGCCCCGATCTGGGCAGCCGATGCGGGAGATGGACTGCAGCGGGTGGGAAAAGGAGACGGTAATTCAGATGCTCAGGGGAACTATGAATGTGTGCCGAGTAACTGGCAAGCAGTTGCGCACATCTGATCTGCAGTGGAGGGACACCAGCCTCCACCAGTATGCTGGTCATCAGACTCGTCCTAAAAGCTCCTGTCGCTAATCTAACCCCACAGTGGTGCACAGGGTCGAGTAACAGCAATGCTGAAGGAGCTGCTGAACCATAAACCACACTCCCATAGTCAATGCCGGATTGGACAAGGGCTCTGAAGAGCTACATCAGCGTAGAGCAATCTGCACCCCAATTGGTGTTGCTCAGGCAACGGAGGGCATTGAGGTCCTGCCAGCACTTCTGCTTAAGCTGAAGAAGATGAGGGAGTCAAGTCAATCGAGCATCGAAAATCAGTCCTAGGAACTGATATGTCTCCACTGCAGTGAGTGGATCATCATTAAGGTAAAGTGTGGGTTCCGGATGAACAGTACGATGCCGACAGAAGTGCATGATACATGACTTTCCAGCTGAAAACTGGAAGCCGTGGGCTAGAGCCCATGACTGCACCTTGTGGACAGCTCCGTGGAGGTGCCGCTCAGCAACAACAGTACTGGAGCAGCAGTACAAAAGGCAGAAGTCGTCTGCATATAGAGGAGGTGAGACAGAGGGCTCGACAGCTGCTGCTAGACCGTTAATGGGCACTAAAAATAGAGACACACTCAATACAGAGTCCTGCAGGACTCCATTCTCCTGGATATGGATGGAACTATGGGAGTCACCAACTTGGACAAAAAAGAGGGCAATCAGGTGTTGCGCCTGGAAAAAGTTGTTCAGATGTCAGGCTCGATGGACACAAGATTATCCGTGCGACCCTGGCGGAAGCCACCCTGACATGGAGCCAGCAAGCCACATGACTCCAGGACCCAACCCAACTACCGACATACCATACGTTCCAGCAGCTTACAAAGAACGTTGGTGGGGCTGATTGGTCGATAGCTATCCACATCAAGTGGGTTTTAACCAGGTTTGAGCACTGGAATGATGATGCTCTCCCACCACTGCGATGGAAAGACGCCATTGCACCAGATCCAGTTGAAGATAATGAGATGATGTCACTTGTAGTCAGATGAGAGATGTTTATCATCTGGCTGTGGATGCAATCAGGCCCAGGAGCTGTGTTGGGGCAATGTGGAAGGACATTGGGGACCTCCCACTCTGCAAATGGGGTGTTATAGGATTCACTGCAGCATATGGTGAACGAGAGGACATTCCCTTCCAGCTGCCATTTGAGGGGGCGAAAGGGTGGGGGGTAATTCTCCGATGCAGAGGCTCGAGCAAAGTGCTCAGCAATCGCGTTTGCGTTGGTACATAACTCGTCACTTATGGTAACACCGGGGAAAGCTGTTGGGGTCTGGTACCCGAAAAGACGTTTGATCTTTGCCCAGACTTGGGAAGCCACGGTGGAGACGTATCTCTCCCAACACTCCTCCTTCCGTTGTTTGATAAGGTAGCGAACATGGGCATGGAGCCATTTAAAGGCTATTACGAGCTCAAGGGAAGGGTGCCGCTTATGCCGCTGTAGAGCTCACCGACACTCCTTAATTGCTTCAGCGACTTCCGGCGACCACCAAGGGACTGCCTTACACCTCAGGCACCATAAAGAGCAAGGAATCGCATTTTCTGTCGCAGAAACAATTGAGCTAGTCACCTGCTCAACCATCACATCAATGTTACCGTGTGGGGGAGATTCAGCACTAACAGCAGAGGTGAAAGTTCCCCTGTCCACCTTGTTCAAAGCCCATCTGGGCAGGCGTCAGTGCACCTGATGCTGGGTCAGTGACTGGAAGATGGGGAAGTAGTCACTACCGCACAGGTTGTCATGTGCTATCCAATGGATAGATGGGAGAAGTCCTGGGCTGTGAATTGATAAATCAATGGCTGAGTAACTACCATGAGAAACACTGAAATGTATGGTGGCTCCAGTATTTAAGAGGCAGAGGTCAAATTGTGAAAGTAAAGTTTCGACATGTCTGCCTCGGCCAGCAAGCATGGTACTACCCCACAAGGGGTTATGGGCATTAAAATCTCCCAGGAGTAAGAAAGATTTAGGGAGTTGATCAATCAGTGCAGCTAATACATTCACGGGTACTGCACCATCTGCAGGAAAATATACACTGCAGACAGTTATTTCCTGCGTCGTCCTTATTCTGACAGAAACAGCTTCAAGAGGGGTTTGAAGGGGCACATGTTTACTACAGACCGAGTTTAGGACATAAACGCAAACTCCACCTGACTCTTGATTATAGTCGCTACGGTTCCTGTAATATCCCTTATAGGCGCGGAGGGCAGGGGTCTGCATTGCTGGGAACCAGTTTTCCTGGAGGGCAATGCAGATTGCAGGTGTAAAACTTTACAATTTCCGTAGCTCAGCCAGGCAGTGGTAAGATAACGCCGCAATTCCACTGGAGGATGACATCGTAAGACTGGGAAGGCATGGAACATTCAATGAGGCAGTTTACACCTCAGAGTCACCTGCTGCCACCGATTTATCGCCTGAGCAGTCTATATCCATTGTGTCTGAGAATCTGGCAAGACCTAGGTCCTCAGCAGATGCCAAAATCTCCACCCCATCCTCAGCCGCAGAGCTTGTAGGTGGCAGTGGTGTGGGTGCCACCGCAATTTCCTTGGTCTTAGGAGTTTCCTTTTTGTATTTCTCTCGCTGCTCCTTGAGTTTCCCTGGCTGGGAGGACTTCACTGGCTCGGTCTCTGGGACTGAGGGTGAGTGTGAGGCCCTACAACCAGCTGCTTTTGGGCTCTTCAGCCACTGGCAGGTGTCGTCTTTCCCACTAGAAGAAACCTGGGAAGGGAGTGACCCAAGGGACCCCTTCCTAGTGAGAGAAGCCAAAGAAGACTTACACTTCTCCAGCTTATAAGTGGGGGAGAGACGTCCCTGATGTTTGGGGGGGGGGGGTGTTTGCTCCCAAAGCAGGTGGTGCAGCAGCAACAGGGAGGGAAATACCCCCACCATCAAGGGGGCACAGGTGTAGACTTCCAGCTCTGAGAGGTGACCTGGGTTGGCAGAGCTGATGGTGCCAGAACTGTCGCAGCGGCGGTGTAAGACGATGTCGTACGCACAGGATGCAGGCGTTCAAATTTTCTCTTAGCCTCAGTGCAGGTCAGTCTGTCCAGAGTCTTGTACTCCATGATTTTCCTTTCTTTCTGGGGAATCCTAGAGTCAGGCGAGCAAGGCAAATGGTGCTCTCCGCAGTTGACGCAGATGGGAGGTGGGCCACACGGAGAATTGGGATGTGATGGGCATCCGCAATCTCGGCTTGCAACACTGGAGGAACAGCGTGAAGATATCTGGCCGAACTACCAGCACTAAATGCACTGCATCGGGGCAGGGATATAGGGCTTTACATCACACCGGTAGACCATCAACTTGACCTTCTTGGGCAATGTATCACCCTCAAAGGCCAAGATGAAGGCACCGGTGGCAACCCGATTATCCTTCGGACCCTGGTGGACATGCCGGACGAAATTTACACCTCGCCACTCTAATTGGCGTGCAGCTCATCGTAGGACTGTAAAAGAAGGTCTCTGTGAAATATGATACCCTGGACCATATTTAAGCTCTTATGGGGTGTGATGGTTACAGAAACATCCCCCAGCTTGTCACAAGTGAGTAACTCCCGTGACTGGCCAGAGGTTGCTGTTTTGATTAAGACTGACCCAGATCTCATTTTGGACAAGCCCTCCACCTCCCCGAACTTGTTCTCTAAATGCTCAACAAAAAACTGAGGCTTCATTGTCATGTAAGATTCCCCATCAGCTCTCAAACATACAAGATGCCAGGGCAAATAAGATCCGCTGCCATCCTTAGCCTGACGATCCTCCTGTGGTGTGGCCAGGGAGGGAAACAATTTGGAGTCATACTTCTGTGCGTTGAATTGAGCTCGTGATTGCTTAGAAACTGCTGGTGTTTCACCACCAGAAAGAGATGATGGCCTACGCTTCATCACGTGTCATCCGCCATGATGCCACCCACTCCGAGGAGGGGCCGTCCCCATGGGCGCCACCCATCTGCAGCAAAGGCCACCTGGCAGGATGACCATTGCCGGGAGTCCCGATGCCCCAAGGGGATGGGCATCTACCCCTTGGCATCAGTGGGGAGTTAACAGTGCAGGCATCAGTAGAGCGATCCCTGTGTGGTCAGGGGGCTACAACCAACAGGGTACATGGCAGCCCCACCACAATGGACTGGCTACCGTGCTGGATATCAGGTGCAAAGAAGTCCGTGGTCATCGTCGACGCAGAAATCGACACTGCATAGTGCATGGTGGAAAATGCACCCACGAAAGTATCCTTGCCCAAAAGATGGAGAATGGGCAGGATTGTAATGTGACGACGAGAAAGTGGGCTAAAGATCTCAATGCACGATGGACACGATGCACCTTGTAAGGCACCCTTCCCCAACTGGCTCGCTCTTAGAGAAAATTTTGAAGAAGGGAGGTCAAACCCTACAGGGGTCCATCACATAAAGGCCAAAACATGTGAAACTCCTTTTAGTTACCTCGCACAACATGCAGGAATACCTCGGGCCTATTCTAACCCACGGACCCACAGGGGGGACTTGCACAGGGAGCAAAATCAGTATTGTGGTGCTTGGATGAAGATGTGTTCAAAGAAATCTCTCTCTCTCTCTCTCTCTCTCTCTCTCTCTCTCTCACACACACACACACACACACACACACACACACACACACACACACACACACACAAAATATATAGAGGGAAAAATTCCACATGGGAAAGATGATGAGACTTACCAAATAAAAGCGCTGGCAGGTCAATAGACACACAAACAAACACAAACATACACACAAAATTCTAGCTTTTGCAACCAACGGTTGCTTCGTCAGGAAAGAGGGAAGGAGAGGGAAAGATGAAAGGATGTGGGTTTTAAGGGAGAGGGTCTCGCTGCGATGGAGCATTTCCTTTCACGCCGATCACCTGCCACCCTACCTAAAACCTCTTTCCTCATCACCTTAGCCAGCTTCATCCTGACCCACAACTTCTTCACTTTTGAGGGCCAGACATACCAACGATTAAAGGGAACAGCCATGGGCACCAGGATGGCCGCCTCGTACGCCAACCTATTCATGGGTCGCTTAGAGGAAGCCTTCTTGGTTACCCAAGTCTGCCAACCCAAAGTTTGGTACAGATTTATTGATGACATCTTCATGATCTGGACTCACAGTGAAGAAGAACTCCAGAATTTCCCCTCCAACCTCAACTCCTTTGGTTCCATCAGTTTCACCTGGTCCTACTCCAAATCCCATGCCACTTTCCTTGACGTTGACCTCCACCTGTCCAATGGCCAACTTCACACGTCCGTCCACATCAAACCCACCAACAAGCAACAGTACCTCCATTATGACAGCTGCCACCCATTCCACATCAAACGGTCCCTTCCCTACAGCCTAGGTCTTCGTGGCAAACGAATCTGCTCCAGTCCGGAATCCCTGAATCATTACACCAACAACCTGAAAACAGCTTTCGCATCCCGCAACTACCCTCCCGACCTGGTACAGAAGCAAATAACCAGAGCCACTTCCTCGTCCCCTCAAACCCAGAATCCCCCACAGAAGAACCACAAAAGTGCCCCACTTGTGACAGGATACTTTCCGGGACTGGACCAGACTCTGAATGTGGCTCTCCAGCAGGGATACGATTTCCTCAAATCCTGCCCTGAAATGAGATCCATCCTTCATGAAATCCTCCCCACTCCGCCAAGAGTGTCTTTCCGCCGTCCACCTAACCTTCGTAACCTGTTAGTTCATCCCTATGAAATCCCCAAACCACCTTCCCTACCCTCTGGCTCCTATCCTTGTAACCGCCCCCGATGCAAAACCTGTCCCATGCACCCTCCCACCACCACCTACTCCAGTCCTGTAACCCGGAAGGTGTACACGATCAGAGGCAGAGCCACGTGTGAAAGCACCCACGTGATTTACCAACTGACCTGCCTACACTGTGATGCATTCTATGTGGGAATGACCAGCAACAAACTGTCCATTCACATGAATGGACACAGGCAGACAGTGTTTGTTGGTAATGAGGATCACCCTGTGGCTAAACATGCCTTGGTGCACAGCCAGCACATCTTGGCTCAGTGTTACACCGTCCGGGTTATCTGGATACTTCCCACCAACACCAACCTATCCGAACTCCGGAGGTGGGAACTTGCCCTTCAGTATATCCTCTCTTCTCGTCATCCGCCAGGCCTCAATCTCCGCTAATTTCAAGTTGCCGCCACTCATACCTCACCTGTCTTTCAACAACTTCTTTGCCTCTACACTTCTGCCTCGACTGACATCTCTGCCCAAACTCTTTGTCTTTAAATATGTCTGCTTGTGTCTGTATGTGTGGATGGATATGTGCGTGTGTGCGAGTGTATACCTGTCCTTTTTTCCCCCTAAGGTAAGTCTTTCCGCTCCCGGGATTGGAATGACTCCTTACCCTCTCCCTTAAAACCCACTTCCTTTCGTCTTCCCCTCTCCTTCCCTCTTTCCTGATGAGGCAACAGTTTGTTGCGAAAGCTTGAATTTTGTGTGTATGTTTGTGTGTCTATCGACCTGCCAGCGCTTTTGTTCGGTAAGTCACCTCATCTTTGTTTTTTTTATATATATATATATATATATATATATATATATATATATATATAAGATGCTGTAACTTACCAAACGGGAAAGCACTGGTAGATAGACATAACAAAAAACACACAGTAAAAAACACACAAATTTGTGTGTGTGTTTTTTATTGTGTCCATCTATCTACCAGCGCTTTCCAATTTGGTAAGTTGAGCATCTTTATATGAGAGAGAGAGAGAGAGAGAGAGAGAGAGAGAGAGAGAGAGAGAGAGAGAGAGAGATGTTGACGAAAGCCAATGGCTGAAAGCTTTAATTATGAGTCTTTTTGTTGTGCCTATCTGCGACTCAGCATCTCAACTATATGGTGAGTAGCTACTTTCCTTCTCACAATATTGTTACGTACCATTGTTTGAAATCTTATTTTATTATATATTTTATAAATAATCACACTACATACTGCAAACTAACTACTATGACCAAACACACAGATAACTAAGCATAAGAAACAAAGGCAAATTTCCTTTTCAAACGGAAAAGTTTCTGGTTCAGTTTTTGTAGTGAGTCACAGTGTCATCAAAATGGCAGTCATGACTACCAAGTACTAGCCACAATAGCTAGACCTATTGGTCATTAAGAAATTACAGTATCACAGTTGTCAACTCACAGACTCCACAGTTGCAAGTTTACAAAGAACAAGCTATCATACTTCAACCTAATGATGACATCAGTTGCTAATTAATGGAAAGGCAATCATGATTGTTACAAGAAACACTTCATCTGTCTCTGACACTATTAATAAGAAGAGGGGTCATGCAATGGTAGAAGAAAGTATCAGTGTGACAGACAGAGATAGATAGTTGGATGCGTGTTCCATTGATCAATCGCATGATACCGTAGCAGTTAAGATGAGGAACGTGTCAAGTGCATAAGAAATACGGAGTTAAAGGTAAATATTTCTATTATTTACCCCATTCCTTAAATGGCACAAAATGCATATACTATATTTATTGATTTCTGAAGACACTTTAATACCTGTAGTAATCCAACGTTTCTTTGAAAAGTGTGTGGTGTTACATTTAGTAATTTTCTTTGGGAAACAATGTTCAAAAAGGGATATAAATTTATAAAGTAATATGTTGCATTTACCATTAGCATTTGTCTCATTGTATACGTCTCCCCAATTAACATTTCTTAAGCTTTATCTGAAGTGCTCTATAGGTACTGAGTTGAGCGACCTCGAACTTCTATTTAATGGTTTCCGAACTGTACACTCTGTTAGGTTTTGTAAGTTAATCAGTTGTGCATCATGGTCTGACAATCCATTTACCACAGGGAAAGCAAGTGTTTGTTTTACATCCTCTTCCTGTACAAATACATTATCTATTAGTGTGCTACTGTCTTGAGCTATATGTGTAGGAAAATTGACCACTGATTCTAAGTTATATGTTTTTAATAACATTTCTAGTTCACTTTTCCTATCAGAATTACTTAGAAAGTTTACATTGAAATCACCGCAGATAACTTCATCTTTTTGTCTGACAGACAGCATAATGGGGAGTCAAACTCTTATGAACAGCTCCCAGTTTCCTAATGGGGTCCTGTACACTGTTGTTACTACCCATACTACGTTATCTATCTGAAGTTCACACGTACAAACCTCAAAGTGCTGATCAACAGAAAATTTGCTTACTTCTACAGTTTTGCATTTATACCCTTGTTTTATGAAAATGGAAACTCCTCTTTTATCCATCCTAGATCTACAAGTGTAAGATGATAAATTATACCCACTTATACTGACACTATCCATGCCCACAGTTACATGGTGTTCAGACAGATTGATATATTCTATCTCACTCTTATTTTTGAGATCATCTAAACACACTAATAGCTCATCTACTTTATTTTTTATTCTCCTGATATTTTGATGAAGTAAGTTGATACTGCCCTTAGCTTTACCCCTATTTACTGTACATGAAGTTTCTTTTATTCTATTTATCTTGATTGTCATCTGTCTGGATTTCGACTTTAACCTAAAAAACCTGTCTGCCTGGATCCATTAACCACAGGGGTGATCCCTGTGTGCGACTGTGGACCCCCTTACAGTTTCTGTTAATAGAGAAGCTAACTTATTTTTTCCCGCCCTATTCAGGTGAAGGCCATGTGTAGTGTAGTCCCATTTTATTTAATCTGAATGGTGGATGTAACAGACTTGAGTGTCTTTCAGTAATAACAAACAAATTTAGAAGTTCCAGAGGGGCAAGTGACAAGAGAACAAACAATATTATACAACCATTTATTGTAGGTTTGCCTTGTCAAACAAGAATTATTGATGATCAGTAATTGTTTCCTTATAGGGGATATTGTTTTGGTTATCTCCAACACCACGATTAGTTTCTTCCTTTAAATCACTATCACAAAAATGACAATAATATAATCATAAAAAACATGTAAACCCACAAAGCTTTTACTCACCTCTCCGACAAAGTATTGAATTTGAGCTTGCTGCGTGTTTCTGAAACAAAAAGAAAGCAAGGCTTTGTTTAATGGTACACAAAACACAGTACAGTTCTTTAAAGTGAGGTATCTGGAATCTCCATCATCCTAAAGGGTACATTATTATTATTTCTATTAACAGCTCTTTGCAGTACCATGTTTCCTGAAGGGAGATAACACCATGCTACATGTGAACCCAATTTTCAGGGCAAGTTCAAATTTGTATAATCTAATTCATCACTAAAACTGAACAATACTGCTTTAAAAAAAGTTTGTTTTGGTTTGAGAAATGCAATGTTAAGATTGAACACACGTGTTGAAAATTAAAAATAGAATATTGAAGCGGAGGAGGGACAAGACCACGCAACTATGACTTTGCTGAAGTAAATTTTCTAAATAGTTCGTGAAGTCTTCAACTTGTGAAACACAAAGAGTAGTTTTACATAACAAAATTATGAAAATTCATCACAAAACAGCATGACAAGATAACACTGCAGTAGACCTATACTATTTCAAGAGACAGTATTAAGTAAATTCAAAAGTGAGTCCTAATGTCAAATACACCATGTGGTAAATAAAATTTTAACCTTTGGAAAAAAGAATATAGTCAGTCTGGTTAGCTACTTATTGGAGTAGTGGCCTAATAAAAATGGCAAACTACTGATCAACACCTTGAACTTCGTTTTCAGTTACTGAAGGAAAGCAGAAGCTGTCCACAACCCAATGGTTGATTGTCAATTGCTTTAAAAGGCATGGTCCTACTGACAGTGGTATGCCCTTGCCTACCATCAACCTCTGAAGGGGTTATCCCCAAGCAGTATACTAAGGACTCAAAAAATTCAACTTCACATTTTTCATGTACAAAAATAATTGCCCGAGGTGGCAAGTGACATAACCTGTGACCAGCTGAATACTGAGACCCAAATATCTGGATTTGTAATCTGGCATTTGTAGGAAAATAATGCTAGTTCTGAAAACTGTGAAGAGCTGATCAAATACTTATTCAGGGTTGCAAGTAAAGTGTAAGATGCATTAAAGAGTAACCGTGGTCACAATCAAACAGCAGTAAACAAACATTATTCCAACTAAACTACAATTCTCCTGTCGTGATCATGATTAATTTTAAAAAGCAGAACAGGTGTAGGATTGCTAGAAAGCGTGCATGACAAATAAGCAAAGATAAATACAATCTCCTTCACATGCGTATAAGGCAGTATTCGTATCTTCTACAAATTATTCAGGCACAATTCATAACATGCAAATCACACATAATATACCTTTCTTTAGGCTAAATAAGCAATAAGTAAATAAATTGCCAGAATCCTGAAAACCACACTAGCACAGATGGTAGGCTAAAAACAACCCTGCATCATTTACACATAAAGTACCAAGTGCTTATTCGTATCTGTCAAGTTACTTGTGGGGAACGGCACCAACTGTATTTCTTTAGGTAAAAGTTTTAATTGCAGTCAAAGACTAACATAAAATATTTGAGTCGTTAAACTGGTTTGACTTACATGATTTTCAATAGCCCACAAACAACTCTTGGCATAAGGCTGCTAAGTGCAAAGAATCATTCGTACACTATTGAATACGTCTGATGGTCAAAATCAATTTAGCTAGTGAAATATTTTGTTTGAATATTTTATTCTAATGATATTTATTGTTTGGTTCTCTTTTCATTCATTTTTACAGCACACTCTGATCTATACACATGACAAATATCTCTCCAAGTCCTTGAACACTCAAAAATCTTTACTCATGAATGCAAATACTTTAAGATTAAAGGAGACCACTCACTGAAAATTACAAGCATCACGCCACTGGCAGACACAGGAAAAGTCTGAAAGCTAGCAAGCTTTCATTTTTTTGTGTGCGCCTATTCACAACTCAATGCTTCTGCTTTTTGGCGAGTGGTATCCTTTAATCCTACAGTATTTACATTCTACAAGAACTTTTTTAGTCATGAATGAAATGTTCTCATCAAAATAACTGCTCCAACATTAAAACAGCACACACATTAAGCAACACAGTTATTTCTATATACTAAAATACTAAATGGATTCAGGAGTAACAGATCCTGTCCAGAGCAAGTTCTGAACCTTTAACAAATAATTAGATATATGACAATATCTAATAAAGATTGCACTAATAATTGTTGTTTTTCAGAAAGGCGTATGATTCAATGGACAAACTCCCTCCTCACAACACTGAAGGAAATTGCAGTAAAGAGGAAAACTCCTGAAATAACTACACAAATCCTTACAAACACAATATCTAAAGTTAAATTTCTTGGAACAACTTCTAGTCCCTTGCAAATTATATTAGGAGTCAGGCAAGGAGACAGTCTGTCCCCTTTGTCATTCAGCTGGTCACTAGAGAAAGAAAAAGGGTCTAGTGCAGCAGGGGATACAACCCGTCGGCTTTGGACAATGACGTCACAAGTCGCCAGATAGCAGTTTACCATTTTCGCTTTTGCTGTTATGTTTCAGTTTCGTTTTTTTACTGATTGCTTAATAAAGTGGATCTCTTTATTCTATCTCGTGAGATTTTTTTTTTTAAAGCCAAAAAACACTTATCAGCAACTGAAGGGAGCTACAACACTAAGAAGAATCGCTTCTCGATTGGCGACTTGTGACGTCAATGTCCAAAGCCGACGGGTTGTATCCCCTGCTACACTAGTCCCAAGAAAAACAAATTTTTAATAACTGTATAAAGCTGGGTAGACTGAAAGAAGCAATTAATTCTTTGACTTTTGCTGATAATGTAATCTCTCTCTCTCTCTTTTTTTTAAGAAAAAAGAAGACTAACTTCTGAAGAAAACAACTGAGAAGTCTGATCTACAAACATCATTTGTAGACAGACTAAATGACCAGTGGAGGTAACTTGCCTTAAAAAAGGCTGCTGGATGCCTTGTATCAAGACTCTTTATGTCACAGGTCCTATGAATTCTGCTACTGAACCAGGGTGCGATTTGTGCTTTTACCAGTGGGGGGGGGGGGGGGGGGGGATGTCTTAGGGGGTTAATAGAATTACATATGTCACTACATCTACATCTACATTGATACTCCGCAAGCCACCCAACGGTGTGTGGCGGAGGGCACTTTATGTGCCACTGTCATTACCTCCCTTTCCTGTTCCAGTCGCGTATGGTTCGCGGGAAGAACGACTGTCTGAAAGCCTCCGTGCGCGCTCTAATCTCTCTAATTTTACATTCATGATCTCCTCGGGAGGTATAAGTAGGGGGAAGCAATATATTCGATACCTCATCCAGAAACGCCCCCTCTCGAAACCTGGCGAGCAAGCTACACCGTGATGCAGAGCGCCTCTCTTGCAGAGTCTGCCACTTGAGTTTATTAAACATCTCCGTAACGCTATCACGGTTACCAAATAACCCTGTGACGAAACGCGCCGCTCTTCTTTGGATCTTCTCTATCTCCTCCGTCAGACCGATCTGGTACGGATCCCACACTGATGAGCAATACTCAAGTATAGGTCGAACGAGCGTTCCGTAAGCTACCTCCTTTGTTGATGGACTACATTTTCTAAGCACTCTCCCAATGAATCTCAACCTGGTACCCGCCTTACCAACAATTAATTTTATATGATCATTCCACTTCAAATCGTTCTGCACGCATACTCCCAGATATTTTACAGAAGTAACTGCTACCAGTGTTTGTTCCGCTATCACTAGCTTGGACCGTGGCGTTACGCATGGTTAAACAGCTATTTATAAATAGATGTTTATGCCGAAACTCACTATTGACGCGTATGCACTATCAGAAAAGCCATCCCTTGTAATACCTTTAAAAGTACATTATAGGTAACGCTTATTTACAAAATCATCAACATACGGGTACAGATATACGAGGAGAATTCAAAAGTAAAGGCACATTTGTGGAATGTTGTACTTATTCTGATGATAGAAAACTGAAACATTAATAGTATTAACAGTAAGACTTATTAAAAACTTTCAGTGTTCGGCTCCACAAATTTAAATTAAATGTAAAGTTTTACTCCAGTGCAGTCCAGGTTGTAAAAATGCTCTTAAGGTTTTACAATACAGTGAGAATTATTATATGAATTTTAATTTATATGGATGCTACTGTAAATTTGTATAACACTATTTTTAGTGGAAGTTTTGAAAGCTGATGTCCTTACTGACTGACATGAAACTCTCCCTTGTACCTTGTATCACCCTCATGGATACTGAAGTTTTTATTTTGGTCTTTTTAATTCTTTCTAACATATTTACTAACTTTTAATCTATACATACAGGAAAATAGGAAGATTGAGGACTTCTGAAAAATGGGTTTGCAAGAATCAGTTTGTCAAGCATGGTGCATTGCTTTTACAGTTCTGTTCTGAATTAAGGAAAGGAAGCTGCATGGAATATTACCCCAGGAAATAATACTGTACAGTATGATGCTGCGGAATTGGGCACAGTAGACAGTTGGTACAGATGCAAAACTTGCTTTAACAGATAGTAAATATAGACTATAACATATTTTATTCAGCTTCTTTGCTTACATGCACATAACATTTGAAGTCATTTTGAAACCATACACACTGAAACTTTGTTTTCAGAGATGACATTTTGTTGGCATTTAATGTCACATTAGTGTTGCATACATCAACTTTTAAACACAAATTTAGGAATGATATTTTCTTGATGTCTTTTAGTAGCTTATACTCCTCCAACTATCCATTTAGTTGCGTTGTAGTTTTATTTACAGCTGCTCGCAGTTGTCTTGGGTGTTTTGGTTTAAGAATGGACTCTTGAACATACCTCCCCAGCCCCCCCTCCCCCCTTCTCTCTCTCTCTCTCTCTCTCTCTCATATATAGTTTCTGCATCTGAGAAACATCGTCTTAGTATTTTCCTTTAGTTTAGGTTTTTTTGTTTCCTTTTTGTGAAGTATGATGTGAACCATTTTAGCACGGCCTGTAATGCCACATACTTGGAGCTTCAACTGTGTTGCACTTCAGAATGTCAATGGCGTTACTTGAGTTTAAAAAAATGACAGTGGTACTTTGTTTTGTCTGCTATTTCTAGGGCATTTAGCATAAAATCATATGTGGCACTAGATGTTGACTTATCTCTCCTGAATGCATGCTAAGTATCGCTGAGAATTTAGTTTTGTCTAAAAATTTCATTAACCCATTAAACATTACTTTTTCTATGATTTTCAAAATTCTGATAATGAAGCATCTGGTAGGGTGTAGTTCTCTCTCTTTGATTTGTCCCCTTTCTCATGAACAGGGTCCATTTTAGAGAACTTTTAGACAGATCAGAAAAGTGTGTCAGAAAAGATGAATTGACTATATCTGGAAGTGGCATTGAAATGTTTGTAACACGCTGCCGTACAAATGACGTTATCTACAACAATGCAAATCATCAATTATTGATATAATCAGATAGACAGAAAAATTTGTGCATTAAGTGGCAGAAGGGGAACACACATAACACGAGTCTTTCCTTCTCATCCCATCCGGTAAGTCTCCCGGACCTAGGGTTCTGGGGGACTTTTCTGAACTACATCCCTTTCCCTAAATTTCTCCAGTCTTTTTTATTTACTCCTCTTCCATCCCCCTCAACTCTTCTCCCAGAAGAATGAGCCGAAGGCTCCAAAAGCCTATAAAAATTAAATCCTTTTGTGTGCGTGTGTGTTTTCCCCTGCTGTCACTTGGTGAGTAAATGACGTTATCTGAATACCACCAATTTCTGATGACATTTTCTTAAAATGTTGATGCAACATGGATGATTTCATCCCAAATTGTTCTGCAAATACAGATTGAAGAGGAAAAAAAGAGAGCCATTTGTCTTTCTGTTGGCTTCTATCATCTCGTGTCACGGAATATTGTTTGTAACAATTCTAGAGAAGGAAAGTTGCTACTCACCATATAGCAGAGATGCTGAGTCGCAATAGGCACAACAAAAAGATTTGCACAATTGTAGCTATCTGCCATTAAGGCCTTTGTCAGCAGTAGACACACATACACAAACACACACGCAAACGCAACTTGCACGCTTGTGGTTTCAGTTCTCTGGGACTGCAGACATATGTGTGCAAGTTGCATTTGCGTGAGTGTGTGCGCGCACGCGTGTGTGTATGTGTGTCTACTGCTGACAAAGGCCTTAATGGCCGAAAGTTACAATTGTGTGAATCTTTTTGTTGTGCCTATCGCGACTCAGCGTCTCCGCTGTATGGGAGTAGCAATTTTCCTTCTCTGGTATTGTTACATTCCATCCTGGACTTTCCATTGTTTGTGATATCTGCATAGTAACAACTGAACAGATTTTCATTATGTTGAGGCCCGTGATATTTTCCATTATAGGGGATACTTTATTTGCTTCCTTCTTCATTACTTCCCATACTGCTTGGCTTTTATTTGACGACTCTTATGAAATTACCATAGAACCCTTTTTTGGTCTGGCATATCACCCTTCTGATAATAGTTAGGTATCTGTTAGATTTTGGAGTTGTGCTGCTTATTACTTGTGCTTTGAGAAGCAAAGCAGTTTCAAAGTAATCACTGAAGATGCTAAAGAAATTCTCAAACTGTCTGTTGAAGCCATCAATTCGCACAACCTCTTCCACATTTCTGTTTGATTCTATAGAAAGATTCAGCTCTGTGTTGTGTATACTGAACCTTCTTGATGTTGCAGTTTTATTTTGATGAGCTATATAGGGTGGGCAGAACATTGTTTGGGAGTGAGACTTGTATTTGTATATTATTCACAAATACCTCATCCAGGAAAGCTGAAAGGAAATAAACAGACCAGAGGTCCAGAAATTCAGAGTTTTTAGGAAGATAAAACAAACAGGAGAACAACTGAGTCATATGGTCAATTGAGGCGAAATGATCTCATTCTGAGAACATAATAAAGAGTTTTGGAGAATAATGAATGAAAAAGATGGTCCTTAGTTGGTCTCAGAGACAGAGAGAGGAGGGAGGCAGGAATATACACTGCAAATAACTACTGATGCACATGATGTCATTGTTTGTGTAGAACCTCTGTGTGTGATCAATGAAGATTTGAACAGTTATATTCTTTGCTAGTGAACTTAGGTAGGCTATCTCTTGCTCAGTGAAGGGAGACTAACTGGTGACAACAGAAAAAAAAAAAAAACCTAGGAAATAGATATTGCAGAAAATAAGGGGGAAAGAGATGGCAATTGCAGGACACCAATCATAAAAGCACTACACAGTCAAAATTCAAGGCCCACATGACAGTATTAAGAACACAATAATATTTTTTAATGTGAGGTCGTGTCAAAGTTTTGTGTCTGAATATGAAATTAGTTTAATGGAAAATACCACGATGGACTCCTGTAATTATAAATTAATTGTGTTACCCCCAATTTGTTGTATATTGCATGTAGACACAATATACTAAAAAATTATTTACTGGACCAAACAAAAAATAAATACAAAATGCAGAAAGAAATGAAAAAGCAGTATGGAAAGATTTTTATTGAGTCCACAAGTCATTGGCGGCAACTCTTCAGTCATGACACACAAAAAATGTCTCATGTATGCTTGTGTATACAAAATAACTACAGTTTACATTTTTCCATAAAAAACATGCCTTTTTCATGTTCCTGGGAACTTCCTATTACCACTGTTGGCTAAAAGAAGATATTTGTCATTGATTGAAAATTCGAATCTACCTAAGACATGATTCAGTGTCAATACACAATAGCATCATCATGTCTTATTGAAGCTATTACGGTATCCTCGTCTTTATTGTATCTTTGTTCTTGTTTATATAATAATCCTCACTCAGTCTTTCCAGTCTTGCATGGTGAATGGTTGATATTGCAATATGAAGGGGCAAAACAACAGTGACGCACTACACACTATTCATGTAAATTTCGTGACAGCCAAGTGATGCATAGCAAGGCACCTGAGCTTTTGAACATTGCATTAATTATCATGCAGTGTACGGTCGATCACTGATTAACAGCGGCATAAATAAATGCAATTTTTTTCATGGACAAAGAAAACATGTCACCTAACCTTCCTGACAATAGTGAAGCGTAAGTGTCATACCAAAATCAGTCAATCTAAAAGACACTACGAACGATGAGAATGTGTCAGTACAATGCGAAGGGGAAAAAAGATTTCCCCCCATGCTCAAGAATAAGTCACCTTAGAGGTTCTTTACAAATCTTTCAATTGAATGATCTTACTAATTTACCGATTTACGTTCTTACATAGTAATCTGGAATAATTTAATGAGCAATTATAAAAAAAATTAAAATACTGTCTGAAAATGAGAAAGGCGTCTTCGGAACTAGTACTGCAATAACTTGGTGTGTCTTCACATAACAGCGGTACCCATGTATTTGCGCACGTAGCAGAAATGGCAAAACAGTAATAAATTTCAACTGAACTACACAGTAAATAATGAACGACATGTGTAAAATGTAAACTGGCACATCCTGGCGAAACTCTCCACACTGCTACTTTTTGTGTTTCGCGGCTGTCATTGCTGAGCCGCTGCCGTACTTCAAAAATAAGCATTTCGCGTCCTCTACGCTTGTACACTGCGATACGTAATAAATATCACGGCGCTACAGATGCATCACGAGATGCTGTAATGCGCTCTCTAAATAGTTCGACCGAGACATCACCGCAATGTATAACATTGTCTTGTCTGAGACTATGTACTATTGTGAAACAAAAGCAGTAAAGCATGTAGTGACAGCTGCACTGATAGAAATTGTAATATCAAGTTTTTATGACATGTGATGCTGCTGGGATACAACAATATTACCTTTGCGCTCTTAGATTTTTATTCCTTGTTCGGATTAACCAAATGATGACTGAGGCAGAAGCAATTCCTACTGCGGCATTCTTCGATACGAATTTACTCATCGTCGGAGCCATTGTGAACAACTGAAGCAGCACAGGTCAGTAAGATATCATACGATGTTGCACAAAATACCACACACACAACTTTGCAAACACACTGTCATCTGCCACACATCTCCGACCGCTGCCGAATCCTACTGACGCAGCCAATGTCTGGACTCCGGCTCTGAAGTTTATCACGCAATCGATAGAAGCGTCGAGCAGAGTAACATCGATAGTCGACACTACTCGCAAGTACAGTATGACGGACGATTTCGATATTTTCTCGGCAATGCAAGTGAATTTTTTTCACTTTACAGAAATCTTTGCCAGATACAGGAGAAGAAATAAGTTTATATCTGTGTTTCCCGCCAATCAACTCAGTTTGAAAACAGTCTGTTACATTAAGTCATATCTGAGACGCTGTAGTAGTGAAATGCAGTTTAAATTCTTACACACAGTGACGTCGGGATAGCTTTCTGTGTCTGATCTAGCTTTACTATTAGAGCGCCTTTCTTTGATCGAATTCATGGCAGTTGATGTGAAAGCTCAATCTTGATTTTCGCTCTGCCATTTTGTCTCTTTCCACCTTTCTTACCGTGTGCTACATGCACTCGCTTTAAGTTCGGGGATGTGATCGTATGCGTTGAAATCGGAAATAAACAAGTGCCAGTTGTTTGTTGCGTCCTTTGCCAGGTAGACCACGTATTAAACGCGCGTACAAAGTTGACACTAGGCGCGGTGGCTGATGGGAGCGACTGTCAATGAGAAATGCCTTTACGGTCGCTCCCATCAGCAACCGAGCCGAGTGTCAAATTCGTTTGCGTGAATTCACATTTTATTGGAGATACTGATGCGATGGAATCCATAGAATGTTTGCAGCACAGTATTGATGGGATGTTGAATGCTGTCACCGTACGTAAACCCTAAGATATGATCAGTCTCTTGCTCAGTCCATTCAGATTGACTCAAAGCTTGGTTGGTTGGGTGATTTGGGGGAGGGGACCAAACAGCAAGGTCATCGGTCCCATAGAGTTAGGGAGGGATGGGGAAGAAAGTCGGCCGTGCCCTTTCAAAGGAACCATCCCAGCATTTACCTGGAGTGATTTAGGGAAATCACGGGAAACCTAAATCAAGATGACCGAACGCGGATTTGAATCGTCGCCCTCTCGAATGCGAGTCTAGTGTGCTAACCACTGTGCCACCTCGCTCGGCCTCAAAGCTTGCATGATGGTCACAGCTTCTGCGATGTTTTGAGAGAGGGAGTATGACTGTCTACTTACGAATCAGGACAAAATAAGGTGTTAACCTCATATGGTCGATCAATTATTTTCGGCGCATCGGTGAATAATTTACTATCATCTGACCAATGCAATAGCACGGTTGTCTTGAATAAACGGTTAAATCATTTTGAGGTTACAGCTCACTTTTCGGTCTTGTTTGCTTTCAATACTCTCATCACGTAACGATGAAAAAGAAGAAAATTATGTTTGCCTGAGGCATAACCTTCTCCAAAATATATGTGGTTAATGTTTGTTTGGAGAGAGAAACGGTAGTTGGTCTGACGAACTTCCTGCATCTCAGGTACCTGCAAAATTGAGGTAGACAGTCCGGAATCTGGATTCTTTGCGATATAAGTTTTTACGCTATGAAGTGGTGCCAAATATAAAGAGATATCTATCCTGCTTCGGAGAGCAGCGAGTTTCTGCGTTGAAAGCATTGCTCGGACACAGAGTCAGCGCAGCCGTATTGTATTTTGTTTAGTTCTGCGCTCCTTTTTTTAAAAAACAATAAAATCACGGTTAAAGTGCAGTTATAGTGTCGGTGGTTGCTTGCGAAACGTGTACATGTTGATAACCGTCACAATGGATCATTGGAAATGAAGATGGCCAGATTACCGCTATAAACAAATCTGTGTTCTGTCTGCGCTTTCAGCAATATACACGTGACAGGTAGTTGCATCGACGACTGTAAGTGGTCATTCAGACAAATACTGTTGTTGTTCGTTTCATTAGCAGTAATTTAAGTTGGCGTATTAAGTTGCTGCCTAACCACAAACGGGGAAATCGTCATACGTTTTCAGAAAACTGTGAAGCAACTATAGCAAGCAGGGACAATCAGAACGATCAATGTTGGTTTCACTCGTAATAATGTAAGCTATACTGTTAGGTTCCTGCATAATCAAATAGTCGAAAATAGTCACATGTTACACTTTCTCATTTATTTTACGCTGTAAAAGTATCTTAGTTCATCCCGTGCTTTCAGAAATGTAGTCGCTAAATGCTGTAAAAGATGCGACATCTTTTTAAAGGGAAAGTAGCCTTAACACATGATGTTTTAAACTGCCATAATGTATCATGAATCATAAAGACAGTAACGCCGTCTATAGAAAAAAATGTATTTCAAGATAGTCTATATACAAATAATTTTGCACAGACCGATGTTCCGGATAAGTATTAAATGTTCCCTTCTGTGAAACGTACGCTAACATTTAATCATTTCAGTACGGTAATCTTATTGTTTTATTTGCGATCGTTTTTCCAGTGCAGCTATCGAGCAGATAAAAATAAAAATCCAGTGTGGCGAGCAATAGCCATTCTTATCTACAAGATGAGTAAAGGGGAAAGCAAACGGTTTAGAAAATATAAAAGCACTACCGTTTTTCAAAACAAAACTAAGAAGGTACTTAACAACAATTTGTACAGAGTAAAGGAACATTTTGAGACTTATCCAAAAGAAAGAGAAAGAATTTGCATTACTGAAGCAGTATCCTGGGAAATGAGCCCTATATACTCGTAGTGTGTCAACGAAAAGTAAACTCTTTTGTTTTCATTAAAATAATATACGTGCTAGATTTTTTGTTGCTGTAATTGTAAATGTACACTTATGTATCCAGCATTGATCTAAACAGCGACCAAAAGATGAATGGATAACTAACTAACTAAATAAATAAATAAATGCCATAAACCAAATTCCAATTGCTAACCATGGTAAGTCCGTCCGATGAAGATACTTAACTTGTATTTTTCCTCAAGACCGCTACGGTCGCAGGTTCGAATCCTGCCTGGGGCATGGATGTTTGTGATGTCCTTAGGTTAGTTAGGTTTAACTAGTTCTAAGTTCTAGGGGACTAATGACCTCAGCAGTTGAGTCCCATAGTGCTCAGAGCCATTTTGTATTTTTCCTCAGTAAATTTGCGAGAGGAATATTTTTATTTATAACGTGTTCTCTACACCATATCGCATTATGTGTAAAGTGTCAACTGAACAAAATCGAAAGCTTCTTGAGTAAATATACTATATTTATCTGATTACATACAGGCAATTTAAAGTTTGTAGCTAACTGCTTATTTCTGTAGCAAAATTCAGCAGTGGTGAAAAATGTTTTGTCAACGTTATTCGTAAGCCTCGGGGTTTAACTCTTCGCCGCCGGCCGGAGCGGCCGAGTGGTTCTAGGTGCTACAGTCTGGAAACGCGCGAACACTACGGTCGCAGGTTCGAATCCTGGCTCGGGTATAGATGTGTGTGATGTCCTTAGGTTAGTTAAGTTTAAGTAGTTCTAAGTTCTAGGGGACTAATGACTTCAGAAGTTAAGCCCCATAGTGCTCAGAGCCATTTGAACCATTTAACCCTTCGCCGTTCTGTTCTTCTTCGATCAGACTCATTTACACAACCAAAAGCACTGCTGTTTACACTCTCTTGCACGCATCCATGTGAAACATTTCTGGCAAGTACAAGGCAAAGGTCCCAGGTTCGAGTGCCAGTCTAGCACATAGTTTTAATCTGCCAGAAAGTTTCAAGTACAGGGTGTTCCAGAAAGAGTAATCTGATTTCACAAAATTATATCTTCTATATGAATGAAGATAGAAGCTTGAGGTAATTTTTAACTTAGGCATCTGAATTAAAAGTTTGCCACGTGACAGTTGGAAGTCGGCAGGTCATAGGAACTGTGGGTGTTCCCTAGAGCAGCTGACTTGCTCGTTCGTTTATTGCCCGTTGTGCCCCGTTTTTTCACAATTGCGAGAACATACCGAAATTTTCGTTATAAAAAGGACAGAGCACAATCGCACTGGCCTCCGCATGAGAGAAAAGAGCATTTCTGAGCAATCTTCCCCCCTCCCCTCTTTCTCTCTCGTGTGGTGGCTACTCCGCCGTGTGCATGTGTTTTACTTGACGTCATTTAGGCGACTGGCATGTCGCTGACGAAGGCAACCCAACACCCAGTCCCCGAGCGGACAAAATCCCCGACCCAGCCGGGAATCGAACCCGGCATCCAGTTACGCTGACCCCGCAATTACCGAGCCGCCCCAAGGATGGATTGGACGTAATGCCGTCCTCACATGGGACGTGTTTCTCACCACGAAGCACGCCATACGTGGTGTCCATCGTAGTTGCTGCACCCTATGACCTGCTATATCTCACGGAACGTGCTCCGTGCTCCTCATCTTTATTTGCGACCTCAGCGTTCTCCAGCGGCAATTTCCGGCTGCATTTCGCGCGTAAACCATATAGTTTCTTTATGAGAATTCACGCACAACAACAGCTCCGTTAATTTAGTCAGCGACAACCGAAGAAGGGCGGAGAAAATCGCGAAGATTTTTCGCTTGTCGTTGGCTTCAACAGCGGATTGCTGGCAAAGGAACACTTCGTAATGCTGAAGTTATTCATTAACTCGATTGAATGTTCATCCCACTTTCGATTTTAAATTGAATGTAGTTAAAGTATAGAGTCTAACGTCAGTCTGCGAGTGCTAATATCCATATCCTTGATGTTGCATTGACTACCACCACTCTGATATAACGTACTGCATCACTTAGATTTCAAGATCGAGATTCATTTCGTAATTTCATCTGAATGGAAGAGGAGACATTTCGAAGCTGTTGACCGTCATTGAAAAAGATATTTGCCGGTAAGACACTTGAAGCAGTCAGTCAGATCAAGAGATAGGTATTTTACACAAAGTTTCATAATAGTAAAAACTTCCAGTGTGTGTTGTGTGCTCGCGTTTCAACGTGTGTTAAAACGATATACTTTCGTTGCACACAACACATTAAAAACAGCAAATACAGAAAGCCTTTAATTACCGATATGTAGTTTCCTGTCATTTTATTATACCAAATCGTAAGTAAAATGTTGTTGATGCTTTCAAACTACTTATCTTCATACGACGTTCTCTGAGCTAAAGAAAACCCACCAAATACGAATCTTCACTGAACACAATATGGCGTTTCTTCAGTATACTTGTAATGTAAAAACGATGTCGATCTTATTGGCCACGTTCCTCCCCAAGAGGTAAAAATCTGATATGCATGAGTCTTTGTTGGTGACGTTCCTCTAAAAGAGGCAAAAATCTGACATGCCAGAGTCTTTATTTGACGCATCACAGTTTAGTGGAAAATAGATTTCCATGTTGTGACGTCACCTGTTCCTCGTCCACGTGCGTTTTCAAGACCTGTGAATGGGGGGCTCAATGGGGGCGTACGGATCTCGCATCCCGTCATTGGCTTCTGCGGTCGCCTGACCTCATTGTACGTGATTTTTTCTTTTTCTTTCGTGGGGTTTGTGAAAGACTGTATCTACTTGCGTTCTCTTCGAGCAACTATGAGCGAACTGCGATGCTATGCAGCAACTCCAGAAATAGTCGCAAAGGTAATTAAAGTTTTTGATCCTAGGCGTAATCGTAGGAAGTACCCTAAGGTTGTATGTGCGTGTATTTGAAAGGTAGATACTTGAGAAATCGGGCAATTATTTTGAAAACGAAAACTTCGTATCATACGCGCAAATCAAAATGTTCACAAGTTTCTGTCTTCATTCGAGCAAAAGAGTCTCGCGAAGTCAGATGAATATTTTTGAAGCACCCTGCAGTTTACAGACCGGGGAGTTTTAAGAGGGTTAGGACGTCAAACGGGCCGACTTGGAGCAGGAGAGGCACCATAGGACATTTTAATTTCCAATGTCTATACTTTTTCAAATAAATTCATAAAACTTCGTCAGTATGACCAGGAAGGATTCAGGATTCACATTCATAACAGTGGAAGTTCATAAACATAACAAAATAAATTTTTTTTACATGTGAAATTTCATCATTTTTTCACTTACTATTGGCTGCATTTGTTGCTATAGGTACACTTTTCTTCATAAGTAAGAGAGATTCTTCTATGAATTTTGCACAGTATACAAACCATACTTACAGGTGTATGAAACTCTAGAATCTATTTAATTTATGAAAAAATGAATGAGCTGTTACATTTTGAACTTCATATTTAGAAAAATCTCAAATTTTACAGTTAATTATCTCAGTTTTTACCACAGTTTTTAATAGATCCTGAATGCTTCTTGCTCATCCTGACAAAGTTTTATGAATGTGGAAATTAAAATGTCCTGTGGTGCATCTCCTGCTCCTTGTCGGCCCGTTTGACGTCCTACCCCCTTAAGGCTGGGCCAATCACTTTCATTAAGCGCTTAGGCGTTCCGTGTGCCTTCTAGCTCATACGTATTTATACTATCTGGTCAAAAGTAGCCGGACAACCAAATGTAATGCGCAACTGACCACTAAATGTCACGAGAGACGGACCCGCCGTCATAAAAAGGAGGCGGCGAGTATTGTGTCGTCAGCTGAGAAGTGGTAACAGGAGAATGGGGCCGACGGGAGAGCTCAGGGACTAAGACGTGGGTCATGGCATGACACCTAAATAAACAATCCCATCAGGGACTTTTCTACTTTATCTTCCTGGTTGTTACTCGCAGTATATGTCGGCGGCAGTAGAATCGTACGGTAGTCGCCTTCAAATGCCGATTCTCTACATCTTCTCAATAGACCAGGTTTCCCATTTGAATTCCAGAAGTATTGTCTTGTGGAAGAATGGGGTGCCATTCCTCCGCTGACGTTCAGAAACCTCACTGAAAGTCTTCCCAGGAGAGTTAAAGCTTTCACAAAGTCGAAGGGTGACAAACCTTATTAGTGGCTACTAATAATGGCCTTTACATTGTAGACTGATCGCCATGTTGGAGTCTTTTTTTTATAAAGGAAATAGAAGATTGTCAAGAAAATGGGTCAGCTACGCCTTATAAATCGTCGAGAACATGACGTCGGAGGGCTCTATGGAACAGTCCGATTACAACATTCATATTTCTCATGTGCATTAGGTTGCAACCGCGAAGTTGATACCATAACCAGGCTAACACAGTTTTGATACTGAAGGTCAGCGCCAGCCAGTGTGCTCCCTGCCGTTGGATAAGCAGCTGTCAGCAGCAAGTCGTATACTCTTAGCTCACTTATTTGTTACATAGTTTAATTCTCAATTTCTTTTGCGTGTTTTTGGTACTTGCATTGTTTAATTCATAAATTTCGGGCGTATTATAGTATTTGAGAGTTTTAGCATCTCGCTTTAGTACCTGAACAGTGTAAAATACGCGTAGTCTCCTTCTGCCGCCGAGCAGTGTGTCAGAAGTGCACAGGCAGCAGCATTACTGCATTTACTAGGCAATCTTGTATTTTAATAACCGTTTAAATTTTGTGTCGAATTGTTGTGCTCTCGTAGATTAGTTCAGACGTTCTTTGCACAACAGTTTTTTTTTAGCATGGATAGGGACTGCGACTGCTGTGTTCGGAATGCGGCTGAGTTGGCATCCCTTGGCTCCCAGCTTCATGCAGTGTTGGCTTCGTTCACACAGCTTGAGGCTGTTGCCAATGGGCATCACTGTGGGGGTCCGGATGGGGGTTTGTTGGGACGGCCAGCTCGTCCCACTCATCCCCCGACCGGACTAAGGCTGTGGCTGCCCCAGATACTACCCATATTGAGGCTGACACTTCATCCGTGGTAGAGTGGGAGGTCGTCTCGAGGTGTGGCAGGGGGCGAAAGCCATTCCGGAGGGCTGAACGGAAGGCCTCTCCAGTTTCTCTGACGAACTGGTTTCAGGCTCTGTCTCCGGCTGATACTGATCTTTGGCCGGACATGGCTGCTTGTCCTGTTCCAGAGGTTGCCCCTCAGTCTGCAAGATCCGGGCAGTCGCAGAGGGTGGGCTTACTGGTAGTTGGGAGCTCCAACATCAGGCGCGTAATGGGGCCCCTTAGGGATATGGCAGCAAGAGAGGGGAAGAAAACCAATACGCACTCCGTGTGCATACCGGGGGGATTCATTCCAGATGTGGAAAGGGTCCTTCCGTATGCCATGCAGGGTACAGGGTGCACCCATCTGCAGGTGGTCGCTCATGTCGGCACCAATGATGTGTGTCCCTATGGATCGGAGGAAATCCTCTCTGGTCTCCGGCGGCTATCTGATTTGGTGAAGACTGCCAGTCTCGCTAGTGGGATGAAAGCAGAGCTCACCATCTGCAGCATCGTCGACAGGACTGACTGCACACCTTTGGTACAAAGCCGAGTGGAGGGTCTGAATCAGAGGCTGAGGCGGTTCTGCGACCGTGTGGGCTGCAGATTCCTCGACTTGCGCCATAGGGTGGTGGCGTTTCGGGTTCCGCTGGATAGGTCAGGAGTCCACTACACGCAACAATCGGCTACACGGGTAGCAGGGGTTGTGTGGCGTGGGCTGGGCGGTTTTGTAGGTTAGATGGCCTCGGGCAAGTACAGAAAGAGCAACAGCCTCAAAGGGTGCCGGGCAAAGTCAGGATATGCGGGGACCAAGCAGCAATCGGTATTGTAATTGTAAACTGTCGAAGCTGCATTGGTAAAGTACCGGAACTTCAAGCGCTGATAGAAAGCACCGAAGCTGAAATCGTTATAGGTACGGAAAGCTGGCTGAAGCCAGAGATAAATTCTGCCGAAATTTTTACAAAGGCACAGATGGTGTTTAGAAAGGATAGATTGCATGCAACCGGTGGTGGCGTGTTAGTCGCTGTTAGTAGTAATTTATCCTGTAGTGAAGTAGAAGTGGATAGTTCCTGTGAATTATTATGGGTGGAGGTTACAGTCAACGACCGAGCTAGGTTAATAATTGGCTCCTTTTACCGACCTCCCGACTCAGCAGCATTAGTGGCAGAACAACTGAGAGAAAATCTGGAATACATTTCACATAAATTTTCTCAGCATGTTATAGTCTTAGGTGGAGATTTCAATTTACCAGATATAGACGGACACTCAGATGTTTAGGACGGGTGGTAGGGACAGAGCATCGAGTGACATTATACTGAGTGCACTATCCGAAAATTACCTCGAGCAATTAAACAGAGAACCGACTCGTGGAGATAACATCTTGGACCTACTGATAACAAACAGACCCGAACTTTTCGACTCTGTAAGCGCAGAACAGGGAATCAGTGATCATAAGGCCGTTGCAGCATCCCTGAATATGGAAGTAAATAGGAACATAAAAAAGGGAGGAAGATTTATCTGTTTAGAAAGAGTAATAGAAGGCAGATTCCAGACTACCTAACAGATCAAAACGAAAATTTCTGTCCCGACACTGACAATGTTGAGTGTTTATGGAAAAAGTTCAAGGCAATCGTAAAATGTGTTTTAGACAGGTACGTGCCGAGTAAAACTGTGAAGGACGGGAAAAACCCACCGTGGTTCAACAACAAAGTTAGGAAACTACTGCGAAAGCAAAGAGAGCTTCACTGCAAGTTTAAACGCAGCCAAAACCTCTCAGACAAACAGAAGCTAAACGATGTCAAAGTTAGCGTAAGGAGGGCTATGCGTGAAGCATTCAGTGAATTCGAAAGTAAAATTCTACGTACCGACTTGACAGAAAATCCTAGGAAGTTCTGGTCTTACGTTAAATCAGTAAGTGGCTCGAAACAGCATATCCAGACACTCCGGGATGATGATGGCATTAGATGATGACACGCGTAAAGCTGAAATACTAAACACCTTTTTCCAAAGCTGTTTCACAGAGGAAGACTGCAATGCAGTTCCTTCTCTAAATCCTCGCACAAACGAAAAAAATGGCTCACATCGAAATAAGTGTTCAAGGAATAGAAAAGCAACTGGAATCACTCAACAGAGGAAAGTCCACTGGACTTGACGGGATACCAATTCGATTCTACACAGAGTACGCGAAAGAACTTGGCCCCCTTCTAACAGCCGTGTACCGCAAGTCTCTAGAGGAACGGAAGGTTCCAAATGATTGGAAAAGAGCACAGGTAGTCACAGTCTTCAAGAAGGGTCGTCGATCAGATGCGCAAAACTATAGACCCATATCTCTGACGTCGATCTGTTGTAGAATTTTAGAACATGTTTTTTGCTCGCGTATCATGTCGTTTCTGGAAACCCAGAATCTACTCGTGGGAATCAACATGGATTCCGGAAACAGCGATCGTGTGAGACCCAACTCGCTTTATTTGTTCATGAGACCCAGAAAATATTAGATACAGGCTCCCAGGTAGATGCCATTTTCCTTGAATTCCGGAAGGCGTTCGATACAGTTCCGCACTGTCGCCTGATAAATAAAGTGAGAGCCTACGAAATATCAGACGAGCTGTGTGGCTGGATTGAAGAGTTTTTAGCAAACAGAATACAGCATGTTGTTCTCAATGGAGAGACGTCTACAGACGTTAAAGTAATCTCTGGCGTGCCACAGGGGAGTGTTATGGGACCATTGCTTTTCACAATATATATAAATGACTCAGTAGATAGTGTCGGATGTTCGATGCGGCTTTTCGCGGATGATGCTGTAGCATACAGAGAAGTTGCAGCATTAGAAAACTGCAGCGAAATGAAGATCTGCATCGGATAGGCACTTGGTGCAGGGAGTGGCAACTGGCCCTTAACATAGACAAATGTAATGTATTGCGAATACATAGAAAGAAGGGTCCTTTATTGTATGATTATACAGGGTGTTACAAAAAGGTGAGGCCAAACTTTCAGGAAACATTCCTCACACACACAGAAAGAAAATATGTTATGCGTACATGTGTCCGGAAACGCTTACTTTCCATGTTAGAGCTCATTTTGTTACTTCTCTTCAAATCACATTAATCATGGAATGGAAACACACAGCAACAGAACGTAGCAGCGTGACTTCAAACACTTTGTTACAGGAAATGTTCAAAATGTCCTCCGTTAGCGAGGATACATGGATCCACCCTCTGTCGCATGGAATCCCTGATGCGCTGATTCAGCCCTGGAGAATGGCGTATTGTATCACAGCCGTCCACAATACGAGCACGAAGAGTCTCTATATTTGGTACAGGGGTTGCGTAGACAAGAGCTTTCAAATGCCCTCATAAATGAAAGTCAAGAGGGTTGAGGTCAGGAGAGCGTGGAGGCCATGGAATTGGTCCTCCTCTACCAATCCATCGGTCACCGAATCTGTTGTTGAGAAGCGTACGAACACTTCGACTGAAATGTGCAGGAGCTCCATCGTGCATGAACCACATGTTGTGTCGTACTTGTAAAGGCACATGTTCTAGCAGCACAGGTAGAGTATCCCGTATGAAATTGTGATAACGTGCTCCATTGAGCGTAGGTGAAAGAACAAACTAAAATGAGCTCTAACATGGAAATTATGCGTTTCCGGACACATGTCCACATAACATCTTTTCTTTATTTGTGTGTGAGGAATGTTTCCTGAAAGTTTGGCCGTACCTTTTTGTAACACCCTGTATGATAGCGGAACAAACACAGGCAGCAGTTACTTCTGTAAAATATCTGGGAGTATGCGTACGGAACGATTTGAAGTGGAATGACCATATAAAATTAATTGTTGGTAATGGGGGTACCAGGTTGAGATTCATTGGGAGAGTCCTTAGAAAATGCAGTCCATCAACAAAGGAGGTGGCTTACAAAACACTCGTTCGACCTATACTTGAGTATTGCTCATCAGTGTGGGATCCGTACCAGATCGGGTTGACGGAGGAGATATAGAAGATCCAAAGAAGAGCGGCGCGTTTCGTCACGGGGTTATTTGGTAAGCGTGATAGCGTTACGGAGATGTTTAGCAAACTGAAGTGGCAGACTCTGCAAGAGAGGCGCTCTGCATCGCGGTGTAGCTTGCTGTCCCGGTTTCGAGAGGGTGCGTTTCTGGATGAGGTATCGAATATATTGCTTCCCCCTACTTATACCTCCCGAGGAGATCACGAATGTAAAATTAGAGAGATTCGAGCGCGCACGGAGGCTTTCCGGCAGTCGTTCTTCCCGCGAACCATACGCGACTGGAACAGAAAGGGAGGTAATGACAGTGGCACGTAAAGTGCCCTTCGCCACACACCGTTGGGTGGCTTGCGGATATAAATGTAGATGTAGATGTAGAATTAAGTAGGTCTTCCTGTTAACGACATTCGCCATTTTCCTGACAAACGCCCAAACTTGTTGTATTAGTCCAAGAGTCACCAAGGAGGCCCCACAGCAGCGGTTACGACGTGCAGCACAAACACATTGCTGGCCAATGAAATTGCAACGCCAGGAAGGATAGCAAATAACAAGATTTTTCTAATCGTGCGATTATAGTGTAGCAGGAAGACTATATGGTCATATCTGTAGGTGTTTGAGGGTATGCAGGGAGTGAATTTTAATATGCAGAGCCGTCACTTCTGGCATCAACAGTGACCGTAACCTGGCTGGACATCGAGTCGAACCTGGTAGACGAGGGTGACGTTAGTTTCTTCACGTGCACTTCCAGAGCTTCTGGCTCTGGCGCATCGTACTGCATCTGTAGCAGTAATTTGAGCAGTTGTTGGCACCACAGTGACACAACGAACTGCTACAAACCGGTTAACTCAACGACAGCTCTGAGTCAGAAAGTCTGTGGCTTGCATTCCACTGACAGCAAACCATCGCCATTTGCAACGTCAGTGTTGTCAAGCGAGAACTTATTGGAGATCAGAGTGGTGGTCTGTTGTGTTTTCTGATGAAAACTGGTTATGCCTCAGTACCAGTGATGGCCGTGTATTGGTTAGAAGGAGGGTAGTTGAGGGGCTGCAACCAACCAGTTCCGCGTGCTAGACACACTGGATCTACACCTAGAGTTGTGACCAGGGGTACGATTTCGTACGACACCAGGAACTCTCTCGTGGTTATTCCACGCACCCTGACGGCATAATTATACGTCCGTCTGGTATTCGACCTGTTGAGCTGCCATTCATTAACAGCAAGTGAGGTGCTTTCCACCAGGATAACGCTCGCCCACACACAGCTTTTGTAACCCAACTTGCTCTACAGGGTGCCGACATGTTGCCTTGGCCTGCTCTATCACCAGAACTATCTTCAATTGAGCACATATGGAACATCATTGGACGATAACTCCAGCGTCAACCACCAACAGAATTAAGCGTCCATGTAGGCATGGAACTCCATCCCGTGAATGGCGCTCCGGTTTGTGTACAACACAATGCATACACGTTTACATGTTTCCGTTCAACATTCTCGCAGTTACACCGGTTACTAAAGTACCAGAACGTCACATTTACAAAGGTTTAACTCGCGCTTACATTAACCTGTGATCTTCCAATGTTAATCACTCAAATATGTTACCTAAACAAATGTACATCCGAAATTTCATTACCCCATCATTTGTTGCAGGTCGTGTTTGACGTTCCACATGTGGCTGAACACTTCCTGTTTCCTTAAATAACGTAACTATCAAGCGAACGGTCCGGACACTTGGATGATGTCGTCCAGGATACCGAGCAGCATACACAGCACACGCCCGTTGGGCATTTTGATCACAAAGCCATACATCAACACGATATCGGTCTTTTCCGCAATTGGTAAACGGTCGAGTTTAACACGGGTAATGTATCACGAAGCAAATACCGTCTGCACTGGCGCAATGTTACGTGATACCACGTACTTATACGTTTGTGACTATTACAGCGCCATCTATCACAAAGCGAAAAAAGTAGTCCAACTAAAACATTCATATTTCTTTACGTACTACACGAATATGTAATAAAAATGGGAGTTCCTATTTAAAAAAAACGCAGTTGATATCCGTTTGATCTATGGCAACGCCATCTAGCGGGCCTACCATAGCGCCATCTCGTTTCCTCCTTCAAGATAGACGAGTTTCGTTCTTTGTAGTTTTTACGTTTGATGCTTATTTCGTGAGGTATTTGGCCCGGTCACTATCAATGGACCACCCTGTATATTTCATTCACCGGCACAACGGTAAGTAATGTAACAGAAGTAGTAGTTAGTAAAATGCGGTCATTGCTGGTATTAAATATTGATGCCATTTGAAAATGGGCAGAGGCAGAGACTGGCCGGTAATGTAGTAGATGATGCAATGAAGTTCATCCGTATAAAAATATTCTTACAGCTACGTTAGAGAACAGAAATGGTTTTGGAAAAGAATGCACCATTCCATACCGCTTCAGTTCTGTCAGCTCTGTGCGAAAGTTCATCATTCGTTGCGGCTGGCGAGTGGTGGCGCGTCGGCCAACCAGTAACCAGATGTCTCCAGTGGGTCAGAAAATTAAAGCACGTGTTGGCCAGGGCAACAGTCTGACAACATTTGTGCCGATGTAGGTCAGCACAGCACTATTATCATGTGGCTTTGCGTTATCGTGTCGAAAGATGACGTCAGGGAGACGCGAAAATGACGCACAACCATCGGCCTTAACACTTCAGAAATGTAACGCCTTCTGTCCAAACTACCGTCTGTGCGATCCTAGCCTGCTTTTCTCGAACAGCACCAAGGAGACCCCCTAGTTTGATGGTTTGATACCACCATCCTACCGATGGATCGCAATCAACTGTGACACTGGCCCTCACATCATGAGACATTGCAGAGAGATTTAGAATTTAATATAGTATGTAATGGAGGTTTGAAATTTAATCCAGGCCATTGGCCCGAAGCTTGCTGATCAGGAACTTTAAGCCTGTCACCATCTCATCTTCTCGTTCCAGTCAGATACTGGTGGTGTAAATTTCTTCCACAGCCAGGATTCGAACCGACTACTTCCGAGTCGGGCGCCCTCGGATAGGTGGGGGTTAGCGACCTCCGCCGCGGCGGTGGATGTCTTACTGTGGTACTTCAGCGCTTAGTGCACAGTTTTTAGAAAACAGTACCTTATTGGCTAGTTAATTAATGAACTTCTCAAATTTTTCGCAGGGAAAAATCGTATTTTCCACATTTGTTGCCGTATTCTGCTATATCCCAGCAAGAGCTATTATGTGAGACCACTTTCGTCGCCCTAGTTGCGTACCTTGTCCATTAGTAATTTGAACATATTTGCAGCCCAGGATACGAATTTGGGGCAGTCAGTCATTGTGATGAGGTTGCAAGTTAATTACGTTGTTTTGTTTGTGAGACAGTTTGGTCCTTCACATTAAAGTTGATGCCACTGAAATTTAATTAATTAACGTTCCACGAAATTATAAGCTAAGAATGTGTTACCACACATCTTCCTTTCACTTGTGCGCATACATTAGGTAGAATCAGTTAACAAACTTATAAGAAGTTTTACTGTGCTGGACTCCCTTTCTGACTCAGATCGACACTGATATTCCAACTCAGCACTGGGATTCTGCGTCCCTACCACGGCGAGGTCGTCAAGGAACCATTAACGTAATCTTACGATGCAGAGATCGTTAATGGCGACGTCAGTTTGCGGGAAAACGTGCATGGAACCTGAAAACACAGATTCTTTTGTCATCGTTTTAACTAGATGTCAAGACTTTGAAGCACGTAGTTGTTGGAAAGTAGGGCAGGTTTTAATGTCCCGTCGACTGCGGCGTCACTGCAGGTGAAATGTAAACTCAGGTTTTGGGAAGGAAATCGGCCGTGTCCTTTCTAAAGAAACAGTCCCAGATTTCATATTAATCTTTTTAGTGAAACTGGGGAAAAATTTAAATCAGAGTGGCTGAATGAGAGTAAGACGGTCTCCAGCCCCCCCCCCCCCCCCACCTCTATCGGGGTGCGGTTCCAGAGTGCAAACCGCTGCGCCGCCTCGCTCGGTATACTCTACACTGCTGGACTGCTGGAGTGACACTGTCATGGCCATACCAATGGTCTCTGTACTACCTGTCTACCTGGATGTACAGTTCTGGTCGATCAGCGTACAACTTCGGCGCGCCTGCACCTTCCTGTCGTCTACTTAGGCCAACGTATTGCGGCTAGGCAAAGAGCTGCCATCGTCACGATTGAAGATTACTTACATAATTCTGGTTATGAAGCTTACGCCATTTTCTGTATCGGTGTCTCAACCAGAGCACTATCACATCTGTGCAACACAGCAAAACTTTATTAGAAGGCCCATCCCATTAAATTAAAAAAAAAAAAAACTCTGCACCTCGAATTCGCCAAACATACAGTATCACTCTGAAGAAAACTAGAACAGATACTGTCTAATCGAAAGTGCGCAAGACATTCGTCGTGAAATCTCAAAACCATTCCTTTATTCACAGCAAACTACCATGAGTTCTCCCCTTTCGCCCCCTCCTCACCCCCCTCTCACCCACCACACTTAGGTCCTGGCTACAGTGTTGATTCTTTTCGTGATGACTGAGTGTTGTGTGATGTCCTTAGGTTAGTTAGGTTTAAGTAGTTCTAAGTTCTAGGGGACTGACGACCATAGCTGTTAAGTCCCGTAGCGCTCAGAGTCATTTGAACCATTTTTTTTGTTGATTCTTTCCATCACGTAAAAATGGTTCAAATGGCTCTGAGCATATGCGACTGAACTTCTGAGGTCATCAGTCGCCTAGAACTAATTAAACCTAACTAACCTAAGGACATCACACACATCCATGCCCGAGGCAGGATTCGAACCTGCGACCGTAGCGGTCGCTCGGCTCCAGACTGTAGCGCCTAGAACCGCAAGGCCACGACGGCCGGCTCCATCACGTAAATTAATTATTTTACAATCTTTCTTTCTCTTTTGTTCCTGTAAATGATGGCAGAAAATTTAATACTCCAAAAATACTTCGTGTAGTTGGTATCTTTACTGTATGTGTCCTGCACGAAATTGACAAGAAATTGCAACGTTCTTCTCGAAATCCTCTGACTGTCATCTTACAGATGTATCTCAGATGTCAAAACAAACGACATGTAATACTCAGAAGTGCAGGAAATGTATATTTTCTACTTCTTCAGAAATCTGGAATATCCATTATAATAGGCTCATGTGTGCACTGAATCAGAGGCTATGTCCTTTGGCACACTAGTGGTACTTCATGGCTGCAGTGTAGTAGCTAAGCACGAATCAAAGTTCAAGAATCTTTGCCGGCCGTGGTGGCCGAGCGGTTCTAGGCGCTACAGTCTGGAACCGCGCGACCGCTACGGTCGCAGGTTCGAATCCTGCCTCGGGCATGGGTGTGTGTGATGTCCTTAGGTTAGTTAGGTTTAAGTAGTTCTAAGTTCTAGGGGACTGATGACCTCAGCAGTTGAGTCCCATAGTGCTCAGAGCCATTTGAACCATTTTTCAAGAATCTTTCATTGACACCTTCAGACAGTCATAGTAATAGGGTAAAGTGGGTTCTGGGGCATTATTGCAGGCTGTATACATTTAGGGCAAGCATAGATTCAGGGCAAACCTATTGTTATACTAACTGATTATGACCCCCTGGGTGTTGATTTCTAGCCCCCTGGGGATAATCTAGCCTTCTGAAACTCCCCACCCCTCCTCCTTCCCCTCTTCCCCCACCCCTCTCCGATACAAGCACACCTTCGATATCAAATTAATTGACTAATTAATTACATCGATAATTAATTACCCCTTCCCATTTGGGAAATCCCCCAGTCCTCCCCTTGGGGAGTTGGTGGGGAAAACACTTAGTCTGTGCTGAGCTGCTGGAGAGGAAGCACATAAGGTAGTTTATTTTCTTTATGTTCGGTCCTACCCAGTGGAAATTGGTAGGAAAAGCTCAGCTCCTCCTCTCCTCACCCTCCCCCCCATCTGGAAATTGGCGGGAAACGCTCAGTCTATGCTGAACTATTGGACTTGAAGGTACAAGTGTCATCTTGTCCAGCAATTATGTGTCCTAATTATGTAATTACAATGATGCAGATGGGAGATGTTGTCTTGTTGAAAAATTTTCGTGTGTGTTCTCACCTTTACATGCAGAGATCGACTAAGCTAGTGCACAATGCCATCACCAGAGGATGTCCCATCCCCCACCCCTCGCCCCTCCTTCCTCACTCTTTCTAGAAAAAACTGGCAGGAAGATCGCTGAGCTGGTGGACTGGAAGGATTCCATGACAGGAAATTTAACTACAGTGCACAGGACATAATAATATATTGTTTATTTATAAAATTCAATTTTCATTCCAGTTTGCAGGGGATGCACCTCTTTGTTTGCTGGGAAAAGATCATCATTCTCTGCTGTTTAATTAATTTTGGATGATGCAAACCTTGTGAAATACATTGAAAACCAGTGATTATATACATAAATAGGTCGCTTTTCCCGATCACACAAGGAACACAGTCATGAAATCGATGTCAAAATAACTCACTGTACGTAATGATCTTGTTAAAAGCCTTCTGAAAATGTCTTTGTACTCACCACAGGGCAGACATGAGAAATGCCAACAGCCACAGTTGCGTTGGCCACCTTGCCAACATACAGGACTGACTCGAGTGGCACACAGACCATAAATTGTGCTAACCCCCTGAACAAAAGCTTCAGATGGCGGCAACCCTTTGATATGTGGGAAACCACCTCTGCTCTCTCTCAAGTGGCTACTTCCTGTTTATGTATGACTCAATGTGTCCAAACTTGCAGACTGGTGTTTTCATCCCTCCTCAGAATACCATGTTCATATTGGCTAATGCTGAAGCAGTGAAGCTGTATAAGCCCTACAACCTCCAATCCACACCTCATTCTGCTACTATCTGTGGCTGGGTCAGCTTGATTCAATTCCTTCCTCATGTATTATTAGTCTGCTTGCTTTGTCATCATCTTTGTGCCAACATGAAGTGTTTTTCAAGTAGCACCCGCAGCACCAGTAGCAGTTATGCCAAACGCACAAGACTGTTGCAGTAATCGGAATTACTGGGTAAGTTCAGATTCAAATCAACAACTGTAACTTTTTTTTTTACAGTTCCTCCACTAAGAACTGCGTAGTAGTGATATTAAATACAATTTGTTGGCATAGGGTATCCACCAAATTGTGAATAAGCTGGACACAGGGAGGTTGCAGCAGCAGCAGCAGCAACAACAGCCACAGCAGTGTCAGCAACTGCAACAGCAGCTATATTGTTGTAAGTAGCATGTTGTGTTCCCTCCTTCTTCATATATGTAAGATGTCATGGCTACTGAGTCTGAGACTGTAGATCAGCACAGACTGAGCATTTCCTGCCAATTTCCAGATGGAGGAGAGAGGGTGAGATAGGGGAGGGAAGGGGGTGAGGGAGGTGAGGGGGTGAGGTAGAGGAGGGGGTGAGGGAGAGGGGTCAAGGGCTGAGGTATCTACTAGAGGGGTTCGGGTAATTAATTGACCAATTTAATTAATTAGTCAATTAATTTGATATCAAAAGTGTGCTTGTATCAGCGAGGAGGAGGAGGAGGAGGAGATTTGCAGGTTGGTGGGGTTTCGGGTTCTGCTGAATAGGTCAGGCGTTCACTACACTCAGCTGGCGGCTACACGGGTAGCTGTGTGGTGTGGACTGGGCGGTTTTTTAGGTTAGAAGACCTCGGGAAAGTACGGGGTGGGCTGCAATCTCAAAGGGTGCATGGCAAATACAGGACGTGCTTGGATCAAGGAACAGTCGAAATTGTAGTTGTACATTGTTGTAGTTGTGCTGGGAAAGTCCCTGAGCTTCAAGCGCTTATAGAAAGCACAGAAGCTGAAATCGTTATAGGTACAGAAAGCTGGCTAAAGCCTGAAATAAGTTCTGCAGAAATTTTTACGAAGTCTCAGACGGTGTTCAGAAAAGATAGATTAGGCAGAATTGGTGGTGGAATGTTTCTGTGTGTCAGTAGTCGTTTATCTTGTAGTGAAGTCGAAGTAGAGGTATGGGTGGAGGTTATACTTAACAGCCGAACTAAGTTAATAATTGGCTCCTTCTACTGACCCCCAGACTCCGATGATATAGTTGCTGAACAGTTCAGAGAAAATTTGAGTCTCGTAACAAATAAATACCCCACTCATACGGTTATAGTTGGTGGGGACTTCAACCTTCCCTCGATATGTTGGCAAAAATACTTGTTCAAAACCGGTGGTAGACAGAAAACATCTTCCGAGATTGTTCTAAATGCTTTCTCCGAAAATTATTTCGAGCAGTTAGTCCACGAACCCACGCGAATTGTAAATGGTTGCGAAAACACACTTGACCTCTTAGCCACAAACAATCCGGAGCTAATAGAGAGCATTATGACTGAAACAGGGATTAGTGATCACAAGGTCGTTGTAGCTAGGCTCCATACCGTTTCTTCCAAATCCACCAGAAACAAACGCAAAATAATTTTATTTAAAAAAGCGGATAAAGTGTCACTAGAAGCCTTCCTAACAGACAATCTCCATTCCTTCCGAACTGACTATGCAAATGTAGACGAGATGTGGCTCAAATTCAAAGATATAGTAGCAACAGCAATTGAGAGGAGAACTAATCCCCCATGGTACACAAAACAGGTCCGAACGCTGTTGCAGAGGCAACGGAAAAAGCATGCGAAGTTCAGAAAAACGCGAAATCCCGAAGATTGGCTAAAATTTACAGACGCGCGAAATTTGGCACAGACTTCAATGCGAGATGCCTTTAATAGGTTCCACAACGAAACATTGTCTCGAAACTTGGTAGAAAATCCGAAGAAATTTTGGTCGTATGCAAAGTACACAAGCGGCAAGACGCAGTCAATACCTTCGCTGCGCAGTGCCGATGGTACTGTTACCGACGACTGTGCCGCTAAAGGGGAGTTATTGAACGCAGTTTTCCGAAATTCCTTCACCAGGGAAGACGAATGGAATATTCCTGAATTTGAAACACGAACAGCTGCTAGCATGAGTTTCTTAGAAGTAGATACCTTAGGGGTTTCGAAGCAACTCCAATCGCTTGATACGGGCAAGTCTTCAGGTCCAGATTGTATACTGATTAGGTTCCTTTCAGATTACGCTGATACAATAGCTCCCTACTTAGCAATCATATACAACCGCTCGCTCACCGATAGATCTGTACCTACAGATTGGAAAATTGTGCAGGTCGCACCAGTGTTTAAGAAGGGTAATAGGAGTAATCCATCGAACTACAGACCTCTACCATTGACGTCGGTTTGTAGTCGGGTTTTGGAGCATATACTGTATTCAAACATTATGAATCACCTCGAAGGGAACGATCTATTGATACGTAATCAGCATGCTTTCAGAAAACATCGTTCATGTGCAACGCAGCTAGCTCTTTATTCGCACGAAGTAATGGCCGCTATCGACAGGGGATCTCAAATTGATTCTGTATTTCTAGATTTCCAGAAAGCTTTTGACACCATTCCTCACAAGCGACTTCTAATCAAGCTGCGGGCCTATGGGGTATCATTTCAGTTGTGCGACTGGATTCGTGATTTCCTGTCAGGAAGGTCGCAGTTCATAGTAATAGATGGCAAATCATCGAGTAAAACTGAAGTGATATCAGGTGTTCCCCAGGGAAGCATCCTGGGACCTCTGGTATTCGTGATCTATATAAATGACCGGGGTGACAATCTGAGCAGTTCTCTTAGGTTGTTCACAGATGATGCTGTAATTTACCATCTAGTAAGGTCATCCGAAGACCAGTATCAGTTGCAAAGCGATTTAGAAAAGATTGCTGTATGGTGTGGCAGGTGTCAGTTGACGCTAAATAACGAAAAGTGTGAGGTGATCCACATGAGATCCAAAAGAAATTCGTTGGAATTCTATTACTCAATAAATAGTACAATTCTCAAGTCTGTCAATTCAACTAAGTACCTGGGTGCTAAAATTACGAACAACTTCAGTTGGAAAGACCACATAGATAATATTGTGGGGAAGGCGAGCCAAAGGTTGCATTTCATTGGCAGGACACTTAGAAGATGCAACAAGTCCACTAAAGAAACAGCTTACACTACACTCGTTCGTCCTCTGTTAGAATATTGCTGTGCGGTGTGGGATCCTTACCAGGTGGGATTGACGGAGGACATCGAAAGGGTGCAAAAAAGGGCAGCTCGTGTTGTATTATCACGTAATAGGGGAGAGAGTGTGGCAGATACGATACGCGAGTTGGGATGGAAGTCATTAAAGCAAAGACGTTTTTCGTTGCGGAGAGATCTATTTACGAAATTTCAGTCACCAACTTTCTCTTCCGAATGCGAAAATATTTTGTTGAGCCCAACCTACATATGTAGGAATGATCATCAAAATAAAATAAAAGAAATCAGACCTCTAACAGAAAGGTTTAGGTGTTCGTTTTTCCCGCGCGCTGTTCGGGAGTGGAATGGTAGAGAGATGGTATGATTGTGGTTCGATAAACCCTCTGCCAAGCACTTAAATGTGAATTGCAGAGTAATCATGTAGATGTAGATGTAGATGTAGATGTTCTCAGAGAGGTAAGGAGAGGAGGGGAAGGGGGAGGGATGGGGGATTTCTCAGTACAGATTATCCCAAGGGTATCATGAATGGCCAGGGGGCCATAAATCAATTAGCGTAACAATAGGTTTTCCCATGAATGTATGCTTGCCTTCAATGTATGCAACCTGCACTAACAAAATGCACCAGAACTTGCTTTACTCTACTACACCTGACAGCCAGGAGCAATGGTCTGGGATGCCACTTCTCTTCATAGCATGACCCCCTTAGTTGTCATCTGTGACACCTTACAGCACAGCGGTAAGTTGACGATATTCTATGCCCTGTTCTGTTGCCCTTGATGGCACACCATCCTTGGCAAACATTTCTGCAAGATAGTTCCTATCTGGAGACGATGAGGATTTCTACTGTTTGTCTTTGTGCTTGTCAGACCCTGTCATGCCCAGAAAGGTCGCCAGATCTCTTGTTAGTGAAGAACTTTTGGTGCATTAAGAGCAGGTCCCCCCAACTAGCTTGGGATTTTGGCGATCTAATACGTCAATTAGACAGAATTTGGCACAATATCCCTCAGGAGGACATGCAACAGCTCTGTCTATCAATGACTAGCCAAATAATTGCTTGTATAAGCGCAAGAGGTGGATCAACCAATTATTGACTTGCTCTATTTGTGAATCTCTTCCTCTTGAATAAATTATCCAGTTTATCTGAAATTTTTAATCATTTGTTTGTCTGTACATGTACATCACATCTATCGATTTTCGTCCCAATTGGATAATTCCTTCATGGTGCATCTTTTCTTTTTTCGTCTTAGAGTGTATTTAAATTATAACAACAGACCATGAAAGTTGTTCTTGAGATGACTAGATGCTACCAGTATCGTAATGTCCACTCTGTTGGTTATATTCTCTTGTTAAATGTTGCGTATTTTGAACATATGAAGATATTAGCTGCAGATTTTTTTTCTTTGCTTCCCTTAGAGAGCATGGGGGAAATGAAGAGAGGGCTACTAAATCCCACACTGTGTCGTTGAGACCTGCATGGAATAGAGGCTGATTGCTTTGAGCAATAGAGATAGACAGGTCCTGAATTCTATGCTTCACACTTAAGTTTTTCATGTAGTCTGAGTTGAAATGGACATATAAATAATTTAACAGTTGTTGACAACTGAGTGTAATGCAGAAAAACTCGAAATCGACAGAAGGTTGCATATCATTTTCAACAGAGAGAGATCTTGGAACGTAAAAGTAACTTCAGGCTTATCCCGAGGGAGTGTTACAGGACGATTACTTTTCACAATATATAAAGGGTGATTCCAAAGTTACTGAGACACTTTATTGGTGTAATGTATGCATCGAGATAAGAGTAAAACGTTAAATAAATTTTGCCAGAAATTGATTTATGTCTGAGTTACGATGTATAATGTCTTTTGTGTTGGGGTTACATCACGGGCCGGTACAGGCTTTTGGCGTGACGTGTTGGCCTGTATATTGACTAATGTTGCTTGGCACACACTTCAACATTGCTCAGTTGATTCTGGCATGAAATGCCTAGTTTACTGGACTTCGCTGTGGTTCATTGCACTGTATGGCACTGTTGTAAGTGTAGCGGCACAAGCAGTACTATGTGCATTCATCCTGTAGGTAGTTCATAGACTGCAGTCGTTGTGTACGGTACGATGGCGTACTCAAAAGGTGAATATGCGGATATGCACCTCTGTTACGGCGTAGCAAAAGGCAATGCAGAAACAGCAAGATGACAATATATGGAAATGTTTCCAAACAATCAGACTTTCACAGCTGTGGACAAGCTTTTAAGGGAATATGTCATTCGTGGAGTTCCACGGTTAGATCAGCCTCGGCTGGATGGAGTGGGTGTTGAGAATATCCTGGAAATGGTCAAGTAAGATTCAATGATACGTTACTGACACATAAGTGACACTGAAAGGGTTCCTCAGTCAACTATATGGCGCCTGGTTTGGAGACAGCAATTCCACGCATTCTCATTTCATGTGCAGGAAGTACAGGAGATGACATCTGTGGACTACGCTGGACGCCAGAATGTCTGTCAGAGTTTAGTCGAGCGCAATGCTGTTGATCCACTGTTCTGTCGTTGGGTACTGTTTATGGATGAGAGCCTCTTTACCCATGCAGGTACTGGGAACACTCATACGAGAATCCTTGTTTAACTACAGTAAGAGAATATCAACATCGTTTTGCAGTGAACATTTGGTGTGATATGGTGGACAACCAGTTACTCGAGCCACATAGTAACACGGAGAATCTTTTTGGTTTCGATGCCTTTCGCGTTTTTGGGTTCTCCATAGATGACTCTGTCAATATCGTCTCTGATGCTATTCCTTATGCTCAATTGGATTCCTTGTCGACGACATTTTCGTGGCAGAGAGTATAGACAGTTATTGGAATATAAACAAGGTGACCTTGTTCATGATGTCCCACTTGCTACACGAAACAATTTATGGTTTATGCATGATGGTACCCGTGCACATTCCAGTCAGGAGGCAAGAGAGTATTTCAGTGTTGATTACCCTGATGAGCGGATAGATCGTGCAGGACTAGATGCTTGGAGTTCTAGCCTTGGGGCCATCTCAAGGAGCTCATGTATAGTGTTGCAACTGACAATGTAGGACAACTACAGCAGCGAACTGAAAATAGGTGCACAACTATGCATATTCAAATGAACATAGTCTGCAACTTTCTGAGAGCGGAAATACGTCGAGCACGTCACTATCTTCGTCTACATGGACATCATTTTGAACATGTCCTTGGGTATTAGTTGTATAAATGACATAGAGGATACCGTCTGAAGCTCCGTGAGGCTTTTCGTGGATGATGATGCACACAGAGATGCCGCAATGCTAGAAAATTGTAGCGAAATGCAGGAAGACTTGCAAAGGATCGACAGTTGATGCAGGCATCGATAGTTGACACTTAACATCAACAAACGTGAAGTATTGAGCATAAGTAGGCAGAACGACCCGCTATAGTGTGGATCATTACAAGGAGTCACACGCCTTAAATATCAAGAAGTATGCGTTCGGAACGATTTAAAGTTGACCAGCCATGTGAAACTAATAACACGTAAGGCAGGTGCCGGACTAAGATTTACTGGAAAATCCTCAGGAAGTGTACGAGGGGGGACCCACAAGAAACCGGATTGTTGTCATAAAAAATTTATTGATGAACGTTTTTACAAAATTACTTCCGTCACCTTCAAAATACTCTCCATTACATGCGATGCACTTGTCAAGTTTCTTTTCCCACTGTTGGTAGCACGTTTGGAACTCTTCAAGTTTGATATTGTCCAACGCCCTTTGCGAAGCTGTTTTTACCGCCTCTACATTGTCATAACGCTCCCCTTCTAGCGTTTTTTTCATTCGTGGAAATAGGAAAAAGTCACACGGCGAATACGGAGCGTGGGGAACGACAGACCACCTCTGCGATTCCAAATAGTGGGTCACTCGTAAGGCTGTGTGTGCTGGAGCGTTGTTGTGATGCAGAAACCAGTCACCTGATCGCCAAAGCTACGGGCGTTTCCTCCTCACGTCCTCTAGCAGACGCCTTAAAACATCCAAGTAAAAGTGCTGGTTACCAGTCTGGCCAGGGGGTACGAATTCCCGATGCGCAATTCCACGAACATCAAAAATGACAATGATCATCGTCTTCACATTTGGCCTCACTTGCCTTGCTTTTTTTGGTCTGGGAGAGTTGGGAGTCCTCCACCGGCTTGACGCTTACTTGGTTTCTGGGTCATACCTGTAAAACCAACTTTCATCCCCCGTAAGTTTGGATCACCTGCAATCTCTGTTTTCAAGTCCTGACACACATTCATGCGGATGGTTTTTTGCTCCTGTGTGAGAAGGTGCGGAACAAATTTAGCAGCAACACGTCTCATGTGCAAATCCTCACTCAAAATCCGCTGGCACGAGCTCCAACTGATTCCTGTCTCTGCTGAAATTTGGTCAATCGTTTGGCGACGATCCTCGTTGATCTTTTGGCGGACATTTTCAATGTTCTCCTCATTTCGCGATGTTGAAGGGCGTCCAGAACGAGCTTGGTCTTCAACACACATCTCACCACGTTTAAAGCTCCCAAACCACTCGAAAACCTGTGTGCAGCTAATAGCGTCCTCCTCGAAAGCTTCCTGAAGCATTTGATGTGTCTCCGTTGCAGTTTTTTTTAAGCAGGAAACAAAATTTCACACGCACTCTTTGTTCTTTTAAAGTTGCCATAACGACTTCGCAGAGGTAACCCGCCGACAGTCAGAGAAACAAAATACCACACTTGCACGTTCAGCTCTACACTGACGCCGTCTGCAGAGCTGTTTCATGAAGGTCTGTAACACCATCTAGCGTGAGAACCCTGCACTACGTCTACGAGTGGCAGCGCCCTCGGCGTCCGGTTTCTTTTGGGTCCCCCCTCGTACTCTACCCATAAAGAACATAGCTTACAAAATCCTCGTTCTACCAATATTTTAATATTACTCATCAAGCTGGAGTGTGTACCAGATAGGATTGACAAAGGAAATAGAGAAGATCTAAAGTAGAGCAGCTCGTTTCGTTACAAATTAATTCAGCAAGTGCTTAAATGTCATGGAGATGATCAAGCATCTCCAGCGGCAAACACTGCAAGAAAGGTGTTCTGCACCATGGTGTGGTTTACTGTTAAAATTCCGAGAGAGCACATTTCTAGAACTACTCAATATATAGCTTTCTCCTACCTATATCTTGCGGAAACACCATTAAGGTAAAAATGAGAGATTCGAGCTCAAATAGAGGCTCACCAAGAATCGTTCTTACTACGAACCGTTAAGGACTGGAACAGAAAAGGGGGCGAACTGACACTTACTCTTCACCACACAGTATGAAGCGACTTCTGCAATGTAGATGTAGAAATTAAAGAATGAATACTTTCAGCAACTATAATGTGGCTCTTACTATATGGAACTATTGTTCAGCTGTGCATGTTAGCTGTTGCTGATACAAATGGTGTGTGTGCCTGAAGTGTCCTTTTTTCAGGTGGCTGAAGACTTGAGGTCCCGAAGGCAGAAAAAGTGTGTGGGTATAGGTCGTGTAGCGCACGGTGACCGATGCGTAGAGGCAGTTATCGTCCAAAGAGCTGGACGAATTCATTGTTTAGAAGGGGAGGCCGACAAGGGTTTGCCACCTTTCGGCCGGTCGGCGATAACAGAATCGACGCGCACCTCCTCCGATCTTTCTCAAACGGGGTTACAGAAACTAGTCGGTAAAAAGACTTGCTTTTGCTTTACTTGTAGCTTTATATGCCAAGTTCATTAAGATGTGCCCATCATTTCGTTAATGGCCATAGTTTCTGTGATATTTATGTGGAACTAAGACATTGGACGAAATTCGAAAAAGTTTGCAATGAAAAATAGGGGTCGCTATGATTTTGCACCAGGCACATATTACTTTATATGTTTGCTTTGTATCAAATTTAGCTAACATATTGAATTTTTCTTTAGACTTGGATGAAGGTCTCTATATGCCACCAACCATGATAAAATTGATCTGATGTAGTGCACTCATTTGCGATCGCACCGCGCCAGCTGAAAGCTAGACTGAAATATCCACAACATTCCCCATATTTCATAAATGGTTTGAGATTGTTGTGTTGTTGTTGTGGTCTTCAGTCCTGAGACTGGTTTGATGCAGCTCTCCATGCTACTCTATCCTGTGCAAGCTTTTTCATCTCCCAATACCTACTGCAACCTACATCCTTCTGAATCTGCTTAGTGTATTCATCTCTTGGTCTCCCTCTACGATTTTTACCCTCCACGCAGCCCTCCAATACTAAATTGGTGATCCCTTGATGCCTCAGAACATGTCCTATCAACCGATCCCTTCTTCTGGTCAAGTTGTGCCACAAACTTCTCTTCTCCCCAATCCTATTCAATACTTCCTCATTAGTTATGTGATCTACCCATCTAATCTTCAGCATTCTTCTGTAGCACCACATTTCGAAAGCTTCTATTCTCTTCTTGTCCAAACTATTTATCGTCCATGTTTCACTTCCATGCATGGCTACACTCCATACAAATACTTTCAGAAATGACTTCCTGACACTTAAATCTATACTCGATGTTAACAAATTTCTCTTCTTCAGAAACGCTTTCCTTCCCATTGCCAGTCTACATTTTATATCCTCTCTACTTCGACCATCATCAGTTATTTTGCTTCCCAAATAGCAAAACTCCTTTACTACTTTAAGTGTCTCATTTCCTAATCTAATTCCCTCAGTATCAACCGACTTAATTAGACTACATTCCATTATCCTTGTTTTGCTTTTGTTGATGTTCATCTTATATCCTCCTTTCAAGACACTGTCCATTCCATTCAACTACTCTTCCAAGTCCTTTGCTGTCTCTGACAGAATTACAATGTCATCGGCGAACCTCAAAGTTTTTATTTCTTCTCCATGAATTTTAATACCTACTCCGAATTTTTCTTTTGTTTCCTTTACTGCTTGCTCAATATACAGATTGAACAACATCGGGGAGAGGCTACAACCCTGTCTTACTCCCTTCCCAACCACTCCTTCCCTTTCATGTCCCTCGACTCTTATAACTGCCATCTGGTTTCTGTACAAATTGTAAATAGCCTTTCGCTCACTATATTTTACCCCTGCCACCTTTAGAATTTGAAAAAGAGTATTCCAATCAACATTGTCAAAAGCTTTCTCTAAGTCTACAAATGCTAGAAACGTAGGTTTGCCTTTCCTTCATCTTTCTTCTAAGATAAGTCGTAAGGTCAGTATTGCCTCACGTGTTCCAGTGTTTCTACGGAATCCAAACTGATCTTCCCCGAGGTTGGCTTCTACTAGTTTTTCCATTCGTCTGTAAAGAATTCGTGTTAGTATTTTGCAGCTGTGACTTATTAAACTGATGGTTCGGTAATTTTCACATCTGTCAACACCTGCTTTCTTTGGGATTGGAATTATTATATTCTTCTTGAAGTCTGAGGGTATTTTGCCTGTCTCATACATCTTGCTCACCAGATGGTAGAGTTTTGTCAGGACTGGCTCTCCCAAGGCCGTCAGTAGTTCCAATGGAATGTTGTCTACTCCGGGGGCCTTGTTTCGACTCAGGTCTTTCAGTGCTCTGTCAAACTCTTCACGTAGTATCATATCTCCCATTTCATCTTCATCTACATCCTCTTCCATTTCCATAATATTGTCCTCAAGTACATCGCCCTCGTATAGACCCTCTATATACTCCTTCCACCTTTCTGCTTTCCCTTCTTTGCTTAGAACTGGGTTTCCATCTGAGCTCTTGATATTCATACAAGTGGCTCTCTTTTCTCCAAAGGTCTCTTTAATCTTCCTGTAGGCAGTATCTATCTTACCCCTAGTGAGATAGGCCTCTACATCCTTACATTTGTCCTCTATCCATCCCTGCTTAGCCATTTTGCACTTCCTGGCGATCTCATTTTTGAGATGTTTGTATTGCTTTTTGCCTGCTTCATTTACTGCATTTTTATATTTTCTCCTTTCATCAATTACATTCAATATTTCTTGTGTTACCCAAGGATTTCTACTAGCCCTCGTCTTTTTACCTACTTGATCCTCTGCTGCCTTCGCTACTTCATCCCTCAAAGCTACCCATTCTTCTTCTACTGTATTTCTTTCCCCCATTCCTGTCAATTGTTCCCTTATGCTCCCCCTGAAACTCTGTACAACCTCTGGTTCTTTCAGTTTATCCAGGTCCCATCTCCTTAAATTCCCACCTTTTTGCAGTTTCTTCAGTTTTAATCTACAGGTCATAACCAATAGATTGTGGTCAGAGTCCACATCTGCCCATAGATATGTCTTACAATTTAAAACCTGGTTCCTAAATCTCTGTCTTACCCTTGTATAATCTATCTGATACCTTTTAGTATCTCCAGGGTTCTTCCATGTATACAACCTTCTTTCATGATTCTTAAACCAAGTGTTAGCTATGATTATGTTGTGCTCTGTGCAAAATTCTACCAGGCGGCTTCCTCTTTCATTTCTTAGCTCCAATCCATATTCACCTACTATGTTTCCTTCTCTCCCTTTTCCTACACTCGAATTCCAGTCATCCATGACTATTAAATTTTCGTCTCCCTTCACAATCCGAATAATTTCTTTTATTTCATCATACATTTCTTCAATTTCTTCGTCATCTGCTCAGCTAGTTGGCATATAAACTTGTACTACTGTAGTAGGTGTGGGCTTCGTATCTATCTTGGCCACAATAATGCGTTCACTATGCTGTTTGTAGTAGCTTACCCGCATTCCTATTTTCCTATTCATTATTAAACCTACTCCTGCATTACCCCTATTTGATTTTGTGTTTATAACCCTGTAGTCACCTGACCAGAAGTCTTGTTCCTCCTGTCACCGAACTTCACTAAGTCCCACTATATCTAACTTCAACCTATCCATTTCCCTTTTTAAATTTTCTAACCTACCTGCCCGATTAAGGGATCTGACATTCCACGCTCCGTTCCGTAGAACGCCAGTTTTCTTTCTCCTCATAACGACATCCTCTTGAGTAGTCCCCGCCCGGAGATCCGAATGGGGGACTATTTTACCTCCAGAATATTTTACCCAAGAGGACGCCATCATCATTTAATCATACAGTAAAGCTGCATGCTCTCGGGAAAAATTACGGCTGTAGTTTCCCCTTGCTTTCAGCCGTTCGCAGTACCAGCGCAGCAAGGCCGTTTTGGTTATTGTTACAAGGCCAGATCAGTCAATCATCCAGACTGTTGCCCTTGCAACTACTGAAAAGGCTCTGCCCCTCTTCAGGAACCACACGTTTGTCTGGCCTCTCAACAGATACCCCTCCGTTGTGTACGGTACGGCTATCTGTATCGCTGAGGCACGCAAGCCTCCCGACCAACGGCAAGGTCCATGGTTCATGGGTTTGAGATATGGAAATGGATTTTTGGCAAATGATAGCACACAAAGAGGAGAGTATTTTGCCATATGGTTATTATCAAAACTTCATTATCTACCGTGGAGCTACCGTGCTTGGGTAACTCAGATGGTAGAGCACTTGCCTGCGAAAGGCCAAGGTCCCGAGTTCGAGTCTCGGTCCTGCACACAGTTTGAATCTGCCAAGAAGTTTCATGTAAGCGCACACTCCGCTGCAGAGTAAAAGTCTCATTCTGGAAATGACCCCAGGCTGTGGCTAAGCCATGTCTCCGCTATATCCTTTCTGTGAGGAGTGCTAGTTCTGCAAGGTTCACAGGAGAACTTCTGTAAAGTGTGGAAGGTAGGAGGCGAGAGACTGGCAGAAGTAAAACTGTGAGGACCGGGCGCGAGTCGTGCTTGGGTAGCTCAGATGGTAGAGCACGTGCCCGTGAAAGGCAAAGGTCCCGAGATCGAGTCTCGGTCCGGCACACAGTTTTAATCTGCCAGGAAGTTTCGTTACGCCTACAGTGATTTTGGTGGACAAACAAAGATTTCAGTCCAGATAAATCTACTCATCTTCCACTAAGTTGTCTCCCCGCTCACTTCTTCTATCGTTGATCCAATATATGACTTCCTCCGTGCATCTGCAGTCAAGTTCCCTGACCGCATCTTCTGCCGTTACATTTTACCCTCTGGTCTGTTCCCTGATCCAGATAATGATGTCCAACATGCATCCTTCTATGACTGCCAAACATCTCTCAGTCGTTGAAAGTTTTCACACTGAAAATCTTTAAAACTGGTATCATAGGCTCATTTCAAACTTCTTAGTTTTGTAACCTGTTGAGTTTACAAAAACAATGCAACTGATTTTAACTCCTATGTTGTTTTCTTTTTCTGTCCATCCAGTCGTCGTCTTCAGTTATAGCAATAATTTAAAAAAATATATTATGTAGTTATATTATTCGTCTGACATATCTTCTTTTGATGCGTTGATTGGACATTAATTTAGTGGCATTGTAGTTTATTTTCAGGCCTACTTTGAAATTTGTACCATTTATTTTTATTGATGAAATGTATCTTCACTGTCCGCCTGCTTAGCTGGGTGGTGAAGTGCTTGCCTTCCATGCTGCGCGCCCGGGTTCGATTTCCGGCCGGGTTGGGGATTTTCTCCACTCGGGGACTGGATGTTGTGCTGTCCTTATCATCATTTCCTTCTCATTACCGGCGCCCAAGTCGCCCAATGGGGCGTTGACTGAAATAAGACTTGCACTTGGGGGCCACACTTCCCCGGATGGTGCCTGCCGGCCATCGATGCCGTAGGTTCATTTTCATTTTTTTACCTGCACTAAACACAAATAGTACACTGTCACCAGCAAAGCCGGCCGGGCAGGCCTGAGTGGCCGAGCGGTTCTAGGCGCTACAGTCTGGAACCGCGCGACCGCTACGGTCGCAGGTTCGAATCCTGCATCGGGCATGGGTGTGTGTGGTGTCCTTAGGTTAGTTAGGTTTAAGTAGTTCTAAGTTCTAGGGGACTGATGACCTCAGAAGTTAAGTCCCATAGTGCTCAGAGCCATCACCAGCAAAACGAAGGGCGTTTATGTGTTTTCCACTAACACGAATTCGTTTTCCGTTCTTTCCATTTTAGTGATCTAAAAACTTGGTGTAGGAGTGTTGAGATTAGTTTTGGCGGTTCGGAGTCGCCTTGCGTGGTCCGTCTCTCAATTCCAAATTGCTAGCCTCATAAAATCTAATGGAAGTTGCAGCATTGAGAAATGTATCCAAAAACGATTCAGTACCTCGTCCCTTAAAAGCTGTTAATACATATTTTTTTGAAACGGACTCAAAAACTTTCTGAAAACTATGAATTCCTAACAAAGTGGCAATTGATATTCACTGTTCCGTTATTTAATTCCGCACATGAACTGAAAATGGTCCATTGGAATCCATCGACTTCTAAAGCCAGTTTGTCTCTTTGCCTGATTAAACATTAAGTTTTATTAATGGGCTCGCCCAAGGTAGCGCCCTGCCCTCCCCACACCCCCTCTCCTACTCATCCCATACACAAATGACCAGATTACACGACCTACTTCCTGTACGCCGACGATCTCTTTATTGCAGATCAAGGAAAGATTTTTGAGGAGATGGAACAAATACTGAACCGCGCTTCAAGCACCAAGTCCGAATACTACAGAAAAAAATTACCTTAAACGGAGTCCCTCAAAGACAGAAGTCAGCGCCTTCCATTTTCGCCCAAGATAAGCAAATTGAAAGGTGAATGTAGCCCCGAAAGGCGTCACCCTGGAACACACAGATAAACCTACATACTTGGGTGTCGTCCTGGGCCAGTCATTGACGTGGAAATATCACTGCGAGCAGATTCGTGATAAATTCGGCCCTAGAAATAACATACTGAGAAAATTAATTAATGGAAAATGAGGCGCTCGGCCAAAGATGCTGACAACGACAGCTCAGGCGGACACGGTCCTTCTACACGCAGAATTGCCTGCCCTGTGTGGTCCAGATCTGTAAATGCCAAAATGGTCAACTTGAGCTGAAATCAAACATTACGGCTAACAAGCGGTTGCATGAAACCCATGCCGCTCGCTAAACTACTGCATACAAAGCGACTGTGTTTACGGACATACACTCTCGAAGAGCCAGTCTCCAACACACTATGTACCTGTTATTAATGCCACTCCTCATTTGGCGTTTCCTGTGTATCTTCAAGACTTAAACGTCGCAAGATATTATTGAACAAAGAACTTACCGAAACTCTAAATGACTACCCTCCACCACTCGAGATGCCCAGCGACGAGAATCTGAGATGGAAGATGTGGAGGAGCCTGAAACGCATCAGAATGAGCGCAGCACAAGTAGAGGCAAAGCTGAGCAAGGGGAGCCTTACTGACGAGTATGACTACGGAACACGACGATACGAAACATCTTCTCAGCTGTAGTAGGAGGGAAGCAAAGAACCACTGGACGTAGCCCTATTTTGCGGTGAATAATTTTGATCTCCGGACACGGAAAAGTAAAGTACACTACTGGCCATTAAAATTGCTGCACCAAGAAGAAATATAGATGATAAACGGGTATTCATTGGACAAATATTTTATACTAGAACTGACATGTGATTACATTTTCACGCAATTTGAGTGCATAGATCCCGAGAAATCAGTACCCAGAGCAACCACCTCTGGCCGTAATAACGGCCTTGATACGCCTGGGCATTGAGTCAAACAGAGCTTGGATGAAGTGTACAGGTACAGCTGCCCATGCAGCTTCAACACGATACCACAGTTCATTAAGAGCAGTAACTGGCGTATTGTGACGAGCCAGTTGCTCGGCCACCATTGACCAGACGTTGTCAATTGGTGAGAGATCTGGAGAATGTGCTGTCCAGGGCAGCAATCGAACATTTTCTGTATCCAGAAAGGCCAGTACAGGATCTGCAATATGGGGTCGTGCATTATCCTGCTGAAATGTAGGGTTTCGCAGGGATCCAATGAAGGGTAGAGCCACGGGTCGTAACACATCTGAGATGTAACGTCCACTGTTCAAAGTGCCGTCAATGAGAACAAGAAGTGACCGAGACGTGTAACCAATGACACCCCATACCATCACGCCGCGCCGGGTGATACGCCAGTATGGCATGGCGAATACACGCCTCCAATGTGCGTTCACCGCGATGTCGCCAAACGCGGATGCGACCATCATGATGCTGTAAACAGAACCTGCATTCGTCCGAAAAAAATGACATTTTGCCATTCGTGTACCCAGGTTCGTCGTTGAGTACACCATCGCAGGCGCTCCTGTCTGTGATGCAGCGTCAAGGGTAACCGCAGCCATGGTCTCCGAGCTGATAGTCCATGCTGCTGCAAACGTCGTCGAACTGTTCGTGCAGATGGTTGTTGTCTTGCAAACGTCTCTATCTGTTGACTCAGGGATCGAGACGTGGCTGCGCGATCCGTTACAACTATGCGGATAAGATGCCTGTCATCTCGACTGCTAGTGATACGAGGCCGTTGGAATCCAGCACGGCTTTCTGTATTACCCTCCTGAACCCACCGATTCCATATTCTGCTAACAGTCATTGGATCTCAACCAACGCGAGCAGCAATGTCGCGATATGATAAACTGCGATCGCGATAGGCTACAATCCGATGGTACGCGTTTCTCCTCCTTACACGAGGCATCACAACACCGTTTCACCAGGCAACGCCGGCCAACTGCTGTTGGTGTATGAGAAATCGGCTGGAAACTTTCCTCATGTCAGCACATTGTAGGTGTCGCCACCGGCGACAACATTGTGCGAATGCTCTGAAAAGCTAATAATTTGAATATCACAGCATCTTCTTCCTGTCGGTTAAATTTCGCGTCTGTAGCACGTCATTTTCGAGGTGTAGCAATTTTAATGGCCAGTAGTGTAAATGAAAGTGAAATTTTTTATATGGGGCAGGTGTTGGATTTAGTTAATGTTTTGTACAGTACATAGGTGAGAATGATAGCTCTATGGCTTTTATGTGCGTTAGAACAATTGACAGCATTCTTCCAGTTTTGGGGAGTATTAGTGATAAAAATTCTTCTATCTTCAGACTTCGGACCACCCGCCTCCCCGTTGAGAGTCAGCCCAGAAGAAGTTTGTGTGAAGGTTTCCTTCTTCCACTACTTCTCTCATAAAGGACTACGTTTTCCTTCAGCAACTATAGCGTGACAAGGAAACACATTCTTGTTAAACAACGTTTCCTGAACGTTTGAGTTAGTTCCGCTAAACCTTCTTGCAGCCGACGAACTTCAAGACAACGTTACTTGTTCCGAGCAAATGCAAATGACATTCCTTTATTCTCATGCGTACTACGGCACATTGTCTTCTGAATTATCGTTATTCAAGTGGGCTCTGACATACCTATTAAAGATTATAAACTCGTAGGTCATCGAAAACGAATTTATGTTAGTGTGACGTTTTTCGCTAAAAATTAAAAACAGCTGTTGCCTAAGTGACTTAAAATGAATTACGCAACGTCTATTATATTCTCCGTAATGAAACGTCAATATTTTAGTAAATATGCATCAATTTTGTCAGCCTCATAGGTTGTAGAGAGGAATTTGTTAGTGCATACGAACACTATGAGGCAAAACCTTTCGTTCTCCAAGAGCGTTTCTTCCAGTCATAGCTCGCTGGAAGACAGAAATTTAAGACTAGCACTAAAACGTTATCTCTGCCGTTAGAGAGACATCTAGGAACCTGCAAGGTATTACAGTCCATAGCCCTTGCTCTTTCTTAAATTTTACTTTACCCGAAGCCGCAAACGAAGTATTAAGCAACAATTTCCTCTTCAAAACGTTTCTAGGACGTTTTTTTTAAACTAGGAATAGACATCCTTTTAATGACGCACAGCTTTTGATTCATGTGTGCAGAATATTTAAAGATGGAAATATTCGGACTTGGTGCTTGGAGCGCGTTTCAGTATTTGTTCTACCTCTTTCAAAAGCTTTGCCGCGCGGGGTAGCCGCGCGGTCTTGGGCGTCTTGTCAGGTCCGCGCGGCTCCCCACCCGTCGGAAGTTCGAGTCCTCCCTCGGGGATGGGTGTGTGTGTTGTCCATAGCGTAAGTTAGTTTAAGTTATATTAAATAGTATGTAAGCTTAGGGACCGATGACCTAAGCAGTTGGTCCCATAAGATTTTACCACAAACCACCAATAATCTTTCTTTGGAAATACTGGGACTTTGTGCTTGGAGCGCGTTTCATTGTCTGTTCTACCTCCTCAGAAACAAGAGACTGTTACAAATCAAATTAACATTTATGTAAAGCCTTACTAGAAGCATTTTTAATGCTTCTGCTAGTAATCTTAATCTAGGTTTACAGTATTTGACATGCTGCTTTTTCTTTATGTATATCTATTCATACTACGATTACTCCAATACTTTTACGGCTGCCTACGCGGTACTTTACGTGCAGTTTTCCAAAGGCATCTTTCTTCCATTTTCAAATGGCTGACCCTTTTCTGTCACAGAAAAATACCACAAACTTACGTTACGTTTAATTTTAAGTGATTTTTGGTCAAATGTTTGAGCTTAACGAAAACAAGACTTCCTATAAATTACGCAACGGATTTTTGTCTGAATTTTCATAGCGGTTTAATTGCTTGGCAGTAATCAGGTTAATAAAAAAAAAATTAGTGTTTGGAGTTGACATTTTTGTTCGGATTTTCATAGGCAAACGAAGAATGGGAAATGGATAAATGGGATATCAAACTAACCAGCGCGAGGCCTAGTTTTCAAACACCTTTGTCTTTCACGGGCAAGTGATCTACCGACTGAGCTATCAAGTACAACTCACGATTCGCTCCCATCCCCCACCCTCACACTTCTACTTTCGTCAGTACCTCATCTCCTACCTTCCAAACTTTACAGAAATTCTCCTGCATACATTGTGAGATTAGCACTTCCGGAACAAAAAATATAAGCTTGGACTGTAGGAAATGATCAACTGGCGGAAGGAAGTAAATCTATGAGTCGTGCCTTGATAGACTAGTTGGTATAGCAGTTGCCCGCGGAAGGCAAAGGTCCCAGGTTCGTGTCTCGGTCCGGCACACAGTTTAATCTTCCAGGAAGCTTCGAAACCGCGCACATCTGCTGCAGAGTGAAAATTCATCCTGAAAAAAATTTAATTGCTTGAAAATAATCAGGGTAATTACGACAAATTCACCAGACTAATATCCTTTAGTAAACTTTAAAATTCTAAGTTAAACAGTGATTCTCAGGATACTTCAATAGAGGATCCTTCAAATACGGGAAAGAGAATGCGTGTGGTGCAAGAAGTAATGTCTCCCTTACTAGATCTGTCAACAATATTGTTCTTGCTCACTCAGTTTTCCCCATGAAAAAAATCAATGTAAAAAAGAGATTAAATTGGAACCGTAAATCAGGGGGCAGTTCCAATCGAACTGCAGAGTTACTTAATGCTTCTTCTAGGTAACCAATGTGCGAGAGTCCAGCTGCTACGGTTCTTTCTTTATGGTTTTAAATATTTAAATACTTGGTTTCGCAAAACAGTGTCAAGCACATTTTTGCATCAATGTTCGAACTACTGTACATGATTTCGAGCAACTCCCAAAGGCGCGTCAAATGCTTTTCCCACGTATTCTATTTCTTACTTATGGACCAATCATTTCACAAAAAATTTGATCGTTTTTTCTAAATTTTTATATTTTAATGTTTTGTACAGAGAGCATGAAATTGATATATGTAAATATCGATTGGTATTCTATTATTTACTATTTACTTTGGTGTTTGACAATGATGTAATTGCTTCAGTTACAACAACTATAACTACCGCTACATAAACAGGATGGTCAGAAACAGTCTGAAAATCTTGTAAGGGTGTTGTTGGGTACATTGTGCTGAAAAATAGCTCTCGATCAGGTGTAGTTGTCTCAGGAAGGATGGGAATCGCTGTCTTGTGGCGACAGGCGAGCTCTGTCTCCAACGAATAATTCACGAGTGTGCGTTACAGCACAGATAGACAGGTGTGACGCCATTCCGCTGACTGAAGATGCATCGATGTCTGCATTTCATATTCAAGCAGACTGTCTTGCTTATGTATTCAATTTGAACTGTCTTTCAATTGAATCACATGAACATTTGTGTCAGTGGCGACATCCATCTTCTCATCGTCATGTCATGAATAATTATAGAAAATTTCATCAGTGTATATCGCCGCCGCGAAAGTATGTATTCATATATTACAGAGAACTGTCATCAACAGATTTTTCTCTGTAGAACCAATGACATGACTTCGAATAACACAGAATTACGTAAATCACGTGATGTCCTTGCTTCTACTCCATAAATTACACACAAGGGCTAGAGAAAAAAAGTATAATCATTAATAATTTTTTTTATTTATCTTATATTTTAAATTTTAACCAAATGTTTCTTCTTCGTGCTGCGTTGTATTCTTGAGCGATATTATTTGACATACATTACATGATCAGTAGTGTCAAAACCCTCATAATTGTTCGTTTCAACTAATTTTAATAAGAAATGGTTTTGTTACAAGGAAAGTGGTTAATCTTTGATATAATCTTCCTACTAAGTTCTGATGCAGCGAAATCACAAATCGTTCCTTTTCTTCTTGAAGCGTGGTAAGTGATCGTTGCTGTAGTTTTGAATGAACTGCTCTGCTACACAGACACTGTTCTTCATCCTAAAGATGCCAGATGCAGGTCAGATTGAGACTTTCAACAGGGCACGCCAACAAATTCATTTGAATTTCCTAGAGCCAGAGTTTCTTCTTGCTTAATGGATAGGGGGCATCACAGCTCTGACAGATGCATGTTTGATTCTAAAATGTCAGCACAGGGAGGTAACAGTTTCGTTATTTAGACTGTCTTCGGAAACATCCAATTTCATTGAACCATCAACCTAAATTAATCGTACGAATTGAAACCAGCTCCTTGCCATCACGTGGCCTCTGTCGAATTTCAGTGTCACCACTACACACCCAAGGAAATACTGCTCACCATCATGAACTGTGACCCGCCTCTTCGAAAAACATACGTTCACTACTGTCAGTCCAACTAGAGCGCTTGTATTAAATAATCTCGATGCTCAAGCTGCGTCATGGGGTTTGAACTCGTCAGGAGCACACTCACTGCCAGCATTGATGTGTGTCTTTTTTTGTAGAAGTGATCTGGCTTTGTTGGGAAGACGTCAGCTTGGGGCAGGATTTGCAAGCGTAAATATGGAATATGTGCAGTGAAGATGAAAGTAACATTTACACTCGTGTTTATTAGTTGTCCAGCTGGTATCAGAGAAATCTGTAAAACTTATTTTGATATCGGAATATGTAAATCTCAGTGCAGGGCAACAGAAAACCCGCCAGGTTAGCCAAGAGCGCTAATGCGCTGCATCCTGGATTCGGGTAGGCGCGTCGGCCCCGGATCGAATCCGCCCGGCGGCTTAACGACGGAGGCCGGTGTGCTGGCGAGCCTGGATGTAGTTTTTAGGCGGTTTTCCACATCCCACTAGGTGAATACCAGGCTGGGTCCACATCCTACCTCAGTTACATGGCTCGCAGACATGTGAACACATTCGCACTATTTCATGGATCACACTAGACACAGACAGTTGGGGTACACTAATTCCGTCCCGGGTGGTATGGGGTGACGGCAGGAAGGGCATCCGGCCACCCCTTAAATTAACCTTGCCAAATCCAGTTAACCATGCCGACCCTGCATCATTGTGGGAAAAAGGCGCAAGCAAAAGAAGAAGAAAGAAGAAAGTCGACGGAAACGGAACTATGTGAAAATTTAATTTAGAACGGAAATATGTGTAGCTCACGCTACACGATGCGAAATCCAGACTAGCCGGTACAGCGAACAGTTCATCTGCAAGATAGCACTCTGTTTTCAAGAAATTTTCATATGCTATCTGACTGCAGAACAAAATGACTCATATTAAAATGTTGGCCCTGAATATTGCTAATCTTTATGTATAGCCTTGCAAACAATCACTGTACCAGAACTGTTATTGTAATTACACAGCAAATGACATAAACATTAACGCATCTGACTTTCTGATAACACTACTCGAAAATTCACAAGAAAGCACTTTGCTGAAATTTTCTGCGCGTATTAAGCCTCTGAACTGACATGATACTATTTTTAGAAGAACACTCTGACAATCACTGTATCTTGCAGTGGACCTGGACTTTGATGGTAAATTAAATTTGTTGGCCTACCTGTGCGCACGGAACGCTCGTCTGCCCTGCAACTTGTCACTATTAGGAATAATGATGTGACTTAAAATTCAAATTTCATTTGCTGTAGTTGCAATGTGCAACGCAAGACGGTATCTTAGCAGATTTAATAAAATGCTTATCAGTACACAACTCGCGATGTGCAATGCGAGTGGCAGACAGAGTCATGAAAGTTAATATGAAAATGGGGAACTAATCTTAACGACTGATCAGTAAGGACAAAGACTCCAATTAACTATGCTTCATTAAGCCGTGACAACAATACACGTTTTCGAAATGTTCTCACACCTAGACAAGTTAGCAAATCTATTTCTTAATAACTCTCCCGTGTACAATTGTTCTTGAAACTTGTTTCAACTATAAACAAGGCCAAGGGCTTAACTATAAAATTTCTTCAGCAAAGTATTAATCATACACAATGTTCTAACAATAAGAAACTAAACAGCTACAAATATAAAAAAAAACATTGGATTACCTTAAAAGTTGGCTTTTGTTATTCTTACATTAATATAATCTCATTTGCACAGTATCTTTCCTCAAAACAAATTATTGCAAAACCCTTTTCAAATAGTACTGCTTCCACTAAACGGCAGGCCAGATTTCATCGTTTTTAAAGCAAGTACATTGCCAGACCCTCCAGCACACACTGCCTATGCTACTTCCTGATTTACTCTGATCAACATCTCTGGTCTCAAGCATAGTCTTACAAGGCATATACTCACATCAAAAAAAGTTTTGCACCACCCCGGTTCCCAGAACTCCTGAAGATAGACGTTGACTATGGATATTGTATCGCAGACACAGTCCCTTTTGCCTGTTCGGAGATATCACTAAATCCGCCCAAAGATGTAAACAACCATGCATGAGCAGCGCCTATTATCAGCGCCTATTACCAGTTCCAGTCATTCCACCAGGAAGGACGTATACGGCTCATGTTGTCTGTTGTTCAACCATGCCTAGACGGTCAATACCGCGGTTCGATCGCGTCCGCATTGTTACTTTGTGCCAGGAAGGGCTCTCGACAAGGGAAGTGTCCAGGCGTCTCGGAGTGAACCAAAGTGACGTTGTTCGGACATTGAGGAGATACAGAGAAACAGGAACTGTCGATGACATGCCTCGCTCAGGCGCCCATGGGCTACTACAGCAGTGGGTGACCACAACCTACGGATTATGGCTCGGAGGAACCCTGACAGCATTGTCACCATGTTGAATAATGCTTTTTGTGCAGCCACAGGACGTCGTGTTACGACTCAAACTGTGCGTAATAGCCTGCGTGATGCGTAACTTCACTCCCGATGTCCATGGCAAGGTCCATCTTTGCAACCGCGACACCATGCAGCGTGGTACAGATGGGCCCAACAACATGCCGAATGGACCGCTCGGGATTGGCATCACGTTCTCTTCACCGATGAGTGTCGCATATGCCTTCAACCAAACAATCATCGGAGACGTGTTCGGAGGCAACCTGGTCAGGCTGAACGCCTTAGACACGCTGTCCAGCGAGTGCAGTAAGGTGGAGGCTCCCTGATGATTTGGGGTGGCATTCTGTGGGGCCGATGTACGCCGCTGGTGGTCATGGAAGGCACTGTAATGGCTGTACGGTACGTGAATGCCATCCTCCGGCCGATAGCGCAGCCTTATCGGCAGCATATTGGTGAGGAATTCGTCTTCATGGACGACAATTCGCGCCCCCATCGTGCACATCTTGTGAATGACTTCTTTCAGGATAACGACATCGCTCGACTAGAGTGGCCAGCATCTTCTCCAGACATGAAACCTATCGAACATGCCTGCGATAGATTGAAAAGGGCTGTTTATGGACGACGTGGTCCACCAACTACCCTGAGGGATCTACGCCGAATCGCCGTTGAGGAGTGGGACAATCTGGACTAACAGTGCCTTGATGAACTTGTGGTTAGTATGCCACGGCAAATAAAGGCATATGTCAATGCAAGAGGATGTGCTACTGGGTATTAGAGGTACCGGTGTGTACAGCAATCTGGACCACCACCTCTGAAGGTCTCGCTGTTTGGTGGTACAACATGCAATGTGTGGTTTTCATGAGCAATAAAAAGGGCGAAAATGATGTTTATGTTGATCTCTATTTCAATTTTCTGTACAGGTTCCGGAACTCTCGGAAGCGAGGTGAAGCAAAACTTTTTTTTGACGTGTGTAGTTGTATCGATATTACAGAGGGTGAGTACATTTGTTAAGTTCGCAACTTCATTCACATTTACGGCCAAAACTTCCTGAGAACCGCCATGACAGATACGACAGCCCCCTTTCAAAGAGAGTACAGCCAGCACTCTCTCTTATACAAGTAGCAAGTCCCACAGCGCGATGGTGACATCATTGTAATTAGGCCGCTACAATCGAGTGCTCACATAAGACAGCCGCACTTGCTTCACCCGTCGAACACTTACTAAAAATAACACTATGCAATTCCTCTCTGTCTGTAGCTTACGTGGCTATGGTGATTTATCGGGTGGAACCCTAGACTCGAAACTTGGAACTCCGAGGTTCAATCCCCGATAGGGAAGCGAAGTTATTCCTCGTTCCAGGCCTTCCAATACAGTCCATGTCCGGTCAGCCTGCTACAAATGAGTGTCGGGAATCTTTCCCGGGGGTTATCGGCGATGGGCCCGGTCACTGACTTGTGCCACAGACTTTACATTTACTGTACCGTTTTTATGTAGTTTGAAGTCATGTTTAGAAAACATTTTGTACTGTCCCTCCGTGCTATCCTGACACTGTGGCACATATTATTCACCAGATTTAAAAAAAAAAATGTTGGTATCTTAAAAGCCATGTAATGCTGACTGGTGTGGTTACCAGTACAATTTCGGTAGTTTAAGGGGGCAGAATCCTGAATATTTATCACACGAATTTACATGATTCCTGTAAAAAAAAAATCAGATTCTTATCATTATTTAACAACAAACATACGTGACGACGGTGAAAACAGTAGAAGAAATGCAAATCTTTGAGAACTTCTCATGACAAACTGTTTAGTGTATGAACCGTCTACTTCACAGTTGACAATTTTCTCTTCATTACACTTCTGCTTTTATGAATGTGATTGGTATTATTAATGCGACGAGCTTCTCAGAAGGGATTTTCTTACGTTTTAGACAACATGTACTCAAAATCCAAAAAAGGAATATATTTTCCTTAATTACTTCATTGTTAAAGCAAGTATTTCTCTCACGTAAACCGGTCTTAAAAGTCCATTTTCTATTCCTGACAATATCCCATCTAATACTAAAAATGCTTTGCAAGAGTCACACTTCATCTTCAGAGCTGGTCCAGCACAGTTCACTGAGAAATATGTGAAAATGGGCAATGATAATAACTATTTCACAGTAACTCCCAATTTATTCAAAATCTGTGGATACTTCATAGAAATTGTTAATTTGTACTGCCCGTGTAGGTAATATGCCCAAAACAGAAAAAGTCAATTTATTTTCAATGAAATGTGACATTGAAAATAAAAAGTCATATCGTGAATGCCGATTACAATCATCGTAAAAACTGCACGTTAAACTTAATTAAGCAAGACACATGTCTTTCGTAAACCATAAATTGAAACACATACGCATTGAGACAATATAATGGAATGACAAACACGCCAAGCTTACTTTTGAATATCGTGCAGTTTGAAAATTATTGGGCTCTATGGCACTTACATATTTTTTCGCGAATGCAAAATCTGCGATTCTTTGCTCATTGCCAAAGTTTCTCATTCAACGTTACACGAAACACTCGTGCACCGTCTCAGGTAAACTAAAATTTCACATTTATTCTGTTCTAACGTTAAAACGATGCTAATGACTCACAGAACTGACCTGGTAACCAAAATATTTAAACCAGTAACTTCCGTCAAAATAAACACTGTTTTACTCACTGCGTGCCAAGTGAAACACTGTAGCTCATAAGTTTCTAGTGTCAACTGTCTGTTGCTTATAGCTTCACATACATTAAACATAGCATATACTCCTCACAGGACTATTAAAAAAATGTTCAAATGTGTGTGAAATCTTATGGGACTTAACTGCTAAGGTTATCAGTCCCTAAGCTTACACACTACTCAAACTAAATTATTCTAAGGACAAACACACACACTCAAGCCCGAGGGAGGACTCGAACCTCCACAGGACTATTGTGGCTGATATAGGTTCCCCTAGTAAATACAGTTTTGACCATTTGCAGCACTCGCTGTCACAGAATTCAGTCAGCCTAATGGAAGCGAAGCCGCATTGCCTACTGAAATTTGTTGTGAGACTTGTAAACTGAGGTGACCAAAAGTCATGGGATAGCGATATGAACATATACAGACGACGATAATATCTCGTACACTGGATGTAAAAGGGCAGTGCATTGGCTGAGCTGTCATTTGTACTCAGGTGATACTCAGGTGATTCATGTGTAAAGGTTTCCGACGTGATTATGGCTATACGACGGGAATTAACAGACTTTGAAAGCTGAATGGTAGTTGGAGCTAGACGCGTGGGACATTCCATTTCGGAAATCGTTAGGGTTCGATATTCTAAATTCGTAATGTCAAGAGAACATCAAATTTCAGGCATTATCTCTTACAATGGACACCGCAAAGGCCGACAGCCTTCACCTAACAGCGTTTGCGTAGTTGTCAGTGCTAATAGACAAGCAACACTGCGAGAAACAACCCAGAAATCAATGAGGGACTTTCGAAGAACATATCCATTTGGACAGTGTGGCAAAATTTTGCGTTAATGGGTTATGGGAGGAGACGACCCACGCGAGACCTTTGCTAACAGCACGACAACATCTCTCTAGGTGGCGTTGACATCGCCCGCGGCGCCTCTCCTCGGCTCTTGACCATACTGGTTGGACACCACACGACTGGAAAACCGTGACCTTGTCAGATGAATCGCGATTTCATTTGGTAAGAGCTGACGGTAGGGTCCGAGTATCGAGCAGACCTCACGAATCCGTGGATCCGCGTTGTCAACAAGGCACTCTGCATGCTGGTGGTGGCTTCATGTTGGTGTGGACTCGGTTCACTGGCCCAACTGAACCGATCATCGACTGGTAATGGTCATATTTGGCTATTTGGAGACCATTTGCAACCATTCACGGATTTCATGTTCCCAAACAACGACGGAATTTTTATGGATGACAATGAGCGATGTTAACAGGCCACAACTGTTCGCGACTGATTTGAAGGACGTTCTATGCAATTCGAGCGAATGATTTGGCCACCTGTATCGCCCGACATGAATCCAGTCGAACATTTATGGGACACAGTCGAGCGGTCAGTTCGTGCTCAAATTCCTGCATCAGCAACACTTTCGCAATTATGGATGGCTATAGAGGCAGCGTGGCTCAGTATTTTTGCAGGGAACTCCCAACGACTTGTTGAGTGCATGCCATGTTGAGTTGCTGCGCTACGCCAGGCAAAAGGAAATCCGACATGATTTTAGAAAGTGTCCCATGACTTTTGTCATTCAGTGTAGTATGGCAAGGTGCAGCCACCTCTGTCCCCTAGGCTGACGTCACTCCACCAGTAGCAACCAGAGCTATGCTATATGAAAGACAAACAAAGAAAGAAAAGTTAGCTGGCCACTGTGGCGGAGCGGTTCTAGGCGCTTCAGTCCGGAACCGCGCTGCTGCTACGGTCGCAGGGTCGAATCCTGCCTCGGGCATGGATGTGTGTGATGTCCTTAGGTTAATTAGGTTTAAATAGTTCTAAGTCTAGGGGACTGATGACTTCAGAGTGCTCAGAGCCATTTGAAAGAAAGGGCCCACGGGGTTGTCCAGCCGTCTAAACGAAAGGGATCCTCTTCCTTCGTGTTCACTGACTCTTTCCACGCGATGTATGACACTTCTGTTTTAAGTGTATTCTGTTCGGTGTATGTGACTGTAATGTAAATGTCGTGTGACTAGGGCCTCCCGTCGTGTAGACAATTCGCCGGGTGCAAGTCTTTCGACTAGACGCCACTTGGGCAACTTGCGCATCGATGGGAATGAAATGATGATGATTAGGACAACACAACACCCAATCCCTGAGCGGAGAAAATCTCCGACCCAGCCGGGAATCGAACCCGGGTCCTTAGGACTGACATTCTGTCGCGCTGACCACTCAGCTACCGGGAGCGGACTGTGACTATAATGAATGTGTGTGTTGAGCAGTGTCATTTTTAGGCTGTATGATGATGACAAAATAAAGAGGGTAAAACCCGGTGCCAGCGCCTTTCGAATAGCATAAACGGAACTGGGACAGATCTCCATCCACGGTGTCACATGTCCTCACTCAACGAAACGCAGCGTAAGGTTTGGAATTTAATGCAGGACATTAGCGCAAAGTCTGGTTGTCAGGAATTTACATGCCACCACCAAGCCTCTGACCTCCATGTTTTGTGGAGTGGCGAAGTCTAATATCTTGTCACCTACTCGTGGTTTCACCGGCCTCAAGCACTCTTTGTACCTGCGCACAACGGCAGCACGCAAGCAACCGACCAGATTCGTCGTTTCCGCGATACTCGTTCCTGGTTGTCGATGCATAAATGTCCGCTCTTTGTCACAACCCGTTTATGTGAGTCGGTTTCCCCATTTCAGCTACCGCCACTAGAATGATCCCCCATTCGCCTCTGCTGCACTCTTTTCCCAGCCGCGTCGCATCCCCGCAACGCCACCAGACGGCATTTAGTCTCGCTGTGGGCGCGGTGCTCATCATCTTATAGCTCATCAGTCTATAATACTCCTTCTTTTCCATTTTAGGAATGTCAAGACTTTCTCTATGGTTGATGAGAATAGTTTTCGTGTACGGAATCTACTTTTGTTCTTTTAATTATAAATTTTTCACTGTTCTTGGTTCAAATGGCTCTGAGCACTATGGGACTCAACTTCTGAGGTCATTAGTCCCCTAGAACTTAGAACTACTTAAACCTAACTAACCTAAGGACATCACACACATCCATGCCCGAGGCAGGATTCGAACCTGCGACCGTAGCGGTCGCACGGTTCCCAACTGAAGCGCCTAGAACCGCAGGGCCACTTCGGCCGGCTTCACTGTTCTGATGAAGTCTAACGGAAGCTGGCCGGTGACCTGTCGTAGATCGCGATGTCTCCCCAACGCTTCCGGTGTATCGTGGAGTGCGTGCCACGACTTTTCACAGGTGCCATCACGGCAAAACTGTGTAACTTAACAATATTTCGACTTCAAAGATGTGCACGCACAGACTCACACAAATATGTAAACTTCATCCACGCGGGTCGCTCAGAAAATAATGGAACACGTTTCCTTTCTCGGCCAGTTTCAGTTGAAAAAATATGGAATTTGTTGTGGGACATTGCCAATATTCCCGCTTCAGCCCCTAGAGTTTCATGAAGTTCCGATAGCTGGCTACGCTACACGTAGCGTTCTAAACGGAGTCTGTAATGGAGGTGCGTTCCAAGCAGCTCTCCGGCTGTCGTTGAGTTTCTTTTGGCAGAAAAACCAGAGCGTCGCAGATATTCATAGGCTCTTGCAGAATGTCTACGGAGACCTGGCAGTGAACAAAATCACGGTGAGTCGTTGGGCGAGAGGTCTGTCATCATCGGAACAAGGTAATGCAAAACTGTCTGATCTGCGTGCTGCGACCCTTGCAATGTAGGAACGTGTGAACACTCTCATTCGAGGTGATCGACGGATCACAATCAAATTCGTCGCTGCAAAATTGAATGTCTCTGATGGTAGTACTCACACGCTCTTCCACAGTTGGCGCATTTAAAGGTGTGTACCCCGTGGGTTTCTCGCCGCCGAACAGAAGACCATGGAGAGCAGCGAAGGAACATCTGTGAGGAGCTGCTTGCGCACAAAAGTTCATTGTACTGTTCTCCTTCATACACACTACAACCCGGATATCGCACCTCCGGTCTTCCATCTGTTTGGCTCAATGCACTTTGCATGAACCTTTAAGTGGATGTTGGGGAGGTTATTGATTCACCAAGGCGTTGGCTCCGACGTCGACCAGTAGGGTCGTACCATGCGAGCGTACAATCATAGTAAGGCGGCATAAGGCCGTCACATTGAACGGAAATTATGTTAAAAAGTAGGGTTTTGTATCCAAACGAGTGTGCATTAATATGGTGTATTATAATCCTGAATAAAACCAACTTGCTTTCAGAAAAATATGTGTTACATTACTTACTGAACGCCCCTCATAATTTGGTTAAAGTTGCCCCATGTTCACATAGATACGAAACAAGGGTTGCGATGATTTTGCCTACATTCTTTCCGCTACTTCGCAAGGTCACACACGTGCTACAAAGAGGGTGGGAGAGGTGTGGCAGGGGGAATGTATGCGTGTGACCTTGAAAACCGGGTGATACACACACATTTTGTACCTATATGAAGTTAACATATTTTGAAGAACGACAGAAACATGTGGAAGTATTATAAGTTAATGCCTTTAGATAGTTTTTGATAAATAATCGAATACTTATGAACATGGCGCAATATTAAGGTCCTTTGGATACTTTTGAACATGGCACAAATTCAGACAGTTTGGGCCGCGCGGGGTAGCCGTACGGTCTCTGGCGCCTTGTCACGGTTCGCGCGGCTCGCCCTGTCGAAGGTTCGAGTCCTGCCTCGGGCATGGGTGTGTGTGTTGTCCTTAGCGTAAGTTAGTTCAAGTTAGATTAAGAAGTGCGTAAGCCTAGGGACCGATGACCTCAGCAGTTTGGTCCCATCGTCCTTACCACAAATTTCCATTTCCAGACTGTTTGCCGGCCTGTGTGGCCGAGCGGTTCTCGGCGCTACGGTCTGGAACCGCGCGACCGCTACGGTCGCAGGTTCGAATCCTGCCTCGGGCATGGATGTGTGTGATGTCCTTAGGTTAGTTAGGTAAAGTAGTTCTAAGTTCTAGGGGACTGATGACCGCAGAAGTTGAGTCCCATAGTGCTCAGAGCCATTTGAACCATTTTGAACGAGACTGTTTGGATGATTTTTCATCATGGCGCTAATTTTCGCTATTTAGGTGAAACTTATGTATCCTGATAAATAATATAGAAGTGGAAATACTGTGAGCTGCACCCTTTACATATTTTTCCACAAATAATCGAATACTAACGAACACGAAGCAAACTGCAGATTGATACGGTCGCAGGTTCGAATCCTGCCTCGGGCATGGATGTGTGTGATGTCCTTAGGTTAGTTAGGTAAAGTAGTTCTAAGTTCTAGGGGACTGATGACCACAGAAGTTGAGTCCCATAGTGCTCAGAGCCATTTGAACCATTTTGAACGAGACTGTTTGGATGATTTTTCATCATGGCGCTAATTTTCGCTATTTAGGTTAAACTTATGTATCCTGATAAATAATATAGAAGTGGAAATACTGTGAGCTGCACCCTTTACATATTTTTCCACAAATAATCGAATACTAACGAACACGAAGCAAACTGCAGATTGTTCGGAGACTTTTGAATGTAGAGTCACAGTATTTTCAATATCTTTATGTATTTTTGCTGCTGCGTACATACATTTAAGATGAAATTTGTTGGAGAAAGAGAATTTTTGGTGATGAGGCACAGCTTTTGCCGACAGGGTACTACTGACAAAGTACCTGCTCCCAGTATCTATGCAACCCACGTGTGTGACCTCATGCAAACGATACTGAACCGCATATGTACTGTCACGAGGTTTCGAGTTCAGTCAAAGTGGCCTGAATAGTATGTTGCCATACTAATTGCACTGATGATTGCAATAGGCGAGAGACATTAGAAACTTACCTTGCAGAGCATTCATGAAAGGTATGAAAAGCTAACAACTAATTCTCTTTCAGGAAGTAAATGAAATAGAAATACCCATCTAATAGAATAAAGCTGTACCATTGACTAATTTTGCAAATTATGACGTCAATCGTAGTCCTCACTCAGGCTTGCCCTTCGTAGTTTGAAGGTCGTGTAATGGGTAAGCTACTCAGCAGACTGTGGCGCGTTTGTATCTCAGAGTGCGCAAGCAACCAGGCGGCAGAGCAGACACTGCGTTTCAGCGCGCCTCCAGCAACAGGCTCCTGACATTCTGCTGTGCCTCGTTGCCAGACGAGGAGCAGCTGTCCGTGACAAAGCGGCATAAGAAAAAGTGCGAGACTCGTCCCCGACCTCTGCCGGGATTTAAGCCGGTTATCTCTCGTTCAGAGTTCAGCTAGCTCCACGCTCGACTATTCTCGCCTCTCAGAGTGTCTGGGTGTCACAACAGAGTTAAGTACTCACTTAGCAGGTGTGACCTTTGACTCGTTGCGGTCTAGGGCTAAGCTGTGCAGGGACCAGTGAGAGAGGCCGGAAGTGAAAGGCAACTTAAGTCTCCAGATGGAACACAATTACAAAGGTGAAACATTTACATGTATTTTAGGATTTTAAGACGATTATTTTCGTCAGAGGTGTTAAGAAATGTATGTTGTTGACAGTTTCCTTTATTTTAAATTTAAAACCAATGGCATAGGAAGGGGAAAGATATTGAAAATAAATACTGCACGTTCATTTAAATTGGAAGGAGCTGTATCGGGAAAGGACAGAATTACTAGACGTATCGTTAGGGGTACCATAGGATCGTAGGGTGCAGGTGTAAACAAAGAGACCTGGAGTACTGTAGTGTGGAGATGTGGGTAGTTGAGGTTAGGGGTTCATGGCACGAAAGAGAAATGGAATTAGGAGAGTGGAATGTGGGCCCCGCGATGGTATAATGAGGAAATGCATAGGATAGGTGAAGTGGGTGTAGGAGCACTGATGTGGGATAAGATATGGAGAAAGGAGCTGGAGCGGGTAGGACTTCATTTACCGAAAGAAGGAGTCAGTTGAAAATATGTAGAGAATAGAATGAAGTGTATGTAGGTGTAGAGTTGGTGGCATGTGTCATTCGGTTTACACATGTCTGCGTACTAGGATAGGAAATTACAGGGGAAACAATAGGGCTGTTGAAGTCGAGTTTGCCAATACTATAGGTAAGATGTACCGAGGTCTTCTATGTGAGCGAGAAAGGGTGGAAATTTGATGAGGGGGAGAGAAATGACCCACGCGGGTGAAGGTATGGATGCAGAAGGCAAAGCAGAATGCGTGGAATATTTAGATAGAATAACAGAATTTTTGTGGAGTTGATATCCAGGCAACATTTGAGTAGAAGACGACAGTCTGGTGGGGAGCATAGTGGAGCGACGCAATGCCCATATTCGGCAGTTTAGTACTTTTAGTAGTTTCAGTCTACTGTGGTGCTCCTTTTGATTTTTCGGCAGGTAGGGCTAAACGCCTCTTATTTCAGTAGCCAATTTATCGTAAATTTCTGAAACAGTGAACACCCCATCTGATAAAACATACCTACAGTAACAGTTTTTAAATAGGGTAGCACGGGAATGTGTTATATACACAGGGCGAACAGAAATTAAAACGACAGACTGCATGGACGGATTCCTGACTGAAAATGGAGGGAAAAGGTCCTATGAACATGTGTCCGGAAATGCGTCGTTGCGACGCTAGATGGCGCTGACGAAAGACATTTCCTCTGACCACGTGCGATGTGTTCCAGGTGTGTTGCAGGTCTTAGGGATGGTGGCGGTTGTCATGCAGGATCAACATAATCGTACTTTGGCTTATACATAGTTGGCGGGCCACTAACCTGGAGCTTATGCTAGGGTTCATCTAAATGTCGTGTAGATTTCGGTCCTCCACATCTGGTGTGTGCACAGTCCGCTGCCTCCCTGCACGTTCGCCTGTTTGAAAGGACCCATGACCACACAAACGATCAAAAAGGCCTTGAAACGTTGTGTGGTGTGGTTGGTGTCTGTGAGGCTTGTTCCCGACATGAATACCGGACCATTCTGCTGCTTACAGTACGCTGCATTAACCACAGAGCCTGCAACACACAAGGAGCACACGACGCGTGGTCAGAGGAACTGCCATTCGTCAGCCCCATCTACCGTGGCGAGGATGCATTTCCATCCACATGTTCATAGAACATGCTCACGACGATGTTCTTTTTGGATACCTATAAACTATACAGGTACAATCAATAATGGTTTTGCAAATGGTAATCGCATGAGCACGAGCTTTTCTACGTTCTCGATGTCCAGAATGTTGTAAGACAGCAGAGCACAGATACATCAGTATTTCTTAACTTCCGGAAAATCTTCAATACAGTTCTTAACTCATATCATAGTTAGGTATTAGACATGTACTGCTGGATAGAGGTCTTGTACAGACTTTTCCTTGCGATATGATCTTTAGCTATCCAGGTCGCTCCTACATTTTTCTACTAGCTAGGGACCCAGTGCCGAAAACTAAAACTATTTTATACTAGTTGATGGTTTAACATGTTTGTAAGGATAACACTAGTCGCCTTGCCGAGGAGTATTCAGCCGAAAGCTTGTGGATCTTAAACCACTTGATGCAGCTGGAAGCCCGAGAAACTTCTATTAATCATTTCAGTAATTATTTAAACTCACAGGTGTAATTTAAACAACATCGTTAATAGTTCACATAACTGAAATATGTATACAAAGTCAAAGAATTTCCATGACAGATACAACATTATACATAAGCAATACTACAAATGACAGAGAAATATCGATACAGATACAAAATAGGTCAAAAATAGGTGTTACATGTTGTTATTGATGATCTAACAAAAAAACCATTGTTATAAAGTTTGGATCCTGGCACATGCGACACCCACTCTCTTTTAAAAGTGTCGTAAAATGTAACTCCCGGAAAGTACCTTACACTAGCTAAATGTTTGTTTACTTATTACTAGCAATATAAATTGTTGCTGTAAAGTCAGTAAACACCTAACTAGGACTAATGGAGTCAAAAAATGAATTTTGTGCAACCATTTTATACTCTCCTGAAACCTTTGTCTTTTGCCTCGTTTCTCATCATATCATTATAAAAAAATAGAAAATAGGAACTTTTTGGGACCTGGACAGACAGCAATGTTGAAAGTGAAAACGATATTTCTGTAATCTTAAGTCACACAGCCACCATAAAAAATAACTCCACAGTTCGGATGGAAGTGGACATGGGTAATGCACAAAAACACATTGACCTCAGAACATAACACAAGAAACTGTCAGAGTTGTTTGCAGTTCAGTCGCTGGTTTTAACGCATTTACAAGGTGTGATTTTTATCCCAGGGTGCTGCGATTTTAACCCTGCACTCTGTAGAAATGGGCCTTTGGCTATACTGAGACGTTCTGAAAAATATCGAATGGAAGTAAAACATCTGAGCCATTTACCTGTGCAACGTGAAGTTCCTGAAACTTAAGAAAATTTGTTGTGTCATCTTTACAACTTCAGAAATCTCGATTCCATTAATGATGCAAAATTACCAACTTTTTAAGAAATGTATAACATTAAAAGTACAGGTGATACTTTCAAAAATACTGCGAAGAATATTGATATGTCAAATTTTTCACCCTGTCAGAAAGAACGGAACAAACAAATTGAAAAAGCTCCATGTATCTTGTGTACAAGGAGAAATGCTAATTTGAGAATACCTACACTTGTATCACCTTTAAACAACAGGTGGTAAGAAGTTAATAATTTATATGAATGCCACTGGTTCGGTGGGGCCCAAATATCGACCTCAATAAAAGATGTTTCATTCAGCTGTGATCTTTTCATTCAACCGTATCATCCATTAGGTATATATTTTTATATTATAACATTATGACTTCTTGTTTGATTAAGTTCTTAATTATTTTACAATTACATTTTTGCAAAAGATTCAGGAACGAAATGTGAAAAAGGAAACGAAAGCCTTTGCAGATCTAGTGCTGATGAGAGCGATTGTAGTGGGGAGGAATGCGATTAATTACTACACATTTGTATGGATACACTCGAAGTATTGCCTGTTTATTGTGATAAGAACTACCGTAGTTTTTATTTTTGTAAAAAACTATTGTATAAATAAAAGCTTAGAATAGAAACATTAAAACCTAGATTTGATGCTCATTGCATTTTTACTAACAGTGTTGTTCACTGTCTGGGTGCCAAAAGATTTTTACTTTCTAATTTTTTTACAGTAGTTTGGTGACTTATGATGCACCATATATGATGCATTTGTGACATCTTTGAAATTCTGCTGATGGCGTTATTCACAACTAAGTGCTTGCTGACTTTTTCAATCAACAATTTAAATTGTTAATATTGGAAGAAAAAGGTTTTAGCTTGTATGGATAGTTTCCTGACACAACACTTTACAACAAGTTTGAAAGTACACAGGCATCGCATGTGCTGGAATCCAAACTTACAATGGATTTTGTTAAGTCATCAATAACAACATATTAAGAAAACAAGTAGTATAAAATAGTTGCAGTTTTTTGTAATTGGGTCCTGGACTATACTGTCATCTACCCATCTTCCATTCCACTGTCACATAATACTACCTGCTGTGGATTCCCATGTCCGTGTGCCAGCACTGTACTCTGCTGTCAGATCTGCCACAGATCGCCGTCTATCGTGCCTTTAGCCTGTCTCACACAGGTTAAGGCTCGCAGTATGTTCGCTAGATGGCACTATTGACCGCCGGCTACCATGGACAGGTGACGGCTATTTCGCATGCTAAACCTCTCAAACAGTGTAGTTGTTACAGGGGAGAGAAGCTTCGGACCTCCATGTTCTGTAATGTGGCCTGGAAGTCCAACGTTCGTCGTCTACTCATGCTTACAGCGTCCTTCAACTGCTTTCCACAGATTCTTATGACACTAGCACGCCCCCCCCCCCCCCCCCAATTCTGTAAGTCCCTCCAGATCCTCGAGCGTCATGCACTCCGCCTCATCTTCCATATTCGCCTCCCATCCCACACGCAGATTCTCTATGACCTGATTCCTTTCCCCCCATCTGCTCCTTTTCCTCAAACATGTCCATGTCCTCTACACCTCCCACTGACTTGATCCCCCTCATCCCCTGGTTGCTCCTCTCCTCTCCAACCCCCGCCCACTGCCGTGCCTTCACCATTGTGTCCCCCCTACCCTCCACCTCTAGACCCTTCATCTCCTTTCCCGAGGCGGCTTCCGTCAACTCCCCCTCCCAGATGATGCACTCTCTCTCACCATTTATCTCTCCTGTCAACTATGATCCTCACCTACCCCTCCCTCCCTCTGTCCTTTTCCTGGGCTCCCTTTCTCTTCCCCTTCCATCCTGTTTTTTCTCCCCCTACCAACTCCTTGACTCCATTCTCTCCCTCCGAGTCCTTTTTCTTTCCCCTCCACTATCTTCCCCACTCCTTTCTCACGTCCGTCCTGCTCCCCCTTTTTCTGTGCCCTCTTCCTCCATCAGCTCTCCCCTTCCTCCTCTGATCTGTCCAGGTCCTTCCCCCTCCCCAATACTCATATGCCTTCGTACTCTGTGGTGCAGTGTTTTCTGTGAGTGTTCAGTACTGTGTGTCCCCTTTTTAAAATGCTGCGAACAGAAATCAGACTGTCGCCGTGATTTTTAATTGTGCCTGTCTATTTCCTAAGTGTTATTAATCAGCAATGTTTTCTTCACAGCTTTTTAGCCATGTACCAGTTTTAAACAGTCGCCGTTTTGTCACGTCTTTTTATTGTTGTGTCTCCTCATTATGTTTTTTTAACTTTATCTGTAATCTGCAGAATGGCGTATCAGGCTGCTGCCAGCCCCCCCCCCCCCCTCGGGGGAGGATCGAAATACAACACAGAAAAAGAAACTAGCATGCGCACCGCCGTTTCGAGATACAGTAAACTCCCGTTTATCCGAATCACGTTTACACGAAATCCCCTTTATCCGAACAAAATTTTTCCGATATTCGCAGCACACACTGGCTGACGCATCGCACAGCTACGCTTTTGACTTGCTACACTGAGACAAGTTTCAACTTGTCTACGCCTAGAGCCATGCACTCGCTGGTGTTTTTCCACAGTCTACTGCTAATCACCTGCCCCCATGAACCATGGACCTTGCCGTTGGTGGGGAGGCTTGCGTGCCTCAACGATACAGATAGCCGTACCGTACGTGCAACCACAATGGAGGGGTATCTGTTGAGAGGTCAGACAAACGTGTGGTTCCTGAAGAGGGGCAGCAGCCTTTTCAGTAGTTGCAGGGGCGACAGTCTGGGTGATTGACTGATCTGGCCTTGTAACAATAACCAAAACGGCCTTGCTGTTGTGGTACTGTGAACGGCTGAAAGCAAGGGGAAACTACAGCCGTAATTTTTCCCGAGGACATGCAGCTTTACTGTATGGTTAAATGATGATGGCGTCCTCTTGGGTAAAATTTTCCGAAGGTAAAATAGTCCCCCATTCGGATCTCCGGGTGAGAACTACTCAAGAGGACGTTGTTATCAGGAGAAAGAAAACTGGCATTCTACGGATCAGAGCGTGGAATGTCAGATCCCTTAATCGGGCAGGTAGGTTAGAAAATTTAAAAATGGAAATGGATAGGTTAAAGTTAGATATAGTGGGAATTAGTGAAGTTCGGTGGCAGGAGGAACAAGACTTCTGGTCAGGTGAATACAGGGTTATAAATACAAAATCAAATAGGGGTAATGCAGGAGTAGGTTTAATAATGAATAAAAAAATAGGAGTGCGTGTAAGCTACTACAAACAGCATAGTGAAGGCATTATTGTGGCCAAGATAGACACGAAGCCCTCGCCTACTACAGTAGTACAAGTTTATATGCCAACTAGCTCTGCAGATGACGAAGAAATTGAAGAAATGTATGATGAGGTAAAAGAAATTATTCAGGTAGTGAAGGGGGACGAAAATTTAATAGCCATGGGTGACTGGAATTCGACAGTAGGAAAAGGGAGAGAAGGAAACATAGTAGGTGAATATGGATTGGGGCTAAGAAATGAAAGAGGAAGCTGTCTGGTAGAATTTTGCACAGAGCATAACTTGATCATAGCTAACACTTGGTTCAAGAATCATAAAAGAAGGTTGTATACATGGAAGAAACCTGGAGATACTAAAAGGTATCAGATAGATTATATAATGGTAAGACAGAGATTTAGGAACCAGGTTTTAAATTGTAGGATATTTCCAGGGGCAGATGTGGACTCTGAGCACAATCTATTGGTTATGAACTGTAGATTAAAACTGAAGAAATTGCAAAAAGGTGGGAATTTAAGGCGATGGGACCTGGATAAACTGACTAAACCAGAGGTTGTACAGAGTTTCTGGGACAGCATAAGGGAACAATTGACAGGAATGGGGGAAAGAAATAGAGTAGAAGAAGAATGGGTAGCTTTGAGGAATGAAACAGTGAAGGCAGCAGAGGATCAAGTAGGTAAAAAGACGGGGGCTAGTAGAAATCCTTGGGTAACAGAAGAGATACTGAATTTAATTGATGAAAGGAGAAAATACAAAAATGCAGTAAATGAATCAGGCAAAAAGGTATACAAACGTCTCAAAAATGAGATCGACAGGAAGTGCAAAATGGCTAAGCAGGGATGGCTAGAGGACAAATGTAAGGATGTAGAGGCTTATCTCACTAGGGGTAAGATAGATACTGCCTACAGGAAAATTAAAGAGAGCTTTGGAGAAAAGAGAGCCACTAGCATGAATATCAAGAGCTCAGTTGGAAACCCAGTTCTAAGCAAAGAGGAGAAAGCAGAAAGGTGGAAGGAGTATATAGAGGGTCTATACAAGGGCGATGTACTTGAGGACAATATTATGGAAATGGAAGAGGATGCAGATGAAGATGAAATGGGAGATACGATACTGCGGGAAGAGTTTGACTGAGCACTGAAAGACCTGAGTCGAAACAAAGCCCCGGCAGTAGACAACATTCCATTAGAACTACTGACGGCCTTGGGAGAGCCAGTCCTGACAAAACTCTACCATCTGGTGAGCAAGATGTACGAGACAGGCGAAATACCCTCAGACTTCAAGAAGAATATAATAATTCCAATCCCAAAGAAAGCAGGTGTTGACAGATGTGAAAATTACCGAACTATCAGTTTAATAAGTCACGGCTGCAAAATACTAACGCGAATTCTTTACAGACGAATGGAAAAACTGGTAGAAGCTGACCTCGGAGAAGATCAGTTTGGATTCCGTAGAAATGTTGGAACACGTGAGGCAATACTGACCTTACGACTTATCTTAGAAGAAAGGTTAAGGAAAGGCAAACGTACGTTTCTAGCATTTGAAGACTTAGAGAATGCTTTTGACAATGTTGACTGGAATACTCTCTTTCAAATTCTAAATGTGGCAGGGGTAAAATACAGGGAGCGAAAGGCTATTTACAATTTGTACAGAAACCAGATGGCAGTTATAAGAGTCGAGTGATACGAAAGGGAAGCAGTGGTTGGGAAGGGAGTGAGACAGGGTTGTAGCCTCTCCCCGATGTTATTCAAACTGTATATTGAGCAAGCAGTAAAGGAAACAAAAGAAAAATTTGGAGTAGGTATTAAAATCCATGGAGAAGAAATAAAAACTTTGAGGTTCGTCGATGACATTGTAATTCTGTCAGAGACAGCAAAGGACTTGGAAGAGCAGATGAACGGAATGGACAGTGTCTTGAAAGGGGGATATAAGATGAACATCAACAAAACTAAAACGAGGATAATGAATGTAGTCAAATTAAGTCGGGTGATGCTGAGGGAATTAGATTAGGAAATGAGACACTTAAAGTAGTAAAGGAGTTTTGCTATGTGGGGAACAAAATAACTGATGACGGTCGAAGTAGAGAGGATATAAAATGTAGACTGGCAATGGGAAGGAAAGCGTTTCTGAAGAAGAGAAATTTGTTAACATCGAGTATAGATTTAAGTGTCAGGAAGTCGTTTCTGAAAGTATTTGTATGGAGTGTAGCCATGTATGGAAGTGAAACATGGACAATAAATAGTTTGGACAAGAAGAGAATAGAAGCTTTCGAAATGTGGTGCTACAGAAGAATGTTGAAGATTGGGTGGGTAGATCACGTAACTAATGAGGAGGTATTGAATAGGATTGGGGAGAAGAGAAGTTTGTGGCACAACTTGACTAGAAGATGGGATCGGTTAGTAGGACATGTCCTGAGGCATCAAGGGATCACAAATTTAGCATTGGAGGGCAGCGTGGAGGGTAAAAATCGTAGAGGGAGACCAAGAGATGAATACACTAAGCAGATTCAGAAGGATGTAGATTGCAGTAGGTACTGGGAGATGAAGGAGCTCGCACAGGATAGATTAGCATGGAGAGCTGCATCAAACCAGTCCCAGGACTGAAAACAATAAGAGAACTGCTAATCAGTGCACCGGCGCGTGTCAAAAGTCCGAGTGTCGTCAATTCGTGCGTGTGTCGATTGAAGTTGGCGTGTTTCTTGTTCGTATTGCGTGGTTTCATGCCATTGCCATTTATTGGAACGCCTTGGGAGTACAGTATGTACAGTATTGCTCTATGCAGCGCGACGTAACCCTGTCGAAACCGACAATAAGAGTGCGGCGCCAAACACTTTCCGACTATTGTCGGTACATCAGACGAAGCTGAGCGTTTAACAATCTATCAGGGAACGTACAACGCACTGTTCTGTTGCCGGGTGGGCTTGGGTAGGACAGACGAGAGGGAATAGATGTATCGAATATTTTCATTCGATGGCTGCCACAGGCTGGTTTCAAAAGTCAAAAGCTTTGTCTAGTGCGTTTCGAACGTTGTCAAGTCGTGCGTCTGTTGTGTTTTCGATCAATGTTTTCGTGCTCGGGTTACATGCTTTAAAATGCCCAGAGATAGAAAACGCTGAACGTGGCTACGAGCGCGAAACGACAAAAGAATGTGATTTCATTGGAATAAAAGCTTCGCATTTTGCAGAGAATTGGTGCTGGTGAGCCAACCGCGAAAGTTATTGCGGATTTAAACGTTGGTAGAATTGCGATAACTGATTGAAAGAACCATATGATCTACAAGATGGGGATATCAAAGTTGTGTTTCTCTCATCAAGCGTCACGTCTCTATGTCAACCGATGGACCAAGGTGTTCTTGAGGAGATTACAGGCGCAAGCTGCTGGAATACTTAATCGGTACGATTGATGCTGAAGAATATTTTGAGCAAACTCTTAAAAAAATCGATGTTTTAAGTGTCATTCATTGGATTGCTGAAGCTTAGAATATAATTCCTCTACTTTCTCTCGTTAGGTCTTGGAAAAAACTCTTAGATAATAAGGAAACTCATCAGTGGTGGGAAGAAGGAGAAAACACCGAAACTCGAGATGACGTGCCAGAAAAAGATGAAGATGACATAATTTTGGTGAATTTACTGGAGAAGTTACCAGGTTGTGAAGACGCGAACTTTGAAGACGTTGAAAAGTGGATGGAAAACGAATGTATTAATTTGACTGAGGAAGAAATCGTCCAAATTGCGACCAATCAGAAAGCATCAGAAGAATATGTCTCTGATGACGAAGCAGAGAGAAAGATTCCTCGCACAGTCGGTTAGGAGCGATCCAAACCACCCTGGAGTACATCAGCCAACATGAGGAGGCGACTTATCCCGAAATCGTTTGTTTCCAACGTTGCAGATACATTGCCGCATCAAAAGTTGCTCAAGCCAAAACACAAAAACCATTACAGATTTTTTACAAAAAAAAAAAAAAATCTAATGATGCGTCCTAGAACTTAAATATGTTAAAAGTTCATTGTTTTTTTACTTTAAAGGTCCTCTAGACAAAGTTTTCGTTCCTTTGAGTAATCTCTAGATTTGTTTCATGATTTTGTACAGTAGTTTATTTTTTATTCAAAAGTGTAGGTAATAAAATTAAGACTCCTGTTTTTTCCTGCTGTCGAATAAGACGGATTTTTTCTGTAAAAACGCAAAATAAACGAAGTTTCTTATTCAGCATCTTTGGCGCGTTTTTAACACGTCAACACAATTTTTTCAGTTAGAAACATGCAGGTTTATTCACAACTATATCAATCACATTCTACGTACCCTAAGCACGTTTTATGATCATATTTCGCGGCATTGACGCAATTCGGGATGTTTCACGCGTGAAAACAGGGTGACATCTGTATATCCGAAATTTTCGTTATCCGAACCGGCCACCGTCCTGGTCATTTCGAATAAACGGGAGTTTACTGTACTTGTTCCCAGGTGCCGAGCCACAACAATCCGCCCTTTGTCGAAGTCGCTTCTGTCGGTGGATTTCCCCATTCGCGGCATGTATTAGCGCTGGAATGATTCCCTATTCGTCTGATCTCTTCTTATACACTTTCATCATCGCGTCGCGTTCCTCTCGGTGCCACCGGGTTGTATTCATTCTCGCGGTGGGCGGCGGTTGGTTAATCAGCGTATGCCCTTCAGTATACTAACGTAGACTCAATCAGTGTCTTGTTTTTCAAGGGCTTCCGATGAAGATTTTGTTGAAACTGAGTAAAAAGCTTTCTTAGAATTTATGAAACCCAGGCGAAGTGTGGATTAAAAGTTCACTGGTAAGCAGAAGGCAGTAGTTCGTTCCACGCGGTAAGACAAAATCAGAAGTGAAAGTAAAAACTGCCATGCCTTGGGCAAATGTAATAGAAGTTTGTACAGGGTGAAAATGGTTTAGTCTGACACTCTGGGAGATTGCACGGGACACCAAAACAAATATTTTTCTCTAATGTCATAATTACATGTGAGCAGTGCACTCAGCAGTCGTGCAATTGCGCATAACATGCGGGACGAATCAGATGAATGTAAGAAACATCCTTCACGAACAACTGTTAATCCATTTCGTTTACAGCGTGCGCAAAACCTGCAACCAGATGATTACTCAGTCAGAACACAGGTTTCGCAGTGGTACCTGGAACATTGTCAATTCCATCCTACACTTCCGTCCTCTGTGCTGTTTACAGATGAAGCAACATTCATACGTGGTAATGTCCTCAATATGCACAATTCGCATATTTTGAGTGAAGCTAATCCACGTGCCACACATTCCCTCGCGCCCATCAAGTACTGTTCTTCGTGAACGTGTGTGCAGGTGATGTTGGTGACTCTTTAACTGGGTCTTATCTCCTACCTAGGCCATTAAGTGACAGGGGTTGTTGTAATTTCCTCGCCAGAGAATTACCAGAGTTGCTGGATTACGTGCCACTTGCTACAAGAGAGCGCACGTGGTTCCACCATGACAGGGCGCCGGCACGTTTTAGCCACCCTGTGCGTCTATTCTTGAAACGATTGTTCCCAGAAAACTGAATTGGCGGTGTTGGTACTGTACCACGGTCTACTCGATCCCCTGATTTGATGCTTCTGGACTTTTTTTGCGTATGAGAGATACGCAACCTTGTCTGCAGAACCCCTGCATCCTTTTTTTTTTCTATGGCGGGTAAATTGGGCACGACCTCTAACAACTTTTTTTATTCCCCTGGGGAGTACAAAGGTGACTCAAAAATAAGGAAGGAAAATTCCCACCACCACTTTTACCCTAAATGAAGAAAAACAAACCACCGCTTCAGGCGTTGGCCCCTATTTAATCCTACTCCCGCCGGCCGGAGTGGCCGAGCGGTTAAAGGCGCTACAGTCTGGAACCGCACGACCGCTACGGTCGCGGGTTCGAATCCTGCCTCGGGCATGGATGTGTGTGATGTCCTTAGGTTAATTAGGTTTAAGTAGTTCTAAGTTCTAGGGGACTTACGACCACAGCAGTTGAGTCCCATAGTGCTCAGAGCCATTTTTTTTTTAAATCCTACTCCCAGTAAGACTAGCCTAGAGCTATGAGGGAACAAGAAAGGATAAAGGCAAGGAAGCCACAGGGGAGCCATGAAAATTTAACATAATAAGTTTTCATTTCATGTTTATTGTTTATTTGTTAAATAACTAAACATTATAAATAACTTTTTGTATCTTTTTTGTTAAGCATATTGAACGAGCGGGTTCTGCGTCGGCCAGCACGTCTCTTTGAGTGGAATTAGATTCCGTTAACGGTTCTGTTCGGTTCGGGTATGTTCAGATCAGTTTTCAGCTTCTCATAGCTTGGACGTTCCAGCTGCGGGGTGGATCGGTAAAGGTGCTCCATAAGAAATAAGAGAAGTACTGCTGGTAGTGTCGGTTGTGTGTTAGGACGCAATGTCGTTCGTTGAGATAATTCCAATATCCTAGTACTGACTTACAGCCAGAATTAAAAAGATAACGGATTGTGTGGCGACACAACCAATTGACAGAGTGAGTTTTAGTGGTGGGTAAGAAGTCCCCTCCGGGATTAAAAGTGTGTGGATGTCGATCCGATCGGGTGCTTAGCGCGTAATAAATATGCCGCACAAGTGTCCAGACATCGAACACTGGACTACAGTGGAACTGGTGGTCGTCTGTGTCGTCCACTCAACAGCAGGTGCAGAGGGACGAGTCGGCCAGACGGATGCGATGCAGTCGATATTGGTTAACTTGTTTGCCATTCACTGTGATATACCACGCTGATTGGACATCGGATTCGAGAAAGCTGGCTTGGACAGCTTTCCATATGTGCCGCCACGGATACTGAGGATACTTAATTTCGTTAGGGTTGGGTGGGTGGGTGGCATTGTTGTTAGCACTTGGTAGATTGTTTTCGTCTGTAACAACCGTGTAAGGGGATAAACACCGCTAGATATAACTGAAGTCCAGGAAAAATCGCCGAATATGATAAGAGGGGGATGGAATGCTCGTGACCAAAACTGGGACAGACAACGAGCCCGGCGCAAATTCTTGGAATAGGAGCCCAATGAGGCTTTGCGGGCAACAATGCCACAGTTTGACTTGGCAGCTGCATCTACATCTACATCTACATTTATACTCCGCAAGCCACCCAACGGTGTGTGGCGGAGGGCACTTTACGTGCCACTGTCATTACCTCCCTTTCCTGTTCCAGTCGCGTATGGTTCGCGGGAAGAACGACTGTCTGAAAGCCTCCGTGCGCGCTCTAATCTCTCTAATTTTACATTCGTGATCTCCTCGGGAGGTATAAGTAGGGGGAAGCAATATATTCGATACCTCATCCAGAAACGCACCCTCTCGAAACCTGGCGAGCAATCTACACCCCGATGCAGAGCGCCTCTCTTGCAGAGTCTGCCACTTGAGTTTATTAAACATCTCCGTAACGCTATCACGGTTACCAAATAACCCTGTGACGAAACGCGCCGCTCTTCTTTGGATCTTCTCTATCTCCTCCGTCAAACCGATCTGGTACGGATCCCACACTGATGAGCAATACTCAAGTATAGGTCGAACGAGTGTTTTGTAAGCCACCTCCTTTGTTGATGGACTACATTTTCTAAGCACTCTCCCAATGAATCTCAACCTGGTACCCGCCTTACCTGCAATTAATTTTATATGATCATTCCACTTCAAATCGTTCCGCACGCATACTCCCAGATATTTTACAGAAGTAACTGCCACCAGTGTTTGTTCCGCTATCATATAATCATACAATAAAGGATCCTTCTTTCTATGTATTCGCAATACATTACATTTGTCTATGTTAAGGGACAGTTGCCACTCCCTGCACCAAGTGCCTATCCGCTGCAGATCTTCCTGTATTTCGCTACAATTTTCTAATGCTGCAACTCCTCTGTATACTACAGCATAATCCGCGAAAAGCCGCATGGAACTTCCGACGCTATCTACTAGGTCATTTATAGATATTGTGAAAAGCAGTGGTCCCATAACACTCCCCTGTGACACGCCAGAGGTTACTTTAGCGTCTGTAGACGTCTCTCCATTGATAACAACATGCTGTGTTCTGTTTGCTAAAAACTCTTCAATCCAGCCACACAGCTGGTCTGATATTTCGTAGGCTCTTACTTTGTTTATCAGGCGACAGTGCGGAACTGTATCGAACGCCTTCCGGAAGTCAACAAAAATAGCATCTACCTGGGAGCCTGTATCTAATATTTTCTGGGTCTCATGAACAAATAAAGCGAGTTGGGTCTCACACGATCGCTGTTTCCGGAATCCATGTTGATTCCTACATAGTAGATTCTGGGTTTCCTAAAACGACATGATACTCGAGCAAAAAACATGTTCTAAAATTCTACAAAATTTGTAGATTTGATGTAAAACACCGTGACTCTGGTCGGCACATGTGTTAGTCCCACTCCACCATGGTCCCATGGTAGTGCAAGGGAGTCATACTGCACTTTGAATACATCCCTGAGCTGACGAAGGAGCCCAGTGCCATCAAAGACGGCGCGCCAGGAGAGTTGGGACCGGAAGTACCTGAGCCACATGTGGTATATCGAAGGCATGACAGATGTTCCCATATAGGGCACATTGGATAATGCTGAGGGCTCGTAGCCAGTGATCTGCAAGACTAGCTCTGATAGTCTGTAGCAAACACTTACCTTTAATAGCTGCTGATTGTCAGAGATTGGGTGTAAATTCAATGCCAAGACATCGAACCGTGGAGGCGACGCTAAGGGGGGGGCGACGCTTTTCTCTGGTAGGACCTCACCAATGAGTAAGACCTTGGATTTGGACAGTTTGAGGGGGTTGCCCAATACTTTGCCATAAGTCGCCACCCATGTCAGGGCTGCTCAAACTTCATCCTCAATGCTCAGATAAACAACGATGTCGTCGGTCTAGGACATGCAACAGAAAAGGTACCCATGTAACATACCCTCCAAACGTTGGCGCAGTCTCTGGAGCAGCAGTTCCAAAGCGAAAGCATATGAAATCGTGGACAGGCCAGACAGATCGAGCTATGACAAGAGGGGACGTGAGGCGGCCATTTGTACATGATTCTGGAGATCGCGCCACTCAAAACGCGCAAAATGACTGTGATAAAACCACCTGGGTTATTAAAGAACTGCCCACAAATAAGAGTGGTTTACACAGTCGAAAGTAGTGGGACAAAGTTAGTTTTGGTGCATTTTGTTAGTGTAGGTAGCTTACATCAGAGGCAGGTATGCACTCGGAGACAAACCTATTGTTCTCCTTTGACTGACAGGTACTTAACCTATTGTTATCCTCTGATTGACAGGTCCTTAACCTATTGTTCTGCTAAAAGAATCTTTCCTTTTCATTGACAGGTCCTTAACCTATTGTTCCATCACCCCCTCCCATTCCCCTCCCCCAGGAAACATCCAACCCACCCCCTCTTCCTTGCTGCTACAGGTACACTTTTGATATCAATTTGATTTACTACTTAATTGAACCTAACCTCCTCCTCTCCCCTCCCCCACCCCATCCAAGAAAATGGTGGAAGTTCAAATTTTGACGGGAAAAAAAGTCACTTGGGCTACGTTCACTAACCTAAGTCATCTGACCGCCACCTCTTTTTAGGAATTGGCAGGGAAAGGACTCAGCCTGTGCTGAGCTGCTGGATAGGGTGGACACAAGTCTTTACTTTGCAAGCAGTGTTTATTTAAACAATTTGAGGCAGTAGTTCCATCCAATGTGTCCACCATGGGGTCTGGAGTCCAACTGACCTAGTACAGAGTACTGCCACCAGAGGGCGCTTTCATCCATAGCAGTCTGAGGGAAAAATCTCAGGAAAATGACTCAGCCTGCACTGGGCTGCTAGAGAGAGGAACGAGTCTACTTTATTTATTTTGGAACAATTTATTTAGGGGTGGATTTCACATAGTTCAATTATTATACTGATACAAAACATTCGCTCTGACATGCTTGGGGCCACAAAACGCAGCCTACAGACCTGCAAACTACTCGTAAATTATCGAAATAATGCGTGTAAAAGGCTCTTCAAACACACTCACTGTCGAAATAATGCATTTTACAGGTTACAGATCTGCCAACTACTCGTAGATCACCGAAATAATGCAGGTAAAACGCTCTGCAGACACGCTCACTGTCAAAATAATGCATTGCACAGTCTACTAACACGAAAACAACTCGATAGAATTGCGAAAAATGATGGGATAATACGTATAAATTGAGGGGATATACATCAAGATGCGGGGAATTTAGGAAGCACTTGAGTGTCTTCTGGTTGACGCAGAACAATTTGTACATGGGAACAAGTATGCGACAGCAAGGAGAATCCGAGAAAAATTCGACATGGAAGCTAAGGGAACCAGGGAAACAGTCACATTTTTCGTCAAGACAGCATTCTATTGTTTGTCTATTCAGGTTAACAGTGATACATGTGAGTTGACCACTGTATCTGACGCTTTTCAGGAAGACAGAGAACCATCTGCCTCTAAACTTACATGCATCTGTGTTAAAGGGTAACAGAGAGTGGATGAGGTAATCGATTGAGATGGAGCTGTAATGAGGTACGATCTAATGGTAGACTGATGATGCATTCTAGAAAGGGAGAAGTTGCTGCAGGTCAATTTTTCCATTGTACTGTCAGGATGCGTCAGTCACGTGACATAGCCTGCGTTTGACTCGCATACAACTGCTTGTTCTGTGTGGGTCTTAGAGCACAGTCTACTTGCGATCGTTAACAGTAAACCTCTCGGTCATCAGAGGACTTCCATCTCATGTGTGATGTGTGTGTGTGAAATCTTATGGTACTTAACTGCTAAGGTCATCAGTCCCTAAGCTTACACACTACTTAACCTAAATTATCCTAAGTACAAACACAAACACCCATGCCCGAGGGAGGACTCGAACATCCGCCGGGACCAGCCGCACAGTCCATGACTGTAGCGCCTTAGACCGCTCGGCTAATCCCTTGCGGCTTCATGTGTGATGAACCGTGACACATTCCTCTAAACAAACGAAGATTTATGCAATGTACTCCATTCCCCTGTCGCATCTTGGGTGTAAAATCGAGACATCAGTTTCATAACGAAGATGATTCTAAGTTAGCGATAGGTGTTTGTGAGACACTGCAATCCCCATGTATACATCTGCTTGACAGATGTGCTGTTTACAGAGTTAGTGGCGGAATGACTTGTAATTTCACATGTCGGACGCTGCTGCTGTGCGTTTCTCTGTTTCCTTGTCACAGGTATTCTCCGTTAGTAATGATGATCTTATATAGGACTGATGTGGGCGTAGTATAATTTCTGAACCGCGATTGGATGTGAACAGTGGATACTATATATCTCTGGAAAGCTATATCGTGCATGTATCACACAGAGCCAATGTTTTAAGGAAGTAGTTTTTTGTTTTACAGTGTGTTACCGTAGTTTATCGTAGAGAAACCTGGAAGAAGGATGTATGTCGCTCTGGAAATATATTTCTTACATTGGAATATTAACAGCACTGAATTCCACATGACTGATAGGTCGGAAACTCAAGCGATCTAACATTATAGCCTTTTTTAAGTGCAGAACCATGTAGCAGCGTTTGACAGGGGTAAAATACAGGGAGCGAAAGGCTATTTACAATTTGTACAGAAACCAGATGGCAGTTATAAGAGTCGAGGGACATGAAAGGGAAGCAGTGGTTGGGAAGGGAGTGAGACAGGGTTGTAGCCTATCCCCGATGTTATTCAGTCTGTATATTGAGCAAGCAATAAAGGAAACAAAAGAAAAGTTTGGAGTAGGAATTAAAATCCATGGAGAAGAAATAAAAACTTTGAGGTTCGCCGATGACACTGTAATTCTGTCAGAGACAGCAAAGGACTTGGAAGAGCAGTTGAATGGAATGGACAGTGTCTTGAAAGGAGGGTATAAGATGAACATCAACAAAAGCAAAACTAGGATAATGGAATGTAGTCGAATTAAGTCGGGTGATGCTGAGGGAATTAGATTAGGAAATGAGACACTTAAAGTAGTAAAGGAGTTTTGCTATTTGGGGAGCAAAATAACTGATGATGGTCGAAGTAGAGAGGATATAAAATGTAGACTGGCAATGGCAAGGAAAGCGTTTCTGAAGAAGAGAAATTTGTTAACATCGAGTATAGATTTAAGTGTCAGGAAGTCATTTCTGAAAGTATTTGTATGGAGTGTAGCCATGTATGGAAGTGAAACATGGACGATAAATAGTTTGGACAAGAAGAGAATAGAAGCTTTCGAAATGTGGTGCTACAGAAGAATGCTGAAGATTAGATGGGTAGATCACATAACTAATGAGGAAGTATTGAATAGGATTGGGGAGAAGAGAAGTTTGACCAGAAGAAGGGATCGGTTGGTAGGACATGTTCTGAGGCATCAAGGGATAATCAATTTAGTATTGGAGGGCAGCGTGGAGGGTAAAAATCGTAGAGGGAGACCAAGAGATGAATACACTAAGCAGATTCAGAAGGATGTAGGATGCAGTAAGTACTGGGAGATGAAGAACCTTGCACAGGATAGGGTAGCACGGAGAGCTGCATAAAACCAGTCTCAGGACTGAAGAACACAACAAACAACAACATCAACTGTGATGCTTATAATTACAGTACATCGATGGTGTCTTTTCCATCCCATCTGCCCACTGGTACGCTGTTGGTTACCACATTATGATTGACTGACATCGCTTGTTTGAGATGGAGAAAGAGTTTTGGTAGAGGGGCATCACCTTCTGGGGACGACTAGCACCAAAACAGTGATAGCGTACATGACTGCGATATGAGGAATCAGTCTAAATGGAACGCAGAGCCATCAGCAATTCCGTCACTGTAACAGATGAGTTTAAATGTAGAGGTTGTCAGTCACCTTCGGACAGCAGTTTTGAAATGCTCCACAACGTCGCCAAACTTTCCTTATGTTGCAACAGTCTTTTATTTAAAATCATCCAGTTTGTGTGGAGTGTTATGGTAGCAGCAGTAAGAACATGATTTATACTGTGCGACATCTAGTTTTCTGTGAGAAGCAATTGATCAGAACGTGTTAATCTGAGTTTAGAATCTGACACAGACCTCGAACTTGTGACAGAAAAAACAAAACGTATGGCATTGTACAAAGTGTGTCACAGCAGAAAAAAAACAATGTTTCAAACCACGACACAGGGTCACAGGGAGCGTCTCTTGCGACTTACTGTATAGTTTGTGGGATACAGTCATCCTCCTACAGTACAGGCGATGCAACTTTACAATGGTCTGTGCAATGGATCAATATCTGTACATTTAATAGGATCGTCACATGTGTTCGATGCCGGCATGGATGAAGTTATGGAGCTTTTGTAGCTCGCAATTTTTCTCTGTTGGATGGTACAGAATAATGATGATAGCATGTTGGGGTGATAGACGTCAATGGGCTCTGAGGGACATAGATCTGCAGGTTGGGTTGGGTTGTTGTAGGGGAGGAAAACAGACAGCGACGTCATCGGTCTCATCGGATTAGGGAAGGATGGGGAAGGAATTTGGCCATGAACTTTCAAAGGAACCATCCTGGCATTTGCCTGGAGCGAGTTAGGTAAATCACGGAAAACCTAAATCAGGATGGCCAGATGCAGGATTGAACCGTTGTCCTCCCGAATGCAAGTCCAGTGTGCTTACCACTGCGCCACCTCGCTCAGCTGTGGATCTGCTTCGGACAGCAGTATCTGTATGTAGTGTGGGGACGCACCGCAATGCTGCAGCAAAATCCTCGTCCTTCTTCCAGTTCCCGTACTGTCTTTTCTACTACCTCAAGCTGCAGGAGCTCACTTCGTTTGGCGCTGACCTTACACATTGTTGGCGGATCTACAACAAATTGTTCCCATTTCCACCGAATGGTCAAAACACGGTGCTGTTGCACTAACTGAAGTCACTCTGTTTCTGCATGGGTGCAGAAGATAATAGATACAGCTCTCTCTGACTTCAGCTCAGTTCCGACTTAAATTGGTACGATGCAGAAATGGAAGCAGTTCCAAGAGGTACAGGGACTATCTGAAATTTTACTGCAATAAATAGGTTCGAAAAAGGTGACTTGTTCCGAGATATAAGAGTGCTAGTGGCTGTAATCATTAAAGGGCTTCTCCATCGGATACAATGCAGGTACATGGTTGAATGGAAAGACTAGATACAAAATCATAGACATCATTTCTACCGAAAAGTGTAGCACTAGAAATCTGAAAAGCTAGTGTACATTTCTTACCACTTCAATCAGCACACAATCTACTGTTTGTGATCCTTCTCAATCAACCATCGCCTCTAACCCAGTCGATATACCACTGAACCTCAGACGTGGCATCAAGACAGAATGCGTTTCAAATACTGGAGAAATATCTAGTGGCGACGTGAAGGAGTTGCAAATACCGGCTTCTTACCACGTTCCTTAGCCGAATCACCTTCTAAATTTGATGATTTTATCACGAGGTTGCACCATCAGCGACGTGTAGCCGCAGTGTTTATCTGATAATATTATCGCAGTAGAATGTAAGCAGCACACTCGCCCTGGTGTAGTGGTTAGGATACTACATTGTTGCATGGAGGGTCGTGAGTTCAAAACTCACCTGAAATGTAAAAGTTTAATTTCTATATTCGGTTCTAGTACATTCTAGAAGTATCCTCAAATGTCAAGAATCATTGTACTGGAATGTTCTGTAACTGTATATACGATGGCAGTTCAATAAGTAATGCAACACATTTTTTTTCTCGGCCAATTTTGATTGAAAAAACCGGAAATATCTTGTGGAATATTTTCAAACATTCCCGCTTCGTCTCGTATAGTTTCATTGACTTCCGACAGGTGGCAGCGCTGTACGGAGCTGTTAAAATGGCGTCTGCAACGGATGTGCGTTGCAAACAACGGGCAGTGATCGAGTTTCTTTTGGCGGAAAACCAGGGCATCTCAAATATTCATAGGCGCTTGCAGAATGTTTACGGTGATCTGGCAGTGGACAAAAGCACGGTGAGTCGTTGGGCAAAGCGTGTGTCATCATCGCCGCAAGGTCAAGCAAGACTGTCTGATCTCCCGCGTGCGGGCCGGCCGTGCACAGCTGTGACTCCTGCAATGGCGGAGCGTGCGAACACACTCGTTCGAGATGATCGACGGATAACCATCAAACAACTCAGTGCTCAACTTGACATCTCTGTTGGCAGTGCTGTCACAATTGTTCACCAGTTGGGATATTCAAAGGTTTGTTCCCGCTGGGTCTCTCGTTGTCTAACCGAACACCATAAAGAGCAAAGGAGAACCATCTGTGCGGAATTGCTTATTCGTCATGTGGCTGAGGGTGACAATTTCTTGTCAAAGATTGTTACAGGCGATGAAACATGGGTTCATCACTTCAAACCTGAAACAAAACGGCAATCAATGGAGTGGCGCCACACCCACTCCCCTACCAAGAAAAAGTTTAAAGCCATACCCTCAGCCGGTAAAGTCATGGTTACAGTCTTCTGGGACGCTGAAGGGGTTATTCTGTTCGATGTCCTTCCCCATGGTCAAACGATCAACTCTGAAGTGTATTGTGCTACTCTTCAGAAATTGAAGAAACGACTTCAGCGTGTTCGTAGGCACAAAAATCTGAACGAACTTCTCCTTCTTCGTGACAACGCAAGACCTCACACAAGTCTTCGCACCCGAGAGGAGCTCACAAAACTTCAGTGGACTGTTCTTCCTCATGCACCCTACAGCCCCGATCTCGCACCGTCGGATTTCCATATGTTTGGCCCAATAAAGGACGCAATCCGTGGGAGGCACTACGCGGATGATGAAGAAGTTATTGATGCAGTACGACGTTGGCTCCGGCATCGACCAGTGGAATGGTACCGTGCAGGCATAAAGGCCCTCATTTCAAGGTGGCGTAAGGCCGTAGCATTGAATGGAGATTACGTTGAAAAATAGTGTTGTGTAGCTAAAAGATTGGGGAATAACCTGGTGTATTTCAATGCTGAATAAAACAATCCCTGTTTCAGAAAAAAAATGTGTTGCATTACTCATTGAACTGCCCTCGTATACCGTATGTGTTCTGGCCGGAGGCAGTTCGCTCCGCGCTCTTGTATGTGCAAGTGCTTAATATACTTTCGTTAAGTGAAGTTAGTGTCCGTCATTCATTAAATTACACCTTCTTCTAAGTGACATTATTCTGGTGGCGAAGCTGGGTATTGGAACCTGTGATAACACACATTATCGACGACACAGTGGCTCCCATTAGGCCATGACAGAGCCGCCTTTTACATGGCGAGAAACCAGAGTTCGATCCATATTCAACAGATCGTAATCCATCGGCGATAGAAGAAGAAGAAGAAGACGTTACGATGACAGCATCTGTCTCCTACCACATGAGGCATCCTTCCAGGTTCTCTGGTGACGATGGCCAAGATCCAGACAAATGGCTGAAGGTATATGAGCGTATAGCCAAATTTAACAAATGGGATGACACTGTGCATTTGGCGAACGTATTTTTCTACTTGGAGAGCACCTACAGAACTACACACAGATGCTCGTGGGTATGGCATCGCAGCTGTTCTGGTGCAAATTTCGGGTGGAAAAGAGATGGTTATAGCCTATGCTTCAGTGACACAAAAGCCGAGAGAAACTACTCAACTACAGAAAGAGAATGTCTTGCTGTCATCTGGGCCATGTCCAAATTTCTACAATATCTCTATGGAAGGCCATTCACATTTGTTACAGGCCATCACTCACTTTGGTTGACAGGTCTTAAGGATCCAACAGGAAGACTCGGCAGGTAGGCACTATGTCTTCAAGTGTATGACATTACTATAGCGTACAAAAGTGGAATAAAACACCAAGATGCCGACTGTCTCTCAAGAAACCCTGTGCAAGACCACCAAGACTTTGATGAAGATAGTGGCTGTGATTCATCTAATTACACCTACTTCTACATGACAATATACACTCCGGCGATCACTGTCTCTATTCAGTGTCGTAGTATTTGTGTGGAAAAACCACTTCATTCGGAGGTAATGCCATACCTCGATTTATAAAGCCAGCATAGCTTTTAACATGGATACTTGTGTGCAGCTGTAGAACCAAGACCGATTGTAATAGTAATGTGTTCGTTGCGATCGTGTTTTTTTAACATCTGGCGGTTTGTAAGACGATTATGCCTCTCTTTCTAAGACACTGTGGTACCACTCACAAGAAAAACTTATGAGAGATGTCCACCCATCTTTGATTCTCGATCTGTATTATTTCGTATCGCCAGCAGTCAGTTATTGGCCAAGTATTATACATAGTAGTAGGGGATGCATGACAGGTTCGCCTTGAGTATCAGGCTTACAAAGTATGTGTGTGTTCCGACATGTGCAAAAGAAATTACTATGTTCAGTCGCAAGAAAGGTATGGTTTTGACGTGGAATACTGTGATAGCAAAGGGAAAAGTATGTCAAGTTACAAGAATGGTACAGATATTTCTATTTCAAGGGCCACAGCCATCATCAGGGTTAGCGATTAAGTATGTATGTGACTGGTTTCCTACGATAATCCTGTCTACAGATGCTTGGCGCACCAGCGGTGGCCTGTAGCGGGAATGAATCACGTTTCCAGCCAACGGTAGGAACTGTCCGAATGGAGAGGCCTGTTGGGACCCATGAATGTGGCTGACTTAACCGTGTCGTCCTCTAGACGCACGAATAGCGAATTAATACTTAGTATGTGTTGGACAGCTTTCGTTATCGCGTCGAAATTTGAGAAGATTTAATATGGACATGTGTTTGCGCTGGACCATTATACCCTCCCATGTAAATTGTCGGATTGACTGCTTTTTCACGTTTCTCGCCTTTATTTAGGTGAGAGAACATCGATTGTGGTGTGCGCATGCAGCAGGTGAAAGATGGGTGGAAGACACGTTTGCTGGTTTTCTAGACATGAGAAGCACCGTAGTTGACTTTGTAAATTATAGGGATGACTTGGAATCTGTTTCATCACCGAAATCGGTATCTGCGAGTAGAAATATCAGTTTCCTCCATTTTTTTCGAGTTTTCACGTAAAGGTCTTTGCAGAGGGGATAAGTTTCCAGTCACTCAGTGGTTTACAGCATGCTCCACCTCGCTAATGTTTCGGGTTTCTAGAGAAATAATTTCCAGTCGATATCTCTGGAATTATGTTGCAAGAGTGATACTGCTATTTGCTTGATATCGAGAAGTATCGCATGAATGGTATAATATACTGGCAAACCATGTGAAAATACATGTGTTCTTGTAATCCTAGAGTCTGGAGATTGGTGTAGAAAACAAGCAAGGAAGCAGGTCAGGACCAGAAATGGTGACGCTTTTGTGCCAGGGGGAACCGACCCAGCCTTTGTACAAGTCTTTGCGGTATATGTATGAGTGTCTAGTGGTCGATGCAAAAGGGGCGATTTTGTATGGCGCAGGATACAAACTGTATGTTTACTACATCGACATGGTATGCGATGATATATTGCCGGGTTGGAGATCGGTTTCACGCTCTCATAGTCACACTTCTGTTCTCAGTAGTAGAGCAGCGTAATTGAGCAAGTGTCCTTCTGTATTTGACGACGTGTAGGTCACTTTTGCAGTGTTTAATTGTCAGTGCAATATGGCGATCTGTACAAAATAGCTTTGCTGCTGAAAGTCTTGCCTGCAGAAAGAAAGGAAAAGGTGGACAGTGCTTCCACACCGGCAGTATATGTAATTTGGTGGGTAAATTCAGTAGGAGCCGATCAGAATGCTCCATTGATTCACAAGACGTCTTTTGTGCTGGGATGTAGGAGCCTCTACATAGCGGCGAGAACGTTCACCCTTTCTGAGACGTATGTTGAAAGCAGAATGTCGTGATTTCCAGGAAAGTGTAATGTTCCCCAGATGTTAGCGGATTTCGTGACTGTCTGTTTTCGCGCAGTAGTGCTGAGACGATTTTATCACTGCTTAATAGACACTGTGATTACTATAAAACCTCTGTAATTATATTATCTGTGTAATTTTAAATGAATCAGACCAGCAAACTTTTGTTTTCTCTCATACTGTTCAGCCATTGTCCAGTATGGTCGCAATAATCTGTGTTACATAGAGATTCTGTTTTTTGTGCTCATTTTGCGTAATAATAACTATCTAATTTCATTGCATTTATCATTACAACTAATCAACTAATCCTCAGCTTTTTTCATGAATTTGATAAGTAAATGAGGCTTACTTTGTGTGGGAATGTCTGTTTGTGAATGACCGCATATTAATGGCACCAATCAGTGTAATACGTTTGGTTTGCTTTCAAAATACATCTTGCATCTAAAATTTCACTTTTTGCAAAACGAAGTTCGATAGCTTTTAGGCTTAAATCATGTCCCTAAATCATACTCGCCAACAGACAATCCTGGTAGAGAAGCCTAGCTAAAGAAATATGAATCATGACGGTGGTACTGAAATTCCAAAAAAAAAAAAAAAAAAAAAAAAAAAAGAATAATAATAATAATAAAACCACCATCATAAAAGGTAACACGTGATGGATGGGGTGCCTCGTTAGGACCATCAGGAAGAATGCAATCGGTTTTATTCTGGACTATTTTCGTAAACAGCACCTGTTAGGACAAGAATTTCCATATAGACAAGCTGAGACATCACGAAAGCTCCTACAAAAGCGACCGTTAACTATTTAGGCAGCCCTTTACCATTTCGAAGAGGTAGACTTGGCTTTTACTTAAATACACAAGTGACGTCAGTATTGCATTGAGAACCTTTTAGCTGCGCCTGCGCAGGTGAGCCGCTATGCACACGAGGTTAGGTTTAATTAAATAGTTAGTCAAATTGATATCAAAAGTATACCTGTGGCAGCGAGGGAGAGGGGGTGGATTGGAGGTTTCCTGGGGGAGGGGAGTGGGAGGAGGTGGAGGAACAATAGGTTAAGGACCTGTCAATCAAAAGGAAGGAACCTTTTACCAGAACAGTAGGCTAAGTACCTGTCAATCAAAGGAGAACAATAGGTTGAATACCTGTCAATCAAAGGAGAACAATAGGTTTGCCTCTGAGTGTATACATGCCTCTGGTGTAAGCATCCCACACTAACAAAATGCACCTAAACGAACTTTGTCCCCCTACTGTCGAAGGCCTCACTAAAGTCCAGCGATGCCAAGGCATCAGGGAGAAGCTGGTGACGAGTAACGGTTATCATGTCTCTGTAACGGCAAAGAGCTGTATGGATATTGTTGTCGCCTCCAAGGAAAGTCTGGTCAAGTGAGCGATTGAGGTTGATGCGATCTATGCGGCGTGATGAGTGAGCAGTGTAAAACATGTAACCGTGTCGGGTTCTGTGGAGCTTTGTCCAGTGATGTAATGGGCGACCTTCTTGAGTCGCAATTTCAGCAGCCATGTAAATATTTTCATATTGCTGTTCAGCAACGTGATTGGTCGATAATCATGGACGTTCGATCACCTGTGCAGTTTATGAACAGATATAATGATGCCCTTGAGAAAGTTGTTAGGGACGACTGTCGTCGGGGATATCAGCAGATGGTCGTCCATCTGGAAGTCAACAAAGAATTAAAAATTTTGTAAAATTCGATGGGGAGACAATCGGGCCCTGTGAATCTGTTATCAGATCCCGCCTTGATAGCAGACCGAGCGAGGTGGCGCAGTGGTAGCACACTGGACTCGCATTCGGGAGGACGACGGTTCAATCCCGCGTCCGGCCATCCTGATTTAGGTTTTCCGTGACTTCCCTAAATCGCTCCAGGCAAATGCTGGGATGGTTCCTTTCAAAGGGCACGGCCGACTTCCTTCCCCATCCTTCCCTAATCCGATGAGACCGATGACCTCGCTGTTTGGTCTCCTTCCCCCTAAGCAACCCAACCCCAACCCTTGATAGAATCGAGTAGTTCATCTGTGGTCACGTCCTCTTGGAGTTCATGTGCTACCTCTACTGGGAGAGTGCTTGTAGTAAAACGCGCGACCTCTGTGATCAGTTCCACAGAATGTGGTACTATTGCATACAATCCAGCGAAGCCGGCCGAAGTGGCCGAGCGGTTCTAGGCACTACAGTCTGGAACCGCGCGACCGCTACGGTCGCAGGTTCGAATCCTGCCTCGGGCATGGATGTGTGTGATGTCCTTAGGCTAGTTAGGTTTAAGTAGTTTTAAGTTCTAGGGGACTGATGACCTCAGAAGTTAAGTCCCATAGTGTTCAGAGCCATTTGAACCAATCCGGCGAAATTATTGTGGAGAGCATGGCCGAATGTTTGTTTAGTCTCATGCTGGTGGCCTTCTGCATCAGTGAGGACTTGGATCACAGCCCTGTGTCTTTGTTGTCTTTCCTGGAGGAGGCGGTACACCGATGGAAGTTCTTGAGGTACACGATTAAAGGTCTGAGATCGGACTACCTTGCCTTCCAGGTGACGGCGCATGATCGAGGAGATCTGCGCCTTTGTTTGGTGTACCACTGTCTGCCTGGCTGCCGAAAAAGGCATCGTCGCACAGTTACGAAGAATTGAACAATAAAAGTGCAATGTATTAGTACGCCATGTCTTGACTGCCTTACCATAGCTAATCAATGTTTTACGGGTGGTCAGCTTAGTGCAAGAGCCGCCAAGATAAGGTGGAGTCATAGGCATCTTGACGATGCTAGCATCATGCCCATGCTTCCTCGACCATATGGCGATAGTCTGATGAGGTCAGGTAAGCGACGTTGAATTTCCACAGTCCACGACTATGCCACAAACGCTGTCGGGCGAGAGCGACGTCGGAGATGTATACTTCACGGTCTGAAAAGGGCATGGGTCAGACGTCTGCATGTCGCGTGTGATCGGCAAGTGAGCGATTGAGGTTGATGCGATCTATGCGGCGTGATGAGTGAGCAGTGTAAAACGTGTAACCGTGTCGGGTTCTGTGGAGCTTTGTCCAGGTGTCAGTGAGTCGTAGGCGATCGATGACTATCGAGAGAGCCGCAAAAGGTGAATTCCGCGGGTGTTGGTCAGTGAGTCCTGGTGTCGAGCTGAAGTCTCCACCGAGCACTAAATCGTTGTGTGGGCCTGTAAAGATTGGTGTGATCTCCTTGGTGAAGAATGTATGTCGGTCATGATGGCAGGTAGGGACGTGAATGTCGATGCCGGGGTCACTTCACCCAGCGGTGTCTGTATCAAATGTCGGCTTAAACATTCGGACGGGACATGTCCTTCCTGACCAAATCTGGAGCACGTTCGTGGCTTGCCGTCGTACATGACGATGGCCCGCACACCGCCAATCAGCAGATACGATGGAACATGTTTCGTCAGCTCAGTTTTGATCTGCCGGACGCCATTTAACACTGGGTAGGTCGTAAATGTTTGTCACTTCTCCGCGAGGTGACCCAATACGTTTCAATATGGCTGGAGAGCCGCAATGACCACCTCCTGAGACACCTCGAACACACGCGTAGTTCGGAGACCGAATCGCGCGTGGTCCACCGTCACTGCACCTACGTGTCCATCAGAATGTTTAAATTTTAGTCCGGCGGAGTGTTGTTATACAACTTCAGCGGTTAGCGGCTCCGTCGACATCTTTTCCTGTGATGGAAAAATGTATTCCGATCACGTTCGGGGGTTGAAACGCAGATCCTTTAGTATGAACTGTTCAGCTTCAAAAGCCGTTGGTCGTGGATGTTTGACCTGAAGCATTACTTTGATCGTTGCACGGCGATAAGAGTGCGCCATGAGGTACGGTAGTTGTGGACTCTATAAACGCGAGTACCGCGGCTCGGAAGTAAACAATGCGGAGAGCGATGTGCTTGGCCTGTGTGGGGCAGTTCCCCACGCTACCGCGGCTGAGAGCCGACTCTCACCCTTTGACCATGTTAGACAGAACGCGACAAGACAATGGACGCAGTTTGCAGCCTCTGCTGCAATTGAAGTAATTGTGTTGCGTTAATGTTATCGTCTCTTGAAAATAAAGAATTAAAACTTGTTTGTATTACTTTTTTTCCTCACACAAAAACATTAGAAAAAGTGTTTTCATTGTCCCATGCAACCTCCCAGTGTTTGTTAGTTTAATTAATTTCCTTACAGAGATAAAACTCACTCTGCTGGTTTAAAAAACCGTCGCAGATAATTATGATATTAGAGTAAAATATTTGTTTTGGTGTCCCGTGCTACTTCCTAGAGTTTGTAGGTTTAAATAACTTTCACCCTGTATGAAAACAACCTGGTTGATACATCCGTAGTTTGCAGACGACACAGTTATATGCCGCAAGATTGTGTCGTTTAGGAAACTGTTACGAAGGAAGACGTGCAGATGATAATTGCTTATTGCAACTACTACAGTTTGTCTCTCAACAAAAGCAGATGTTACGCAGTGGTGTAGATAAGCGGAAAAATTGTTGGCTTGTTCTAGCGCTGATAAGTCAGTCAACGAATATCTAGGGTTATCCGTCCGAAGAAATTTAAAGAGGTGCGGCCAAACACTTTTAGTTGGAAGCTAGATGCCAGACTGTCAGTGAGACGCACTTAAGGGTGCTCTCAGAGAGTACAGCTTATCCACCATAAAGGTCACTTACTTTCGTCACGCCGGTAGTCTGGAACTCTTACCGAGTTGCATACACGAAAGAGATTAATAATAATCAACAAGAACAGCAGGATTCGTTACTCGTTTGACTGCACAGTGCGAGGAGGTCGCAGAATTGATCAACCATCTCCAGCAGGAGCGGCCACAAAAAGTAAGTTATCACAGAAACTTTTACTACTAACGTTACAAGATGAGTTAGGATGTCACTGAGGTTGAGTAACATCTAAAATCGATGAAAATGTAACAGTGCTCCAAGATCCAGTGGAGCCCTGTCAGATTGTGTACACAATTTTGCACCTGAGCTGACGCATAGTACAGCGTAGAAACCTTGAATAAAATTGAAAGAAAACAGGTCACTCCCGTCTAAGAGGAGGATAGCAGAAGTGATATGCAACACTACCGACTTATCTCATTGACGTCCATCTGTTGTAGAAACTTAGAACATACTCTCAGCTCAGACATAATGAAGAATATGGAAAACACTGACCTACTCCATGACAGCAAGCGTGGATTCCGAAAACTTGTGCCTTTTTTCACGTGGCGTCTTGAAAGTCATGGCTCAAGGAAATTAGAAGGGCACAGTATTTCTTGACTTCCGACTTTTACTCTGTAGTACTTCAATGATTATTTCCAGAGGTACGATTATATGTAGTATCAGACGATATACGTGACTGGACTGATGATCATTACGAAATAGGTTGGTATATTGCGAATATGAATTGACATCAGCCATTTGCGACACCTGCACTCGAACCCGAATTTATCGCTATTGACAGCGATCCCCTTCTCCATTTCCGCTATCGAGCATGCCTCCAGGACCGATCCACAATTCCATATGTCACGTAGTCAGAACACGTATGCTCGCACAGTTCGTGATTTCTGCACAGCGGGACAAATACTCTCACGGAAAGAAACCGAACTCCAAAAAATGATTCTGTGGAATAATGAAATTTCTGGAATCCATTTGTCTGTGTAGCTTATTTAAGTGATTAATGCTGCAAGATTACAGGTTAACATGAGCGCGAGGTAGGTCATAGCAAATGTTGTAAGACGTCATGATCTCCTGACCTTCATTGCTTACATATTCCGCCCTCACAATCATATTCCACACATCAAGACGCTTCATTCGAACCCAAACTCGATAAGATAAAGTCAATGTTGTATGAATTCATGTAAATGATATGCAATTAACAAGTAAGTGCACCGTGGTTGAAATACTCGAGGCTGGTGTACACACATACATTCCAGACATGATGGTCACAAAAGCTTTTAGTTTGGGAGAGAAACCGCACAGCAGAACGCTGGTCCCTTCAGAGGACGACCCAGCCCATGTCGGCCTGTGACCGCCCGTGTAACGGACAGCGTGGGCCCGAGTGAAAGGGGGGAACAACCCCGTGTTCGGCTTAAAAGCAAATTCCGCTAAACTGTGTGGGAGCGGCCAGCCTACGCATTCTTTACACATAGCACGCAGTTTCAGAGATTTTCACAGGGAGACGGCAAACGCCAAACACCAATGCTACGGGTTTCTGGATTGGTCGCCTTAAACGAAACGTCATTCTCTCATTTTAGAAGAGTAATGCTGATTGGCAGACGATATTTATGACGCCTTGAGCTGAAGGAATAATGGAAGAGACTGAAAGATAAACCCCTTCACGTCTGGTGTGGAGCGGCGCCGTTCCGTTGTCGCTCTTGGAGCGAGGAACAAGTCTCTCCTCAGTACTTCACTGGGAGAGCACCTCTCTCGAGAGCGAATCGGAGTGCGACTCTGTATTGAGTCCTTGGGATTAAGTGTTGTTTACTGTGTTGGCCGCCACATTTATTGTGCGGTGTGAACAGACAGAGTTATAGTTAAACGCCTGCGAGCGGATTTTTGAGTGGCATCGCGGTGGACTGGTTATTTGACCGGTGTACCACGCCAATAGTTAGACTAGGGGCGAACAAGAATCCTTGACTTCATCAAGGCATGGGGAGAGTTTGATTGGCGAAGGTCAATCCAGATAGAACGAGAGTTATCTTTTTTGTCAGCAGCGAGTGGCGCAGGCAGCAGTCATCGCAGCTTACGGTATTGTGCGCTACAGCTATTGCGAGCCCCATATTTCCTCCACAACAATACACTTCACTGCATTTCACATGCGACAGCCTCGACCGTACCTAGCAACATTCTAAAGGATAATTATTCAAGTTGAGTAGGCGCATCTCTCAGCCATTCTGCCAAGTCAATAACAATCTTAAACTTTGTATAGAAATTTCATTAGCGAATCCTATTCTTGAGAGGTAACTTCACATTCCGAAAAGAACCAGGATCTAACTTGTTCAATTCATAACTAAAAGTGCCATTGTGATTTCTCAGAATTTTTGCAAAATAAATAATAATTTTCGTTAGTTTCATGTTTTTCTTACACTAACTAGCACTACTCCAGTACCCAAGTATCCCACTAGTTACGTAAGAAATTTTGTGAATTTTTGTGTCATTTTCTTGCAGCTGACGACTCCAGAAGATATTTATTGCTGAAAGTTTTTCAGGCATTTCTCTTTAGAACGTTAGGAGCGTCTGTCTGACTTCTGTAGTAGTGTTGGGGTGGAAATTGCATCTTGTAGGAGCCACAGGGTAAAGGGTACATCTCAGATTAATCCGTTGCGCAGAATAACAGAATAACAGATCAACCCCACACCTCAGAATGTGAAATGCTGGTACATTAATAACCAGCGTAACCGCCAGAACGTTAAATGCAAACGTGCATGGGTTGTGTTGTACAGGTGTCTGATGTCAGTTTTTGGGCTGCTGGAGTTTCATGCCTGTTGCATTTGGTTGGTCAATACAGGGACGGTTAATTCCGTCTGCAGACGACGCTGCAGTTGTCGTCCGATGATGTCTCATATGTGTTCGTTTGGAGACAGATCTGGTGATCGAGCAGGCCAAGGTAACATGTCGGAAATCTGTAGAGCATGTTGGGTTACAACTGCGGTATATAGGCGAGCGTTACCCCGTTGGAAAACACCCCCTGGAATACTGTTCATGAGTGTCAGCCCAACAGGTTGAATCACTAGAGTCACGTACAAGTCTTTGTACGTGGGATAACCGCAAAGAGTGCTCCTGCTATCATACGAAATAGCATTCCTCACCGTAACTCCATGTGTAGGTTCAGTGTGTCCAGCATGCAGACAGGATGGTTGCAGGCGCTCAATTGGCCTCCTTTCAACCAACACACGGCCATCATTGGTACCGAGGCAAAACCAGTTTTCAACAGAAAACACAACAGATCTCCGTCCCACCCTTCAATGAGCTCTCGCTTGACACCATTTAACTCGCAAATGGCAGTGGTTTCGAGTCAGTTGAATGCACGCTACAGTCGTCTGGCTCGGGGTTGTCCTTAAAGTAACCGATTTGTACCAGTTCGTTGTGTCCCTGTGGTTCCAACTGCCGCTCAAGTTGCTGCTGCAGATGTCGTACTATGCGCCAGAGACATACGCCGAACACGATGGTCTTCCCTCTCGGTAGTACCACGTGGCTGTCTGGAGACAGATCTCCTGGTGACTGTACATTCTCGTGACCACTGCGGCCAGCAGCCATTTACAGTGGTTCCATTCCTGCCAAGTCTTTTTGCAATATCACATAAGGAACATCCACAGTCTCGTAGCTCTATTACACGACCTCGTTGAAATTCTGTGAGGTATTGATAAGGCATTCTTGACCAACCTCAACTCACCGTGTCCAATCTTAACTAACGATCACGATTGTTACAGCGTGTATTGTATTTAAAGCAAATCTGATTTGCATCCTCATACTACTAGCGCCAGTTTTATGCGACTGGCTCGAAATTTGGTAGACATCATCTTTCAGATGTAGAAATATGCCTACTAACTTTCGTTTATGGCGCACAATTCCTTCTTGTTCCTGCGACTTTTTTCCGTCATTGTATTACATCGACATTTTAGCCCGTCGATATATGGATACTTCATTGGTGGTGACAATGTCTGTGTTTATACAGTGTCTGAATCTTCACTATACGATGTCCTTCAGACATGCACGAATTTGCGTTTCTTAGTAGAGAGGACACAGCATAGTATCTGGGATGGAGAGACATCGACAGAAGTAGAAGTAACTTCAGGTGTACCCGAGGGAAGTGTGTTCATCTTGGATATTAATGACTGGACAGAAAATATTAATAATAATCTCACACTTTTCCACAGTTGCTACGACTATATATAACGAAGTACTGTCTGCAAAGAGGTGTACAGATATTCAGTCAGATCTTGACACGATTTAAGACTGCTGCAAAATTGGCAGCCTGCTTTAAATGTACAGAAATGTAAAATTATGCCTTTCAGACACGAAAAAAACATAGTATCGTATAGCTCCAATATCCGTTATCAAAATTGGAATCAGTGAAGACTTACAAATAACTAGGTACAATAATCTACAGAAATATGAAATAGGATAATCAAATAGGCTCAGTCGTAGGTAAGGCGGGTGGCGGACTTTGGTTCATTAGTAGAGTACCGGAAGTGTGCAGAAAGTCTACAAACGAGAATGGTATATTTATTTACCAATGACGGCTTTTGCTTGATTCAGGCATCTTGAGACTGGATGAATATTAGATGGTGTTAGGTATCAAACTGAGTACACCAGAACGTCTCAGAAAATAATTGTCCTCGTCAAATGTTTGGAAACACTCCACATGCCTCAACAAGAACACCTCACAGTGTTTCCAAATATTTGACAAAGGCAATTATTTGCTGGGACGTTCTGTATGCTCGGTATCCCATGTATCTATCACCATCTAATGATCAGCCAGTCTGAAGATCCCTGAGTCAGGTGAAATGCGTAATTGGCAAATGAATAATAAATACATCCCTGCAACCAAGATTGACGGTTTCATCATAGTATGTTACTGGTTGCTGTACCATCCCTGCCATTTGTTGGAAAATGTTGATCACAGTTTTCTTTCCACGGAAATGTTGAAAAACCTGAATTGTCAGGCTCTTGAAGATAGACGCAAATCATTTCACGGAAGAATACTTATATACTGTCAGTTTCATTAAACATTCAATAATATTCAGAGAAGTATTAGTTATGATTTTACTTTGCCGAGTCTACATGGCTAACACAGACAAACTGGAGCCTTCGCTAACTCCCATAGACATTTACCAATGACGCCTAATAAGCCCCGAAATGCAACACTAACATGATTTAAAAATAGTGACCATTACATTACTTGTTCCCATGGTACGAAAATATAAACATCTATTACGGAATCGTACAAATTCTTGATAATAAATATTGAATCTAACGGGAATTTGGAGGTTAAAGGCGGGGACAATCGAAAAACACAACCGCAAAATCAGGAAAATACTAAAATACAAAAAATAAAACAACCAAAAAAATATGATACGATGGGAAGAATCATAGACGTAGAAAAACACAGAATTACTGCGAATCAATTAGTACTGGTATCGAATACACCACATGACCTCTACAGCTGAACTAAAAAGTCAGTACCATTACAGCAAGTAAAAGACTGATATCAATACAGGAAATAAAAAAGTGATAAGAATACATAAAGCCTAAAAACTATACATATACAGACAGCGCAAAATCGCAATAATTAACGAAACGTGGTATAGATAACCCATATCACTCAACTGATAAGCCCGGTACCAATAGAGAAAGCCAAAAACCGGAACCAATATAAAAAGCCAAACAGCGATACCAGAACAGATAGGTATTTAACAAGCAGGAGCAATAACTTACGTCACTGTCACACAATGCAAAATTAGCATGGATCATTCAGTCCAAGTAGCACACCAGGCAACAATTTTATAATTGAAAGGAAGATGTATTCCTAAGAACCTCCAAGTTTGCGTGAATTGTAATCACTGTTTTAGTACGTTACGAGGACAACCAACGATAATGTTTAAAGTCTGACTGATTAGGGTACCGCGGGTGGTAGCCACGTGGTCTCCAAACAGCGATACCAGAACAGATAGGTATTTAACAAGCAGGAGCAATAACTTACGTCACTGTCACACAATGCAAAATGAGCATGGATCATTCAGTCCAAGTAGCACACCAGGCAACAATTTTATAATTGAAAGGAAGATGTATTCCTAAGAACCTCCAAGTTTGCGTGAATTGTAATCACTGTTTTAGTACGTTACGAGGACAACCAACGATAATGTTTAAAGTCTGACTGATTAGGGTACCGCGGGTGGTAGCCACGTGGTCTCCAAACAGCGATACCAGAACAGATAGGTATTTAACAAGCAGGAGCAATAACTTACGTCACTGTCACACAATGCAAAATGAGCATGGATCATTCAGTCCAAGTAGCACACCAGGCAACAATTTTATAATTGAAAGGAAGATGTATTCCTAAGAACCTCCAAGTTTGCGTGAATTGTAATCACTGTTTTAGTACGTTACGAGGACAACCAACGATAATGTTTAAAGTCTGACTGATTAGGGTACCGCGGGTGGTAGCCACGTGGTCTCCAAACAGCGATACCAGAACAGATAGGTATTTAACAAGCAGGAGCAATAACTTACGTCACTGTCACACAATGCAAAATGAGCATGGATCATTCAGTCCAAGTAGCACACCAGGCAACAATTTTATAATTGAAAGGAAGATGTATTCCTAAGAACCTCCAAGTTTGCGTGAATTGTAATCACTGTTTTAGTACGTTACGAGGACAACCAACGATAATGTTTAAAGTCTGACTGATTAGGGTACCGCGGGTGGTAGCCACGTGGTCTCCAAACAGCGATACCAGAACAGATAGGTATTTAACAAGCAGGAGCAATAACTTACGTCACTGTCACACAATGCAAAATGAGCATGGATCATTCAGTCCAAGTAGCACACCAGGCAACAATTTTATAATTGAAAGGAAGATGTATTCCTAAGAACCTCCAAGTTTGCGTGAATTGTAATCACTGTTTTAGTACGTTACGAGGACAACCAACGATAATGTTTAAAGTCTGACTGATTAGGGTACCGCGGGTGGTAGCCACGTGGTCTCCAAACAGCGATACCAGAACAGATAGGTATTTAACAAGCAGGAGCAATAACTTACGTCACTGTCACACAATGCAAAATGAGCATGGATCATTCAGTCCAAGTAGCACACCAGGCAACAATTTTATAATTGAAAGGAAGATGTATTCCTAAGAACCTCCAAGTTTGCGTGAATTGTAATCACTGTTTTAGTACGTTACGAGGACAACCAACGATAATGTTTAAAGTCTGACTGATTAGGGTACCGCGGGTGGTAGCCACGTGGTCTTGGGTGTCATGCCACAGTTCGCGCGGCTTTCCCCGTCGGAGGTTCGAGTCCTCCCTCGGGCATGAGTGTGTGTTTTGTCCTTAGCGTAAGTTAGTTTAAGTAAGAGTAAGCAGCGTGTAAGCCTATGGACCGATGACCTCAGCAGTTTGGTCCCATAGGAACTTATCACCACTTATTAGGTTCATCAGCTTGCTAGTTCTGTTGAAGAAGCTGGACTTGTACATTTAATCACACAATCATGATTCACAGCAACCTCTACATACCTTATATAAACTACAAACACAGCATGAGCTGACACTACTAGCGTCCCAAACAAAACAAACTAAAGCTGTGCGCACGTATGACGTCACTTTCGCAGTACAACTGGCCGTGTCTAAAGTGACTAGATTGCTCCGTGAACTTAAATTCGATTGAACATTTGTGGGGCGTTGTAGACTAGAAGGACTGCAGTCTTAACACCGCCACCACTGACCATTAACATCTTTCAGTGTGCAGTTGTCCAGACTGTGAAGCGAAAAAGACTCATCAAACGCTCTACCGACGTTCTGCATGATGCCGGCAAAGGGAACCCTGAAACAGTAAGTGCCATACCCTGACCCACCAACCAGCCGTACTCCTGAGTCATGATAAATGCAATTATTTTCTGAATTTTGTCGGTATTGGTCTCTTTATGTTCTGTATGATATTTGACGAAAGGTCAAGTGATTTGAAAGCATAATTTGTGGGTCGTTAAAATACGACGATACTTAAGTTATGACTTCAGTAATTTTGTCTAAAGTGGTCCGTGTTTTGTTGTCTATGATACTAATTAGTGCACACACCAGTCGATTTGGGTTTTACAATTGATTAGGTGATGTACACTATGTGATCAAAAGCATCCGGACACTCCCCAAAACATACCTTTTTTCACATTAGGTGCATTGTGCTGCCACATACTGCCAGGTACTCCATATCAGCGACCTCAGTAGTCATTAGACATCGTGGGAGAGCAGAATCGGGTGCTCCGCGGAACTCGCGGACTTCGAACATGGTCAGGTGATTGGGTGTCACTTATGTCATACGTCTGTACGCGAGATTTCCACACTCCTAAATATCCCTAGGTCCACTGTTTCCGATGTGATAGTGAAGTGGAAACGTGAAGCGTCACATACAGCACAAAAGCGTACAGGCCGACCTCGTCTGTTGACTGACAGAGACAACCGACAGTTGAAGAGGGTCGTAATGTATAATAGGCAGACAACTATCCAGACCATCACATAGGAATTCCAAACTGCATCAGGATCCGCTGAAAGTACTATGACGGTTAGGCGGGAGGTGAGAAAACTTGGGGCTCATGGTCGAGCGCCTGCTCATAAGCCACACATCACGCTGGTAAATACCAAACGACGCCTCGCTGTGTGTAAGGAGCGTAAACGTAGGACGATTGAACAGTGGAAAAACGTTGTGTGGGGTGACGAATCACGATACACAATGTGGCGATCCGATGGCAGGGTGTGGGTATGACAAATGCCCGATGAACGTCATCTGCCAGCGTGTGTAGCGCCAACAGTAAAATTCGGAGGCGGTGGTGTTTTTTATGGTGTGGTCGTGTTTTTCGTGGAGGGGGCTTGCACCCGTTGTTGTTTTGCTTCCCACTATTGAATAGCAATTCGGGGATGGCGACTGCATCTTTCAACACGATCGAGCACCTGTGCATATTGCACGGCATGTGGCGGAGTGGTTACACGACAATAACATCCGTGTAATGGACTGGCCTGCACAGAGTCCTGACCTGAATCCTATAGCACACCTCTGAGATGTTTGGGAACGCCGACTTCGTGTCAAGCCTCACCGACCGACATTGATACCTCTCCTCAGTGCAGCACTCTGTGAAGAATGGGCTGCCATTCCCTAAGAAATCTTCCAGCACCCGACTGAACGTATGTCTGCGAGAGTGGAAGTTGTCATCAAGGCTAAGGGTGGGCCAACACGGTACTGAACTCCAGCATGGCCGATGGTGGGCGCCACGAAGTTGTAAGTCATTTTCAGCCACGTGTCTGGATACTTGTGATCACATAGTGTATATGAAGGCGCACTCCAAGGTAGCTGAGTGTCAGCTGTGACTGTATTTTGGCGGCAAGAATTAAAATTTGTGCCACAACCAGGACATGAACCCAGGTCTCCTACTTCCTATAGAGGTGTTCTAGCCATTAGACCACTGTAGCAGTGTAGGTGACATAGCTGCACAGACTACTCTAGTCCAGTGCCCCTTCTAACACACCCTAGCACATCTATCTATCTAGCGGGAGACCTGGGTTCGAGTCCTAGCCATGTCACAAATTTTTATTCAATCTTCAGTTTCTATCATTATCGAAGATATAATTGAGACTCATATGTCTACAGGAAAATTTAATTCTATCAGTTCAATAGAACCGACATGTATCTATGATTATACTAAACATTCGTGGGTGGCAGAACAAATAATCGGAGGTGGTGTCTAAAGAAATTTGTTTACATGTTATTGGTAACAATTTGTACATCTGGATGTCAGTATATATTACAAAAATACTTTAATTTTGAAACTTATGAACACTTTAGGGATTTATATATAACTGATAGTATATAAATCTTAAAATCTTAACTATCGTGATGCTGAAGGTCGCATTTAATATTTTAGTCATTTAGTGGAATAACAGTACATGCTAACTTACTTACCTATACAATACACATACTGAGTTAATTCTTCACAAAAGAAAATTATTGATACCCTAGAGTCAGAATAATTTAAATAATACAACTTAATATTAATTACTATGTTATTTACAGTTGAATAGTAATTCAAAGTATATTAAAATTACACTAATGAGTGTTATAGTCAAGCAGATGCTTCATTAATAGTGAGTTAGCTTGTGCACTCGCTCCATTACATTTTGATGGTTTTGTTTGGTGAATAAGCTTGAACTAAATAAGATTCATTTAATCGAAAGTCTGCTATAGTGCTGGGAGCTGGAATTACCAATTTAATCAAGCACACAATTACTTATTGGTTACATAGTTGCTCGTACAGTGTTTGTAAGAATCTGTGCTCTTCTGAGAAGTTGGATAGAATACTACTGCTGCTTTCCAAGAATTATTACCAATTTTATTTTATTTATATTTTTTCCGAGACGGGACAGTGCCCATACATTTTAACAGGGCTAGTTCAGTGGCGGATTTAAAATTTTTTGCACCCCTCCAGAAATACGTTTGAAATAATAACTATACTGTTTTTGAATCACAATGAATGTGCTCTGAGTTGCTAGTAAAAAATCACATTGTAACACGAAATTTTTAAAACTAATATGAATAAATAAACAAAACTCACCAGTCAACAAAATTTGTGTCTGGCTTTGATGGCAGCAAACTAGTTAATCATATCTTCATAACTGTGAATTCCATCAGTTAGCAGGTCAGCTTTGGTGTTAAGAATGGACAAGGCATTCTATTTTTCCTCAGGCAAGGCAGAATGCAAGTATGATTTAAGCCTTTTAAAAGCCGAAATCGAGCGTTTTGCTGGACATTTTGTAAGTGGATAGATAGAATCATTCTAAGAGAAATATTAACATTCGGAAACATGGACTATAACCGTTCCTTTCGTAGAAATACACTCATTTCGACTGGTGCATCACTAATCTCACAAGACTTTAAACGTGCCGCGAAATGTACACTTTCACTTGGGAAGGAAAGTTCTAAATCAGTTTCATATGAAGCCCGGGGTTTTGTTAGGCGTTCGGGAATAAGGTCTGGTGAACTGTTCCTAAGTTTACTGGAAGCTATGAAGGAGTCTAACAGAGTTTTATAACTATCCTTTCTCCTCGCTAATTCAGCTTGTAAGTTGTCGAGTATTGGGAAAAATGTTTCGACTCTAAATTGATTCCTACCAGTCAGAAGAAATTCTCAGGTGTCCACTTCTTCGTCAACATGAAGTTTGCACATTCTTGATCTTTTATAGATACATTCGTGGTCCATATCAGTCATAATCTCCATGGATTTATTTTCCTAACATGCCAAGAACAGAGTTAATAAATCCTACAAGTGACTCAAACAATTTGTGCACTATTTCAATATCGATGTTTACACCTTGCAGTTTCACGTTTACCTATTAAATCTCTGAACCTCTGGAGTATGTCCTTCCAAACTGTCATCATGAATACTGTTTCTAGTCTACTGAGTTGATTCAGTAGAGTTGAAACTCATTTCGCGCAAGTAGTTTGTCACAGATAGTTTTGGTAACACGTGCGAAGACATTGATCACGCTCTCCCAATTTTCATTTGGTCTTACACATGCTTACTCTCTTGCTGACCAATATGTTTTTGATAAACTTTGAACTGTTTTACGAAGATTTCATGAAAGCGAGAAGTTGATCCCAGCGTTGTGTAGAACCAGAGAAAAGATTATTAACATTTTGCATTAAATTGAAAAATGAACTTGCTTCCTAACTACCGCTTGCTACACTAGTGCCGACTAAATTCCAGGAATGTGCTGCACGTGGAAATAATGCGCTTTAGTACTTCTTTCTTTTATGTGTGCCTGCAATCCAGTGTAGACTCGTGACAAATTGCTTGCATTGTCGCGTGGCCGGCCTCTACCGTCAGTAATATCAGCGAAATTTGTAGACAGGACTTTCGGTATGGCTTGGGTTAGATTTACAGACTTGTATACTGCGTTTAGTAAAAACAGAAGGTAACGTTCAACAGACTCGCCATTCTCTTCGCATATGCTAATACGAAAGATAATTGATCAATTTGTGAAATATCCGCAGTAGAATCTACTATTACAGAAATGTTTGGCGTCTTTGATATCACTTATGACAATTCTTTTTATTCGTGCAGAAAAATATCTGGTTTTACCGCCTATGACCTCTGCCAATCAGAAAAATCATCGTTACAGTTTCGAATAATGCCACGGTGTAAAAGAATGTCGGTTGTTGATTCATTCCGCAGGATCATCACGAACATGTTTTTGTAATATCTAATTCGATACTTACGATTTTGTGGGACTCGAATTCAGGAACAATTTGTTTCTCTTCATTTTGATCTATTGTTTCATTCGCATTTACTTCTTTTACTATAGCTGTAAGGCTAGACCTATTATCAGTACCACTTGATTCGAAGTCGAACCAGCAACGCTTTTTGTGAAAAATTTGTCCACTCTGCTAACCGCTTTTAGAAAATGAACTTCTCATTTTCGCTGGTCCGCCCTCGGTAGCTGAGTGATGCCGGCACGGTAGCTCAGCGTGTTCGGTCAGAGGGTTAGCAGCCCTCTGTAATAAAAAAAACTGAGTTAATGGATCAATAATGAACTTCAACTGGCGTCTGGGGACGTCCGCCACGAACAATTGCAACGAACACTAACGAACAAAATGAGATTAAAAGAAAAAAAAAAGTGGTCAGCGTAACAGACTGTCATTCCTAAGGGCCCGGGTTCGATTCCCGGCTGGGTCGGAGATTTTCTCTGCTCAGGGACTGGGTGTTGTGTTGTCCTAATCATCATCATTTTATCCCCATCGACGCGCAGGTCGCCGAAGTGGCGTCAAATCGAAAGACCTGCACCAGGCGAACGGTCTACCCGACGGGAGGCCCTAGCCACACGACATTTCATTTCATTTCATTTTCGCTTTTCCTTCGCTAATTTCCGAAATGCCGCCCCACTTAATTTTGAAAGTTTGTTTTCGTATTTCTTATTCATGTTGAAGATACTTAAGTAATTGTCAAACAACATCAACGCAAAAGGAAATAAATTTGTGAATAAAAAGTATTTAGTTCAAAATCGTACCACAAGCCACACGAACACAAAGCGTTTTACTCTAAACTCTACAGTCAACGACAATCAACGCAAAAGAAAATACGTTTGTCGATAGAAAGTATCCAGTGCAAAATCGTACCACAAGACACACTATATTATTGAACTATTTCATAAACACGATTCCAGACGGAAATTGAGTGTCTGAATTTCCATTCAGTCACCAAGTAAATTAATAATATTTAAAAGCTTGTATTGTTGATTGTCGTTCTTACGGTTTGTTTAAACTACCAAGTTATTCCACAACATTAATGATTTTTGTCATTTGCAAGCGCAGTTGTTTTAAAACATAAAATATTAAAATAAATACAGTGCAAAAAATGCCGCCCTCTAAAGCCGCTGCCCCTAGGTCCGTCTATAGTGAGCCTATATGTAAATCCGCTTCTATGCTAGTTAGTGGACACTCATGCGTTGCAATTCCGGCTCAATGCAATATCTGATTTCCTTCTTCATCCTTTCGTAATCCGAGCATGCGCAAACAGTAGAACTAAACTTCTAATTGTTGTTGTTTATAGGTCCCCTAACTCTGACTTCAGACCTTTTTTGCTCAAGCTAGAGAGGGCTCTTGATTCACTGTGTAGGAAGTACCAGAAATTAGTTATATGTAGTGACTTCAATATAAATTTTGTATATGATGTTGCAAGGAAAAGGATGTTGGTAGAGCTCCTAAATTCATATGATCTGTGTTTTTTCCAACTAGGGTGCATGGGAACAGTAGCACAGTCATAGACAATATATTTATTCATTCTTCATTTTTAGATGGGCATTCTGTTAGTAAAAGTGGGAATGGGCTTTCAGACCATGATGCACAAATTTTAACACTAAAAGGCATTTGTACTCAAACAAATGGCACATATAATTACAAACTATGTAGGAAAGTTAATCCAGCAGCAATAGAGAGTTTTTTAAACTTTGTCAAGGAACAAGAGTGGCAGGATGTTTATATTGCTGATAACATAGATGATAAATGTAATGCTTTCCTTAACACATTTCTCATGATCTTTGAGAGTTGCTTTCCATTAGAGCGATCTAAACAGGGTGGCTAACTAGTGGGATAAGGATATCATGTAAAAGAAAGCGGGAATTATATCGAAATGTTAGAAGTAGTTACAGCCAAGCTACAGTATCCCATGACAAGCAGTATTTTAAGGTGCTTATGAGGACAAAGAGTATGTGGTTAGTTATATGTAGTGACTTCAATATAAATTTTGTATATGATGTTGCAAGGAAAAGGATGTTGGTAGAGCTCCTAAATTCATATGATCTGTGTTTTTTCCAACTAGGGTGCATGGGAACAGTAGCACAGTCATAGACAATATATTTATTCATTCTTCATTTTTAGATGGGCATTCTGTTAGTAAAAGTGGGAATGGGCTTTCAGACCATGATGCACAAATTTTAACACTAAAAGGCATTTGTACTCAAACAAATGGCACATATAATTACAAACTATGTAGGAAAGTTAATCCAGCAGCAATAGAGAGTTTTTTAAACTTTGTCAAGGAACAAGAGTGGCAGGATGTTTATATTGCTGATAACATAGATGATAAATGTAATGCTTTCCTTAACACATTTCTCATGATCTTTGAGAGTTGCTTTCCATTAGAGCGATCTAAACAGGGTGGCTAACTAGTGGGATAAGGATATCATGTAAAAGAAAGCGGGAATTATATCGAAATGTTAGAAGTAGTTACAGCCAAGCTACAGTATCCCATGACAAGCAGTATTTTAAGGTGCTTATGAGGACAAAGAGTATGTGGTTAGTTATATGTAGTGACTTCAATATAAATTTTGTATATGATGTTGCAAGGAAAAGGATGTTGGTAGAGCTCCTAAATTCATATGATCTGTGTTTTTTCCAACTAGGGTGCATGGGAACAGTAGCACAGTCATAGACAATATATTTATTCATTCTTTTTATGCAAATAGAATAGCTAATTCACAGGATAAAATTAAAACCATATGGTCAGTTGTGAAGGAAGTGTCTGGTCAGCAGCACAAGATCGACGATATAAAGTCAGTTCGTATTAAAAATATTTCTGTTACTGATAAATCAGGTTATGTACAGTATTTAACGATCGTTTTCTGAGCATTGCTGGTGAATTAAATAAAAATTTAGTTTCTACAGGGAATCATATAACTCTCTTGGGAAATGCCTTTCCGAGATTGATGTCTGAAACACTGCTCTGTGATTCAGACAAGGGGGAGATTGAGTCACTAATTAAATCACTAAAGACTGAGGACACTCATGGATATGCTGGAGTGTCTTGGAGAATATTAAAGTACTGTGCTGCACATGTTAGCCCTATGTTTAGCCATATTTGTAATTTTACCTTTAGCAATGGTCAGTTTCCTGAACGATTAAAGTACTCAGTAGCAAAGCCGCTTTATAAAAAGGGAGAAAAGGATAATGCAGACAATTTTAGACCTGTTTCTATGCCATCAGTGTTTGCTACAGTTATTGAAAAGGCTCTTTATGTAAGGTTAATTGGTCATTTTATATCACACGATTTGCTATCAAATGTGCACTTCCGATTTAGAAATCGTTTAACAACTGAAAATGCTATATTCTCTTTTCTCTGTGAGGTACTGGATGGGTTAAACAAAAGCTTCCGAACGCTAGACATATATTTTGATTTAACTAAGGCGTTTGATTGTGTCGATCACAAAATATTGCTCCAGAAGTTGGACCATTACGGAATAAGGGGAGTAGCTCACAATTGGTTCACCTTTTACTTTAGCAGCAGATAAGAAATGGTCATTACTCACAGTGTTGAGAATGGCTGTGATGTGGGGTCTGATTGGGGTATAGTCAAGTGGAGGGTGCCCCAGGGATCAATGTTGGGGCCACTCCTGTTCCTTATTTATATAAATGATATGCCCTCTAGTATTACGGGTAACTCTAAAATATTTCTGTTTGCTGATGACACTAGCTTGGTAGTAAAGGATTTTGTGTGCAACATTGGCCCGGTTTCAAATAGTGCAGTTCATGACCTAAGTAATGCTAAGTTTGAATTTCACAGAATGGGCATATGATTAGTGAAACTGAACAGTTCAAATTTCTAGGTGTTCAGATAGATAGTAAACTGTCGTGGAAAGTCCACATTCAGGATATTGTTCAAAGGCTTAATGCTGCCATTTTTACTATTCGAACGGTTTCTGAAGTGAGTGAGTGATTGTTCGATACGAAAATTAGTCTACTTTGCTTATTTTCATGCGCTTATGTCGTATGGTATGATATTTTGGGGTAACTATCCCCCTTCTAAAACGATATTTTCGGCTCAGAAACAGGCGATTCGGGTAATAAATGATGTAAGTTTACGAACCTCTTGTCGACCCATGTTCACGAGTCTGGGTATTTTGACATTGGCCTCTCAATATATATACTCCTTACTGTCATTTCTTGTTAACAATATCAGCTTATTCCCAAGAATAAGCATCTTTCACTCAGTTAATACCCTGCAGAAATCAAACCAGTATTTGGATCGGACTTCCTTAAATCTTGTGCAGAAAGGGGTGCAGTATACTGCTGCATCCATTTTCAATAAGCTACCGCTCGAATTAAAAAATCTTAGCAGTAATCCACGCGCTTTCAAGTCGAAACTGAAGTGTTTCCTCGTGGATCACTCCTATTCTGTCGAGGAGTTCCTTGAAAATCAAGCTGATTCTTGTTTTATTGTTGACTGCGTTTACTTAAATTTATGAATTGACTTTCTTCGGGTTCATAAACATTTTATTTTTATTTTATTACTTTTATGTTGTAATTTAATGTGCTGACACGTTCCATGACCTTGGAGATTTGCTCCTCAATTTGGTCACACGGAATTGACATGCAAACAAATAAATAAAAATCATTAATGGCTACGTTGTAGATGGGGTGTTGAACTCTTATATTTCTTCTTTCTTCCTTGTGTCTGAATGTAATAGTGTTTTCTATACATTCATCTTTTCGCTAAATTTCCAGAAAACCTCTTCATTTCTTATGTTGTCAATCTACTTAATTTTCAATATCAACAAACTTCAAATTTTCGCTTTTCTTCTGAACTTTGGGAACTCGTAATGGAAAACCGGAATGAATGCATAATGAAATAAACCTACATAGAGTCACTAGAAACAGATATTGGGGGCGTATGTATTAATGCAGTACATTTCATATGTTGGAAGAAATATATCGTACGTAGATAATGACCGAGCACCAAAAATATCGAGCTTGATCAGTCACGCTCGAAAAAGATTGCTGAGCGTGCAGGTAATAGCAAAATATACTTGTGTTGTATCACATGATGTGCTTATTGAGAGACCACGCCGCTACTCCTTGTGGCTTCGGTTTAAATGCTTTGCGGGAGTACTTTGTCAATTCTTTCCCACAGTGGCTCACATCCGGCTCATTAATGCACATCAGGCCATCACATCCGCCATTGTCTTTTTTATCGCCTCAGTCACCTGATGACGATCGGCTGCTACTGGGATCTAGAAATAATCTGAGCTGCTAACGACTCGAATGCGGGCTTCGTGCGCTCCTTGATCGCACAAAATCTGCATGAATCACCAGTCAAGGTGAAGACCGTTGAGTTCTCTCGTCGGTGGCAAAGTACAGCCCGGGAATTGATAACTGCGCAGGATTTTTGCGCATCACGCGATAAGTGGTGCCAGCCACTAGCACGTAACCGGTTTTGCTTCTGTTACGCTGGCAGCGTCTGCTGAATGGCAGTGACTTGGCAGTTTTCGCGCTGCGTACTGGCGTGATTTGTCAGTGAACGACCCTTCCCCGCGGTTCAAATATTGAATCAGCGCAAGCCTTCGATAGTGTTTGTCAGCAATTAGTCGAGACATAGTACTATTGTGGTGGGTGACATCATACGTCAGTCAGATTGCGATTTTCATCAACTTAGAATTACTGTTGAATACGTTTTCCGCTGAATATAGAATTTTTGCCTAGCGTACTACATGCTTTGAGAGATATAGGCTCAGCTTTTGTGTTATAGTCATATTAACTTATTAACGATTCGTTTTATTTCCATACCGCGTACCGTTGAGTGTCGCGATTTTTGGCGATGTGTATTGATATTGCTTTTTGTACAGATACCGACTTTCATATTACTATAGGCGTTTTACGTAGAGCTATACAGGTCAATTGATGGTTTCAATACTGTGGTGGTAGAGGTAAGGTCTTATGGGACCAAAATGCTGTCATCGGCCCCTAAGCTTACACACTACTTAATCTAAGTTAAACTAACTTATACTAAGGACAACACACACACCCATGCCCAAGGGAGGACTCAAACCACCGACGGGGGAAGCCGCGCGAACCGTGACAAGGCGCCCCAGACCGCTCGGCCACCCTGCCCAGCATATATTGTGTTTTTTGGTTATATGAACTGGTAGTACATACAGGTTTTATTTACTGTCATCGGTTTTTGTTTACTGTATTGGTAATGGCGATTTAAGATGAACAATGTAGGTAAAATTGTGTTTTCGATACCGTGTTTCGTTAGGTCTCGGTAGGAGAAACTCTATGTCCATGATAATGGACATAGGTCTCAGGCGGATATAGGTCAAGTGATGTTTTCGACACTGCGTTTCGTTAGTTCTCGCGATTTTTCCCTGTATGTACTGTTATCGCGTTTTGGCTTCCTGTACTGGTAATCATTTTCAGCTTTCTGTGTTACTAACAGCCGTTTCAGTCGAGCTATAAAGATCAAGGGATAATTGCGATATCGCTTTTCGTTAACTGCGGTGCTTTCTGTATGGTATCAAGTTTTGGCTTTTTATACTTCTACCGGTTTTTTGCTTTTTGCATTGCTATTGGTATTTTAACTTGAGCTATATTGGTCAAGTGATATTTTCGATACATGTTACTGTTAGTTCGCGCTACCTGTGTGTTCTTTATGTCTTTGAAACCAACCATTATATCGATTTTCTCTGGCTATTTCGTGTGGCATAGTTGAATTTGGAGTTGTTATTTTTGTTTGTCCTTCCCAAAAATCCGAAATTCCACGGGTGATGACATTGGCCATATTTTGAAATAATATTTGTTTTGCATTTTGGAGCTTTTTATGACGTCACTGATATGGAAGACTTTAGCTTATCCAAAAATCAGCAAAGCAAAGCGTGATCTAATGTACGATACCTGATGGCCGTGAAATGAAACCTGCCGTAGTGTATCTCTGACGTGTATTCTGTTTTTCGTTTAGCTGTTATTTCTTTTAGCTAGTGTTTCTCTCTCATGAAGCAGCTTCGAAATCTCCATATTATTCAACGAAGTGTCTGTCGCTGTTTTTCTGGTAAACGTTTTTTGTCATATGCTACGTTTTTCTTATTTCTTCGTAAATGCAGTGCATGGTGCCAATATCCTAAACGTAGACACAATTGCTTAAAAAAATTGACACTAACGAATCAAAGCAGCAACGCAAGAGTTGTAGCGTTCGTCGAATGACTGAAGTGTCGATTACAGCGGGGCAATGGAAGTGAAGAGCATTCGCAGAATAATTCGCTTTCTACCATTGAACAAGCATTTACATCTGAAGGGACGGAAGAAGACGCGAGAGGGTAGGCATCGAATCATGCAAAATCAGTGAGTGCTAATTTATTATTTCTTTGGCGCTACAGCCATCAGCTCGTACAGATGTTTCAATCAATTGAACGCTAGATATAGTCGCAGTGCGAATCTCTGATATTCAGGTAAAAATTGTTTTTTTTTGTGTGAGAAGAACGCAAGCAAAAGGATTACTGAATTCTAACCTTACCCTTCCTCAATCTTGTTCCAGAACCATACACGCATGTCGGTAGGCTGTTTTCGCTGCCGTCTCGCTACAATCGAAGGGAACATTGCAAAGCAGTACAGTAACTACCTACGAGCCGTATCACCTGAAGAAAGGCTAGGTAACACTTCCGCTCCGTTTCTTAACAACTGAAGACAGTTATGCCAGTCCTATGTACTTGTCTCGGATTTCGACAACTGCTATATTTCATATAGTTCCTGATGCCTGCGGTGCCTTGTGTGAAGCGCTCAAGCATTGCGTTAAAATAAGGATGAGATATAAAATGCCAATAAAATATAATTAAAGTAATGTATAAGAACACAAACTACCTGGCGTTTGTAGTTTGCTTCATAGTTCGTAGATTACCTATATGGTTATCAAATTAAAAGCTCCTGAAATAGTAGTGATACACATGTGGCGTCAGAACAGCTACGTTAGACGTCAACAACAAGAAACATTAGGTCTTTCCAAAATTTTAAATTTTGTATTGTCATTCTAGCAGACACAAAGACTTGTATTTTACTTTCAAGAAAATTATTTATGTTGTTCTTTTTTTATTAAAATTAAATGCAAAAGCTCGTGCCCGCTATACTTCGGTCCCGACTGCATGAGGCAAGCAATTTAGGTTCTTCCTCACTTTCACAGCTGCAACGTAGAGCGCTTTGGTAATTTCCAGATAGATATCATGTTTCTTGTTCTGCGTTTTGTACTTACGAGCTTTTGGATCTCGCAAGCACACGCGACATCGATATTTTTCGATTATCATCATAATATTAACATCCGACCACTCCACCGGCGCAAAACTGTAGTTGAGTACAACAGAGATAGTTTGAATGCGAAAACTAACAGACTGAAAAAGCGAATGCAGTCTGTGCTCTTAAAGCCGTTAGCGAGCGCAGAAGCGGAGACCAGTCACCCTTCCTTTGATGATTCACCGAAAGACCGCAACCAGCGGATAACAAATGTACTCGCGTATCCGAACCGAACACGACTGAATACTGTCCGCTCAAGCTCACCTGCAATTGATACCTTAGAGCAGTGTTTTTCAGCCTTTTTGAATACGCAGCCCCTTTCCAAGAAAAATATTCTGGCGACCCCCAGAACCGTAGTAAAAGTATGTCAGTGATTTCAAAGTCAACGTATTTAATTTTCTTTCTATTGATACTATACTGATCGAGAAATCAAGTGCAATGTGAAGAGAGGGCAGAGATATATTATTTGCCGTGGTAGATGCGTGGCGGTGAGAAGGTCGCGTCCTCTCTTCATCAAGACACACCACAGCCTCCTCCCTTTGCACCGACTTAAAAAAAAAGTGACTCACATCCGTCTCATCTAACAGCGTTTCTGCTTCAGTGCATTGCTTGCTTTTTTTTATCTTACGGATACCTCTTTCGAAACATTTACCAAGTGCCATTACAATTGTGTTTTTCGAACGATGATACTCATAGTAATTTTCTTACTCTGAATCATTTGCACCATGGAATTCTCTCTTCACAATTTCCATAAAATGCCAATAGAAAATATCTAATACACCACATCTGCATCCCACTACATACGGTTAATATATCCTTAAACCACAACATTAAATTATTTTAATACTCCATAGTAATTTTAGTTACACTTTAGAATATTTGTTCTTCGCAGATCTTATGGTCCGTTGGTCTTCAGTTCTGCATCGATTGAATCCAGTCTGTAGTTGAGTTGCCAACATTTCTCCGTGCTCATGGGTGATAACTGGGCATTCTTCTATATTTTGTCTTCCTGAGTGGTAATGGAGCAATTTTTTTACATGTTCTCTTGTCGCACCACACCTGCATATGATTCCACCACTTGTTTCTGTAATGCACGAACGTTTCCTCTCACTTGTAAAAGTTGTTCCGCTGCTCCCTGATGTTTAGTCAACCTCGAAGTGAACTCAAAAATGATTTTTCCAGGTTATGAATTCCACTTTTATTCTCATTTACCGAGTATACTAAAAGTTGTAAACGTAGTTCAAATCCCAGTAAAAAAAAAGAAAAAATCTTTCGAAGAAATCTTGTGGGCCTAACGGTGGCGAAGAGCAATTCAGGGATGGCGACTGCATCATTCAACACGATCGAGCATCTGTTCATAATGCACGGCCTATGGCGTAGAGGTTACACGTCAATAACATCCCTGTAATGGACTGGCCTGCGCAGAGTCCATACCTGAATGGTATAGAACACCTTTGGGATGTTTTGGAACACCGACTTCGTGCCAGCCTCACCGACCGACATCGATATCTCTCCTCAGTGCCGCACTCCGTGAAGAATAGGCTGCCATTCCCCAAGAAAACTTCCAGCACCTGATTGAACGTATGTCAGCGAGAGTGGAAGTTGTCATCAAGGCTAAGGGTGGGCCAACACCATATTGAATTCCAGAATTACCGATGGAGGACGCCACGAACTTGTAAGTCATTTTCAGCCATGTGTCCAGATACATAGTGTTCAAATGGTTCAAATGGCTCTGAGCACTATGGGAATTAACATCTGAGGTCGTCAGTCCCCTAGAAGTTAGAACTACTTAAACCTAACCAAATTAAGGACATCAAACACATCCATGCCCGAGGCAGGATTCGAAACTGCGACCGTAGCGGTCGCGCGGTTCCAGACTGTAGCTCCTAGAACCGCTCGGCCACCAGTGGCCGGCATACATAGTGTACTACTTATCGCTCGTGTGGGCACCGCAAAGAGAAAGTTGGGGTAACTATAGCGCGTTCCGTACGTGAATGGAACGGGAAGGAATTTTAATGTGCGGTACGAAGGGTAGTACCCTTTGCCACCCACTTCCAAATGGCTTGCGGCGTACAGATGTACATAATTTCTCCTCACGTTTAAAAAAGTTGGAGAAAGACACGCTACTGAGCTCTGTTTAAGCATACCTACCATTTACAAAAAATGTTCAAATGTGTGTGAAATCTTATGGGACTTAATGCTAAGGTCATCAGTCCCTACGCTTACACACTGTTGTTGTTGTGGTCTTCAGTCCTGAGACTGGTTTGATGCAGCTCTCCATGCTACTCTATCCTGTGCAAGCATCTTCATCTCCCAGTACCTACTGCAACCTACATCCTTCTGAATCTACTTAGTGTATTCATCTCTTGGTCTCCCTCTACGATTTTTACCCTCCACGCTGCCCTCCAATGCTAAATTTGTGATCCCTTCATGCCTCAGGACATGTCCTACCAACCGATCCCTTCTTCTAGTCAAGTTGTGCCACAAACTTCTGTTCTCCCCAATCCTATTCAGTACTTCCTCATTAGTTATGTGATCTATCCATCTAATCTTAAGCATTCTTCTGTAGCACCACCTTTCGAAAGCTCTTCTTGTCCAAACTATATATCGTCCATGTTTCACTTCCATACATGGCTACACTCCGTACAAATACTTTCAGAAACGACTTCCTGACACTTAAATTAATACTCGATGTTAACAAATTTCTCTTCCTCAGAAATGCTTTCCTTCCCATTGCCAGTCTACACTTTATATCATCTCTACTTCGACCATCATCAGTTATTTTGCTCCCCAAATAGCAAAACTCCTTTACTACTTTAAGTGTCTCATTTCCTAATCTAATACCCTCAGCATCACGCGACTTGATTCGACTACATTCCATTATCCTCATTTTGCTTTTGTTGATGTTCATCTTATATCCTCCTTTCAAGACACCATCCATTCCATTCAACCGCTCTTCCAAGTCCTTTGCTGTCTCTGACAGAATTACAATGTCATCGGCGAACCTCAAAGTTTTTGTTTCTTCTCCATGGATTTTAATACCTACTCCGAATTTTTCTTTTGTTTCCTTCACTGCTTGCTCAATATACAGATTGAATAACATTGGGGAGAGGCTACAGTCCTGTCTCACTCTCTTCCCAACCACTGCTTCCTTTTCATGCCCCTCAACTCTTATAACTGCCCTTTGGTTTCTATACAAATTGTAAATAGCCTTTCGCTCCCTATATTTCACCCATGCCACCTTCAGAATTTGAAAGATAGTATTCCAGTCAACATTGTCAAAAGCGTTCTCTAAGTCTACAAATGCTAGAAACGTAGGTTTGCCTTTCCTTAATCTAGCTTCTAAGTCGTAGGGTCAGTATTGCCTCACGTGTTCCAATATTTCTACGAAATCCAAACTGATCTTCCCCTAGGTCGGCTTCTACTAGTTTTTCCCTTCGTCTGCAAAGAATTCGCGTTAGTATTTTGCAGCCGTGACTTATTAAACTGATAGTTCGGTAATTTTCACATCTATCAACAACTGCTTTCTTTAGAATTGGAATAATTATATTCTTCTTGAAGTCTGAGGGTATTTCGCCTGTCCCATACATCTTGCTCACCAGATGGTAGAGTTTTGTCAGGACTGGCTCTCCCAAGGTCGTCAGTAGTTCTAATGGAATGTTGTCTACTCCCGGGGCCTTGTCTCGACTCAGGTCTTTCAGTGCTCTGTCAAACTCTTAACGCAGTATCGTATCTCGACTCAGGTCTTTCAGTGCTCTGTCAAACTCTTAACGCAGTATCGTATCTTCCATTTCATCTTCATCTACATCCTCTTCCATTTCCATAATATTGTCCTCAAGTATATCGCCCTTGTATAGACCCTCTATTTACTCCTTCCACCTTTCTGCTTTCCCTTCTTTGCTTAGAACTAGGTTTCCATCTGAACTCTTAATATTCATACAAATGGTTCTCTTTTCTCCAACACACTACTTAACCTAAATTATCCTAAGGACAAACACACACACCCATGCCCGAGGGACGACTGGAACCTCCGCCGGGTCCAGCCGCACAGTCCGTTACCATTTACACCTGAATGGTTTACAGAAACTGCAACAGTTTGACTGGATTAGTATCCGCAAAGCCAATCAGTTCGACGCGAAGTGGTGATCCGTGTCGTTACTAGAAATTTGTGGTAAGGTGGTATGGGACCAGACTGCTGAGGTCATCGGCCCCTAAGCTTACACACTACTTAAACTAAGTTACACTACGGACAACAGACATACACCCATGCCCGAGGCGAGAGAGGACTCGGACCTCCGACGGGGGAAGCCGCGCGGACCGCGACAAGGCGCCTAAGACCGCCCGGCTGTCCCGCGCAGCTTGTCGTTACCATCGCAACACACTGTAGTGAAGGCCACGATTTCGTGCAGTTCACTGCTGGCAACTGGTGTGATCAACAGAACTTTCCCGGCGGCGGGCGGTATTCGCGAGAGAAAGTTCAGTGTTGAGGCAGGTTGCTGGGAGAGGGACGGAGGGCCTTGACACGGGCTGCGGCGCGGGCACGCTTTCCAGGCGGCGGCCAGCTTCCGGTCGCGGGCCACAGCGCCGGGCTCCGCCTCCGAGGCCGCCGAACCCCGCCGCAGCGGTCAGCGCGTCGCCGCCGGCACATCGCCTCACTAACACTGCTCTGATAAGTGTGCCGACTTTTTCGCTCTCGCCCACTTTTGCGCGCATCGCGTTTTATCTTGTAAGTAGCTATTATCTTCTGTTTCTTTGACCCACGTTTCACAATTATGACATGTGAAAAGCTATGCTAGGTCGTTTTTCACTTGACCTTCGAGAGCGCGCTGCCCGCGTGAGGACGTGACTGTGATGCCATATTCGTAGGCAATGAGAACATCACACGAAAGACTGACAGCAGTACTGAGAATTTTTCGAGAACTGGATGGGCTACGAAGACATCAAATGTACATGACCCCTCCCTGCAGCAGATATTATGGCCTTCATTAACAGTGTTCTTGCGGTGCAAAGGTGAGTGAATATTTGTATTGTATCAAAAGGAAGAACTGTTTCTTGTTTCATTTTTAAGTTTCCAATAATCCACTTGGAAAACAAAGTATACAGCGTCTAAAATTTATAATCTCTTTTCTTGTTAGTACAATGATCCGTTTAACTAACTTCAAAATTTGAAATATCTAGATAATTGCTTACATTGACTCTACGACAAACCATTTTCTATTTACTTGGCTGAAACATTTTCCCCTCCAGTCTTTTGTTGGGAGCCAGACGAGGCACTACTCAAAGGAGCGGCAAAAAATTAACAGTTTACAAATGGGGCACTTCAGAACAATCGAACCGCCGCGATATCTCAGGGAACGTTCATTGAGGATGGACGGCACAATGTAGTGCGTCACAAGAAAATTCCCTGCTTTACCACAACAGTTCACCTTACCGAAGACAGCTCTCTTTATTTTTATCTGCAGATCGGCGAGGCATCAGGCCACTGAATAAGCTGGAAGCCGTCATTGTTCGGAAACGCAATCCGATCAGATCCGCGCAGCTTTAACTGCAAAATACTGATCGAAAATGATCGGAATAAACATCTCAGGGAGTTCAGCCACCACTGAAAATTAACCAACGAAACGGAACTAATTATATCCGATCGTTCGTGTCAGAACAATCAGCCGCCTACCTCGCCTATTCTGCCTGCAACATCTGAAGGAAACAGCATAAATGCTTAAAATGCAAGATAATGGCTTGAATTAATAACGATGCCGACACAACTGGTAGATTTAAATAAGCGTTATCACACAAATATTGATATACACTTGCATCCGTTCAGCTCGAGTTCCAACGAAAGAAAGGCGATAGTGCAAGCAGAACATAAAAGGAATAATTTTATTTGTTGCATCAGAAGTTTTATTCTTCTTATCATTCTTCTGAGCTTTTTTTTCATTTGTTCTCAATGGTTTTGCATTCACCGCTTTTATAATTTCTGGATATTTCGGTATGTTAAATAAAATCTTTGGACAGGTATAGAAATCTTAGTTCCTTTTATAACTACGTTATCAATTATGAGAATAAAAATTCGGAGAAAAAAAGATGAAACGTTTTACAATCTTAAGAAGAAATCAGCTATTGGCAGTAAAGAAGAAATCAGCTATTGGCAGAACGAGACTTTTGCACATAGTTGCTATGACGGTTGATTACGGAGGCAGAATTCGTCTTCAGAGACAGTCTTCAAAGAAATGTCCACAATGCTTCCAGGAGACTTCCAACATCGACGTATTCTCAAACCCTTCCATCTGATTACCATTGGTGGTGGTCCGTCATTCCAAACTGCTCGTTTCCAGTCATCCACTGTGCCGGGGCGTCGCCCTTCACATCTCCTCAAGTGTCAGTTAATGTTGACTGTAGGTTTGTGTGGCTTACGAGGAGCTGCTCGATCATTACACTCCAATGTTTTTAACTCCTTACGCACAGTCGTTGTTTTACGTGGACTGACGGCAGCACTTAGGACCTCACAGGAGATTTCATCCGCTGATTTCATGCGATTTTTTACAACCATGACCTGCAACTCTCGACGATCCCTGCCCAAAAGTACTTGAGCTCTGCCTGGTCTTGATTTAGCTACGGTTGTCTTTTCCTTTTCCACTTCATAGTCACGTCAGTAGTCGCCCTAGGCAGCTTCAGAAGGTTTGAAATGTCCTTGATGGATTTGTTACTCAGACCGGGTGGTGTAAGTGTTGAAAAATCGTGAAAACAGGTGTTTTGCAATATATCAACTATCGCACGGTTTCCCGCTGATTTCTCGGTGAATTTTGCTTGAGATCCTGACAATTCAATTAGGTTACCACAAATCTGTGATCGTTAGACTCCGAAGTTCGTTTCTAAGAACCTCAAAACTCAACTGATTCTCTCGCCTTTCCTTTTGTTTGCGTTGAGGAAGGTGAAGGCCCATAGAACAGAACTGCTAACGGTGGCGGTATACAGGCGTCCTATGCTGACGCGGAGTCAAAACAGCAGTCAGTGGTGTGACGCCGTACCGCCTCACCCAAAAAGCAAAAGAAGCACGTCAAACATTATCAGCCAGAAAGATATTATTATTGAGACACTAATGGAATTACGTCTATGGATTTCACAGCACATGGAAGGGCAATGGAAAACTAAAAACAAGCGAAGGGGTGTCTTGACTGCCGGTGTCGTGTTCTTGCAGAACCTCTGCCACATTCTGCTCGCCAAACGCAAGAATTGTGTTATACGCAGTGTAGCAGGGAGCATCCGCTTCAACCCCTCGTTCTGATACGTCAGCGCGTCGGCGTCGTGGACAACCTTATTGCCCTCTTGAGTGAGGAGCTAAAGCACTTGTACAGACAGAACATTCCCGCTTGCCTGGTGTATTCTCGTGTTACTTAGACTCATTGAACCCTGTCCTGTCTAATGTAATGTATCTCATTCAAAACAAAGGAAGAAATTTGACTGAAACGAAATGTGTGTACTTCATTACTACGAAAAGATTTTGTTCGGAGTCGGGATACATCACAGGGACCGCAGCAGGAGCAAGATTAAGAAAGGAATGTCACACGAAGTTCAGTTTTAATCAAATACACCTGCTGTCGGTAGAAATAAAACTCTTCCGTTACCAAGTCCGCAGAGATCAGGTTAAGAGTCGTTGATGGGGAGCAGATAAGCCTGGTGACGGCGCACTTCGTTCAGACTCCCGAAAAAGTGGCCATAAATACAAAAAAGGAATTTGGGAATTAAGAAATTTAGTTTAATAGGTTGGCTAATGTTGGACCTATTGAATCCCGGTCTTTAGAAGCGACTAGCTGTTTCTGCCAAAGGTTGAATCTCAGGTCCAAGGCGGCATTCATATGTGAGGCGTGCGCCGAGTTAGCCAGGCTTCGTCGTTCTGAATGGCGTATGTTTGTTCAGTGAAATCAGACCGATTTTTTTTTAACTGAGGTAGACTGCGATAATATGAAGTATAATGCGATAAAATGTTTTGCATTACACAAAATAAAAACATCGATTTGATTTCGTAACAAGAAATTTAGACTGCAAGGTTTGACTTATATACGATGCAAATGTACATATTGTAATGGCGCGCAAATCATAAAGTCACCAAACCAATCGCTTCCCAACGTAATGAAGAACTGAAACACAGAAAAATTCTAGACATGTCATTAGCAACAGGTTCTCTAATGAACTATCACAAAATAAACACTTAAATGCATTTGGACACTACTACTGCTACTACTACTTCTACTACTACTACTATTTGTAAAGCGTAAGTAATAAGAAAATGCCTCACTGTGTGAAGGCGGACGGAAGAAGAAAGACGACGCTCAGGAAGCTATACGGGCCTCAGTTAATTTTTAAATTGGAAAACGAAAATCATAGCAACGATGGCTATAGAGTAATACAGGTACAACGTACAATTTTATCTTTGAAGTATAAAAACAGATTAGTTTATTACAGTATTTTATCTCCACTTTGAATTGAAAGTGGCTCTCTTTAAACACAATCCCAGCCATATGTTCATATGACCTTTTTTGTTCCTATGACCTTTTTTGTTCCTTAACCTCTCAGGGATAGATTCCTACAGTTTTTCTCCAATTAGCAGTATGAACACATAGAAAATCAGTTATTGAATTACGTAATTCAAGAAAGAAATGTCAAAATTGTAATCGCCCACAACCAGGCCATTTCTGTTGCACCATCTTTAGCTATAATTAATTCCTTCTCACTGTGCCACACGAAACAGTACGGGCAAGGACACAAAAATTTCAATTTCTTCGTATCTACCTGCCAAGTTTCTTTAGAACATTCCGATTTGTCCTTCGACTTGTCTACGCCTACTTTTAGCCTGTTCAAGGACTTCCACGCGCACCAGACGAAATCATCTATCTCCGCTAGCAGTACCAAAGGTTACTGTCAGTTTTGCAGATACTCAGTTCTTGAGGCCAAGAGGCTTTCTCTAGCTTTCAGCTATGGCCCCGTTTAATGCCGGTGATCTGTTGCGGAATGTGTATGGATTCGAATTTTTGTATTGCTGGTTTGTAGCTATGCTTTCAGTTTCTCTGACATTCTCCCATGTAGCATCGAAAGTGAATATCCGAAAGAAATGTCTTTATTTAAGATCAGCCCTAAAGATCTTTTCAAAATTTCCAGGGAATATACGTATCAGAAGAGAAACTTTATCAAAATCTCTGCCGAGATTTCATTCAATTAATGAAAAGTCCAAAACAACATATACATTGGCTGCAAATACAGTTCGAATGAAAACACTTAATGTAACTAATCGATCGACAAAAACACTGGAATTAAGAAGTAAGATTAGAGCTTCACGTCTCAGCGCAAGCACGGTTAGGATGAGGTTGAGGAAAGATAACAGCAGTATCCTTTTCTGTATCAATGGAACCAGTCTAATTAGGGTAACCTAACGCCTACCTATAATCACCCCTACCTGTCTCAAGTACCTTATTTGTCTGTTTATGTTTAACGTGGCATCTGTGTCACCATGTTCTTTGGTTTAGCATCTATGTAAATGTCTTGTTCACGTTTGATGTCAGTTTATATCACTGTCGTTAATGTATGTATGTAATTTCAAAAGCAATATTCTACAAAAGTTTTGAAATGTTAAAACAGTATCTGTAGAACTGGTTAATGCATAGGGAAAAATAGATTTGTACTGGTGTAAAACATGGAGGGAAGTTCCTCCACAACGAAACCCGTTTGGCGGGCATAGAAAAGGTGGATTTGCTGGTAGAGCCGTAAGTAATCTTTGTGGCACAGGATAGTATGTGGTTAGCACGCAGACTGTTCATATCGAGTGTGCTGAATGAGGCAAGGAAAGTAGCTATATTGAACATGCCTCGGATGTGAAACATTACCGGTTAATCATCCATGGCATTTATTAGTTGGCTATGAATCACAAAAATCCGATGCCAAGAAGATAAATTACAGAGCCTTCTATACATCAGGAGCCATCAGTACGTCTGCCGTCTTAATCTTAGTCTCAGAAGACGACAGCCACCAGCATTTTCTCAAGTCATAAGCTGAGTACTGTAATCTTTAATGGACCGGTTATTTGCTTTGTATGCTAATAATAACTGTGTTTCGTTTAACTTTATGTTGAAAACCTTATATTGATCCTTAGTCATCTTTCCCAGACAGAATCCTATTCCTAGTGATGCAATACATCCGAGTGTCCTATTTAACTGAACTAGTTTAATAGTGATCATTAACTTTTGTTGAGCAGTAATTTACTTTAGTGTTCAGTTAGCCTTGTTTCTGAAATGCTCCACGTAAATTTTGATAACTGAAGAGCAAAAATTTTGTATAAGTGTAAGAACTAATTACTTTACTTAAAAGCCATTCTTATTGAAATCCGTAACAAGTATGAAAAGTAATGGACTAAAACAGTGATCATAATAAGCTGCTATTGACCATTGCATTTTAAGAGATAGCTTAATGAGTACCTGCTTCATAAGTTTATTAATGTGTTTATATTCGTGTATTTATGTTTAAAAGTGTTTCATTATTGTGTATTACTAGTGTGTTTGGTTATGTTCTCAGTCAAACGTTAGAATAGTTTCTGGGGCCCCATGCCAAGGGTTGAGACAGTATTACAAACATTATTACATTAAAAGTTCTTTTAAAGTGCAGCTATAGTTTTAATAGCTTTCATATTCTTTAAATATTAACTGGCTACAACTGTTCATGTTATAACAGATTCAGAGACCTCCTGTGTCATATGTACTCTTTAGTGTAAAGAAGTAAGTGCTCTCTAAGAAAACGAATGGTAATCAGATCAGTTAATATAACTATCTGAAAATCATTTCAATGTCAATTTTTTCCAATGATTAAACTGATAAAAGCTCCTCATGGTCAAATTAGTAATGCTCTTTCATCAGTAAGGGATTTCATATAATGAACCTTAGAGTTCTTAATATATGTACAGATAGTAAGAGCTCGTTTGTTGCTAAAACGTTTTAAGATTCCACGTGTCTTGATTATGGCAAACTTCAGTTCCAAGGCTTGCTAGATTGTACTACAGTACCGTATTCTATTGATTAAATAGAGCTTAGCACCACGTAAAGACACACAATAGTTAATTTTCTTAATGAATAGTATAAACACTTGGTACCTCATTCTCTTTTACGTAGTTACAGTTTACTTTATAACTAATATTACCTTGGTTCGAACCCCTTAGTTCAGCTACTTCTCGGTACTGAACGTAATTATTCGGTTAACGAAACACAGCCCGATACCTTTATTCATTAGCACACAGTCATCGCCATTTTTAATTATTTTCATAGGAGTAACATTATCGGCGTACTGTTATTGTAGTAGTAGCCGGTGGTTTATAAAACCACAGAAACTCTATAAAAATGATAAGGTTCTCTGCAGAACAGGCGAAGATAGGTATATATGCATAACTGTCTACAAAAAGGGCAGCATGATAGGAAAAGTGTTGAGACTTGAGGGAATAACTACGTTGGTGCTAAAAGCAGCCGTAGAGGGCAAAAACTGTAGAGGACAACAGAGACTGGAATGCGTACGACAAACAGTGTGGGAGACTGGGAGTAGATACTACCCTGAGACGAAGAACTGGGCAGTGGATAGGAAATCGTGGTGGGTTGCGGTAGACTAGTCAGAGGACTGGGCGAAAAAAAAAAGAAAAATCAGATAATGATTGGACGGCAAGTAGAGAATGCTGTCGACAGTTGTATGACAGGAACGGCGAATAACGAAGTCCCAGCACAATAGTGATCGCTTCAACACAGGCGGTGTGGGAGAATAGATAATGAATCGTGGGCTGCTAGCAGAATGAGGCGGATTGTAGTGCACCGTACCGACGTGGAACTACTGCTGGTATAGCGAAACACGTGATTAGGTCCATCTCTGAGGCGCTCAGAAACACTCATTCGGTAAAATATGATAATTCTGGAGTAAGGTAAGCCTGTCTCTATTCTTGTTTACTTTTCAAGATTGAAAGTTTGCATTCTGCTAAGCTCGGAACAATGACTACAGAATCATTTGAAAACTTGTGTTAACTATTGTGTTCAGCATGCGTTATCGTTGTAATTATTCTAAACATTTGTGTGAGTGGCTCATTGATGTTGTATTCATTAAAAGTTTTTAAACATTGGCACTTTCACTTGATAACAACCGCTTCTCAGATGCCGTATTTAAGAATCAGAAACTGAATACTACTTTTAAAATTAGCATTATTAACAACAACATGTTACTGAATTCTTTTCGTAGAATAATTCATTAAAACGAGAATTATGCATAACAATATCTTAGTCTTAAACTCTATGTGATCTATATCTTGTCTTTCATACGTCTATTTTAACTATAATTATTATTGGTGTATCTTTAATAGTCAGACGCAGATCTATGCTATGTGCAGTTTCCACCATTTCACCCTTTTTCGTGTTACCAGCACATATATGACAGGGTTGACTGATAAACAATAATTAACTGTAGGTTTGCTACCTTTTGGTTAAAAAACTCGATTTTTTAAAATTGCATTTTTGAATCCATAAAAGTGTTTAGAATCCACCCCTGAAACGGTTTTTCCGAATACGGAACGGAAATGTTTGTTATTCGCGGTTGAACAAAAAAATGCACCTGCCTGAAATCGGCCTTTTTCACGCACCAGTTTTTTTTTCTTTCGGAGGACGAGTTATTGTATCGGTGCTTGGGAGGAAACAAACAAAATTCAAATGAAGTTTGAACGCGTGTGTTTGGAAGTTAGCCCCCAAGCATTTGCATTCTGGTGCGAAGACTGTGGAGACTGCGACTTCCCTGGCAGTGAGCAGCTTCAACGAAGGGTATTCAGCAATTCTAAAGACAATGACAACGATGGACGTCACCCTGGGACTCTATTCGATGCAGTTCGCCAAGCGTTCGGACGACCACCGTATTCAAACGGCCGAAAACCGCTTCTCACCGGCCGTACGGGCCGCTCTGGAGCAGCGGAGGATGGCCCAGATTGAGCAGAACGCCCTCTATGAGGAAGAGGAAGGACTAGTTTATGGGCCCGGAATAGTAGACTGCATTTATATGTAGTCAAAACTTCAAACGCGTTTTTCTCGAAATGACTTTTTTTATCGCGCGATATGGTAACTTCAAATCTACAGAACCGATTGGCATGATGCTTTGTTTCCGACGAATCTAACTAATTTGTCTAGGAGTTGTACCACTTTTATTCCGATCACCCAACTACAAATACTTTTACTTGGCCGACGAAGTCGAAAAACCTATGAAAAAACCCTATTTTTTCAAATGGCCGCCATTTTGTTTCCTATGGTCCAAATAACTTAGCGACGTACAACTCCTATAGAATCTTATATACTTCGCTAACGTCAACTGAATTTTGATTTCAGACGAGCCGGCTGACCTGTGACATACCGCGCGTGGAGGTCTACATCGAAATTTTGTTTCGTTCCAACGGCACTTCCGCCTTTGCTCTTCAACATTTCCGGTCGGAAAAATTCCGGTTTGTAGAGGAAATATCAATACACATTTTGACCAAATTTGTCATTGATACCTATAACACATCCCGAGAAAAAAATTCTCAAAGAACATGCTTTTTTCGGGCCAAAGATAGTCAACCTCCCCTTAATGTCTGAGAGAACCAACTATTTACGGCATTTATAGCCCCAACCAACCCCCAGCTCGTCCACCTGAGGTACGAGTAGAACATTATCGATAAGTACGTGGTATAGATCGCTAATGCCTACCACCCTGTAACAACATTGCGTTCTGTCGTTAAAATAAATTAGAGAGGAAATAGCGGTTGACCTTGACAGTTTCTTACTCTTCCGGTAAGGAGTCAACAGTTCGTAATGTGAACCAGTTATACTTCAATAATACTTAGAGGAAAAAAGTAATATAACGGTATTATATTACATTATTATGTCAAATCGGAATTAACAGACAAGTCATATACAAGGAAAAAATTTTCAGCCATCTTGGGTAGTAGAGTACAGGTAGAGGAAATTTCTGCAGGCTTCAGCGGCTATCAGATCCAGTCCAACCAGTTCTGAATGAGAACTACAAACAAAGTGATGGAATAACATTTCAGAATTTTCAAGGTTATAGGAGACCTTGAAGACTCTGGACAGGAAAGGATACGTATTGCTAACGTCCATCAGCAGTAATAAGAGCTTTCGAACGGAGCTGTAAGAAAATATGAATTACGAGCAGCCTGTCGTAATGCCAGTAATATTCCAATCCCACGAGACGGCGTAAAGCAAGAAGTTTTGTTATGTGGATTAACAACTTCAGTATATTTTTGAAGCTCGCTACAGTGTAATATTTAAGTCTGATGCGCAAATGGCATGGCGCCATTTGGCATCGCGTGCCATTCGGGTGTTACATAAATAATATTCGAGAACTTGGTATGTTTCGTTTTCTGACAAGAAGTGTCGAAGTCGATACCTTGATGCGATCTTATGTTCTACTTAATTGCTACTGCATAATGTGCCAAGTGCAACGAAATGTATATGGTAAGTTTCCGAAAAGAGTGGGATTTGACTGATTTATAACTTCAATTAAAAGTCACCGCTCTGAGTAAGTTGCAATTTGCCAACTGTTTCCTGGTAGTACAGGCCGCATCAAGCAAGTTGAAATGTGGGTAAAGTACTATAGTCTTCGATAAAATGACCCACTGCTTTTAAGTAACTCATAATCTTTAACACGCACAAAACAGGGTCCACAGCTCATGGTGTAGTGACTACCGTTGCTACCTTTGGAACACAGGATCCCGGGTTCGATTCATGGCCGGGTTGGGGATTTTCTCTGCTCAGGGACTGGGTGTTTGTGTTGTCCTCATTATTTCACCACCATCCTCATCATTCGTGACAGTGGCTAGGTTGTACTGTGAAAAAAATTGGACTGTGAAAAACTTGTGACTTTGTACGGGCGCGCGGTTGAGCGCCCCCCAAATCAAACATCATCATCATCATCATCATCATCATCATCATCACGCACCAGACAAGAGTGACACCATTCGCTGATAATGTCGCATAGCCAGTCGGGATGGCAAGAGCTGTCCTTATTTTGAAACTCGTAAACGCAGTTGGGTAAGTTGTCTCAGTGGTACTTTTAGTTTGTTTGGTCAAGTGGACGGCAAACCGAAATAAGGAGGAACTTCACACTGTGGGAAGACAAAAGTCGTTCAAGGACTTCTTTTATGAAGACTGCCCGGTTCCTCCCGTTTTTTTCCTTAGGGGCACTCGTCGAGTGTTGGGTCCGCGGTGACGTTTGGAAGCTGGCAGTTGAATCGTGCTAAAGCACTGTGCAAACACAAAAGCTGGGTGTCCTTAAGGCGGCGAAACTTGCCTCCTGCTTCAGTTTGTTTTATTGTAGCCGGCGAGAACATATAGCAACTGTATTTGCAAACGCTACTTCTTTGCCTCTGCGCAAGTAACAGAAAACATTACACATACAACACACACACACACACACACACACACACACACACACACACACACACACACACACACAGAGAGAGAGAGAGAGAGAGAGAGAGAGAGAGAGAGAGACAGAGAGAGAGTCTCGTGTGTATTGGGTGTACGCTTAGGCAGTTACTGTATGAGATGTAACTTACGAGAAGTACAGATTTAGTTTACCGACCTGAATTGTTGATTTAGATGAAACACCTTTGCTGTCAAATTTAACTCAGGGGATCAGAAGCAAAGGGGTGTAAGTAGGCCTACACTCCTTTTAGTTTTGAGAAAAGTGAAGTTAAAGTTCACAATGTTTCAAAATTGTCTTGAGTTTGTAAAACGGAATTTCAAATTTTTCTTGTACGTTAGACATAAAAATTCTTTGTAGCATTTTTAGTTTCCATGTTGGAATAACAGGTTAACATAAATGATCAGCTTTATATCACAATTCGTAAAAGTATGTATGCACTTGTGTCTCTTTGCTTCAGGAATATTGTGAATTAAGAAGAATGTGATTTATGTTTACTCTATATTGTTTTATTATCTTTTGTTATCAATTCAGTTACCATAAAATTGCTGTTTAGCACCTCGTACGACAAAAAACTTACGTAACGCTACATAAACATTATGTCTTTTGTGATTTACAATTGTGAAACAAAATAAGTAAGATAAATAATACTGTTTAACGCATTATCTAATTATTGAAAACTTTCACACACCTGGATCACTTCTCTCTTCTAGTGTATCATAGAAAAGTTATTTAGATAATACACAACATTAAAAATCGGTCCCTGCATGAATATAATGCATTTTGTTGATACAGCATTTAGTAGTGCTACAAGATAAGAAACAATCCATTCATAACATTGTTCCGGAGAGTCTCTGGTTTAAGTCCTTCAAGTGGGCCATGCCGAGTTGTTCTTCTTGGTTGTCCTCCTTCATGTGGAAGCCAGCGGAAGAATCCATGATGGATAAGTGGGATGAATGGAAACACGTCCAGAAATTTTTTTTATTTAGAAAGCTCAGGCTTTGGAAATTGGTTATACAGAGGTGACAAGATGACATTCGTGGGAGTTTTACTTTTTCTGTCGGGTTTGTTAGACACAAGCGCATAAGTACCTCTTTGGTGCCAAACGTTTAGTAACATGTTGTAACTAGTTTTCTCTTCTTTCACCAGGGAACTGCACACAGCGAGAATTCACTTCTGTCCGTTTGCTACAACGATTGTACGTGCTTTATCGTGATCTATATGCACTTTTCTGGGAAATGTCACTTGTACCCCTTTGCTTCTGACCTCCTCCCCCCCCCCCCCCCAAATTCAGCAACATTTTTTCTACCATGGATTTACAGCTGAATCAGTTTTTTTAATGAATGAAAAAAATACTTATTGATTTGAATGCTCGAAATGTACAGTGGCGGCCATTAAAATTGCAACACTATGAAGCCAGTATGCAAGAAAAATTAAATTGGTAGGAAATGTATTACATGTTCAGACACACAAATGGTTAGAATTTCACCTCAGTCACACAAGGTAGTTAGGAATAACGCCATCCACAACCTGTATATAATGAAAAATTATGTAACAGGTTTCTCATTGTAATTCATGTTTGAATTTTAGCTGTTGCACGGAAGATAGCGTCGTAGAAAAATTGCATATGCCTCAGATGTCGACAGTGGCAGATCATGGCCTATCGAGACCGTCCTATCGTTCCGAAATATTGCGTCTCAAGTCGGTCGGGATCCCACGACTGTCGTTCAGCGAGTTCAGGAGCGCCATGCTCAAGGCCACACAGGATCTTAGCAGCCCCACATGATCAGAGTCTGAGAGGATACACATTTGCTCGCTCGACCGCGCAGGATTGGCTACAACTGTTGCGGCTTCCAACGACGCGGCAGCAGAGAGAGGCGCGCCGACAGCGGTGCGCCCTACGTCAACACTGCACACAGGAATGGCATCACGTCCGCTCTTCAGACGAGTCCCAGTTACAGAAACCGCGCAGAATACCGTGCCCGGTAGATGCGTTGTCGGAATGGCACACCTGCAGAGAGCACCAGTGGTGGGGGTTGCGAGCAGGCGCTGTAGGGAAAATGCTGAGCGCTGGAGGGCAATTGCCATTCCAAACTGAAGCCTACAGTCACATTTCTTGTATATGTTAAGTGGAGCACCTCCTCGCCCGCAGTTGCATGGTGACCATTTAAAAAGATCTACTGTCACTTCTGCTGTGGTTACCACCTGGAAAGAATTACGCTGAAAATGCAACGATTTATTTTCGCTTGGCTTGTTAACCATTTGTTACTTGCAGAGAAGCGTCATTAGTGGCGATTTTTGAGTAATACCTACACATTTCTCTTGTTGCCGCATTAAAATTTGCTTCTTCCACCAAAACATAGCAGAGTTTACATAGTGACACCTCACTAACATGTTGTGCAGACGCAGTTGCGAGAGAATTCTGAAACAGTGTGTTATTAAGTTTATTAACAGAGGAACTGAGGAAATGTAAGGTCAGTAGCTTATGAAAAAGCACAATCACTTACAAAATAAGCGTGTAATGTCTTCATTTATGTAGCATTTCTTGTGTCATCATCTATTGATGGCCCCTAAAAATTACATTCTTTCATCGGAAAGGTTAGTGGAATAACACAGTAGATAATGAAGTTTTGCATAACAACCATATAGCAAAATACTCTCCTCTTTGTGTGCTATCATTTGACAAAATCTCATTTCGATATCTCAAAACGTTTTTCAGTTATGAGTAATGTTGTGAATATTTCACTTCGGATTTGTCGCTGATGTGGCGCGATCGCAAATGAGTGTGTTACATCAGATCAGTTTTTTCGAGACTGGTGACAGACAGAGACCTCCACCCAAGTATTATTAAAAATTCGTTATGTTAGCTAAATTTCATACACAGCAACATATCATGTAACGTGCACCAAACGCAAAATCACAGCGATCCCTACTTTTCATTGCAAACTTTTTCGAATTTCGCACAGTGTGTTACTTCTATTTAAGTACCATAGCAACTCTGTCCATTAACGAAATGATGGAAACATCATCGTGAACGTGACAAATAAAGCTATAAGCAATGCAAAAAGTATTTTGTTTACTTAATCTTCTTCTTCTTTTGCTACTGCCTGTATCCCACATTGTGCGCAGGGTCGGCAGGGTTAAGTACGGATTTGGCACGGTTAATTTTTAGGGGTGGCCGGATGCCCTTCCTGCCGCCACCCTATACCCCCCGGGACGGAATTAGTGTACCCCAACTGTCGGCGTCTAGTGTAAATCGTGAAATAGTGCGAATGTGTTTCAAATGTCTGCGAGTCGTGGAACTGAGGCGGGACGTGGGGACCAGCCCATTATTCACCTAGTAGGATGTGGGAAACCGCCTAAAACCCACATCCATGCTGGCCAGCACACGGATCGTCGTCGTTAATCCGCCGCACAGTGGGTCAGAATCCCAAAAAGCTGGTCAAAATATAAGTAGTTGTTCAATTTGTACCAAACTTAGTATGTAAGGGTTTACGGAGCTTCTGATTAAGAATATGATATCAAAAAGTGAAAAAAACAAAATGGCGGACCCAAGATGGCAGGCTCTATGTACACTACTATCATCTTTTACGTATAAAAGTAATTTTTAGGGAATTATCGAGGTTACTGATGATGACAGAGTTAAAAAAAATATAAAAATGGTGGATCCAAGATGGCGGTCAAAATCTATGTCTTTTTATTTATTTATATTTATATATTTTTATACATATAAGGGTCAGTATTTAGGGGTTATTGTAATTAAAGCTTAAAAAATAAACCAAAAAAGTGGAAAACTCGAAGAAAGAACCAAATATAGGTTACAAGATGGTGTAAAATATTACGAAAAATTATTTCATTTTAATTACAATTATTTATTTTGCAAATTTTTTATAACTTAATATACAAGTTTTCATTTTCTTATTCTTTTTCATCTTCTGCTTCAACTGAATCGTCATCATCCTCAAACACTGTTTCCTCATTATCTGCATTTGCATCTGAATCTTCATAGTCTTCCGCCTCTGGAACTAAGAGGGCAACGGCTTCTGGCGACAAACTTTCAGTTTCTTCAGCGAAGATTTGCGTAAGGAAGAAACGTAAGGGTCTGTCGTTGCCAACAATCTCCTGAACACGTATTCCATAGTCTTAACTCTTGAAAACTTTCGAGAAAAACTCAGGCGATATTGCTTTATCAACTTATTGGTCGATTCCTGAGCATCCTCCGATAGTTGACCGATGGGTAAAATGGCCGAAGAAATAATGTCTGGACCGTGAATCAACAACCTATGGACTGCTGTTGGCATTGAATGAGATTTTCACTCTGCAGCGGAGTGTGCGCTGATATGAAACTTCCTGGCAGATTAAAACTGTGTGCCCGACCGAGACTCGAACTCGGGACCTTTGCCTTCCGCGGGCAAGTGCTCTACCAACTGAGCTACCGAAGCACGACTCACGCCTGGTACTCACAGCTTTACTTCTGCCAGTACCTCGTCTCCTACCTTCCAAACTTTACAGAAGCTCTCCTGCAAACCTTGCAGAACTAGCACTCCTGAAAGAAAGGATATTGCGGAGACATGGCTTAGCCACAGCCTGGGGGATGTTTCCAGAATGAGATTTTCACTCTGCAGCGGAGTGTGCGCTGATATGAAACTTCCTGGCAGATTAAAACTGTGTGCCCGACCGAGACTCGAACTCGAGAGTTCGAGTCTCGGTCGGGCACACAGTTTTAATCTGCCAGGAAGTTTCTTTGCTGTTGGCATGTTGTACCAGGGGTATTCCTTCACGTAGTGCCTGGCAGTTGCTAAGGCGTATGCTCGAAACTTTTCAACGTCGATCTGACGTCCGCTCGAAATCGTCTGCAAAATTATATGGAAACGGTGGATTGGTTCTTCGGAAACTCCAGTTATCAGCGCTGATGTTGGAGTGTTGTCAAGAAAACGTGGAGCGCTGTTTCCGTCATTCGTACTGCCAAACCCTTGTTTCGGCATGTCAATTACAATTCCAAGCTGCTCTTTGAAAGCTTTTTGAATGTTGGCTTTCAGTATTGCTTTTTCCTCTTTATCTTCTGCTTTACGTGCCTGCCACTTTTTTGTTTTCATTTGGTATGCCAAATGCATACAACATTCAAAACATCGAATCCAGGCGTGAAGAGTTGATAGTCCGTACTGCAGATAATCGGCGGTAACTTGTTTTTTCAAAACATCGTCAATGTTATTAAATTGAGCAGAGGTAGCCTTGCAGAGATAGCACCGTTGTGCAGATTTCGTGTTGGTGATAGCATTGCACACTTGTTGAAGCTTAATTTACAAAGGTAATAGTATATACTTGCGTACACAGCGCAAAAGAAAGCGGGATGTCGTGGAATTCGTAACTTATTTCTATTTTTTAAGCGCATTTGACGATTTTGTCATTCATTTCCCTGTAGTACGTTAATTGAAATGTAAACGTGCATAATTGATGATTTAATAGTGATATAAGTGTTTTTTCACTAGTACATACCTCCTGGAATACATTCCATATTGAAAGTATTGGTTTCACTTGCACAAAACATAAATAACTTCCTTCAACAACACGACTGTTTTTGTAGCCTGGCCAGCTGCGCGCACGCTAACAATGAACTGCCGCATTTGCCCTGAGATATTACCGAACAAATAAACATCTGATCGTCCGCACAGCCGGCATTCAGTTGTCCCAGCATTGCTGCTGCCAACCTGATAGTCCAAAATCCCCATCTTTAAACTTTTTTTTTCCTTTTTGGCCACGTTTTCAAGATTCTGGCCCACTGTGCGCCGGGCGGATTCGATCCGGGGCCGGCGTGCCCACCCGAGTCCAGAAAGCAGCACATTAGCGCTCTCGGCTATCCTGGCGGGTATTTTGTTTACTGAATAGTTTCTGTAAAATCGTTTGAGAAAGATTGCAGGGCAGGCGCCTCGATTCTGTCATCCAGACCAGGCGAAAGGTGACAAAACACTGTCGGCATCCCCTTTCAAACAGACAAATGAAATCGCCCAGCACTTTGGATGAACACTGGCAACTGCGCATTGGCCACCGTATCCTGTGAAGACTCTACGTACGGCGTCACCATGGACGTATCAGTCTGTCGAGCCATCGAGGAGAACGAAAGGAGTCACACTATGTGTGTGTGTGTGTTTTACGACGGGTGTGTGTGTGTTTCGAGACACACACACACACACACACACACACACACACACACACACTCATTCATTCACTCACTCACATACACACACCAGTCGTAAAACACACACACACACACACACACACACACACACAGCAATAACGGACGCTCCCACTACCAAGAAAACGAAAGACGATCGCAGCCCGCAACATCAAAACAAAGTTAACGAAATGATGATGGACGTAAGCAACGTAAAAACGTAAATACTGGGTGGTTACAGTTGAAGTGCCGCCATTCACGGAGGTCCAGTGTGGGCTGTAACTATCTTATGGCAACGAAGCTTAAGTAGATATGCAAATGCGGTAATGAGGAACCGATTTAGGCTGGAAAAACAATTAATTCAACTGTGGCCACTACATGCAAATCTGGCGCTGTACACCGTTTGTATGACGCTATGACATCCGTGATGTCATTTTACAAGCCATAACGTGAGTGGACAGTATGGTTATCGAGAAGAGAGACTGTGCACTGTTAGTGAAACTGTTTTATCTGAACGGCAGCAATTAAAATACTATATTGAGAGAGTATCACTGACTGGAAAGTTTGAGGAGAAACCCGATATCATTAAATGGTTTAAAGAAGATGATAATGAAATTTGAAAACAGGGGTGAGCTTGGTATGACACCTGGAAGAGGAAGGCGTCCTATCCCGGTGGAAGTTATTGACTGGGTTGCTGTTGCTCTAGCGGACCATACAGCACTTGCCCGAAGTAGGGCTAATGCTCTTGTAGTGTCACGAGAATTGTCCACCCCATGGTCAACAGTACGGAAAGTTTTGCGGTCTATTTTACAGCTTTACAAGACCCAGACGTCGCACGAACTGAAACTGCATTATCTGCAGCAACGTTCTGAATTTGCTCTTCGGTTTCTGGTACGGATCGAGGTTGATGACGTGTGGTTGGACAATGTTCTGTGGAGTGAAGAGGTGGTACCTTTTACACTACGGGTTACAGTGAATATACAGTACTTCAGAATTTGGACTATTACTGAATCGCTGATTGTGCAGGAAGAGCCATTGCACTCGGCATATAATACGGTATGGTGCGGATTCAGGAGCACCTTTACGCTCGGTCCGTTCTTCTTTAAAGGGGAGGCACACAGTGGACGTGTCAGGGTTACCGTGACGCCTGAACGTTATCGAGAGCTCGTTGTACAGCATGTGATTCCTGCTTTAGAAGGGCGCAACGGTGTGGAAACCGCTATTTTCATGCAAGATGGGTAACACTCATGTCGCTCGTCCAGTGAAAGATCTTCTTAATGCAACCTTCCACGAACTTGTTATTACCAAAGGTTTTGCAGAATGACGGACTGCAAGATCACCTGAACTCAGCCCACGTGTCATTTCGTTCTGGAGATATCTAAAAGCACCCGGTCTCTACCTGATCTGAAGATAGGATCACGTTACTCAGATTCCACCGGAACTGCTGCGACCAACTGTTGATCGCTTTATTCTGTGGACGCAGCATCTCATCTCCGGTGCCCATATTGAAGAAATTGTATAACAGTAAAATAGTAAAATCAACATTATGCCATTCTCACCTGTCTGAACTTTTACGTCCCGTTCTTAATACTTTACTCGTGGAAAGATGTCTATACGTTTTTGTTGCATTCAGAGCACCAGATTTGCACCTGGTGGCCAGAACTGGCACTATTTTTTTTTTACAGTCTAAATCGGTTCCGTATTAACGCATTAGCATATCTACCAAGTTTTGCTGCCGTACGGTAATTACAATCCACACTGGACCTCTGTGAGTAGCTGCAAATAATCGGTATATTTCGGTTAATGAAAATGCTGTACAGACAAATCTTAGACATGCGGGTACAAGATCGGTAAAAATGAAGTAAGAAACAAAAGAACCTTGAGTAATGGTAATAATTTAATAGTGTTTATAGTAGTTAGTTAAAGCATGAGAACTGTTAGTTTCCTAGCATACAAATTGAAGAAAAACCGTATTGTTGTGGTGAGCACTGGAGATGCTTTAAAATAAGAAGAGAAGTGTATGCTCTGAATAAGATTTTTATTATAGTCGCAAAAGACTACGAGGGTTGGAACTTAAATAGCGGCAACTATTTATTCACGACCGACAGAAAAGAGTTACATGTTTGCACCTGTTACTGTCCTTCAAAGTAGTCACCAGCGTTGTGTAGGACCCATTGCCAGCGATGTGGAAGGCGTTGTATACTGTTAGCAGAGCCTGTTCTGTTGATGCTGCGATTTGAGCGGTCTACTGCGTGTCGAATCTCTGGAACAGTTCTGAAGCGAATGCGTCGAAGTGGTTCCTTCATCTTCGGAATCAAGTCAGAGTCACAAGGACCAAGACCGGGGAGTATGGCGGATGGTACAGTACTTCCCAGTCCGATCGACCGAACAGAGCGGCCACAGCTTGGGCTATATGCGCCCGCGCATTGTCGTGCAAAATGATGGGTGGGTTGCGCAGAAAGTGTCGTCGCTTCTTTCGCAGAGCTGGTCGCAGGTGATGCTCCACAAACGAACAGTAATACTGCACATTGGCGGTCTGCCGTGGAGGAACGTAATGCGTTAGGATAACACCATCACAGTCGTACACGAGAATCACCATAACTTTAGACCGCTCCATTCGCACCATCAGCAGAACAGGCTCTGCTAACGGTATACTACGCTTTCCACATCGCTGGCAACGGGTTCTACACAACGCCGATGACTACTTTGAAGGACAGTAACAGGTGCAAACACGTATCTCTTTTCTATCGGTTGTGAATAAATAGTTGCCGCTCTTTAAGTTCCAACCCTCGTATACTAGCTCAAATAACTTCCTGTTAGCATTTGCACAAACTGAGATTGTAAAATTCTTATCCTGTTTGAAAGATGGAATTATTCCTGTCACACGTGTGTATTCTAAAGAAGTGTTACAGTATGGTGCTGAAGAGACGCTGCTGCAATAATTGACATGGGGTTCATAATAAGAAATAACTAAGTAATCCTTAATCACTAGCAGACCGATGGAAAGCGTTTGCTTAACTACAATATTTTGGATGGTGCAGACGACAGAAAGGCGTAGGTACGCTGAAGTTGTGCGCCTTGGCGGCCGCCAGGTAGTGCAGGAGTCGCCTGGTAAGCGGCAGCGCTGCGGCCACATTTCCCAAGCCTTCCGTCTCGCGTTCAGCTGGGAAGCTGCCTCGCCAAGGTCAGCCCAGCCGCAACAGCTGGTCTGTTGCGCCACACGCTCTGTTCCCCTGTGCCAGAGGCACACTCTTGCTGCGGAATGTACTCTTACACCAGTTAACACGAGGCACTCCTCAAAGGAAACGCCTTATCTAGAAAATGTGCCTATCTGCGGCGATAAGCTTGCGCATGCGCAGAAGTATGGACGGACGCTAGTGCACTGTAGTGACCAAGGTTCCTCAAACTGTTCTTGTTTTCTTTTTGTGTGATAACGAACATAACTGTCCACCTGTGTGTGAGTTACAGTCGTGGACGATTAGATTTATCAAGTGCACAGTGCCGTTCTAATTGCCTGTGAACTATGAAATGTTTGAAAGCCTCGTTCAGTGTTTGAACGATAAAGTGCTGCAAAAATAGGCCACAATTATGCATATTTCTGCGCAATGAGAACAGGTTTTTCGGAGAGTAATGCACCGAACTATTACGTTCTCTGAAATGTTGGGAGATGGTCACAAAGCATGAAGGGCCACGACTGAATCCGAATGTTTGGGTCGCTTCTATAGCAATGATTTCTCGCTGACGATGTTATTCTTCACATTGGACGATTGTAACTAAACGTAGAAGGACTTTCACAAAATTGCATTTAGAATGAATGTCAATTATCTTCAAAATTCGTAAATGGTTCAAATCGCTCTGCGCACTATGGGACTCAACTTCTGTGGTCATCAGTCCCCTATAACTTAGACCTACTTAAACCTAACTAACCTAAAGACACCACACACATCCATGCCCGAGGCAGGATTCGAACCCGCGACCATAGCGGTCCGGCCGGCTAAAATTCGCAAATGCGAGATAATGCCTATAACGAAGAAAAACAACGAGACAATATCTGATCAGGATTAGTGGTGAACTTCTTGAGCATGTCACATGTCGCGTTGTGTAAGCACATTGCCTGAGAAAAAAATGTGAAGGTACCAAGCAGACATGCTCGATTGTCAATGTGACTCCTTACACATACACTATATCAGCACCTACTGGGTAGTTATAATTAAAGAGCAGCTACTCACAGAATTCTGAGGCGGAGTGTAATTACTGTATGGCAGCGAAACTTGGTAGCTACTCTGATGTGTTAACGCAGAACGGATTTGGGCTGGAGAAAAAAAAAAAGTTCCAATTTTGGCCACCACGTGCAAACTGGCACTGTCAATGCAAGAAAGACGTACAGGAATGTTTCCATATGTAACTGATTGGCAATGGGACATGGGTCAAACAAGAGACAAATGCTTAGTTGATTTTATTATTATCGCTGTTTACACATTTTTTTCAATATGAGCACCAGAGACGTCGACGAGATGCTGTACAGCGCCAGATATGCACCTGTGGCCCAACTGGAAGTAATTTTTTTCAACATAAATCGGTTCCAGATTAACACAATAACTTATCTACCAAGTTTTGCTGGAATACGATCATTACAGCCCACACTGGATTTCCATGAGTAGCTGCACTATAATTACAACCATCCAGTATCTGAACGTTTGGGGTTAGAATCCTCAGTGACAGGTCGAACCCTTGAATTAGTGTTGTTCATGTCTAATATTGTTAGTGGGCCTGGTGTGGTACGTAAGGGACGTGAACAGTGTCAGGGGATGAGTGATCACTATGAAAGACATGGCGATGCTCCATACTCATATGAGACAGCATTATCAGCACCTGGCGGAGTCTGAATTTGGCCGGCTCGCCGAATCGTGAAGTATCCAGATTTTTAGGGCATTCTGATGTGACAATGGCGTGATGTTGGACTGCATGGAAATAAGGGGCCAGGCATACTCGTCAAGATTCTGGCCAACCACGTCTGACCACCACAAGAGGGGCTCGCCGTATTGTGCACGAAGCACGTCGAAACGGCTTTACATCTGCGCCTGCCATCCGAGAGTGTGTAATGGGCTCCCTTGCAACATCCAAATTGAACCACAGGTCGGAGACTAGCGGCAGTCAGACGGAACTATCGCTTCATGCGTAGGCAGCCATTAACACCACAGTACAAACGATTGCATTTAGAGTGGTACTGTGGCTGGGAAGCATGGACTACCGATGAATGGCTTCCCATTGTGTTCAGTGATGAATGGCTGTTCAGTATTATCCGAATGACCTTAGTCGGCGATTATGATGGCGACCTGGGGAGAGGTCCTATTCTTCCAATGCTTTGCAGAGGCATGGCGGAATTACTCCTGGCTTAATGGTTTGGGGAGTCATCAAACACCACTTCAGATCATGGCTGGTAGTGGTTGGGGGAACTCTGACAGCACAATGGTGCGTCATGGATCTCCTGCGTCATCACGTGTTACCCTCTCATGCGACACTATTGTGGTGCCATTTTTCAAGAAAACAATGCTCATTCACACAAGGCATGTGTCTCTATGAATGGTGTGCATGATGTTGAGGTACTCCTGTCGCCATCAAGATCCGCAGATATATTCGCCATGGAACATGGCTGGGACCTGCTCAGATGTCAACTACGTCCCGTTGCTAGTATCCAGGGTATCAAAGTGCAGTAACAACAGTTGTTGGCGAGCTTGCCTCAGGTAAAGATACGACGGCCTTATGACACCCTTCCCTATCAAATCACTATATGCATCCAGGCTAGAGGAAATGCAACGTCATACTGATAAAAGGGCTCATACTGCCAAGTTCAAATAGCGAAATAAGATCACATACACTCTGCATTTATGAAGTTACAATTTGTTTCCTCCTCCCCCTTCTGGGTGCTTCACAGTTTTTTTCAGGCAGTATACGAGACGTGTGAGAAAAGTAATGAGACTGACAACACTGCGAGCGGTCTGACAACACTGTGTTGTTCTGCTTGTGTAGACCGGTGTGTTCATCCCTTCCAGATGCTCAGTCGGAATTTCGGCTCCGAGCAGGTATCACACGAGTTTTGAGACCGCCATTACGGAACTAGTGTTTTTGTTGTGTTACGAAAATGGAACAGCAGAATTTAGGCGAAAGTTATGCCAGTTTTGTGATACATTTTTGGAATCCGCGTGTGCGATCTTTGAAAAGTTGAAACAGGCTGATGGACAACATTCCTTATCGAGAGCACAAGTTTTCCTGGGCACAAACAATTTTTGAAAGGCAGAGAACACGTTCAAGATGAAACTCGCTCAGAGAGACTTTCACCTTAAATCAACCAACGAAAACGTCGAACGCGCGCCGTCTATTGTGAGATCAGATAGACGTGTAACAATAAGGATGATGGGTGAACTGTTAAACTTAAACTGTACATCAAATTTTGAGTAAAGTTTTGCACGTGCGAAAGGTTTGTGCCAAAATGGTGCCGAAAAATCTCTGAACTGGGCAGAAGGAAACAACGACTCCTCTCATTTATAGCTGCCAAAGGAGATAATATTGTTGTTTGAAAAAAAATGGAAACTGTGGTGGACAAAACCTCAGTCTCATTAATTGTTATGAAATGGGACAATCATTGTTGTTGTTGTTGTGGTCTTCAGTCCTGAGACTGGTTTGATGCAGCTCTCCATGCTACTCTATCCTGTGCAAGCTTTTTCATCTCCCAATACCTACTGCAACCTACATCCTTCTGAATCTGCTTAGTGTATTCATCTCTTGGTCTCCCCCTACGATTTTTACCCTCCACGCTGCCCTCCAATACTAAATTGGTGATCCCTTGATGCCTCAGAACATGTCCTACCAACCGATCCCTTCTTCTGGTCAAGTTGTGCCACAAACTTCTCTTCTCCCCAATCCTATTCAATACTTCCTCATTAGTTATGTGATCTACCCATCTAATCTTCAGCATTCTTCTGTAGCACCACATTTCGAAAGCTTCTATTCTCTTCTTGTCCAAACTATTTATCGTCCATGTTTCACTTCCATACATGGCTACACTCCATACGAATACTTTCAGAAATGACTTCCTGACACTTAAATCAATACTGGATGTTAACAAATTTCTCTTCTTCAGAAACGCTTTCCTTGCCATTGCCAGCCTACATTTTATATCCTCTCTACTTCGACCATCATCAGTTATTTTGCTCCCCAAATAGCAAAACTCCTTTACTACTTTAAGTGCCTCATTTCCTAATCTAATTCCCTCAGCATCACCCGACTTAATTAGACTACATTCCATTATCCTTGTTTTGCTTTTGTTGATGTTCATCTTATATCCTCCTTTCAAGACACTGTCCATTCCATTCAACTGCTCTTCCAAGTCCTTTGCTGTCTCTGACAGAATTACAATGTCATCGGCGAACCTCAAAGTTTTTATTTCTTCTCCATGAATTTTAATACCTACTCCGAATTTTTCTTTTGTTTCCTTTACTGCTTGCTCAATATACAGATTGAACAACATCGGGGTCAGGCTACAACCCTGTCTTACTCCCTTCCCAACCACTGCTTCCCTTTCATGTCCCTCGACTCTTATAACTGCCATCTGGTTTCTGTACAAATTGTAAATAGCCTTTCGCTCCCTGTATTTTACCCCTGCCACCTTTAGAATTTGAAAGAGAGTATTCCAGTCAACATTGTCAAAAGCTTTCTCTAAGTCTACAAATGCTAGAAACGTAGGTTTGCCTTTCCTTAATCTTTCTTCTAAGATAAGTCGTAAGGTCAGTATTGCCTCACGTGTTCCAGTGTCTCTACGGAATCCAAACTGATCTTCCCCGAGGTTGGCTTCTACTAGTTTTTCCATTCGTCTGTAAAGAATTCGTGTTAGTATTTTGCAGCTGTGACTTATTAAGCTGATAGTTTGGTAATTTTCACATCTGTCAACACCTGCTTTCTTTGGGATTGGAATTATTATATTCTTCTTGAAGTCTGAGGGTATTTCGCCTGTTTCATACATCTTGCTCACCAGATGGTAGAGTTTTGTCAGGACTGGCTCTCCCATGGCCGTCAGTAGTTCCAATGGAATATTGTCTACTCCGGAGGCCTTGTTTCGACTCAGGTCTTTCAGTGCTCTGTCAAACTCTTCACGCAGTATCGTATCTCCAATTTCATCTTCATCTACATCCTTTTCCATTTCCATAATATTGTCCTCAAGTACATCGCCCTTGTATAGACCCTCTATATACTCCTTCCACCTTTCTGCTTTCCCTTCTTTGCTTAGAACTGGGTTTCCATCTGAACTCTTGATATTCATACAAGTCGTTCCCTTATCTCCAAAGGTCTCTTTAATTTTCCTGTAGGCGGTATCTATCTTACCCCTAGTGAGATAGGCCTCTACATCCTTACATTTGTCCTCTAGCCATTCCTGCTTAGCCATTTTGCACTTCCTGTCGATCTCATTTTTGAGACGTTTGTATTCCTTTTTGCCTGTTTCACTTACTGCATTTTTATATTTTCTCCTTTCATCAATTAAATTCAATATTTCTTCTGTTACCCAAGGATTTCTACTAGCCCTCGTCTTTATACCTACTTGAACCTCTGCTGCCTTCACTACTTCATCCCTCAAAGCTACCCATTCTTCTTCTACTGTATTTATTTCCCCCATTCCTGTCAATTGCTCCCTTATGCTCTCCCTGAATCTCTGTACAACCTCTGGTTCTTTTAGTTTATCCAGGTCCCATCTCCTTAAATTCCCACCTTTTTGCAGTTTCTTCAGTTTTAATCTACAGGTCATAACCAATAGATTGTGGTCAGAGTCCATATCTGCCCCTGGAAATGTCTTACAATTTAAAACCTGGTTCCTAAATCTCTGTCTTACCATTATATAATCTATCTGATACCTTTTAGTATCTCCAGGGTTCTTCCATGTATACAACCTTCTTTCATGATTCTTAAACCAAGTGTTAGTTATGATTATGTTGTGCTCTGTGCAAAATTCTACCAGGCGGCTTCCTCTTTCATTTCTGTGCCCCAATCCATATTCACCTACTATGTTTCCTTCTCTCCCTTTTCCTACACTCGAATTCCAGTCACCCATGACTATTAAATTTTCGTCTCCCTTCACAATCTGAATAATTTCTTTTATTTCATCATACATTTCTTCAATTTCTTCGTCATCTGCAGAGCTAGTTGGCATATAAACTTGTACTACTGTAGTAGGTGTGGGCTTCGTGTCTATCTTGGCCACAATAATGCGTTCACTATGCTGTTTGTAGTAGCTTACCCGCATTCCTATTTTCCTATTCATTATTAAACCTACTCCTGCATTACCCCTATTTGATTTTGTGTTTATAACCCTGTAGTCACCTGACCAGAAGTCTTGTTCCTCCTGCCACCGAACTTCACTAATTCCCACTATATCTAACTTCAACCTATCCATTTCCCTTTTTAAATTTTCTAACCTACCTGCCCGATTAAGGGATCTGACATTCCACGCTCCGATCCGTAGAATGCCAGTTTTCTTTCTTCTGATAACAACATCCTCCTGAGTAGTCCCCGCCCGGAGATCCGAATGGGGGACTATTTTACCTCCGGAATATTTTACCCAAGAGGACGCCATCATCATGTAATCATACAGTAAAGCTGCATGCCCTCGGGAAAAATTACAGCTGTAGTTTCCCCTTGCTTTCAGCCGTTCGCAGTACCAGCACAGCAAGGCCGTTTTGGTTATTGTTACAAGGCCAGATCAGTCAATCATCCAGACTGTTGCCCTTGCAACTACTGAAAAGGCTGCTGCCCCTCTTCAGGAACCACACGTTTGTCTGGCCTCTCAACAGATACCCCTCCGTTGTGGTTGCACCTACGGTACGGCTATCTGTATCGCTGAGGCACGCAAGCCTCCCCACCAACGGCAAGGTCCATGGTTCATATAATATCAATATTAGGAAAGGCGACCGAAAGACTTATATTTGTTGGAAGGGCTCTCGGAAATTTCAGTGCATTTGTCAAGAAAATCGCACACAAAACACTTTTGCGACTAATTCTAGTGTAGTGTTGTACTGTTTCAGTCCTTTTAAGTAGGCATGACAATCGACATCGGTCAAATTCAGGAAGATGTGGTTCTAACAGGACGGTACTTGTAGCCAATATGAAAGTGTTACAGAAACGCTCGGGGAACTTTAGCGGGAATACTTGGAAGAAAGACGATGTCGCTCTGAGGAAACTCTACTGGATAAATTTAGAAAATTTGTATTCGAAGAAGACTGTGCGTCCGTTCTGCAGCCACCAACGTATCTCGCATACGGATCATGAGAACAAGACATGAGACCTTAGAACGTGTACCTAGGTAAACATCTAGTATTTTTCCGTCGCTCAGTACGTGACTGAAATAGGCATGAAGTCACTAACATTGGTACAGAGTGCCCTCTGCCACGTACTGCATAACAGCTTTGCTGGGTATACATGCAGATGTAGGTAGAGGAATGGAGACACTTCTGTTTCCGCAACTCATGACCGTGATGGAAAGTGGATATCTTCCATGTGTGTGAATTTGAAAAATCCATGAAGTGGCATAACTGAGATTCCTAAAAACCAAAAAGAATCAAATAGATACACTTTGCATGGATATACGCTGATGAGCTTAACAGCTTGTCGGCATACTTTTGAAATGCAACACAGCAGCGATTCTGCATGGCGTGGATATGAAAAGTCCTTGGAAGGTCTGCCGAGGTGTGTGACATCAAATGTCTACGCGCAGGGCACGCAATTCTCGTAAATGACGGGCCATTATATGTGTGCACAGAGATTGTGCTTGATAGAGTAGAAGATATGCTTCATCAGATTCCCATCAGGCGAATTTGGTGGCCAAGACATCAGTGTGTGTTCACTATCATGAGCCTAAAATTAACTGTAACACAATTTTGGCCTTGTGATACAAACAGTTATCCTGCTGGAGGATGCCATCGTTGTCAAACATGAAGGGATGCAAACTTCCTGGCAGTTCAAAACTGTGTGCCGGACCGAGACTCGAACTCGGGAGCTCTGCCTTTGGCGGGCAAGTGCTCTACCAACTGAGGAGAGCTTCTGCGAAGTTTGGAAGGTAGGAGACGAGGTACTGGTGGAATTAGAGCTGTGAGGACGGTTCGTGAGTCGTGCTTGGGTAGCTCAGTTGGTAGAGCGATTGCCCGCGAAAGACAGAGGTCCCGAGTTCGAGTCTCGGTCCGGCACACAGTTTTGATCTGCCGGGAAGTTTCATATCAGCGCACACTGCGCTGCAGAGTGAAAATTTCATTCATGAAGGGATGCAGGTGGTCCTGAATAATGTCCAGTTACTCCACAACTGTCATGGTGCTTTGATTACTACAAGAGGTGCCATGGAAATCCAGATGAAAGTCGGCCATAGCGTAATGCTGCTCCTGCGTGCTTGCGGCCGTCGCGCTGTGCATGTTTTGAGCAGTCATTCTCCTCCATGTCGGGGTATCCGGTCGCCACCAACCAACGAATTGGTGTAAAAGCAAACGGGATTCATCCCTCCAGGTGATACGATTCATTAGACCACGGTCCAAATCGATGATTCTGAGTCCAATGCAATAGTAATTGACGGTGTCATTGTGTCATGATGAGAACATGCAGGGATCATCTGCTGCGGAGATCCGGCTTCGACAAAAAGCGCTGAACAGTGTGGTCTGAGAACACTTTTGCCTGCGCCAGCATTGTATTCTGCTGTCAGATCTGCCACTGATCGCAGCCTGTCTTGCTTTACACAGCGGGGAAACCTCCGGTGTCCACGCCCTGAGAACAGACGTCTACTCCCAACACCTTATCGGCTACTCGTGGTTTCACCGCCCTTGAAACACATTCCACACATACTCAAGATATTAACAGCCAAGATGCTCGTTCCCAGGCTCCCCGTCATAATAATTTGTCATTTGTCAAAGTTGCCTTCGTCTGTGAATTTTTCCATTTGCGGTCCGCATTTTCACCAGAACGATTCCTTAGGCTTCTCTGTTTCGCTCATGCAGTGTGTTTGTTTTAACTCGGGACAACTAAATATCTCGAAAACGACGCACAGTAAGAAAAAAAAGTTCTAGGTGAAAAGTTAATATTAGTAAAGGGTACATCTGTCTGTGCTACAACTGGCCACCTCCTAACCATCTCTCTTGTGTAGGCGGGGTAAACTTTGTATTTTCAAATGGGAACCTCCCATTTTATTGCATATTCTGATTCTACGCGAAAACATACATACGGCCAGTTGAGACCATTGTTTCCCATTTGTCATAGATGGCACTGTAATCGGCAGATATCAACAGTGCCTGGATTTGCAATTGGCAACGGCCTTGCCGCAGGGGCTACACCGGTTCCCGTCAGATCATAGAAGTTAAGCGCTGTCGGGCGTGGCTGGCACTTGGATGGGTGACCATCTGGGCCGCCATGCACTGTTGCCATTTTTCGGGGTGCACTCAGCCTCGTGATGCCAACTGAGGAGCTACTCGACCGAATAGTAACGGTTCCGGTCAAAGAAAACCATCATAACGACCGGGAGTGCGGGGTGCTGACCACACGCCCCTCCTATCAGCATCCTCAGCTGAGTATGACACGGGCAGTGGAATGGTCCCGATGGGGCACTTGTGGCCTGTAGACAGAGTGCCTGTTTTTGCAATTAAGAACCGACACATCTGATGCTACATTTCATTTACAATGTAAATTTAAACCTCTGTGCTCTAACGCTTGATGCTGATATTCAAACGTTACTTGAGTGTTGGAAATATGATTGTAAGGTGCAAATAATATGGCTAGACATTGATATTTCTGCCAAATAAGCTACTTACGTGGTAAGGTAGTTTTCTATTCCCTAGGGGTTGATTGTGGTGAGTCCCCAAACCATCAGAATGCTTGATTTCGGTGGCCGCCCTCGAACCTAGCCACCAGGGTGACTGATTTCGGTGTGTGCTTCCATCTCCAACCGCCGTGTGTCTCGCGCTGGCCACTACGGAGCTACCGGCAGAATACAAACCACACCATTGTCGTAAGGTAAAACGTCCACGAAGTGATAGCAACAGGTACACCAGCCATGGATGCTCACCGAAATCAAGCGCACCAATGGTGAGACACAAGGGGACTCAACGAAATCAAGCATCCCGATGGCAACATAAAACTATAACACACTTCGCTGTTCCTGGATCACGCTAAACATAGTTTCTAATTACACTTTGAAACAGCTAACAAATTGTACTGTACAATCAAACCTGCAGCATTAAAGTAAATTTAACATAAATATCAGCCGATAAAACACTAGGGTTTACGAATCAAATGCGTCGATTCTTAATTTCAAAAACAGGCACACTTGATACTTGTCCATTACAGCACAATCTACCACGACTGCAAAACAGTGGGTTGAGTAAGACGTAAATACTTATTTGGCATTGAATCCAAATATGTGATAAAAATGGGGGGGGGGGGGGGTCCATTTGAAAATATGAGGGCCGTTCAGAAAGTAACCTCCGGTTGATTTAAAAAGTACACCAAGTTAAATAAAAATATTTTGATATATACATCTTACAACTACATCTTTGCACTATTTTTCTACATAGTCTCCATAGCGATTGAGGCACTTATCGTATCTCTTCACAAGCTTTGAAATTCGTTCTGCATAAAAATCACCCGCTTGTGCCTGGAGCCAGCCTGTGACCGCATCTTTGAGCTCTTCGTCGTCATCAAACCGCTGTGACCCGAGCCATTTCTTCAAATGCATGAAGAGGTGATAATCACTTGGCGCCAGGTCTGGGCTGTAAGGTGGATGGTTGATAACGTCCCACTTGAAGGACTCAAGAAGGGCCGTTGTTCTGCGAGCTGAGTGAGGACGGGCGTTATCGTGCAAAAAAACGATACCGGAAGTCAGCATACTACGGCGTTTGTTCTGTATAGCCCGTCGTAACTTTTTTATTGTTTCACAGTACACGTCTTGATTAATGGTCGTACCACATTCCATGAATTCAACCAACAACACCCCTTTGGCATCCCAAAACACCGTTGCCATCAGTTTTCTAGCAGAAAAATCTTGCGAGGCTTTTCTTGGTTTGGTAGGCGAATTTGAATGTGCCCACATCTTTGATTGTTCTTTTGTCTCAGGGTTCACGTACTTAATCCAGGTTTCGTCATCAGTCACGATTCTGTTTAACAATGGTTCTCCTTCGTCCTCATAACGTGACAGAAAGTCTAATGCAGAGGCCATTCTTTGAGTTTTGTGGTGGTCGGTAAGAATTTTGGGCACCCATCGTGCACAGAACTTACGGTAACCCAATCTTGCTGTCACTATCTCGTACAAGAGAGTCTTAGAAATCTGTGGAAAACCAGTAGACAACTCCGACATTGAGAAACGTCGATTTTCACGAACTTTTGCGACAACTGTCTGAACGAGTTCGTCAGTCACCAATGATGGTCTACCACTCCTCTCTTCATCATGAACGTTTTCTCGTCCACTTTTAAATAAACGTACCCATTCATGGACAACTCCTTCACTCATAACTCTTGGTCCGTACACGGCACAAAGCTCACGATGAATAGCTGCTGCAGAATATCCTTTGGCTGTAAAAAACCTTATGACAGCACGCACTTCACATTTGGCGGGGTTTTCTATTGCAGCACACATTTCAAACTGCCACAAAAACTAAACTAGCGCAGGTACGACGTTCACTCGACCACGGCTTGATGCCGACTGACCTGTTGAGTGCATGAACGCACAGATGGCGTCGCTACTCCCCCCACAACCCGCACTGTGACCAATCGGAGGTTACTTTCTGAACCGCCCTCGTACAAAGTTGGCCCTGCCCACGCAGGAGGGATGGTTAGGGGATGGACAGTTGTAGCACAGACAGATGTACCCTTTGTTAGCATTAACCTTTCACCTAGAACTGGTACTATACGTCGTTTTCTACGTATTTAGTTGTCTCAAGTTGAAACGAACACCCTGTATACTTCCCTTACAGGGTCAAGTGCCTGCAACGCTACCAGGTGTCATTCTGCCTCGTGGTGGACAGTGGACAGTCGATTCAAAATGTTTTGGCTCATCAGTGTAAAAATCAGTTATATTTTGTGACGAGCCGGTCGCTGTGGCCGAGCGGCTCTAGGTACAACGGTTTTATGACACCTTTCCTAACCGAATCAGTGCATGCATCCAAGCCAGATGGGTAGCAATGCCATAGTGATAAGTCGGCTCATACTGCCAAATTGTTTGTCAAGTTGACTCGATTTTGGAATCATTGCGATAACATAACATATCCTCTCTACCCGTGAAGTTCGATTTCGTTTCGTTCTCCCCTTCTTATTGCTTCACTGCTTTTGTCAGCTCATACTGCCAAATTGTTTGTCAAGTTGACTCGATTTTGGAATCATTGCGATAACATAACATATCCTCTCTACCCGTGAAGTTCGATTTCGTTTCGTTCTCCCCTTCTTATTGCTTCACTGCTTTTGTCAGGCAGCGTAATATGAAACGGAGGAAGACTAGGTTTAACGTCAAGTCCGTGACAAGGCGATAAAAGACATAGCAAAAAATTCTAAGTGGATAATTATAGGGTAGCAAGTGGGCCGTGCCCATTTAAAGTCTTCGTAACTTTAGATTACTATTGCCTTCCTTTATTTAATTATCGCAGCGTATCTGATGGTTATTGATAGACTATCCGGCCCCAATGGCCGAGCGGTTCTAGGCGCTTCAGTCCGGAACCGCGCTGCTGCTGCGGTCGCAGGTTCGAATCCTGCCTCGGGCATGGATGTGTGTGATGTCCTTAGTTTAGTTTGGTTTAAGTAGTTAAGTCTAGGGGACTGATGACCTCAGATGTTAAGTCCCATAGTGCTTAGAGCCATTTTTGTGACGAAAGTAGATTATTCCTTAGAATCTTATCATCTGAGGTGTTGTGTAAAATACGACTTGTCACTCAGAACAGACGATGTGAAAGTTTTGATTTGGAACTGTGTTGATTTCGCATATAGCCCACCCACACACTCCCACTCAATACTGTACAGATGACCCGGAACTTTGGATAGGAACTCTTCGATAGACTCCCAGCTCCTCCTCCCCTATCATCCCTGACACCTCTAACTCAGTGACTATCACTATCAGAGTTAAAGAAATGGTTTGAATAATTTAGTATATTGAATTCATTTTTTGACTGATTGAAACTTCTAATGGTTGAAGTTGCTGCAGATAGTTTAAACAAAACTCGTTCCACGGTACTACACCCGGCTGGAGACCCTAGAGAATTACGTAAAAGAAAATACTAGTAGCACTCAAAATAAAGTTTAGATTCGTTTATTTTGTGGTGTTCGTTAAAGAACTGGCTCTTATTTTCGGTACAAGCCACGTATGTTTCGTGGTAGCAGCTATAAGGAACACTATTAAACGTTTCTAAACCTAGATGACTTACTTGTAGCACGTGAGGGGACGTTTCTAAAGGTCTCTCGCGTTTCTAAGCAGGAACTGTTGCAACTGTTAAGGCAATCGATTCGCATTTGCGAGGCATGGGGCTCAGTATTCAGTCCAGCCATACTGACGTATGTTTACTGGCATTTCCATGGGATACTTACAGCGAATTGCGAGATGCTGTTCTTTCAAAGTCACGGTCTGTCTCCTCCGGCATCCTTGTATATGTAATCGAGGCTCGTGCCTCGTTCCCAGTGACCTCAAGGTACAACTCTACAGCTGTTTTCCTTTTCTTCGGATGTCAGGAAATGTCAGGTGGACGCTGGCAGCGCTGATACAGCGTGGTCGAGAATCAACGAAATTCCGGTTACCTTATCTGTCAGACTGGATCTGCAGTGCGAGCTGACAATGTTACGAAGGATGATGAAGGGCATAGCAAATGGAAGACATTTGTTTTGCTGAGTAATTAAATGTTAACAGATTTACGGAAAATGATTAACTGCTTGGAAGCTACGGATAACTGCTTGGAATTAAAATTATTGACCATATCTTCAGATGAATGCGTAATCAAGAACACAAAAGTTGTCAGAGCAACGGTGTAACGAGAACAGACCTGCACCGAGATGATGCCGCTCCCCAGGAAGAAGCGCCAAACATACACCACTCAAAATAACGTATCTTTTGTTAAAACCACAAAGGTGAACTATTTTGCCTGACTGAACAGTCATTAAAGAACTGGTAATAATGATGTCAAGTAATATTCCTGCTTATGGACTCCTATGCCATAATTCCTAATGTTCTTTCTGATAAAATGTTTGCGGAATTATGGCAGCTGCAATGAAAAAAACAGTACAAAATATTTTTTAAGCGTCCTTATAAAAAAGCATAGTATTTGGATTATTAACAACCGCAAGCCCCTCATGTGATGTTAATCTTTGTTCTGCGAAGTTGTAATCGTTTTGTCCACGAAAAAAGCAACATGAGATTGTTTCCTTCTTACTTTTCCGATAGCGGCACGACACGGATGCGAGTGCATTCATTGTAACGTTTTTCCAACAGTAATTGGACCATTATGTTTCAAACCTGGTTTTATTTTGTAAATTGGCCAATCTCTCAGTTCTCCTGTTTTAATTATGTAATGCAAGTAATTTCTGGCCATTTAAATTAAGTTGCAAGCGGATTTGCTTGGTGACGCAACGATCGAGCGCGTAAGCGCTCCACGTTAGTTATTTTATTGTTAGCAAGTCGAACTTGCATTTTATTCGAAGTCCGATTAACTTTTTACAGTATAATCTCTTTGACATGAACATTAACTACGTACACGCTCATTCGTCGCCAACCGCGCCGTTAACCAACAATGACCATTTTAACCTGAATTTAATTTTCGTTTAAGCTAATAAAACCAATGAACTTGATTTTATTTGAAGTAAAAAATAATCAATATTTACAACAATTTCAGTTGCAAATGATAATAATTACACCTCCGCCTTTTTTTAACCCCTTTTGAAGCGGATCCTTTTGTTGGAGACTGTATGATACAAATGAACAGGAAAAATTAATCAAATAATACGAAAGGAACCACATCACCCTCCCTCCCCCCCCTCCACCCTCCACCCTCCACCGTGAAACTATCTTTCTGAAATTTTTCTACGCAGAACTAACATGGGTTAAACGTTTAGCACACTGATTACGAAAAACTTCAAGATTTTTTATGCATTGGCGTGAGTCAGTTTCATTTGGCCAAGAATAACTACAAAATATCTAATACATCAATAATGCCTACTTCCAGAGAGAGGTTCTACGACACCAGACGCTTTTAGTGCGTGGTGTAGAACCGTTGCTAGTATTCATTCCACAAACGGTGTAAGTAGGCTGTCTAGGTTTTCTTATTGGCAACGTTACGTAGCGCTCTGTATGAAAATCACTGGCTTTGGTGTGTGCAGTCTGTGGATAGTTTGCATTGTTGTCTGCCATTGTAGTGTTCGGCAGCTGGATGTTAACAGCGCATAGCGTTCGGCAGTTGGAGGTGAGCCGCCAGCAGTGGTGGATGTGGGGAGAGAGATGGCGGAGTTTTGAAATTTGTAAGACTGGATGTCATGAACTGCTATATATATTATGACTTTTGAACAATATTAAGGTAAATACATTGTTTTTTCTCTATCAAAATCTTTCATTTGCTAACTATGCCTATGAGTAGTTAGTGCCTTCCGTAGTTTGAATCTTTTATTTAGCTGGCAGTAGTGGCGCTCACTGTATTGCAGTAGTTCGAGTAACGAAGATTTTTGTGAGGTGAGTGATTTGTGAAAGGTATAGGTTAATGTTATTCAGGGCCATTCTTTTGTAGGGATTATTGAAAGTCAGATTGCGTTGCGCTAAAAATATTGTGTGACAGTTTAAGCACAGTCTTGTATAATTGTTCAAAGGGGACGTTTCAACAGAGCAAGTGACAAATAGATTGCCTGTATGCCTTTCAACGAAGCTTAACTTCCCTTGAGGCTATAGCTCTTTTTTTTCGTAGTTACTTTCAAATAAATTATTTTTGAAAAGGTTGTGCTTGTAGAAAACACAAATTACTTCACTTCACCCACGCATGTTTTGGTAAAGTTTCGCCATCGACAGAGGCTGGTTCATTTCTTTCGGATAACAGATAAAAATTGCTTTATAATATGTGCAGTTTTGGGGTTAGGGTCACTGCATTCGCAACATTTTTAACAAAATATCACATACTTATGTTCATATAGCTGCCTATTGTTTGCAGTACCTGTGATATTTTGGTGCATACTCCACAAGCCACCGTACGGTGGGTAGCTGAGAGTATCCTGTACCTCGTTTCCTTTCCTCATCCACTCGCAAACAGAACGAGGGGAAAACGACTTTCTATATGCCTTCGTATGAGCCCTAATTTCTCCTATCTTATCTTCGTGGTTCTTATGCAAAATGTATGTTGGCGGCAGTAGAATTGTTCTGTAATCAGCTTCAAATGGCAATTTTCTCAGTGGTGTTCCGCGAGAAGAACGTCGTCTTCCCTCTAGGGATTCCCATTTGATTTCCCGAAGCATCTTCGTAACATTTGCCTGGTGTTCGAACCTACTGGTAACAAATCTAGCAGCTCGCCCCTGAATTGCTTCAATGCCTTCCTTTGATCTAAACTGATGCGAATCGCAAGCATTGGAGCAGTACTCAAGAACAGGTCGCCCTAGCGTCCTGTAGGCGGCCTCCTTTACAGGTGGACCACACTTTCCGAAAATTCTCTCAATAAACGGAAGTCGACCATTCGTCTTCGCTACCAAAATCCTCACATGTTCGTTCCAGTTCACATCACTTTACAGCGTTACGCGCACATTACGTGACAGTATCAACCAGGTCACTACTAATGCTGTATCCGAACATTAACGGGTTTGTTTTTTCTACTCATCTGCATTAACTTACATGTTTCTACGTTTAGAGCTAGGTGCCATCCATCCCACCAACTAAAAATTTCGTGTAAGTCACTCGTCTTCCACATCTTCCCGTATACCGCAGCATCATCAAGAGACAACCGCAGATTGCTCCCTATCCTGCCCGCTAGATCTTTTACGTATGTAGAAAATAATAACGGTTCTAACACACTTCCCTGAGGCACTCCTGACGATATCATTGTCTCTGATGAACACTTGCCGTTGCGGACAACATACTGGGTTCTGTTACTTAAGAAGTTATCGAGCCGCTCACATACCTGGGAACTTATATAGTATAGTCGTACTTTCGTTAACACTCTACAGTGGAGCAGGTGTCAAATGCTTTTCGGAAATCTACAAATATGGAATCTGGCTGTTGCCTTTTATCTGTAGTTAGCAGTACAATCTATAACTTGCAACTAAAAAGGATTTCTCTATATTACATAACCTGTGGTGAACGAAAATGTTAGGCCTAAACGAAACTGTGCTTGGCAGTGTTATAATGTCTCACTGCAGCTGTTATAAATTACATCCTGTCAACACTGTTACGTTAAGTATGTTTAACGTTTGTTTACTAGCTTATTTAACTTTTTTTCGAATAAGTAAAGATCCCTCATTAGCAACAAGCAGACCATAATCCCAAAACTGCCTAACACGTAATTTTTATCTGTTGTTCGACAGAAATGAATCCTCTGTCGATGGTGAAACGTCACCAAAACATGTATGGGTGAAAAAGAAGTAATTTGTGTGTGCTCCAAGCAGCGACCTTTTCAAAATCCATTTATTTGAAAGTAAGGAAAATTAAGCGTCGTTCAGAGGCATATAGGCAATCTATTTGCCACTTGCTCCGTTTGTGAGTTGAATACGAAAGGGAAAGCCTGGAACAGTAAAAGTTTAAAAGGCCTTACGCAGTATGCATGTAGCCATGTTACGTTGCCATTGACGCCTGATAAAAAATAGGAAACTAAAGAGTTTTGTCAGTTTTCAAGGTTCATATAAGCCTTGAGTAAGAACCTGTGTCTCCATCTAGCACGATTACTGATGATAATGCGAAGAGCTGAAAAGAGCAGAACAAAGGGAATGAGCTTTAAAAAGAAAAATTGTGATAATTTATGAACTGTGCATACAATTTAGGCGATTGTAGAAGGGAAGCAGGAAGTTCAGGAGTTATCGTCCCATCGACAATGAGGTCATTAGATATGGAACATAATCTTGCGTGGAACAATGATGGGGACCGAAATCATCCTCGTCCATTTCAAAAGCGCACGCCCTGAATGCACCTTGAATTATTTAGGAAAGCTACAGGAAACTAAATTAGGATCGACCTACGAGTATCAGAATTCCGCTCCTTTTGAAAGCGAATTCTATATGCACCCACTACACATCCTCAGTCGGTACCGACTGTAGAAAAGGCAGGTCAGACTTATATTTTTGTTCCTCCCTCTTTTGGAGACGCGGCGATAGCTCTCGATAAACATGACTATACAGACTGAGAAAATTATTGTACTGCGATTACTAGGAGCAGCCCTCATATTCAGGAGCCGTGCCGAGGGGATGACGAAATAGCCCCCCCCCCCCCCCCCCCCGGCAAGGGTGAAGACACCTACGAAGCGCAGAAACTGACCGGAAACAAGGCGAATAAAGAGAGATGGTTTAAGGGTTAACTAGTGGAGGTACGTGAGCTCTCCTAACCCGCGTGGTCCGAGCCGAGGTATAAAATGGTAAGAGTTTTATTGTGTATTTAAGGACAGGTCTGAAAAGAAAGGATGAAAATATGTGGTGAAGAGAACCGCTGTAGAGTTTTGGGTACAGGTAACAAAACAAGAGTGTTATCATGTATGCATTATGAATTGGAGCAGAGTAATGAGAATATGTGTCATGATGTAAGTGTATGATCATTGTTATTTTGGTGGAAGGATACTGACAAGGATGACAAGGATGACGGGTACAAAGTATGTTGAAGCTTGGAGGGAGATATTCTTCGTTGGTAATCAAAGAACAATTGAACATCAACAAAAGCAAAACGAGGATAATGGACTGTAGTCGAATTAAGTCGGGTGATGCTGAGGGAATTAGATTAGGAAATGAGACACTTAAAGTAGTAAAGGAATTTTGCTATTTGGGGAGCAAAATAACTGATGATGGTCGAAGTAGAGAATATATAAAATGTAGACTGGCAATGGGAAGGAAAGCGTTTCTGAAGAAGAGAAATTTGTTTACATCGAGTATAGATTTAAGTGTCAGGAAGTCGTTTCTGAAAGTATTTGTGTGGAGTGTAGCCATGTATGGAAGTGAAACATGGACGATATATAGTTTCGACAGGAAGAGAATAGAAGCTTTCGAAATGTGGTGCTACAGAAGAATGGTGAAGATTAGATGAGTAGAGCACATAACTAATGAGGAGGTATTGAATATAATTGGGGAGAAGAGGAGTTTGTGGCACAACTTGACGAGAAGAAGGGACCGGTTGGTAGGACATGTTTTGAGGCATCAAGGGATCACAAATTTAGCATTGGAGGGCAGGGTGGAGGGTAAAAATCGTAGAGAGAGACCAAGAGATGAATACACTAAGCAGATTCAGAAGGATGTAGGTTGCAGTAGGTACTGGGAGATGAAGAAACTTGCACAGGATAGGGTAGCATGGAGAGCTGCATCAAACCAGTCTCAGGACTGAAGACCACAACAACGACAACATTGTGGAAATCTAGATTAGTCACTGGGAATCTTCATTTCTGGTACAATGAGAATAGTAAATGGATAGGTTGTTCTGGAATTATCAACTGAGATGATTATGAAATATTTACGTATGTATATTATGGTAACTTTAACGACACATATTCTTTCTCCACTCTTTTGATCCATGAGTTCTTCGATAATAGATATTAAAATAATAACATTTTCTTTCGTATATTCTTTCGGTCAGCATTTAATAGTTAGTTTCCTGCACGGTAAGAGCCTACCATTGAGCTGATGGCCACACTAGTCACAATTAAAGTATATTTAGTTTAGATCTTTTTTTTATATATGGTAACACAGTATTACATTTGAGCAGTAAGAATAATTTAAGATTAAGTACATGCACATCACTGAAGACTGACTGACTTTTCTCTGCAACTATGATTTTGTACTGATAGTGTGCACACATATTATTTACCAAAATTATGATTATTGCCTTCCCTTTCCATAAGTTTGTGTTTTATACAACTGTACTTCAATAAGAATTTCAGATGTCACTGTATAAGATAAATTTCATTACACGTAGATACTATGTTCATTTTTATGTAACATGTACAAACTCAAGATTTAGTGAAAATACTCTAAGATGACATAAGGAGGTTAGTTTCAAGAGGCATTTTGTTCTCAGCGCACTTAACAATACATGTATACTTATCCAATTTATCTTCCATTCCAGCTTTGAATGTAAATGTATTTAATATAAGATCTGATTTCTATTCATTTTTTCATGTTTTCTTGACAAGCATGGGAAGCATTCATTATTGTAAAGATATGAGCGCACACATTACATAAGGGGAGCTCTTGTATAGACGGAATGTTACTGAGATATCCATTTCTGCTTCATTTATTGGAGGACCAGAGATGCTTGCCTGTGAACCATATCATGTGTCCCACTATGCAAACATTACCATAATGTGGGTTCAGCACCTTGTTGTCTCACTGACTTACTTTTCATCAAATATGGACGACATGCAACATAGCTAACAGTAGATGATGGAAGAGCCAGCACTGCTGTTGTTCTGCCTACTGTGAATCCTCTGTAAAACAAAGTATGTCGTGTGTGACATTTGCAACTGGTTAAACATTTTCACCTCCCAGTGAATAAGACTGTCCCACATACATTCTACCTCTCAGTGTAATAAGACAGTTTACTTGTTTCTAAAAATATCAAACATTTTCTGGTTAACATTATGTCAATAGTTGTAGGCCATTCAGTTTACTTCTTTGCCCATGATGTATAATACTGTATTGTTATTGTACTTATTATGTCAGTATTCTGTACCTATGATACTGTACACACCACACAGCCTTGCGTGATGCTCATCTGGCAACATTAATTACAACATTATATTCTGAGTTACATTTGTAATATTTCGCTATTCAAATTACGCCATTACCACTTGTGCTTATAATTATGTTTCATATTTTTACTGTTTCAATATAAAATACTTTGTGTTCCATTTTGTAATCATATGTTTCCCCACTTAATGTATTTTTCGCTTTCCTTCATATGTTCATATGCCAATACTACTATTTCTTGTTTGTAATCGAATTTCTTGAATATTCGTTGCTATTAGCAAGAAAAATTCTATGCAGTTCTTGTTTGATAGGGAGCGAGGAGTTATTAAAGGTGTACAAATTAGGAGAAATGGTTATGTATGATGTATATATCACGAGAAATGTCAGTTTGTTTGATATATTTGGAATATGTACCACTATGAGCATCTTTGTATACCTGATCACGTCAGTGAAGGATATTCTTTGGCTACCAGAGGTGGTAGTATTATTGTATAGAGCTCGGGCGAGTGAAGAAGTCTAAGCTGTTGTCGGCTAGTGAAGGAGAGAGGATATCGTGTCAGGACATGAAGCTTGGATGGTTGGTGTACAGCAGAGAGAACTGAGATCCTCCCTGATGTTTAACTGAGGACAGAGAATGATTTAAGATTACTTTATAGAGAGACGGTTCATTTGGGGAAAAAAAGGTGATATGCATTGAGATTATTTTGCTACAAGCACTAGACGAGTAATGATTGTAGTGTAAAGATTTCATTGTGGCTAACAGTACCTGCATGTGGTATCCAGAGTGCATTACGAGTTAGATTTCTCCCTCCATTGTTGGTTAAAATATTTCATTAAAGAAGACAGAGTACAACTTACGTAATTTAAAGACTGTATACAAAGAATAATTTTACATTTATGCCAATGCTAAAGAAAGGTTCAGGCTAGTTTGAGTTCCTTTTCTGTCTCATTAAAAGAATTCAATATAATAGCAGAATACTGCCCCATCCATTTAAAAATACTTCAAGAAGTTCATCCTCACTATTAGAGTGACAGATAGATTTGGCAAAACCTGTACTGTCACACCTTGCACTACAGTGTGGACAGTGAACCATAATAAAAAAAGGAATTGAAGTTTAATTTGCTGATTCAGCCTCTTACGTAAGATAAAATAAGACAAGCCAGTGATTTATAGCTAGCGAGAAGTTTTGTCACATACAGGTTTCAGCTTACAAGTTCCATCTTATACGTTTCTATATTAATTGTTCTGTAATTCTGTTTTGTCATGGGGTAACTGAAATCCGATAGCGATGGACGAAAAGCGCACCTTTTGTGGAATTAAAGCGATTCTGATGTAATCTATTTGCACTTCTATTATTGGTAGACCTAGTTTCTATATTTACTATAACTGTACCTAGTCGCACTTTGCTGTGGCTCAGTTTGTTTAAATGGAAGAGAAAGAAAAGAGAAAGCACACATTTGAAATATGCATGAGGATTGGATATACCTCCTATTCTCCTGCTCTCCCCTGTCTATGCTAGCACTAGTATCCTATTCTTCAGCTGTTCTATATACACACATCAAAAAAAGTTTTGCATTGCTTCGGTTCGGAGAGTTCCGGAATCTGGACAGAAAATTGGAATATAGATCAACATAAACATTATTTCTGCCCTTTTTATTGCTCATGAAAAGCACACATTGCGTGTTGTACCACCATACAGCGAGACCTTCAGAGGTGGTGGTCCAGATTGCTGTACACACCGGTACCTCTAATACCCACTAGCACGTCCTCTTGCATTGATGCATGCCTGTATTCGTCGTTGCATACTATCCACAAGTTCATCAACGCACTGTTGGTCCAGATTGTCCCACTCCTCAACGGCGATTCGGCGTAGATCCCTCAGAGTGGTTGGTGGGTCACGTCGTTCAGAAACAGCCCTTTTCAATCTATCTCAGGCATGTTCGATAGGGTTCATGTCTGGAAACATGCTTCCCGCTCTAGTCGAGCGATGTCGTTATCCTGAAGGAAGTCATTCACAAAATGTGCACGATGGGGGCGCGAATTGTCGTCCATGAAGACGAATGCCTCGCCAGTATACTGCCGATAAGGTTGCACTATCGTTCTGAGGATGGAATTCATGTATCGTGCAGCCGTTACGGGGCATTCCATGACCACCAGCGGCGTACGTCGGCCCCACATAATGCCACCCCAAAACATCAGGGAACATCCACCTTGTTGCACCCACTGGACAGTGTGTCTAAGACGTCCAGCCTGACCGAGTTGCCTCCAAACACGTCTCCGACGATTGTCTGATTGAAGGCACATGCGACACTTATCGGTGAAGAGAACGGTCCATTCAGCATGTAGTTGAGCCCACTGTACCGCACTGCATGGTGTCGTGGTTGCAAAGATGGACCTCGCCATGGACGTCGGGAGTGAAGTTGCGTATCATGCAGCCTATTGCGCACAGTTTGAGTCGTAACACGATGTCCTTTGGCTGCACGGAAAGCATTATTCAACATTGTGGTGTTGTTGTCAGGGTTCCTCCGAGCCACAATCCGTAGGTAGCGGTCATCCACTGCGATAGTAGCCCCTGTATCTCCTCCGTGTCCTAACAACATCGCTTTGGTTCACTCCGAGACGCCTGGACACTTGCCTTGTTGAGAGCCCTTCCTGGCACAAAGTAACAATGCGGACGCGATCGAACTGCGTTATTGACCGTCTAGGTATGGTTGGACTTCAGACAACGCGTGCCGTGTACCTCCTTCCTGGTGAAATGACTGGAACTGGTCGGCTGTCGGACTCTCTCCGTCTAATAGGCTCATGCATGGTTGTTTACATCTTTGTGAGGGTTTAGTGACATCCTTAACAGTCAAAGGGGCTGTGTCTGTGATACAATATCCAGAGTCACCGTCGTTCGTCAGGGGTTCTAGGAATGGGGGTGATGTAAAACTTTTTTGATGTGTGTGGGTCGACTGAAGTAAGGAATACAAACTTTTCGTATGTCGGTCTTTTCGTCGTCGATAGAACCAGCCAGTATCTTTCTTTCTTCTTTGCACTGGTATCCCGTCACCTTTTCTTCGTCCATCTCCTCTTTCTTCCCCCCCACTCTGTCCATCACCTGCTCCCCTCTCTCTGTCCATCTTCTCCTCCTCCTTTTCTCCATCTTCTCCCGCCCCGTCTATCTCCCCGTCTCTCCATCCATCACGTCCTCCCGTCTTCATCTCCCTACCTTCTCCTACCCCTCCCCCCCTCTCCCACCCTCTCCTGCCCTCTCTGCGTCCGTCTCCTCCTTTCTGCTTTCTATGTCCATTTCCTTCACCTCCTCTGTGTACTCCTCTCCCCCCCCCCCTTTCCCTGAACTTGAACCTTGTTTACTGTTACTACAAATACTGATTCTGTAGTAGCATTCTAATCATAAACCAATAAGCCATAAATACTACTTTCCTTTTAGCTAACAATGTTTCACTGTTGTATATGTAATTAGAAGTACATAGCCTATATGTATCTAAACGTTTGCTGCAATAACGTGTAAAAACTTGGAGCAAATCGTAAAGGTTCATTTTGAAATTTTTGGTAACAATGTTTTCCCTTTATGTATTACATAAATGTATTTATATATTTTATGTATTAAAATATACATAAGTTAAAGAATTATGTACCTAAAAACACATCCGTATTAGAATTCGACGTTGCGTCAAAATTTTAAACCAATGGGTCAAGAACTTTCGGAGATAAACGATTTTGAACAAACCTACGTATACATTTTTATAACGTCCCCCCTTTTATGACATGTACATTACATATATACCAAATGGCGTTCAGTAGATATATGAAAAGACTTGAGTATTAGATTGCAACGTTTTGTCAAAATTTCAAAGAATGCAGATGTTCCTAATCGCCTATCTCCGAAATTTTTTATCTATTGTTTAGAAATTTTGATACAACGTTCCAGTTTACATAAATTTATTTATAGGGATACGTTGATGCAAAAATTTAAATAAGTTACATATGCATATATTATACATCATACATTAAAGAATTATGTATTGTACCTAAAAACGCGCCCCTATTAGAATTCAACCTTGTGTCAAAATTTCAAAGCATTGGTCAAGAAATTTCGGAGTTCCACGCTTTTGAACAATCGAACATTTACTTTTTTATTTATTTGTTTGGATTAACTATAAATGCTGCACACAAATACAGTTACATTGTAATTACTAACTGTTAAATCAATTAACTCACAAATGTGGCACCTTTAACATATTTATCACAACACATGGCCCTTGCAATTGGGAGGATGGTTGTTTAAATCCCTAGCTGACCAACCACATTTAGGTTTTCTGTTGTTTCCCTAAATTTGTTAGGGCAAATGCTGGGATAGTTCCGTTCAAAATTAGATTTCCTTACTCAGCTTTCCCCAATTTTGCTCGTGCTCCGTCTCTAATGACTTCGAACTCCATCTTTCGTCCAGCCATTCTTCTCAAATGATACAAACAGGAACACTGTGTTTAATGCTCGACAGGTGGTCACCATTGTTAGCGTCTTACACAATCGCTACGTATTTTGCTGCCAAATGCTATTAAATTGTTTGTGGACAATAAGCTGAAGATTTTGTTAACTGACTTAAGACTTATTCCTCTCTCTGTGGGCAAATCAAATTAAATATTTTCCTCTACCAGACTTCGATCAGCAAATATATATATATATATATATATTTTTTTTTTTTTTTTTTTTTTTTTTTTTTTTTTTTTTTTAGAGTATTGCCGCTAATGGAAGCCCGAAATTTGCTTATCAGTTGCTTGGTATGAGCTACCTTTGTTTTTTCTCAGTTGTGGTGCCGTTTGCAATACAGATTTGAGGGTAACAAAATGGGAAGGTCTGCTTGTAAAAACACCAGCAGTGCGAATACCGTCCGCAGCTCGTGGTCGTGCGGTAGCGTTCTCGCTTCCCGCGCCCGGGTTCCCGGGTTCGATTCCCGGCGGGGTCGGGGATTTTCTCTGCCTCGTGATGACTGGGTTTTGTGTGATGTCCTAAGGTTAGTTAGGTTTAAGTAGTTCTAAGTTCTAGGGGACTGATGACCATAGATGTTAAGTCCCATAGTGCTCAGAGCCATTTGAAGTGCGAATACCGTCGCCAACACCGGCAATAGAGGATAAGTAAATAAGGATGGCACCTATAAAGAGAGGACAGAATGATCGCAGGCGAAATGGCGCAGTCAGAGACCTGAGCGGACTTTTGCGCCTTTGCACACTGCAGCAGAGAAAATGTGGCGCTGCACACACTATGACGTCACATCGCCATGGCGGGTGTTGTCTTTCACGTAAACGTTTCGCTGAAGCTCCCTGTGTGTAAATTCTCACTAGTCGTTACTTCCTCCTTTACAGACAACGCTAAACAGTCCTGTTGGAGATAGGGGATTCGAATACCGAGGAAGTGAAAATATTTTAGGCCGGAATTTGACTGCGTTGCAAGAAGGTGTCCCTTCCTTTATCACCACATTGTGAGTCAGTGCCATTAGGTAACATCTAATATGCGTTGCAGTGGCTGTCGATGGTGCTCAGCTGATCACCGAATCAGATGGGTACAGAAAGCCTGACGGCTTCTTTATTATCATCTTTTGGTGTTTTGATTCTCTAACAGCAGCCACGTTCGCATGAAAAGTTATAGGACTGGGTTCCATCTATTTACACAAAGCGTAAAATACTTGTTGAATAACTTTTCCTGACCATATATGCGAGCCCATGTTTGCCATCATCAATGTTGAAGTAACATAAGAAAACTTTTTTTGATTTGCAGAAACAGGTAGAACCCATCCCATAATTTAGTATCAGTGTAATTTATTGGCACCAACGGCCTCGCCGCTGTGGTCCACCGGTTTCCGCCAGATCACCTAAGATAAACGCTGTCGGGCTGAGCTATCACTTGGATGGGTGACCATCCGGTCGGCCGAGCGCTGCTGACAAGGGGGTTGCACTCAGCCCTTGTGAGGCAAATTGAAGAGCTACTTCGTTGAGAAGTTTCGGCTCCGGTCTCGGAAACTGACATACGGCCGGGAGAGCGGTGTGCTGACCACATACCCCACCATATCCGCATCCGGCGACGCCTATGGGCTGAGGATGACAAGGCGGCCTGTCGGTAGCGCTGGGCCTTCATGGCCTGTTCGGGCGGAGAGAGAGAGTTTAATTTATCGGCGCCCGCCTCCACCATTAGTGTCACGAACGTATTACGTGCAGTAGCTCAAAACAGGCATGTGCTCAAGGCATATCATACAAACATCTCTAGAACAGATAACGTTGCGACCTATACGAAATAAACTAATTTATTATTAGGTTTACTGTTAATAAAAATTTCGTTGTTTGAAACGTGTACTTATGTGGGAGATGTTCCTTGTCTTGGTAAGAAACTGTGTAAATATTAGTAAGCATCTCGAAAATGCGATGGCATAGCCCCATTGCTTCGCCATAATTCCTAGCTTTGCTGTACCGATCGTTTATACCAGTGCATCTGAAAAACCCCACAACATCATACTCTTCTGAATGTACCACAGCATAACTTCATCAGCCTCCTACTCTCAGAATCCTGACATCTGCCCTCTCTATCAAATGTGAGTCCACCCTCTTCAGGGAGATCACTAGCGTACTTCGAAGGGCTGTACACCGAAGAATAAATAAGACGGGTAGGAATCTGATACGAAAGGACTCATACACTCAGAATTTGACAGGTCACTGAAAGATTTCCGCTTAAACAAAAGAACAGTAACGGACGATATAACTTCAGAGTTACTGAAATCTCTGGGAGCTACAGGAACTGCAGATTTATGGAGCCAGAGTTAAAAATGTATCAAACAGAAGATTAACCATGAGCTTTTAAGAGAAGCAATATATATGGTAATAGCATCAAAGAGGGGCGAGGAACTAATTTCGAAAGCTATCGGAGGATCATTGTGAGATGTCACCCTTGCAAACTGCTGAGTAGAGCTGTGCACAGAAGGGAAGATGAAGTGGTATTAGACGAAGATCAGTTTGGTATCAGGAGAGGAAAACATATCATACATCCAGCTGCCACTTTGTCCTTAGTAAAGGAATGAAGATAAAAAATCAAGATATCTTCTTAGCATCTTGCTGACTTAGAGAGAAGTTTCAACAATCTTCCTCTTTTTCTTCTTCTGTTGACTTCCGTTGCCCCTGTTTGTCCCATTCCGTGGACGTACTGGACCACCTGCTGCCCCATTTCTTGAATGGTCGTCCAGGTTGTTCCACTTGCGGTGATCCATGTTTACAAATTTTAGTTAGTCTTGTGGCGCCCATCCTTTACACATGATTCTTCCAGTTTATTTTTCTTTTCCTCGTCCATTTATTTATATCTTGTATTCCACGCGGTTCCCTTATCGATATATTTGTTCTTCCGTCCCACGTAGTTACGCCTTGGATTTGTCTTAGTACCTTCATTTCCACTGCTGTTAACTTTTGTTTTATCTTTTTCGTTTCAGCTATACTTTCTGCTGCATATCACATAACGAGGCGCACCATTTTTATATATATTTTTTTCTTTTCAGCTGCCATAAATTTGTTTCTCCATACAGTGTTTTGCAAGCATCCGGCTACCCTTACTGCCTTTGTCACTTGATTTTTCAGTTCTATGGTTAAATCTTTATAGCTGGTGATAAAAGTCCCTAGATAATTAAATCTCATCACTTCTTCAATTCTACTTCTAATTTACATTGTACAGGCGTTTCTTATATTACCACACTCTTAGTTTTTTATATGAGATTCCCATGTTATATTGCTTACACTTACCTGTGTTATTAAACTGGTGAGGTAACTTTTGTAAATTATCCTCATTATTTGCTATCAGTACAGCATCATCGACGCGCAAGTCACCGAAGTGGCGTCGAATCGAAAGACTTGCACCCAGCGAACGGTCTACTCGACTGGAGGCCCTAGTCACAAGACATTTACATTTAGCACAGCATTATCAGTATAACATATAATATTTACCACTTTATTTCCCATTTTATAGCCCAATTTCTTCCTTACGGTGTCAATGATGTAATCCATTATTAAGTTAACAGGAGTGGGTTAATGGTCTTCTTGTGTAATTCCTTTGGCTAGTATAATTTCATCTGCGAATCCTTCATGTGTTTTAATTCTCGTTTTATTACCCTTATACATATCTTCTAAGATTTTCACTTATCCCATTGGTATTCTTTTGTTGGTTAACGTTTGAATTATATCTTTTCCTCTAATCCTATCAATGGCTTTTGGCAAGTCAACGAAACTGGTAGGCTGGGTTGTTAAATTCTACGGACTTCTCCACAATCTGTCTTAAAGCGAAAATAGCATCTATTGTTCTCCTATTTCTACTGATCGTCGCTATTCTTGTGCTGTTTTTATACCCTGCATTCAGTCTCTAATAACTTATGTTAATAGTTTTAAGGTGGTATCAAGCGGGGCAGTCCCCCAGTAATTACCTTGTTTATCCCCTTTTTTACACACTGCAATTTTAGTACTTCCTTTCCATTCTCTAGGTACCCTACCTTCCGTCATAATACGGATCAACAAAGGATGAAGCTGTTGATCTAATAGTTGCCACTCATATTTTATTAGTTCATTATATATGCCATCTGGCCCTGGGGATATCTATTTTTAAGACTTTTTATTGATGTGCAAGTCTATGTAGTTATCATTTTCTGTGTTCTGGTGGCTGGTTTCAATTTCCACTTTTGCTACGTCCTTGTACTACAATTTAGATTATTTTTGCCTCTGAATTTTGCTTACATTGTGTATCTGAACGTATTAATCGATATCCTTTTTTTTTGTTTTTGGAGCATCCACCATATTTTCTTTTGTGATCCATAAAGGTCTCGTTCCATACCTTTCGTAAATCACTCCCAATTATCCTCTTTAATTTTCGGACCTCTGCGTTCAGCCTATTACGAATGGTCTTATACTCCGTATAATCGTGTTGACTTTGCCTGGCTCTACATTTTAGGAATACTTTCTTCTTCGGAGTAAATAATTCTTTAAGATCTTAGTTAAATCTTGGTGTTCTGTATCTAGTAGTGGCTTCTATCACATTCACGCTTTTTATACCTAATGCTTCTTGCAATCTTCCGACATTTATTTGATGTCTTTTCCCACTTGTGAAAAAGGCCGTGTCATCCGCAAACTGGGCAATGTTTACACCTAGTACTAACGGGATATTGTTGGCGTAAACATTGGACAGGGTCGGCGAGAGCACAGATCCTTGTGGGATACGTGCGTTTATTGGTCTTGCGGATGAATCTTTTCCGTCGACTTTCACGAAGAAGTGCCTGTAGGACAGGAAGCTGTCTTGTAGTTTTGTGTACGCTGCGGGAATGGTTGTCTGATTGAGTAATTTAAAGATCAGATGTCAATGGCATATCATATAGAAGCCCTTTTCTCAATCGAAAAAGAAGGCAGCTGTTGAACTTTCGAGGTTCATGTTTTGGGATACGTGTTCAGTTAACCGAAGCACTTGAAGTTCTGCTGAAACCTTACGCTCAAAGCCAAGCTGTTCAGCTCTAAGGGTGTTGTCTTCACTTAGTGCTTTCTGTATTCGGTTGGGTACAACTCTCTCCAGGATTTTCTCCATGATTTGGAGGAGACTTACGGGGCGGTTGTTGGTCGGGAGACTGGGATCTTTCCTTACTGTAGGAATAGCTATTAATTTCGGTTTCTTCCAAGCAGCTGGAAAGTAGCTTTGTTGCAAGCATCTGTTTATGATTCGGGTGAGGAGTACCAGTGGTTTCCCTGGAAGGTGTTTGAGATGCATATGAGTAATTTTATCCACGCCAGATGCTCTTCTTTTCTGATTTAGGTGGGTGTGCGAATTTCTGGAGTTATGCCTGGTGTTGTATTTGTCAGTGCTTCGGTTTTCTGCAGTATCTTGTCATCCCATACTAGTCGTCTCTGGTGCGGACCTCGAATTGAGGGTCGGAGTTTTGCTCCTCGAAAATATCCGCGAGGAGTTCGGCCTTCGATAGGGCGTCAAATACGATGCCTTGATTGCCCGCTAGAGGCCTGTTACCTGTCCACTGACCTTTCAAGTTTTGAACTGGTCTCCACTCGTCTTGCGACGGGAGCTTGAAGGATTCCATATGTCGTCCCAAGTTTCTGCTTTCAATTCTATAAGGCGTTGTTGTAACTACCTTGTCAAATTCTTCATTTTTGTGTGGTCCCTTGGATCGCGGGTGCGTTGGTATCGTTTTCGCCCTTTATTCTTGAGTTACCACTTATATAAGGGAAGCTCCATCCACCGTCTCTAGCATTGCATCATTGCCAGCCAAAGGCTCTAAACTCGTTAAATAAAGTCTAAATACAGTTATTTGTGTACAATATTTGCTTCCAGACCATAGGTATATGGAAAATACAAATAAACTTTACCAAATCATAATATAAAACTTAAACTTGAGTTAAAAGAAAGAAAATAATCTATTAACGTACAAGAATACGCATGGTGCCCTCTATAGGGCCCTGTGTGTAACAACCATGAGGCGAAGTCTTTAGCAGGGACGCCATCAGCAATAATAGTGACGTTCTGAAGATCGATGTATTACAAGTACACATCAATGATACATCAGTATTGGCTTACAATCTTTGGCTCGCCAGTAATCAAGGTACCATCATCAATATCGATATGTTACTACTATCGATCACAGCAGGAAATGGTTACTATACGTTGAAAGTTATTTCTGTCACAATTATATTCAAAATTAATGTGACCTTTAACTACTAAAAGAAGTTACAAGCAAGCAATATTAAGATACTACACATTAGTGCCCTTCTATAGGAACAAACGCGTAGCATATATCAGGTATAGGTGGCGAGAAATGTTATTACTTAACTTACTGCGAATTAGGGATCCCACTCCTGCATGTGCTCATAGATAGATAAATATACTCCTGGAAATGGAAAAAAGAACACATTGACACCGGTGTGTCAGACCCACCATACCTGCTCCGGACACTGCGAGAGGGCTGTACAAGCAATGATCACACGCACGGCACAGCGGACACACCAGGAACCGCGGTGTTGGCCGTCGAATGGCGCTACCTGCGCAGCATTTGTGCACCGCCGCCGTCAGTGTCAGCCAGTTTGCCGTGGCATACGGAGCTCCATCGCAGTCTTTAACACTGGTAGCATGCCGCAACAGCGTGGACGTGAACCGTATGTGCAGCTGACGGACTTTGAGCGAGGGCGTATAGTGGGAATGCGGGAGGCCGGGTGGACGTACCGCCGAATTGCTCAACACGTGGGGCGTGAGGTCTCCACAGTACATCGATGTTGTCGCCAGTGGTCGGCGGAAGGTGCACGTGCCCGTCGACCGGGGACCGGACCGCAGCGACGCACGGATGCACGCCAAGACCGTAGGATCCTACGCAGTGCCGTAGGGGACCGCACCGCCACTTCCCAGCAAATTAGGGACACTGTTGCTCCTGGGGTATCGGCGAGGACCATTCGCAACCGTCTCCATGAAGCTGGGCTACGATCCCGCACACCGTTAGGCCGTCTTCCGCTCACGCCCCAACATCGTGCAGCCCGCCTCCAGTAGTGTCGCGACAGGCGTGAATGGAGGGACGAATGGAGACGTGTCGTCTTCAGCGACGAGAGTCGCTTCTGCCTTGGTGCCAATGATGGTCGTATGCGTGTTTGGCGCCGTGCAGGTGAGCGCCACAATCAGGACTGCATACGACCGAGGCACACAGGGCCAACACCCGGCATCATGGTGTGAGTAGCGATCTCCTACACTGGCCGTATACCACTGGTGATCGTCGAGGGGACACTGAATAGTGCACGGTACATCCAAACCGTCATCGAACCCATCGTTCTACCATTTCTAGACCGGCAAGGGAACTTGCTGTTCCAACAGGACAATGCACGTCCGCATGTATCCCGTGCCACCCAACGTGCTCTAGAAGGTGTAAGTCAACTACCCTGGCCAGCGTGATCTCCGGATCTGTCCCCAATTGAGCATGTTTGGGACTGGATGAAGCGTCGTCTCACGCGGTCTGCACGTCCAGCACGAACGCTGGTCCAACTGAGGCGCCAGGTGGAAATGGCATGGCAAGCCGTTCCACAGGACTACATCCAGCATCTCTACGATCGTCTCCATGGGAGAATAGCAGCCTGCATTGCTGCGAAAGGTGGATATACACTGTACTAGTGCCGACATTGTGCATGCTCTGTTGCCTGTGTCTATGTGCCTGTGGTTCTGTCAGTGTGATCATGTGATGTATCTGACCCCAGGAATGTGTCAATAAAGTTTCCCGTTCCTGGGACAATGAATTCACGGTGTTCTTATTTCAATTTCCAGGAGTGTAGATAGATAGATAGTAGTGTAGTAGAAATAGTAGTAGTGGTAGCTTTATTCATCCATCGATCTCTTTTTACAAGGATGTAGGATATGTCAAAGTATTTACAAATTTAGATCAATTTAAAATAAGCTAATTCGTATACACATACATTTACAGACTTCTGTTTAGAGACAATCATTAGATTTACTCCTGGTATACAATACTTTCTTTACAAATAACTTATTAAATAATGTAATGCCACATTGTTCACTCATATTTCACTATCAGTCACTGCACACACTATACACACATTGTTTCATAATACTTCACTCACTTACACACACACACACACACACACACACACACACACACACACACACACACACCGATGATCTCTGGGCCATTTTCTGTACTACAACTTCCCTTTTGCTATCCTGAAAATCTGAGTCAGCATCCCTCCATAATGATTGAGATGTTGAGCTCAGAAAGAGGAAGAGGTGTTAGTATTGTGTTATGCATAGCTTGGGGATAAGTATTTCTAGAAAGGAAAAAAAGAAGGAAGAAGCATAAAGTGAAAGTGTTATGTGGAATGTTGGATATTTTATAATCATTATTATTATTATTTATTTGTATAACATTTTTGTCAAACCCCTACTCTGTTTTAGCTAAGTAATCCTTCAATGTATAAAATGTATTGCATAACAGGTACTTTTTAGCTGCCTTTTTAAATAAATGTATTTTTGCAATTTCTTTAATCTCTTTTGGTAGTTTATTGTCCAGTTTTATTCCTTGGTAGAAAATGCTGTTTTGAGTTTTATGTTTATTTTTTTAATGTTCATCAGCACCACAGTAGATAAGTGTGTAACTTCCTCTTGCATCTGAACCTTCTCCTTTTCTTTTTATCTATGTCACTGTAGAGATGCAATTAAGTTTCCATAATAATATCCTGCTCTTTATTATTCCATGATGCTATATTCCATGTGGCAACTGTTTATCCTTTTCTGAGGCATGGTCACCATGATTTCATCTGTCCAGTTCCAAGGCTTATTGATATTGTTGAGGGCAGCCTTAGAATTTCTTTTCTACCAATAGTGAAAGGTCGAATAAGATGTTCATAAACCCGGAACGAGCAAGGTTAAAGCACGAGGGCAGATGCGAAGTGTGAAACATCTACAAAAACCAAATGGCAATAATACTACAAATGGGAGAGCTAAACAGACAAGGCCGTATTAAGAACGTTGTAGAACAGAGTTGCAGCTTACAGTGTTGTTGGTTAGGGTTAATATGTCGAAGAAGCAATGAAGAAATTGAACGAAAATTTCAGCATAGAAACACAAATCCTGGGAATCAGATGCCAATGCTCTCTCTTCACAAATGACGACAAAACCGATGAGACGAAAATAAGCAAGCCTCGCAATCACAAGGGCAATAGAATGAACCAACATACTGGGTGTCCATGATTAAAGTTCTATTTTCAAAACGCTGTAGAAAGAGAAAATTTAATACTAGAGTGGTTGTGTACCAGTTCTTTGACTGGTCTCTGTTGGTTGTCCAATTCGTCTGAGTCGTGCAGATGTCTATTATCTCCTACTTGTAGACCCATGCCTCTATGAGGGATAAAGATATTGTATGGAGCGGAGCAGTGTAGAGTAGGCTGTTCGTTAGATAACATTGCTAGTTGTCGGTAGCATTAGTCACGTCATAGTATAAAAAGTATGGATCAGAGAATATGCGCAGCTGGCCATCAGCGTGCATAGTATAGGGTATTTTAAAATGAATATACGGGTTTTAAGGCTTTGTAGCATTTATTACAGCCCGTTTACAATTATAAATAATACATAAAATGAAAGAGCATCTTAAACAGTTTTTCTTACAAGTGTTCAATGTGAGCACCTTTCGTTACATATCGAGTCGACGCGCAAGTTCCACCAAATCCTTGAGCAGTGTGTCTGGAGTAATTGTTGCAACAATGCTGTTTGTAAAGTCGGGTAGACTAGCTGGTGGTGGAGGCACATTCACACGACCCTTCGTGAACCGTCAAAGGTAAAAATCGTATGGCGGCAGATTGTGCGTGAACGTGGAAGTCATACAAAACAAGCTCTGTCATCCGGCCAGCGGTCGGATTCAACATCGTTTGACCAGTCGCGTACTGAGTTATGCCAGTGAGGCGGCACACCCTCTTGCTGCCAAATAAAGTTCTGTGATTCGGCTCCTTCCAGTTGCGGAAAGGGCCACAGTTCTAGCGCAGCAAGATAAGAAACATCAGTTACAGTTACTTCAGCGAAAAAACGTCCCATAAACTTTCCGCCAGGATACGGCACAAAAAAAAAACACTCAATTAAAGGGAGTCTCTTTGCAACAGATACGCGCAATACGTGTTTTCACATTTGCACCGAGGTGAAATGTCAGTTCATGACTGAAGATGACATGATTTAGAAAATATTCATTGTCAGGCAGCAACATTTTGTTTGGAAAGTTAGCACGTAAACTGTAGTCTGTAGGTTTCAAATATTGTAACAACTGCAGACGATAAGGACGTTGTTATAAGCGTCTAATTAAAAGTTTCCATACAGATGTCCATGGCATTGCTAATCCACGACCAGCCTCCCAGACTGATTTCTTGGGCCTACGTGTGAAAGACCTTTACTCGTTCAATACGTTCTCCAGTCACTCTTGGTCATACATATTCTTTCCTTTGCGCATAGGTATTATTTATAACTGTAGTTTGAATGTAATAAATGCAACAAAGCCTTAAGACAAGTATATTAATATTGAAACACCCTGTATAATGATTTAAGCATATTCTTCTACACATTTGAAATGTCATAGCATTTTACTAGCACATGTCGGTCGCGATCAGTCTGAAGAATTATCCCTGAATTCAGGCAGCTGTATAAAACGAACTACGCGGAAGAGAAAGCAGTAGTACGCAGGCAGAGAGAGATCGTAAGATAGGGAAATGATGAGAGTAGCAACAGCAGCGTAACACACTAGTTATCAAATAAGAAAACACAAACTGACGCGCAGGAACAGTGCAGAAAACCTGGCTCCATTAAATGCGTGCGCATGTTGCATGCTAACCTGAAAATTTCCGCTGTTCGCTGGTCAAACTGAACCTGTTGATTAGACAGTCAAGCATATACGATCCGTCTCAAAATAAGGTGTCCAAAATGTACTGGCCAAATATTTAAATAACGTAGAAGAATTTGGCTGACTATCAGTGTTAACTGTTTCATACTGTGTATGCCCTGAGACGAAGAGTATTGAATTCGTAACTGAATGTACGTAGTGAATACTGTATAAAACGCGTTCGTAATGTTAACTGAAAATGGTTTAAGTTCCTAGGAATGACCACAATTTTTGCCAAGAGAATTGATACAAATGAATTACTTAATGTAATATTATTTTTCTTTCGATTTCGGCTATTTTTTGACCATGTGAAGCAACTTCCTCGTGATTTTGTCTTCCTTCCTGATTTTCGGCCTTTCATTCCTTTACTGTGCTCTTTTCTTCTTTCATCTGTCCATACAGTGACGTGCCTTCTGCCATTCTTCTTGAAAACATCTGAACTTCTTAATCTAATTTCGAAAAGTTGGGCTGCCTTGGATTTCTGATTTTGTAAAGTTGATTTCTAATGCCTTTTTGCACTTCCCTGAACCAACCGATTTGCGTTTTGGGATTTTTCTCAAAACGATCAAATTTCTGTTTAGTCAATCTTTCTGGGTTCATTCGTACCATATGTACATAGAGGGAAATTCTCCTTTTCCTATCAGCATCAGACAGTTTTTCAGTCTGGTTGTAGATTTCGTCATTACTTCTTCCTTGAGCAGACCCTATCCAAAACAAATCTATTAGTAAGCAAGCACAGATAGAATAAATTCAACCTCAAGATGATTATTTCTGAATTTATTGCTTTTCAGAAAATATATGTGGTTCAGTTTTCATGTATTGTAATTTACTTAACTTTGTAATTGTACTGGCTTGCCTATTATTCACATAATAGTATAATGAATGTAAAAGTTATAATTAAATGTATCATATTGCTAATCAGATTAGTCCACTCTTATTGATTAATAAATAACTAAAATATGATCCCTCACCAAAATTTCTTTCATTTGTGGGAGAACTCATTGTTTAAATTTTAAATGTGTATTAAATCAATTGCAATAAATATGATGGAATTATGCCACAGAACCCAGGTCTTGTATATATGTCACAGATCCTCTGTTATAAATCTTCTGTTCTTGTCATCAGAACAACAGCATTTAGTGACTTACATGATATTCCACATCATGACAATCTTTAATACGATACCACTTACACTTAGTTAATTATCAATGACTATTTCTTTGTGAACTGGAGTTCTCTTAGATAAACACATCAGAACTGACGCTAGAACAAGAACACATAAAATGTTAGTCAGGAATATTATCACATACTCATGTGGTTCAGAAGTTTGGATAATAAAACTGTAACTACATCAAATTTACTAGAAGTAGGGATGGAATTCTGGAGGTTCAGACATTCACATCAAGAAAAAAATTTCAATTGCAGTAATCAAGACTGAATGAATGTCGAAAATTCAATTATAGATTTTATTCAACAAATAACTACATTGATATGGGATGTCAAAATGCTAAACTAAGACAGGCTTACAACATGTGTACTCAAAGAGGTGTATAATCAACATAGAGCATTCTGGATGGTAGCAACAAACGATATTGGCGCCATGTTCTGTAACCTCAAGAACACTGGACATTTTAATCGGACAGATGCAACAGATACTAGAAAATCATATGTTTGGACATCGAAATATAATTTAAAAGTACTTTTTGTTTATAATAAATGATGCATAGTTAAGGGTACGATTGTATTAATCGTAGTAGTGAAACAGTTGGGACGTCATACTTCAGCTAAGTACCAGCAAGTTTGCTCCTGTTACATTTCTTCAACCGAACTGCCATATTTACCAAATTTCAATATTCCGTTTTCTGGACCTTCACAGTCATCTGAAACGTCAGGCAGACGACTGTATTAAAGTAAACCTATCTACTGCATTTAGTGTATCTCAGTGTATAGACAGTACATCTGTTTATTCATACTAAAATAACGTGTTAGACGTTAAGTACTGTAGGCATATGGGCTCTGTATACCTATAAAATTAAGTAAGCTAGTCTTTATTTTTTTCTAAAGAATTCATTTTAAAAACAAAACACATAATACATAAGGTACGCAACCTCCATTCATATCTTTACAGCTATTACTTGAAGTGTGTATGTATGTACAAAATTTCCTTAGCAAATAAATGTTGATGTTTTGAAATATTCGTCCACTTCTCAGCAGTTTCACAAACAGCATCACGTAAGAACATACGTTATGAAGTGTTTTTTTTTTTTGCCCATTAATAAACATTGTCCTTGTTAGTTCCTCAGTCCCGATGCTATACCCTGACTTTTGTATCAAAAGTGGCGATTCACAACCCCACTTTCGCTGTTCTTTAGTGAGCTAAGCGAATTGATGTGATGTGACATGATGTGGCAGACAGTGTAAGTGCACGCTGACGTGATGGTGCCGTTACATGATGCCCATTTATTTTTTTCTTCAAAGCTAAGAGTCCTCATTATTCCAGGTATCAAGTGCAAATTGTTATGGTGTCTGCAGAACGTCAGTACCAAATCCTGAGCACCTACAAAGGGAATCTTTCTGAACTAGCGATGTAATGATATTCATAATTTGTGGAACGCATTACGAACACATCTACGCTGTCCCAAGATCATGTGATCACAGTGCAATGTATGTTGAAAACACTAAATTCAGTCTATCTGAATGCTCACTCCAGGGGCATTTCTACTCTATGTGGTGTGTGCATGGCAGTTGCTTTAAGTAGTAAATGTTACAGTTCTTACGTTAACAACACAGTGTCAGAACGGTATTTTTAAACTTTATTCTGGTCTTAAATGCGTATTTGATCCAGAAATAGAAGGTACCGTAAATGTAAATTTCTTTTGTTTATACATTTCAGATAACTGGGAAGAGAAGTATGTGGTGTGAAAAGGATGCTTCGTTACTCATTTAAATCCTCTTCTACTGTATTTGCGTCTATATCTGGTAATGCTAGTACTCCGAAAACAGTACTTGTTTGCTTGCTGGTACAGATATTTATTCGTTACATTTTCAACTTTCAAATCAAATACACAGCATCTTTAATTTCATGTTTGCAGTAAACTTATGTTTTTTTTGTTAGCCCATAAAGTGTACAATGAGGAAAAACGTAAGCAAAGTATGCTATTATGATCTGTGGATACCAACAAAGCTAAAGATTTTTGATATGTCGATAGAGCAGAAGTACATAGAGGTATACCTCCATGCAGAACTTAGTTTTTGTTTTATTACACTGTCAGTGCGTCAGTGTCATTGCAGTTTACACATCTTCTCAATCTGAAATCTTTGCTATGAAGTCTCATTCAGTGTATGACCAATAACAGCAAAATAAGATAAATTCATTTTTGAAAGACTGTTCCAGCAATTTGCAGTTCAACATTTGTCACCAAGAGGTAGTTCTGACGCTATTAATGACTATTTATACCGGTATCTCCAATAGTAGCTACTGCAAAAAGAGCGCATTACGAACACATCTACGCTGTCCCAAGATCATGTGATCACAGTGCAATGTATGTTGAAAACACTAAATTCAGTCTATCTGAATGCTCACTCCAGGGGCATTTCTACTCTATGTGGTACCCCTAATACTGAGTCTTGCCCAAACACTCTCACATGGAATTCCAATTTCGACCTCGGCGAATTTGAGTTTCTTGTCTATACTCTGTACAATGGATATTTTGCTTCATCAAGTATGTACCATAATTCACATTTTTAGTAATGATAACTAACCCCTTTAACATTTGCGTGATTCTTAAATGGGTACTTTACATATATTTTAATAAAGTCATATAGAACTTTATAATGTGGACAGCCACTAAGAATCATCTATTACAGCTGTCCTGTAGTTCATTTTACTCCCATTCATTATTTTAATAAAGATTTTATTAATAACATGTAATTTCACACTTTGTTTTTACACTAAATTGTTTATATTTTAACAATAGCCTATTTGCTACATTTTCCAGAATATTTCTTGGCAGGCTCTCTCTGCTTAAGTTTTTCAGGAATAACCTGTTTGATTTCACTTTTGTATTTCATTTTGAGGTTTTCAAAGTGCAGAAGCCTACATAAGCTTTGTGATAAACCAATAATATTACTAGGATCTCATGCAACTACTGCTTTAATTTATTCAGTCATCCATCATACAGGAGATCAAATTTAGTACTATGTCCTTGTCAGGTACAGTCATGAACATGGGTGTGCATATTATTATGTATATATGAAGGATACATGGAAAAAACAATCAACGTCCATCAAAATTTAATATTTAGTTCATAATGCCTTCTTATAGAGGAATGATGGTACTTTAATGTGGCAAGGTTTGTTTTTTGTAAGAATGATTGAGGTTTTCGAAAATAAGTTAAGGTTTCGATGTACTACTTGAGAAAAACTATTGAGGCCTACTTGGTGCTGAGAAAGTATGCTGAAGAACCATTTCCTACTTAGACCTTTTTTCTTTTCCTTTTATGTTTCACCTTATTATGTGTAACTTCATGTTACTGGCTTTCCAACAATACATGCCAGTCAGTCACACATGCAAACAGAGTTCGAATTGTTACATTGTTTACTAATAAAGCAAATACCAATATCCAGAATAGGCTGGAAAAGGAGTTTTTCCTGGTAAGTTGAGCAGAAATGGTCATGTGTCACTATTACCAAGATGGCGCATAAAGTTGTTTTTAAATGAAGTGAAGGTATCAGAAATGTCAGACAATGGAGATAAACATTCCAGTCCTGCACAGAACACAAGTACAAGGGGAAGAAAATTGTTGGGGCGTATTTCTGATTCTTGTAAAAGATTATGGGTCATGAGTCATGTTACACATGACGATTGTAAGTGTTTATGACTGAGATGTTTTCAAAATGCTCCGTTTATACAAAGGAATAGATTAATGAAGGAACTCAATTAAATGGCTTCCAATGATACACGAAAGTTACATGACTGAATTTCTACATCTATATTCTGCAAACCAGCGTGAGGTGCACGGCAGAGGCTATGTCTCATTGCACCAGTTATTAGGGGTTCTTCTCATTCCATTCACATATGGAGTGCTGGAAGAATGATGTTCGACTGCTTCTGTGAGAGCAGTAATTATTCTAATCTTATGATACCTATGGTAACGATCATAGGGCGTTGTAGTACATTCCTAGAATCATTTCTTAAAGCTAGTTCTTGAAACTTTGTTAACATGCTTTCCTGGAATAGTTTACGTCTATCTTCAAGAATTTCCAATTCAATTCTTTCAGTACCTTTGTGACACTCTCCCATGGATCAAACAAACCTGTGACCTTTTGTGCTGCCCTTCTCTTTATTTGTTCAATAACCTCTATTAGTACTTGGGTCCCACACACTTAAGCAATATTCTAGAACCAGTCGATGAATGATTTGTAAGCAATCTTCTTTGTACACTGATTCACTTCCTCAGTATTCTATCAATAAACTGAAGTCTACCACCCGATTTACCCACAGCTGAGCCTAAGTGATTAATCCATTTTATATTCCTTCAATGTGTTTCACCCACATATTTGCATGAGTTGGCCGATTTCATCAGTGACTCATTGATATTACACTCATAGGAGCCTACGTTTTTTCGTTTTGTGAAGTGCACAGTTTTACATTTCTGAACATTTAAATCAAGTTGCCAGTCTTTGCACCACTTTCAAATCTTATCAAAATCTGACTGCATGTTTATGCAATTTCTTTCAGACAGTACTTCATCATAGATAATTGCACCGTTTACAAAATGTCTGAGGTTTCTATTAATATTCTCTCCAAGGTTATTGATATACAACATGAACAGCAAGGGTGCCAACACACTTGACTGGGGCAAACCTGAAGTTACTTCTACATATGACGATGATTCTCCATCCCAGACAACATGCTGCATCCTCCCTACCATAAAGTCCTCGTTCCAGTCGAATTTCACTTGGTATCCCATATGATCGTGTTTTTGACAATAAGGATACATGTGATACTTATGTTTTCCATAAAGTTTTCGGTTACATCAGGAGATGAGTCTGGTGGGCGATGGAAGGATCCAATTATCGACTTATGCCTACCCCTAATACTGAGTCTTGCCCAAACACTCTCACATGGAATTCCAATTTCGACCTCGGCGAATTTGAGTTTCTTGTCTACTGCAGCAAATACACTACCTTCGTTTTCCATTTGCCTATTCTTTCGAGAAACACTCAAATTTTCCTAAAAAATCTCACTGCTATCAATTTCAGGTTTCCACCAGCTTTCTGTACCTAGTATTATGTGATCTTCACTGATTTTCAGGAGTGCTTCAAACTCTGGCACTTTGTTGCAAATGCTTCAGCAGTTAAACATTAGGATTTTAATACTCTCTCCTGTGGGAAGCGTATCTTTCGATCTTACACTAATATTTCGGGGTTTGCTACAGCTATCATTATCTGTGTTGGATAGAGAGTCGCCTAATGTAAAAAACCCTTGTATGCATCCCACACACAGTCTGCCACCTGAGTAGCAGCCTCTGATGTGTAGTGCACACCTGACCCATTTAGGGGGATCCTACAGTTCTCTATCCTACGACGCAAGTCCAGGAAGTGGAAGCCTAGCTTGTTGCAGAACCTGTGGAGTCTCTGGTTCATTTCTTTCACTCGACTCAGAACCAAAGTGGCGCGAACAGTTCTGGGGACACTGTTGCAAATTGTGAGCTTCATTGAAACTTCATGCACTAGGCTGATCATCTCACCGTCTCTGCCAGTTGCTAGAATGACCGAACAGCCATTGAGAGAACACGGTGCAGCCATCTGCAGGCTGTGGTGCACGTTGGAGCAAATGACGCCTGCAGTCTGGAATCCGAGGTGATACTTCAGTATGACCTCGGAGCCCAGACTGCAGGCGTCATTTGCCCCAACGTGCACCACTGCCTGCAGATGACTGCATCGTGTTCTCTCAATGGCTGTTGGAATAGTCTCTTCAACGTGTTGAATGAGGTCCCCAGGAATACAAACTGAGAGCACCTGGTGTCCATGTCACACATCTCATTTCCACAGATATTCTCAAGCCAGCTTTCCACCGCGTTCTTGGGCGCCCTCTAGTTTTTTCCGTCCATCTTCAGTTCTTCCATAATTTTGGGGAGTCTCTGCCCAAGCATCCTCTTAACATGCACATACCACTTTAATCTCTTTTTTTCAATTTCTTCTCTCATACTTTCTTGTTTAAGGTCCTTTGTGATATCTACGTTCCTTACTCTGTCCATCTTGTTTTTCCCTTAACTGCTCTGAGAAATTTCATTTCCCTTGCTTGCAGTCTGTTCCAGTCCCTTTCTGTCATTGTCCATGTTTCTCCTCCATAGGTGACAATAAGGAAGTAATAACTGCCGGCCGGAGTGGCCGTGCGGTGCTAGGCGCTACGCTCTGGAGCCGAGCGACCGCTATGGTCGCAGGTTCGAATCCTGCCTCGGGCATGGATGTGTGTGATGTCCTTAGGTTAGTTAGGTTTAATTAGTTCTAAGTTCTGGGCGACTGATGACTTCAGAAGTTAAGTCGCATAGTGCTGAGAGCCATTTGTACCATTTTGAAGTAATAACTCTTATAAATAAGGAGTTTTTCTTTTTCTGAAGTTTCCTTATTCCAGATCAGGTGTTTTATTGTTTGGTAGAAATTGCCTCCCTTCTGTAACCTCCTATTAATTTCGTTGGTTATTCTTCCACCACTAGATATTTCACTCCCTAAATAAGTGAAACTGTCTACTACTTTGAGGGGTTCTCCATTCAAAGTAATATTTCTGTTGATCCCTTTGTCTCTTCCAGATACCATTACTTCACTCCTATCTTAATTTATTTTTAATCCATACCTTTTCATTATTTCCTTCCATACATCAAGTTGTAACTGTACATCTACCTCTTTATCACCCCATATTACCATATCATCTGCAAAAATCATCTTTTTGTCTTTTCCTTTTACTATATCTTTAACTGCCTTATTCATTCCATCGATCACAACATTAAAAAACGCAGGAGATAGAAAACTTCCTCGTTTAAGTCCTTGTCTTATTTCGAAGTATTCAGATTTCCCCAATGATGTTCTAATTCTACAATTGTGTCCTTTGTACATTGTCTTTATTACAGTAATGTATCCATCTTCTACATCTATTTTCAAATTTCTTTTCTATATATATATAAAAACCATTATCACCCTTTTGTGGTACTCCCAACTTTTTTCCATCAGTTGACAGATAGAAAATATCAGGTCGATTGTGCTTCTTCCTTTCCTAAACCCATGCTGTTCTTCACTCAGCTCCTTTTCTATCTTTTCACATATTAGATTTAGTAAAATTCTTTCAAAAATCTTGGCTGTATGAGTCATAAGGCTTATTCCTCTGTAGTTTTTACAAAGTCTTTTATTGCCTTTTTTGAAGATGAGAACAATGTCTCCTCTTCTCCAATCGTCAGGTATTGTACTATTTCTCCACACTCTTGATAGTACTCTATACAGCCATGCATTCCCACTGGATCTGCTGCTCTTATCATGTCCACTGATACTTCATCAGGCCCTGGGGCTTTCCCCCCATTCATCTTTTTCACAGCTATTTCCATTTCTTCCTGTGTAATTTTTCTAATTTGGCTTCCCAACTTCTCTCAATTTCTCCATTATTTGTTGTTTCCTCGAGTACCTGCTCCTCAGCGTTTAACAGTTTCTTAAAATGTTCTTTCCAGAGATCTTTTATATTTCATGAGTCTTCAATCACAGTACCATCCTCTGTTTCCATCTTTACTGGTACTTCAGAAGCCTTCCTTTTATTTTTCATCGTTTTATAGAACATTTTCTTATTGCTCTTCACATCTTCTTCAAGTTTTTTTGTAAACTCTTCCCATACCTTTTTCTTTACTGTTTCCACTATTTCTTTGCACTTCTTTTCCTCTATGTATCTTTTATGGTCCTTATCATTTTTAGTTTTCCACCATTTTCTCCATGCTTAATTTTTTCTTCTAACCGCTTGGATTGTGGTATCATCCCACCAACTTGTTTGTCTTACTTTTTCCTTTCCAGTTGTTGTATCACATACTTTTTGTGCTGTTTCAACTAAAGTGTCTTTGAATAAACTCCATTTGTTTTCTACATCGCAGAAAACTTCTTTTGGAAATTTTTGCGTGAATAATTCTCTATACTTCTCAGCACGTTCACTCTTCTTCAGTTTCCAATCCCATATCCTCATCACTTTCTTCTGTTTTCTATTTTTTGCACACTGATTCATTTTCCATTGTCCCATCAGTAATCTATGCTCTCCATGTGCACTCATACTTGGGATTACCTTCCTATTTGTTACTTTCTCTCCCCATTCCCTATCTGCTAGAATATAATCAATTACACTCTTGGTTCTTCCATCCCAACTGTATCTGGTGATAACACGACTTTCTCTCTTCATAAACCAGCTGTTTGCTATTTTCATTCCATTCCTCTGGCACAAATCCAGGAGTCTTTCCCCTTCTTCATTTCTGCCTCCATATCCAAAACATCCCAACACTTGCTCAAATCCCTTTCTGTCTTTGCCTACCTGTGCATTAAAATCTCCCATCACTATATTAGCACTCTCTATATGGTTCTCTAACTCATTTTCAAAATCCATCTGCTCTTCTTCGCTACATCTCACTTGAGGTGCATAAATCTGGATAATTTTTAGTGTTTCTTTTTGGAATCTCAGGTTTAAGGTTATGATCCAGTCTGATATATATCTCACACTTTCAATACAGCTTTGTACATTCTTATTCACCATTACTGCCACATCATTTCTTCCAAACCTGTTATTCCCACTCCAGTAGTTTACCTCCTCCTCTGAAATTCTTCTCACCTTTTCTCTGTTAGTACATCTGTCATTTCTTCCATTTTTCCATTGAGGCTTAATATATTAAGGGTGGCAATATTTAGGTTATTTTTTTACTCCATTTGGTTTCATCTTCTTGTACTGATGAATATCATCAGGTCTCCCATCATTCACACCAGTACTTGAAGATGCAGTGCGGTCAAATCCTGAGTGGTTCGTTCCGAGGCTCGTCTGTTTTGAAAGTAATATATGAAGACTTTCCTACTGGCTTGCTAGGCCTAATGCAAGAAAGGATTTTCTGTTGGAGTTTCTCCTCCACCACAAGGCAGTGGTTCCCTTCTCATTTAATCCCCAGAAAGGAAGGTTGCCTCATTTGCCAGCTACGCCGTTCTGAAGTCTTTCTTCTCCGCCATTGCTGCCATTAAGGTCTTCACCTGTAACCCTGGGCATGGGTTCCGTGTTACACCCCCACGGGACTGGATCCATGCCTGAACTCAGCCATCCTATCACTCCGGCCTACTGAGGTACAGGATGCCCACCTCCGTGCCGTGGACACACCAGACAGGAATTACACCAGTGGAGGAATAGAGAAAGGGACCCTACCTCCCTGGAGCCGGGTTAATGATTGTGTATGGTGCCACAATCAAATGTAAAATATAAATATAAAACAAAAACAAATTCATTGCTTCTGTTGAATTACATTTAAAAGCCAGTAGTAGTTTAATCTGTCAGGTTTCCTCGTAACCAACTGCGAACGGACTCTAATGAGTAGGTGGAGGTTCTTTAAGATATTAAGCCAGCTGCAAATAGGAGAAAAAAAATCATGCATCGGCCGGGAATCGAACCCGGGCCGCCCGCGTGGCAGGCGAGCATTCTACCACTGAACCACCGATGCTGACGTTACATGCAAACAGAGGAGATATCTTCGTGCATAGCTGCGTCGCTGGCACAGACGTTACGCTGAGTCACGCTCTTTGGGCTGGCGCTGCTTTCTCTGTGCCAGTCATAACACTGGTGGCATTTATTTTGCACGTAACACAGGCAATGTTACGTCTGGAAATAACGAGCACACTACATAAATAATACACTGACGTCGGACCATACCGACAGGAACGCAGGTCGATATAGCTTCACTTAATATGACAGTGCTGGACTTCGGCGCAAACGGAAGCAAAGGTGCAATTTTACCAGAGCGATGAGTTTACCAATTTCGTTTCCTGGAACAGAAACTCAGAAATGAAGAAAATTAGCACAAGATATACGGGTATGGAGCAAGAACTAAAACGAATCGAGGGAATTAATGATACAAATATATGTTAATTCAGACTAACGTAGGAATAGAATTCAGCTTCGTAACAAATGTCACTTTCTCTGTAAACATTTTGCTGTTGCTAGAGTACGAATACTGTCCTGTAACACAGGAAACTACAGAATATGTAGGCAAAAATCCTGAATGTTTAGAGTGAATTTACGTGGCGTTAAGCCGAAATCTTTTGGTACTTAAGTACAGAATTTTCACCATCTTAATATTTAGTGCAAAGACGCACCACGAAGGAATTATCCGTACGGGACGGAAATCGGTAGATATGATGTACAGTACAGACAAACAAATGATTACATTTTCAGAAAAATTGGATTTTTTATTCAAGAGAGAGCATCTTCGAGGCGTGTTTTTTAAGTAATTACAGTTTTGAAATTAAAAAAGACGTGCCAAGACATTTCAATAATATTTATTTTTACATGAAAGCCTGTATCTTACTCTATGCACTGACGCCATTACAGTCTGATTTAGACTTGGCCACTTTTTCTATGTTTCGATACAATGTATCGATAGGTGGAACTGTTTGTGTTTCGGAACGGCTATGGTTCACTGTTTCGAAACAGTGGTGTTTCATTCTGCCCCTGTCTCGGATAACCGGACGAGATTCGATCTCGAGCCAGACACAGAAACTGTATCGTTGTTTCAAAATAAAACTGTTTCAGTCCACCTATGCTTGGAGCGGACTAATTGTATCGAAACAGTGATGTTTCATTCTGCTCTGTGTCGGACGAGATGCGAGCTCGGCACAGGTACTGAGACACATTTAACATACCACTTCATGAAAAACTTTCAAGAGTGTCGAAATCTTTTTGATAAGCAATAGCATGAAGCTTAAGATCTCCGAAAATAAAGCTTCGTTTCTAGCTGACTGCCCTATTCCGAAATGGCATAACATCTGCTTTATAAACATTAACCAAACAATAAAATAATGCACACTATTCACATTCAAAATGATAAATGTGTTAAAATCATTCAGTTAAATTACACACTTTTTACAACATACGCTTCTCTGTTCATGTACAGTAATCATATTAAGAAACGCGAGTAAGCCTACAACATTTTGAATAAAAAAAGGAGCAAAGTGAGAGTTATTAGACATACACATAAATTTGATGTAGGTATAACTGCAAGCAATCTGTTTGACGTGTCACCGATAGTGTAATGTTGAACGGGAAGGGCTGGGAAGCACGGTGAATTTATAGTAATGGTTCGAAACACCTCGAAAGACAAACATTTTTTCTGTTATATTTTGTTATTTATTCGAATTACTTGGCGTTATTTGTGAATCTATTGTCACTGTGCCTGTTATCCACAATGATTCCTTTTGTGTGCTTGAAATCTAGCAGGATTGGTATATTACCCGTACTAACGGAATGTGGGAATCCCAGTGGCGTATCCTTTGTTTCTGCAGTTTGCTCCCACCTCCAGTTCCGTTCGTGGTGGTTCTTCTGTCTTCAGCCATGGCGTTACGAAGCACGGTGGTTCAAAATGGTTTGGCTCTGAGCACTATGGAACTTAACTACTGTGGTCATCAGTCCCCTAGAACTTAGAACTACTTAAACCTAACTAACCTAAGGACATCACACACATCCATGCCCGAGACAGGATTCGAACCTGCGACCGTAGCAGTCGCGCGGTTCCGGACTGCGCGCCTAGAACCGCTAGACCACCGCGGCCGGCCAAGCACGGTGTGGGATTATTTTATGAAGATGAATCCTGAGTAAGTCGTTTAAAAGTAGTTCAACCTCTTGCTTAAACAAACATTTGCGACATAAGCATTCCAACAGTTAATTTACGTGAAACTCGTTCGAAACCAGTTTTTATGAATCTGGGCAGTGACGAAGTCAGTTCAACTTCCACAGCAACTGTTCAGGAATTTGCCGGTTCAGTTCTGGGTAGGTGTGGTAGACAAACAAAGATTACTGGATTTGCACCAAGACCAGTGCCTTCACCCAAGCGAGCCATAATAGACGAACAGATTTTAAGACTTGTTGTTAAAGAATATCTTCCGTTTAATGTAGTTGAGAGTGTAGTGTTTAGAAAAATGACTTATTTATTAAATGAAAACTGTGTACCTCCCAGTAGACAAACTGCCTCCAAAAGCATACTCTCTCAAGTGTTCGACAGCACACTAATGTGAGTAAGATCTACAGTGCAAGCTGCATCCTCTATCTGCATCACGACTGCTTGATGGACATCTGTGAAACATGAGTATTATATTGCAGTGACTGTTCACTTCATTGATGAAAACTGCAATCTGAAGTCATATTTGTTATCTAGTTTAAAATTCCATAATAACAAGCATTCAGCTGAAAACATTTCGGGTGAATTTCAAAATGTGACTTCAACTTGGGGTATTACAAATAAAACTATAGCTTGCATAACAGATAATACACCTAATATGGTGAAGGCAGTGATGATGCAAATGGTGGCATATACCTTGTTTTGCACATACACTGAATTTAATAGTGCAAGTAAGGCTTGAAACAATTACACGGACAAGGACAAAAGTAAAGTCAATAGTGGAATTTTTCAAAAGAAGTCCTCAAGCATTTGAGAAATTACACAATATTCAGAAGCAAATGGGCTTCCATATTTCAACGCCGAAACAAGATTGCCCTACGAGATGGAATTCCATGTATTTTGACAGGCTTTTGAAAATCAAAAAGCCTTTGCACCCTCGCCATCCTCAGTTTGGATTCACAGACAAAACTGTCCAATGAAGACTGATCAGTTATTGAAAAATCTTGTGAAATAAAATCTCTTTTTGAGCAAGTCACAACAGAAATCAGCAGCAAAAGAAATGCAACCTTGTCAAAAGTTGTCTTATTAAGCAAAGGTTTACAAAGTCAGTGCCTGAGACTGAAGAACTCAGATTACAGCAATGAAGCCATAAAAACAACAATTGCTAAACTTGATGATGGAATCTTACCCGCCTCGTTCAAAAGTTTGCAGATAAAGCAATTGCTTGCGGAGCAACATTACTGGATCCTCGCTTCACGGAGCATGGATTTCCAAAAACTGGGCATCGATTAAAAGAAACAAAAGATGCCATAATTAACAAGTGCTATTTAATACGACAGAAACGCACAAGATGTTCTACAGGCAATCCACCACCAGCCAAACCATTTGAGGTGAGGACATTCAACTCTAGCACTGGCAACATTTGGCAAGATTTTGACCAAGCTGTAGGAGGGTTGATCCAAAGTGTAGACAATCAACGTGCTGCAAGTATAGTCGAGCTTGATAAATATATGAATTTGCCAGATCACAATATCTATTGCTGTGGTGGAAAGAAAACCATGTGTTTTTCCTCCGCTGTTTGAAATAAAAAACGTGTTTGTATTATGGCCACCTCAGTTCTATGTGAGCGCATATTTTCAGAGCAGGAGCAAACAATAACAGACAGACGATCCCGTCCTTCAAACGAAAAAGTATAAAAACTACAACTTAGAATAGTTACAGTATATCTACTCAGAAATGAAACAATAAAATTGCAATTAATTTTGTTCTTCTCTGAACAATGTACACTGAATTTGTATCCGACTGTATTTGGTTTAGTCCACTAAATCTTACATGTAGCTACCTTAAAAGAACACATTTCTCAAATTTGTTGCACACAGAAGACACGCTTTTGTTCACCAGTACGTGTATTTATGTGTGTGAGAATAATTATCTGATTTATGTATGTATATGTTTGTGTGTTTATTTTTGTAAATGTGCTATGTCTGGTTATTACACAATATAGGCGTCTTAATACTTGTGTATCATAAATGATTCTCAGGCAGTTCAACAATGGTACTTTGATACTTTTGTTTTTGTCTTCCGGATACTGTGATAAAAACTGCATTTCAACAGCAATTTAACTTCATCTCTGATTTCCTGGGGAAGTTGACAATAAAATGAAAATATATCTGTTTTCTGTGAGTACTTGAGTGATCTCCATAGGACTATGCATCAAACAAACTTCTTTAGCAAGTATTGTAAGTGGTTTAGAGGCAGATCTGCCATGATGTAGGTATCACAAGGGCATTGCACTGTATGAATTGTTTTAAATTTTAGTCTGGATTTTATACTTCAAGGAAACATACTGATCTCTGCATTTCAGTTGCCTTGAAATATTTTAACATGTTTTCCAGTTCTATCAAGCGTACATATTTAGATGTGTATTCAGCTGACTTATGAATGTTTGGTGAAAAATTGCCATACTTGAGCATTGTGTTATATGCTCCAGTCTGTTATGGTAATTTTTTGATCTGCGTGCATCAGTCATTTTGCAAGCCTGCTCTGTGTGACAAACAACGGAAAATTTAACTGTAAGAAAAGTGTGAGAGGTAAACGCATAAATGTTAATTCAGTGCCTCGTTTCCCAGAATGCTATCTCAATAAATTACATCTCATGATATGCCTTTTCAAGAGCATATACGGATTTCACTCATAAAACCTATCAAAATTAGGAGCTAGAATACAGGGAAACGAGTTTGGCAAAATATTATTATGTCAAACATACAGACTCTGTCCTCAGCCAATTGAAAAGTATGGAAGTCACACGAAAGCAGCCCGTTTGCTGCAGGAAATACGAAACCGCCAAGACACCTAAATGAAAGTTTCATATTTTCTGCGATATGATTAGCGCTCTCGCACCTCATTTGTGTTTATATGGACCTACTTATACAGTAGACATTTAAGATGACAAAATGTGTAGGTCTATTCGGTTACAAAACACAAACTGTTTCACTGTTTTGAAACAACGTATCGACACAGTACACTGTCCCGTTTCATTTGTTTCGAAACAGTTACGTGTTTCAGTTTGCCCATCTCTAGCCTGATTCTTCCTTGTTTACGTTGTGTACTGAGTGTTTAAGATGCCTCCGATAATCGTCAGTCCCGCCGACTGTGAAGTACGGGCTGTTATAAGATTTCTTAGTGCTAAAGGCCCAGAAGCAATCGATATTCATCGTGAGGTCTGTGCAGTTTACGGAGAAAACATTAGGAGTGATGGAATGGTAAGAAAGTGGGTGAGAGAATTTAAAGATGGCCGCACAAATGTGCATGATGAACAACGGAGTGGGCGTCCTTCGGTCGTTAATGAAAGTTTGGTGCAGGAAGTGGACAATAAGGTGAGAGAAAACAGACGCTTTACAAAAATGGTTCAAATGGCTCTGAGCACTATGGGACTTAACATCTATGGTCATCAGTCCCCTAGAACTTAGAACTACTTAAACCTAACTAACCTAAGGACAGCACACAACACCCAGCCATCACGAGGCAGAGAAAATCCCTGACCCCGCCGGGAATCGAACCCGGGAACCCGGGCGTGGGAAGCGAAAACGCTACCGCACGACCACGAGATGCGGGCAGACGCTTTACAATTTTGTCCTTGCGGGATGACTTTCCTAATGTTTCTCGTAGTGTTTTGTATGGAACTGTGACCGAGCACTTGAATTACCGAAAATTGTGCGCACCTTGGCTACCGAAAATGTTGACGGATGTGCACAAAACCAAACGTTTACACAGTGCACTGACTTGCCTCGAGCGGTACCACAATGACGGTGATCATTTCTTAAGCCAAATTGTTACGGGCGATGAAACATGTGTGGCCTACGCCACACCCGAATCAAAGCAACAGTCCATGGAAGTTGAGCAAGGGCATCGTTTTGCTGCAAGACAATGCCCGTCCACATGTGGCGAATCAGACCAAAGATCTCATCACAGCTTTTCGATGGGAAACTCTAGATCATCCTCCGTACAGCCCCGATCTTGCGCCCAGTGACTACCATCTGCTCCTGCACTTGAAGAAACACCTGGGCGGTCAGCGTCTTCAAGACGATGACGAAGTCAAAACAGTGGTGATGCAGTGGTTAACAAGTCAAGCGGCAGACTTCTATGAGGAGGGTATTCAAAAACTGGTACACTGTTATGACAAGTGCCTCAACATTGACGGAGATTATGTAGAAAAGTAGATTAAGGTACAGGCTTTCATGTAAAAATAAAATTATTGAGATATCTTAGCAAGTCTTTTTTAATTTCAAAACGGTACTTACTAAAAAACACGTCTCTTAAAAATTTTGCAAGTCAATAATGCGTTGTTCCACCTCTGGCCCTCATGCAAGCAGTTATTCGACTTGGCACTGACTGATAGAATTATTGGATGTCCCCCTGAGGGATGTCATGCCAAATTCTGTCCACTTGACGGTTCGATTCTCAAATACCGATCTGGTTGAGGGCCTTGCCCATAACGCTCCAAACGTTCTCAGTCGGGTAGAGATCCACGACCTTGCTGGCAAGGTAGGGTTTGCTAAGCATGAAGACAAGCAGTGGAAATTCTCGCCATATGCGAGACATGTAAGCCCAGGATGGTTTGCCATGAGGGGCAACAGAACGGGGCACTGAATGTCGTCGATGTACCGTTGTGATGTAAGGCTGCTGTGGATGACAACCAAGGGGGTCCTGTTATGAAATGAAACGGCACCCCCGACCACCGCTCCTGGTTGTCGGTCCTTATGGCAGGCGACAATCAGGTTGGTATCCCACCGCTGTCCGGAGCGTCTGCAGACACATTTTCGCTGGCCATCAGGACTCAATTCGAAGCTGAAAGCAATTCTGCTCCAGTTGATGAGATTCCGGCCGTAAAGATGAACCCGGGCTCTTAAGTGTCGCCGGCCGGAGTGACCGAGCGGTTCTAGGCGCTTCAGTCTGGAACCGCGCGACCGCTACGGTCGCAGGTTCGAATCCTGCCGCGGGCATGGATGTGTGTGATGTCCTTAGGTTAGTTAGGTTTCGGTAGTTCTAAGTTCTAGGGGACTCATGACCTCAGATGTTAAGTCCTATAGTGCCCAGAGCCATATTTTCTTAAGTGTCCCACAGGCGAATGCTCGATCCCCAAGTTCTGTCGTCTCTGTAGGTCGACGGCTTCCTTCATGACGCTGTGTTCGGCCATCGTCCATCCATTCCTGCCAACATAGTCTAATTGTGCATCGCTCATACTCAAATGTCGAGCGATTCGCTGGTTACTCCAATCGTTTTCTCTCATCGTTTACTGGTAATGAACCTGTCTGCGAGGCATAGTTATTATCAATCTGAGTAGATGGAATGAAATTCAGAAAGGCTTTACGGCCTGATATCGACATCTTTGCCAGCTGCGCAGTGAGACTGCGGTGCAGCGGCACACGTTCATCCCTCGGCCGCCAATAGTCACAATTTTGCACTTGTGACAAATTTGCGTAATTCCTAAGTGGTGCGTCGTTTTCTTTGTTTTTGTGCGTATTTTAACTTTTCTTTTCGCTTTAAACCTCTGATAGTAAGCATGTGGAGACAAGGAAGATATAACACTAGACCAAAAAAACTTATAGGAGAGACAGTGTATAAAATGTCTCAACAGATATAGTCACCGACAGGCTGCAAATAGCATTGTCGCATTCATGATAGCAGACGGCTGTATTTACCAGAAGAACTAAGAATTCGAAATTTACACATGTTAATGTTCAGAGAAAAACCCTCCAAACCGTGTCTCATACAAACAATATCAACTGATTTTACGGCAAGTTTCCAAAGAGAGAGGGAGTGAGAGAGAGTGTTACACATACTTGAGTGTTATAAACCCCTTCCCCCAAAAATATTTCTCTTCTTCATACCCTCTCTGCGGTACCACATATGGCGTATCAATGAGTTGATAAGACTGCAGTATACGCGAGGTGCCTATTGCTTCCACCGCCCTGTCTGGAATGCATAATTTCTAATAAATGTTCACCAACCTGCAGTCTTCTATAGTTGTCCCCTGTGCAGAAAACAGCACGTAGGTCGTGAATCCGTTATCTTGAGGCTGTAACAAACTTTTAGCGAGGAACTGTTATTTTAGAAATAATTAAATTTCTAATCAGTTTGTTTATACGGGATCCTCGCTTTTTATTGGCAGAACACGAGAAAGTGCACAATTACATTCCACTGTAGAGTCACAAATACTTTCTATTCTTCAACAAATTAATGAAGTGCGTAGTTCCCTGATTACGGCTTTCACATTTACAAACTAGACATTGCAGATTAAGTCTTAACTGATACAGCGGCAGACAACATGTACGTCCTCCGAGACTTCCGAACCAGCTCTGATATTTACAAACCATAGATTACTAATAAAATTTTGACTGACACCGACTGCGGCAGACAACATGTTTGTTCTCCGACACTACCGAACCACCTCTGATCTTACAGCCAAACCACTTCTTCGCCCGCCATCCAAGTTAGGCGCGATCCGAAAATCACCGAAGTGATTCGTCTGCCTTTACGTTTAGCAGTGGTTTATTATTCTGCCAGTTATTAATACTTGTGAAATAGTGGAATGAAAATACGCCATTTACAGATGCTTTAATTTGAAATGCAAGTAAATACGCTGTTTAGTTTATCTAATATTAATAACAGAAGATTATCCTTCTGGCCAGCAACTTCAGAATGCAGCAACCAATCACGCAGAAGCATTACAATTTAGGCGGTCTTTCTCACGATACTCGTACCGAACAAACCATCTGTCATCGGTACCTCACAATACCTTACGTCATCTTGCCCTGCTTTCTCAACTGGCTGTAAAGTCAGAAATATTACAATTTATGTGATAAACTACAACTTAAGTTTTGGCTATTCCAGAACTGACACACGTTCAGTGTGTGAGAAATTTAGACCGAACTGTTCTAAGCTTGATTTAAGAGTAAACAACGAGAAAGATGCAATTCAAAAAATGGTTCAAATGGCTCTGAGCACTATGCGACTTAACTTCTGAGGTCATAAGTCGCCTATAACTTAGAACTAATTAAACCTAACTAACCTAAGGACATCACACACATTCATGCCCGAGGCAGGATTCGAACCTGCGACCGTAGCGGTCGCTCGGTTCTAGACTGTAGCGCCTAGAACCGCAAGGCCACTCCGGCCAGCCGATGCAATTCAGATACATACCCAATAAGCAGAAACAACATTTAACGAGTTAAAGTGAACTACATAAGAGGAAAGCAGACAAGACCGACAATTAAACAGGAAATAATATGGAAAACATTCAGCAGCTCAAGAAAACAGTTTGAAGAGATTTGTGCTGAGAGATTCAGGTGCGGTCAGTTGGACTCTAGAGGAAACAAAATTGGAGTAAGAGTAGAAACCAGCGTCCCGTCGACGTCACTGGAGACGGGGAGCAACATCGGGTTGGACAAGTACAGCTTTGTATTAAAAACATACGGGAAAATTGTTAAAAGCCTCTTCACGAGATTAAAAACGTTTACCCAGAACACCTGTGATTAAAATTATGGATTCCCAGAAGAATCATCCACTTCATAATATTTCAGCCACTGAAGCATATTACCTTCTTTATCAAAACGTGATTCTCTTATTGGGATTGCCGCGATCGTTCTTTAAATATAACTATGGCATTTCAGTCTTTGATCGCTATTTTATTTTCAGTGACTGGTTTCAGGCTAGCTGCCCATCTTCAGATCATATATTGCAGCTACAAAGCAACCTTTCAGTACAGAAGTATTGGTTCGCTGTCAGCGACAGCGACAAACACCTTGGTCAAATCGTATTATTTTCCCGGGCGGACACATTCTGTAGACGCGTTGCAGCAATTCTGGCAACGCCCAAGATTCTCGTACCATATAACCACTTGAAGGTCTTATTCCTGCACACTGTTTAAAATACAGTGAGGATGAAGTGATTCAGGCATCTGGGAAATATGAACAGTTTTGGGGAGTTCTTCGCTTTTAATGAAAGGAGATCTGAAACCACGGAAGAAAAAGTGGATTGATGAAAGTGAAAGACCTGAAACAGCAACAGAAGCTTTGAAGAACTGTGATAAGCAGTTTTCCGCGAATGTACACGTTTTACTTCAAATATTTGGGACCACAAGCACTCTTGAACGAAGCTTCTCTACTTTGATACGAATAAAGACTTATTTGCTTAACACAATAGAGCATGTGATACTAAATAGATTGGATCTTGCAAATATCCATAAAGAAAGAGATATGGACATTGAAAATATCATTGACGTATTCAGTAAAAAGAAACAGAGACGAATGAGCATGACAAATTGGGCAGAAGACGGAAATATCCAGTGAATTTTGTTACAGATTTTTTTAATATTCATGTGTAGTTCAAATTTTTACATTCATATCATCTTCTGCATCCAGAAAATTAATGAAAACTTATTTGTTGCAAGTTGACCTTTTTTATGGTTTATGTAATTTATAAAACCTCTCATGTTAAAATTTTTTTTTTTACCCCGAACTCCAAAACAGTTACCAAAAACTACTTTAAGCACCACCAAATTTTACTCTCCTTTTGTTAAGCGATATCCCATTCCCCACATCGCCCCCCCCCCCCCTCTGACTGACTTCAAGAATCGCCTCTGGCGTCAGTTGTCTTCGGGCAGTCAATTCAGATATGCCTTTCCTAGCTGCAACTAAGGCACCGTCTTCTCGACAGAATGGAGAAATGGATATGAGCGTATGGCATCGTTGGCCGGGAGGCCCCATCCGGGGAACTTCGGCCACCAAGTGCAAGTCTTATTTCAGTCGACGCCACATTGGGCGGGCGACCTGCACGCTGATAATGAGAATGAAATGATGACGAGGACTACACAACACCTAGTCCCCAAGCGGAGAAAATCTCCAACACGGCCGGGAATCGAACCCGGGCCCTCTTGCATGGAAGTCGAACACGTTACCACCTATCTAAGCAGGCGAACATCGATAGAATATCGGAACGACATCGCTTCGCCTTGCTGGGATCTGGTAACTGAGACGTTCTCGCCCTATCGTACTGCCGTGGAACCTAAGACACTGTAAATAATGTTCGACTACATATGAGAGACTTGGAAACATATCCTCTGGATATCTGTGCCGCCGTGGCCTACGTCACGTGGGAAGCTGTGAACCTGCTCACGTTATTACCGAATACCACTGATCGCATCTTTTTTTGTGATAGAGCTGATTGCATCCTGTAATAGACGCTGAACATCTGGGACTTCAAGGGCTGTTCCTTCCACTTTGTTTATTTTATTATAGAGTTCAGTTTTTGTAGCGTACAAGGATCCGACGAGTTAAGTTGTATTTACGTTTGATGGACAGTACATAGTGTTGAAGTAAATGTGTTTATTTATTGCTGTGGGTTACAGCAGATACCGAACAGAAGAAGAAAAAAGGGGCGACCACCTAATGCAACGAGAGAAGGTACTGAGTTGCTGATGAGGAACAAGAATGTTCCTGAAGAATGTTTGGCGAAGAGAGAAGAGTGCGAATAAGACTTAAAGACACATTTAGTTATGGTGCTCGTAAACTGTGTAAGCGAGTTTAAAAAAGAACATTTCGTAACTCTCAAGTCATAGATTGAAGTGGTGGGGTGGTTAACGCTCCTGGAGTTTTAATTGTGGCAAGCAGAGGTTCAATTCCACTTCCAGATAACCGGTTTAGGTTTTCAGCGGTTTTCTTACAGCTTTCGAGCCGAGTTCCAGGATGATTCTATCAAACTGACCACAGCCGATTTCCTTCTGAACCCTGGCAAGTCAACTACTGATATGTATAGCAGAATGCATGAAAGAGTGGTTCTAAATAAGGTGGACTGCTGTATGCAGTATAAAAAAAGTCACCAAATCATTAGTCAAGTAAGTAGTTGGTCCCAAGTATTCAGGTAATACAAGTCTCTCAGTAAAAGTATCGACTTGAGCAGAAATAATCGTTTGATAGCACGACTGTAGGAGTTAAGCTTTAACTTACTAGAGATTTGCGTTACGGACAGAGTTAAACGTTATTTACACTTTAAAAGCAACATAAGCTGATTATTGTTTGTACAATCAACGACATTTCCGTGTCGATATCAGCATGGACATGTGACTGTTGGCAGTAATTAAACCATGAAATTTCTTTCCATATTTTCTCAAATCAGCGGTCAAAGTACTTCCCTAATAATCAAGGAGATAATAATATTACGTAAACAAATACATCTTCTCTGGCGTTTCTCAGAGATTCTCAAAATTATCGTCCTGATACTTATATAATAATTGCCAAGACAATATTTATAGCTCTTAAAAGGTATTGTACATAGTAGGAAGTAGTCTTTTGAGAACGTTTCGAGGTAATCTAGGAACAATACTCACTTAGTATCGGAAAGTTCCATTTGTTCTGAACGTAGAGTAGTAATTAGCTTGTCTATTATCAACCGGTATCTGCCTACCTTTGGAACACTGTAACGATTTCGATTCGTTGCTGGTGTTACGCCGTCATGGCTTTCGAATCATATACGGAATAATTCACATAAATAAATGTCAGGCGAATAGGACCTCCCGTCGGGTAGACCGTTCGCCGCTTGCAAGCCTTTCGATTTGACGCCACTTCGGCGACTTGCACGTCGATGAGGATGAAATGATGATGATTAGGACAACACAACAGAACACCACACCCTCACGGAGAAAATCTCCGACCCAGCCGGGAATCCAACCCCGGCCTTTAGGATTGACATTCTGTCGCGCTGACCACTTTTTTTTATATTTTTAGTCTCATTTTGTTCGCTTTCGTTTATTGCATCTGCTCGGGGCGGATGTCGCAAGACACCCGTTTTAGTTCGTTGTTGATCCATTAACTCAGTTGTTTTATTACAGAGGGCAGGTAACCCTCTGACCGAACACGCTGAGTTACCGTGCCGGCAAACCCTCAGCTACCGGGTGCGGACGCAATTCACATTGTAAAGGGCAATGCTTCATTTATGAGCGGTATTTAATTGTTAGCATATATGCACCAAATAGCTGCTAATAATAAGTAATCTTTATTAACAACAGACTGTATCGGCCTTTATCGACATTGTCAAGTATCTGCGATTACAATTATGGTGAGAACATATATAATGTGAATGTCATTTATATTTAAGTGGCTATATTGTACTCACCTCTAGATTGATGTAATGTTCATATTACGTCGTTAATGAACTGTCTTATAATCACTGTTGTAATAAGATGGTTAATGAATCATTCACCATCTTATTAAAACAGTGACAGTTATAAGACAGTTCACTAACGACGTAATTTGAATGTCACCTCAGTCTAGACGTGAGTGCAATAGAGCTACTTTAATATAAATGACATTCACATTCCTGCATGTTCTCAGCAAAATTGTAATCGCAAGAACTTGACAATGGCAATAAAGGCCGAAACAATCTGTTGTGGATAAAGATTGCTAATTATATAAGCAGCTGTTTGGTGCATCTATTCTAATAATCATTTCGATCTCATAAATTTAGTGTGCTGCTGGCGCTAAAGAAGAAAAAATGGTATTTATTTGATTGAAATGATTTGTCACTTTATGTTCTGACAATAATTTGGTGGGCATGCGAAGTGAAGCCGACAGTTGGAGTTTTTTGTCATTTTATATCATGCATCATTTTAATAATACGTTCAAGGTACAGCGATGACGCAAAGAAAACGAGAAAATTTACTTACTTCACTCGTCAGCGACATCGTCAGGGTGTACAATGCGACGTGTGGTACAGGCAGCCGGCAGGCAGCATTGCTAGTTTTCTTTAGCCTGTATAAACTTTGGCAATATCTCTGAGAAATACGGAGGGAGTTTCAGATGGAAGATATTTCTCAGACAAGAGTAAGTTACGGAAATATAAATACTGGAATCTCTTTCCCGCGGACTACCTTTTTTATTACATGACTTCAAGGATGTCCATTGAGTCTCAATGTTTTCCGCGCGGATGAAACGAACTTTATAGAGTGGCTGACGAAATCGTGGTTGATACTTTCTTTCCGCAAACTGTGATACAACTTCCACCCATCTGTTATGGCTCTTGTACCAAGTAAAATGAAATGCTTTATCAAGGGCACTGAAGCTGCATTACCCCGAGAATAGACACGAAGGATAAGGTACTTCTCCGATTCTCTGTCTGTGCCACACATCACCCAAATGCATTCCATTTCGTTTTTAAGGAGACTCCTTTGCCGCACTTCACGAGACGCGAGGTGCTACTCTTTAATTTCTACTGTTTTGTTGTGAACACCGATGGGGACTCTTGTTTGCGCCAGAATCCGTAATAGTCACACAGTGCCGATACACAGTTCTCTTTCAGAAGCAGTAGCTTCTAATGTATAACTTCTCACCCAGCAGGAAACGATAACAACACTGTTTCCAATGCTCAGCTTTGACATATCAAAGTATTTTTCCTTAGAGACATCCTTTCTTACATTTTCTGAAATACATCTCGAAGGGGACCTCGACATCACAGGTTTTGTTGAAACGCTTAACGCGTGTTTAACCGTGATATTCGATGCAATTTTTTTGTTCCGCATTTGGCAAGAAGCTGTAGTTCCAGCAAAACTCTAAGCACTTTTCCCCTGAACATAATCAAGGTGTTAATTTCCGCCACGAAAATGTACTTTCGCTAGATATCTAGTCAGATTCAACTTTACTATTTACAGCGTTACGTGATATTCGTTGGCAAGGCATCCAAATTCCCCGCCTCGAAGCGAGGCATTCGATATATATCGCTCGTACTGCACACGTGACTTCGATACCCATGGCTCTTTCCAATTTACCAATGTGTAATACTAGTACAGGAAGTCGTGCTTGTTGAATCCTGCCAAGTAGTCGAATATGGGGTATCTAGTAAACCTGCTTTCTCGGATCGCTAGACAAACAATTCAAGCAAATAGTATTAATGAGTTTTGTCACGAAATGAACAATGACATTGCTTAACTTTGACAACAACACAGAAGTGTCGCAAGCAAAGTGCGATATGCATATAAGAACTCTCTTAAATATATACGATTCCTAAGTCGCTGATCTTGAAGTGCGTACTCTTTTGCTGCTGTGGAAGTGGGCCGCGACTAGTCGGGAGTGGCGCTTATGTTCTCTTCACATTGAGACCTCTGCTGTAGCGTTGTCGTCCTGGAGAGGGGTTGGTCAGCGTACAATTGTCTGACGTCTTCTTCGCTGCCCTCTCCGCGCTATCGTTTCCGACTGACTTGCGGGCGCTTGGCTTTATGCCGTAACAGCTCTGTTGTTAAAATGAATGCATGATTCAAAATGAGAACAACTGTAACTGTCGGCTCCAATTCGCGTAGTGCGTAATGACAGAAATATGGTTCTCTGCCCTCCATCTTGAGACTTAGTTGTAGATTTCAAACCTTAACAGGACAGAAAAGGGAGGGGAGGGGGGCTCGCAGTCTATATGTTATCTATGGTTGAAGTAGTGAACCACAGAGTGACGCGCCGTTGTGGACAAAGCGAGGAAGCGAGGTGAGATGGCTCGGAGATGATGGTGCGGCAGGCAGCGGGAAACGAATCATCGCTGCGGCTGCGGCAGTGGGTCAGAGCGGTGAAAGCACAGTCAGACTCGGCCAAGGCGTTCCCGGTTTCTCTCCAGAAATCACCGCACGCCTTTCCTTCACTACTTCTCTATCGCCACCCAGCGAAGCGACGCCTTTCTGAAGACAGCGGGATGCTGCCTGTAGACTCGAGATACATGAAGATGAAAGCAAACCCTTTCCACACCTTTTTAAAGAAAATGGTGAATTAAATTGAACTCTCTGAATATGTTGGCATATTACACGATGAAAAAACAATGCTCAAACAATTCTTTCACTAAAAATTGAATTGGAAAAGCACTAACGCGTTAGCACAGGTCACGTTTTATTTCGGGTTAGTTGTTCTCTGACTTACTGAAACATATTTGATATTGCCAGGAACGGTAATGAATAAAAGGTTTTTTTCTATTACTTTCATTTGATAGTAGATAAAAATACACCGTTCCCCTCAGAAGGATGTGAGTACCGGTGTCCCAGTGTTGTCTAATAAGGTACACAGATGCCAGTTGTCATTTGTGGACCCAGTTATTCAACCAAGATCTTTCTTTCTATGTATTCGCAGCAGTTACACTAGTCTACATTGAGATTCAATTGCCATTCGCTGCACCATGCGTCAATTCGTTGCAGATCCTCCTGCATTTCAATACAATTTTCCATTGTCACAACCTCTCGATATACTACAGCAGCATCCGCAAAAAGCCTCGGTTAACTTCCGATGTTATCCACAAGGTCATTTATGTATATTGTGAATAGCAACGGTCCTACGACACTCCCCTGCGCCACACCTGAAATCACTCTTACTTCGGAAGATTTCTCTCCTTTGAGAATGACATCCCGCGTTCTGTTATCTAGGAACTCTTCAATCCAATCACACAATTGGTCTGATAGTCCATATGCTCTTACTTTGTTCATTAAACGGCTGTGGGGAACTGTCTCTCTTCCTCCCTCACACATAGCTTACCGTTCCTTGATCTCTCCGTCAGACCATTAAAAATGAATCTAAATCTAGTGAGCGTGCAAGTGTGTTGCTTTCATTACTAATTATGATAAGTTTTTAACTTGGGCTCTTCTGGCACCCTGTCTGCTTCACGTCCTAGGCGTCTGCTTGTGTCGCTTTGGGCGTTCAACCGACCCTGCCAAAAAGTGGCGACCACACAACACTGCAAGTAGAAAACCTACCTAACTCTGTGACATACTTTATTTTGCGATAGCAGATACTGTCTTTGTCCTTAAATAGGGTAGGCATTCTTCCACAGTACCAACTGTCCTCAACAAATGACAGGAATGCCTTCACGCGGAAAGGACGTTCACGGCGGGAATGAATGCTGTTTACGGAACGGAACGAGCGGTCTAAAGCACTGCAGTCATGGACTGTGCGGCTGGTCCCGGCGGAGGTTCGAGTCCTCCCTCGGGCATGGGTGTGTGTGTTTGTCCTTAGTATAATTTAGGTTAAGTAGTGTGTAAGTTTAGGTACTGATGACCTTCGCAGTTAAGTCCCATAAGATTTCACACACATTTGAACATTTTTGAACGGAACGGAACAGGTAGTTTGTTGTGTGGAGGGAAATACGTCGTTTGCTGCGTTAGTCCAGTAATACAGTTTCATTAAGTTAAGTTGTTTAAGTAATTAGATACCTACATGCAGTTGCATTACCAATGGATCATACCCATAATCTTAGGTATCATAGTTGGATTTATTCCTTATTACTGAATCATTCACTTCGGGAAACGGCAACAACTCTTAACGTTAGTGTCCTTTTCAGAAACAATGGCTACATCTCTAAACAAATGTGGAAAGAAGAAGCCAAATATGAATTGTGTGAACAAGAGGAGATAATCGTATTCAACTGATGGCCTTAGTGGATCACTTAGAAGGTTCTGGAAGGAAAGATGTCGATATACAAAACTGCTAATTCCGTCGAGTAGCCTACATTAAAAGACAATGTGACAATTGGCAAAATAGGTAGCTAGTTTGCCGTTACGAATGAACTGGAAATTAAGGGCAATAAATTTCACAATGCAAATGCAGTGAACAGCGTTCAGCTTAAACTTTAATCGCATAATCCACTAAAAATTGTAGCACAGTGAAATCAGTGTCTAAGGGAAAACAAAGGTCAAAGAGCAAAATAAATGATGACATCTGCGCCATCTGTAAAGAGAGCTGCAGATGTGGAAAGAATAAAAGTGCTTGGATTCAGTGCTGTCTTTGTCTGCGATGGTTCCATGAAAGTTGTCAGTCCATCGATTCACTGTATTTATATGTAATGTTTGTGCAAATATTAGTGACAGTGCACCGCTGCTGAAAATGAATGAAAATTGCGTTAAATGAATTTCAGCAATGCGGAAGAGGGTTCTCACAGAATTAACCAGTTATCAGGAAGTTAAGGTAGCATGACCACTTTATTTACTATATACACTCCTGGAAATGGAAAAAAGAACACATTGACACCGGTGTGTCAGACCCACCATACTTGCTCCGGACACTGCGAGAGGGCTGTACAAGCAATGATCACACGCACGGCACAGCGGACACACCAGGAACCGCGGTGTTGGCCGTCGAATGGCGGTAGCTGCTCAGCATTTGTGCACCGCCACCGTCAGTGGCAGCCAGTTCGCCGTGGCGTACGGAGCTCCATCGCAGTCTTTAACACTGGTAGCATGCCGCGACAGCGTGGACGTGAACCGTATGTGCAGTTGACGGACTTTGAGCGAGGGCGTATAGTGGGCATGCGGGAGGCCGGGTGGACGTACCGCCAAATTGCTCAACACGTGGGGCGTGAGGTCTCCACAGTACATCGATGTTGTCGCCAGTGGTCGGCGGAAGGTGCACGTGCCCGTCGACCTGGGACCGGACCGCAGCGACGCACGGATGCACGCCAAGACCGTAGGATCCTACGCAGTGCCGTAGGGGACCGCACCGCCACTTCCCAGCAAATTAGGGACACTGTTGCTCCTGGGGTATCGGCGAGGACCATTCGCAACCGTCTCCATGAAGCTGGGCTACGGTCCCGCACACCGTTAGGCCGTCTTCCGCTCACGCCCCAACATCGTGCAGCCCGCCTCCTGTGGTGTCGCGACAGGCGTGAATGGAGGGACGAATGGAGACGTGTCGTCTTCAGCGATGAGAGTCGCTTCTGCCTTGGTGCCAATGATGGTCGTATGCGTGTTTGGCGCCGTGCAGGTGAGCGCCACAATCAGGACTGCATACGACCGAGGCACACAGGGCCAACACCCGGCATCATGGTGTGGGGAGCGATCTCCTACACTGGCCGTACACCACTGGTGATCGTCGAGGGGACACTGAATAGTGCACGGTACATCTAAACCGTCATCGAACCCATCGTTCTACCATTCCCAGACCGGCAAGGGAACGTGCTGTTCCAACAGGACAATGCACGTCCGCATGTATCCCGTGCCACCCAACGTGCTCTAGAAGGTGTAAGTCAACTACCCTGGCCAGCAAGATCTCCGGATCTGTCCCCCATTGAGCATGTTTGGGACTGGATGAAGCGTCGTCTCACGCGGTCTGCACGTCCAGCACGAACGCTGGTCCAACTGAGGCGCCAGGTGGAAATGGCATGGCAAGCCGTTCCACAGGACTACATCCAGCATCTCTACGATCGTCTCCATGGGAGAATAGCAGCCTGCATTGCTGCGAAAGGTGGATATACACTGTACTAGTGCCGACATTGTGCATGCTCTGTTGCCTGTGTCTATGTGGCTGTGGTTCTGTCAGTGTGATCATGTGATGTATCTGACCCCAGGAATGTGTCAATAAAGTTTCCCCTTCCTGGGACAATGAATTCACGGTGTTCTTATTTCAATTTCCAGGAGTGTATTTCATAACTTCAACAATTTTTCATTTCTGAAATGTTCTTAATAATTGGTTAGTAGAGTAATCTATTGGTCTCCTACATGTAAAATATAAAATTTGTAGACTGAATCTTCGTTTTGTTTTTTCATTTACAATCCTTAATATCACGAACATAGGTGAGTTTACCCTAATGGATGTCAGAGTAAAAAAGGGGATAAATATAGAATCTGATGACTGTTTTACTGTAATAACGTTCAGGTAAACGCAATAGCTTGGACTGATTCGACTCCCAGAAGCTAAAAGACGAAGAGTCAGAAAAAAAACTTTGAAAATACAAAAGGACTGTTGGTATAGGCTGCAAAAGAAATAGCAGAGATCAAAAGTCGGAAAAACATACTTGTACATGGTGGGTTGATAACTGCAAACAGGCACTTAAAGATGGTTTAACTTTTCCGAAAAATACCACAAACTCATGAAAGAATAAGACTGGGACGTTTATGAAACCCAGAAAACAAAAACAGCAACGCAAATACACATTGAGAAGCGGTGACTCCCATGAATATTTTTTTAAAGGAACGTACAAGGATATAAATTCCGTCCCTCCGTTTTCGAAGGAAAGGAGGAATCTTAGCAACGTCAAACGAGGAAAACTGTGAAATTCTTGCCGAATATTGTGAGAAACATCTAAGTTGTGACAAAACAATCAATCAGAACTAACATTCCAAGAGATCAAAATGGGCTACCATCTTCACCAAAAGAGTATGATAACGAGATCAAGTACCGGTACAATATTTACACACTAAAAAAAAATCAAAGCTACTGAAGAAAACTACGTAATGTCTGATTTGTGGACCCCAGTTCCTTAAGAAGCCACGGGTATTTTAGATAAAACGATAGCAAATGTACGTGACAAAGAAGTACAAAATGACTCAAAATTCGCTTACATTCATTCTCTGCGTAAGAAAGGAAACAGTACAAAAGTGAATAATTATCGTGGCAACTCATTGCTCCCAGGAACACAGCAGAGTCTTTCATTATTACTCTTAAAATGACAAGAACAAGTTGTGCATAAACTGAGAATGTGAAGGAAAATTTGGAAAAGGTTGGTTGACAGTAGAATAAATACTGAATATAAAAAATATTAATTAAAGGGAAGACAATATGAATTTACGTTGGTAGTTTTTGAAACGGCGTATGGCGCTGTCGACCGTTATGTGCTACTTAAAGTACTGACAGAACTGGTAGTTGATGAAAACATACTGGCTACGCTGGCTAACACCAAGTCCATAATAAAGTTCCAAGTTTTAGTAAACCCCTTGAGATAATGCAGGGATTCGATAGGGAAATAGACTGTCGCTACACTTGTTTAACAGATATCGTAAAAAAGTAAGATCAGAATGGTGCATGGAGTTAAAACTTCGGAACCCGCTTAATCTTTTAAGGACGGGGACTAAGTAGTATGGAGTGGAAATAGACTGCTAAGCTGTTTCTGGTGGTATAGTCATTTTGAAACACTAACACAACACAGTAATGTAATGTAATGCAAGAATTAATAGGACAGGCTTGCTTGCAAATATCTTTTGGAAAAAAAAAGAGAAAACGAGAAGTAATGTCGAATAGCAAGAAAGTTAAACAGCAGGTACAGAATCAGACAAAGCGTGAATAGGTTTAAATATCTGGGTGAAATGATTACAGCAAATTGGCTAGATAAAGAAATCCTGAAAGCAAAAGCTTCTTTCAGGAGTGCTAGTTCTGCAAGGTTCGCAGGAGAGCTTCTGTAAAGTTTGGAAGGTAGGAGACGAGGTACTGGCAGAAGTAAAGCTGTGAGTACCGGGCGTGAGTCGTGCTTCGGTAGCTCAGTTGGTAGAGCACTTGCCCGCGAAAGGCAAAGGTCCCGAGTTCGAGTCTCGGTCGGGCACACAGTTTTAATCTGCCAGGAAGTTTCATATCAGCGCACACTCCGCTGCAGAGTGAAAATCTCATTCTGAAAAAATTATAATAAATGCTTGGAAAGCGAAAGGCTTACAACTGATAGTCATCACAAGTCTCAGGTTGCAGGATGATTACAATGACATTAACAAGGACTGCCTCAACTCGATTTCACTCGTCATAGTAACCATACGACGTTGTTCATGATCAGTTAAACACTTACACTATATTAGTACCTTTACATAATTCCATATATACATAACATACGGTGTTAAAGTCTCCGTGTGCTGGCAGCAGCGCTTCACAAACTTCTGTGTTCTATGCCAATCAAGTAGCGCAAGTTTTCGGACTCACAATACCCTTTCCTACACAGAATAGCATAAACCGTATCACACCAACAAATGTAGGCAATAGTGTGAAATTCAGAAAGACTATGGCGAGATGATAACATTATTAGGTGGCATTGACTGACATCATATACTGAATAATTTGTGTACTTCTAATTCACAGTAACTTCAGTCACTCAGTGCCAGATGTCTATCAACACAGCAGAAGTACTGGATCTAGTAGTGTTCAAGTTAACGATCCAATTCAATCTTTTACTGGCTACGAATATAGCATCGCATAACTTCTGTAAGAAATCTCAGTTATCTTCAATCTTCTTCGTATCAGTTAACACCTATAAGACATTTCCACATGAAGATTAAGCCACCAGTTCATGTAAACATTGACATAGTCCAGAACCTAAACCAGTGCTATTTAGCAGGCAATTTCTGTAACAAGAAAGCACTACTTGTGTACCGGGACGTCACAGCGTTGCCGCAGCACTAGACTTCGCACAGTATTAATTTGGTAGCGATAAATTCATTGGTCTTTGTGTGGATCTGAAATGCCAGAACATACTCCTTGGGTACTGATAGTTGACTTAATCGAAGGCTTTTCTCTAAATCGATGTTAAGTAGCCAAATGGTTTCCGAGGTGCATATAAACAGACATTTTAGAGAAGCATTCCCAATCCAACATACTGTCAGACGGGGTTGTCCTTTATCAATGATACTGTTCGTCATCTCTTTAGAACAATTAATCCATATTGTTAGCAGAGCTACAAGTTGGTGCACGACGGTTCTCATCAATCCCTGTGCTAAAGATGTCATAGTGAAAATCTCCGACATAGCGGAAGTTTAGTAGGAAGCAGCGGGAATAATATGACAAATTATGAAACATAGCTCTTGTGGTTCAATGAGAGCACACATCTCACGCTACATCACTTTATCGAATGTGTTGAAGTAAAGGTGTTGGATGTGAAACTAAGGAAAAAAAAACAAAACATAGACGACCTAACTGAAGTCAGTTCCAAAAAAAGTCATAGAAAAAGTAATAGACAGTCCAAAAGCAAATAATGCAAGCAAACTGAATATCATTCAAAGGACTGAATGTGCCAACTCACTGGTCCTGTCGAAAAATGCGCTATGTTGCACAAATCATATCCATTGATAGAAAATATATGGCATAAATAAAAAAAATACATCGGTAGTTTCATGTGAAAAGGTATATTGTTTCATGTAGCCATTGGTCAGCTGACGAAATACCTACAGAAGGCGACCTAGGTTTAATAGATTTTGAGACAAAATTTCACCACTTGTAAAAATAGACTGAAAATCCCTTCAAGTCGGTCAAATTTACCCAAACTACAAGGGATATTGCGCCATAAAATCATAGTTTACAGATACATGTCAGCAATGTATCTCGGGTCTTATAAACAGCAACGAATGGATTGCAGAAGATTTATAATGAAAGGTATTATACGACAAAGACAATAATCGGTAACATTCTGGAGAAAACTGTATGTCAGACTTAAGCTGGAACACAGTATGGGCGTACCAGTCAGCTCACAAAGACCCTTACAGGCATGTTTAAGAGTATAAATGAGTTAATCTCGATAGAATCGTATTGCCACGAAATAAAACTGCCAGTACTGCGGTATGGCTGACATTCCTACACAACCAACAATAGGCTACAGCGCAATTACAGGTCTGTGGAAATATGTATTGTTTAAATCAACGAGTATTAACGAAGAAGACAACAAGAAATTAATGTAGATGGACGTCAAAGCGTTTCCAGCATTCAAGGCAAGGATACTTGCATGGTTTATATATTCATCTTCCGTATGGGAGAGGAATCTATAGCGGTTTTTCGCTGTCGTCAAGAATTCATGGGAAACCACCAATTTCTAAGGTGTGGAATGATTTTTAAGAAAATAGCAGACGAGTAGCACGGCGATTTACGATTGCCCACTTGTGATCGGATGATTTTAATAACGAATCGTTACTGGGAATTTTCTTGGTACTTCGAGAGAGATGTAACAAAATATACTACAGCAGGTAATACGACAAACATTCTAGTGAGTTGCAGTTTACCGAGGCTGGGTCCATATTCTCCAGTGAGGGATTTCTCTCGTAATCCATTGGCTCCACCGGCTGCTTCGTGCTGCCCGCTATCTATGCAGGCGAATGTTTTGGTGGTTGTGCCTTGTGCGACAGATATAAGATGGCATACCCCTTGTCGCTCGCTGTCTCGCATGGGATGCTATGATCATTGCCCATAACAGATACGTGTGCCAGCGTGTGACAATAACAGAGGCATTTCTCTCTCTCGGTCTCCGATTGTGTGTGGGATGCTACCGCTTGTTGGTGGCGGTCAAAGCTTGTGACGTCCGCCAGTAAAGGCATGTGGCCAGCTGGTAGTTCCCAAACAAGCCGCTTTTAACCTGCCTGTGATTGCCTGTTAGCCAGGCAGACAAGCTGCCTCACGTCATCAGTAGAACGGGAAGGCTCTTTTACTCCCATCCAAGCCGAGCTCTGCCCAACCCAAGCAGGATAAAGGAGCCATGCTCGCCTGCCCATCTTACCTGTGTACACTACGCAGCAGTTTAATCTGTACGCTTTCATTGTAGTGTTACGAGTGGGATTCGGAAGTTGATGAAAATAACCGAGTATCAAAAGACAAGGATTAATTAAATATATGTTCATTTCGCGCCATTGTAAGCCAGAAATAGTGGATTTTATTTGTCCTTTCTTTCCTTTTCGGCGTATTTCGGGCTTATTTCTTTCTTTCGATGAATGGTTTTCTCTTCGACTTCACACTGTTTCGTCTAGTAATGGCTATTCTCAATTCTAACCATCATCAAGTCATCGTTAATATACGTTTTCTGTAGTACTGAGAACCATATCTGAGAGTCGAAATCGTCTGCACCTAAGAACCTGAAGATGTTTATCATACTGCAACGGCAACTAAAGTAGGGCTTTAGATGCCTTAGCGTGTGCCAGCCGGATATGACCTCAGCTAAAACAATTTTAAATTATTTTTTGCAGGGTGGGTATTGCTGGCTCACTGAATCCATTGTAAGTTGCCAAAATTCATTCTAAAATCTCCAAATACGTTTTACCAAACACGAAGTTCGTTTTTCATAGTATGTTAATCTAAAAAGTTCATGTCTGAAAGAAGAAGCGTTTCTTTCATACTAAGCTTTCTTTGCATTACGTTGCGTACCACTAGAATGTGATTTTTAATACCCACTCTGCCATATTTTTGTCCTATTTCAATCAATGTTTGCCCTAAATTTAGAAAGCCTATGTACTGCTAAAGGGCCTCAAGTCCTTTAGCACACATTTTCGCACGCTTGTCACCCACTAAGTGTTTGTCCTGTTTAAAAAAAAAAACTGCTAGCCAAATTTAAAAACATGTTGTAACTCACTCGAGGTTTCCGAGTGAGTGTTTAGTAACTTTTTACACAGTGTGCATTGAGAGACACCTACCGATTTACTGAAGCTGACTCATAAATACACAACTTTTCCCGTACTGGACTTGCGCTATATTTAGTGACTGCTATACATGCCCCAATTCTTGAGTTTTCCTCAATCTTCTATAAGTTTGAATTCTTCATTTTGCTGCTCTCACCGTTACGATAACTGAGCTGAAGTGTAACTACGCACGCAAAAATACGCCTAGCTAGTCACGTTGGATTGACAGCGCAACCTGTTGTCAGCTACAGCAGCCTAAACGAGTCCCGTAAAGCTTGCTAGGCTAGCAGAAACCCAAGTTGGTCTGCTTTAACCTCTGTGCTTCAGTACATTTGTACTCTTGCGTCACGGTTGTGGCAGGTTTAGCTGCTTTAACGGTTGCGGCGGAGATGGGAGCAGACAGGCTGGAAGGAGAATTTGTACATCTCTGTAGTTCCCCTGGCTGGACATTGTATGTAAGGCAGCAGCGGTGGCAATTGGTGCTGAGCCCCCTAAGTACATGGAAATGTGTGGCTAGGGCCTCCCGTCGGGTAGACCGTTCGCCTGGTGCAGGTCTTTCGATTTGACGCCACTTCGGCGACCTGCGCGTCGACCTAAGTACATGGGGACGCAGTATTGCTTCTCGCAGTTTCTTTTTTAGTTTCTTTTAAATATAGTGCGATAGTGCGTTTCCCTACCATCCCTGTCCTGTGCCTGTGATATATTGGAGTAGTTGTTTAAAATGTAAATTTAGCAACGTATGTACAAAGCTTTTACTCAGGGGACGGTCTTAATGTAGCACTGTCCGTGCGAGTGCGGAGGATTGCGTGCTCTGGATCCGGAGGGCTATGTCAGCGGCGGCTTAACTGCCAGAAGGGTCACCCAAGCCGGACAGACCGAAGGGGAGCAGCCAGACTGTGTCCCACAACAACCCACTGTTCCCCGTCTCCTATCCTAAGCCTGTCCTTTCCACGTCCCTTTTCCCGTCATCTCCAGTTACAAGTAAAGGGTAGGGAGGATTCTTAGACGAAGGGAAGCAAGTCTCCCTAGGGGAGTAAACCATTGAAATAAAATCAGGCAGTTTGGAAGGACACAAAATGGAAGACCCCATTACCCAACTATAGCTGTTCAGCCTCGTGAAGCGGCCCAATTACTACTAGTAGCCAAAACAGTCTCAGATCAAGATGCTGAGGATGTACATAGTTGGGTTTTTCCATTGTTATTTACGAGACTAATATAATCCTATAGCATTATACTCATAAGGCAACCTTTTAGTGATGTCACACACTAATAACGCAGGGGCGACTTCCCTGTAGACTTAATGTGTGTTTGTTGCTGTTTGCTATTTCTTTATCGTAGGATATGGGTGTTTTTGTTAAAATATCAGACATTGCTGGTTGTTTAACGTAGGATGTGGTGAATCTGTTTGAATGTCGCACTGTACTAATTGTTCAATCTCGTATTTGCGTGTATATATTTGGAATACTGAGAGAAAATCGACGAAATTGTAACGAATTGTAGGTAGCAATTGAGGGCTGTCTTCATATGTCAGAGTGCTTGGAGAAGTGCATAGCTGGAGTATGTTTGCTGTTAAATTATTCTTCGTGGAAATTGTTTAAGATGGATATATTGTATTTCTTGAAATATCACACTGTGATAATTGTTCATGCATGATCTTGAAACGTGAGTATTTAGGGAAAAAATCGGTAAAAAGACTGTAAATATCGATGGGATGGAGTGCTCACAGAAAATGTCGTGACATCATTACGTTATAGTAATTCAGCAGCGCCCCAATAACATACTGCTATGTCAAAGTATCTTTTGTCGTAAATTATGTTATTATTTTTCACGTTTTCCAAAAATGCTATGACGTTGTTATACAGTATTACAGCAGATCTGCCACCCAGTATAATGCGAAACTGTCTCATGTCATAAATTATGTTTTCTTCCATCATTTTGCAGAATATGCTGTGAGATGATTAAAGTAAATCACCCACACACTGTAATGTCATAAAGTCTTACCTCGTAAATAACGGTAATATTTACTGCCATTTTTTAAGTAGGATAACTCTGCTGCTGATGAACCCATCACTACAGCATACAGACCTCGAATGACGAAGGTCGCACTAATAGAGCATTAATAAAAGGGATGATAGGAAGCACGAGGACTTGATTTTTGTTGGTCCAGAGAGAAAGGGTGTAGGGAGGGGAGAGGGTGACTTTCATTTTCCCGTCATTCTTGCGTCAGGTTATGGTCCAAGATGTGTGGCTGGGGTATCCAGATAATTCGTGACCTCGAATGTATTGCACACAAGTGCCCTATAGGCGTGGACAGCTGAAGGAGAGACATGCGACATGTATCAGGGTACATTATAATCTTGAAAGGACCTCATGCACTTACCTGCCAGTTGTGGGCACAGGGGGAGTGTGGCGGGATTGCTTGGAAGTGTAGTTGTGACCCTGAGATAAGATCGTCATCTGTACTTCTAACCGCACTGATTAACTGCTCCCTTGTTACTAAATATTTTTCCTTCTTAGACGAGGTGTAAGAAGATGTTTTCGCAAACAACCAACATTCAAATGCGATTACTGTATGAGAGATCTGCTACCTAATCTTCCCTTGCATTCAGAATACAGGTGTCGTTATTCCTGCCTTCTTTATGTGGTTATCTCGAAATTCTAACCATGTGCTTACACAAGCCAGTACTACACTTCATGACAGTTTGACGTTTGTTACATGCTGTCTTCATTATGTTCCAGTTATTTTGGTCACTGAATATAGGTTGTTGAAACTCTGAGTGGACTTTTGCGGCATAATTATTACCTACGAGGGACGTTGTAACCTCCCCACAAAAATATTAATTAAATGAACCAAATATAACCTCCCCACGAAAATAATAATTAAATGAATTTTAAATATTGAAACCTCTGAACAAAATTGGTTCCGATTTATGATCTCTGTGCGAAATGCATTCACATTTAATGTACCCACAAAATTCTTTTCTCATTGAATGTAAGCTCGAAACAGAAAAATTCCGAAACCACAAAATAATAAAAAAATTTCAGTAACCTGGTAAATTTTATGACGACAGCAGCGCTGCGCCACGGCCCTGTACTCTGAATAAAAAAAGCAAAAATTCTTACCTCAATAAAAACTGCGAATAAATCTGCTCTTACCTAAAAAATTTTCGGCACAGCTCCGTGCAATGCTGGCCTATGCTTTGTGATTTATGAAAGGAATAATTATCCATTGGATATATTCTTTAAATTGAAATGAATGCTTTTTTTAAAAAAAATTACTTTATATTATAAAAATTATTATTGGGGCATTTCTTAAAAGAAATTGGATGACAGTTAACATACATTACTAGATATGCGCAATGCTGCTTCTTTACCTTCTACAATAATACTCATTCTCCAGAGTCCCGACTAGAGCAGACTGCAGACAAGAGCAGACACGCGCCGACTACCGACTCACACAGACTACTCAAGACTACTGCCGACTAGCGACAAGCAACAACTAACTACATACTGCTCTCTGGTCAGAGACTCTCCTAAGTCTTGCCTGTTGCAGGCAGCGCACATAGCGCATACCTCTTACAACGTTCAATAAGTAATGCAACACGTTTTTTCCTAGGCTGGTTTCGGTTGAAAAGATACGGAATTTTTTGTGGAAGATCGTGAAATACGAGGGTGAGTCAAATGAAAACCTTAAATATTTTTAAAAATATTATTTATTGTGCAGAAGTGGTACAAGGCTGTATCATTTTTCAACATAATCTCCCCCACACTCAATGAAAGTCCTCCAGCACTTACAAAGTGCATAAATTCCTTTAGAAAAAAATTCTTTTGGTAGTTCGCGCAACCACTCATGCACTGCGTGGTGCACCACTTCATCAGAACGGAGCTTCTTTCCTCCCATTGCGTCTTTGTGTGGTCCAAACATATGGAAATCACTTGGGGCAAGGTATGGTGAGTATGGTGGATGAGGAAGACACTCAGAATGCAGGTCTGTGATTGTTGCAACTGTTGTATGGGCAGTATGGGGCCTTGCATTGTCATGTTGAAAAAGGACACCTCCTGACAGCAATCCACGTTGCTTTGATTTGATTGCAGGCATCAGATGATTTGTTTAGGAGATCTGTGTATGATGCACTGGTGACAGTGGTCCCTATAGGCATGTAATACTCCAAAATGACGCCTTTTTCGTCCCAAAAGAGAGTCAGCATAACCTTCCATGCTGATGGTACTGTTTGAAACTTCTTTGGTTTTGGTGATGAGGAATGGCGCCATCCCTTGCTCGCTCTCTTCGTTTCCGGTTGGTGGAAGTGAACCCAGGTTTCGTCCCCGGTAACGATTCTTGCAAGGAACCTATCACCTTCTCGTTCAAAGCGCCGAAGAAATTCTTCACAAGCATCAACACGTCGTTCTCTCATTTCAGGAGTCAGCTGCCGTGGCACCCATCTTGCAGACACTTTGTGAAACTAGAGCACATCATTCACAATGTGGTGTGCTGACCCATGACTAATCTGTAAACATGCTGCAATGTCATTCAGTGTCACTCGGCGGTTTTCCTCCACTATGGCTTCAACTGCTGCAATGTTCTCTGGAGTCACAACTCGTTGTGCCTGACCTGGACGAGGAGCATCTTCGACTGAAGTCACACCATTTGCGAACTCCCTACTCCATTCGTAGACTTGCTGCCGTGACAAACATGCATCACCGCACTGAACCTTCATTCGTCGATGAATTTCAATAGATTTCACACCTTCACTACGCAAAAACCGAATAACCGAATGCTGTTCTCCTCTGGTGCAAGTCGCAAGTGGGGTGGCCATCTTTATACTGATACTGTGATGGTATGTGTGCATCTGCAGTATGCTGCCACCTACAGGCCATTCTGCACGCTGTTTGTAGCACGCTTACCAACTTACAGGATAACGGCGCGAAATTTCGATTTGTTATTACAAATTTAAGGTCTTCATTTGACTCACCCTCGTATTTCCACAGCTGGCGGCGCCTATACGTGGCCTTCAAAATGGCTGTAACGGAGGTGTCGTCCAAGCACTGTGGTGTTACTGAGTTTCTTCTGGCGCAAAACCAGTGCATCGCACATACTGATAGGCATTCGCAGAATGTCTACGAAGATCTGGCAGCGAACAAAAGGATGGTGAATCATCATCGCAGCAAATTCGTGCAAACCTGTCCGATCTCCCGTGTGTCGGCTGGCCCTTCACAGGTGTCACTCCTGCAGTGTTGGAGCGTGCGGACACTCTCATTAGAGGTGATCGACGGGTCACAAACAAACACATCGCTGCTCAACTGGGCGTCTCTGCTGGTAGTGCAGCAAACTCGTCTACCACATGGTGTACTCAAAGGTGTGTGGTTGATAGGTTCCTCACCACTTTACAGAAGACCACAACGAGAACGAAGGACCATCTGTGGGGAATTGTTTGCGCGTTACGAGGCTGATTGTGACAATTTTTTGTCGATTATCGTCACAGGCTGTGGAACCTGGGTGCATCACTTGTAACCTAAAACAAAATGGCAATCCACGGAGTGGCGCCACAACACCTGTCCTCCGAAGAAAAAGTTCAATGCCACATCCTCAGCCAGTAAAGTCATGGCAACTGTCTTCTGGGAAGCTGAAGGGGCTATTCGGTTTGATTGTCTTCCTCATGATGCAACGGTCAACCTTAAAACGCATTGCGCTACCCTCAGGAAATCGAAGAAACATGTCCAGAATGTGTTCGCCACCACAAAAATGCAAAACAACTTTACCTTCTCCATGACAACGCAGATCCTCACAGAAGTGTGTGCACCCAAGAAGAGCTCACAGAACTTCATTGCACCGTGTTTCCTCATCCACCCCACAGCCCGGATCTCACACCTTCCGACTTCCATCTGTTTGGTCCAGTGAAGGGTGCACTCCACAGGTAGCAGTACGTTGATGATGGAGAGGTTGCTAATGAAGCAAGACGTTGGCTCCCACATCGTCAGTAGAGTGGTATCATGCGGACATGTAGGCCTTTTCAGTAAAGTGGCATGACGCCATCGCGTTGAAGGGAGATTATGTTGAAAAATAAGGTTTTATAGGCAAAAGAGTGAGGAATAATAGGGTATATATCAGTCCTGAATAAAACCAACTTGCTTCAGAAAAAAATGTGTTGGATTGCTAACTGAACACCACTCGTATATTCAAGTAGCTGCCAGGTTAGGTGTTTCGGCATTTCCATAATTTGCTCTGGTGGGTCAAACAAAACATGTGACCATTCGTGCTACTCTCCTCTCTATCATGTTATTCCTGTTTCGTGTGGATTTAACACTCTTGTGAAATATTCTACAACAGCTTACAAGAGGGTTTGGTAAGCATGTATTATAGACAATATTTTTCTTAGTATTTTGCGAATGAACCGAAGTCTACCACCTGCTTTACCTATGATTAAGGCAATGTTGTCATTGAATTTCATACCCTCACAAACTGTTATAATCATGTTTTTCTATGAGTTAACTAATTCTAACTGTGATTCATGATGTAGTCATACCGCGCAGCGTTTTTCATTTTGTGAAGTGTCCGGTTTATCATTTCTGTACATTTACAGAAGGCTGTCAATCTTTGTACTACTTTGAAATTGTATCAAGATCTAACTGGATATTTGTGTAGCATTTTTCAGTTACTACTTCGTTACAGATAACTGCACCATGATTTTTAGAACGTCACTTGCGGCTTACGGTTGAAACTGAGGCGTTTGGAACAAATCCGTTCATCGCCTGTTGTAACTTGTGTAACAGAACTTGATCAATATTCTTTCTTCTAGTCTCAATCTTTGTTTAACTGTGTGCCCAACCGATATTCGAAAGCAGAACGTTACTTTCGAGAGCAGTTTTTACCAACTGAGTAATTCAGACACGAGTGACGACCTTCTCTGATGGCTTCTAAATCTCACAGTTCATTTCTCCCACTTTTCTAACGAGTCGTGATTTTTGACAGGATAGCTCAGCCTGTCTGTGAAAGGCCGGTTCTGGCTTCGAGCCCTGGTCCAAACACAGTGCAAGAAAGGTTCAACATGAAGCACACTCCACTGCAGACAGCAAGAATCATTGTAAATCTTTCTGTTGTCCTCAAAAACTAAAACTACGTTAGAAAGAGAATTGTTGGAGCACGCATACGCTACTGACTTGTAGCGGTTAACAGTCTATCAATAACCATCAGACACGCTGCAATAATTAACTAAAGTAAGACAATAGTAATCTAAAGTTACGAAGGCTGGAAATGGGCACGGCCCATTTGCTACCCTATAATTATCCATTTAGAAGTTTTTGCTCTGTCTTTTATCACCTTGTCACGGACTTGACGTTAACGTAGTCTTCTTTTCTTCCTTTGTTCCATATTACACTGCCTGACAAAAGCAGTGAAGCAATAAGAAAGGTAGAACGAAAGTAAAACGAACTTCACGGGCTGAGAGGATATATTATGTTATCGCAGTGATTCCAAAATCGAGTCAACTTGACAAACAATTTGGCAGTATGAGGCGACTTATCACTATGGCGTTGCTACCCATCTGGCTTGGATGCATGCACTGATTCGGTTGGGAAGGGTGTCATAAAACCGTGGTACCCTCTCCTGAGGCAAGCTAGTCCAAAACTGTTACAACTAGTCCTTCTTATTGTGGAATGTGGCACTGGGACGGAGTTGACGTCATAGCTGGTCCCACACTAATTCTACAGGGGACAGCTCTGGGGATCTGCTGGGCACGGGAGTACTTCAGCATCATGCGGACTTGAAATTTTTACGTCACAGTAGAGGTTGTGCTGTTATGAAACTTCCTGGCACATTAAAACTGTGTGCCGGATCGAAACCCGAACTCGGGACTTTTACTTCACCGGCAAGTGCTCTACCAACTAAGCTACCCAAGAACGAACCACGATCCATCCTCACAGTTAAGAGATGAGGTACTGGCGGAAGTAAAGCTGTGAGGACGGGTCGTGAGTCGTGCTTGGATAGCAGTTCGAGTCTCGACCTGGCGACGTTTTCATCATGCAGACGGTTTGTAAAGAAGTATTTTACGTGTGGATGAGCATTGTTGAGAAAAGGCACCACGATACTGTCACATGAGAGGTAACACATAAGGACATAGGATATACGAGAGGTCCCATTGTGACGTCAGAGTTCCCTTAATCACTACCAGCACTGACCTGAAGTCGTACCCAATGATTTCCCCCACAGTTACGCCAGCAGTATCACTGCTGTCCCCTCTAACATTGGAAGATAGGAAGTCCCCAGATCACCGCCATATTTGGTTATCCAGCGTAGTGCAGACGCTTGATTAAACGCTGAAAACAATATGACGCCACTCAACAGCAGTTCGTGCTTCCCAGGCAAGGCACCACTCCAAACGCAACAGTTTGTGTTGTGGCAGCCCGTGTGAGTAGGGGGACAAGGGGCGTGTCACCCCACTCTCCATTGTTGTCAAATTTATTCAAGATGGCGGCGATGACGTCATCCCAGATGGCGGCATGTAGACTTGGCAGCAGCACATAACGTCATTCAAGATGGCGGCATTTGGCGGGAGAATAGTCCAATTGTGCTATGTCCACCAACCTAACCTCCAGAAAAAATGGCGGGAAGTTTGAATTTTGGCGGGAAAATAGTCCAATAGTGCTACGTCCACTAACCTAACCTCAAGATAAAATGGCGGGAAGTTTGAATTTTGGCGGGAAAATAGTCCAATTGTGCCATGTCCACTAACCTAACCTCAAGAAAAAATTGCGGGAAGTTTGAATTCCAGCAGGATAATGCATGCAAAGACCGTGCTTGTCTTTATTATTATTATTGATTATCATTCATTAACATTCACTATCATTCATTATCATTTATAAACATTCATTATCATTCATTGTCATTCATTATCATTCATTATTATAGGCCTACCTCCACTAGAAAATTGCGCCAGTCCAATTGTGCTACATCCACTAACCTAACCTCAAGAAAAAATGGCGAGAAGTTTGAATTTTGGTGGGAAAACAGTCCAATTGTGCTATGTTTACTAACCTAAGCATCCAGAAGAAAAAAAATCTGCAGGAAGTTTGAATGCCAACAGGATAATGCATGCAAAGACCGTACTTGTCTTTATTATTATTGATTATCATTCATTAACATTCATTATCATTTATTAACATACATTGTCATTCATTATCATTCATTATCATTCATTATCATTTATTATTATAAGCCTACCTCCACTAGAAAATTGCGCCAAATTCAAATTCCAACACGATATTCTCTCGAAAACTGTACTTCTATGTATTATTATCATTTATTATTTATTCAAGATATCCGACTTTCTCGGTGAGAAAGCCATTCTCCTTACATCCATAAAAAAAATCTATCACAAGTTCAAATCCCCAACACCATAATTCATCACATGTACGAGCTGTCTCCGTCACTTATCTTTTTTCACTGCTAGCCTATCATAATCGCGTCAAATTATAAACTGCACTTACAGTAACATAATTCACGTGCTTTGATTTTGCAGGGGGGAGGGACTGAAGACTTTACTTCAAGCAGTACGGTTATAACTTGTTCTCCAACACAGTCAGCACACACATCTTTGATATCGCAGCGCAGTCACCACGACATCTGCACTCCAATTGAATTAGTTCAAATCCTCGCCACCCCCTGGCCAGCACGCGGAGACACTGCCTACGCCTATCACGTGAGGAGGCCGGCCACTAGCGCAAGGGGCGAGCCCAGCGATTGCTCCTACGTCATAAACATGTTTTCGCTGGACACGTTGGAACTTGACGAGTTTGACGTCACAGCAGCCCCTTGTCTGCTCACCACGTGCATTTGTCGCCTCCACACGTTTCCCGCTAAAATTGACTCCCTCGGAGCTGAATCACACAACAGTCGGCCATTTCCCTGCAACACTTCCGGCACCACGTTCAAACCTGTCGATGCCGGCCTCACACAGCCATTCGCCACGTGTCCCTGTGCGAGCGAGAATGCAGTGCTACACTTTTGGCGGCAAAGTTTGCTCGACAGTGGAATCTGCCGTGACTATATAAGAGTTCGTTTGGACCGCACTAGAACGCCCGCTAATTGACTCGCTCTCGCGCGCGCGAAATTACTGTACAATCGCTGCGGCACCGACCTGCTTACGTCACACACCCTCCATACACGCGACGGACATAGCCTTCTGTAAATACCTGGAAAATGACTCTTTATTTCAGACATTACAGTCATGCAGGTGTATTCCAACTGACTTCTCCATGCTCACACAGCGAAACTCCAGAGATCAGCTGACGTACGCGCGGCCGGCCGAGCCCGCTCCCTGGCCGGCTGACATCAAGCCGGTGCCCGCCCAGCCCCCGCGGCCAGTGCGCCAGGTAGACAGCGGTGAGCGGCGCCACAAACGGTCGGCCGTGCCCGCGAGCACTTAACACGGACACGATGTTTCCTGTCGACCGCATGCCTTACAAAGGATACGTATGGCGCCAGAGTTTGACCGACAGTGGAATCCACCATGACCATATAACAGCGCGTTTGCTCGTCGCGAGAACGCTCGCTAATTCACTCTCACCACGCCGCTATATTAAATAATTCCATTTACAATTTCATATACGTATTCAAACATGTTTAACTCCCCAATATCAACTACTTTTCGAGGACCAGAACGCCACTTTCGCCTCCTCCTAGGAACCAGCGCCAAATTTGAAATCTGCCAGTAAACAAAGCTCACATGCACTTCCGCCACCACCACCACCACCACCACCATCATCATCATCTTCATTTAAGACTGATTATGCCTTTCAGCGTTCAGTCTGGAGCATAGCCCCCCTTATACAGTTCCTCCATGATCCCCTATTCAGTGCTAACATTGGCGCCCCTTCTGATGTTAAACCTATTACTTCAAAATCATTCTTAACCGAATCCAGGTACCTTCTCCTCGGTCTGCCCCGACTCCTCCTACCCTCTACTGCTGAATCATTGAGTCTCTTGGGTAACCTTGCTTCTCCCATGCGTGTAACATGAGCCCACCATCTAAGCCTGTTCGCCCTGACTGCTACATCTATAGACTTCATTCCCAGTTTTTCTTTGATTTCCTCATTGTGGACACCCTCCTGCCATTGTTCCCATCTACTAGTTCATGCAATCATCCTAGCTACTTTCATATCCGTAACCTCAACCTTGTTGATTAGGTAACCTGAATCCACCCAGCTTTCGCTCCCACACAACAAAGTTGGTCGAAAGATCGAACGGTGCACAGATAACTTAGTCTTGGTACTGACTTCCTTCTTGCAGAAGAGAGTAGATCGTAACTGAGCGCTCACTGCATTAGCTTTGCTACACCTCGCTTCCAGTTCTTTCACTATGTTGCCATCCTGTGAGAATACGCATCCTAAGTACTTGAAACCTAAGAAAATTGCTTCAAATTAAGCCACCAGCACTCAACCTCTTCCTACACATTTCTGGTAAACAGAATGTTTTTTCTACCGAGTTGGAAACTTCCTTGACGTCACAACACGCGATCGACCACGTGGCTCTGTCAGACAAAGAACGCTCTCACTAAGTTAACTGATCACCTGATTCTTATTATTCAGCCTACATGCTTCGATTATCTAATCCAGGATCTTGGCAAAAACACACATCTGTACACATGAGCCATCATGCGCATCTAGCTTAGTACCTCCAAAGTGAATGTAACAAAGTCCACATGACTATTTAATTATTCTGATCAATTAATTAACCTCTCTGATGCGGAAAACTGCCACGTCCACCTAGACTTGGAATCAATTTTCGCCACTGCCACACCCACCTGGACTTGAAATGAAATAGTTAAAGTCCCTACCGACCACCACGTCCTTTTACCGTCCCATGTTTGTTGGCTAACATGTACTAATGCTTGCTTCCATGCACTAACGTGTATTAACCCACATTAACTTATATCAAATTCTGTCTATACAAATAAGCCAAGCTTCAATTCTGATGGTCAGTTCGTGTTTCACTACCAAACATAAGAAAATTGTGGCAAATGAAGCCACTAACCTAAGTCACCTGTGATGACTCAAAATCTTCTACTTTGCTTCTCTCACACACCATGAGCGCGAGACCGCCCACATCACAGTCTGGACCATTATACTAGCGTCAGACATACTCATATATAAATATTCTAGCTAAACTATGACCCTAATACTGTTGTTCAATCCACACGGTCTAGTACATGGCCAGAGAACACCCCCAGTACCTAAGCTGAGAACATTGCTCGCCCCATCTTTAGTTAACCGCTGAGAGACGGAGATATACTGCAATCACATCCCTCGCGCTCTCGTAGCTACTCACCTCAGCAATTCGATATAACAAACCCTCCAAGTAGAAAAAATAACAACCAACTCGAACTCTCTCATATTCTATATCGTAGAATTTAAATCTAAACCACCAAGAATATCATTGATAACATTCAGAAATAAAAATAAAAAGTACACACTTATAAATGCCCATGCACCAATAAATAAAGACAACCAACAAAATCCAGAGAAAGTGCAGACATTTTGGGAGGAACTGGAAGAAACAATAGGGAAGATCCCTGAGCAACACACTACAATTCTGTTAGGAGACTTTAATGCACAAATTGGAAGAAACGAATTATCAAAAAGCACAGGGAGGTTTACAGCACACACTAAAACTAACATGAATGGCCAGAGATTAGTAGAGTTTTGTGAGAAATTCAAATTGAACATTGTTGTTGTTGTTGTGGTCTTCAGTCCTGAGACTGGTTTGATGCAGCTCTCCATGCTACTCTATCCTGTGCAAGCTTCTTCATCTCCCAGTACCTACTGCAACCTACATCCTTCTGAATCTGCTTAGCGTATTCATCTCGTGGTCTCCCTCTACGATTTTTACCCTCCACGCTGCCCTCCAGTACTAAATTGGTGATCCCTTGATGCCTCAGAACATGTCCTACCAACCGATCCCTTCTTCTGGTCAAGTTGTGCCACAAACTTCTCTTCTCCCCAATCCTGTTCAATACTTCCTCATTAGTTATGTGATCTACCCATCTAATCTTCAGCATTCTTCTGTAGCACCACATTTCGAAAGCTTCTATTCTCTTCTTGTCCAAACTATTTATCGTCCATGTTTCACTTCCATACATGGCTACACTCCATACGAATACTTTCAGAAATGACTTCCTGACACTTAAATCAATACTGGATGTTAACAAATTTCTCTTCTTCAGAAACGCTTTCCTTGCCATTGCCAGCCTACATTTTATATCCTCTCTACTTCGACCATCATCAGTTATTTTGCTCCCCAAATAGCAAAACTCCTTTACTACTTTAAGTGCCTCATTTCCTAATCTAATTCCCTCAGCATCACCCGACTTAATTAGACTACATTCCATTATCCTTGTTTTGCTTTTGTTGATGTTCATCTTATACCCTCCTTTCAAGACACTGTCCATTCCATTCAACTGCTCTTGCAAGTCCTTTGCTGTCTCTGACAGAATTACAATGTCATCGGCGAACCTCAAAGTTTTTATTTCTTCTCCATGAATTTTAATACCTACTCCGAATTTTTCTTTTGTTTCCTTTACTGCTTGCTCAATATACAGATTGAACAACATCGGGGAGAGGCTACAACCCTGTCTTACTCCCTTCCCAACCACTGCTTCCCTTTCATGTCCCTCGACTCTTATAACTGCCATCTGGTTTCTGTACAAATTGTAAATAGCCTTTCGCTCCCTGTATTTTACCCCTGCCACCTTTAGAATTTGAAAGAGAGTATTCCAGTCAACACTGTCAAAAGCTTTCTCTAAGTCTACAAATGCTAGAAACATTATGACAACTAAATTCCAGAAGAATCCCAAAAAACAAACAACATGGAAATCACCGAACAAATTACTTGGCGAGTTCCAGATTGATCACGTGACAATAAGTTATGATAATTCAAGGGACATTCAAGATGTACAGGTGGTGAAAGGGGCCAACTTTGATTCTGACCATTATCTGACCAAAATTAAGATGAAATTAACACCAGAAAAAAGTCACAAGAGTGACGAAACAAAAATAGCCAAATATAGAGTACAGGACTTAATGCTCAATCAGCAAGTCTTAGACGACTACAAGGAAAAGACAGATAAAATCAAAAGTCACAAATGGGAAGAAATTGCAACCTCAATACGAGACGTAGCAGAACAAACAATTTTACTAACCAAAAAGAAAAAGCATCCCTGGTGGAATGAGGTCTGTGAGAAAGCACTACAGAAAAGAGCCAGAACTTGGGAGAAATACAACTCAACCAAAAGGCCAACTGACTGGGAGCAGTTCAAAACGCAAAGACGTGAAACGACGAAAATCATTAAAAGTGAACGAAGGAAATATGACACACAACAAATACAGAAAATACAAGATGAATTTTCTAAGAACAATACACGCAATTTCTTTCAAACATTCAGAACTACAATAACAAGATATAAACCACCGACACTCTGCTTCAAAGATGAAAAAGGAAATCTGATCACCAGCGTGGAACAAAATTGCCAACACCTAGCGAACTACTTTGAAACGCTGCTAAGCTGCAAAAGACCTGATGAAACCTTGACATTTGAGAAGCCTAAGAATAAGCTACCAGACTCTGAACCACCTAATAAAGAAGAAATTAAAGAGATCTTGAAAGGATTGAAAAACAATAAAGCATCTGGTAAAGATTCGTTAGTCGCGGAACTACTGAAATACGCAGGAGAAAACTTAATAAATAATTTCGAGGCGCTGTTTGAAGAGATTTGGAATACAGAGAAGATTCCGGAGGAATGGAAGACAGCATTGATTCATCCGTTACATAAGAAGGGTGCCAAGACAAATGCAAATAACTACAGAGGTATCTCATTGTTATCAGTGGCCTATAAGATCCTATCCAAGGCACTACAAAACAGGATTGAAAATCAAGTAGAGAAAGAACTGGGTGAATATCAGGCTGGGTTTAGAAAAGGAAGATCATGCAGTGAACAGATATTCAGTCTACTCTCCATAATACAACTTCGCGCACGCACATCGAAAAATCTAGTAATTACATTCATAGACTTCAAAAAAGCATATGATTCTATTGATAGACCAACCCTGATTAACACATTAGAAGAATTTGGGATTGATGATAAAAGCAGAAGTCTAATCCAGGAAACCTTTACGGGAACAAAATCGCAAGTGAAGTTTTTGGGTAGATTGTCACAACCGTTTGTAATTGGAACAGGTGTTAGACAAGGGGATGGGCTCTCCCCACTGTTGTTTAACATTGTCCTTGAAAAAGTGGTCAGGGAATGGAGAAAGAAGATGACAGAAGCTGGAGTGAAAAATGGGATAACGTTAGGAAGAAATAAAACAAAAATTGAATGTCTGGCATTTGCTGATGACATGGCAATATTGGCAGATGACATCGAAACAGCAAAGATTCAGATAGAAATGCTGCATGAGATCGCTGAGAAGACAGGTCTACAAATATCGTATGAAAAGACAGAACTGATGATACAGGACAAAACAGACCCAACACAGACATTGCAAACTAAATATGGAATAATTAAGAGAGTTCATAAATTTAAGTATCTAGGGGAATGGATTACACCGACAGGGTTACCAAATGTTTCACTACAGGAAAGAGCAATAAAGATGGAAACGGCATACCAGCTATGCCGAAATGTATACAATAAAAAGTCGATCTCCATCAATGCCAAGCTCAGGCACTACAATGCGGTAATAAAACCAGAAAGTTTGTATGCGATTGAATGCATCCCACTGAACAGAAAACGTCTGTTGGAGAAATTGGAAATAAAAGAGAGAAAAATACTGAGAAAGATCTTAGGACCTAAAAAGGATGGACAAGATTATAAATTGCGATCCAATAAAGAGTTATACGAGAAAATTGAAAAACTGACAACATCCTTTAAAAAGAGAAGACTGAGTTTCTATGGGCATGTCAAAAGAATGGCACCAGAAAGAACGGCAAAGAAAATCCTGGAATACATGGAAAGCAGAAAGACACAAATTAACTGGCTGAAAGAAGTAAAAGAAGACATTGCAGAAATGAACATTATACCAGAGACAGTTTACAACAGAATGGAATATAGGAATGCCATCAACAAAATACAGGGATTCAAAGACCGAACGCAATCAAAGAAGACGGGAACAACCTGGTCGCAAGAACGTAAAGAAGCCCACTCAGAAAAAATGAAGAAGTACTGGGAAGAACGCAAGAAAAAGCACAAGAAATGACTGATGCTTAGCGTAGTCCAAAGTTGACTGTAACGAATAATAATATTTATAATAATATCGTCCCACAAATACTTAACGTACATTTTATTTACGCGTCAAGTATACTTATCACTCTCATACAAAAAACACTCGTCCTGATATACCTGGTGTCATGTTGCACAGTCGGCAGACATGCAAACAGCTCCTAATTTCAGTGCACAATATCAAACTGCTCCTAAATAATGCAGCACACATAACCGTAAACACCATCAGTACTCGTAATCTGTCCAAATAACGCACAGCAAAGTAACTCAACAGACGCGTGCAATCAACCTATCCCACATTAAGTCAAACGTCCAACAGCTCTCAATTCGCTCAAAGGCCTCTGTTCGACCCTTCAGACATGACTTGATGACAGCCGCATTCACACCAAACACCTGAGAAATTCATATCACCTAGACGCCGAACATGACTATCCAAGCCAGGCCACGCGAGCCGTCTGTCACCGTCCAAACTCAGTGTGGTCCAACACACATGTTAAGGACGCATTCCATTGCTCGCCGGCCTATATGCGACACATCTCCACCTTCACGAATGTTGTCAGAATAGCCGAGAGCGAGTTCACACACACACCGTCCACACACATCCCAGCGCTTCTCTCCCCTCAATCTAAAACGATCATTTGAAAATTAAAAAAAAAAGAAATAAGAGCCCAGTCAACCTCTCCGAAATTGTATAGTGCCCCCCCAAAAATAGTTAACGCTCGCCTTCATGTTTTCTAAGCTTATTTGTAAATTCAAATTCTTACCCTAACAGAACTTGTTCACCAAAATAATACTGAATGCACTCCCCACATCCTACCTTTCCAGCTCTCAACATACGCAAATGTTCTCAACCCTTCTATATCCCAGCACAACCGATTAATCATTCTTATTCCTTCTTATCGAATTTACTGGTCTAATTTCCTAAGGACCCTTTATCGAAGTACCATCTTGCTTTTCTTTCTGATGCTTCCTGTGCTTACTTTTACAGAGATCGCTAAATTACCTCCACAGCCCCCTCAATCTACACACACACACATACACACACACACACACACACACACACACACACACACACACACACAGTCATCCTCTCTACTCATCCCATAACATAAGCATTAGTAACTTTACAATCCATTATATACAAACCCTACACAATGTAAACCACATTAACATGCCCCAATTCTCTCAATTCCTAAGGAAGCACTGTGAACCAGCTCTTTCTTTCTACACGTGCCACACTCAGCGGTAATCAGCCCTTCTGCATCAACGGACGGAAGTCCCTCTCAGAACTGTTCCACAAATTCGGCGATCGCTTCCCCTCAACACAAATGCGTTATTCTCTCTTCTTATTCCTTGCCTGCTCGCTTTTTTTCTACAAACTTATCCAGACTCATAGACTACAAGAACACACCAGTTTTTTTTCTAAGTACAGCATCCTTTAAACCACTCAATAACTAGAAACAAACAGATCAAAAAATTATATTCGCACTGTCGAATACCGAAGTCGTTGATTTCATTATACTTATACAGTTAAATCTTACGATCGCCGTCTCATTTGATTGGCATTCCACAATGAGCTAAGTATCAGAAATACACTCTCTTGACCGCTGTTACTCTGGAAATATATCTACCGTCATTACAATTTCCTCTGTCAGTCATGTAACATTTTCGAGATCTTGGCTATAATTTACTCATCAACTAAGGTCTGTCCCAGGTCTAGAGAGCAGACAAGCATGTATCCAACACACCACAATCGATCTTCACTCAGCTAAATAAAGGAAGCAAATGTGCAGAAGTAGTCAACGGAACAATCTACATCCCATCTAATAACACTCCAACCCAAATCCATCATCTTCTCAAATTATGACTTGATCACCAAGTAATATTTTACTTTGCTGTTCGGTCGTCTAGAGGAAATCAAAGTTCGCTCTTACAGATCCATACACTCCAACAGGTCTCTGCATTCGGACAGCTGGTCCAGTTATTTATTATCATTTATGATCATTTATTATTATTTATTATGATTTATTATTATTTATATCATGTTACCTAACAAAAATGGCTCCAAGTTCAACTGTGTTTAGCTCCTATGACAACCACCAGAGCGCTCTGTCATCACGTCAGTTGATTATACAATTACCATTATTCAAGACGGCTGCACCCAGTGCGAAACGTGTCACCTTTCCCGAACCTGCACGCTACATTAAAATTCCAACTTGGCTTTAGTCACACCCTACACATCGTTCAGCTGATCCCATTTCAAGATCTTTGCGCATCTGATATATGCAATTTAAGTCGGAGAAAGACATATCAGTTACCTTCTGCAGCCTGTCTACAGGCAGAATGACCTCAGTTACTGCAACAGGACCTTGTCTTGACCATTCGCCTGAAATTCAAGCGCCGCCGGCGGCATGTCAAAGCCACTTATCTGTCTATCTAAACAGCCGTCCACTAAGCCCCAGGACCAGCATGCCGTAGTGGGCTCTCTTTCTATACCTGCTCTCCAGCTATTGTCTAACGACATACACTGTACAGACGGATTCCTGAATAGCGCAGATCTCTATCCACCCCTACATCTCCAACTCGATATGTAAACAGTGTCTCCCCCAGCCAGCAAACCCGTCGTCATTCACGCTGCGCCGAAAATTCTGTCAAAACCCACTTTCTTAACAAAGATGAGTATTAATTAGAACAAATAGACAAACATAACTCCAAACAGAAGTCATACATATGATTAAAAAGAAAAAATGACCTCAGTTTAGATTACCCCACATTTATTTACAAGTCCTAATGATACAGTCATAGATCAGTCGTGTCATCAACTCGCTCACTCCTTCTACACACACTTTCACAGAACTTGCTCTACTTATGTGCCACCCACCCTGTTATAATAATTTTGAACAAGCATTTACGCCCCCACATACAACCCAGCTCAATAGAACATAATAATTCCTTTTTCCACAGACAGCATATTCGGTGAACACTTAAATGTACTAAATTACGCATACATGTAGTCGAATAAGCAAATACTTTTACCGACATAACACCCCTCTCACTGAGGATAGGGCATTTAATATTATATACTTAAACACAAACCAATGGTAACCATATTCCGACACCTTGTCCTCGTAATAAAGCACACTGGCCACTCATGTGATAGCATGTTTTCCTAATTTCAATGTCATAGCTAAACCATACCTCCTCTACTTTGCAAGTATCATTGCGAGCATTGATAGATGACTGCTCAGTACGTCCATTCACACTTAATTCTCGAACACATAAAAACGACCAAAGTATACCAGACAACGATATACATATTTCTAAGACCTCGCGCATAGTACTCGATCAATCTCTCTGCCTATGGCGGTCACAGAGCAATCTCGCCCTCTTGCGTTAAAAGACCATCCTCACATCGGTATTGACCACTCTACCCAATTAATCCTCAACTGAGCAGAGGAATATAGCTACACTTCACCTCTCTTGTCTGAATAGAGCTTTCCTAGGCCTAACCCCTCCAAGTGCACCACATTTCTCGAGATGTACCCAAGTATTGGAGCTTAGCACACCATATCGATCTATAGTAACAGATCTCAAAGTCCCATAATTTAATAGCATACAGTTAAGAAGAACAAGAACGGAGTGATATTTATACACAACGTAGTTTGACACATATTTACGTAAATCATCCAATCTATCATGTGTAAAGCACTGTAGCTTCATATGGCTAGACCGCAGGCTATATCACATGAGTAAAGCATCCAGATACAATACTGGAAAAAAGTCGACCTTCAGCAACTTGTCTTTCTCCAGAATAAATGAGTCAACGTTTAAATCCTACCTAGTTACAGCTCTATCTCATTCGATCACCCCGTACACTCTCTGTTATCCTTTAACACAGAGGTGAGTAAGTTTAGACGTGAATGATTCTCTGTCCTCCTCAAAAGCATCAAATACAGTATTCAACTCGTGTGTATCACTGCTACCTCAGTAGACATACACTATAATACGAACTCAATAAGAAAAAATTGACTACCTTCCTTAGTCCGCTCCCTTCGATGTCGTCGCTTTCCTGCATTCCTCTTGTTGCAGCATACTTGACTCCATGTACAAATTCCCCCCTGCGAACCAGAAGATAAGCAAGTACGTTCTCATTTTCACCGCATTTCGGTGTATATTAGGTTATTTTATATCTATTCGCTAATCAGTTTCGCATTTCTTTCGATTTTTTGTCAGATCCATCCATGCTACCGCGACATAAGTTATCGTTCTGTGTTCTAAAATTGCCTCAAAATGTAACCAAGGTGTATCCGGTCACCTCCACATTCGGAGAGCGCTTGCTCTGTTCTCTGTATCTCTGTATATTATGTGTTGGGTGGCTTTGGTGATCAAGTCATAATTTGAGAAGATGATTGATTTGGGTTGGAGTGTTATTAGATGGGATGTAGATTGTTCCGTTGACTACTTCTGCACATTTGCTTCCTTTATTTAGCTGAGTGGAGATCGATTGTGGTGTGTTGGATACATGCTTGTCTGTTCTCTAGATCTGGGACAGACCTTAGTTGACGAGTAAATTATAGCCAAGATCTCGAAAATGTTACATGACTGAGACCGGTATTCGAGAGTGGAAATATCATTTTGCGTATGTTTGTTTCGAGTTAGTCAGTGGTTTACAGCATGCTGCACATAGATGAAGTTTGTACAGAATTAATTTGAAGTCTATATCTTGAGAATCATGATGAACTGGTGATTGGTAGGGTGTCGCCTAGTGCATGATATTGAGAACTACAGCTAAAATGGTGTAATATTATGGAGAAAGTACATGTGTTCTTGCAGTCTATGAGTCTGAGGATGTTTGTAGAAAAGCGAACAGATAAGGAAGGAGAGACAGTAAGGCGTTTGTGCTGAGGAGGGGACGATACCGAATTTGTAAAAAAGAGTTCTGAGGGTGACTTAGGTCCGCTGATGTAAGAGAAAGATTAGTTCTGAGTGTCGGGTCTGTAGAGAGAACAGGTTGACGGTGCTTTCCTAGGATTGGGGGGGGGGCATAGCTGTATATAGACGCTGTAGGGATAGGATATTTTTTTCGCATGCTGTAGAGATATACTGGATAGGTGCACTGTTTTGTGTCAAATGTGTATATACTGTATTGTGAAGTTAATGTGGTTTACATTGTGTAGCGTTTGTATATACTGCACTGTAGAGTTAATATTGATTATGTTATGTGAAGAGTAGAGAGGAAGTCGTAAGGACGGTAGAGATATTTCCAGAGTAACAGCGGTCAAGAGAGTGTATTTCTGATACTTAGCTCATTGTGGAATGCCAATCAAATGAGCCGGCGATCGTAAGATTTAACTGTATAAGTATGAGATCAACGACTTCGGTATTCGACAGTGCGAATATAATTTTTTGGTCTGTTTGTTTCTAGTTATTGAGTGGTTTAAAGGATGCTGTACTTAGAAAAAAAACTGGTGTGTTCTTGTAGTCTATGAGTCTGGATAAGTCTGTAGAAAAAAAGCGAGCAGGCAAGGAATAAGAAGAGAGAATAACGCATTTGTGTTGAGGGGAAGCGATCGCCGAATTTGTGGAACAGTTCTGAGAGGGACTTCCGTCCGTTGATGCAGAAGGGCTGATTACCGCTGAGTGTGGCGTGGTGTGTAGAAAGAAAGAGCTGGTTCACAGTGCTTCCTTAGGAATTGAGAGAATTGGGGCATGTAGTGGGTATTGTAAAGTTAATGTGGTTTACATTGTGTAGGGTTTGTATATAATGGATTGTAAAGTTACTAATGCTTATGTTATGGGATGAGTAGAGAGGATGACCGTGTGTGTGTGTGTGTGTGTGTGTGTGTGTGTGTGTGTAGATTGAGGAGGCTGTGGAGGTAATTTATCGATCTCTGTAAAAGTAAGCACAGGAAGCATCAGAAAGAAAAGCAGGATGGTACTTCGATAAAGGGTCCTTAGGAAATTAGACCAGTAAATTCGATAAGAAGGAATAAGAATGATTAATTGGTTGTGCTGGGATATAGGAGGGTTGAGAACATTTGCGTATGTTGAGAGCTGGAAAGGTAGGATGTGGGGAGTGCATTCAGTATTATTTTGGTGAACAAGTTCTGTTAGGGTAAGAATTTGAATTTACAAATAAGCTTAGAAAACACGAAGGCGAGCGTTAACTATTTTTGGGGGGGCACTATACAATTTCGGAGAGGTTGACTGGGCTCTTATTTCTTTTTTTTTTTAATTTTCAAATGATCGTTTTAGATTGAGGGGAGAGAAGCGCTGGGATGTGTGTGGACGGTGTGTGTGTGAACTCGCTCTCGGCTATTCTGACAACATTCGTGAAGGTGAAGATGTGTCGCATATAGGCCGGCGAGCAATGGAATGCGTCCTTAACATGTGTGTTGGACCACACTGAGTTAGGACGGTGACAGACGGCTCGCGTGGCCTGGCTTGGATAGTCATGTTCGGCGTCTAGGTGATATGAATTTCTCAGGTGTTCGGTGTGAATGCGGCTGTCATCAAGTCATGTCTGAAGGGTCGAACAGAGGCCTTTGAGCGAATTGAGAGCTGTTGGACGTTTGACTTAATGTGGGATAGGTTGATTGCACGTGTCTGTTGAGTTACTTTGCTGTGCGTTATTTGGACAGATTACGAGTACTGATGGTGTTTACGGTTATGTGTGCTGCATTATTTAGGAGCAGTTTGATATTGTGCACTGAAATTAGGAGCTGTTTGCATGTCTGCCGACTGTGCAACATGACACCAGGTATATCAGGACGAGTGTTTTTTGTATGAGAGTGATAAGTATACTTGACGCGTAAATAAAATGTACGTTAAGTATTTGTGGGACGATATAGAATATGAGAGAGTTCGAGTTGGTTGTTATTTTTTCTACTTGGAGGGTTTGTTATATCGAATTGCTGAGGTGAGTAGCTACGAGAGCGCGAGGGATGTGATTGCAGTATATCTCCGTCTCTCAGCGGTTAACTAAAGATGGGGCGAGCAATGTTCTCAGCTTAGGTACTGGGGGTGTTCTCTGGCCATGTGCTAGACCGTGTGGATTGAACAACAGTATTAGGGTCATAGTTTAGCTAGAATATTTATATTTGAGTATGTCTGACGCTAGTATAATGGTCCAGACTGTGATGTGGGCGGTCTCGCGATCATGGTGTGTGAGAGAAGCAAAGTAGAAGATTTTGAGTCATCACAGGTGACTTAGGTTAGTGGCTTCGTTTGCCACAATTTTCTTATGTTTGGTAGTGAAACACGAACTGACCATCAGAATTGAAGCTTGGCTTATTTGTATAGACAGAATTTGATATAAGTTAATGTGGGTTAATACACGTTAGTGCACGGAAGCAAGCATTAGTACATGTTAGCCAACAAACACGGGATGGTAAAAGGACGTGGTGGTCGGTAGGGACTTTAACTATTTCATTTCAAGTCCAGGTGGGTGTGGCAGTGGCGAAAATTGATTCCAAGTCTAGGTGGACGTGGCAGTTTTCCGCATCAGAGAGGTTAATTAATTGATCAGAATAATTAAATAGTCATGTGGACTTTGTTACATTCACTTGCGGAGGTACTAAGCTAGGTGCGCATGATGGCTCATGTGTACAGATGTGTGTTTTCGCCAAGATCCTGGATTAGATAATCGAAGCATGTAGGCTGAATAATAAGAATCAGGTGATCAGTTAACTTAGTGAGAGCGTTCTTTGTCTGACAGAGCCACGTGGTCGATCGCGCGTTGTGACGTCAAGGAAGTTTCCAACTCGGTAGAAAAAACATTCCGTTTACCAGAAATGTGTAGGAAGAGGTTGAGTGCTGGTGGCTTTGTTTGAAGCAATTTTCTTAGGTTGGTGGCGGAAGTGCAAGTGAGCTTTGTTTACTGGCAGATTTCAATCTTGGCGCTGGTTCCTAGGAGGAGGCGAAGGTGGCGTTCTGGTCCTCGAAAAGTAGTTGATATTGGGGAGTTCAAATGGTTCAAATGGCTCTGAGCACTATGGGACTTAACATCTGTGGTCATCAGTCCCCTAGAACTTAGAACTACTTAATCCTAACTAACCTAAGGACATCACACACATCCATGTCCGAGGCAGGACTCGAACCTGCGACCGTAGCAATCGCGCGGTTCCGGACTGAGCGCCTTAACGGCTAGACCACCGCGGCCGGCATTGGGGAGTTAAACATGTTTGAATACGTATATGAAATTGTAAATGGAATTATTTAATATAGCGGTGTGGTGAGAGTGAATTAGCGAGCGTTCTCGCGACGAGCAAACGCGCTGTTATATGGTCATGGTGGATTCCACTGTCGGTCAAACTCTGGCGCCATACGTATCCTTTGTAAGGCATGCGGTCGACAGGAAACATCGTGTCCGTGTTAAGTGCTCGCGGGCACGGCCGACCGTTTGTGGCGCCGCTCACCGCTGTCTACCTGGCGCACTGGCCGCGGGGGCTGGGCGGGCACCGGCTTGATGTCAGCCGGCCAGGGAGCGGGCTCGGCCGGCCGCGCGTACGTCAGCTGATCTCTGGAGTTTCGCTGTGTGAGCATGGAGAAGTCAGTTGGAATACACCTGCATGACTGTAATGTCTGAAATAAAGAGTCATTTTCCAGGTATTTACATAAGGCTATGTCCGTCGCGTGTATGGAGGGTGTGTGACGTAAGCAGGTCGGTGCCGCAACGATTGTACAGTAATTTCGCGCGCGCGAGAGCGAGTCAATTAGCGGGCGTTCTAGTGCGGTCCAAACGAACTCTTATATAGTCACGACAGATTCCACTGTCGAGCAAACTTTGCCGCCAAAAGTGTAGCACTGCATTCTCGCTCGCACAGGGGCACGTGGCGAATGGCTGTGTGAGGCCGGCATCGACAGGTTTGAACGTGGTGCCGGAAGTGTTGCAGGGAAACAGCCGACTGTTGTGTGATTCAGCTCCGAGGGAGTCAATTTTGGCGGGAAACGTGTGGAGGCGACGAAGGCGCGTGGTGAGCAGACAAGGGGCTGCTGTGACGTCAAACTCGTCAAGTTCCAACGTGTCCAGCGAAAACATGTTTATGACGTAGGAGCAATCGCTGGGCTCGCCCCTTGCGCTAGTGGCCGGCCTCCTCACGTGATAGGCGTAGGCAGTGTCTCCGCGTGCTGGCCAGGGGGTGGCGAGGATTTGAACTAATTCAATTGGAGTGCAGATGTCGTGGTGACTGCGCTGCGATATCAAAGATGTGTGTGCTGACTGTGTTGGAGAACAAGTTATAACCGTACTGCTTGAAGTAAAGTCTTCAGTCCCTCCCCCCTGCAAAATCAAAGCACGTGAATTATGTTACTGTAAGTGCAGTTTATAATTTGACGCGATTATGATAGGCTAGCAGTGAAAAAAGATAAGTGACGGAGAAAGCTCATACATGTGATGAATTATGGTGTTGGGGATTTGAACTTGTGATAGATATTTGTTATGGATGTAAGGAGAATGGCTTTCTCACCGAGAAAGTCGGATATCTTGAATAAATAATAAATGATAATAATACATAGAAGTACAGTTTTCGAGAGAATATCGTGTTGGAATTTGAATTTGGCGCAATTTTCTAGTGGAGGTAGGTCTATAATAATAAAAGATAATGAATGATAATGAATGACAATGAATGATAATGAATGTTAATAAATGATAATGAATGATAATGAATGTTAATGAATGATAATCAATAATAATAAAGACAAGTACGGTCTTTGCATGCATTATCCTGTTGGCATTCAAACTTCCCGCAATTTTTGTTTCTTCTGAAGGCTTAGTTTAGTGGATGTAGCACAATTGGACTGTTTTCCCGCCAAAATTCAAACTTGCCGCCATTTTTTCTTGAGGTTAGGTTAGTGGACGTAGCACAATTGGACTATTCTCCCGCCAAAAACCGTTATCTTTGATGACGGTATGCACTGTTGCCAAATCTATATGCAGCCATCTTGGATGTTGTCATCGCCGCCATCTTGAATAAATTTGGCAACAATGGAGAGTGGGGTGACATGCCCCTTGTCGCCCTACTCATGGGTGGGACTGTAGTTCCTTAGTGCAGCTGCCACTAGTCTGTGATCAGCAGTGTAGTATGTTACAATATTGTTCGGAGTCCATTAGTTGTTCTCTCGTGGAAAGTGCAGATGTCAACGTATAAAATATGTGCTTGATGCCCAACACAGCGATCCTCCCTTGTGATAGTCAGATGTGGTCGACCGGAGCCTTGATGGTGAGTGCTCCTGCCCTCAAGTACCCATGCAGCCCAGTACTGGACCCTTGTCGCAACCAAACGACCTACAAATCTGGACAGAGCACAATAAGCCCAGCCAGACAAATGGGCACCCTGACTGGAGCTCGTTTCTAATTCTGACATATACTGATAACGGTTTCTCACACTAGTATGCGGCACCTCTGTGTCCTGCATAGTGACTACTCAAGATATGATGCTGTTCACAGCTCTTATGTGCCCCATCAGGTCTGGTAACAATAGCAAAGATGAAGAACACTAATTCACTCTCATATCCATTACACGTGTCACAGAGAATTCCAACTCTAATCATTTATATATCCACCAACGATGTACACGTGTATGAAGTTTCGTAAAAATCCAACCATTTTTTCTGAGCGCTTCACTTTATTAAAGCTGACAGTTAATTTTGTCCTCCATTACACAGGTGGGTGTACCTAGCGATTTCCTGTGCCAGAAGAGTATTGAGAAAAAAGTTTCCAATTAAATAGGAACCTATGTATATCATGGAAACTATTTTAAACAGTTTACAGTAAGGTAATGTAATAATATACGATTTTAAAATGTTTTTGCATTTGTTTAGTATTGAGCAGACACTACATTAAAAATTCGACTTGTGCTACGTAGCTGCTGAACTATCCACAAAAACATTAACTCAAAGGATGAAATCCGAAGTCAAGTGTACATGCATGAAATCAACAAGAGGAGAATCATAACCCGAATGGATAGGAGAAAGACCTATTGCCAAAGTTAGAAATTGGTAGTCGCGGCAAAAGTTGAAGGGCTGAACGTAATTTCGAAGTGAAGGGTGTAAGATTTCTATAAAAAATTCGTCTGTATGCGAGAAAACTGAAATATTGCTTTCATAAACTTTCTTGTCATGTAACGTGAACGCTAGGTATCGTATTCAATTGCTCAGCGAAACTGGCTGTTAGTTGGCCATGTGTTGCGCATGTGAACAGTGTAAAATACTGCTCTACTCGGAAGAAAATAACTGTTTGAAATTACCAACATTGTTGACTCACAATTAATCTTCTTGATAGCATGACATCTGGCAATCCCTACTACACACGGTTTGCTCAAGAATGAGAAGGGAGATCCGGCCTGAAATAAAAGTGACTTACCTCTTGCTCAACTTGCTGTTTTGTTTCTGATGTACTGACGTTCTCGAAAGCAAATACCAATCAGCAGATGGCAGCAGCTAAAGATAAATAATCTACTCAGAATTTTTTTGCTTGTCAGAAACAATCCGTTGCTGTGTGTGTCGTAAAATACAATGCACACATGGCAGAATATTTAAAATTTCACTATGAGTCATGGGGGTCGGTTTCACTTTAAAGAAAATCGCTTTTAAGAAATCAAACTCTATTTATTAACAAAAAGACTGCACTACATAAGAAGACTCTTAACAATTACAAAATTCTCTCATTACAAAGAAATTACAAACATACATTACAAAATTACAAACATACCTTTCAAATCATACCCCCATGAACCATGGACCTTGCCGTTGGTGGGGAGGCTTGCATGCCTCAGCGATACAGATGGTCGTACCGTAGGTGCAACCACAACGGAGGGTTATCTGTTGAGAGGCCAGACAAACGTGTGGTTCCTGAAGAGGGGCAGCAGCCTTTTCAGTAGTTGCAGCGGCAACAGTCTGGATGATTGACTAATCTGGCCTTGTAACACTAACCAAAACGGCCTTGCTGTGCTGGTACTGCGAATGGCTGAAAGCAAGGGGAAACTACAGCCGTAATTTTTCCCGAGGGCATGCAGCTTTACTGTATGGCTAAATGATGATGGCGTCCTCTTGGGTAAAATATTCCGGAGGTAAAATAGTCCCTCATTCAGATCTACGGGCGGGGAATACTCAGGATGACGTCGTTATCAGGAGAAAAAAAACTGGCGTTCTACGGATCGGAGCGTGGAATGTCAGATCCCTTAATCGGGCAGGTAGGTTCGAAAATTTAAAAAGGGAAATGGGTAGGTTAAAGTTAGATATAGTGGGAATTAGTGAAGTTCGGTGGCAGGAGGAACAAGACTTTTGGTCAGGTGAATACAGGGTTGTAAATACAAAATCAAATAGGGGTAATGCAGGAGTAGGTTCAATAATGAATAAAAAAATAGGAGTGCGCGTAAGCTACTACAAACAGCATAGTGAATGTATTATAGTGGCCAAGATAGACACGAAGCCCATGCCTACTACAGTAGTACAAGTTTATAAGCCAACTAGCTCTGCAGATGATGAAATGTACGATGAGGTAGAAGAAATCATTCAGGTAGTGAAGGGAGACAAAAATTTAATAGTCATGGGTGACTGGAATTCTAGAGTAGGAAAAGGGAGAAAAGGAAACATAGTGGGTGATATGGATTGGGGGAGAGAAACGAAAGAGGAAGCCGTCTGGTAGAATTTTGCACAGAGCATAAATTAATCATAGCTATCACTTGGTTCAAGAATCATAAAAGAAGGTGGTATACATGGAAGAATCCTGGAGATACTAGAAGGTATCAAGTAGATTATATAATAGTAAGACAGAGGTTTATGAACCCGGTTTTAAATTGTAAGACATTTCCAGGGGCAGATGTGGACTCTGACCACAATCTATTGTTTATGAAATGTAGATTAAAACTGAAGAAACTACAAAAAGGTGCTAATTTAAGGGGATGGGGACCCGGATAAACTGAAAGAACCAGAGGTTGTACAGGGTTTCAGGGAGAGCATAAGGGAACAATTGACAGGAATGGGGGAAAGAAATACAGTAGAAGAAGAATGGGTAGTTTGCCTCGCCAGTTGTACCTGATGATTCAGACAAACTTCACATAAAAAAACAGCTGTGTTGCCTTTTACCATACTGTTGTTACTTACCATTTTAGATCTTTATTGTGCTGCTAAACACATAACTATTCATCACCTTCCTTTTATTACGTACAAGTTAACGAAATATATGTATGAAAAGAGAAAAATCAACTCCAGCCTAAACATGGTCCCCAAAATTTGCCCTGACCATTACGTACACATTTCTAACCATTGCATCTTCCTATCATATTATCATAATCATCCTCACACTCATCATCAGCAATAACCACTGATACCTTCAACATATTTGTTTCTTCTGTATCATCATCATAATAACCTCATATTTCATAATATCCTCATATCTTGTAAGTAGGCAATAGTAAATACTCCCCGCTCTTTTTCATGAATCAGTCCTTACACGAAAAACACTCCACAGTCACACTTCATAAGTTAGGCTACAGAGCAAACAAACATTATTATACTGCACAACTGCTTCTTATCCCTGAAGAATTGACTTGCCTGGTTCTTTCTCCTTACAAAAAAACTTTGAAATATAATGTCTCTGGACTCGATTGGTTTTTTTATAATTTTAGCCTTTCAACAGAAGCGTGCGATTAGTCTGATCGAGCTGTAACAATAATTCAGTGTCGAAGAAAAAGTGACTTACGCAGCATTTTCGTCTGACCCTTCATACATTAAATATGTTTCGATTTTGCTCTTAAACTGTAATACCACGACATGTCTGATATCTTTGAAAGAGTGATCCACAGATGGATGAAACTACTGTTATTTCTACTAGCTTTAGCCTCCACCACAACCTGAGGACAATGTAGGCCTGTGGTATATTCTTAGCACCTCGACGTGTTTGTGGGTTGAGACTCCAGAACAGTACAGGATATATTGCAAGTTTTCTGCACTCTGATACCAGTCACCAATCAAGCTTTTCTTTAAGCTATATGGATAAATACATGTTGCTAAGTGTTTCGAGCCTCATCTCATCAGGCTATCATTCAGAATAAATATTGCATTTATATGCTAAGCTTAACATAAATGTTTAAGTTAAAAAACACATTACTTGTTTATTTCTCGAGGATTTCTGTTTCCCACGTGAGTGGAAGAGGTCGTGTGTTAGTCGCCTTTGTGGCTACTACTACTATGGCCGTACACAAGACTAGAGACCAGTGGAGGCTGATGCCAATTCGACGAAAACTTCTGAAATCTATTTAGGGCAAAAAAATCATTTCTTAAGGTTATTCAACCCTCTCGAAATTTTAAACAGCTGTCGAAAGCGACAGTTGTGTCAATGCTTGGGCGCTCTCTTTCCATACTGTGCCCTGAACACTAAAGCTAACGTGGTCAGGTGGACGCCGTACACCTGGAACTTCTGAAGACCCCTGACACAGATAGATATAATCTTGTAATCAACGAGATAAGTGCTTAGGGGTTATCTGATCAGATACGCCACAGGTTCAAAGGTTTGTTGACAATTAGAAGTGCATTATTCTTTCCAAACAGGGAGTCATCGTGGAAAATGAACAAAATCATAGTCACTCTCCAAAATTGCTGCAAGACCGCTGCACTACACGATAAAAACGCCTCCCGTTCCCACCGCATCCCCTTACCACCACATCATCCAATCTCTTGTACATACGAGTCCTACTTTCGCTTATTTATTGACAGATGCAAACTGCCCTTTGTATTTAAAGTTATTGCATTAACTTTTTAAGTTCCTGCGCCTTCCATCCATTTTTGTAGCTCATCGACGTATTTAGACTTACCCGAATTCAAGTCCTTCAGTGCTTCGTGAAACTTACTACAAGACACATATACCTTCTACGTCATCTTTCTCGTCATAACAACCTTCGAGACAAGTCATTTCCAACTAACATATCGTCGATTAAATCTTTCAATCTAGCTACCCTTCATTATGTCCTTAGCATAGGTTTTTCGCTTTGAGTAGGTCGATTTCTTTACTCTTGTAAGGCTCTTATATGTTTTCTGCTGTTGTAAATAATTCATCTGTACTGTTCCGGAACGAAGGTGAATGAGCGCACTGCTTGAATACTGAATAAGATCCTTGACTCTGTGTTTAGTTTAATTTGTGGTTGAGTTGCTAGTCAGCCTGCAGCGCTGGGGCATTCTTATTTGAGGCGTAGTAGTGAGCAGATGAGCTTTTCAGAAAATGTGACCTGTTTTGCGAATCTAGGAGAAACTGTCTGGAATACATTATTATCGAGATGAAAATTCATTTGTAATACTTTCTTGTCCTTTACACTGTCGAAGAAGATTCTGGAGCAATTCTAAACGTATATTTGTAGTTTCTCTGTAATGAGAGAATTTTCTAACTGTTAGAGTCAACTTATGTTCTGCAGTCTTTTTGTTAATAACCAGAGTTTGAGTTCTTAGAAATAATTTTCTTTAAAGCAAAACCCACCTAAATTATTCACAGTAAAGTTTTAAATATTATGTCGTGTGTGCATTGCATCATTCGCCACACGCAGCGACAGATTGTTTCTGATACGGAAAAAAAAAAAAAAAAAAATTGAGCAAATTATTTATCTTTAGCCGGCCGGTGTGGCCGAGCGGTTCTAGGCGCTTCAGTTCGGAACCGCGCAACTGTTACGGTCGCAGGTTCGAATCTTGCCTCGGGCATAGAAGTGTGTGATGTCCTTAGGTTAGTTAGGTTTAAGTAGTTCTAAGTTCTAGGGGACTGATGACCTCAGATGTTAAGTCCCATAGCGCTCAGAGCCATTTGAACCATTTATCTTTAGCCGCTGCATCTGCCGTTTTGTATTTGATTTCAAGAACGACAGTATATCAGACACAAAGAGCATGCTGAGCAAGAGCCAAGTCTCCTTTATAAACGGCCAGTTCTCATCTTGCATTGTTGAGCAAACTGTCAAGTGCTGTGCTAGCAAGCAGATTAATTTTTGGTGAACAGTGTTGGTAATTTCAAAGTTATTTTCTTCCGAGCAGAACAGTAATTTATTTCGCTACATATTCCAAGTCAAACATTGCACCTTATAGCAACGTTCATAATGTACTTCGGTACTGAATTTTACTTGTTTAGTCTTCATTGGGCGCACAAGTTGTTTTCTTTGTCATTTCATTAGATTCATTTTCTTTATTTCAGATTTTGCATTTCATGATGCTTTAAAACTTTATTTCATCACACTGTTCACATGCTCATCACAGGGCCACGCAACAGCCAGTTTTGCTCAGCAATTGAATACGTTACCCAACAAACACGTTTTAGCGCACTGGACTCGCATTAAGGAGGACGACTATTCAATCTCGTGTCCGGCCATCCTGATTTAGGTTTTCCGTGATTTCCCTATATCGCTCCAGGCAAATGCCGGCACGGTTCCTTCGAAAGGGCACGCCAGGCTTCCTTCCCCGTCCTTCCCTAATCCGATGAGACCGATGACCTCACTGTTTGTTCTCTTCCCCCAAGCAATCCCAACCACCTACACGTTAGCTGAGGAGAAAGACTATAAAATCAAGATATTCAGTTTTCTCACAGCTTATATGTGTCGACCCTTTTCGCCTAGGATAGACCTCTGGATTTTTCTGTGATTAGATAGTCACACTGCAACACAGGTTCTCGAAAGCAAATCAGCGCTATGCGTATGTGTACTAATACCTGGATTTTCTTTTTCAGCTACTGTAATTTCATTGTCATTTATGCGTGTGATTTAGTATGAAATTTTTTCTCCTTTCGCAACTAAATATTGAGTGCGAAGATATTTGTTGCGTAAGCCGACAATAGTACAAACCGTGTGAAACATTTCACTGTTACACATATATTTCGCAGAGATTTCTGTTGCGTAAAAAAATTATTACTTTCGTTTATTTAACAGCAAATAGATTTTTTTGGTAGTTCAGTTTTTAAATTTCACGTTATGGCTAGCAACAAAATATTTCGTCGTGCTACTATATCGCAAACCACGTCACCAAGCATGACTCAATTATTAATGAAGCAGAACAGGTCCAACAGTCGACGCATATAAATAATGTACTTGAAATTTCAGAGAATGCAAATAACTTTCCAACACAGTTGGGTTCTTTATTAGGAAATGCAACGGTATAAACATCCAACAGTAAACAAGAAATTTCAGAAGACGAATCGGCGGGCGAAAAGTCACCTCAGCTATGCGAAATTTCCCATCAATCGTTTACTGAGACGGTCGATTCTGGCTCAGCTTTGTTCCTTTTACTCAAACAGTACGTCAGCCAACATCTATTACTGACAGTACACCCTCAGTTGTTGCAAATCCAGTAAGCATGAATCCAGAAATCAATAATACTTTGTTAAGGTTGCTACCAAAGATGCATAAAACACTTCAACAAAATGCAAAATCACAAGAAGAAATAAGTAAGGATATCAAGAGACTTGAGGAAAAACAGCAAAACCTTTCTGTAGAATATTTACTATCAAAAACAATCTTGACCACAATTTATTTATTACGGTGACCGGTTACGACCACTACTGTGGTCATATTCAGACCAATTATTAAGAACCTCCTTCTGGTGGTAAATCACTAGTGATTTACCACCAGAAGGAGGGTATTACTCATTACTTAAATCACTAGTGATTTACCACCAAAAGGAGGTTCTTACTCATTGGTCTGAAGATGACCACAGTAGTGGTCGAAACCGGTCACCGTAATAAATAAATTGTGATCAAGACTGTTTTTGATAGTAAATATTTGTAACACATTTATCACTGTTCACTCCCACAATGTATTCAAAAGTAATTAAACTTTCTGTAGAAATTCAACAAGAAATTACGAATTACTTACAAACTATTATTACGAGGATAGAGGTCAGGCTGCGCAGTCTTGAAACTGAACAAAATAATTTAAAAACTACACAACAGAACGACAAAGAAGAGTTAATAGCAAAAATCAATATTTCTATTCGGAGCGCAGTAGTCTCGCTACTCGCAGAACGTCACGACCACGTTATTATCACTGATGACAATTAGTGAACAGGTAAACGCATTAAGATTTAACAATGATGAACAAAAAGAGTAACTTAGTGTGTTAACAAATAATGTCGAAGATTTCACGACAAAGAAGGCAAATACACTGAAGAGCTAAAGAAACTCGTACACCTGCATAATGCCGTGTAGAGCCCCCGCGAGACGCAGAAATGCCGCAACACGACTTGGCATGCACTCGACTAATGTCCGAAGTAGTGGTGGAGGGAACTACCACCACGAATCCTGCAGGGCTGACCACAAATCCGTAAGAGTAAGAGGGGGTAGAGATCTCTTCTTAACAGCACGTTGCAAGGTATCCCACATATACCAAATAATGTTCATAGCTATGGAGTTTGGTGGCCAGTGGAACGTTTATACTGAGAAGAGTGTTCCTGGAGCCATTCTGTAGCAATTCTGCAAGTGTGGGGTGTGGCATTGTCCTACTGGAATTGCCCAAGTCAGTCGGAATGCGCAATGGACTCGAATGGATGCAGATGATCAAAGAGGATGCTTTCGTACGTGTCACCTGTCAGAGTCGTATCTAGATGTATCAGAGGTCCCATATCACTCCAGCTGCACACGCCCCAACCATTACAAACCCTCCACCAGCTTGAACAGTCCCCTGCTGACATGCAGGGTCCATGTTTCCATGAGGTTGCCTCCATAACCGTACACGTCCATCCTCTCGATACAATTTGAAACGAGACCCGTCCGACCAGGCAAATTGTTTCCAGTCATCAACAGTCCAGTGTCGGTGCTGGTGGGCCCAGGCGAGGCGTTAAGCTTTGTGTCGTGCAGTCATCGAGGGTACACGAGCGGGCCTTCGGTTCCGAAAGCCCATATCGACGATATTTCGCTGAATGTTTCACACGCTAAAACTTGTTGATGGCCCAGCATTGAAGTCTGCAGCAGTTTGCGGAAGGGTTGCACTTCTGTAACACTGAACGATCTTTTCAGTCATTGTTGGTCCTGTTCTTGCAGGATCGTTTTCCGGCCGGACCGTTGTCGGAGCTTTGATGTTCTACCGATTCCTGATATTCACGGTACATTCGTGTAATGATGGCACGGGAAAATCCCCATTTCATCGCTGTCTCGGAGATGCTGTGTCCCATCGCTCGTGCGCCCACTGTAACATCACGTCCAAACTCACTTAAATCTTGATAACCTGCCATTGCAGTAGCAGTAACCTATCTAACAACTGCTCCAGACACTTGTTTTATATAGGCGTTGCCGAGCGCAGCGCCATATTCTGCCTGTTTACACATCTCTGTATTTGAATATTCTTGCCTATACCAGTTTCTGTGGCGCTTCAGTGTATAATAATGATGAAAAATTTTGATCAACCTGAGTTTTCAAGCCCAATCAAACATTTTGAGGATGTGTTACGTAGGAACCAATGCCTCACAAACCTGTACAGTCCACCCGAGTTGATACGCATCTGCTTAACAAAATTGCCTTCACGTTTGTGTCACATTACGCTAGCAGGAAGACATAAGAATGACCTAGATGCTTTACAAGGTTTGCTACAAGAACTGGAACTAGGCTCCGACGATCGTATATCACTAGAAAAATGACAACAGACGTTGTGACTCGCGAAATTCATTTCCACAGTAAGATCATAGAAATGACGAACGCTCATACAAAACTCATTGCCACAGAGACAATTACAGACGACAAAACGGCGTCATCTGTATGATGCACAGTGGGCAGAGCGACCAGAATTCTGATGCAGTCTTCTCCCCAGCAAATTGGAGGCAAAGAAAAACAAGAAGGAGGTAGCTATCTGCATACACTTTGCAAAAAGGAAAAGTTCCGTGCAAATGTAGCGACCAGTGTCGATTACTTTAAGCGGCAACTTTCGCTGTTGTCGCTCAGTATCTATGTTCTTGCAACAGATTAATTTATTTTTTGTGTTTATCCTGAATGCTTCACGAAAAAGGGTGGAAATGAAGTAATGCCGTTTCTTTTTGATTTCATCACTCATGCTTTGGATGATACTATTTAACACCTTGCGCAAATTAATAAAATAACCCTTACTTAAGGCACACACGAAACGAATAGTATTCTCTTGAAACATTATAGATGTTTCTTCTTCAATCGGTGTTAAGCACGACGACCCACTACAACAGCGGTTTCCATTGCGCGCTGTACTACGTTACCTGTTTACAAATGTAGCAGTTTCAAGACTTATCGTTCTTTCATCCGATTGATATGGTAGAACGCGCAACAACTGGTCATAGTTTTACTGTTGCGATAAGAAATAACCGATTTTGAGTTTGAAGTGAGGTTACGAGGCGAAATAGAAGTGTGCACATGCTGGTACATGGTAGGACGCTGAAGCCTAAGCGTTATTTTATTAATTTACGCAAGGTGTTAAATAGTATTTAACGGACGGGAAAGATAACTACGTGGTTATGTCACATCGGGCGTTTCTCTGTCGATCCGGGTATTAAAACAAGTAATGTATTTCAGAACTTATATCGAACCATTTAATGTGTGTAATTAATGTCTGACTACGTATTGATTCTGTTTATGATATATTATGTATATAAGCAAATCTGATAATAGTGGAGGATAACCCTAAATCGGAAACGTGAGATAAAAAAAGTAAAGTCAATACAATGCATTATGAGTTGTCACTTAAGTCAGAGAACGCAACTTTAAGTCTACATGTCCCTCAGAAACACCGGGAATGGTCTAATAGCTCTGCTGCTTCATTTCCAGAAGTTTATATAGAAACTGTGTGACTCCTCTGCGTGCGGCATTGTCTTCATCACAGTTCACTGGTCCCCACTTCGACACAGAGTACGCAAACCGTAACGACAAACCAAATAAGCTTTTGCAGCTACAAGCTCGACTGCATAGACGAAACGATTGGCAACATATTGTATTCTCCGACCTATATAATATCATGCTTTGTTGCAAATTTCAGTTCACCAGAGCAGATATTGATCAAGTGTAGCCGTCTTCTACGCACGTGGAGGTATAGTACCTCCATCTTTGCGCACGATGCGTATTGTCCCCTCTGTTTCCAGTCTTTTTTTTATCCATTATCTCTTTTAATGTATGAATTAAGGTTTACTCTCTCTGTTATTGTTGGTCAAGAAGGAAGAAGTATACGGAATTACAGCACCGATGTCGCTATTTTAAATGTTCACAATATTGTAGCGATATTTGTGGTTTGAGAAAGGTACGAATAAATGTCTCCTCTCTTATTGGACAGTTACCTATTTTTCCTTGCAATAATAATTTTTTGGCGTGGTTCATATTAGCAGTTAAAAGTGCAGCGATATAGAAAGCCTGCAGTCGGTGACAAGTTTAATCCAACTATTTCTAAATTTCCAAATTTGTATCCACGCTAATCATTACCTGCACAACGAGCGAGCATTGCACTACACTCTGTTGCATACCAGACGCTCTAGGAGTCCATTTAACTTACAGAGTAAAATAATATTCCTTAGACGACCACAGTGGTCCTTTTCTGATTAACTATACGACGCTGCTGATTAATATTCAGCATTTAGCTTATAAAATTGGACGTTATCGAGAACAATTCACATTATCTCAACGTTAGATAGATTTACTAATTCAGAATCGTTATGGAACTGATCGTGGCCAAAAATGACAAAGTAACAAGTTACACTCATAACGAACACAGAACACTGTGAAATCCTGCGCAGTTTTATTCCTGAATATCCGAACTTGACACATACATACACTTATGGTTAACGTTATTACAGATATCTGAAATACGCAAATGAAAACTGTAATCGCAAAACAAGATGTAACGACCAGAACACAGGTTTCGCCGCTGAGAAGTAACGACTCGAGAAAGAACCCAACATTTTGAATAGCAGTTAAAAACTGTACCCTATCTCTCACATTCGCTTTAATACGTACGTTACAATTTCATACATAGAGAAGAGACATTGTGTGGTAATAATAATGTAATGACATTTGCGATACATACGTGTGAGGTGATCACAAGCGTCTAATAAGACAACAAGAAGAGTACCAAATAGATATAATAACAATGCTCAGGAGCAATGCAGATACTGCACGGTTTAAAATAAGTGATCCTTCATTTTTAGAATCGGAATGACTTGGTTTCAAAAATAGCTTCAGTGGAAAGCAGCAAGATAGTAACTAAAAACAATGAACTACCTACCGTAATTTAAATAAAATAATGCTATATATTTTCTAAGATGAATCATATCCTAGACGAGTGCGTTAGGTTTAGAGTACTGGCAAGACCTTACCTGTGAGAGGTAATATAACGCTGTTGTTTTATCTACGCCGCAATCGACACATATAGTTCCAGAAAAACAAGCCGGTCGTTACTATTTATTGAATAGGCTTGCATCGATATAGGAATGGACATAATTGACATTAGCATATTCTGCAGACTCGCACTAGGTCCAGCGTAAGAAATTAGTGCATGCATATTTTGGTATATATTGAGTAATTGCACACTACGGCAAAGTCTGCGCTACTACATGCGCCGCGCACTGTGGGGCCAAACTGTTTGATTTAAAATCGGCTAAATACAGGGGCCGGACAAAACATGGAAACACAAAAAAACAGCATATAACTTTGCCTAATAATATATAGGAAACCCGCTGTCATTCAAAACAGCTTCCAGTCTTTTTGGAATGTATAAATACAAGTCCTGTACGGTTTTGAAGGTAATGTTATACGACACTTTCTGCAAAATATTTGCAAGTTTAGGAGCGGAGATGGTGGTGGGTAGCGATCACGCACCGCTTCCTCCAAAGTAGACCACAGAGTCTCAATGACATTGAGATCTGGCTACTGTAGTGGTCAGCGGAGATGAAACGATTCATGCTCGTGCTCACGACACCAGTCCTGCACGATGCGAGCTGTGTGAACAGGGGCTCTGCCGTCTCGCAACACAGCATCCCCACCGGGAAACAAACATTGTCCCACAGGATGGAACCGATGAGCCAAAATGGTCACATAAGTCTTGGTAGCATTACGACCTAGCAGAGCAACCATGAGGGCCATAGAGTACCACGATATGGCTACCCAAAGTATCACCGAACCCCCACCGTGTTTTACTCTTGGGAAGTATACTCGGACTGCAGTTGGAAACAGTGCGAATCAAGACTCCCCCGACCAAATCACATTCTTCCATTGATCCATCGTCCAGGTTTCATGGCTTCGGCAGCACGTTTTCCTGGTACGGATATCTGCTTCACTGATGAGTGGTTTCGGAATTCCAGCTCGCCCAGCAATTCCCTGCTTCTGGACCTTCCTTCGTGTGGTTTTGGTGCTGACAGTGTTCCCAACTCCGACGTTTAGTTCTGCAGTGACTTTTAGAGCTGTCGTCCTTTTATTTTTAATCACAATCCTCTTCAATGACGATGTCTGTCACGATCATTCAGCAAACACATTCGTCCGCGTTGAGACTCAGCAGATGATGTTTCTCCGCTTTCCCTGAATGCGGTATAAATCTGCGATACGGTGCTTCTTGAAACAACAAACACTTCGGATAGCTCGGTTATGGAAGCACCTACCAAACGATCACCAACAATTTGCACACGTTGGAATTCACTTAGGACATAATGCAATCACAACTACACAAAAAAACTGTTCTGAACGCGACTAACACATGCAACGTATTGATGACATTGCACAGGTGTCGTTCGTGGTCAAAAACAACAGCGCCACGTAAAGGTTTGTGTAGCATCTGTATTTATGTTCAAGTATGCATTTTTTGCCGTATTTCCATACTTTCGTTCAGCGCTCGTTCATGCACTGTCCCTCCAAAGATATGGTTTACATTAATTAATATAGGTTTCTCCTTGCGTTCATACAATATCTACAGAACTAATAATTTAACCGCACAAAATGTCTTCTATTTACACACATCAAAAAAAGTTTTGCATCACCACGGTTCCCAGAACTCCTGAAGATAGACGTTGACTGTGGATACTGTTTCACAGAACAGTCCCTTTGACTGTTCAGACATGCCACTAAACCAGCCCGAACATGTAGACAACCATGCATGAGCAGCGCCTATTAGACGGAGGAGGTCCGACAAGCAATCAGTTCCAGTCATTCCACCAGGAAGGAGGTACACGGTTCGTGTTGTCTGTAGTTCAGCCATCCCTAGACGGTCAATACTGCGGTTCGATCGCGTCCGCATTATTACTTTGTGCCAGGAAGGGCTCTCAACAAAGGAAGTGTCCTGACATCTCGGACTGAACCAAAGCGAAGTTGTTCGGACATGGAGGAGATACAGAGAGACAGGAACTGTCGATGACATTCGCCGCTGAGGCCGCCCAAGGTCTACTACTGCAGTGGATGACAGCTACCTAAGGATTATGGCTCGGAGGAACCCTAAAAGCAACGCCACCATGTTGAATAATGCTTTTCGTGCAGGCGCAGGACGTCGTGTTACGACTCAAACTATGCGCAATAGGCTGCATGATGAGCAACTTCACTCCCGACGTCCATGGCGAGGTCCACCTTTGCTCCCACGACACTATGCAGCGCAACATAGATGGGCCCAACAACATGCCGAATGGACCGCTCAGGATTGGCATCACGTTCTCTTCACCGATGAGTGTCGCATATGCCTTCAACCAGACAATCGTAGGAGACGTGTTTCGAGGCAACCCGGTCAGGCTGAACGCCTTAGACACACTGTCCAGCGAGTGCAGCAGGGTGGAGGTTCCCTGCTGTTTTGGAGTGGCATTATGTGGGGCCGACGTTCTCCGCTGGTGGTCATGGAAGGCTCCGCAGCGGCTGCACAATACGTGAGTGCCATCCCCCGACCGATACTGCAACCATATCGACAGCATATTGGCGAGGCATTCGTCTTCATGGACGATAATTCGCGCCCCCATCGTGCACATCTTGTGAATGAATTCCTTCAGGATAATGACATTGCTCGACTAGAGTGGCCAGCATGTTCTCCAGACATGAACCCTATCGAAAATACCTGGCATAGATTGAAAAGGGCTGTTTATGGAGGACGTGACCCACCAACCACTCTGTGGGACCTACGCCGAATCGCCGTTGAAAAGTGGGACAATCTGGACCAACAGTGCGTTGATGAACTTGTGGATAGTATGCCACGACGAATACAGGCACGCATCAGTGCAAGAGGATGTGTTAGTGGGTATTAGAGGTACCGGTGTTTACAGCAATCTGGACCACCACCTCTGAAGGTTTCGCTGTATGGTGGTACAATATGCAATGTGTGGTTTTCATGAGCAATAAAAATAGCGGAAATGATGTTTATGTTGATGACTATTCCTATTTTCTGTACAGGTTCCAGAACTCTTGGAACCGATGTGATCCAAAACTTTTTTTGATGTGTGTATATATGGAGCAACCAATGTACTACTATAAACACAGTCCATGTTCATGAGGTTATCTGAAGACAATTGGATAAATTTACATCAAGTCGGTCACTGCTTTGTTATGCGATGATTTTCGCATTAGTCACGGCTGCTGTAATGGTTGAACTCGTTTGAGATGTCTCAATAGACGTGAATCCTTCTTCCTCTGTACGTTATCGCTAATATGCAGGACGAGCGTCTGACTTGGTACTATCCTTGTACGAACTGAAGGTGCTCTCAACAGTGACAGCCCCAAGTGCTACCCTAGTTCAACGCAACTTTTCGAAGTCTATCAGATAATGATAGAAGTGCTGAAAGTATTTTCCCCAGATGAAGAGTACTGTTTGTTTCCTGAGGCTGCGTCTCCTGTCATGATCCCCACTGGACATATCTGGGATCTAATCTGTCGCCGACTCCCTTGTGACGCTCAAGCGATAACAAGGAGAACTGAACACAGGATATTCAAATGTCGCTTCTTAAGGTCTCAACGGAAACATGTTTGGTTCTTGTCACGGCATGTAGGTGCTGTCACCGTGGCGTGTGGCAGCTTCAGTGGAGCTTTATATTCAATCGTTTGTTTGCAACACTATAAGCTATACGAGAAGAAAATTTGTTTTTTTTTTAGCTTATTCGTTCGTAGTGTTGCGTCCAAACTGTTACACACCTTGGAATATAGAAAATTTACGATAATGTTTTGAATGTAGCTTGTATTTGTCATTGACTACACAGGTAATTTGTGAATGCCTCTTTGACAGACTTTATAAGTGACAAATTTTCCTCTTTTGTTAAAATTAACTGAACTACAATAGAATTTGTGAGATTAAAATTAACGGTTAAAGCATGTCAAGGATAAGATCCGCTGGTGACCTTTACAGTCCTCTGTGAAAGGGAGGCAAAATTACAATTCCTATTGAATAAAATAATTAGTCTATTGAACAATGAACTGGGAGTATATCAAAGAAAGAGAAAAGTATTAAGGAGCCGCAGAAATGAAATCACTGAAAAAATTAACATTCAAAGTTGGGAAGTACATAGTGAAGTGAAAGCATTCTGCTACCTTGAAAACGAAATAAGACGTAACAGACGAAGCGAGGAGGGTATCAGACGTAGACTGCAGCAGGTAAAGATAGCATCGTTTGCAAAACGAAATCTTCTAGTGTCAAACATAAATATTATTTTAGGGCAGAAATTACTGATAATGTATTCCTGCAGAACAGTATTGTATGGGAGTGAATGACGGGCTGTGGGAAAGCCAGAAAAGATGAGAATCGAAGAGTTGGAGATGTGGTGCTACCGAAGGATGCTGAACAGCAAGTGGGCTGATAAGACAAGAAATATGGATGTTATCCGCGAATCGGGGAAAAAGAGTATGTGGATACGACTGATTAGTTGAAGAGATGGGGATATAGGGCATATGTTAAGACATCAGCGAAAAACTTCGATAGTACTGAAAGGAGCCGCTGAGGACCCATATTGTAGGGGAAGACAAAGATTATTATATATACCACAAATAACTGAGGACGCAGAGCGTATATGCTACTCTGAGATAAAGAGGTTGATACAGGGGAGGAAATCGTGACGCGGGATTCATCAAGTCAGTCAAAGGACTGACTCAAACCAAAAAGTCCTTTTTATGACTGGTGGACCTGATACTGTGCTGAGTCAAGTGTTTGCCAGTTGTCACAAAGTCTAAGGTGCAATACTCTATCACGTGCTGTCTCTCTAATCTTTTAAGATAACGTGTTGAGAATGATTTGGCACTAATCTTTATCTATGAAAATTGTGAAAACGTAATTATCCGTCCGTGATACGTATGCAATATTTTCAAGGATATGGGCAGTGTTGACTATTGAATCGCGTGGCCAATAGAAACACCCTTTAGAATTCCTCCGCCTTTGACAGCTGTCTTTAGTCAGCGTACTGCGCTTTTTGAAACAGTGGTGATGTAGATAGAATTAATTAATTATGCTTTCGACAGGGAAACTTCCATAGCTCAGTTTTACTTGGAACTATGATTTTCAATATTAATTTCGTGCCCGCATCTCGTGGTCGTGCGGTAGCGTTCTCGCTTCCCACGCCCGGGTTCCCGGGTTCGATTCCCGGCGGGGTCAGGGATTTTCTCTGCCTCGTGATGGCTGGGTGTTGTGTGCTGTCCTTAGGTTAGTTAGGTTTAAGTAGTTCTAAGTTCTAGGGGACTGATGACCATAGCTGTTAAGTCCCATAGTGCTCAGAGCCATTTGAACCGTTTTTTTTAACCAATTTCGTTGAATCTAATTAGCTTCTACTCTAATAACAATTTGTTACTATTGTTGAGGCAGCATAACTTATGACATGAGAATGAGAGCACTTAGCTGCTTCCAACAAACTTTATTCATAAATTCAAACATTTTACAAACTTCTTTTCAGTAACAACCCCCACTGGGGCCCTCGAGAAATACGCCCCCCCCCCCCGCAACAGCGAACTTATGACGTCACACTAGTTGCCTTGTCCGCCATACCTGGCCAACGCTTGGCTCCATGGAAGGCCCCAGGAACTCTATTACGTCGATGAAAAGATACTCACTAAAGGTCTTAACTTTGTTGTGTACTATCGAGGGCTTGCATGCGTTTAAACGCGCAGTTAAGAATTATGAAACTCGCCTGAAACACTTAACTCTCCTTCCGCCGGAGACGGCTGCTGGCACTCGTAAGACCTACACTCTACAGCGTCACGTGCTGTGACGTAGGCGCGGCGGCCTATCTCTCTTATGGGCCTCGTCTCCAACTGATTAAAGAAAGCAAAATTGTTCTTTATGCAGTAAGGCTTCAGCATCACACACGTCTTATAGTTTTTAGATCTTTACTACTAATTCTATTCGCAACACTGTTTGCCGACAGTATCCACGTATACGACTGAATGTAGCTGCTAAATTATACCATTATACGACTAAGACTTCAGGACATATGACATCATAAACATTGCGATGCGTGAAAAACACTTCTGAAATCGCTGCGAAAACTGCTCATCCAGTGTTTTATAACAATAGCTAGTGATAACACTAGGGGGGTAGATTACTGGTCCATTCCAAATGATTCTAAATCAATTCCTCCACTTATTTCGGTTCAGATTGTTCAAATGGTTCTGAGCACTATGGGACTTAACAACTGAGGTCATCAGTCCCCTAGAACTTAGAACTACTTAAAGCTAACTAACCTAAGGATATCATACACATCCATGCCCGAGGCAGGATTCGAACCTGCGACCGTAGCGGTCGCGCGGTTCCAGACTGAAGCGCCTAGAACCACTCGGCCACTTCTTATTTCGGTCGACCCTTTTTTTCTGAAATTGGATTTCAGATTTTAGTTGGTAATACATACTATCCGTGTTTGGGTGTCTACTGCTAGAGCTATGGCCTTGTACAATGTCAGCTTTTTTTCCTTTCTCACCCTGTGGTTTCGACTGATATTACTTTTTCTTCTTCTTCTTCTTCTAGTGCCCATCTGTTCCGGATGTTAGTGAACATCATAGTTTTGTTTGTTCGAAAAAATTCTTCGTAGCTGTGTTGAATTCAATGTTCTTAAGTTCCGAGGCAAGATGTTCTTCTTCTTCCTCGTTCTCATTTACCTCATTCCCTGTTTCCATTCCTCTTACATGGCCGAGATAACGTAATTTTTAGCATTTTGCTGTGTATGGGACTTGTTTTTCTTCCTTTATTTTGCAAGAACGTCATGTTAGTAATGTTATCTGCCCATAGTACTCACAGCATTCACCTGTACAGCCACATCCCAAATGCCTTAAATCGTTTGCCCGTCGTCTTGATCAAAGGCTAAGGATCAGCTCCATAGAAAAGTATACACTCTGATGGAAAGAAATCGAACACCAAAATATAATTAATGCAGAGTGATGGATTTTCGGGAATATATTTGTCTAGGTAACATATTTAAGTGATTAACATTAAAAGATCTCTAGTTAATGTAAGAGAAATAAGCCACTGCAAATCTGAAATGCTGATATATTCATACCATTATACTCACCAGAATGCATGCAGACATGCATGCATTGTGTTGTGCAGGTGCCGGATGTCAGTTTGTGGGATGAAGTTGCATTATGTTGCACTTGGTCGGCCAGTTCGGGGTCGGTTAATGCTGTTTGTGGACGACGCAGGAGTGGTCGTCCAATGGAAAATGGAAATGAGCATTTGGCGTCATTGGCCGGGAGGCCCCTTGCGGGGCAAGTCCGGCCGCCGTGGTGCAGGTCTTATTACATTCGACGCCACATTGGGCGACCTGCGCTCCGGATGGGGATGAAATGGTGATGAAGACAACACAACACCCAGTCCCTGAGCGGAGAAAATTCCCCGAACCAGCCGGGAATCGAATCCGGGCCCGTAGGACGGCAATTCGTCACGCTGACCACTCAGTTATCGAGGCGGACTGTCGTCCAATGATGTGCCATATGTGCTGGGTTAGAGACAGATCTGGAGATCGAGCAGGCCAAAGCAACATGACACTCTGTAGAGCATGTTGAATGACAACAGTGGTAAGTGGGGCGAGTGTTATTCTGTTCGAAAACACCCCCTAGAATGCTACTCATGAATGGCAGCACGGTAGGTCGAGTCACCAGATCGACGTACAAATTTGCAGTCAAGGTGCGTGGTATGACCACGAGAGTGCTCCTGCTGTCAACCATTACTCCAGATGTCGGTCCAGTGTGTCTAGCACGCAGACCGGTTGGTTGTAGGTCCTCACCCAGCCTCCTCCTAATCAACACACGGCCATCTCTAGCACCGAGCCATAGCCAAGTTTCATCAGAAAACACAACAGACTTTTACACTGCCGTCTAGTAAGCTCTTGCTTGACATCACTGAAGTCGCAAATGGCCGTTGGTGTGTAGTAGGTGGAATGCACGCTGCAGGGCGTCTGGATCGGAGCTGTCCTTGAAGTAACCGATTTGTAACATGTTGTTGTTACGATGCGCCACAGCCATATGCCTGACACGATGGTCTTCCCTCTGGTGACCACCACTGACAGCAATCATGTACAGTGGCTACGTCCCTGCCAAGTTTTTCTGCAATATCGCAGAAGGAACATCCAGCTTCTCGTAGCCCTATATCGCGATCCCGTTAAAACTAAGTGAGGTATTGATAACGGCATCTTCGTCACCTTAAAGGCATTCTTGGTAACTTCAGATCACATCGTCCAATTTCACCGATAACTAACCCTACGACTGTTACAGCGTGTATTTAAAGCAAACCTGATTTGCATCCTGGTAGTGGCGCTAGTAACGCCACTTTTATGTCACTGGCGCCAAATTTGAGTATACATCATCTTTCTTATGTGGAAACACACCTATCAACTTTCTTTTATGTCGCACAACTCTTTCTTGATTTTGTGGACACGTTCGAAAGAACAGACACCATTTTGAGCCAGCAGCCAATATGAATTAAGAAACAAAGGAATTATAGAAACTGGCAGCGAGTGGGCATTGATTTAAATCAATGAGGGAAGTTGAAAATTTGTGCTGGATCAGGGCACTAACCCTGGTTTGCTGATACGCTGAAAACTGCGCCATCCGGACACAGTGGCTGTTGAGAATTTGGGTGTGACAGGAGACGTGCTAGGGTATCTCGTGCAGTTGAGATGACGACTGTGCCCAGATGGCGCAGCGATCAGCGCATCTGCCTAGTAGGCAGGAGACCTGCCTTCGTGTTCCAGTCTGACAAATTTTCAACTTTCCTCATTGTTTTAAATCAGTGCTGACTCGCAACCAATGTCTGTAACTTCTTTATCTCTTAATCCATAGAAAAGGTTGGGAAATTTGTAACAACGAAACAAAATTTTGCGTCGATGGCACATTGGTCATTTTACAAAACACGGTTGCCGGCCGATGTGACTGAGCGGTTCTAGGCACTTTTGTCCGGAATCGCGCTGCTGCTAGGGTCGCAGGTTCGAATCCTGCCTCGGGAATGGATGTGTGTGATGTCCTTAGGTTAGTTAGATTTAAGTAGTTCTAAGTTCTAGGGGACTGATGACCTCAGATGTGAAGTCCCATAGCATTCAGAGCCATTTGACCAAAGACGGCTCTGGCTTTCTGAATAACGGCTTTAATTTCCTGCTTGTTGTCCCATTGGTTATAAATGTTAGTTCCCTGATATATGTATTTGTCTATTTGTTCAATAAATTCACCATTAATGTTTAATGGCAGTTTGGTATTATAGAGGTAGAGGGTGAATGACCGCTATAGTGGGTGGTAGAACTGTACTTCTAGGCCGGCCGGGGTGGCCGAGCGGTTCTAGGCGCTTCAGTCTGGAACCGCGCGACCGCTACGGTCACAGGTTCGAATCCTGCCTCGGGCATGGATGTGTGTGATGTCCTTAGGTTAGTTAGGTTTAAGTAGTTCTAAGTTCTATGGGACTGATGACCTCAGATGTTAAGTCCCAAAGTGCTCAGAGCCATTTGAACCATTTTTTTATACTTCTAGTGAACAGGATGGCGTTTAGCTCTCCACCCTAGGCGCGGTTGCAGTAAGGCGGTGGGTAGGAGCCATGTGGATGTCTTCCAATAACTGAAGAGCATAAGAATGACGTGATTTTTTTCCAAATTTACGACAATGATGATGTCATGGTGACAGTGGAGTTCAAGAGTCGATCCTGGTGAGCTTTGAGTGCGCTGATCCCAGCAAGCAGGCTCGGAGGAACCGTCAGCCCGGGCATATGCGGCCGTAGTGGCAGTGTCCCCTGTCAGCAATGCAGTGGCTACAAAGTCAGGTCTCCAGCCCTGATGGTTTGCGGCTGTGTCGGCCTCCAGAAAGGATGCCCGCGCTTTCTGGCACTGGCACGCTCCTTAATGTGGAGCAGGCCAAAGTAGAATCTAACCGTGAGTCCCAGTATGGATGGCAGCATCAGTGCTGGCAGGCGATGAGTCTTCCCGCACTGGGGGCGAGCTGCAGTCGAGTTTGCCCGCGGAAGGTGATGATGGCTCGACAGATAAGTGGCCCAGGAGTGAATGTGGACCTCCAAGCAAGCAGCCTGCAGCGGATGGAAGTTAGCTGCTTGGTGGCTCTCTGGTTGGAAGGCACCACGCCAGCAGTATTTGGACTTAGGTGTGGCTAATAGACCTACAACTGGGGAAGACAGTGCCTAACAGTGACAGCTTGATGACCCATTTCATGACCTCCCCTTCTAGCTGGCTGCAGAATTCACTGATCCTGCTTGTCCAAAATGGGTAGTATTTGTACGAGCTTGGCTCGTCATTGTTTTTGAACCTCTGCTTCAGTGGCCCATACTTTCCGCTGTGTCAGCGATATCACAGCCTTGGCTGCGTCATGTTGCTGTAGCAATTTCATCTTTCAGAAGACCCGAGCGACGATTTCTGCGGTGTAAGCTTCTTATGCGAGGACGTGTAACTGGTCCCCGTTACATAAGGTTCTCGTGTTATCTTACGTGACGTTTCCTACTAAGTTGGTCACGGTACTCTGCTGCTAAACCAAGCAAAGCCTTTGTGTGGCAGTATGTATTCTAGAACATCTGAACTCGATCCACCCGAACATTCGTTTTACGATGGAGGTGGAAGAGGATGGTTGCCTTCCCTTTCTTGACGTGTTGGTTAGGAGGAAGGATGATGGATCATTGGGACATGCAGTCTACAGAAAACGTACTCACACCGACTTGTACTTACAGGCTAATACTGTCATCATCCGGCTCAGCGTGAAGGGGTACTTCGTACCTTGGTACACAGGGCACATGTCGTTTCTGACGCTGAGACTTTGCCAGCTGAGCTGTCCCATCTTGAGTTACATTTCGTCAAAATGGTTATAGTGATAGACAGATTGAACGTGCGTTGCGCTATCGACCAACTGTACATCGGGTGATTGATGATAATTCTGAGTCAACACCTAAGTCTACTGCCTTTTTGCCTTACGTAGGAAAGACGTCCAACAAGATCGGTCGTATTTTACGAAAATATGATGTGAAATGTGTTTTCCGACCTCCATCTAAAATTAGAGCACTTTTGAGTTCCGTTAAGGATGATCTTGGACTCCGTAAGGCGGGTTTTACTTATGTTGATTTCTAGGTCATAACTCACGCTCGTTGATTTGGGTTCCAAGATGTTGAATTTAAGCTGTCAGCAAATATTGCAATTTCAGCAGTACAGTGGATATTTTCAGCACTCCATTCAAGACGATACCTTCTTCGACATTTTCGACTACTTCTTTAAACATATAGCTCGAATAAAGATCAAATATGAATGGCGAAACACTGTAGTCTTGTCTCACTGCTCGACATATCTTTAATGTATCAGATTTCCAATTTTCTACTCTCACATCAGCGTACTGACTCTCACAGCACCAAACTGCCTCCAGTACTCTGTTAAATCTCACCTTTTTGTCAGACACTGAACTGCAACTAAGAGATTTAAAGTAGATAATCTATCTACTATCTTTATTTTTAAGCCTTTCATGGTTGATGAGCTACGTCCCATTAGAGTAATACGTAGTTTTGAGCGTGTCTAGTGTTACATGTAGCGAGACGTTTTCGGAACTTTGAGAAAAATACTACGGACCACTGGGTTGACATATAGCAGGATATGTGCACTCAAATGGGACGGCATGTGTTTATATTGTGCGTATTTCACGAAAATCAGATCAAATCACCATCTCCTCCGTTCCAAGAATGTCTGAAGTAACTAATTGTGTTTTGTTATACATGGCAGACATGGTTTTCAAACATTACCACACACATTAGTAATTCTGCTGGTTTGTACATAATTTGTATGTAGTGGGACTTCTGTGCTCTAGGAATCTTCTTAGAGTGTAGAAAACATTGGTGTGGGGTATGTCAATGCCATCTTCAAATGTTATGTCGAAAACTTACGATACTTCAAGTTTTTCGTTGTGAAAATAATAAATATGTTTTGCTACTGATTTGTTATACTTTTTTCCATAGTCGCCATCCTGATGAAACCGTTCTAAATTTAAAAAGTAAGCTCTGAAAGTTCCAGCTTCACGCCAAATCATCTAACTAGTTAGATTCGTGGGACACATGTGTCCCATTTCACCTTTTTTCAAAATCTGATCACACAGAACAGCCTTACCGTAATCTACTATTTACGCTTTCTGAATCGATTTCCCCTGATTTTCTTGTCACACGTATGCGTCTTGTCGTTGAGGTCTTTTTTCCATACCTCTGTAAGAAATTTGGGGATGCCTCTTCTATCGATGATTTTCCAGAGCTTGCTTTTCAGCACTCTGTTGTAGACCGTAAATAATTAATAAATTCGATGGAAGTGTTACAGTTACGTTTACTTATTAAAATGCTTCGTTGCAGAAACATTGTCAGTGCAGGATCCAAGGACTTTGTTCCTCAACCAAAATTTTCTCGTTGATTCGTCAGAAGCAAGTAGCGAATATTCTGACGTAAAACTTGTATCCGGTTTTTAGAAAGCAGATTACTCTGCAGTTACTAGGACCGATTCTATTTCTTTTCTTAAATAAGTGAATTACTATGAATTCTTTCCATTAATTCGCTATCTTCATTTGCTTCCGATATTAGTTGTAGATTTACCACAGTCTTTACTCTGTGTTCTGATTATTGGTCTAGGAGTTTTCCTATAGCGGCTTTTCTTTACTGCTTTCTGCAATTCTTGATATTATTTGTTACCTCTACTAATGGTGTCAGGTACTGACAGTTCTAAGTCTCTTGTTTTGCTTCGTTCACATTAGCGTCCCTGTGTTCCTTACGGAATCGAGGTGAAGCCACTGGGTTGCCAGAAGTTTGGTTTATTACTCCTTCTTTCATCTTGCCGAGAAATACCACTATTTTAGATGCTGAGGTTTGTCTTCCATGCAGGTCGCGTCAATATGCTTCATAGGCATCCTTCACAAGTTTCTTTTTTTTTCCACTGTTACTTATTCTTAGTACCTTTCCCAGCCCATCTGTTTTCGTGCCAACCTCTACGTCGTAGGGTGGCAGCTATTTTTCGAAATTGGACTACCGATGCAAGCAGTATCTTTAAGTCCTGATTTACTGAATCTATGCCTTGTCGGAAACGTATTCATGACTCAACGAACAATTTCGTAACGCTATCTGGATTTTGAGAAATGTATAAGAAATTAACTCAGTAGCTCACACTTAACAATAAATCGCGCAATAGTGACCAACCTATAGCTGAAATTGTGCATTGGGGATATTGACTCCTGTTTGTAATCACAGTACTTAGATATGGAAATGACTAGCTGCTGATAAAAAAAAAACACTTCTCCAAGTTATTTGAATAATGACGTGGTTCGAAAGAACTGAATATACGTTAGCTGTTATGGAACCTTGAATATACCAACGCAATATATTATGCAATCCATTTCATGGAACACGAACACAAACACCGTAGAAAATCTCCAACAGCAATTCTGCATTCGGCAATGAATGACAAAACTTACCTTCACATCTGAAAATTTATTATTATTATTAAAGGGGGGAAACTATGTGACATCCGAATTATTTCTCCATCTCCACTATTTGCTATCGTTGGCAGATAAAAGGTGCTGTACAACCTGTGTGCACAATATAGCGTCAGACAAGAGCTGCGCCAGAAATATACGTTAATATTCGAGTAAACTGGTTAGGAAAACAGAAATGACTGCCATCATCTTCAATTAAAGTATCTAAATTGACTTCAGTTAAACAAGCATAGGTCACAAACCACTTGACTTTCATGATATATTGGAACATAAGACGAGAATTCCTTTAATCAGACATATTCAGATTTACGTGCACGACTTACAGCAAAATCTACATGGATCTAAATTGTTGGATAGCATGAATGCATTATGCTTTGGTGTAAATGACCAGAACACGGTCCTGCAACCAGCTTCAATCTCACGAGAAACGCAAAGATTCTCATCTTTTATGGCACCTTACGCTAAATATCAGCCCACATTCGCAATTCATCACAAGTTTACAGTGTGAAATTAATGAAAAGTAAACCGCGCAGTACGAGTACCACCCGAATGAACTGATTATAACGCCTCGCATACCCGCATCCATTTCGAATAAATGGCACGTTCTCACCGGATCTGCCGACTGCAGCCGTCCCCTGCGACCTGCGTCTTCCCCTCACACATCTTCTATTAACGAAGATGCGTTTCAGACTTATTGTGAGCATGCTCCAACTAAACACCAGCTGTCTGATTGGGTGGGAGCGCGCGGAAACGACCAGGGCTGCAGGCTTCCATAGCAACGTCTCAGAGAGAGACAGATCAAAGAACCAACACTGCATATCGATGCTGGTTGCAGAACGTCTTTGCAAAATATTGCCAAAGACTAATTCTCGCGTTATTGAGAGCAAAGCTATTGAAAAACTGGAGCTGCGTTTAACGCGCGACATTAAACCTCTCGTCGTTTCAAACATGTTTACCTTTCTTCTTTTGTCTAATGCCTCAGAGTCCTCTGAAATGTGCAACTGTGTTCTCTACCATACATTTGAACTTTGACCATTCTTAATTACAATATACAAAACACGTTTTCCACCTATTTCTGAGTAAGCCCTCCACTGATTTTTTTACTCTAGGCTTCTATCACGCGGTTTTCAGTGCTACACCCGGTCTCAGTAAATAATGATGATATAGTGCGCCACTTCCCCTAAAAACTATGACACTTTTGAATAAATTATTTAATTTATCCTTCGCCATAATGGGTTCCCGATGTCTTGCTTCCTGAATGTAGCGATGTCTCTTTTTTTGTGAAATTTATATTGAAATATAGACCGTCACCTTTTATGCGAATGTCTTTGTTGTGTTATCAGTCTATCGATAAGAATAACATGGTCCCATCAAATCTTGGTTTCCGATATGTAAGGAACGGAAACGGCACAAGGAAGTTTACAGAACGCTACTGTTGAGAGTTCTGTTGCGTTCTTCTCTTTACAACTCACATTTAATAATGCTATCACCAACATCTCTGCATTTGACTCCTGCTTCGAATGAGTGTGGCACGTAAAAGCAGACATAGACACGAACTTCCGTAAGAAACCCAGCATCTGACTGAACGAGCTATAAAATCCACTGAAGGCGACGGTAATATTTTTGTTAAAGAGAGAAATAGCTGTCACGTAAAGAAACCGACACTCTGTTAGAAACTGAAATGTGTAGTTAATTCTAAACTAACACAAAACTATCGAGGCTTTCGTCGCCACTTGACGTATTGTCTGTAGGCTTTTGACTCGGGATCTTCGTCCGACGTTAGTTTAATGAGGTTTTTGACGTTTACTACAGCGACTGAGGGTGTATCGTTCACAATGCCAGGCAATCGAGCGGGAAAAATGTCAGAAAAAAATCATTAAACGTACCTCGGGCGAAGATCCCGATACAAAGCTTACACGCTCACATATCATTAAGTTCTTTTTAAAATGAGTGCTTAGTTAACAACTGCGATTCCTTAGACCATTTCTTTTCATTCAAGTTAATAATTGGTTCTCATTGAAGGGCCAGCATTCAATTTATAGATTCTTGGTTCAAATGGCTCTGAGCACTATGGGACTTAACATCTGAGGTCATCAGTCCCCTAGAACTTAGAACTACTTAAACCTAACTAACCTAAAGACATCACACACATCCATGTCCGAGGTAGGATTCGAACCTGCTACCGTAGTGGTCGCGCGGTTCCAGACTGTAGCGTCTACAACCGCTCGGCCACACCGGCCGGCTTATAGATTCTGTTGTTACCCGAGTGCTGAGGTTTCCTGAGATAAGGAGATGGTGCTATTTATCAGTTTTGTCAAAGACATTAAGTAGATATTAGTACAAGCCACGTTATTCACCTTTCCCTCCACTGAAGCGTGGAATGGAAGAACTGTAAGGTGGCATCAGTTAATCTACAATTTATGATTCTCTTACTAAAATAAGAGCTGGACTGAATCCACTCACTCTCTCTCTGTTTTAATGAGGTGGTTGGTTCATCCAGCTGTTCCATTCTTCTGAGTAACATCGATGTATCATTTATGTGTCATTTGACGTCCGCTGCCGGTTTATCCAACTTTCCTTGCAGAGCGGTCTTCAGCGATACGCATCTCTCTCGCTCCTGCACGTTTTCTAATGCCATTTATCCATCTTCCATTAGGTCAACATCCTGATATAATGCAAGAAAGACTTTTCTTGGTCGATCTGTCATCCACATTCCTGGAAATATGTCTCGCCTGCTTCCATTCGACTTTCATTACAAGACATAATTACATCTTCCTCTGTTGTCTGTTCGCCAAAGCAGCTGTTGATTTTCCTGCCTCTCCCACTAATTTTCAACACGCATTTCGCCATTTATCGACAAACAGACCTTTTTTTTTAATGTAATTCGCAATAATAGTCCTTGTCTCACTGTCATGAATAAATATTAGTAGTATATACAGTAAATTTTCCCTTTTAGACATATCAGAAGCTTGGTTTAATTGTAAAAGGAGTGTCTCGAGTTCTTTCAGGAGTTAGCACTGCTCAAAAAGGTAGTACCAGGAAAAACTAGGAATAAGACCTGTAAACGTACGTCCGAAAACGAATATTTGTTGAGGTATGAGCAATTCTATTTGATGACATCCGTCGTTCTGTTTGCACTACTGTGGCTGCTCAACTCATTATTAACCGTTCTTCAGCTCTCCTTTTCAAAGAATCGCGAACTCATCTGAACACACCTGGCTGTCCTCAGATTTGGTCACATGCATGGGACACACATTCCTGTGTCGTGAGCACGTTGTCGATCTATAAGGAATACAACAATGCTTTTAAATGTCCCCTTAGGTAGAAATCGAAGGGGTTAAGATCAAATAAATGTGGATGGTATGCTACAGGTCTTCCTTGACCAATGTATTATGGGTTTAATGTTTGTATTAGGCACTGTCGCATGAGGTGTACAAAATGAGATAGTCCCACAGCCATTGCTGTCCCGCATTTGTTCGTTTTCCTACCTGTTTCTGTCAAGCAGAAACTGGTGATAAACAGTACCAGGTAACTTGTTTGGTAAACTGTGTAACACTATGAGTCCGTCGCTCACAACTTCCGCCACACATGTAACTGAAAACCGACCTGGGTACTTGCTGCCACGATCGTTCGAGGATTAGCATCCACCTGCACGTGGTTATTGATATAACTTTTTATTTCACTCGGTGTGGATCTTGTCTCATCCATAAATAAAATATAAGCTTTGAAGTATGGAGCTTTATCCATTGACATAATTGTGATAAGGCATAGTGGTCTTATTGCCTTAGATGCTGCACATTATGTGAATGGTGTGGGTAAAGTGGCTTTTGTGCAGAGGTGACCATGCAAGTGTTTGGCTTATCCCTTAAACAGCTGAATTTCTTCGCTCACTTTCTTCAAGATCATCATCTACTCGTCGCAAAAACGGTGCCACCGTATTCAGTGTGCAAAATGTCTGAGACATATGAGATCTCTCACGATCCTTTGTCATGATGAACTCATGTCTACAAGCCGCTGGAATGCCCTTCTAAACTCATTTTCTTTTACTTTTACTTTTAGCGAACATGATACGTGCCTGTACATCAACGACATCGGTTGATCCACAGCATAATACGATGTTAGCCATTTCCAGCTAGAGAGAGAGAGAGAGAGAGAGAGAGAGTGCTCCGATGGAGGATGGTGGATCGAGGTGAGACATAAGCCGCTCGATGACAATAGAATCCCATTATTACTCTCATCAGTTCTTATTTGTAGCCCAAATACAAATCATGGAAGATCTTCTAACATGCCGAAATTGTCCTGCACTTTGCTCCCTAGAAGACCTGTGGCTAAGCAAGACTGAAGCTTTTGACTTAGACCAGAATTGGACCGGACAGCACCAGACACGAAAAAGTAAAGTAAAGTAAAGAAATCTCGATTTGCCATCCGTCGTTTATCACTGACGGCGTACCACAGAGACTTGTGTGACGTAGAGCCAGAGTCCACTGGGAGGTTGAGTGGTATGCGTGGTGTCCACTGACGAGTCTCGCTTCTGTTTGTGGAGGTCAGATCGAAGCCAATGTGTCGATAGTAAACCTGTTAATGGTCACAAGAGGTAGCGATTCTCGAGACCCATACCTCTATAACGCCTGGAATCAAGATGTGGGGAGCAGCTGAATATTACAACAGGACTAATTTGGTAATTGTTGAAGGGAGTCCGAATATTCGTTAGTACCAAGCCAGCCATGGAGTACGTCTGGGATGCGATTTGGAGACGCGCAATTTAAGGACAGCCTCCAGCCAGCAGTCTTCATAAACTTACTCAGCATGTTTTCCAGGCGTGGCAAAAAACTGCTGAAGATCACATTCGGAGGCTGTTTGCTTCATTGAAACAATGACACAGAGTGCGTTCGTGGCTCTGAGGGTCAAACATCATAGCCATGTTGGCGATAGACGTAAGTTTCTAATAGTTAAAGTCTCATCACTTAAAATCTGTTATTTTTAAAAAATTTTACTGTCTAGTTCTGTAGGACCAAATTAAGGAATAAATCTTCACGGCCAAGGAACGAGTCAGTACATGACAGTCATCATCATCATCATCATCATTTAAGACTGATTATGCCTTTCAGCGTTCAGTCTGGAGTATACTTCCCCTTATAAAATCCCTCCATGATCCCCTATTCAGTGCTAACATTGGTGCCTCTTCTGATGTTAAGCCTATTACTTCAAAATCATTCTTAACCGAAACCAGGTACCCTCTCCTTGGTCTGCCCCGACTCCTCCTACCCTCTACTGCTGAACCCACGAGTCCCTTGGGTAACCTTGCTTCTCCCATGCGTGTAACATGACCCCACCATCTAAGCCTATTCGCCCTGACTGCTACATCTATAGAGTTCATTCCCAGTTTTTCTTTGATTTCCTCATTGTGGACACCCTCCTGCCATTGTTCCCATCTACTAGTACCTGCAATCATCCTTGATGTGTTGGCCGAAGAGCCAACACCGTGTAGCTAGGAGGAGGCCGAAATGCACGCGTTTAAACTCACGCAAACTGGCGTGAGGTCTGGAACAGGACAATGTAATTAATATAGCCAATAAGGTACGTTGCTGCTGAAATACTTGACTTTAATCCATAACTGGTGTACATCGCTCTTGACGGTACATGTTTTACAATCTCAATATTAACTGGTAATGGCGCCTTGCTAGGTCGTAGCAAATGACGTAGCTGAAGGTTATGCTAACTATCGTCTCGGCAAATGAGAGCGTATTTGTCAGTGAACCATTCCTAGCAACGTCGGCTGTACAACTGGGGCGATGCTAGGAAGTCTCTCTAGACCTGCCGTGTGGCGGCGCTCGGTCTGCAATCACTGACAGCGGCGACACGCGGGTCCGACGTATACTACCGGACCGCGGCCGATTTAAAAGCTACCACCTAGCAAGTGTGGTGTCTGGCGGTGACACCACAATCCTAGCTACTTTCATATCCGTAACCTCAACCTTGTTGATAAGGTAACCTGAATCCACCCAGCTTTCGCTCCGATACAACAAAGTTGGTCGAAAGATTGAACGGTGCACAGATAACTTAGTCTTGGTACTGACTTCCTTCTTGCAGAAGAGAGTAGATCTTAGCTGAGCGCTCACTGCATTAGCTTTGCCACACCTCGCTTCCAGTTCTTTCACTATGTTGCCATCCTGTGAGAATATGCATCCTAAGTACTTGAAACCATCCACCTGTTCTAACTTTGTTCCTCCTACTTGGCACTCAATCCGTTTATATCTCTTTCCCACTGACATTACTTTCGTTTTGGAGATGCTAATCTTCATATCATAGTCCTTACATTTCTGATCTAGCTCTGAAATATTACTTTGCAAACTTACTCACACAACTAAGTCATCAGCATACGCAAGACTGCTTATTTTGTGTTCACATATCTTAATCTCACCCAGCCAGTCAACTGTTTACAACATATGATCCATAAATAATATGAACAACAGTGGAGACAGGTTGCAGCCTTGTCTTACCCCTGAAACTACTCTGAACCATGAACTCAATTTGTTCCCGGGTTCGATTCCCGGCGGGGTCAGGGATTTGCTCTGCCTCGTGATGACTGGGTGTTGTGTGATGTCCTTAGGTTAGTTAGATTTAAGTAGTTCTAAGTTCTAGGGGACTGATGACCATAGCTGTTAAGTCCCATAGTGCTCAGCGCCATTTGAACCATTTGAACTCAATTTACCGTCAACTCTAACTGCTACCTGACTATCCTTGTAAAGACCTTTAATTGCTTGCAAAAGTTTGCCTCCTATTCCATAATCTCATATGCCTTTTCTAGATCTATAAAGCATAGATACAATTCCCCATTCCACTCATAACACTTCATTATTTGCCGTAAGCTAAAGATCTGGTCCTGACAACCTCTAAGAGGCCTAAACCCACACTGATTTTCATCCAATTGGTCCTCAACTAATACTCGCACTTTCCTTTCAACAATACCTGAGAAGATTTTGCCCACAACGCTGATTAAAGAGATACCTCTGTAGTTGTTACAATCTTTTCTGTTTCCATGTTTAAAGATTGGTGTGATTACTGCTTTTGTCCAGTCTGATGGAACCTGTCCCGACTCCCAGGCCATTTAAATTATCCTGTGTAGCCATTTAAGACCTGACATTCCACTGTATTTGATGAGTTCCGACTTAATTTCATCCACCCCAGCTGCTTTATTGCACTGAAATCTATTGACCATTTCCTCCACTTCCTCAAATGTGATCCTATTTCCATCATCATTCCTATCCCATAGTACCTCGAAATCTGAAACATTACTGATCGTATTTTCAACTACATTGAGCAACTCTTATAAATATTCCCTCCATCTGGCCAAGGAATCCACAGGATTCACCAGCAGTTTTCCTGACCTGTCCAAAATACTTGTCATTTCCTTCTTACCTCCCTTTCGAAGACTTAATTACACTCCAGAATGGTTTTACAGCAGCTTGACCCAAAGTCTCCAACCTGTTTCCAAAGTCTTCCTAAGATTTCTTCTTGGATGCTGCAATTATCTGTTTGGCTTTGTTTCTTTCTTCAACATACCTTTCTCTATATACCTGAGTTCTAGTATGTAGCCATTTTTGATACGCCTTCTTTTTCCTTTTACAGGCTGCCTTGACTGTGTCATTCCACCAAGCTGTTTGTTTCATCCTACCTTTACACACTACTGTTCCAAGACATTCTTTAGCCACTTCTAGTACTGTGTCCCTGTACCTTGTCCGTTCCTTTTCCAATGACTGTAATTGACTACAGTCAACTAACTGGTACCTTTCTGAGATCACTGTTATGTACTTGTGCCTGATTTCCTTATCCTGAAGTTTCTCCACTCTTATCCTCCTACATATGGACCTGACCTCCTGCACTTTCGGCCTCACAATTCCAATTTCACTGCAGATTAAATAATGATCAGTGTCATCAAAGAATCCCCTGAATACACGTGTGTCACTCACAGCCTTCCTGAATTCCTGATCTGTTATTATATAGTCAATGACAGATCTGGTTCCCCTGCCTTCCCAAGTATACCGGGGAATGTTATGTTTAAAAAAGGAGTTTGTGCCCATACTGGCACAGAAATCCAAGAGTTGTTTCCCGTTCCTGTTGGCCTCCATATCCTCTCCAAATTTACCCATAACCTTTTCATAGCCTTCTGTTCGATTTCCAATCCTGGCATTAAAATCACCCATGAGCAGAACACTGTCCTTGTCCTTTACTCAAACAACTACATCACTGAGTGCCTCATAAAAACTATCCATCTTATCTTGATCTGTCCCTTCACAATGCGAATATACTGACACAATCCTAATTTTCTTGCTAGGCACTGTCAAATCTATCCACATCAGTCGTTCGTTTACATACCTTATTGCAACTACTCTGGGTTCCATTTCTTTCCTGATGTAAAGCCCTACACCCCATTGTGCTATTCCTGCTTTGACTCCTGACAGGTAGACCTTGTATTCTCGCATTTCCTCTTCTTTCTCACCCCTTACCCGAATGTCACTAACAGCTAAAACGTCCAGCCCCATCTTACTTGCAGCCTCTGCCAGCTCTACCTTCTTCCCAGAGTAGCCCCCATTGATATTAATAGCTCCCCATCTCATTATCATTTGTTTGCCAAGTTGTATCTTAGGAGTCCCTGGTTTGTCAGTTAGAGGTGGGACTCCGTCACCTCCAAAGGTCCGAGGCATTTTGTTCTGATTGTTGCCAGCATCATATTTAAAGTGCCAGGGAAGCAGGTTGCTAGCCTTACTTGCCCCGAGTCCCATTGAGTTTTACCCCTAATGGTTGAGGGACTAACCGGTGGATTTGGTAGTCTCTGCCGTATGAGCACAAAGGTGAATATGTCCGAGAGGCCCAGCCTTATTCCAAAGTAACTGGTATCCCGACTGTTGGGACTACTTACTTGGCCACTCATACGTTGCCCGTGGTTCATGAACTAGGACATAACTACAGGAACCGACACCATGAACCACAAAATCCACACCATGTCATCTGTATAGGATTCGTATAAATTTTATTTTCTCGGTTATTAAATTTTCTGATGTTACTGTCATGTGGTTCATGGTGTACACGACAGTAACATCAGAAAATTTAATAACCGAGAAAATAAAATTTATACGAATCCTATGCAGATGACATGCTACTGAGTATATATCAGCATAATCAAAGATAAAATACGGAAATTACACAGCAGAGGGGCCAGTGTCAGAATTCCCAGACTCCGAAACAGGGTTCGACAAGAGGTTCGCGAAGTTACATGGCATATTGTCGAATGCTCGTTTCTGAGCCAAAAGTGGCCCTTGTGAATGAGAAGAGTTACTGTAGAATATAATGCCGTATGTCATAAGCGAATGAAAATAAGAAAAGTAGGTTAATTTTTCATATTGGATTGTCCGTTATTGAGCCGGCCGCGGTGGCCGTGCGGTTCTAGGCGCTTCAGTCCGGAACCGCGAGACTGCTACGGTCGCAGGTTTGAATCCTGCCTCGGGCATGGATGTGTGTGATGTCCTTAGGTTAGTTAGGTTTAAGTAGTTCTAAGTTCTAGGGGACTGATGACATCAGATGTTAAGTCCCATAGTGCTCAGAGCCATTTAACCATTTTGTCCGTCATTGAAGATACTGCGGTAAGGTAAATATAGCAGCATTCATATAGCCAGATAATGGAAGATCCAACACTGCAGGTGATACAACAATCAACACAACCTGTCGAATCAGACTGATGCTTCTTAGTGTAACACTGTCCATTTCCGCCACTGTATGTCTGAATGTCTGATCTGAGAAGTTTGGGAAAGAGAATCAGCATCTCTGATGGACTGTAAGATGTTATTTATAAAGCGTGTAAGACGTCATGGTCTCCTTACCTTCATTGCTTACATATTTCGCCCTCACAATCATATTCCGCACGTCAAGACGCTTCATTCGCACCCCAACTCGATAAGATAAAGTTTAATGTTTTATGATTTCATGTAAACGATATGCAAACAACAAGTGCGCACCGGGGTTGAAATACTCGAGGCTGGCGTAAACACATACATTTCAGACACGACGGTCACAGGAGCTTTTAGTTCGAGAGAGGCAGACCACACACTGGGAGGCCGTTCCCTTCAGAGGACAAGTCAACCTCGGCCGCCCGTGGAGCAGGTAGCGTGTGCCTGAGTGAAAGGAGGAATGACCCCATGTTCGGCTTACTTAAAAGCAAATTCCGCTACATTGTGTGGGAGTGTCCAACCTACGCATTCTTTACACATAGCACACAGTTTCAGAGATTTTCACAGGGCGACACCAAACGCCAAACGCCGATACTACAGATTTCCGGATTCGTCGCCTTAAACGAAACGTCATTCTACCTACGAAATTAATGAGACAGCACAAATTGACGAGGCAGTAGAAACCCTCACTAACGCCGTCCAGGACGCAATGGCAGGCACCATACCTGATCGCACCTCACAACAACGCAGTGCGGCCCTGCCCCAGGAAATCCTGGGCCTAATCTCAATGAGGAATCGCCTAAGGAGACAATGGCAGCGCACCAGGCGTCCGTACTACAAACGGCACATTAACAGGCTACAGGGCATCATACACGATAAAATACAAACAAATAGAACACAACAGTGGAACCAAAAACTCGAAGGGCTGGACACCACACAACCTAGCATGTGGCAACTAGCCCGACACTTCACCAGGGAGAAAATACACACCCCAACGCTTCAAGGGCCTGACGGACCTGCATACTCAGCGGAAGAGAAAGCAGAACTAATGGCCCGCACACTCGCAGCGTCATTCACACCGAACCTGGTACCATCAGATCCAGTGTTCACACTTGCTACTGACCAAGAGGTTACACGCATTCTAGCCCAACCATCGCGTGATGACATTCGACATGCTAGCACAGCCGAAGTCTCCTGGGCTATAATGCATTCTGCTGCTAGGAAAGCCCCTGGTCATGATGGCATTCAAAACCGTGTCCTCCAGGAGTTCACGGATAAAGCAAATGAGTACGTAACACTCATAACGAATGCCATACTAAAACACCAACACTTCCCCGCCTTTTGGAAGACGGCCAAGGTCCTGATGTTCAGGAAGCCCGGGAAAGACCACAGCCTCCCACAAAATTACCGACCCATCAGCCTTCTGAGCTCGCTCAGTAAGATTGTTGAGAGGGTGATTCTCAAACGCATCACTAGGCACTGCATAACAAATGACATCCTGAGACCGGAGCAATTCGGCTTCAGGAATCACCACTCCACAACACAACAACTCCTACGGGTCGTTGAACATATAACATATGGCTTCAACATAAACAAAGCTACAGGGGCGGTGTTCCTGGACATCGAAATGGCTTTCGACCATCTATGGCACAACGGCCTCATCCGCAAACTCAGCAACGCGGGATTCCCCTACGAGCTGCTGCATCTAATACACTCATACCTCACAGATAGGAGTTTCAACACTGCCGTGCAGGGAAAACAATCAACACAACATGGTATACACGCGGGAGTACCCCAGGGAAGCATCCTAGGGCCCCTACTGTTTAACCTCTACATAAACGATCTCCCAACCACACACAACACAACGATGGCAATCTACGCGGATGACACAGCCATCCTTGCGCAAGATTGGAAACCATCAAGCATTACGTCACGCCTACAGACTGCACTCAGAGTGGCTGAGCCTTAGTTGGAGAAATGGCGTGTTAGAGTAAACGTCGACAAGTGCGAAGCCGTTCTGTTCACTAGAAGACCGAAGCAACTGCGCAAACACCGCTACTGCAGACCAATAGCTCTACATGCACGCCCAGTACGATTCCGCAAGAAAGTCAAATACCTCGGTGTCTGGCTGGACTGGAAATTACTCTGGGGGGACCACACATGAACAACCGAGCTAGTGCGAGGCTCAAACAGCTCTGTCCTATGCTCAACAGGTGTAGCACACTGAACAGAAGGGTGTCGAGGTCCATGTACATGACACTTATCCGACCCCTGATGACGTACGCAGCTCCTGTCTGGGAATACGCTGAGCCTACACACCTGCGCCGTCTGCAGCTCATACAAAACAAAGTACTCAAAATCATAAGCAATGCTCCACGATACACACACATCACGGACCTTCACTGGGAATACCGACTTGAGACTCTCACGGAGGTAATCCACAAACTCACCATAAGACTATACAGAAACTCCAGACATTTGCAGAACCCGTTTATTCTGAATCTGGGGAACTACGACCACAACCATAGATGGAAACATAAAAGACCAAAAGACATACTTGTAAGGACATAACATCTATGGCCAAGCATACGCAAACATAACGGTACAGGCGAGCCCCTGTTAATCAGACGCCATTACTGGATATCCAGCTGAAATACACTGCCGAATAACTGGCACCACACAGGGAAGTCGTACCACACACTGTATGCAGACAAGCTCCACACATCCCCCACACAGTGAGATGATCTATGGCCGATCTCCCACTACTGTATAACAATCTTGATTGTTCCAGGAATGTAGCAGCTGCAGCAACTGGGATACATCGCCATCGCTTGTCACGGTAATGATGCATGATACCTATACTAACAAACCCAACCTTGCATGAACTATCGCAGCTAGTAAGCCACTACTGCTCTTACTACCCATCCCACTGTCGCAGAGGTTTTTTTTCCCACGGCACGAGCCATGGCACTTTTTTCCCTCTGCTCTAAAAATCGCTACCCTCACTCGTGTTTTGTCCACTATCTATCACCTGATGGACCATGTTAATGCGTAGTCTTACACAGATGCACGGATAACACCACAGCCCAGCATCCTGTGATCCACTTACTAGATAACTAACATGTTTACGGAGGTGGCAGAAGAACTTTTGGTTTGGTCACAACGTTGGTGCGGGCGTGGAGGGGCCCCAACTCTATCCCGTTTTAGAAGAGCAATGCTGATTGGCAGACGATATTTCTGACGCCTTGAGCTGAAGGAGTAATGGAAGAGACCGAAAGATATACCCCTACACGTCTGGCGTGGAGAGGCGCTGTTCCGTTGTCGCTCTTGGCGCGAGGAACAAGTCTCTCCTCAGTACTTCACTGGGAGAGGACCTCTGTCGAGAGCAAATCGAAGTGCGACTCTATATTGAGTCCTTGTGATTAAGCGTTGTTTACTGTGTTGGCCGACACTTATTGTACGGTGTGAATGGACAGAATTATAGTTAAACGCCTGCGAGCGAATTTTTGAGTGGCATCGCCGTGGGCTGTTTATCTGACCGGTGTACCATGCCAATAGTTAGACTAGGGGCGAATAGGAATCCTTGACTTCATCAAGGCGTAGGGAGAGTTTGATTGGCGAAGGTCAATCCAGATAGAACGAGAGTTATCTTATTTGTCAGCAGTGAGCGGCGCAGACAGCAGTCATCGCAACTTACGGTATTGTGCGCTACGCTACAGCTATTGCGAGCCCCATATTTCCTCCACAACAGTACACTTCACTGCATTTCACACGCGACAGCCTCGACTGTACCTAGCAACATTCTAACGGATAATTATTCAAGTTCAGTAGGCACGCCTCTCAGTCATTCTGCCAAGTCAACAACAATCTTAAACTTTGTATAGAAATTTCATTAGCGAATCCTATCCTTGAGAGGTAACTTCACATTCCGAAAAGAACCAGGATGTAACTTGTTCAATTCATAACTAAAAGTGCCATTGTGATTTCTCAGAAGTTTTGCAAAATAAATAATAATTTTCGTTAGTTTCATGTTTTTCTTACACTAACTAGCACTACTCCAGTACCCAAGTATCCCACTAGTTACATAAGAATTTTTTGTGAATTTTTGTGTCATTTCCTTAGAGCGGACGACTCCAGAAGATATTTTTCAGGCATTTCTCTTTAGAACGTTAGGAGCGTCTGTCTGACTTCTGTAGTAGTGTGGGGGTGGAAATTGCATCTTGCAGGAGCCACAGGGTAAAGGGTACATCTCAGATTAATCCGTTGCGCAGAATAACAGAATAGCAAATCAACCTCACGCTCACAAGCGGTTTAGTATTGTGATTGACTTTAAAGTTGACACGACTGTTGCGTCGCCCAAATTTCGTATCCTAGCTGCTCCGCCCGCGTTAACGCTGGATGCGGCAGCTCACAAGCTGTGCCACTATCAGCAAAGCGTTGTACATCGGCCGCCGTTATCAGCTGGAAAGCCGCAGTATGCTGCACGACAGCGGAACAGCGAACTTTGACACCACACCTTTTTCGCCGAACACTGGTTACGTCTCATGTTTTCCACGAAAGCCCATAAGTTTCCACAGGAAACCGGCTCGTACTGCGAGGAGCGGGGTTCAAATTCTGCTCTGGCCAAATAAGGTTTCCTTGAGCCATTTTAGCTCAATGTCGAGATAGTTTCTTAAATACGGGATGTTCAGAAAGTCTCTCCGCACTGCCGTATGATTGTCTTTCGTTTATCTCAGGCAGCGTCAATAGTATCGTTGATGTGTCGTTAAGTGTTGACGTGAACGTTTAAGTTTACTTCCTTTGTTCGTTTGTTTCGTTTTTGTCACTGTTAAAAAGCTAACCATTGAACAACGTGTGTTTTTAGTCGAACAAGTGTTCAAAGCTGGCGGTAAATACACTGTTTCAGTTCGTCAAACATTTAATCCAGTTTACCCGGAGACAACACTCCCCCATCGCGATACTATGCGAGATTTGATTAACAAATTTCGAAGTATGGGTTCAGTGACAGATGCACCGGGAAGTGGTCTTCCTAGCGTTTTGCTTGAGGATAAACTACTCCATATTTCCGATAAAATGTCCATGAGTCAGAACAAGTCAGTAAGAAAACTCGCCCAGGATCTCGATGTTAGTGTCGGAACGGCGCACACAGCTGTAAGGAAAAAATTAGAACTTTTCCCATACAAAGCAACAGTCGTGCAAGAACTGAAAAATACTGATCATGGCAAGAGACTGCATTATTGTCAATGGTTGAAAAATTTCGTTCAACAAAATGGAAGGGATTTCTTAATGAAACGTTTATCACTGATGAGGCGTGGTTTCATTTATCCGGGTTCGTGAACTCGCAAAATTCTCGTATGTGGAGTACTGCAACTCCATTGTGTATTCATGAGGAACCACTTCACTCTATGAAAATAGGAGTTTGGATAGCAATTTCTAGACATCGGATTGTGGGTCCCATATTTTTCAACGAAACAATAAACGCACAACGATACTGCATTGAATTTCTGTACCCATTCATAGGAGAACCTGTGTTAAGTGAAATACTCAACGGTTATTTTCAACAAGATAGTGCAACCGCGCATACAGCTCGCGTTTCAATGTCACTGCTTGCTGACGTTTTTAGTGATCGCATAATTTCACAGGGATTTTGGCCTCCACGGTCGCCTGACCTAACACCACCTGACTTTTTCTTCTGGGGTGCGTCCAAAATCCATCGATGAATTGAAAACTGCAGTATCCACTTTCACTGCTTCTGTTACAGAAGAAATGTTACAGGTTGTGTTTGTAAATATGATTAGACGAATTGAATTGTGTATTCAACAACAGGAGGGACAATTTCAACATATAACGTTAAAATTTGTAAGTAAACTGAATATTCAATAAGTTAATAACTTGTGTTTAACTGAGTTTCATTTCGGTATATTCACTGCGGCATACGGCACGCGCGGCTAACAAACATACGGCACTGCGAAGAGACATTTTGAACACCCCGTAGATCACGGAACGTCTTCCGCCTTTCTTATTCATCTCGATGTGAATGAAGAAGCCTTGCGGGAGGAAGCATAATTTGAAGTTGAAATCTATGGCAACAGTACTGCTTGTGTCTCTACTGGATTCCCGTAAGCTGTAGCCATTCGATGTCTAAATTGGATGCTCTCTTTGCGGATAGCCTAAGCTGATGAGCCTGAATTTGCCATAGCGTCAGTGGAACTTTTCTGCGTACTGGGTCTCTTAACAATAGTACCAATGTTACTCTCGGGAGAGAGTGCCGTACAGCGCGTTGTTGTGATGAAAGAGGGGGGAGGGGCAGGAGGAGAATCCAATGGGAAACTAAGGAATCCATATCTTCAGCGCTCATTGGCTGTGAGTGAAGACGAGTATGAATCGACAGCTTTTGTGTGATACTTACGAGCCAAGAGACACAAACGATCCATATGTTTGGTTGGTTGATTGTTTGGGGAAGGAGACCAGACAGCGTAGTCATCGGTCTCATCGGATTAGGGAAGGATGCGGAAGGAAGTCGGCCGTGCCCTTTCAGAGGAGCCATCCCGGCATTTGCCTGGAGTGATTTAGGGAAATCACGGAAAACCTAAATCAGGATGGCCGGACGCGGGATTGAACCGTCGTCCTCCCGAATGCGAGTCCAGTGTCTAACCACTGCGCCACCTCGCTCGGTGATCCATGTGTTTGGCATCAGCGTGTAACGAAGTCACTGCTCTTCCCGTAGAGTCCAGGCTTGCCGGCGGCAGACAAAGAGTACAAGGATAATATTAATAAGCAACTGGAGGAAGCAGTATTGGCAAAAAACGAACGAAATAAATTAAATGAATAAACTATGTTGTTCGAATTCAATTTCATACGAAATTTAGGTTCTCTAGCCTATAAATTAAAAAAAAAAGACTTTTCTCAATTACTACACCGTTGGCTATTGAATCTGCCACAACAGAAAGCATAGAAAAATAAAGAAATTTGACTTACTGTGCGTATACAGCATATTATGAAGAATATGTGATTAAAGTTGTAGGTGATTTGGAGTGCACAATGTGCGAAATACAGTACGCAGAGGTACCATCCCCGGCAGCAGGCATGACTCTGGCCCAGTTGGGCGTCTAGTAAACCTGAACTTGGAAAGGTATGGGAGTGCCAGTTCATGCTGCTTCTGCTCTGTGCCAGGCCTATCAACTATAGTGGCTGGGGAGCGGTAGCGCACTATCTCTCGGCGACCCATGTTCCCAATGTTTTCAATGGGGAGAGATCTGATGAAGGTGCTGACCAGAGTAACAATCGAGCACCTTCTGTATCGAAGTACGTCAGGATAGCACAGGCAACATAACCATATGTTATCTTGTTGAAAGATAATGTCACGGTGACCTCAAAGATAAGATATAGCCACACGCCTTAACCCATCAAAGACGTGAAAGCCGCTGCCCGAGATACCACGTATGCGAACTAGATGTATTGTACTCAGTGGAACCGCTTACCATCACCCTAGGTGCTAGGTCAGTATGACGATGACGAATGCAGTCTAACAACGTTCATTCTTCTCTGGGTCTCTACACATGAATACATCTGTCGCGACGCTGTGGGCAGAGAGGGGACTCGTCTGTAAAGACTACGTGGTGCCACTCCGGCACTCAGTGTTGTTGGCCTGCGTCTCTCTGGTGCCTGTCAAAGGAAGCCGCAACAATGATCTCCATGATAACAGTCCACAGTACTTCAGATGTCGCACAGTCCTGCATGGCCGAACGAAAAATATGTGTGGGCACTTTCAAGCGCTAGTCACATGCGGCAGTTGAAATCCTGGGCGTCCTTGAAAGTAACCCGCATTCGCTCGTGCTAAATTCAAAATTTTGAGCAGGGAACGGTAAATCATTGTCTCGGTAGGCTGAGAACCTGCTGTAGCTGAATTGCGACACGTGCTGTAGACGTGACACGATTTTTTCGCCAACACTAACATCCAAATGCGCATCCTGAATGACTTGCTGTATAGCGTTTCCTTATGTACAGACTGTTGCTTATATTGCTCCGACCTATTTCTTGAGGGTGCACCGAAATGTAAATCTTTTCCATATTCAGGTATGTAGAACAATTGTGGCAATTGGGCAAGTGTTGCATGTCGCCTATATGGTGCTGCAGTTTTGAAGTCCAGCAGAGTACTTCTAATGTGTTCATTCTCGTAATCTGACCATCACTCTATTATGGTTAAAAGAATATTCCTGATACCATTGAAGTTAAGCACCCAGAAGAGGTGGTCGGATATGAAAGTAACTTTGCACACGTACACATCCTCGCCAAGTATTAAAATGTGATACAATCGTCTTGGACAGTTTGAACTGCTACCAGAGTGCGTTAGGCTTGTTCGTATTTCATATTGTTATATAGATTTGTAGGTTATTTGGATGTGACAGTGGTCCGATGCTGGACTGCATGTGGACGTGAGGACAGACATATGCGTCGTCAAGGTTCTGGCTCACAACGTCTCACCACGAAAAGAGAAAATCGCCGATTTGTGAACTAAGTACATTGTAACCCGCTCACATCTGCACCTACCAGCCGGCCGTGGTGGCCGGGCGGTTCTAGGCGCTACAGTCTGGAACCGCGCGACCGTAAACGATTTCAGGCATTTGGGATGTGGCTGTACAGGTGAATGCTGTGAGTACTATGGGCAGATAACATTACTAACATGACGTTCTTGCAAAATAAAGGAAGAAAAACAAGTCCCACACACAGCAAAATGCTAAAAATTACGTTATCTCGGCCATGTAAGAGGAATGGAAACATGGAATGAGGTAAATGAGAACGAGGAAGAAGAAGAACATCTTGCCTTGGAACTTAAAAACATTGAATTCACACAGCTACGAAGAATTTTTTCGAACAAACAAAACTATGATGTTCACTAACATCCGGAACAGATGGGCACTAGAAGAAGAAGAAGAAGAAGAAGAAGCAATATCAGTCGAAACCACAGGGTGAGAAAGCGAAAAAAGCTGACATTGTACAAGGACATAGCGCTAGCAGTAGACACTCAAACACGGATAATATGTATTACCAACTAAGAACTGAAATCCAGATTTCAGAAAAAAAGGGTCGGCCGGTTGTGTGTGCAACGAAAACAGACACAATACATAAGGAAAACATATATCAGTTCGTGCATATTATTAAATACCGAAAGAAGTACCGGACGAAGTGGCCGAGTGGTTCTAGGCGCTTCAGTCTGGAACCACGCGACCGCTACGGTCGCAGGTTCGTATCCTGCCTCGGGGATGGATGTGTGTCATATCCTTAGGTTAGTTAGGTATAAGTAGTTCTACGTTCTAGGGGACTGATGACCTCAGAAGTTAAGTCCCATAGTGTTCAGAGCCATTTGAACCATTTTTTTGCACCTACCATCCGAGAACAACATTGTGTGTCATCTTGCACCATTAGTCAGAGACTCGCAGAAGTCAGACTAGGAAATTACCGTCCAGTGTGTAGACTGTCGTTAACATCACATCACAAACAGCTACATTTGGAGTAGTGCCGTTACCGAGAAACATAGTCTGTTGACTAATAGCATGCATTGCGTTCAGCGACGAATCGTGGTTCTGCACTACCCAGGATAATCATCGCCGACGAGTATGACGGGTACCTGGGGAGAGGTCGCGTTCTTCAAATGTTTTGGAGAGGCACAGCGGTGTTACTCCTGGTGTCAGTATGTGGAGAGCGGCAGGGTATACCTGCAGGTCACGGCTGGTTGTAATTGAGCGAAATCTGACTTCACGTAACATATCCTACGTCCTCATGTGTAACACGTCACGTGCCATTTTTCATCACGACAATGCCCGTCCACACATTGGCAAGTGCCTCTATGAACAGTGTGTGTAGTGTTGTGGAACTCCCGTGGCCATCAAGATCCCAGGATACAACATGTGCAGGACCAGCTCAACATCAAATCCGTTCTAGTGCGTGTCCAGAATTCCAGTTGTTACCTACAACAGTTTTGGGACAGCTTACCTCAGGAGAGGTTACAACGGGTTTATAACATCCTTCCCAACCGAATCAGTGCACGCATCCAGCCAGATAGGATGCAATGTCATATTGGTAAGTGGGCTCATACTGTCAAGTTCTTTGTAAATTTGACTCTATTTTGTAATCTCTAGAATTACATCTCGTATCCCCTCAATCCGTGAAGTTTCGTTTTGTTTCCTCCTTCCATTCTCGATGGCTCTCTTTTTTGTCAGGCATTGTACGGGGTGTTCAAAAAGTCTCTCCGCAGTGCCGTATGATTGATAGCCGCACGTGCCGTATGTCGCAGTGAATATATCGAATCAAACTCAGTGAAATACAAGTTATTAATTTATTGAATATTCACTTTTACTTACAAATTTTCACATTAAATGTTGAAAGTTTCCCCCCTGTTGTTGATAAAAATGGTTCAAATGGCTCTAAGCACTAGGGGACTTAACATCTGAGGTCATCTGTCCCCTACACTTAGAACTACTTAAACTTAACTAATCTAAGAACATCAGACACATGCATGCCCGAGGCAGGATTCGAACCTACGACCGTAGCAGCAACGCGGTTCCGGACTGAAGCATCGATAACCGCTCGGACACAGCGATCGGATGTTGTTGAATACACAATTCAATTTGTCTAATCATGTTTACACACATAAGCTGTAACATATCTTCTGTAACAGAAAAAGTGAAAGTGAATATTGAAGTTTTCAGTTCATCGATGGATTTTGGACGGTTTTTATATAAGCTTGCTTTCGCTCCAACCCAGAAGAAAAAGTCAGGTGGTGTTAGGTCAGGCGATCGTAGACCAAAGTCCCTGTGAAATTATGCGATCACCAAAAACATCAGCAGGCAGTGACATTGAAACGCGAGCTGTATGCGCGGTTGCACCATCTTGTTGAAAATGACCGTTCATTATTTCACTTAACACAAGTTCTCCTATGAGTGTGTACAGAATATTACTACAGTATCGTTGTGCGTTTATTGTTTCGCTGAAAAATATGGGACCCACAATCCGACGTCTAGAAATTGCAATCCAAACACCTATTTTCACAGAATGAAGTGGTTCCTCATGAATACACTGGATCTGCAGCACTCCACATACGAGAATTTTGCGAGTTCATGTACGCGGATAAATGAAACCACGCCTCATCAGGGAAAAACGTTTCATTAAGAAATCCCTTCCATTTTGTTGAACGAAATTTTTGAACCATTGATAATAATGCAGTCTCTTGCCTTGATCAGTATTTTTCAGTTCTTGTACGACTGTCACTTTGTATGGGAAAAGTTGTAATTTTTTCCTTACAGCTGTGTGGGCTGTTCCGAACATCGATTTCCTGGGCGATTTTTCTTACTGACTTGTTCGCACTCATGGACGTTTCATCGGAAATATCGAGTAGTTTATCCTCAGACAAAACGCTAGGACGACCACTTCTCGGTGCATCTGTCACTGAACCCGTACTTCGAAATTTGTTAATCAAATCTCGCATAGTATCGCGATGTAGGAGTGTTGTCTCCGGGTAAACTGAATTAAATGTTTGACGAACTGAAACTGTGTATTTACCGCCAGCTTTGAACACTAATTCGACTACTAACACACTTCGTTCAATGGTTAGCATTTTAACAGTGACAAAAACGAAACAACCGAACAAAGGAACTGAACTTAACGTTCACGTCAACACATAACGACACACACCAACGATACTACTGACGTTGGCTGAGATAAACGAAACAGTGGAATGTTGGGAGAGTCCACTAGAAGGGAACTAACTCAGGCAGGCGAACAATCATACTGCACGTGCCGCTTACAATCATACTGCACTGTGGAGATAGTTTTTGAACAACCAGTATATGAAGTTAGTCCACCCCTATACTCCAGAACAAGCAGGTGAATTTTTTGATGTACGCAAGTTGTTTTTAACGTTTGTCGCTGCTGAATTGTCGCATTTACTTCGCCTTTTTTAAATGCAATTAATTATTTATTTTCCAATTTTACTTTTCTTTTCAAAATTTTATTTGACATTAAACACTTTCACATAATCACATCGCATAACGGAGAATAAAAATCACTCTATAAATAGTTGTATACTCCGCAGCAGATTTGCATTTAACACTGCAAAACGGAAATATATGAGAAATTGTCGACTGAGTAATTTCCAAGGTGACACCTTTGTAAAATTCACATTACAATTCCTTTAAAGGAGCTTGCGTATTTTTGTAATAATTGTTAATTTGTTGAAGTTTTTTGTGTTGCATAGTCATGTACAATAACCAATTTCCTTCACTCCTTTTCCGTTTTAAGAATACGTAAAATATTGTACTTCTCTTTAACCAGCTGACGTCATTCCTGTTTCTTTTCGGGTAAGCTGCATCATCTGGATGTAGAATGCTCGTCGCTTTTATGGTGATTGGCAGTGTCTTTTACATACACACAAATTGTTTTCTGTTGGACAACGTTATTTGCATTACCACAAACAAATTAACATTTTTCTATGTGTAGTACCACTCTGCCCCTTATGCTGGTGAGAGTACCGGGCCGAGGACATTCTTCCAGGTTTGTGCCAGTTAGTCTTTTTACTTTCGTTCTATAACATTCCTTCTTTTATTTTACGAGAAGTTCTTACACACCACTGAAAGACGTTTCGAAGAAGACTTAATTGACATAAGATGTGTTGAACTTGATCACATAGTAATATCTCCAGTGGGATGTCTTTGAAAACTACGGAACTGTAGATACTTATGGTTGTTTAGAGTTCCATCAGTAAAACAGAGAGCAACAACGCGATTCTTGAAAACTCTCACACACATTCACAAACCAGTGTCGTTTTTTATCCACTTCTCTCTCAGCCCGCGTTGATTTTCATCTGACCAGTAATGTGTGTTGCAGATATTCCTTTGTCCATAGTATAAAAACGATGTGCTATCTGTACACAAAATCTTTCATAACAACGGTGCAAAGCTTTATAGTTCTCGTAGACAACATTCTGAGAACTGTAACCCATTTGTAAATTCACCGGCAGGATACTGTTGGTGGACGTAAATGTGGGGAGGATGAAGTGCATTGGAATGTGGTATTCCCAGAACACTCCTTTGGCTGGACCCAGGTCGCTCGTTCAAGCTGCCACACAGTCCGAGAGTCAGTGACAAAAAAATTACAAACTGTTTTATACTATTTGGTGTTTTAATAGATTGCTATTGACAACTTACAAACAAAAGCCTGGTATCGAAAAACTTGGATTCTGGGACTTGCGATTGTTGATAGGAAAGATCCCTCCCTTCTCCCATGAACAATGGACCTTGCCATCGTTGGAGTGGCTTGCGTGCCTCGGTGGTACACACTTGAGGGATATCAGTCGATAGGCCAGACAAACGTGTGGTCCCTGAAGAGGGACAGCGCGGCCTTTGCAGTAGTTGCAGGGGCAACGACCTGGGTGACTGACTGATCTGGCCTTGTAACATCAACCTTATACGACCTTGCTGTGCCGGTACTGCGAACGGCTGAAAGAGAGAGGAAACTACAGCCGTAATTTTTCCCGACGGCATGCAGCTCTACTGGTTTTATGGTGATGGCGACCTCTTGGGTAAAATATTAGGGTGGTAAAATAGTCCCCCATTCGGATCTCCGGGACGGGACTACTCAGGAGGATGTCACCAGGGGAAAGAAAACTGCCATTCTGTGAATCGGAGCGTGGACTGTTACATTTCTTAATTAGGCAGGTAGCTTAGAATATTTAGAAAGAAAATAGATCGGTTGAAGTTAGATATAGGAGGAACAGGACTTCTGGGATGGCGAATAAAGAGTTTTAAATACAAATTCGGGAGTAATGCAGGAGTAGGTTTAATAATAAATAAGAAAATAAAAATGCGGGAAAGCTACTATGAACAGCGAAGTAGCCAAGATAGCCAAGATAGACAAGAAGCCCACACCTTTCACAGTAGTACAAGTTTATATACCAATTAGCTCCCCAAATGAAGAGGAGTTTGAAGAAAAGTTTGACGACATAAAAGAAATCATTCAGATAGTCAAGGAAGACGAAAATTTAATAGTGATGAGGGGCTGGAGTTCGATAGTAGGAAAAGGAAGAGAAGGAAAAATAGCAGGTGAATATGATCTGGGGAAGAGGAATGAAAGAGGAAGCCGCCTGGTAGAGTTTTGAACAGAACATAAATTAATTGGTAACACCTGATATAAGAATCATAAAAGAGGGTTGTATACGTAAAAGAGGCCTGGAGACACTGAAAGATTTCAGACTGAGTAAATAAGTGTTAGACAGAGATTTAGGAACGAGATTTTAAAATGTAAGATATTTCCAGTGGCACATGTGAATTCTGGCCACAATTTATTGATTATGAACTGTAGATTAAAACTGAAGAAATTGGAAAAAGTAAAGAAATCAAGGAGATGATGCCTGGACAAGTTGAAAGAACCAGGGGTTTCTGACATTTCCAGAGGCAGCATTAGGCAACGGTTGACTAGAACAGATAAAGGGAATACAGTAAAAGACGATTAGGTATTTTTAAGAGATGAAATACTGAAGGCAGCAGAGGATCATACAGGTAAAAAACAAGGTCTAGTAGAAATACTTGGATAACACAAGAGATACTGAATTTAGTTGATGAAAGGAAAAAAAAACATAAAAATGCAACAAATGAAGTAGGCGAAAGGCAAACCAAACGATTAAAAAATCAGATTGACAAGAAGTGCAAAATGCTAAGCAGGACTGGTAGTAGACAAATGTAAGGATTTAGAAGCATATTTCACAAGGGGAAGATAGATACCGCAGCAGGAAAATTAAAGAGGTCTTTGGGGAAAAGAGGAATAGCTGTATGAATACCAAGAGCTCAGTCCTAAACAAACAAGGGAAAGCTGAAATGTGGAAGAAGTATATCGAGGGCGTGGAAAAGGGAGATACACATGAAGGCAACATTATAAACGGGGAGTGGACGTAGATGAAGATGTGATGGGAGATGTGATACTGCAAGAAGAATTTGACAGAACTCTGAATGAGGTAAGTCGAAATAGGCCCAGGGAGTAGACGATATTTCGTCAGAACTCCCAACGGCCTTGAGAAAGCCAGCCTGACAAAACTCTTCAATCTGGTGAGCAAGATGTATGAAACAGGTGAAACACCCTCATACTTCAAGAAGAATGTAAGTATTTCAATACGAAAGAAAGCAGTTGCTGGCACGCGTGAAAATTACCGAACTATCAGTTTAATAAGTCATGGTTGCAAAATACTAACAGAATCCTTTACAGAAGAATGGAAAAGCTGGTAGAAAGCGACCTCGGGGAAGATCAGTTTGGATTCCGGAGAAATGTAGAAACACGTGAGGCAATACTGACCCTACTACGATTTCTCATAGAAAATAGGTTAAGGAAGGGCAATCCTACGTTTAAATGATTCAAATGGCTCTGAGCACTATGCGGCTTAACTTCTGAGGTCATCAGTCACCTAGAACTTAGAACTAATTAAACCTAACTAGCCTAAGGACATCACACACGTCCATGCCCGAGGCAGGATTCGAACCTGCGACCGTAGCGGTCGCTCGGTTCCAGACTGTAGCGCCCAGAACCGCACGGCCACTCCGGCCGGCAATCCTACGTTTATAGCATTTGTAGACTTAGAGAAAGCTTTTGACAATGTTGACTGGAATACTCTCTTTCAAATTTTGACGATAGCAGGGGTAGAATACAGGGAACTAAAGGCATTTTACAACTTGTACAGACACCACACGCCAGTTGTAAGAGTCGAGCGGTATGAAAGGGAAGCAGTGTTTGAGAAGGAAGTGAAACAGCGTTGTAGACGATGCCCGAAATATTCAGTCTGTACATCGAACAAGTAGTAAAGGAAACCAAAGAAAAAACTGGAAAAGGAATTAAAGCTCAGGGAAAAGAAATAAAAATTTTGAGGTTTACCGATGACATTGTTCAAATGTTCAAATATGTGTGAAATCTTAAGAGACTTAACTGCTAAGGTCATCAGTCCCTAAGCTTACACGCTACTTAACCTAAATTATCCTAAGGGCAAACACACACACCCATGCCCAAGGGAGGACTCGAACCTCCGCTGGGACCAGCCGCACAGACCATGACAGCAGCGACATAGACCGCTCGGCTAATCCCGCGCGGCGATGATATTGTAATTCTGTCAGAGACAGCACAGAACTTGGAAGAGCAGTTGAACGGAATGGACAGTGTCTTGAATGGAGCATATAAGATGAACATCAATAAAAGTAAAACGAGAATAATGGAATGTAGTCAAATGAAATCGGGTGATGCGAGGGAATTAAATTAGGAAATGAGACATTTAAAGCAGTACGTGAGTTTTGCTACTTGGGCAACGAAATAACTGATGATAGCCGAAGTGGAGACGATATAAAATATAGACTGGCACTGACAGGAAAGGTGTTTCTGAAGAAGAGAAATATGTTAATATCGATTATAGATTTAAGTGTCAGGAAGTGTTCCTGGAAGTGTATGGAGTGTAGCGATATATGGAAGTGAAACATGGACGATGAACAGTATAGACAAAAAGAGAAAGAAGCTTTCGAAATGTGGTGCTACAGAAGAATGCTGGTAGATCACTTGACAAATGAGGAGATTCTGAGTAGAATTGGGGAGACAAGAAATTCGTGGGAAACGCGCCTAGACGAAGGGATCGGTTGACAGGAGACATTCTGAGACACCAATGGATCACCAGTTTAATACTGAAGGGAAGTGTGAGGGGCAAAAATCGTACAGGGAGGCCGAGAGATGAATGCAGTAATCAGATTCAGAAGCATGTGGGCTGCAGAAGTTATTCCGACATGGAGAGCCTCGCACAGGATAGTATAGCATTGAGAGCTGTATCAATCCAGTCATCTGACTGAAACCCCCAACAACAACAACAAGGCAATATCAGCAAGCATCTAGTTGGGACTAACCCCGACAGCGATATTCCAGAGGTGTCAAAAAAAAGTACATGCTGTAACAACTTTATACGCATAAATACCTTTGTCTTTTGCTTCGTTTCTCTTTATATTATTATAAAAAAATTATAAAGCAGATTTTTTTGGATTTCCGAAAGTCAGCAACGTTGAAGTGGAAATGCGTACGCGATGCAAGCTGAGCCATTAAATTTATTGCTTTATATTTATGGAGTACTTTTTTTCAAGTCTGAATATTTCAAATATTTATTATTTCAAATTTATTTTTTAATATTTATAAAGCAACATTGCTATCATTAAAACAGCTTGCTGACTTCCTCTATCAACAATTTATGATGCAAATGATGAATAAAAGAGTTTTAGCTAGTACACGTGTAAGGTAGTTTCCAGGCATTACATTTTACGACACATTTGAAGTGCATGGGCGTCGCATGTCCCAGAATCCAAACTTTTTCATAATAGGCTTTTCTTTGTTTAGTCATCAATAACAACATATTAAAATACCACAAGTAGTATAAAAGAATTCCATTTTTTGTCTTAGCCCAGGGTCTCGGACTATCATGGTAACGTGTGGATTGTGTGTTACCGTTGTAAAAATGTTAGTTGTATTTCTCTCGTTATTTGCTGTTCTTTAGCGTTAGGGTATTTTGTTCTCCACACTTCAGTTTCTTCAAATTTTTATAATTTTTGCAAAAGCGTATGGACTTGGTACGATCAGGATACCTTTCAGCATACACTGCACCGCTGTTATAACAGTCTGCCGATATTCTAAAGAAAACCATATCTACTTTTCCGACTGTCGTATACATTGTGGAAGGGTGAACAGCTTGTCGAGAAAGTTGCGTAAATCGCTACTATAGTTCATCACAATTAATGCGGACTTCAAGCGCGTAGGTAAACACATAAGATGTAGCCGAGTTACGTGCTTGTTTACATCTGACGCAATAGGGCACACTGACAGCAGGACAATGGTTAGCCGCCAGTTATCGTGTTACTCTTTGATAAAGTTTCACACATGTTGTGTAGTTGAAGGCATTTCTCAATGACACAGAAGAAAGGGTATATTAGTAACAAAGCCGTTATCCTGCAGCTATAAGCGTTACAAACTATGATGTTAATATATGCAGCCATTTCTCTTCAGTTACTACTTCAATCGTGATTTATCATATAGATAATAAAAGCTTCCGCCTTTTGCAAAAAAATGGTTCAAATGGCTCTGGCCACTATGGGACTTAGCTTCTGAGGTCATCAGTCCCCTAGAACTTAGAACTACTTAAACCTAACTAACCTAAGGACATCACACACATCCATGCCCGAGGCAGGATTCGAACCTGCGACCGTAGCGGTCGCGCGGTTCCAGACTGTAGCGCTTAGAACCGCTCGGCCACCACGGCCGGCCGCCTTTTGCAACTGAATGTTTTATTTGTGGGTACCAAACATATATCGTCTACTCATGCTACGCATCTCAATGGTCTACAACATACATCTACACTATACAAAGAAATTACTCAATCTGTACTAATAATAAAACTGTAAAATCGTCGTGTCCGTCTGTTTCTCTGTTTGAACATGCTAATCTCCAAAGCTACTGGACAAATTCAAATGTGTGTCAAGTCTTATGGGACTTAACTGCTAAGGTCATCAGTCCCCAAGCTTACACACTACTTAACCTAAATAATGCTAATGACAAACACACACACACCCATGCGCGAGGGAGGACTCGAACTTCCGCCGGGACCACCAGCACAGTCCTCAACTTAACAGTTCGGATATTGAATTATTACTCTGTGGCACCCAAAAGAACCAATAGATGGTGCTGCTAGTTTTGTAATACACAGATTGATACCTAGATAGCTCTGTTTTTTTTTTTTTTTTTTTTTTTTTTTTTAACTCAGTGACAAATGTTTTTTTCGGAAGTTCACGTCAACGACAGAATTAAACTCAGCAATCTTATCTTTACGAATACGAACTAAACAACGAAGTGACTTGGCTAGTATATACGGAATTACTGATTTGGCTGTATGGTCAAAAACGTAACGTCACTGCTTAGCTTCTTTGACAGTTTTTATCCACATTCTTTGCTAGAAAAAACAAATTTATTAACAAGTTGCATAGGTTAAAACCGTATTTTGGGGTTATAATACAGTCTAATTAAGACCCAAGTCGTTTCGCTTTATTTTAAAATATTTTCTATGGTCACTATAACAATATAGTTAGTCTTACAATTATGTTTTCTACGATCATGAACAGATCTCAAGGTTTGCTGTACTGCTATAAACAGTATTAACTGTTATAATTACTCGCGGTTTTTTGTATCTTACGTCATTCTTCGCGTTCTTCTACACATATGTGGTAGATTTTAGCGTGCAACACTTCCAATAACACTATATATATTGACGTTTTAGTGATGTGAGGAACCATTGCCATCTCACCATTTCCTGCACTCTGTTTTGATGTGCAACATGCTTTCGTCTTTTGTTTCGTTTTGCTGGTAGCGAGAGCGTCTGCAGTTGCTGTGTGTGTGTGTGTGTGTGTGTGTTTGTTTCATTTTTATTTTATTACTGTCGCAAAATACGGTATGTAACTTATAAGTCTGTGACTGAGGAAACAGAGAATCCAAAGAACAACGAAGATAACATGAATGTATTAAGTTTGCTTCTGAATTTGGGTGCCTACTCGCTACATTTTGATTTCATTTTGTTTACGAATAAAAATGCCTAGAAAAGGCCGAATTTTTCTGCATAAACCAGAACGACTGAAAGACTGCGGACTATGCGGTCTCAAAAATCCCATGAAGATCGTGAGGCGAGATTTGTTGTACCTCGAGAACATCAGGATTTAACTGGCTCCTTGGAAACTCCTTCCAAAAACGAGGCGCAACGTAGCTTCGCTCACAGAAGCGTAAAGTTATTTCTACCCATCATGGGAGCGGAAATTTTGATGGGAAGTGGTGCTGGCAAGCGAGTTTTTATACCCTGAATACCATTTATCCCTAACAATTTACTATTTCGCTTTAAATGTGTACAGCTTTTTAATTTTTTTAAAACTTTTCATTCCCTTCCCTGAAGGGAATAGGGCGGGCCGTTATAGAGCTTCTTCATGCTCTTGTCGGACTTAGTGTTACAAATGTTTATTTCGTCTACTTTATTTATTACAATTTATGGGGTGTATTTTATTACAGTTGAGAGGGAATGTTAAGGGTATAGTTTTTGCTGTTGTTGGTGGTGTCTTCTCGTTTGTGGTGGTCTTCTCCCTTCTTCTTCTCTTTCTTCGTTCTCAAATTTCTTCCGAATCTGTAGCCAGTTCCTTGCGTGAACGTCTGCACTTTTCCGTTGCGCTGCGTCGAGCTTGGAGACATAGTTCACTACGCTGTTACGCCAGTTCACCAACTCCCTGGTTTGAACTGCTCGGTTTACAACTAGCATCTTCTTCTGCGCCGGCCGCTGTGACCGAGAGGTTCTAGGCGCTTCAGTCTGGAACCGCGCGACCGCTACGGTCGCAGGTTCGAATCCTACCTCGGGCATGGATGTGTGTGATGTTCTTAGGTTAGTTAGGTTTAAGTTGTTCTAAGTTCTAGGGGACTGATGATCTCAGACATTAAGTGCCATAGTGCTCAGAGCCATTTGAACCATTTTTTTTCTTCTACAGCTTGGTGTTCGTCTCTGGTATCGGGGAAGTCTGGGTGGCACCTTCGATTCCTGTCCGAGGGGTTTCCTGCATCGCCCGCGTTTCCATTTGCGGCCGCCTGCTGAGGGCTTCCTTCAGCCTCAGGCAGGCTGCCTCCATTTCGGTGTGGAGCGCCATTCGGAAGAGGGATTCCGCTTCCTGAATGGCTGCCCCGATATCCACGTTCGGTACTTCGCCCACTGCCATTGTGGCGGCTTCTTTACTTTGGCGTACGGTGGCATTGTGCCGTCGCCCGGACCCCGGCGGTCGCCCACCTCCACCACCACTCTTAACTGGCGGCGGTTGGCGCTCGCGCGGGCGGGGGGGGCTGCCGTCGTGGCGCCTTTTCTCTTCTCTGGCGGTGATGTCACGGCTTTCTTGCTATACTTCCGCCTCTTCCTCCTTTTTTTGCGCCCGGTTTGTTCCGGCGTCCCCTCGGTGGTTTTGCGGCCTGCAAACTCCCTACAGCCGCGCCAGCTCGCGACTTGTGGCCCACCGCAGCGGGCACAAGTCGGGCGGTCTTCACTTGTGTGGCAGTATTTTGCCACATGTCCTTCTTGCTGACACTTGAAGCATTGGGGCCTCGTGTCAACCTCCGCTGGGAGAGGCGTCACTGTTACTGGGAAGCCCATGAGCTTCTTCATCTCGTGTATTTCTGGTGCAGGCCGTTTCTGCTCACCTCTGGCCGTTTCCACAGCCAGGATAAACAACGGCGGTCTCTGCTTGTTGGTCCGGTTGTGGAGTTTCACTGCCACATTCTCATATCCCCGCAGCAGCAGGGCTTTCTTGACGGTGTCTTCGTTGCACAGCCAGGGCAGCCCTCTCACGAGTGCCTTGACTGTGCCCTTTCTCTTCTTCTTCACCACTCTCCACGGTTCCGCTTCGGTCGTCGGTTTGTCGGCGATGTACGGCGTCAGGTGTGGGGCGAGTTTCTTAGCGCCGCACTCGCATCTTGCTAGTATTGCAAGTACCAAGTTGTCTAGCGTGAGGTCGGTCGCTTGACGGTGCGTTTGGTGGGGCCCCGTCCGTTGCCGGCGCGCCGTAAGGCACGGAGGCTCGCACTACGGCGTATCGCTTCTAGTCGGGCGTGCCGTAGCAGTCCTCACAAGGGGAAGTGATGCGTCTCATATAGCCTCTCCTTCCCAAGTGGCTCTTTCCACCTTCCCGTGGTGCCAGACGTCAAGTTCGGCATTTCTCGGGTTCGCCCGAACGCTACCTTGCGACAGAAGGGAGAGCTGCGACCGAACCCGATGCGAAAGCAAAGGGTGCGTGGCACAGGGGGAGCTGTGTCTGAGGGACCGACGATCTGTCCCTCTCTCATTTCGCAGGGCACAGACCAGCAGGTGCTCTGCATGCTGGAGACCTCGTTTGTCGGCGTGGGATCACGGCGCGAGTCGGCAAGGGTGCTTTGCCGTGCCCCTGGGTAACTGGGGCGTGTTCTGCCAAACCCAGGAGGTGGTGACATTGCCTGAGCCAGGTTAGCTGGGTCCAGGCCACTGTACGGTTGGGGGACCGGCCCACCACCTGAGTAGGAGTGGCTTCTTGGCCGTCAGGTGGAAGCTCGAGCTAGTAAGCGGCGAAGGGCGAGAGGTGCATCCGCCTCTCCGGAGTGCGGGGTGCACTTGCTGAGGAGTGTCGGGTGAAATCGTCGACGACGGAGCCACCGATGGAAACCAGTGCACTGGCGACGGCGCGCTGAACCCAGCAGCTCGAGAATGCCCTTGGCCTTGGGGCGAGGTCAGTGGGCGAGCTGCGTTCTTTGTCCCCCCCCCCCCCCCCAATTCATGCCAGAGGAGCCGGTCTGGGGCAAGAGATGGGCTCCCACCTTTTTATCACTAGTAATTTAAAGATGGCTGGAACTGAGACGAGCGATGCAAGTGCGCCCAAGCGTGCATCCATGATGCTTGATCCCTCTCCACGGGATGAGCTGGGACAGGCAGACGACGAAACTGTGACACAGAGGCATGCGCGAATTACGTTGCTCTTGGAGCAAAACATTACAAACGGAGCCTGCTGGTGTGACCGTGCGGTTCTAGGCGCTTCAGTCTAGAACAGCGCGACCGCTACGGTCGCAGGTTCGAATCCTGCCTCGGGCATGGATGTGTGTGATGTCCTTAGGTTAGTTAGGTTTAAGTAGTTCTAAGTTATAGGGGACTTATGACCTCAGATGTTAAGTCCCATAGTGCTCAGAGCCATTTGAACCATTAAAAACGGAAAAATAAGTCAAGCGGCACTGTCAATCATCAAAAACGAGTTGGCTGCATGGGCTATTGCCAACGCCAAACTCGAAGGCCACATAGAAGAATTCGAAAAGTAGAATGACAGACTAAGGAGGCAACCGACTAAGACCTGGGCGGGAGTGGTTGCGCAAGCGCCATTCAAGCCGCAAACCACAAAAGACACAATCGCTAAGGTTACCAACCGGCCAGACACGGCGGTCTGTCTCAGGACCCTGCCTGGCCAAGATACTAGTGTAAAAAAGATACAAGAATTACTGACAACCACCATTGATCCCGTAAAAGACAAGATCAAAATAAACAGGGTTAAACCAAGTAGGAACTCGGTGATTGTGGAAGTTGCCACTGAGGACGATAAGGAAAAACTATTAAACAACCCCAAGCTGAATTCTGTGGTCAAGTTTGAACCACCGAGGAAAAGAAACCCTCTGATCATACTATATGATGTTCCCATAACAATGACGAATGAGGAACTTTATGATACAATTACAGAACAGAACTTTGAGCATATGAATGATGAGGAGTTCAAAAACTCTTTCAAGATGAGATTCCAAATGGGGCCTCGGGATCATGATGTTGCACATCACGTTGCTGAGGTTACCGCACCCATGTGGAGAAAGGTGATGACAATGGGCAGATTATATGTTGGCTTTCATGCGGTCAACACTAGGGATTATCTCGTGGTACCTCACTGCCACAACTGCAGAGACTTGGACCACATTCTAAGGCACTGCACCAGGGGGTCGGCGTGCTCCAAGTGTGGTGAAGATGGTCACACCCGGAAAGAGTGTAGGGCGGCGGGTGTCTATATCTCGTGCAAGAGACGTGGCAAGAAATCTTGTGGAGCCACAGGTCGGAATTGCCCTATCTACCGGATGTTAGAACAAAGATTGATTTCCAGGATCGATTACGGTTGAGTACGTTAAACAGAACAGGATGCCAAAGCGGAAATCCGCGAGAAAAAGGAGGAGGGCTGCCATAAGGGCGAATAAGTTTAAAGAATTCTTGAGGTCTCTTTCGAGCGACACGAAAATCGAGACAGTCGACAAAGGTGTTCAAACTGAGCTCCCAACGATGGACAAAGGCATTCAGACTGAGCCCACGCTTATGGTCACAACACACTCCTCTCACAGCCGGGGGAACAAGGCCGATCAAAGACCAGCAGCGGCAAGGGTATCCTGTGGTAGTGGCAATCCCGAAAGATGAAATCAGTCAAAAAGAGCAGAAACCAGTCCAAGAAAGTACAGTAACGAGCTCAAGTGCACATATAACCACACAAGATACCCCTGTAGCATTTGCAGCCGCGACCTGGCAGACTGTCAGCCGAGGGGAAGACCCGAAAGCGACGATAATAATCATAAACAAAGCCCTGAGAGCTACGATACTCTCACAGTACACAACTAGTCACCGCAGTGTCGTGGAGTTGCAGTCTCCCGTCGGAGTAATAACACTAATTAACATGTATTTTCAATACGGTGACAACATCTAAAGACATCTTGACTACTTAATCACAGTAACCATGGCATTGCAGGGACGAAAAATGATAATAACCGCTGACATCAATGCAAAATCCCCACTATGGTACAGCGGTACAAGGGACACAAACGGAGAAAAGGTTGAAGAATTCATCATGGCCTCGCAACTAGTGGTGGCAAACAAGCCCGGCAACCTTCCGGCGGGAGGAGGACGAGGCACAAACATTGATGTGACCTTAGTAACACCAAACGCAGTTACATCATCCAACTATGGAAGGTTGAAGAAAATGCCACTACTAGCGACCACGATCTCATAACTTTCACCGTAGGTGCTAGAGAGTGCCGCTGGGCCATGGGGTGGGAGGTGCAATTAAATTATGAAAGAGCTGACTGGGAATGCCTAGCGAGGGAGTGCAACATTCCTGCCTTGCCAGAGGGTGACATGCACCAGGACATAGACATAAACGAGAGAGCTGAGGAACTGGTGAGCGCAATAACTAGAGTGGTAAAAGCAGCTGTACCAACTAGGAGGAAGGCCATGGCGGCCTCTCCGCCACCGTGGTCGGCCGAACTCGAGGACATGCGCCGGTCTGTCAGAAGGTTAAGGAGGCACTACCAGCGCAGTATCGTCTGGCTGGAACGGCAAAGGTGGCTGCTGCAGTATTGGGAGGCCAAGCTAAGGTTCCAAAAGGAACTAAAAGCCGTAAGGACAAGAAGCTGGGAGAGCTTTGTTCAGAATCAATTAGCCTTAGACCCCTGGGACACACCTTATAAATTAGTTAGAGAAAAGATCCGCTCTCCTATGGAATTGACAACAGTCAGGCATGGGGACGGGATGGCGGAATCCTGGCAGGAGACTGCAGAGGTCCTCCTCCAGTCCCTGTTGCCTGACGATAGCGCGGATGGGGAAACTGAAGGACAGCAGCAGCTACGACACGATGACCTCGAAGAATACAACAATAACACGGCAGTCTACCCCTCCTCTGAAGAGGAGGTGGCTGCCCACATAAGATCACTAAAGAGAGGTAAAGCTCCAGGGCCAGACGGCATTGTGGCGGAGGTGGTGCAATTCTTAACTCCCCAGATAACTGCCCCACTCACTCACCTGTATAACGAGTGCCTCAGACAAAGGAAGTTCCCAAAAATCTGGAAGACCGCGAATTTTGTGATCATCAGAAAAGGACCTGATAAAGACCCAACAGAAACAAAATAATAGACCCATATGTTTGCTGGTCCTCCTTCGGAAGATACCAGAGAAACTACTGGCTGACAGACTGGCTGCACACCGAGTGATGTGTGGGATGAGCAGCAGGCAGTTCGGCTTCAGGCCTGGGCGATCGGCATCTGATGCAATCGTCCTGGCGGCTGAGGTCTGTGGCTCTACCCTGCACAAGTACGTAGTTGGCATCATGGTAGACATCAGTGGCGCCTTCGACAACCAGTGGTGGCCTTCACTCATCTCCTGCTTGCGGGAGAAAGAGTGTCCAGCGCCGCTATATAGTTGCCTGAGGAGCTATTGCGAGGATCGGCAGGTCTGGCTATCAACCCCTAGCGGGAGAGTGGGAAAATCAATAACAAAGGGATGCCCCCAGGGTTCTGTATTAGGACCCCTGTTCTGGGACATTCACATGGAGCCGCTACTGGATACCTTGCAACAAAGTGAAGAAGTGCTAGAGGTGATAGCCTATGCAGATGACCTCCTCCTGTTGGTTGCCAGCCGTAGTCGCGAGGACATAGAGCCCAAAATAGAAAGGGCCATGGATCAATTGCAACTATGGTGCCAAAACACCAAAATGAAAATATCACCAAGTAAGTCAACATACTTATTACTAAAAGGACAGCTAATCAGAAACCCAACTGTAAGAGTCGAGGGCTCACCGGTTCTTTGGCGACATGAGACACGGTACCTGGGAATCATCATTGACGAAAGGTGGAACTTTGGGAAACACATTGACACCGTAACCCAGAAAGCCCTCCAAACACTAGGCAATCTCATCTCCATCGGACATAAAAGATTTCATCTTCCCCTTCACCTCATAAAACTATATCAAAACAGCATCCTAACATCAATAGTGGGTTACAGCTCAGGAGTCTGGGCACACAGGCTCACGAGGGTTGTGCTCGCCATGACAGTGAGAAGGGTTCAGAGAAACATGATACTGAGTCCCGTGGGAGCCTACAGAACAGCCCAAGGGGGAGCCCTATTAGTCATAATGGGGCTCTACCCCCTGGGCATCAAAATTCGAGAACAGGCTGCATGGTTCTGGGCTAAAAAAGGGAATACCGCGAAGATAGAAAATATATGAAGCATTGGAGTTGAGGATAAGGGTGAGATAAGGCGAAGAGGCGAGCAGTTGTGGGAGGAATTATGAGAAGCAGAAGAAACAGGTCGCAGAACATTTGAACTTCTTCCTAACGTCAGGGAACGACTGGGCATGAAATACTTTGAACCTACCCGAGGACTGATCCATTTTCTCACTGGTCATGGGCCATACCCGACATATTTGTGTCGGTTTGGGGAAAGGGCCACACCCCTGTGTGAATGTGGTGTATCAGAGGGTACTCCCGATCATGTGGTCTACGAGTGCCCCCTTTTCAATGATGTAGCATCCAGATTACGTGACTAGTTACCTGACCATGACACATACCACTTACTTAGACAAGAAGGCACTTTTCAAATTCTTAACCAATTGGTGGGTGAGGTATCACGAAAAGTGTTAAAAGAATACCTTAGGGACATAAATTAACAATTTGAGACACACCAAACACTAGCTGAATCTAACGCCCTATTCCCATACCGCCTGTGCGTGCACAGGCCGATTTTCCTCATAGTCTGGAATACGCTGCGTACAGGACTAGGGGGAATGGGGTAAAACACGACCGATACAGGACAAAGCACCGGACTTGACTTAGATTAGAACTAGTTAGTAGGACTTAGATCAGGAAATTAGTTGTTTAGGAACCTGCAGCGAATAACATCCTTGGCCTGCCCAGTGTCAGGGGCACGCTCATCGGGATTAGCTCGATGAGCAAGGCTCTAAAAAGTAGATTTATAAACTACTGATCCGACTGTGACGCTGCAGGCAGTAGAGTTTAGTTAAGCGTACGTCATGTAAAGCTAACATTAATAATAATAAATTAGTTGCTCATTGGGAAATACGGAAGTGTCCGATTCCAACCGTCTGCTTTGACCCACGACGTCATCAATATGGCGGAAATGGCTATACTAAGCGTCTCCAATATGGCGTCTATGATATCACTACATACACACGGGAACAAACACGAAAATATGTATAAATAAGACAATAACATCTCCATACAAAAATACAATCAAACTAACGAGACAACCGCGGGAAATTGGGGGTTTTAGGGAGGGAAGAAGCTAAATATAACAGTAAAAAAAACACACCACGATCCCAAAACACACACGACGACGAACAAAAAACATAATTAAAAAATCTACAGGAATCGGACACTTCCCTTGACCTATATAGTTCAACGGCAGCTGACGATACCAAAACACCAACGCCTACAGCAAAAGCTAAGGAAATTGGAATCAGACATTTCCCTTGACCACAGCTGACGGTACCAAAACACCTATACCTACATATAAAAATACGAAAATTGGAATCGGTCATTTCCCTTGACCTATATAGGTCAACTATAACTACTGATACCAAAAAACCAAAACTTACAACTAGGAAAAACAAAACCAAAACCAGAATACCTCAGAAATTAAAAACTCAAACATCCCTACGTACATTAAAACACATTCAGTACACAATAAATACACAAAAGATTACAATTCGAAAAAAATAGACCCAAAAATACAATTACTTACCACCAACGAAGTTTGGCCGGCCATCCCAAACACACACACAGAGGACGCCATCAAAGACAACAAGACAACATCTACTAACACAACCAACGCAAACTCCGCGCCATAATGACGTCACACACCACAACACCCTAACGTCATGGGTCAAAGCAGACGGGTGGAATCGGACGCTTCCATTGACCCACTCATTGTTTTAATTTTGCATTTAGCTGCAGTTAATGTTGGATAAAATTAGGAACCACTTATCATTTAAGGAAATGGTTTAAGATTGTATATTTATTATACAGTTGTAAATGCAGTTTTTTTAAGAAAAAAGAAAAAGTAGCGAGTTTTCGTCCAGGCTGTTCACCTCTACAGCCGCGACTTGTTCCAGTCGGTCGTCGAACTCTGCCCAATCTTTATCGTGGTACCGGATGTAGATCGGGTGTGTCGGTGCGTCGGCTTGGCAGCATCTCTCGTTGTTTCCGGCGTCCGCGCTGGCGGGATCGTCGGTTCGTGGAGCCCCCTCGTCGCTTTTGCGCGCGGCGTCCGTCGCCAGAAGCTGGCTGTCGGGGCTGCCCGGCTTTCAGTCCGCGGAGTTGCGTCCTATTCGCTCGTCGGTCGGCTCTGCCGTGTTTTCCGGGTTTGTAGGCTCGGAATGTTCAGCATGCTCGACTTCCGCGGCGTCTTCCTCTCCCGTTTCGTCCTTTTTCTTTTCCGCGTCTCTTGCCCATAATGTTGCGTGCGTGACTACACGACAATTTTGCCTTCGCCGTTAAAACAGCACCGCGACAATTTGCTGGCGTGCACAGCAACACCGGACAATAGCACTTCACGTCCTCTCGCTGCAGCGAGCGCTCCGCACAGCGATGCGCACGCTACGGCTGCCCAAGCGGAACTGGCGCCTACAATTCCTGGTGAGCTTATGTTATAAGTTGACGATAGACAGAGCACAAGGTCTGATGCTGCGTGTTGTTGGTGTCAGTTAGCTGTCGCATGGCTAGCTCTATGTGGCTCTCTCCCGTGTTACTGAAGCAAACAGCCTCTTCGCTCATGCCTCGAATCGTGCTACTTCAAACGTTGTGTACAAAGAAGATTTATAAGTCAAAAATAAATTCCACGAATATGACGTCTCAAGCACAGCTATAAATATATACTTGGGCACTGCTGGTTTCTTACCTACCTACACATATTTTGGTAAGAGATCTGTAGCCCCTCATGGCACCTCATTTAATTATCTAATTTTTTACGACTATATGATAGTGTTTTTTAAACTTATTTTCATTTTTGTGTGGTTTTTATGTACTTGTGTGTTCTTCTGTATGTATTAGATGCATTGTAAGACGTCGTGGTCTCCTGACCTTCATTGCTTACATATTCCACCCTCACAATCATATTCCGCACATCAAGACGCTTCATTCGAACCCAAACTCGATAAGATAAAGTCAATGTTGTATGAATTCATGTAAACGATATGCAATTAACAAGTAAGCGCACCGTGGTTGAAATACTCGAGGCTGGCGTACACACATACATTCCAGACACGACGGTCACAGAAGCTTTTGGTTCGGGAGAGAAACCGCACAACGGGACTCCGATCCCTTCAGAGGACGACCCAGCCTATGTTGGCCAGTGACCGCCCGTGTAGCGAACAACGTGGGCCCGAGTGAAAGGGGGGAACGACCCTGTGTTCGGCTTAAAAGCAAATTCCGCTACATTGTGTGGGAGTGGCCATCTTATGCATTCTTCACACATAGTACGCAGTTTCAGAGATTTTCACAGGGAGACAGCAAACGCCAAACGCCAATGCTACAGGTTCCCAGATTGGTCGCCTTAAACGAAACGTCATTCTCCCGTTTTAGAAGAGCAATGCTGATTGGCAGACGATATTTCTGACGCCTTGAGCTGAAGGAGTAATGGAAGAGACCGAAAGATGTACCCCTTCACGTCTGGCGTGGAGAGGCGCCGTTCCGTTGTCGCTCTTGGAGCGAGGAACAAGTCTCTCCTCAGTACTTCACTGGGAGAGCACCTCTGTCGAGAGCGAATCAAAGTGCGACTCTATATTGAGTCCTTGCGATTAAGCGTTGTTCACTGTGTTGGCTGACACACTTATTCTGCGGTGTGAACGGACAGAGTTATAGTTAAACGCCTGCGAGCGAATTTTTGAGTGGCATCGCGGTGGACTGGTTATCTGACCTGTGTACCACGCCAATAGTTAAACTGGGGGCGAATAGGAATCCTTGACTTCATCAAGGCATAGGGAGAGTTTGATTGGCGAAGGTCAATCCAGATAGAACGAGAGTTATCTTATTTGTAAGCAGCGAGCAGCGCAGACTGCAGCCATTGCAGCTTATGGTATTATGCGCTACAGATATTGCGAGCCCCATATTTCCTCCACAACAGTACACTTCACTGCATTTCACACGCGACAGCCTCGACGGTACCTAGCAGCATTCTAACGGATAATTATTCAAGTTGAGTAGGCACGCCTCTCAGCCATTCTGCCAAGTCAACAACAATCTTAAACTTAATATAGAAATTTCATTAGCGAATCCTATCCTTGAGAGGTAACTTCACATTCCGAAAAGAACCAGGATATAACTTGTTCAATTCGTAACTAAAAGTGCCATTGTGATTTCTCTGAATTTTTGCAAAATAAATAATAACTTTCGTTAGTTTCATGTTTTTCTTACACTAACTAGCACTACTCCAGTACCCAAGTATCCCACTAGTTACATAAGAATTTTTTGTGAATTTTTGTGTCATTTCCTTACAGCGGACGAGTCCAGAATATATTTATTGCTGAAAATTTTTCAGGCATTTCTCTTTAGAACTTTAGGAGCGTCTGTCTGACTTCTGTAGTAGTGTGGGGGTGGAAATTGCATCTTGCAGGAGCCACAGGGTAAAGGGTACATCTCAGATTAATCCGTTGCGGAGAATAAGAGAATAACAGATCAACCCCACACTTCAGACCATGTCTGATTTTATCCCAGTTTTTTAGGGGTTCTGCGTATGTGGAGTGAGTACATTCACTCTTCACTGCCCTTACGTGTTTTTTTGTAAGCGATATTAAAATTTCTTGCACTCATCCCAATACAGTTAGAGTTGTAGGCTGTTACATGTTAAATCATATGTTCCTGAACTGTTGTATTTAATTTCAGTCACAGTTTTTAATTTCTTTTGTACTGTACTATTTGTCTTGAAGGATATATTAATTTGTTGTTTTTTTGAAGATCTTACTGATGTTCTTTGTACGTTGGTTATGGTGTATTACAGTGTGCCACTTGTGCTTGTGATGACGTATGAGTTTTGTGGTGTGAATGTGCACTGTGTGTTACTGATATGTGCTGGTATACCTGAAATGCTTTTAATTTTGCTGTCTTTTGCTTGTATTTTCCTTTTAAAAGTGTTGTGTAGTTTATGTGTTGCCTTGCTGTTGTATCTTTTGTTTTGTGCTGTGTTGATAATCTTGTCTAATTCGTCTTGATGATTCTTTTGCTTAGTGGTGTTCTGCACAGCAGGTATACGATATGTCTGATGGTTACCATTTTTTGAGAATGTGGGTGGTTTAATTTCATGTGTGTTATTATGTCTGATACAAATTACTTGTCTCTCCGTAGAAAAACGCTCGCATTGTCCGCTGTAGCTTAGCGAAAACCGCACCTCGATATATTAAGTCATTCGGATGCGTTCAGGATGGCCTGTTTTAGCTGCTGCAGGCTGTCAATACACCCTTGACTTCTTCCCGTCAGTTATCTAGTTCTCCCCCTCTCTCTGTCGTTTGTTTGTAATTCTTACTGTCCCTAAGTGTTAAAGTATGTTCCTATAATAATCAACTGCCAGTAGGAAATGTATTCTCTTACCTTACCCATCCGAAAGCCAAAGTTTTAATCATATTCTCTTAAATAGTTAGATTTCATTACGGAGAGATCGTCACATTAAACAGCCACAGGCCCGTAACTTCCATAAATATTAAAACTACTCTCAAAGAATAAAGAATGGACAATACGCCAGAGTAACGTTACATGGTGCACTTATTTTACTGGGAAGCACGGCGGACGTTAGTAAGGGTTTAGCCAAATCCTCTTTCTCTTTTCCACATGTATGGCCTTTACGTTAAGCCTTTGCTTGCTAACTAGAGTGCAGTATTTGTCAGGAGATGGCAAGTATCCGCGAGGCTATGAGATACGAGAATTAACAGAACAAACAGTAACTGCTGTCGCACACCTTCTCGGTAAAGCGCGCTAACAGCAAGCTAACCGCACTGTAAACATATCGTCAGTGCCTAAACGCTTTTCGGAGAAGAGGGAACGAGGGAGAAAAAAAGAAGGAGAGGCAGAGGGAGAAGAGGGGGAGAGAGAGAGAGAGACAGAGACAGAGATATTGGGAAGACGGAAACATGTTGGTTGTCGCCGGAGGGGCAAGGGATGTTCATCCTCTTTATAGTCATTTTCTAGGAGAGGCATTCAATAAGTAATGCAACACATTCAACACATTTTTTTTCTCGGCCAATTTCGGTTGAAAGAATGCGGAATTTGTTGTGGGACATCGTGGAACATTCCCTCTTCAGCTGCTACCGTAGGCGTCTGTAATGGCGGTGCCTTTCCACAAGAGAGATGTCATTGAGTTTCTTTTGCAGATAAACCAGAGCATCGTAGATATTCATAGGCGCTTGCAGAATATCTACGGAGACCAGGAAACGAACAAAAGCATGGTGAGTTGTTGGGCAAGGCGATCGATTTGACCAATGCTAACAAACTGATCTGAACTACGCCGATTCTCGTTCGAAGTCTCTACGTGCGTGTGACGAGATCGGTTACAGTGTGACCCCCTAGTAGTAGCGTACTAATTTGAAAAGATCAGCGGTCTTTGGCCGATGTAGGTCGTCGTCCGAATTTACCCACATCGGTACCACTTTGACTGTGGCCTTTAGCGCGGTAAGGTTCGTAGGAGCAACCCCCTCTCCCCTCCCCTCACCCCCCCCCCCCCCCCACCCCTCTGTCATTGCACCTCCCCGCACTTCCCCAACCGCACTTCCTACAATAGCATTTTTGTTCAGCCATTTCCCTCCTCCTCTTAGCTTAAAAAAAGAAGCATCGCATCTCTCTTCAGTCGCAGTTCACCTGTCCATTCCGCGTGGCGTGGGCTGAATTCTATTATTTTTGTCTCCTGCAACTGAAAGTAATAACGCATATTTGTTAAATTTTACGTTAAGTCATTTTATATAAAAGTCCCTCGTCTTGCTGCGATTTTGTTTACTTTAAGATGTTCTTAACCAATATAAGGTAAGCGTTAACTTCTGCTAATAACACAATATGAGAAATGCAGATCTGTATTATTGAGAAATATATTTTAGCCGGGATGTATTGTTTCATTTCAGAATAGAGACAACAAGAAGTTAATATGTCGAGCTATAAACATAAATCTGGAGATTTAGAAAGAAAGCTGCAAAAAGAGAAATTAGAAAAAACTAAGTAAGGTCGTTAGAGTTATAAAAATTTTGAAGTGTCATAAAAAAGAAGGGTTGCAAGAAATTCAGGTTCATGATATCTCGAAACTCACAGTAGCCCCAGATAACCATCCTTCGCACTTTGTTGTTCAGTCGATTTCAGATCAAAAAGATGTAAAACAAATCATACGAGACGAAATACATTGGCTTCTGAAAATGCAATTGAAGCAGAGGTAACAAAAATCGGCAGAGATTCTCTTACTTCAAGTCCAGAAAGTAATGTAAAAAGTGCTAATATAGATTTTAGTATTTTTTTATTTATTGATTCTTCCGTCGCGTCTTGATAGAACAATTCCATATTGAGAGTTGAATAACACTTAGGCGGTTCTTTATTTTACTGATTTTTATTTGTATGAACTAGTTTTCGGCTTCTTAGGCCGTCTTCAGGTAACTGAAATCAGAGTAAACTTGCAAAATAAAGATTTTCTCCACAAGTAGCTCCCTACAATAACTTTGCACGTTGTTATTGATGCATGAAAAAATCTTCGAACTTCGAAAACACTACATAAAATGGACAACTCTTCAAACATCACTGAAAAGACACGGTGTCGACAGTAACCGTCAACCGACGATTAACAGTGAAGCAACAGGATGATAAGCTATATTATAAATAATTGTGGATGAGCTTTCCAAGGGGAGAATGCTAAAACTGGTGATGCTCACAATAAATTTTTTTTGGAATATTGGAACTGGTTGGAAAATATGACGTGAACATCTAGAGAAAGAGAAAACCAACTAACGAACTTAAGTATGATACATCAAGCTCACTATATATCATGGTGCAAGGATAATGAATTTATATCACTATGTGGTTAAAAACAAACTGCTGAAAACAAAAAACAAAAATCAAAGAGAAGACTCTATCTTCTATGGATCTATAGTTGACGCAGTTTCTCACATTTCCCACCAGAAGCAGAATGTACTCATTCTCCACTGTCTATTTCAAATTAGAAAAAAAGATTCATTGAATTTATGAATATTAGTGCAAAAGCGGGGGAGACCATAACCGATGAAGTATTGTCCACATTAGAAACACATGGAGTACCATTCGCGGATTTTCGTGCTCAGAGCTATGACAGTGGGTCCAACATGTGTCGTCACACTAGTGGTGTTCAGTCAAGAATATTTTAAAACAAGTCTGCCATTTTTTCTCCCAGCGGAGCACACTCTCAATGTTGTTAAACTGGATTATGATGTGACGTATTTTGGAAACATTAAAAGTTTTCAGTCTTTGTTCTGTAGCAGTACTGGCCTTTGTCTATACAAAGCCTTCCTGAAACTCACTGGAATGAAAGACTGCATACTGTGCGCCAGATTTTGAAGCACTTTTCTTCGACCCTGTTCCTGGTGGATAAGATACCCACATTAACCCTATCAGCAAGAAATACTGTTTTGGAACTCAAGGAGTACTTTGGAACTTTCAAAGGCCACATGATATCATCGTTTCGGCACAATGTCTTGGCCTCTATTGATCACAAAAACTTCTTTGTACAGAACAAAGGTATTTCCTTCAACGTAAGAACAACAATGGTTCAAATGGCTCTGAGCACTATGAGACTTAATATCTGAGGTCATCAGACCCCTAGAACTTAGAACTACTTAAACCTAACTAACCTAAGGACATCACACACATCCATGCCCGAGGCAGGAATCGAAATTGCGACCGTAGCGGTCGCGCGGTTCCAGATTGAAGCGCCTAGAACCGCTCGGCCACAGCAACGTAGGAACACAAGTAATTAAAGTCTTGACTAATGAGACGCATGAGATTCGGAGGAAACCATTTTGAATTCAGCAAAAGCAGTTGCCGAGGCAGTTGGCATTTCACCAGATCTTTTTCTCAAAACGAAACCCAGTGCAGAGGAAAATACGCCTGAACAACTTCAGCTGGCAGCAGCAAATGGATGCAGATCTTCTGTTGTCCTTCCTGTTCTGGCATAACCACAAGCGCATGGACGAAGACGAAGAACGGAAAACCAGTGAAGGCGGTGAGGAAACGTCAGCTAATAGCCCGCAGTAGCTTGAAAGAATATGATATGACTACACTTTATGATCCGTTTTTATATGCTTCTATATATGAGTAAGTCTGTAATTGGCTAAATTTACTATGCAATATCAATTTGTACCAGAAGTTTCCCTGTTTTGTATTTGTGTGAAGATACCATAATTATTTGTGTATATTTATATTGTGTGATATTTTTCTTGTTTTTGTAATTATTTGTGTGACATTTATCTTGTCAGATGATCTCTGAGGTCTCTACAACAACAAAAATCAATCAATCAGTCAATCAGTGCTGACAAATACCGAGCCGCGCGAGGAGCCCCCCCCCCCCCCCCCCCCCGCAAGAATTGAATATAAGCGACGCTCCTGCCAGACCAACCCAAAGCCAAAACACAACCCGACAAGAACACACGAACGGAACTACAGACGGACTCAACAAGACCCGCCGACAGAAGACAGACATTGGCAAATGCCACCATCACAAGAGGCATGCGGTCAACCGACCGCACGTATGCAAATGTAACGTCACCCGCACAGCGGAACCCAGAACACGACAGAAGCATGGCCCCAGGCACCAAAGGCCCACCGAACTGGGAACAGCACTGGCTGAAATACTGCCCACACTGCAACTATTTAGCAAACAAAACCTTGTGACAACCATCATACCAACGGCCAACAAACTCCGTGCAACGAAAGACAAAACGGCAAAGGCAGTAATCCTGCTGGAAGCAGCCATAGTGCTCACAGAGTAAAAACTGGCGGGACACAGAAGGCAAAAACGTGACATAACCATTTGCGTTTGGAACGCTAATGGCATGAAACGCAAAAAGACCGAAACCCAAGCGTTCATTACCGAAAAGGACATTGATATCATGCTGGTTACAGAAACCCACCTGCAGTCATCAGACAACTTCCGACTCCGAAACATGACTTGTTACAGATCCGACCGACGAAACCAACGAGGTGGAGGCACAGCAATATTCATCAAAAACACAATAACCCACGACCCAGTGACCAGCCCAGAACTACAGCAGACTGGAGTTACACTCGCCAAAATAAACACCGACGATGGGGCGATACTAATCGGAGCCACATACCTCGCCCCAAACCGCCAGCTTCTAGAAGAAGACTTACGAACAGAATTCTCTTGGGGACGTTTTGGAACTCGCGGATAGTGAACCCGAAGGGAAATAAGCTGCGATCACTAGAAGAAACGCTTCAGTTTATCGTCCAAGGGCCAGACGACCCCACACTTATACCACTCCCACCCCAGCACAGACCAGACGTCCTAGATATTATACTAACCAAGGGCCCAATAGGCAATGTGACGATGACAGTGTGCAACAACCTGTCATCCGACCATCACGCAGTACTCGTCAATATCCGTAAGATCAGACCAACATCTCAACTACCAAACAAAACCACTGACATAAACTGGGACCAATATAGAACAGCATTAACAGCCACCACCCGACCAACCACCGACCTCACCACCGTCAACAAAGTAGATGAAGCAATACAGAAGCTAACTGAAGATATCCAAATAGCCGCCTAAAACGCCACCATAACAACAACAATCGAAAAACAGCAAGACAATCTTCCCCCACTACTGCAAGACCTCCGACACCTGAAAAACAAGGCACGAAAACGATGGCAACCAACGCGCGACCCTAGGGACCGGACAGAAATGAACAAGTTAACAAGAGAAGTGCAGAAACGTCTCACAGAATGGCGCGCCGGAACATGGGACGACCTCATGGAAACATTCGGGCTCCAGTCACATGATGTATGGAGATTAGTCAAAAACTTAAAAAGCCAGCCAACAGGGAAGAGGGCCCTATTGGGCCAACAAGGCACCGTGTTCGATGCCCTGGCAAGAGCCGAACTACTGGCTGACACCTTTGAAGATCAAAACTCCCTACCCTAGTATGATCTTCGCACGCGGGAAGACCACGAAAAAGACAACTTAATGAGACTTGAAACTGAAGCACTCAGAAATACAATACCAGCCATTCCACCAGAACTAGCCACACCCAGTGAAATAAAAAGCCCTCATTGAAGATAACACCATCCGGGCAGAACAGTTTGGCTTCCAAAGGAAAGTTTCCGCCGAGCTCCAAGTACTCCGACTAACTGAACACATCTCCCAAAATATGAACAACGAAAATTCAACAGCCGCCATCTTCCCTGACCGGAAAAAAGCGTTTGACAAAGTGTGGCATCAGAACCTAATATGGAAACTCTTAAGACAGACAACCATCCCAGCCACCTACGTCAAAATTATAGACAGCTTCCTGACCAACAGACACTTCGTAGTCGAAATTGACGGAAAACACTCATCCATACGACCACTGAATGCAGGAATTCCCCAAGGATCAGTTCTTTCGCCAACCCTGCTTAACATCTACGCAAACGATATCCCACTGGAGCCAGGAGTAAACATTGGCCAGTTCGCTGACGATAAGGCCTTTTTCACAAGCGGCAAACGACACCTCAACATCATCAAAAGGCTGCAGCGGCAAGTGTCCCTAGTAGAAGTATGGTGTCGCCAAGATAAAATGCAACTGAACGCAGGGAAATCAGCTGCAGTCCACTTTACGAGAAAAAGACCTATCCTTGAAGAAAACCTGAGACTAAATGCACAGGAGATACCCTGGAGGGATGAAGTAAAGTATTTAGGACACATTGGACAGGAAACTGCTCTACCACCGGCACATTAAGGAAAAGAAACAAAAAGCTCAAACCTAGCAAAGGCCCTCTTCCCAATTTTCAAAAGTAAAAACCTAAAACAAGAAACAAAACGAACATTGTATAAAACCACAATCTTGCCGGCGATGACGTATGGCTGCACCTTATGGGGAACCACAAGCAGGACCAGCAGATACCAACTACAAATCGTCCAAAACAAAGTGTTGCGCTGGATCCTAGGCGCCCCACCATGGGCACGCACCAGACACCCCCACGAGATCATGGAGATGGACATGTTAGACGAAACAGTCAGGAAATTAGCAAAACGGGTCCATAACAAATTAGATATTATAAGAGATAACTGCAGACATTTGACTAACGTAGGCACCTGCAAACCTAAGCAATGGCACAAGCAGCACGTGCCACATAGCATAATTGAAGAACCAGCAGACTAAACTGACACCTAGTACATTAGAGTAGACATAAACATTGTAGATAGATTAAAAATTATCAGCCACCTCTAGTCGATTAGAATTAGCGTATAACGCTGTAGATAGATTAGAATCATTAGCCTCCTCTCCAAATAAATGTGTTGAAAATTCATAGCTCATAAGGGCAGGCAGGCACGACTCAAATACTACTCAAAAAATAAAATAGTACTCCACCCAAAACCAAACAAAGTACGACAGCCCAACGGCAAATCGCCTCGGAAGAACCAAGAAGACAACGAGAACGTCCAACCACACAACTCCTGAAGAGGAAGAGCAAACCACCATCCAAGGAGGCGGATTGGCGGACGAAGTCCGCCACAGCACAACCATCCAAACATACACAAAAATACACGGCGAATCGGCAAAGCCGATGGGCCTTTCTTCAACAAAGTGTAACCAAAAAAAGCCTCGCCCGCTCGGATCGGCTCAGCATGCGGACGTTAGAGCTACGATACCGGATTGCCGTGATCCGTATCAAGTGCAGACTTTGTCTATAGCGAAGAATATTACTGTTTGCGTGTCATTTGCGACGCCGATGTAACGCCGAAGTTAAGTATTGTCAATCTGCTTTATTGAAAGACTGATGACCTCAGATGTTAAGTCCCATAGTGCTCAGAGCCAGAGCCGTTATTTAAATAAAACTACTAATGCTATTTGCTTGAATTGTTGTATAGCATTCCGAGAACGCAGCATCCTTTAGGCACCCTACAAGCGACGAGTGGTCAAGATCCAAAACTTCCTGTGTTGGATTTTGTCACGGCAAGTTTGACAACAAGATTTACGAGCTGTTTTTCACCAATTTTGGCTCTCATAGATCTAGAAAATGATAAACTGAATGTCAAAATCATCAATCTTGTCTCAAAGTATCCTTCAGAGTCAGACAGCTTAGTTGAAGATATTCTACACATGAAGAGCATCTATAGTACTGTCTTCCAGTCAGAAAAGGACCCGATGAAGCGTCTCAACTTCATATACAAGAAAAACTTTCAAGCAATTTTTTTGTATCTGTGTACAGCAATTAGATATTTTCGTACGATTTCAGTACCAATGTCTACGGCTGAAAGGTCTTTTAGTAAACTAGCGAGCTCTTCAAAACCCTGACAAAGGACACAATAACTCAAAGTCGTCTTTAACATTTAGCAATTTTAGCAACTGAGAATGAATTGACAAAGATTTGATTTTTCAGACTCAGTTGATCATTTTAGTCAGAAGAGAGCTCGGAGAACTATTATTAAGCAGTCTTATATTGTAGCCAGTATCTATGGCTGACATAGATCCTAATTTTAGTTTTTTGTAACTATTTTTATTTCAAATCTTAGTGTGTTAATTAAATAAGCTTGCTACGGTCATTTTCAAGTAAAATAATTTCATAAATAAAATTTACTTTGGACTTATAAAATAGTTACTATTGTTATACCCTGCATGTTCAGGCTGCATCACATTCTAAAAAAGAGTGACTCTCTGATCATGGTTTCGGGTTCTGTGAGGGCCGTGGCCTACACCACATCCACTTTTCACTGTATATTTAAGTTTCAGATACACTGTTGACAGGTTTATTTTACTGTTCTGTTCGCGATTAGCCAGGCTATAATTCGACTTGCTGGAGAAACAAATGAATTTGCTGGTCGTAGCAGAGTGCGCGGTGGCAGCAGTTTAACAGCCTGCCCAAGGACGGAGCGTCCGGAAGCCATCATCGTTTGAGAAAACTTTGTAAAACGCCACTTATTTATTTATTTAAATGTGAGACTGACGTTTTGTTCCCCCGGCCAGATATTAGACTGAACTACTGTTAATGTTGACTGAAATATTCAAGATTTAGTTAGAATTTCCAGGCGCTGTGTTTGTATTTTCAAGAATGTATATTGAAGTGTGCTATTCCAGCACTAAGTCGTCGTTCATTGGTATTTTGAGAAAGTATGAGTAATTGTGTGAATCTTCAGTTGACTGGTTGCAGCGCTGGATTTTTATCGAGTTGAAGAATATTGCGTGAAATCAGTGCAACACAGCTACTTTCTGCAAAATATAGAAACTCTTCGGCTCTAAAATTGTTACGTAGTGAAGAGCTTCGTATCACAGACCGTCAGATGCATCTTTAGGACCACAAACAGTTACTAAAATATCTTTAATAAAATATCCGTTGCGCATTTTCCGGTAGTTTGAGTATTAAGCCACTGTTGATGCACGTTTCACACGTTAACAAGGACTTGATCATTATTGAAGGGTCTTGAATTGAAAGCAGACAGATGCAAGTTTCCAGCAAGCCCCCTGCAAAGAAGAAGGAACGCCACAAGCTGCGTCACATTCAGCATTACCATTAGTCATGCAAGAGTGAATAAAAGTAAGGCATAATTAACTGTTGCAAGGCAGGTGCGGGCTGCGTTCGTGAGTATAGAGCAGCGGCCACAGCTGCGCCGCAAATTGACGGGTTTGCAGGAAGTGTGCACCAAGGCCCTGACACGCTTAAAAGCAGACTGCATTCATTACCAATTAGCGGCAGCTTTCCCGTGTAGTTGGTCGCCTATTTTAACTTTACAGCTATGGAAAAGAACAGCCTATACTGATTATTCCTAATTCAAATTCGCTTTTCCATTTGATGAAAGTCCAAAGTTGAGGCATTATCCGCATGTGAAACGTTTGTAGCGGCAGAATTTAGAAAGCAGCATTTAAGTTACAGGAACGGGGAGATCCGTATGTTGCGGAAGCGCAGCCGTAATAACTACAATTCTTTCACTAACATTGCGGCAGTCTTCCGCGTTTAGTTACATTCCCTTTATAGGGCTTACTTTCGGTCGCTTTGTAGGGCTTAGTTTGGAGCCATCAGGTTCCCGGGCTTCAACTTTTGATACCGATAACATCGGTATGTTATGCCCATCAGGCAGGTCCATCACTGCAAGTTCAGCATTATGCAGGCCTTCCGGTATTCCCCCATCCTTTTCAAAGTTGAGCATTTTTTTGTAGGCGATTACCAACAGCTGTTGCATATTTTAGGAATTGCAACACAGGCAGCTCTCCATAATTATTTTATTATTAAAACCGGTAGCGTTTCTCAGTCACACTCATCCTACCTGTATACAGCAAGTAAGGGCACAAAACAACCAAAACAACCAAATCTGCATCGGGTACATTCAATTGAAAAGTGATATATACTCGTAAATTCAACATACAAAAAAACCATATTTTAATTACGTGTCATGTCAGTCATTCACACAGCAAGGTAAATCCTAGTAAAGCCTTGCATCTCGTCAGAACTGCTAACATCAAAATGACAAACCCTGTCATTAAGTTTCTAACTCACAAAATTATTATGTATATGTATTTAACATAATTTGAGACAGTCACAGAAATGGGTATCCAACAGGCAATCCGTAATTGAGAGGAAGTACAATGGTAGTGTGTTACATTTGAAGGCACTGTTACAACTGATCATCAGATAAATCGCAGCCAAGTCCAACAGTGTCAAATCAGAATGTATGTCATGAAAAATTTCAATGCAAAGAAAATACGTGTCATTTAAGGTTATTTAGTGCAGCTTCATACAATCAGTGTTGAAAGTTAATGAATAATTGTGCATAACTTATTCTACAGACTGCAAATCTAGATGAAGAATCTGTTCGGTAACTTACACACAGTTATTCATTAACTTTCAACACTGAGTGTATGAAGCTGCACCAAATTATCTCTGTCGATATGTATTTCTTTGCATTGGATGGTTTCATAACATGCGTACATCTGTGGCGTTATTTATCTGCCCATTAGTTGTAGCTGTACCTTCACATCTAACACACTACCTATTGATTATGGATTGCCTGTTGGATACCAGGAATGTCAAAATACCCTCCAGTTAGGGAGGATTTCAAATTTGCAAATTCCGTTTTAGAAGAACTTTTAGGACAAACAATCTCATTAGGAAGGGTTGTGATATGAAAATAGCACTCATAATTGTAGCAGAAAATTACCCATGACTTTTCAGTCGATCTTCTTCTTTGCTGAAACGGAAATCGCATGGGGAGACACCAACTTTCAAAAATGGTTCAAATGGCTCTGAGCACTATGGGACTTAACTTCTGAGGTCATCAGTCCCCTAGAACTTAGAACGAATTAAACCTAACTAACCTAAGGACATCACACACATCGATGCCCGAGGTAGGATTCGAACCTGCGACCGTAGCGGTCGCGCGGTTCCAGACTGTAGCTCCTAGAACCGCTCGGCCACTCCGGCCGGCACCAACTTTCAAAAAGCGCTAGTTCGTGCCGAGCGTAAATTATACCGACGGAAAGAAAATCGCAACACCTATAAATAATTAACGTAGAGTAATGAAATTTTGGAATACTTTTGTCTAGGTAACAGATTTATGTAATTAATGTTGCAAGATCACAAGTTAATGTAAACGCGAGATAAGCCATTGCAAATGTGAAATACTGGTACATTGAAATCCGCTTTAACCGCCAAAATTTTGAATGCATACGTGCGTATAAAACGTTGTACAGGTGCTGGATGTCAGTTTGTGATACGAAGTTCCATGCCTGCTGCACTTGGTCAATACAGGGACTGTTGATGATATTTGTCAATGACGCTGTAGTTATGGACCGATTATGTCCCATATGAGTTCGATTGAAGACAGAGCTGGTGATCGATCAGGCCAAGACAACATGTCGACACTAGAGCATGTTGGTTTACAGCAGTGGTATGTGGGCGAGCGTTATCCTGTTGGAAGACACCCCCTGGAATGCTGTTCATAAATGGCAATACGACAAATTTGCAGTCAGGATGCGTGGGATAGCCACGACCATACGACCATAACTCCAAGTGTAGGTCCAGCACATACAGCACACAGACAGGTTCAAGCTCTCAACTGGCCTCCTCCTAAGCAACATATGGCCATCCCTGGCACCGAGGCAGAACCACTTTTCATCAGGTAACACAACAGACATTCACACTGCCTTTGTAATATTTATGGTTTTTCAGCCTCCATATTTAGGTACAAAAAGCTCTTCTTAGAACAGTTGAGAAGGGGCAGAAGTGGCAAGATGACGTAATGTGACCTGAGGCACCGATGACAGATGGTTTGTTCGGTACAGGTATCGTGAAAACACGATTTGCTTCTACGTTCGGAAGTAGCGCACCAAAATGGTAAACTTCTCTTATTAATATTAGACAAACTAAACGGCTTATTTACTTGCATTTCAAATTGAAGCATCTTTCAATAGCATGCTATCATTCCATTATTTCACAAGTACTAATGAGCAGCAGAATAATAAACAACTGCTAAACGAAGAGGCAGACGAAGCTCTTCGCTGATCTTCGGATTGCGCCTAACTTAGATGGCGGGCGAAGTGGTTTGGCTGTAAGATTAGAGCTAGTTCAGCAGTCTCGGAGGACAGCGATGTTGTGTGTAGATTTTGTTCGTTTTCTTTTGTTTGTAGCAAGACGATTATCGATTTTATGCTCTCAACATCTTCCTTGGTGTTTCGACAGATCTTTTTCAGTTGGTCGATAATAATAATGGCGTGTGAAGAGGGCCTCCCGTCGGGTATACCGCTCGCCTGGTAGTAGTGGGACAACCTTCGTGCCACGCCACTCTCCATTGTTGCCAAATTGATTCCAGTTGGCGGCGATGATGTCATCCAAGATGGCGGCATGTATACTTGGCAACAGCGCATGACGTCATCCAAGATGGCGGCTTTTGGCGGGAAAATAGGCCAATTTTGCTACATCCACTAAGCTCACCTCAAGAAAAAAATGGCGGGAATTTTGAATTTTGGCGGGAAAATAGACCAATTGGGCCAGGTCCACTAACCTATGCCTCCAGAAAAAATGGCAGGAAGTTTGAATTCCAACAGGATAATGCATGCAAAAACCGTACTTATCTTTATTATTATTGATTATCATGCATTAACATTCATTATCATTTATCATTATTTATTATCATTTATTATTATTTATTATTATTGACTTGCCTCCACTAGAAAATTCCCTCCAAAACCAAATTCCAACACGATAATGGCCGTAAAACCTTACTTTTGTTTATTATTATTCATTTTCATTTATTAACATTCATTATCATTCATTGTCATTTATTATCATTCATTACCATTTATTATCATTCATTATCATTTATTATTATTATTTATTATTATAGGCCTACCTCCACTAGAAAATTGCGCCAAATTCAAATTTCAACACGATAATGTCTCGAAAACTGTACTTCTACTTATTATTATCATTTATTATTTATTCAAGATGTCCGATTTTCCCGGCAAAAAAGCCATTTTCCTTACATCCATAACAAAAATCTATCACAGGTTCAAATCCCAACACCATAATTGATCACACGTACGATCTTTCTACGTCACTTATCTTTTTTCACTGGTAGCCTATCATAATCACATCAAATAATAAACTGCTCTTGTAGTAACGTAAGTCATGTCCTTTGATTTTGCTGGGGGAAGGGACTGAAGACTTTATTTCAAGCAGTGCGGTCATCACTTGTCCTCCAACACAGTCAGCACACACATCTTTGATATCACAGTTCAGTCTCCACGACATCTGCGATCCAATTGAATTAGTTCAAATCCTCGCCACCCCATGGCCAGCGTGCGGAGACACTGCCGACGCCTGTCACGTGAGGCGACCGCCGACGTTGGACTGGCGGTACGCTGGGGGCGAGCCCAGCGATCGAGCCATGTCGTAAACATGTTTTCTCTGGACACGCTGGAACTTGCCGATTTTGACGTCACAGCGGCCCCTTGTCCACTCACTACGTGTATTCGTCGCCTCCGCACGTTTCCTGCCAAAATTGTTTGCCTCGGAGCTGAATCACTCAACGGCCGGCTGTTCCCTACCACACTTTTGACGCCAAAGTTATTTTCCTGGTCACGTTCAAACCTGTTGATGCCGACCGCTCACTGTCCACCACGTGTCCCTGTGCGAGCGAGAACACAGTGTTACACTTTTGGCGGCAAAGTTTGCTCGCCAGTAGAATCCGCCATGAATATATAACAGCACGTTTGGCTTGCACTAGAACACTTGCTAATTGACTCTCTCGCGCGCGCGCGTAATAACTGTACAATCGCTGCGCCGCCACCCCGCTTACGTCACACACCCTCCATACACGCGACGGACATAGTCTTCTGTCAATACCTAAGTACTTAATTCAATTTCGTTATTTAATCATATTAAATAATTCAATTTACAGGTTCATATATGTATGCAAAGGTGTTCAACTCCCTTATTTCAACTACTTTTCGAGGACCAGACAGCCACCTCTTCCTACAAACCAGCGCCGAGTTTGAATTCTGGCAGTAAAGAAAGGTCACTTCTGCTTTCTCTACCAACCTATCAAAATTGTTGTAAAAAACGGGCACTTGTACTAACCTCCTAGGAACCAGCGCCAAGTTTGAAATCTGCCATTAAACAAAGCTCACTGGCGCTTCCGCCACCAACCTAAGAAAACTGTTGCAAACCAAGCTCATCACCGCTAAACTAAGCCACCAGCACTCAACCTCTTCGTACACGTTTCGGGTAAAAGGACTCACCCTGCACTAGGCCCATGGATGGAGGAACCAATTTACTTTATTTAGGAATGGAGTATATGTATCACATCGACATGTTCCACACCATACAGACCTGCAAAACACTCCTACATAACTCATTTATAATGTTCTAGACACACGTTTGCTAATTGTAAACAGTTAAAAATAACTCATAGCCCAGCCTACAGACATGCAAACCGCTCGTAAATAATGCAAAACATTTACGTCCAAATAGCCAAACAACTGCTAATTTTCGGAAATAATTTCAGTCCATAGGCTGATGGGAGGAGGAACGAGTGTACTTTATTTATTTGGGGCATATCTTTTTGAAACTTTAACTTCTCATAGCTTTCGATATGTAAGGCTGACCTAATGCAGTTTCTGAACTCCAGTAGTGCACTACACTTGGCAACACAACCACACCCATCAAGATATTCATTCCAATCCAGACCTGTAACTCCTCTACAGATAAATTTGTCCAGTTATTTGTCTACTCACTCACATTCTGACCAGATCGTCGTTATTGCGCAAAAACAGCTCAGACTGCGCTGTGCTGCTCGGGGAAGTAAGGAAGGACTGCACTCTATTTATTTCAAGCCCTTTTATTTATTAGAGGAGTATATTTGTCACAAAACACCCGCACAGGTCCGACTGTGGTCATCTGACACAGGTCACAAATACGTAAACAACTCCTAATTTTACCACACAATAGCAAACAGCTCTTAAATGATGCAGTACACAATATCCGCAGACGAGCTCTGTACTCTTAAACTATCCAAATAAAGCACAGCACAGTGCACAGACATGCTCGCAAAATAGTGCAACAGGCGCGCCCAAACACCCCCAGCTGCCAAACCGACCAAAAGTCTCTGCTCGATCCCCCCCCGAACATGACCACACCACAGTCGCATTCGCGCCTAACACCGGGGAAATTGATATCGCCTATGCACCTTAGATTACGCTCCAAGGCAGGTGGGAGAGAGGGTTCCAGAGCCTCCACCCAAGTTGCTACCGCGCTCGCTCGTGATAGCCGACCAGATAGGGCAATTCACGGGCCATAATCTCTGGAAAACCGTACTTCTATTCATTATTATTATCATTTACTGTTATTTATTAGCATTTATTATGATTTATTATTATTTATTCAAGATGGTCGATCTTTGCAGCAAGAAAGTCAATTCCCTTACATTCATAGCAAAAAATCTCTCACAAATTCAAATTAAAACACGATAATCTGTCACACCTATGAAAAAAAAGAGATCAATTGGGGCCATGTGCACTAACTTAAGTCCACCTCATCCTACGAAGTTCGAATTTTTCGCCCTCACTTATTTTTTCACTCCTAAGCTATGAAAATCGCGTCAAATAGTAATAAAGTGCACTTTTACTAACGTAAGTCACCTCCTGTGAATTCGTGGGAAAAGGACTGAAGTCTTTATTTCAAACAGTACCGTCATCACTTGTTCTCCAATGGAGTTAGTACACATCTTAGATCGCAGTCCAACCGCCACGAGGCCCCCAGTCCAACTGAATTAGTTCATATGGTCGCCAGCGACCCGCGCGCCACCGGCCAGCCAGCGGTCGCCTCACGTGGCGACCGTCAGCTGCGTCCGCGCCCGCTGTCCGTCCAGCGGCTCGCCCACGTCACAGCCTACTGCCGCCGACTCGCATCACAGGCCTGCGCTCGTCCAGCGATGTAAACATGTTTTCGTGGACAGTGGAGTCCATCCCCACCGACCAGTTGGCGCCAAAGCTGTTCGCTGCATAGGTTGGAACCTGTCGATTTCATAACGGTTGGCCGGTTTATCCAGCACCTGGTTGACAAAGAATGCCCTGCCGCACGATTGACGCCGAAGTTTGCTCGAGAGTGGAATCCGCCATGACGTCACACAGGTGGTCCAGCACATGTGCTCGGCAGGATGTCCCTTGCTAAGTTAATTGATCAACCGATTCTCATTATTCAATCCACATTCTGCACTTACCTAATCGAAGATCGTCACGAAAACACACGCCCGTACATGTGAGCCTTCGCGCACGCCGAATCATTCACGTCTAAACTTACTCACCTCAGTGTTAAAGGATAACAGAGAGTGTACGGGATGATCGATTGAGACAGAGCTGTTGCTGTAAGATTTAACTTTGATGTCCTCTGGACGACCGAATAGCGAAGTAATAGTGTGTGTTGGGCGGCTTTGGTGATCAAGTCAGAATTTGAGATGATGATTGATTTGGGTTGGAGTGTTATTCGATGGGATGTAGATTGTGCGGTTGACTAATTCTGCACATTTACTTCCTTTATTTAGTTGAGTGAAGATCGATTGTGGTGTGTTGGATACACGCTGGTCTGTTCTCTAGACCTGGGACAGAACTTAGTTGACGTGTAAATTATAGCCACGATCTCGAATATGTTACATGACTGAGACCGGCATTCGAGAGTGGAAATGTCATTTTGCGTATGTTTGTTTCTAGTTAGTCAGTGGTTTACAGCATGCTGCACATAGATGAAGTTCGGCGTTTGTATAGAATTAATTTGAAGACTATATCTTGGGAATTATGATGAACTAGTGATCGGTAGGGTGTAGCCTAGTGCATGATATTGAGAAGTACAGCTAAAATCGTGTAATATTATGGAGAAAGTACATGTGTTCCTGCAGTCTATGAGTCTGAGGTTGTTTGTAGAAAAGCGAGCAGGCAAGGAAGGAGAGACAGTAAAGCGTTTGTGCTGAGGGGGGACGATACTGAATTTGTAAAAAAGTGTTCTGAGGGTGACTTAAGTCTGCTGATGTAAGAGGGAAGATTAGCTCTGAGTGTCGGATGTGTAGAGAGTAAGAGCAGGTTGACGGTGCTTTCCTAGGATTGGAGAGCAATGGGGTATGTAGACGCTGTAGGAATAGAAATTTTTTTTTCGTATGCTGTGGAGATACACTGGATAAGTGCATTGTTTTGTGTCAATGTGTATATACTCTATTGTAAAATTAATGTGGTTTACATTGTGTAGCGTTTGTATATATTGCATTGTAAAGTTAATATTGTTTATGTTATGTGATGAGTAGATAGGAAGTGGTAATAACGGTACAGATATTTCCAGAGTAACAGGGGTCAAGAGAGTGTATTTCCGATACTTAGCTCATTGTCGAATGACAATCAATTGAGACCGCGAACGTAACATTTAACTGTAAGTATAATGACATCAACGACTTCAGTATTCGAGAGTGCGAATATCATTTTTTTTGGTCTGTTTGTTTCTAGTTAGTCAGTGGTTTACAGGATACTGTACTTCGAAAAAATTTTTGTGTGCTTGTAGTCTATGAGTCTGGACATGTTTGTATAAAAAAAAAGCGAGAAGGCAAGGAAGAAGAGAAAGTAACGCATTTATGTTGAGGGGAAGCGATCGCCGAAGTTGTGAACAATTCTGAGAGGGACTTCGGTCTGTTGATGTAGAAGGGCTGATTACTGCTGAGTGTCACGTGTGTAGAAAGAAAGAGCAGGTTCACAGTGCTTCCTTAGGAATGGAGAGCATTGGGGCATATACACTTCTGGAAATGGAAAAAAGAACACATTGACACCGGTGTGTCAGACCCACCATACTTGCTCCGGACACTGCGAGAGGGCTGTACAAGCAATGATCACACGCACGGCACAGCGGACACACCAGGAACCGCGGTGTTGGCCGTCGAATAGCGCTAGCTGCGCAGCATTTGTGCACCGCCGCCGTCAGTGTCAGCCAGTTTGCCGTGGCATACGGAGCTTCATCGCAGTCTTTAACACTGGTAGCATGCCGCGACAGCGTGGACGTGAACCGTATGTGCAGTTGACGGACTTTGAGCGAGGGCGTATAGTGGGCATGCGGGAGGCCGGGTGGACGTACCGCCGAATTGCTCAACACGTGGGGCGTGAGGTCTCCACAGTACATCGATGTTGTCGCCAGTGGCCGGCGGAAGGTGCACGTGCCCGTCGACCTGGGACCGGACCGCAGCGACGCACGAATGCACGCCAAGACCGTAGGATCCTACGCAGTGCCGTAGGGGACCGCACCGCCACTTCCCAGCAAATTAGGGACACTGTTGCTCCTGGGGTATCGGCGAGGACCATTCGCAACCGTCTCCATGAAGCTGGGCTACGGTCCCGCACACCGTTAGGCCGTCTTCCGCTCACACCCCAACATCGTGCAGCCCGCCTCCAGTAGTGTCGCGACAGGCGTGAATGGAGGGACGAATGGAGACGTGTCGTCTTCAGCGATGAGAGTCGCTTCTGCCTTGGTGCCAATGATGGTCGTATGCGTGTTTGACGCCGTGCAGGTGAGCGCCACAATCAGGACTGCATACGACCGAGGCACACAGGGCCAACACCCGGCATCATGGTGTGGGGAGCGATCTCCTACACTGGCCGTACACCACTGGTGATCGTCGAGGGGACACTGAATAGTGCACGGTACATCCAAACCGTCATCGAACCCATCGTTCTACCATTCCTAGACCGGCAAGTGAACTTGCTGTTCCAACAGGACAATGCACGTCCGCATGTATCCCGTGCCACCCAACGTGCTCTAGAAGGTGTAAGTCAACTACCCTGGCCAGCAAAATCTCCGGATCTGTCCCCCATTGAGCATGTTTGGGACTGGATGAAGCGTCGTCTCACGCGGTCTGCACGTCCAGCACGAACGCTGGTCCAACTGAGGCGCCAGGTGGAAATGGCATGGCAAGCCGTTCCACAGGACTACATCCAGCATCTCTACGATCGTCTCCATGGGAGAATAGCAGCCTGCATTGCTGCGAAAGGTGGATATACACTGTACTAGTGCCGACATTGTGCATGCTCTGTTGCCTGTGTCTATGTGCCTGTGGTTCTGTCAGTGTGATCATGTGATGTATCTGACCCCAGGAATGTGTCAATAAAGTTTCCCCTTCCTGGGACAATGAATTCACGGTGTTCTTATTTCAATTTCCAGGAGTGTAGTTGGTATTGTAAAATTACTGTGGCTTGCATTGTGTAGGGTTTGTATATAATGGCTTGTAAAGTTAGTATTGCTTATGTTATGGGATGAGTAGAGAGGATGACCGTGTGTGTGTGTGTGTGTGTGTGTGTGTGTGTGTGTGTGTGTGTGTACGTGTGTGTATGTATAGATTGAGGGGGCTGTGGAGGTAATTTAGCGATCTGTGTAAAAGTAAGCACAGAAAGCCTCAGGAAGAAAAGCAGTATGATACATCGATAACGAGTCCTTAGGAAATTAGACCTATAAATTCGATAAGAAGGAATAAGAATGATTAATCGGTTGTTCTGGGATATAGGAGGGTTGAGAACATTTGCATATGTTGGGAGCTGGAAGGATAGGAGGATAGGAGCGCATTCAGTATTATTTTCGTGAACAAGTTCTGTTAGGGTGAGAATTTTTTTTACATAGTATGATGATCGTTTTAGATTGTGAGGGTAGGGCAGCAATGGGATGTGTGTGGACGGTGTGTGTGTGTGTGTGTGTGTGTGTGTGTGTGTGTGTGTGTGTGTGAACTCGCTCTCGGCTATTCTGACTACAGACGTGAAAGTGGAGATGTGTCGCATATAGGCTTGCGAGCAATGGAATGCAGCCTTAACATGTGTGTTGGACCGCACTTAGTTAGGACGGTGACAGCCGACGCGCGTGGCCTGGCTTGGATAGTCATGTTCGGCGTCTAGGTGATATGAATTTCTCAGGTGTTAGGTGTGAATGTGACTGTCATCAAGTCATGTTTGAGGGTTCGAAAAGAGACTTTTGAGGGAATTGAGAGCTGTCGGACGTGTGACTTAGTGTGCGACAGGTTCAATGCGCGCCTCTGTTGAGTCATTTTGCTATGCGTTATTTGGGCAGATTACGAGTACTGATGATGTTTACAGTTATGTGTACTGCATTATTTAGGAGCAGTTTTGATATTGTGCACTGAAATTAGGTGTTGTTTGCGTGTCTGCCGACTGTGCAACATGACACCAGTCCGTCAGGGCGAGTGTTTTTTGTTTGAGAGTGATAGATATACTCGATGCCTAAATAAAATGTAGGTAAAGTATTTGTGGGACGATATAGAATATGATAGAGTTGGTTATTATTTTTTCTACTTGGAGGTTTTGTTAGATCGAATTGCTGAGGCAAGTAGCTACGAGAGCGTGCGGGATGTGATTGCAGTATATCTCCGTCTCTCAGCGGTTAACTACAGGTGGGGCCAGCAATGTTCTCAGCTTAGGTACTGGAGGTGTGCTCTGGCCACGTCCTAGGCCGTGTGGATTGAACAACAGTATTAGGGTCATAGTTTAGCTAGAATATTTATATATGAGTATGTCTGACGCGAGTATAAAGGTCCAAGCTTTGACGTGGGCGGTCTCGCGCTCGTGGTGTGTGAGAGAGGCAAAGCAGACGATTTTGAATCATCACAGGTAACTTAGGTTAGTGGCTTCGTTTGCCACAATTTTCTTGTGTTGGTAGCGAAACACGAACTGACCATCAGAATTCGAACTTGGCTTATTTGTATAGAAAAAATGTGATATACGCTAATGTAGGTTGGTGCACGTTAGTAAACGACAGTACACATTAGTACTTGTTAGCCGACGAACGTGGGTCAGTTAGGGACCGTGGTGGTCGGTAGGGACTTTAATTATTTCATTCCGAGTCCAGGTGGGCGTAGTACTGGTGGAAAATTGATTCCCGGTCTAGGTGGACGTGGCAGTTTTCCACATCATGGAGGTTAATTAATTGATCAGTTTAATTAAGTAGTCATGGGAACTTTGTTACATTCACTTGAGAAGGTACTAAGCTCGGCGTGCGTGAAGGCTCACGTGTACGGGCGTGTGTTTTCGTGACGATCTTCGATTAGGTAAGTGCAGAATGTGGATTGAATAATGAGAGTCGGTTGATCAATTAACTTAGCAAGGGACATCCTGGCGAGCACATGTGCTGGACCACCTGTATGACGTCATGGCGGATTCCACTCTCGAGCAAACTTCGGCGTCAATCGTGCGGCGGGGCATTCTTTGTCAACCAGGTGCTGGATAAACCGGCCGACCGTTATGAAATCGACAGGTTCCAACCTGTGCAGCGAACAGCTTTGGCGCCAACTGGTCGGTGGGGGTGGACTCCACTGTCCATGAAAACATGTTTACATCGCTACACCAGCGCAGGCCTGTGACGCGAGTCGGCGGCGGTAGACTGTGACGTGGGCGGGCCGCTGGACGGACAGCAGGCGCGGACGCAGCTGACGGCCGCCACGTGAGGCGACCGCTGGCTGGCCGGTGGCGCGCGGCTCCGTGGCGACCATATGAACTAATTCAGTTGGACTGGGGGCCTCGTGGCGGTTGGACTGCGATCTAAGATGTGTACTAACTCTATTGGAGAACAAGTGATGACGGTACTGTTTGAAATAAAGACTTCAGTCCTTTTCCCACGAATTCACAGGAGGTGACTTACGTTAGTAAAAGTGCACTTTATTACTATTTGACGCGGTTTTCATAGCTTAGGAGTGAAAAAATAAGTGAGGGCGAAAAATTCAAACTTCGTAGGATGTGGTGGACTTAGGTTAGTGCACATGGCCCCAATTGATCTCTTTTTTTTTCATAGGTGTGACAGATTATCGTGTTTTAATTTGAATTTGTGAGAGATTTTTTGTTATGGATGTAAGGGAATTGACTTTCTTGCCGCAAAAATCGACCATCTTGAATAAATAATAATAAATGCTAATAAATAACAGTAAATGATAATAATAATGAATAGAAGTACGGTTTTCCAGAGATTATGGCCCGTGAATTGCCCTTTCTGCTCGGCTATCACGAGCGAGCGCGGTAGCAACTTGGGTGGAGGCTCTGGAACCCTCTCTCCCACCTGCCTTGGAGCGTAATCTAAGGTGCATAGGCGATATCAATTTCCCCGGTGTTAGGCGCGAATGCGACTGTGGTGTGGTCATGTTCGGGGGGGATCGAGCAGAGACTTTTGGTCGGTTTGGCAGCTGGGGGTATTTGGGCGCGCCTGTTGCACTATTTTGCGAGCATGTCTGTGCACTGTGCTGTGCTTTATTTGGATAGTTTAAGAGTACAGAGCTCGTCTGCGGATATTGTGTACTGCATTATTTAAAAGCTGTTTGCTATTGTGTGGTAAAATTAGGAGTTGTTTACGTATTTGTGGCCTGTGTCAGATGACCACAGTCGGACCTGTGCGGGTGTTTTGTGACAAATATACTCCTCTAATAAATAAAAGGGCTTGAAATAAATAGAGTGCAGTCCTTCCTTACTTCCCCGAGCAGCACAGCGCAGTCTGAGCTGTTTTTGCGCAATAACGACGATCTGGTCAGAATGTGAGTGAGTAGACAAATAACTGGACAAATTTATCTGTAGAGGAGTTACAGATCTGGATTGGAATGAATATCTTGATGGGTGTGGTTGTGTTGCCAAGTGTAGTGCACTACTGGAGTTCAGAAACTGCATTAGGTCAGCCTTACATATCGAAAGCTATGAGAAGTTAAAGTTTCAAAAAGATATGCCCCAAATAAATAAAGTACACTCGTTCCTCCTCCCATCTGCCTATGGACTGAAATTATTTCCGAAAATTAGCAGTTGTTTGGCTATTTGGACGTAAATGTTTTGCATTATTTACGAGCGGTTTGCATGTCTGTAGGCTGGGCTAGGAGTTATTTTTAACTGTTTACAATTAGCAAGCGTGTGTCTAGAACAATATAAATGAGTTATGTAGGAGTGTTTGCAGGTCTGTATGGTGTGGAACATGTCGATGTGATACATATACTCCATTCCTAAATAAAGTAAATTGGTTCCTCCATCCATGGGCCTAGTGCAGGGTGAGTCCTTTTACCCGAAACGTGTACGAAGAGGTTGAGTGCTGATGGCTTAGTTTAGCGGTGATGAGTTTGGTTTGCAACAGTTTTCTTAGGTTGGTGGCGGAGGCGCCAGTGAGCTTTGTTTAATGGCAGATTTCAAACTTGGCGTTGGTTCCTAGGAGGTTAGTACAAGTGCCCGTTTTTTACAACAATTTTGATAGGTTGGTAGAGAAAGCAGAAGTGACCTTTCTTTACTGCCAGAATTCAAACTCGGCGCTGGTTTGTAGGAAGAGGTGGCTGTCTGGTCCTCGAAAAGTAGTTGAAATAAGGGAGTTGAACACCTTTGCATACGTATATGAACCTGTAAATTGAATTATTTAATATGATTAAATAACGAAATTGAATTAAGTACTTAGGTATTAACAGAAGACTATGTCCGTCGCGTGTATGGAGGGTGTGTGACGTAAGCGGGGTGGCGGCGCAGCGATTGTACAGTTATTACGCGCGCGCGCGAGAGAGAGTCAATTAGCAAGTGTTCTAGTGCAAGCCAAACGTGCTGTTATATATTCATGGCGGATTCTACTGGCGAGCAAACTTTGCCGCCAAAAGTGTAACACTGTGTTCTCGCTCGCACAGGGACACGTGGAGGACAGTGAGCGGTCGGCATCGACAGGTTTGAACGTGCCCAGGAAAATAACTTTGGCACAAAAAGTGTGGCAGGGAACAGCCGACCATCGTGTGATTCAGCTCCGGGGCAAACAATTTTGGCAGGAAACGTGCGCAGGCGATGAATACACGTGGTGACCGGACAAGGGGCCGCTGTGACGTCAAACTCGGCAATTTCCAGCGTGTCCAGAGAAAACATGTTTACGACATGGCTCGATCGCTGGGCTCGCTCCCAGTGTACTGCCAGTCCAGCGCGGGTGGTCGCCTCACGTGACAGGCATCGGCAGTGTCTCCGCGCGCTGGCCAGGGGGTGGCGTGGATTTGAACTAATTCAGTTGGAGCACGGACATCATGGTGACAGCACTCCGATATCAAAGATGTGTGTGCCAACTGTGTTGGAGAACAAGTGATGACCGCACAGCTTGAAATAAAGTCTTCAGTCCCTTCCCCCCAGCAAAATCAAAGGATGTGACTTACGTTACTACAAGAGCAGTTTATTATTTGATGCGATTATGATAGGCTACCAGTGAAAAAAGATAAGTGACGGAGAAAGTTCATACATGTGATCAATTATGGTGTTGGGATGTGAACTTGTGATAGATTTTTGTTATGGATGTAAGGAAACCAGTCGAGGGACATCAAAAGGGAAGCAGTGGTTGGGAAGGGAGTGAGACAGGGTTGTAGCCTCTCCACGATGTTATTCAATCTCTATATTGAACAAGCAGTGAAGGAAACAGTAGAAAAATTTGGAGTAGGTATTAAAATCCATGGAGAAGAAATAAAAAATCTGAGGTTCGCCGATGACAGTGTAATTCTGTCAGAGACAGCAAAGGACTTGGAAGAGCAGATGAACGGAATGGACAGTGTCTTGAAAGGGGGATATAAGATGAACATCAACAAAACTAAAACGAGGATAATGAATGCAGTCAAATTAAGTCAGGTGATGCTGAGGGAATTAGATTAGGAAATGAGACACTTAAAGTAGTAAAGGAGTTTTGCTGTTTGGGGAGCAAAATAACTGATGATGGTCGAAGTAGAGAGGATATAAAATGTAGACTGGCAATGGCAAGGAAAGCGTTTCTGAAGAAGAGAAATTTGTTAACATCGAGTATAGGTTTAAGTGTCAGTAAGTCGTTTCTGAAAGTATTTGTATGGAGTGTAGCCATGTATGGAAGCGAAACATGGGTGATAAATAGTTTGGACAAGAAGGGAATAGAAGCTTTCGAAATGTGGTGCTACAGAAGAATGCTGAAGATCAGATGGGTAGATCACATAACTAATGAGGAAGTATTGATAGGATTGGGAAGAAGGGATCGGTTGGTAGGACATGTTCTGAGGCATCAAGGGATCACCAGTTTAGTATTGGAGGACAGTGTGGAGTGTAAAAATCGTAGAGGGAGACCAAGAGATGAATACACTAAGCAGATTCAGAAGGATGTATGTTGCAGTAGATACTGGGAGATGAAGAAGCTTGCACAGGATAGAGTAGTATGGAGAGCTGCATCAAACCAGTGTCAGGACTGAAGACCACAACACAAGGAAAATGGCTTTCTTGCTGAGAAAATCGGACACCTTGAATAAATAATAAATGATAATAATAAATAGAAGTACAGTTTTCGAGACATTATCGTGTTGGAATTTTAATATGGCGCAATTTTCTATTGGAGGTAGGCCTATAATAATAAATAATTATATTAAATGATAATGAATGATAATAAATGATAATGAATGATAATGAATGTTAATAAATGATAAAGAATAATAATAAACAAAAGTAAGGTTTTGTAGCCATTTTCGTGTTGGAATTTGATTTTGGAGGGAATTTCCTAGTGGAGGCAGGTCAATAATAATAAACAATAATAAATGATAATAAATAATAATAAATGATAATGAATGTTAATGAATGATAATCAATAATAATAATAAAGATAAGTACGGCTTTTTCATGCATTATCCTGTTGAAATTCAAACTTCCCGCCATTTTTTCTTCTGGAGGCTTAGGTTAGTGGACGCAGCACAAGTGGTCTATTTTCTCGCCAAAATTCAAGCTTCCCGCCGTTTTTTCTGGAGGCATAGGTTAGTGGATGTAGCCCAATTGGTCTATTTTCCCCCCAAAATTCAAAATTCCCGCCATTTCTTCTTGAGGTTAGGTTAGTGGATGTAGCACAATTGGCCTATTTTCCCGCCAAAAGCCGCCATCTTGGATGACGTCATGCGGTGTTGCCAAGTATAGATGCCGCCATTTGGATGACGTCATCGCCGCCATCTTGAATAAATTTGGCAACAATGGAGAGGGGGGTGGCACAAAGATTGTCCCACTACTCCTGGTGCAAGTGTTTTGATTTGACGCCACTTCGGCGACTTGGGGATGAAATGATGATGATTAGGACAACACAACACCCAGTCCCTGAGCGGAGAAAATCTCCGACCCAGCCAGGAATCGAAGGATTGATAGCCTGTCGCGCTGACCACTCAGCTACCGGGGACGGACTGTTGGTCGATGATTCATTGTTATTTTTGGGATTCTGTTTCGTTCATTCTCGTGAAATGATCTCTCCATTTATTTCTATACTCCTTTATCTGTTCATCGACATCTTTCAGTAATAACTGTTATCTGGTTGCTGTGTACTTTAAGCTGTCTAACTGTTACCAGCCGCTCTTTTTAAAAGCTGCGCATCTGCCACTTACATTCTGTGTTCATTTTGTGCTGTTATTCTTCATTTCTCGCTCGTTTGTGGGATACGTTCCCGCTCCCAAACAATATGGCTCGCATTACCTTGCTTTATAGAACTTTATTTGGTATGCCTTCTCTAATTTTTTATTAAATGATCTGTGTATGTTTGCACTAACGTATAGCTCGCGCAGGTTACGGTGGCCGATCCGCAGCGACAAGTTTTCGTCCAAAGCGCTGGGCGAGTTTATTCATCTGTTCAGAAGGGCAACCGACAGGTGTTTGCCACCTTTCGGCCGGTCACCGATGACAGAATCGAGGCGAACAATCTGCAGTCTTTCTCAAACGATTTTACAGAAACTATTCGGTAAAAAAATTCATTTTTGCTTTACTTATAGCTCTATAAGTCAGGTTCATGATGATGTGCCTATCATTTCCATAATTGTCATAGTTATTGTGGTATTTACGTGAAAATAACACACAGCGCGAAATTCGGAAAAGTGTACAGTGAAAGATAGAGATCGCTATGATTTTGCGTTTGGTTCATATTACATAATGTGTGTGGGTATGAAATTTGGCTAACATATTGCATTTTTCTTTATACTTGGATAGAGGTCACCAGTCCCGAGAAAATTGATCTGGTGTAGCACACTTATTTGCGATCACGCCGTGTCAGCGATAAAGCTAGAGTGAAATATCCATAACATTCATCATATTTCATAAACGGTTTCAGATATTGAAATGAGATTTTAGCAAATGATAGCACGCAAAGAGGAGATTATTTTACCATATCGTTATTATGTAAAACTTTATTATCCACCGTGCTACTCCAATAACTACAGACTTTTTCGGTGGAACAATGTAATCTTTATGAGCCATCGATAGCTGGTGAAACGAGATATGTTATGTGTTTTAGAACAACATATGTGAAGACATTATATGTTTTTTGTACCGAGGATGCCCTTTTTCATAAGCTACTGACTTTACTTTTCCTCAGTTCGCCGGCTGCTGTGGCTGAGCGGTTCTAGGCGCTTCAGTCCGGAACCACGCGGCTGCTAGGGTCGCAGGTTCGAATCCTGCCTCGGGCATGGATGTGTGTGATGTCCTTAGGTTAGTTAGGTTTACTTAGTTTAACGTTTAGGGGACTGATGACCTCAGATGTTAAGTCCCATAGTGCTTAGATCCATTTGAACCATTTTCCTCAGTTCCTCACTTAATAAACTTAATAAACCACCGTCTCAGAATTCTCTCACAATTTAGTCTGCACGTCATGTTAGTGAGGTGAAACAGTGTAAACTCCGCTGTGTTTTGGCAAAAGAAGCAAATTTTGACATGGCAACCAGAGAAACGTGTAGGATTTACTCAAAATTCGCCACTCATGAGCTTCTCTCAAAGTTACGACAGGTTGACAAGCCAGGTGAAAATAATTGTTGCATTTTCGGCGGAATTCTTTTTAGATACTAACCAAAGCAGAGGTGACAGTAGGTCTTTTGGAAAGGTCACCATGCAAGTGTGGGAGTGTAGGGGCCCACTTAATATTTACAAAAAATATGAGCGTGGGCTTCAGTTTAGAAGAGGACTTTGCCTTCCAGCGCTTGGCATCTTCCCTGCAGCGCTCTGAGCGACCCTCCACCAATGCTGCTCTCACCAAGCTTAACCAGTCGACTGCACATTTAACGGCCACGGCATTTTGAGCGCTCTATAACTGAAACTTCGTATTTCGTTCAGCATGTCTCTTTCGTTTCTGAAGGAGGCAGCATTTTCCAAGACTGAACTCATTTCCTATGCCTACTGTAAATTACAATTTTCCGTGGCTCTGGATCTTGATCTTTAAAAGCCACAACGTTTCTTATTTGAGTCAAAATAATTAAGCTACAGCACTTCACAGTTACATTTAATTTGAAATGCCGTTTTTAGAGGTTGTTACTATCAGCAAGGAGTGCTGTCGATAAATTTTCTGTTTAAGATTATGGGTGTAAACTCCTGTCTGATTTAGGTATTGCCTCTGCATATCATCATTACAAATATTTAAAGATATCGGAAACAAACTACAACTTTGACGTAAACCTAGAGTTTTAGCTGACCTTCCTTGCAAAATACTGTAGTCACCGGCTCTATACAGTGCCGCCAGGTCCACAGATTCGAGGTGGTAGTGGCAAGTTCCTATGGGACCAAACTGCTGAGGTCATCGGTCCCTAGACTTACACACTATTTAATCTAACTTAAACTAACTTACGCTAAGGACAACACACACACCCATGCCCAAGGAAGGACTCGAACCTCCACGGGGGGAGCCGCGCGAACCGTGCAAGGCGCTTCGGGCCGCGCGGCTATCCCGCCCGTCCACAGGTTCGAGGAAAGCAACGGTAAACTACTCCCACTATAAGATGTCTGACTGTGTAGTAATGCCCCTCCTGACAGTACTGAGAGAGATGGCGCACTGCATTCGCACTCAGAAGTAAGGCAGTTCCAATCACTGTCCGAGCATCCATATTTAGATTATCAGCAGTTTCCCTATAATGAGTAAGACGAATGATGGGATGCTTGCTTTCAAATGAACGCGGCCGATTTCCTTTCTCTTTCATTCCCAATCCGAACTTGTGGTCTGTCCATAAAGGTTTCGTCGTGGGCAAGACGTTGAACACTTATATTACTTACTTCCCTCTTCTGCCATTGACTAGTTATATGCTGAGGAGAAAAAAGGCCTAATATCGTGTCCCTCTTCTTGCCTCCCGTACTGCAGCAGCTCGGCCAACGACCTTGCCCAAGTGGTAACACCAGTTCCCGTCAGATCACCGAAGTTAAGCGCTATCGGGCTGGGCTAGCACTTGGATGGGTGACCATCCGGTCTGCCGAGCGTTGTTGGTAAGCAGGGTGCACTCAGCCCTTGTGAGCGAAACTGAGGAGCTGCTTGATAGAGAAGTAGCGGCTCCGGTCTCGTAAACTGACATACGGCTGGGAGAGCGGTGTGATGACCACATGCCCCTCCATATCCGCACCTAGTGACGCCTCTGGGCTGAGGATGACACGGCGCCCGATCGTTGCCGTTGGGCCTTTCAAGGTCAGTTTAGTTTTTAGTTTTAGTGCAGCAGCTCGAAGTGCAAGGACTCAACAAGTCGTTGGAAGTCCCCTGCAGAAATATCGACAAGGGAACCTCCCCATCGCACCCCCCTCAGTTACAAGTTGGAACAGTGGATAGGCCTTGAAAAACTGAACACAGATCAATCGAGAAAACAGGAAGACGTTGTGTGGAACTATGAAAAAATAAGCAAAATATACAAACTAAGTAGTCCATGCGCAAGATAGGCAACGTCAAGGATAATGTAAGCATAGGAGCGCCGTGGTCTCGTGGTTAGCGTGAGCAGCTGCGGAACGAGAGGTCATTGATTCATGCCACAGGAGGTTGCTGTCAGAGCCACTGCATTGTCTCTAATAATTACTATGTGTCGGCACATTGACTGTTCGTATCCCTCACATTTACCACTTCCCATCCAGAGCAAAAGAGACCTAAATTCTCGGTCTGAAGCTTCTGATTACACGCTCCGTAGCGCCGTACAGATTTTCTCATTGCCTATGACACGAAGACCTGATTGGGAATATTAGACCTTTTGCAACGAGGAGCGAAAAGAGACCGGTCCCACTGATTCCCATGGGGAGACGTGACGGAAGGGGAATTTAAGCCAGTGGGCTGTTCTTTCCCGTTTTCTTGAAGAGATTTACGAGAAATGTTTAGATTTTAACATCCCGTCAGCACCAAAGTCATTAGGGAAATTCTAAACCTGGACTGATGTTTGGTTCTTACTTGCTGTTTTGGTCTTCAGCTCAAAGACTGGTTTATGCAGCTCTCAACATCTCTCTCCAATTTTATTCAGTGACTCTTCATTAGTTCACCTATCTAATCTTCATCTTTCTTCTGTAGCAGCACAACTCAATATCTTCTATTCTCTTCTGGTCTGAATTGTTTATCATCTACGTTTCACTTCTCTACAAGGCTATATTCCTTCAGACAAGACATCCTAACAAATTTATATTCGATGTCAAGAAATTTCTGTTACGCTTTTCTTCCCATTGCCAGTCTACAGTTTATATCGTCTTTACTTCGGCCATCATCAGTTATTTTACTGCCCAGATAGTAAAATCTATTAGTTTTAGCGTATCGTTTCCGAACCTAATTCCTTTACCACCACCTGATTGAATTCAGCAGCACTCCATTATCCTTGTTTTGCTTTTGTTAACGTTTATCTTCTCATCTCTTTTCGAAACACTATCCGTTCCGTTCAACTGTTCTTCGAAGTCTTCAGCTATTTCTGAAAGAAAAACAAAGTCATCAGCAAACGTTGATGGTGTTGAGACAGCAACTACCCACAAATTTATTTTAAGTTCCTTTATTCAAAAGGTACCGTCACCGGTTTCGAATCATTACAGTTCATCGTCAGACGCCTTTCATGCTTTTAGTAGAACATGTGGTACATTTTTATTGAATAGTTGTGCTAAAATATAAACAACACATAATTATAAGCACGTCACATAGATGGTTGCCTTACAGATTTGCGTTGGGATGTGACACACGTGAAATGCCGGTTTGGAGTACTTGGTTTCATAGGTTTCATCCAGCAAACGGCGTTCGTAGTTTTCGCCACATTCCCATCATTGCAGACATAAACTTCAGATTTGTCACTGAATACATTTCCACCACATTCCTATTGTTGCACACGTAAATTTGTATCACTGAGCACTTCATATTAGTCACAGAACAGACTTCTAACATGCATCGCATGTTTTGATAGACACAAAATGTTTACAAACATATGAGTGTCAAAGATGCTTTGATACATCGTAACATTATGAAGATACCCCATGTCTGGGAAAAGATCACATATTCACTTATGTAACTGAAACGCCTTTTATACCACTACAGAGAGACATTGATTTTGTGAATATCAGAGCGAATACTGCTACACTAATTACAAACATGTTCCATTTCAAAGATTTTTTAATTATTTGCTACTTGATCTGCAAATAGATGTAGGAATACTATTTGTTATTGGAGGGTGGAAAATAATTTTTGGAAATTTTTCAGAAAAGGGGTGTTAGCCAACTCAGTTTGTACATTAAAGATATAGTCTGCGGTGCTGTTTGTGTGTGTGTGTGTGTGTGTGTGTATTTCTATTTCTTCCAATATATTCATAGTGGTTCCCTTTTCTGTTAGATGTAAAGGTGATGATCCATGGGCTCTCTGTGTTAAAAAGAAGTCTACAGAGACCAGTGACTGTATACTGGCCTCTGTTTCCATTGTACAAGAGGTGGGATTCTTCCTAAATGTCGTTCACGGGCGTAAAGATGGCGTTTGGTACGCTGAAATTAGTAGCAAAAATAAAAGAAAACTGGAAATTTAGACGGCTGAAGGTGGTGTGATTTGAAATTTTAACTTTCCCATGTTATAAGTTAAGGAAGTTTGACTACTTAGATATGTGTTGTTTACTTATGAATGTATATACAAATAACAGGAATGTGTATGAACATATTGAAATAATTAGAAAGAATATATTGCTTGAAAATATACTGTTTTTTTAGTTACACGATATTTATGATAAAATGAACCTTGTTTAAATTAAAAAGGTAATACATTTTCTATTATTTTGGTATAAGATTGTATTCTTCCTGATGAGCACGTAGGAGCACACTATAAGGTTTGCGAATAATATTATTCACAATTATACAGTTTTTTCAGCATACCTCAAAGCTACTGCTGAGTGACATGACCCCCTTTTGATCTCAACACTTCAATTATTGACACATAACGGGAAATTTTGGACGTTGGCCCAGTCTAAACGAAGTTTCTAACACCTAAACGGTGAGGCATTCTTTTGGGATTTATTTGATTAGACAGTGCCAGCGATAAAATTCGGTCTGTTAGAGACTTAGTTTGACGGTAACATGGTCCCGATCAGTGAACATTCAAAATTTTGTTCTGGAAGGGTCAAGTAACCGCTAGTCTTCTCACAGAAGTTTATATGTTGAAAGTATACGACTTATTGAATACATGAAGTGCGGGACGGTGTGAAATGCCTTCCGGAAGTCAGAGAACACGGCATGAACGTGGGCACCATTGTCTACGGCGCTGTGGATGTCATGGAGGAACAGAGAGAACTGAGTTCCGCAGAATGTCTATTTGCAGAATCCATGTGGATTTTTACAGAGGAGATCTTTATTCACCAAAAACGCTATAATTCTTGAGCATAGAATATGATCCATAATTCTATGTACCACAGACTGACCTCAGTGATACACGTCTATAATTGCGTGCATCTGGCCTACGGCCCTTCTGAGGAAAGATAATGACCTGTACTATCTCCCAGTCGCTATGTACCCTTCGTTGCTCAAGCGATCTTCTATAAATTACTGCTAGAAGGGGAGCAAGTTCTTTCGTATGATCCTTGTACACTGAAGAGCCAAAGAAACTGGTACATCTGCCTCATATCGTGTAGGGCACCCGCGAGCACGCAGAAGTGCCGCAACACGATGTGACGTGGACTCGACCAATGTCTCTAGATGTTCTGGAGATAATTGACACCATGAATCCTGTAGCGCTGTCCACAAATCCGTAAGAGTACGAGGGGGCGGAGATCTCTTCTGAACAACACGTTGCGAGGCATCTCAGATACGCTCAATAATGTTCATATCTGGGTAATTTGGTGGCAAGCGGAAGTATTTAAACTCAGGAGAGTGTTCCTGGAGCCACTCTGTAGTAAGCTCGACGTGTGGGGTGTCGCATTGTCCCGCTGAAATTGCCCAGGTCCGTCGGAATGCACAATGGACATGAATGGATGCAGGTAATCAGACAGAATGCTTCCTACATGTCACCTGTCAGAGTCGTATCTAGACGTTTCAGGAGTCCCAGTCACTCCAATTGCACACGCCCCACACCATTACAGAGCCTCTACCAGCTTGAGCAGTCCCCTGCTGACATGCAGCGTTCATGGATTCATCAGGTTGCCTCCAAACCCGCACACGTCCTTCAGCTCGATGTAAATTGAAACGAGACTCGTCCAACCATGCTACCTGTTTCCAGTTGTCAACAGTCCAATGTCGGTTGACGGGCCCAGGCGAGGCGTAAGGCTTTGTGTCGTGCAGTCGTCAAGGTTACACGTGTGGGCCTTCGGCTCCGAAAGCCCATATCGATGATGTTTCTTTGAATGGTTCGCACGCTGACACTTGTTGATGGTCCAGCGCAGAAATCTGCAGCAGTTTGCGGAAGGGTGTTGGTCCCGTTCTTGCGTGATCTTTTTCCGGCTGCAGCGATGTCGGAGATTTGATGTTTTACCGGATTCCTGATTTTCATGGTACAGTCGATAAGCTCCCATTTTTTCCACTAAGCGGCAGTGCGGGAAAAATCCCCACTTCATTGGTACCACGGAGATGCTGTGTCCCATCGCTCGTACGCCGACTGTAGCACCACGTTCAAACTCACTTAAATATTTATAAGCTGCCATTGTAGCAGCAGTACCCGATCTAACAACTGCGCCAGACACTTGTTGTCTTATGTAGGCGTTGCCGATCGCACCGTAGTATTCTGCCTCTTTACATATCTCTGTATTTGAAACGCATGTCTATACAACTTTGTTTTGCGCTTCAGTGTAGAATCTTATAGGTATCTTATCTGGTCCTGACTCCTTTCCACTACTAAGCGATTGTAGTTGTTTTTCTATCCGCAATCAGTTATCTCAATATCTTCCATTTCGACGCTCGTACGACGATTGAAAGGAGGGACCGTGTTACGATCTTCGGCGGAGAAACAATTTCGGAAGACAGAATTCAGTATTTCGACCTTCTCTCAGTTATCTTCGGTTTCGGGCCAGTGCGGTCACTGAGAGAATTAACAGATGATTTGGACCCACTTTCAGATTTTACATACGACCAAAACATCTTACGGCCTTTACTCAAATCTGTTGATAAAGTTTTACTTTCAAAGTCATTAAAAGCTCTCATTGCTCTCCTTACACTCATTTTTGGTTCGTTCAGCTTTTGTTTGTCAGCTAGGTTTTTACTTCTCTTGAGTCTGAGATGTTCTCTTTGTTTACGTAGCAGCTTCCCAACATGGCTATTATACCATGATGGATCTTTCCCATCCCTTAAGGCCTTACTCGCCATATTGTTGTCTAGGGCATATTGTACGATGCCTCTGAAGTTTTTCCATTTTTTTCCTCCACATGTTCGTCCTTATTACCGAACATCTTATGCTGATTGCTCGGATATTCTGCAATTTGTATCCTGTCACTCTTGCTAAGCAAAAATATTTTCCTACCTTTCTTAACATTCTTTGTAAGACCCGTTGTCATAGATGTTATCACGGCCTTACGATCAATGGTACTTTCCTTTGTGTTAACTGTCCGATGACTTCAGTTCTGTTTGTTGCCAGGAGATCTAAGACGTTACTTTCACGAGTTGGTTCTCTTAACTATCTGCATAAAGTAATTTTCGGAGAAAATATCCAAAACAATAGCGCACGAATCCCTGCCTCTGGCACCAGTTTTGATAGCGTGACACTCCCAATCTGTACCTGGCAAGCTGAAGTCGTCCCCTATTACAACGACATGACCAAGAAAATTATTAACAATATTCTGAAAATTCGTCTGAAGCGCGCTACCTCTAGAGCACATGACCCAGGTGGTCTATAAAAGTATCCGATTATCATCTCTGACTGAGCTTCGATATTTAGCTTCATCAAGATTATTTTACAATCGGAATCCGTGATCACCTCGCTAGATTTTATCGAATTCTTTACTACAGTAGACATGCCGCCACCATCTGCTCCAAATATGAAGACCGTTATCAACCCTGGATACGATGTACAAATAGACAACTTAACCTGCACTCCGCGTACCATTATACTTCATTTCACCAAATAAGCCAGCCGCCGAAAGGAGCCGAAGATGCCCTCAAAAGTCAAGCAGCTGGCTTCATTCGTACCGACATGTGCCACTAGATGCAGCCGTTTGCATCCAGTGGGCTCGATAGCCGCCGACAAGGCCTCCTCCACATCAAGGACGGCAAACATACCGAGCGCCCGCTGGCATTCTTTCCCGCTTGCCTGCTATTCCCCTGAGGGGATCCATCACCCGCCTAACATTGGAGCTCCCAATGACAAGAATACCCACCCTCTGCACTTGTCGGGACTGCACAGGAAAATCGCTGCTGGCCAAACAGGAGAGGTATCCCGTGCTGGCTCAGAGTTATCATCAATACTGGGTATCACCTCATACCTGTTGCTAAGGTGTAGGAAGCGAGCAGCGTGACCTGCTCCATCTTTGGCCTTCCCTCCAGTGACATGCAAAACATAACGAGGAAAACAAAGAAACACTAAAAACAGCTCTGCAGATTTCTCAGTATACCCTGAGAGGACAAGCTCTTAAATAGAAATAAAGTTCTCTACTGAAGTGGATGTATCTTCTAGAACCTCTGTTAAACCAAAAGCTTCTGCACGAGCTAAGAATGCAAACTGGAATGCACTGGTCTAAACTGCATTCTGTGTACCAGCACGAGATTTAAAATTAGGAGCATAACATGGAGATTCTGGCGGCAGGAAAATTACACTAGGAAGTCGCCTAACAAAAAGATATGCACCAAGACTCACGCTAAAACAAAACCGTAGAGTAATTTCCTAACCACTAGTCTACACAGCACAGAACACAGGTAGAGTTTACTCATTTGCAGAAGTGCATGAAAAAAAAACTCTGGAAATAACCTAAATTACTTTAATAAAATACTCTCGGCTTTCGAACCGCTTCAGGTGGTTAATTCCGACAAGCTTTCAGCAGAGATCTCCTCTGCCATTGTCAAGTGGTAGACTGTCGTCCTCAAGCTACGTCAAATGGTTAACTGCACACGAGCTTTCGGCAGAGATCTCCTCTACCATTGTCAAGTGGTTGACTGTCGTCTTCAAGCCGCGTCAAGTGGTTAACTGCCCACGAGCTTTCGTCAGAGATCACCTCTGCCATTGTCAAGTGGTAGACTGTGGTCTTCAAGCCACGTCAAGTGCTTAACTGCCCACGAGCTTTTGTCAGAGATCTCCTCTGCCTTTGTCAAGCGGTTGACTGTCGTCTTCAAGCTGCATCAAGTGGTTTAGTGCCCACGAGCTTTCGTCAGAGATCACCTCTGCCATTGTCAAGTGGTAGACTGTGGTCTTCAAGCCACGTCAAGTGCTTAACTGCCCACGAGCTTTTGTCAGAGATCTCCTCTGCCTTTGTCAAGCGGATGACTGTCGTCTTCAAGCTGCATCAAGTGGTTTAGTGCCCACGAGCTTTCGTCAGAGATCACCTCTGCCATTGTCAAGTGGTAGACTGTGGTCTTCAAGCCACGTCAAGTGCTTAACTGCCCACGAGCTTTTGTCAGAGATCTCCTCTGCCTTTGTCAAGCGGTTGACTGTCGTCTCCAAGCTGCATCAGGTGGTTTAGTGCCCATGAGCTTTCGGCAGAGATCTCCTCTGCCAATTCTAAGGTGTAGACTGTCGTCTTTAAGCCACGTCAAGTGTTTTACTGCCCACGAGCTTTCGGCAGAGATCTCCTCTGCCATTGTGAAGTGATTGATTGTCGCCTTCGAGCTGCGTCAAGTGGTTAACTGCCCACGAGCTTCTGGCACAGATCTCCTCTACCATTGTCTAGTGGTTGACTGTCGTCTTCCAACTGTGTCAAGCTATTTACTGCCCACGAGCTTGCGGCAGAGATCTAATCTGCCATTGTTAAGTGGTTGACTGTCGTCTTCAAGCCACGTCATGTGTTTAACTAACCACGAGCTTTTGGCAGAGATCTCCTCTGCCATTGTCAAGTGGTAGAGTATCGTCTTCCAACTGCGTCAAGTGGTTAACTGCCCACGAGCTTTTGGCAGAGATCTCCTCTGCCATTGTCAAGTGGTAGACTTTTGTCTTCAAGCCGCATGAAGTGGTTTACTGCCCACAAGCATTCGGCAGAGATCTCCTCTGCCATTGTCAAATGGTTGACTGTCGTCTTCAAGCTACGTCAAATGGTTAAGTGCCCACGAGCTTTTGGCAGAGATCTCCTCTGTTATTGTCAAGTGGTTGACTGTCGTCTTCAAGCTGCGTCAAGTGGTTAACTGCCCACGAGCTTTCGTCAGAGATCTCCTCTGCCATTGTCAAGTGGTTGACTGTCGTCTTCAAGTTGCGTCTAGTGGTTAATTGCCCACGAGCGTTTGGCAGAGATCTACTCTGCCATTGTCAAGTGGTTGTCTGTCGTCTTCAAGCCGCGTCAAGTGGTTAACAGCCCACGAGCTTTCGTCAGAGATCTCCACTGCCATTGTCAAGTGGTAGACTTCTGTCTTCAAGCCGCATGAAGTGGTTTACTGCCCACAAGCTTTCGGCAGAGATATCCTCTCCAATTGTCAAATGTTTGACTGTCGTCTTCAAGCCGCGTCAGGTGGTTAACTGGCCACGAGCTTTTGGCAGAGATCTCCTCTGTCATTGTCAAGTGGTAGACTGTTGTCTTCAAGCAGTGTCAAGTGGTTAACTGCCCACACGCTTTCGTCAGAGATGTCCTCTGCCACTGTCAAGTGGTAGACTGTGGTCTTCAAGCCGCGTCAAGTGGTTTAGTGCCCACGAGCTTTCGGCAGAGATCTCCTCTGCCAATTCTAAGGTGTAGACTGTCGTCTTTAAGCCACTTCAAGTGTTTTACTGCCCACTAGCTTTCGGCAGAGTTCTCCTCTGCCATTGTGAAGTGATTGATTGTCGCCTTCGAGCTGCGTCAAGTGGTTAACTGCCCACGAGCTTTTGGCAGAGATCTCCTCTGCCATTATCAAGTAGTCGATTGTCGTCAGAATGCCACTGGCATACATGTCAATGGTTTGGTTGTGTGACTGCCGCGCGCGTTCATTTCCGCGATCTCGGGATCCTAGGACATACTCATCTGCAATCCACCGTCTTTATTGAGGGTGTTGTCCGACAATTTGTTCTCTATTGCTTCATGTATTACACTATCTCGGAAGTCGTTGGTCCGTTTAATAATAGAATTATCGTCGAATGCAATTCGGTGTCCGTTTTCCAGTGGATGCTCCGCTACAGCTGATTTTGCGGTATAGCACAGGCGAAGTATTTGTCATGTTCTGTGCGATGCTGTTCAATTGTACGGACAGACTGACTGAGATAAAACCGCCCTCACTTACACGGTATTTTATTTATTCCCTGTGCTCTGAGGCCTACATCGTCTTTCTTAGGCTTCATTAGCTGCCGGATCTTTGCTGGGGGCCTGAAGACTGCAATGATTTTATATTTATTCATGTTTATTGAGGAGTTGCCTAATCTTCCCTGTTACTGAGCCACAAAACGGTAAAAACGCAGTCTTCTTCGCGTCTTCTTCGGAGGTCTTCTGCTTTCGCGCCTTAGCCGAACGGATTTGGAAATTTGTCTGTTGTTGTAACCTTCTTTCTTGAAAATTTTACGTAAGTCGCTCAGTTTCCTAGGCAGGTTTCCAGCGTGTCAAGCGGATTCAGCTGCATGTACCAAGGTCCTCAGAACAGATCGTTTCTTTGCTAGGTAGTGGTCGCTGCCAGCTTGCAGACACCGATCCTAGTGGGTGGGCTTGCGGTAAACGTTGTGACGGATACACCCAATGGGTTTATGGCGAATAAGAACGTCCAGGAACGGGAAGGAACTATCCTTTCTACTTCTATCGTGGACGTTGTTGATGTGTTCCAGGAACTCTTTGAGGTTATCATATCCATTAGGCCATATGACGAAGGTATCGTCGACGTAGAGATAAAAACAACTAGGCTCTGCAGGAGCTGTGTCCAAGGCGATGTCCTCAAAATGCTCCATAAACGGGTTCGCTACAACTGGAGTTAATGGGCTCCCCATCGCGACGCCGTCCGTCTGGTTGAAATGTTCTCCACCATGTGAAAAATACGATGACGTCAGGTATGTTTAAATAAATCCACGATGGTGTCGCCAAAGAGGTATATCAGCAAAAGGGATACGTCGTTGTGAAGGAGCGAAGTTTAGTCCCTTCTTAAGTCCTGAGATGGCACCCGAGTCGAAGTTTCTTGCTGTTGTGCCAATCACGGTGCGTTCCGCTCTTGAACAGCGTCGCATAGAACATGGAAGGTGTCTCCGCCTACGCTTTCCCGAAAAATCAGCTGTCGCGGAGCGTGCACTGGAAAACGGACACCGAATTGCATTCGACGATACTTCTATTATTAAATGGACCAACGGCTTCTGGGATAGCGTAATACATGAAGCAATAGAGATCATAATATCGGACAACACCATAAATAAAGTCGGTGGATTGCAGCTGACTACGGCGTGCGTTCCCGTGATTGGGGAATTGAAGAGGGCGCGGCGGTCACGCCACTAAAAACAGTGCCATATATATGGCGCGAGACTGAGTAGCAGTGACGTCACTGACGGCGGCTCGGCTATATAACTAAGGCAGCGATTTTCAGTCGACAGTCATCCACTTGAAAATGGCAGAGGAGATCTCTCTCGAAAGTTCGTGCGCGGATAAGCACTTGACGCGGCTTGAATTAATGTTTGTCAGCCATCTGCTGCTTCTGCTGCTACTGCTGCTACCGCTACACTCGCGTCCCCTCCGCTCGGCGTCTGTCTTAATTTTTTAGACTAGTCTAGATTGAGTCGTAGGTTCAAAACGGATACAGTGGAAATCGGTTTCAGCAAAACAATGAGGAACTTTACAAAACAGACCAGCGATGCATTAACTCTAACAGAGACACGCGTTGGCGCCACTGTTAGGTGTGGAGGGAAAATAACAGTGGCGCCAATTGCAAATTCGCGGCACAGAAGCAAATTAAAAGTAGATCATAGCGATCTGTATACATTGTAGTTGTTCGTTTATTGTTATTTTTGGATCCAGTACGGTAAAGTTATTTACACATTTACAACGGTTCTACAACGTGTTTACAGGGTATACAGAAGAGCTCTACACATGAAATGGGTTTTGAGATCCAGAACACGGTTTCCCTGACCAAATGGTTCAATAAGAAAAACATGTCCATACACTTCTCTATCCACTCGCTAACTGCTAGTCCGTCCGACCACACACTCTCTTGCCAACTTACAAACAGGCTACTGACAACCGCACCGCTTCAGCACCCCTAGTCACTCGATTTTTCTGTCTATTTAAGGTCTTCCACGTCTAATAACGTAGTTGGAAACAAGCAGCAGGTTCTTCCATCAGGTTTTAGGTATGTTCACCAGATGCATTGTTTCGCCACAGAACAGTTCGGCGGATGGAAGGAGATGAGGTAAAATTGCTTCCGTTGTTTGGAGAAAACACTTAACACCAGTCTTACAACATTATAAGAATATATTTAACTTCTAGCAGATAGCACCCCCAGAGGCTCTGAAGATCTCAAACGGTATTACGTGCCCACGTCAGTTGACTACTGTAAGTTCTGAGCTCGTAGGCAACTTGAGCGTGATTGCACCCACACGCCACACACTGTGGGAATTCTTCCCTATTAGTCTTCTTCTTTCTTATTTTTCTTACCCTTAATTCCACCAAGTAAAGCGTCCGCTTTTTCAGGATTTGGCAAATTCTATGTTATTAATTATTGTGGGTGGATACTGTTCCTGATGCCACAGTCGTCAAGGTTACCTAAGACAGGGAAGTCGTGTGCCTCGTCTGGCTGTGAATAGTGCAAATTTATTCTGTGGGTTATCGTGTTTTATCTGTTTGTATATCGTATTCTATCAGACGGAATTTGGGAACCAGCCCAGCAATTCCTTAAGCTAGCATAGGAAACCGCCTAATAACCGCCCTCAGTCTGGCCGGTGTACCAGCCCACGATCAGTAAGACGCGACGCGGATGCGGTCTGTGTATCACCTGTCCCCCTTTCTCGTAAGGTATCGCATTGAGCGTCTCGCTATACGAGAAAGTCAGAATTCTTCCTTATTAGAAGAATAGCATAATTTTAGTTCATTAATAAGAACTTTGTCAACATTTAGGAATATCATAGAATGCGAGAAATTTTCAAGTATATTATAATTTTGATGAGAAATACTCTCTGCACTTTTTATGGCGCAAGCAGTGTGAGTTCGTAGGAAATCAAGTACATGTTGTTCGTTGTCTTACCACGGGGAGCAGTCCTGGAGCACAGTCATGATACCATTAAAGCGACGTATTTGTCGTAACTTTTTGCTTAAGTATCTGCATAGATTAAAGAATCATGAAATAACACGATAGCTGAATTGTTACTGAATATTCGAGCATCCCTTACACAATACAGATCTGAACCAGTGAGCCGTGATTTTTTTCTCTTTTTACGTAAATGATTCACAGTTAGCAGTTGCCAGATAACATTGTAGTCGGGATCGAATTTCACTCTACACACCTGTAGGCTGAATATGTTGTGCAGTGGATAAAAAACCCACAAAATTAGCATTTTATAACAATTTTTGGGTTAAAAACGTAAAACACGGCATTTAAGGATTTTTATTTAATTTTGTAAAATACTGCTATACAATTTATGTTTTAATGAACTGATAATATTTAAAAAGTGATAAGAATTGAACTCGTTAAATATTCAATATACAGGATGTCCCAGCTATCTTGTCCACCCAAAATATCTCTGGAACAATAACAGCTATTGGAAAACGACTTTCACCGGTATCAATGTAGGGCTGGGGCCCATGAATGTACACATTTGGAAACATTCTAAAACGAAAGCATATGTGTTTTTTAACACAAACTTATGTTTTTTTAAATGGACCTCCTATATTTTTTCTTCAGCAATCCATAGCATGACAAAGCACATACACAATGGCGTTGATTACATCGCAATATTCCCATTACATCCCGAGATATTAAGACGCGAAGTTGACGCTTGAAACACCCGACATGCGCTGCTAGCGCACGTCCTGAGGTTCAGGCGTGAACCCCATGCTGCCCGTAATCGCGATGTGATTGACATGCGTTATCACACTTCCATACTTATCAAGAGGTCCGAAACGAATAATACGGTCTGCTGCCATCCTGCATTAACGTCGTACATTCCAGCAGGTATTTATCCCATAGGCTACGGGTGATGTGGTTCTGTAACATATCTGTGTACCGCAACGTTAGTCACAAAGTTAACTTCGCTTATCGTTAATCCGTTACTAAAAAGGTAATGCCGTTCAACGTTAAAACTTTACTTTATTGTAGATCTAGCGCAAGCGACAGTTAATCATTCACTCGTAATAGTAAAATTCATGTTGATGGTTTTAGTGAAACGAGCAAGTGGACTAAAAGTTTTACCGTTGTTTAGGTAAAAATGTTTTGATTTGCGAAGTTCAGGTAGGACATAGAAGATGAATGTAAACATGTTTAACCAATTAGTTTTATTATCACATAATTATCAATGTTACCCTATTGCGGAAGTCATTTCCATGACGATCCTGGTGTAAATGAACATGGTAAGGATGAAATTTATGACGTTTAAGAATACGCTGTGCACTTGATTTCGACACACCAACTTCACGTTCAATTTGACGTGTGCTGATTTGAGGATTCACAGCTATGATAGCGAGCACAGCAACTTCAGCACGTTCATCTGTGCGTGTTCTAGGACGATGTCGAGGTCTTGGATTTAAGCTTTCCGTTTCACGTAGACGAGATGTGAGACGACCAAACATCCGGCGCGAAGGCGATGGCTTGTCAGGGAATCGTCTTCTGTACAGTCGTTCTGCCTGAACAGCATTTCGTCCACCTACAACAGGGTACAGTACAGGTATGTAGAGTAGGGTAGATAACAGACATATTAACTTAATAATCATAATGTTCGCTAACAGTACTATCAACAAACAAGCAATCTCATAACGTATTTCCCGTCAACGTGCATTCTCCATAGATCAGCAGCATTTCTACCATATCTTCATGTGTGTGCATTATACTGTACAGCATAAGTTCCACAACACAACGTTTATTCACAATGTGTACTACCTCCATGCCGTCACTAGATTACTCTGACGCACGACTACACTGGCAAGCGGTGTACTGCACGCCAAAGCAACAATAAATGGGATGCTCGGAGGGTTGTGGAGTACAGGAGTTTGCATGGGCCGCAAATCATAAACAAGGCGAAGTGGTAACTGTGGCAGTAGTGGGAACTACGTTGGACACTTGACTAGATAGAGCCAGGCCCTGCGCGACAGGCACAATGGATCATATAACGCATTAGATAAACCTTATTTTGGGTGTGCAGGATAAATAAGACAACCTGACGGGTGTACACCGATCGGTACTGGTTCATATTGTGTACGTAGATACGTAAAACGTGCAAGAGGGAAACCATGATGTGCTTATGAGAGTTGATGGCAGCAGACCGTATTATTCGTTTCGGACCTCTTGATAAGTATGGAAGTGTGATAACGCATGTCAATCACATCGCGATTACGGGCAGCATGGGGTTCACGCCTGAGCCTCAGGACGTGCGCTAGCAGCGCATGTCGGGTGTTTCAAGCGTCAACTTCGCGTCTTAATATCTCGGGATGTAATGGGAATATTGCGATGTAATCAACGCCATTGTGTATGTGCTTTGTCATGCTATGGACTGCTGAAGGAAAAATATAGGAGGTCCATTTAAAAAAACATAAGTTTGTGTTAAAAAACACATATGCTTTCGTTTTAGAATGTTTCCAAATATGTACATTCATGGGCCCCAGCCCTACATTGATACTGGTGAAAGTCGTTTTCCAATAGCTGTTATTGTTCCAGAGATATTTTGGGTGGACAAGATAGCTGGGACACCCTGTATATTTATACAGATACATTTTTAAGCAAAAGCGCAAAAAGCTGAGATTGGTGTACATGTCTATTGGGCAAATGCCGGCTAACAAAAGTAATGATAACCAAGCAAATTTTACATCTACTGCATCCAGATACAATACTTTCCCGCAGTATATCGTTTATCAATAAATGATTTCCCCAGCGCAAAGAGCTGAACAACCCGCATCTAGTATCTGGAAGTAAAGATACAAAAAGAATTAAAGTGTCATGAACTGAATGAAATGAAAGCCGGAAGAAATCGGCTTTTGAGAAATAGAACTTTTTGCTGATGTTGGTAACTGCAAAGCCTCCTCCGCCACACACACACACACACACACGCACACACACACACACACACACACACACACACACACACACACACCGCGCGCGGAAAGAGAGAGAGGGAGGGAGAGAGAGAGAGAGAGAGAGAGAGAGAGGCGCCTCTCAAAGTCCAAGGCTGAAAGAAAATTCCTCTCACGCCCAGAATACATTCAGCTGTTTTCTATTTTGTTTTACTAGATCATAAACAGTGACACAGTGCAAGTTTAAAGTGCAATTCCACCATCAAGAGAATATGGAATAAGTTTAACCACAACGATATAACATTCAAAAGATGTTTAGACAGAAAATAAGAAAAGATTGCGTTTGCTCAAAGCGGAACGCACCACAAACAAACCTGAAGTGCCACTCGTTTGACTGCTCGTCGCTGGTAATACACAGGGTGACAATTATTGAACTATATGAAATAAAATCGTCATAACGACTGAACGGTTTGCGTCAATAAGCAAAATTGGCGCATTTAGGGGACTGAGAATCCGCAGTTTGTGATCGAGAAGTCTCTTCACCCTCAAGAAGTGACTGTGTGGTATGCAATGTCCAGTCACAGAATAATCGGTGCGATATTGCTTGATGACACAGTAACTACCGAAAGCTGCGTGAAGGTTTTGGAAGATGATTTCATCCTCATTATCCAAAGTGACCCTGATTTGGACAAGATGTGGTTCATGCAAAGCGGAGCTCCACCACATCGAAACAGGAGAGTGTTTGATGTCCTGGAGAAGCATTTTGGGGACTACATTCTGGCTCTGGGGTACCCAGAGTCCACTGGCACGGACGTCGATTACCCGCCATATTCTCCGGATCTGAATACACATGCGACTCCTTTTTGTGCGGCTATATTAAAGACGAGGTGTGCAGAAATAACCCCAAAACCATTGCTGAGCTGAAAACACCCATTCGGGAGATCGTCAACAGCATCGATGTTCCCTCATTTCAACGGGTCATGTAGAATTTCGCTATTCGTCTGCCTCACATCATCGCGCATGATGGCAGGCATAACGGACATGTTATAACCTAAATCCAAATATCTGTAGTGACGTTTACATGTTGAATAAAGTGTGTGCACGCCGTAGTTTGTAACTAATTTATGTTTTGGGGTTTTAGAGGTGAACGGTGACTTAATTCGTATCAACTGCCCACAGAAATATTTGGCCGAGTAACACAAGTAAATTGCTTGCATCTGCTGTTTTCACGAGCGCTCCCGCAATATTACTAAAAAAAAAAAAAATGCGGGACAATTTGTGGTGAGGGTCCGTAGTTGCAGCAGAGATGGCCTGCGCCTAAGATGCTGCCCTGGTAATAATCTGTTGGGTTGTAATGACAGGTTGTACCTAAGTCAGGTAACGAGCCATGTTAAATGATCAGAATTCAGTGGCCTGACCTGTAATTGGCTTCTGCTGTGGGTGTAGCCCGTAATACTGTCGGCTAGATTCCGCTGCGAGGAGGATACCCGGATTGTGGGCTGATACAAGCGGGTTAATAGCGAGCTTTGCGCATGCAGTCGACGTGCGCATCCCCAGGGCCAAGTCTCCGCGACTGACGGCTCGCAAAGGCCGCCGTCGTGTTGTCACAAGCTCAACACCGCGTATGTCAACATGAGCTACGAGAGCGGCGACACACTTTCACTCGCGAAGTTTGGCCAACGGAGGACAACTGACGCCCGCGCTCCTGTACGTGTGCGTATGTGTGTGTTGGCTAACACACCGCTAACTGGTGTTAAGTGCTCAGTACGTGACTTCTGAAGGTAGCGCCGCGCGGCTTCTTCATGACCGTGGATTTTACCGTTTCGGGAATTCGAGGAACTTCCGGGGTTGCCCGTGCATCAATACAGAGTGAGTGCCGCAGAACTCGCATCCGTGAGGAGTGGGGTTCAAATCCCCGACTACTTATCCAGATTTATCTTTATCGTAGTTTCCCTAAATCGATAGAGGCAAATACAGGGATGGTTCTCTTGAAAAGGACAAGAACGATTTAGTTCCCCACGATTTTCCATTCAAAGCTATTGCCCGTCTCTAATGATCTCATCGTGGAAGGGATGTTAATCTTGTGAAGGATATATTTCACCATGGCTGTTAACATTTGATTTTGTACGATTGGCCAACTTCGGCTGAAGTACTATTAGTAAAAAAAAAAAAAAATGGTTCAAATTGCTCTGAGCACTATGGGACTTAACATCTGAGGTCATCAGTCCCCTAGAACTTAGAACTACTTAAACCTAACTAACCTAAGGACATCACACACATCCATGCCCGAGGCAGGATTCGAACCTGCGACCGTAGCAGTCGCGCGGTTCCGGACTACAGCGCCTAGAACCGCATGGCCAACGCGGCCGGCTACTATTAGTAAGTGGCAAATCGTGCGAACAAGCGCGTTTCTACCATATTGTGTCCATTCATGCGCCATCTTGTGAAAAGTGACACAGTCCATATACGGAAATCAGGGACCACACCCGTGCTGACCAGTGTAGCACGCCAACGGTCTTTAAACCGTCGAGGAGATTCGAGCTGGGTCTGGTTTACCTCTGCGACTCACAACCCAGCACTCTGCGCCTTACGCTGTACTAGCAGCTCGTAATAAATGCAAGAAGTAAAACGAGAACAGAAAGAAATTTAAACCTTCGAAGTGTATAGTTCGAAACTGCTTTCAACTTTTTATCTGTCCGCAACCGAGTAAAACAGAACGATTCCGTATCACTTTTTGTAACGTGGCTGAAGTAATAAGCTCACAGTGCTCATCTGAATCCACAGTTACATGACTGCTGTGCATTTCACACTTTGGTGCCTGGCAGGGGTTCTCAAACCACCTTCAGGCTATTTCCCTACTGGTCCACAACGGGAGGGAGTGAAAGTTGAATCCTTAAATCTTTCTCTTATTTTATTATGATGATCATTTTCCCCTATGTAGATTGGCGATTGGCGATTTTCACATTCAGAGGAGAAATTTCGTGAAAAACCTCGCCGCAACGGAAAACGCCTTTGTTTTAATGATTGCCATCCCAACTCGATTGTCATATCCGTGGCTCTATACTAATTCGTAATAATACAAATGAGCTGCCCTTCTTTGAGTTTCTTCGATGTCTTCCATCACTCCTCTCTGATGAGGATCCTATACAGCATAGCAATATTCTGACAGAGGACGAACGAGAGCACAGCAGTCTCCTTGGTAGACCTGTTGTACCTTCCAAATGTTCTGCCAGTAAAACGTAGTCTTTGGTTAGCCTTCCCAACAACATTATCTATCCCATCGTTCGAACCTAAGTTGTTCCTAATAGTAATTCCTACGTATTTAGTCGCGTTGACAGCCTTTGGATTTGGTGAGTTATCATATAATCCAAATTTAACTGATTTCTTTTTGTGCTCATGTGGATGACCTCACACTTGTCCTTATTGAGAGACATATGTTATTTTTCGCACCATTTAGATACAATGTCTAAGCCATTTAGCGATTGGTTTTGTTCTACTGATGACTTTACTTGCCGTAAATGGCAGCATCAGCAGCAAACAATCTAAGAGGGCTGCTCAGTTTATCTCCTAAGTCGTTTATGTAGATTAGGAACAGCAGGGAGCCTATAACACTTCCTTGGGGAACGCCGGACTTCAGTTCTATTTTACCCGATGATTTTCCGTCGATTACTACTTACTAAAACCTTTCTGAGAGGAAAGCACGGACCCAGTCACACAATTGAAGCGATACTCCATAGATACGCAATATGACTAGAAGCCTCTTCTGAGAAACGGTGTCAAAAGCCTTCTGCAAATCTGGAAATATGGAATCAATTTGAGATCACCTGTCAATCGCGCTCATTACTTCATGAGAATAAAGAGCTAGCTGAGTTTCGCAAGAACGATATTTTACGAATCTAAGCTGACTGCGTGTCAGTAGACCGTTACCTTTGAGGTAATTCATTAAGTTCGAGCGTAAAATATGTTCCAAAATCCTATTGCAAATCGACTTTAATGATACGGGTCTGTAATTCAGCGGGTTACTCCTATTTCCTTTCTTGAGCATTGGTGTGATCTGTGCAACTTTCCAGTCTTTTTTGTACAGATTGCTAAATATGGGTCTACTGCATCAGCATACTCTGAAAGTAGCCGTATCGGTATGCTATCTGGACCGGAAGAATGGCCTTTATTAAGTGCTTTAAGTTGCCCCGCTACATGTGGGGTATCTACCTCTAAGTTACTCATGTTGGCAGTTGTTCCCGATTCTTATTCTGGAATATTTACTTCGTCTTCTTTGGTGAAAGAGTTTTTGAGAACTGCGCTGTATAACTCTGCTTTATTGGCGCTGTCATCGGTAATTTTTCTATTGCTATCACGCAGTGAAGCTATTGAGTCTGTCTTGCCGTTGGTATACTTTACATAAGACCAGAGTCAGTTCTGATTTTCTGTCAGATTCGGAGACAAGAGTTTCGTTGTGGAAGCTATTAAAAGCATCTTGAATTTAAGTCCGTGCTGAGTTTAGAGTTGCAGTGAAATATCGCCAGTCTCGGAGATTTTCTGTTCTTTTAAATTTGGCATGCTTTTATCGTTGTTTATGCAACAGTGCTCTCACCAGTATTGTGTACCGTAGAGGATCTGCATAATCTGTTATTAATTTATTTGATATAAATCTCTCAGTTGCCTTAGACACTGTCGCTATGGTCTTCAGTCCAGAGACTGATTTAATGCAACTCTCCATGCTACTCTATCCTGTTCAAGCCTCTTCGTCTCCGAATAACTACTGCAACCTACTCCTTCTGAATCTGTTTAGTGTATTCATCTCTTGGTCTCCCTCTACGATTTTTACCCTCCACGCTTCCCTCCAACACTAATTTGGTGATTCCTTGATGCCTCAGAACATGTCCTACCAACCGATCCCGTTTTCTAGTCAAGTTGTAGCACAAATTCCTCTTCTCCCCAATTCTTTTCAGTACCTCCTCATTAGTTACGTGATCTAACCATTTAATCTTAAGCATTCATCTGTAGCACCACATTTCGAAAGATTCTTTCCTCTTCTTGTCTAAACTAATTATCTTCCATATTTTACTTCCATACATAGCTACACTCCATACAAATAGTTTCAGTAATGACTTCCTGACACTTAAATCTATACTCGATGTTAACGAATTTCTCTTCTTCAGAAACGCTTTCCTTGCCATAGCCAATCTACATTGTATGTCCTCTCTATTTCGACCGTCATCAGTTATTTTGTTCCTCAAATAGCAAAACTCATTAACTAGTGTCTCATTTCCTAATGTAATTCCCTCAGCATCATTATTTCAACTACATTCCATTATCCTCGTTTTGCTTTTGTTGATGTTGATCTTATATCCTCCTTCCATTCCGTTCAGCTGCTCTTCCATGTCCTTTGCTTTCTCTGACAAAATTACAATGTTGTCGGCAAACCTCATAGTTCTTATTTCTTCTCCATGCATCTTAACTCCTAGTCCAAATTTTTATTTTGTTTCCTTTACTGCTTGCTCTAAATACAGATTGAATAACATCAGGGATAGGCTACAGCCCTGTCTCACTCGCTTCTCAGCCACTGCCACTTCCCCTCGACTCTTATAACTGCCGTCTGGTTTCTGTACAAATTGTAAATAGCCTTTCGCTCCCTGTGTTTTACAACTGCTACCTTCATAATTTGAGAGTATTCCAGTTAACACTGTCCAAAGCTTTTTCTAAGTCTACAAATGACAGAAATGTAGGTTTGCCTTTCCTTAACCCATCTTCTAAGACAAGTCGTAGGGTCAGTGTGCCTCGCGCGTTTTGACGTTTTAGGCACTATTTTTTCGAATTTAAGGCCTATCTCGCCTACGCTTACATGGTTAGTTTGAAAGGAGTGGAGATTTTCTTTTAGGAAAGTGTTAAGCGAATTTTTATCTGCTTTTTTAAATGACATATTTTGCATTTATTTTTGGTAGATTTGTATGTTGCTGTGGTTAGTCTCGCTACAACGATCTTGTGGTCATTAATCCCTGTATCCGTCATGATGAATTTAGGATTATTTGCTGCTAAGAAGTCAATTATGTATTCGCAACCATCTACACTTCGAGTGGGCTCCTGAACCGTATCATTACATGTGCATTAGCTTGGCAGTAACCACGGGAAAGAATACAAGGGGAAACGAGCACAATCGTCCGGCAGTCTACAGGAATGGCTCCAGAGTGTATGCGGGTTTGTGCGGCAACCACATATGATAAAAGTTCTAAAGTTGAAGTGTCCATTTACTTTAATTTAAGAATATTATTATTTTTTGTTTCAGTTCATCGACTTTCTGGAAATGTTATTTCTTCTGAGAACTGGAGAGGTGGAGAGGGTATGCATGGACACGAAACGGAAGCTATACATATAACCGACTTGAAATCAGGAGCGGCCAGTGTGTAGCTGGCACAAAGCTAAATGCGGACACTTCTTATGTCGAATGCACAAGGTAAATGTAATCTACGAAAGAACCTATGGAGCTGCAGGCGATAAACTGCATCAGTAGTCGTTTAGTTGAAACAGAAAGAATAAAATTAAAAAAAAAACATTTTAACCTACCCACCTGTCCTCGCCATATTCTTTGTAATTTTCAACGGCTTGTTAAACAAGTAGATTGGTCTTGTTATGATCGCCAGCCCAGCGACTGACTTGATGTATCTCCCACACAAGTCCACTAGACTGTCCTGTGGAACGCATCCTCAGCTCTGCGTAACTACAGCAACCTACTACCATTTGAACCCGTTTACTGTAGTCCGGTCTTGGCGTCCCTCTACAGTTTTTAGCCCCGCACTCCCCCTCCTAGAACGGATCTCTTCGTATAGTCAAGTTGTGCCATAAATTTCTTTTCTCCTAATTCAACTGAGTACCTTTTCATCATATGATCTACCCATGTTATCTTCAGCATTCTTCTGTAGCACCACAATTCAAAAACTTCTATTCTCTTCTTGCCTGCAATGTTTTTCGGCCGCGTTTCATTTCCGTAGAAGGCTACACTGCAGACAAATACCTTCGGAAAAGACTTACTGACACTTAAATTTATACGGTATTGCAGTGCCTGTGTTATTCTGATTACGATTCAAAGCTCCTTTGGACTTGCATGAATGTCCAAAGGAACAGGACCTGCGGCGACTACAGCCGTTATGAAACATTAAATGAATTCGCAATTGCGAATAACGACAACCATCAGCCGTAGAATGAAATGACGACAGTGAAAATATGTGCCGTACCGGTACTCGAATTCGGAATTCCCGCACTGAAAGTTATCTGCCGATACCGGCCAAGCAACTCTCAAGTACAACGTCTGACCTCTACGGGGACATACATAATGGATGTACGAGTACAGGTCGTAGACGCATGATTGACGACATATTGATGTGTGGGTGTGGCTATGAGTCGTGCGCGGATAGCCAGATGGTTGAGCGAGCGCTCGCGCTAAGCGGGGATTCTGGGTTCGAGTTCCGGTCCGGCACACATTTCCATTGTCGTCATTCCATTCTACAGCTGATGGTTGTCATTATTCGCAATTGTGAATTCATTTAACGTATTTAAATTTATATTACATGTTAACAAAGTCCTCTTTTTTTCAGAAATGCTTTTGCCAATCTGCATTTCATATCCTCTCTATATCGGCCATCATCTCTTTTGTTGCCCAAACAGCAAAAATATTCTAGTGCTTTCAGTGTCTCATTCCCTAATCGAATTTCCGCGGCATCAGCTGATTTAATTCCGCTGATATTCATCGTACAACAACTCACGCCATTCAACTGAACTTACAAGTCCTTCGCAGCCTCTGATGTGATTACAACGTCATCGGCAAACGTCAGAGTGTTTTTCTTCTCCCAAAAGTTTAATTCCTTTCCAAATGCATTAGAACATCGATATTCTTTGTTGTTCTTAAAATTAAAGCATATGTGCCAGTGATATTTGTACAAATAATTCATGTGCCGTTAAATCATGACACGAAAATTTATTTTACTTCAAATTTATAATTCAAGTTAGTATCACTTCTAGATTGTATAGAAGAAACTCTAATACCGTCGACAGCATTTCGCAGATTTTTCATGGATATTTTTTGAATATTTTGGTATAAGGAATCCTGGGTCTCAGGTGTCTCGTTATAGAGTCAAGTGCATTTCGTTGGATTTCTTATTGCAATTTCTCTTTCCATCCGTAGAGAACTGAAAATATCTAATCTATAGGTTTCACAGATTCCTCGATCCCTCACACAAAGCTACTTCTGGAGACTTGATAAGTCGGCTTTCAAGGGGTAGTATGTATCTGTCTTCAAAGGTCTGGTCCGCAGCTCGTGGTCTAGCGCATAGGCTCTCTGGCTGTAGATCGCGGAGTCCTGTATTCGATTCCTGGTTTCTGCCCTGGAGATTTTCTTCGCTCGGGGACTGGGTCTCGTCTACATCATTTCAGCTCATCTTCATAGACGAGCAAGTTGCTGAAGTGGCATGAGAAGGAAAGACGTGAACCTAGCGGCCGAACAATGCCCGACGGGCTCTCCCAGCCAATAATGCCGTTTAATTTTTCAGACGTTTGCCAGATCAGTAAACGCTCTATCAAGGGTCAAACAAACTTGAGATCTTTCGTGCTGCTCTTCTTTGCGTTTGTACAATATCTCCAGTTAGTCCTATTTCATACGGGTCGCACACACTTGCGTAATATTTTAGTTTCGTCGCATAGGTGTTTCGTAAGGAATCTCGACTGCAGACATTGTATTTCTCTAGTATTCTACTAATGAACCGAAGTCTGCCACTAGCTATACCTGAGGCTGAGCCTATGAGATCGTTCCACTTCATAACCCTACAAACTATTACACTCAGACCGATTCCAATTCTGATTCATTGATGTTGTTGACATACACTACTATGTTGTTTCTGCTTGTAAAGTTTACTGTTTTACCTTACTGACATTTAAAGCAAGTACCCAATCCTTACGTCAGTTTGAAATCTTATCAAAAACTGACTGAATATTTGAGCAGGTGTTTCCAGACAGTACTTAGTTATAGATAACCGTATCATCCAAGAAAAGTCTCAGATTACTATTAATATGATCTGCTGGGCCATTGATGTACAACATGATCAGCAAGGGTACAAACACACTTCCCTTGGGCACACCTGAAGTTACTTATGCATTTGTCAAGTACTCTCCATTAAAGAAATCGTGCCGTGCCCTCACTACGAGTAATTCCTCCTTCCAGTCACAAATTCCACTTTATGCCCTATACGATCGCACTTTCGATAGTAAGCATAAGTGTCGAACTGAGTCAAACGCTTTTCGGTATCCAACAAATACTCCATCTGCCTTACTGCTTTGATCTTTCGTTTTGGTTCAAATGGCTCTGAGCACTATGGGACTTAACATCTGAGGTCATCAGTCCCCTAGAGCTTATAACTACTTAAACCTAACTAACCTAAGGACATCACACACATCTATGCCCGAGACAGGATTCGAACCTACGACCGTACCAGTCGCGCGGTTCCGGACTGAAGTGCCTAGAACCACTCGGCCACTGCGGCCGGCGATCTTTCGTTTTCAGGATATCATGCGAGAAAAGTGCGAGTTGGGTTTCACATCATCGACGTTCTCGAAATTCATGCTGGGTGATCTGGAGAAGTTCATTCTGTTGGAGATACTTCATAGTATTTGAGCTCAGGATATGTTCCAAGATTCTACAAGAAATGGAGATCAAGGATATTGGACGGCAGTTTTGTGGATCACTTCCGCTATCCTTCTTGTAGACGATTATGACCTGTACTCTCTTCCAACTACTGGGCACGGTTTTCTGATAGAGGGATCTACACCATATTGCGATTACAAGAGGGGCTAACTCAGCCGCAGACTGGTGTATAACTTGATAGGGATTTCATTGGGACATGGAGATTTCTACAAGTTTAGCTCTGTGCTACTGAGTCTGATATCTACATTGATCATCTTTTCAGTGGTGCGAGAACTAAATTGAGGCAATAATCCTGCATTTTCTTTTATAAGGGAACGAATAGAAAGCGTAGTTCAGCATTTCCGCTTTTGCTCTGCTATCCTCAGTTTCAGTTTGACTCGTCCGTGAATGTCTAGATTGTTTGGTGCCAGTGACAACCTTTACATACGATCAAAATATCTCTGGGTTTTGTAAAAGATGTTTTGGTACTATTCTGTTACGGTGGTTTCACTCATTGCCGTCTTCACAGCCAAGCGCATTTCATTCAGTAACTATCTATCCTGTTACTGTATGCTTGGTGTTACACCAAATACGCTGTAGTCTCTGTTTCTTTGGCAGTTTCTTCAAAGCGACTGTGTAGCATAGGGGGGTCCCTACCATCACAATCTGTTTTAAAAGGGAACATATCTTCCAAGGGCATGGTCAATTATTCTCATAAACTTGAGCAGCAGTTCTTTTACAAGCTTCTGTCGAGAGCTAAATGTTTGAACATACTGATATATGACACAACTGTCCCTTTACTCAGTTTGCTCATCATATAAAACTACCTGCTTGTATAGCTACCATCTGTACTTTGGCAATCATTGTTGTAAGCTGCTTCATTGTCAATGATACCAGTTTCAAAGTCGACGTCCTCAAAGCGATTAGGTCTGTTTGTTGCCATCAGATCGATTATAGGTTTCCAGAGAAGGGATTGAGTAACGTTTCACAGGATTTCTTGTCACATCTACACTTACAAAACTGTAATTACGTATTCCAGTTACCTTTTGGGTGATTAAAGTCTCCTCCGATGATAACAGTATGATTGAGGAAGTTATGTACTAGTGAACTGAGGTTTTCTCTAAAGTTTTGAGTTGCATCTGAAGACGAACCTAGTAGTTAATAGAATGATTCAGTTATAAGCTTTCTCTGCTCAGTATTAAGTGAGCTACACTTATTTTTAAGAATGCTTCAAACTCTGGTATTTTGTTAGAAACGCTTTGGCATCTGATCATCAGAATTTTAATCACTTTATTTGTGGGGGCATTTTCTTTGAATCTTACGCTAACATTTCGCGGTCTACTACAGCTCCCATTATCTGTAATGGATGGAGGGTCACCTAAGCTAAAGAAAAAGGTCCTTGTGTGCACTTCACACGTAGACAACCACCTGGATAACAGCGTCTTGTGTGTATTACACCCGTGACTCATTTAGGAAGACCCTTGCCGTTTTCAACACTACGGCGCAAGTCCAGGAAATCACATCCTAGCTAGTCACAGAACCCTTTGTCTCTGGTTTAAGCCTTCTGCCCGCCTCTGAACTGGAGGGTCCCAATCAGGTCTTGAGACAATGCTGCAGATTGTGAGGAGCTTCATTGAAACTTCAGAAGCAAGCCTGATCTTCTCAACTGTCTGTGACAACTGCTGGAATCATCTGTATATGTTCTCGGAGCCCAGATAGCAGGAGTCGTTTGTTCCATCGTTCGAAATGAACTGCCGTTGGTTGCACCCTGTTCCCTCAATGACTGCTGGAATAGAGTCTTCAACATGCTGTATGAGGCCCTCACCTATACACGCAAAGTGCACAAGGCGGTCCCCCCCTTGCTGCCATTTCCCTAAATGTACCACTGTTTGTCGAATGTTTGAACTGCTGACGGCTAATAAACCTTCTCCCTTTTGTTATCTCGTCCCTTTGGCATGGGATCCAACAAGTTGCTCAAGAGATGAAGGGGATCTCATTGCTACAGTTTATGTTTCAGTGCAAGATAGCACTTCAAAAATGGTAAGGGTATGAAAGTTGCACCCCGATTTCTGTGATGTCTGTGACAACTGCTGGAATCATCTGTATATGTTCTCGGAGCCCAGATAGCAGGAGTCGTTTGTTCCATCGTTCGAAATGAACTGCCGTTGGTTGCACCCTGTTCCCTCAATGACTGCTGGAATAGAGTCTTCAACATGCTGTATGAGGCCCTCACCTATACACGCAAAGTGCACAAGGCGGTCCCCCCCTTGCTGCCATTTCCCTAAATGTACCACTGTTTGTCGAATGTTTGAACTGCTGACGGCTAATAAACCTTCTCCCTTTTGTTATCTCGTCCCTTTGGCATGGGATCCAACAAGTTGCTCAAGAGATGAAGGGGATCTCATTGCTACAGTTTATGTTTCAGTGCAAGATAGCACTTCAAAAATGGTAAGGGTATGAAAGTTGCACCCCGATTTCTCTTTCGTCTCTATCTCTCTTCTTCGGAGGCCCTAGACATACCCTGATTCACTACTCAGTCAAATTTATGAGTAGTAATAGCTCTTTTATATCATGGAGAGGACAATATTTGAGCTATCTTTGGTATCTCTGGAACACGACTCTCGGAAGCACTGCCAACACACCCACTTGCATCAGATTCGAATCGCTTTACAGTAGTCAGGATGATTGCTAAGTGCTTGCAAATATCAACTAAGTCATCCCATGCCTGAGAACAGCATTGACAGTGGGGTTGCTTTATAGCAGGTACAATGTTCTGCACAACAGTAAACAGAGAACTTTAAACTAAGATTACTGATTCTTTTTTAATTTATTCATCAGTTGGGCTACAAGTATTACTGGTTCCCTTTAAGAACTTGAGCGACTGATTTCCATAAGGAGATTCCTATTACGACATTGAAGTAACCTGTAATGAAAATTACAGATCCTATGAAATTTTTTCGAAGTTATTGTTGCTAACAAATTCAAAAATAGCGTTAATTTACGATAAATGCAGACACTTTATACTTCCGTTGAAAGGGAAAACTAAATATAACATGAGAGGTTAGTTATACTTCATATTCTACAGTAACCGTAATCACAAAAGCCGATTTCATAAGAAATATGGTCTGTTAGTACTCTAACTTCAAAAATTCTCAAAATATACATTTGTTAATGTACATATTTATTGAAATTTTAAGTGAACGGTTCTTTAAGGAGGATACTACTGCTAAAATTGTTTAAAGCACAATTGTAGGTATATATGCCGTGCTATCCTGCCATGGCTGTCGTACCATCCTCAGCCGGTGGGCGTTACTGGATGCGGATGAGGAGGGGCATGCGGTCAGCACAGCGCCGTTCCTGTTCCCGCCGTCGTCAGTGTTGGTGACCGGAGTCGCTGGTTCTTGGTCAAGTAGCCCCTCAACAGGCCTCAAAAGTGCTAAGTGCAACCCGCTTGCCAATAGCGCTCACCAGCCCAGACACTGACGGAAAAAAATCACAACAACAAGAAATAATTAATGTGAGACCTTAACTTTTCCCGGCGAATTGAACGTTCAAATAATTTACGGGTTTGCTGCCGGGTGACGTCGTCGACCACCGCCGATATTTCGGCAGGAGCACGCCCAGCCATTCTCAAGGTGTAACTGCAATGAGGGAGCAATGTGAAATGGAATTTAATACCTCGGTTCACAGAGAAGAAACAAGGAAGATACCACACACAGAACAAGTAACCGCAAAGTCAACTCACAAACAAAGATGACCAACATCAGACATATCGATAGTGACTATTAATCAACAGGTGAGGTTTTTGATGAGAGACAGAGCCGGATTCCAAGCAGCATTTAAACAAAATCCACCATCTCTGTTTATAAGGTTGCTTGATAGTTTGATTTCAACAACTTCCTTAATAACACTATCCCAATAGCTGGACGTGCAAGCCAGAATCTCCGTGTTGTTGCATTCCACAGGATGACCGGTGTCAAGGCAATGTACTGCAATAGCGTATTTGCCCGGCTGTTGTAAGTGTGTGTGGCGCTTATGTTCAATACACCGGTCTTCCACAGTCCTGACTGTCTGACCAATATATGGCATGCCACAACTGCAAGGAATACGATGGCCACCAGCCTTACGCAAACCAAGATAATCTTTTACGGACGCCAATAGAGCCTTAATCTTAGAAGGTGGTCGTAAAACACATTTCACATCATATTTCCGCAAAATACGGCCAATCCTGTTGGAAATGCTTCCTGCGTAAGGAGGTTATTAGTCTTTCTCTCAACACTCTTAGTAGGGTTAGCACCAATTTTGCGATACACCGAATCAGACAGTAGACACTGCATCTTTTGAATGTAATCGTGGTTGTTCAACAAAACGGTGGCGTTACCCTTGTCCGGAGGTAAAATAACAATATCAGGATCCATTCTTTGTGAACGTAAAGCAGCCGCCTCAGCTGATGTAATGTTACACTTGGGTGGACGGGCCCCAGTCAACACACGACAAGCTTCCCTCCTAACCTCTTCCGCAGCCTCGGAAGGTAGTTTATAAACAGCCTGTTCAATAGAACTAATAAAATCAACGACTGGAAAACTCTTCGAACCTCTGTGAACCGAGTTATTAAATTCCCTTGCACAGTGCTTCCTCCTTGCAGTTGTGCCTTGAGAATGGCAGGGCGTGCTCCTGCCGAAATGTCGGCGGTGGTCTACGACGTCACCCGGCAGCAAACCCGTAAATTACTTGAACAGAAGTAATTAAAGTTGAGTAATAACATTTCGGGACTGCATTTGTCTATAGAACATATTTCGGTGATTGAAACTGCAAGATCACAGCTTAATGAAAGCGCGAGATAAACCATTGCAAATGTGAGTTACTGGTACATTAATAACCGGTATAACACCAGAATGTTGAAAGCAAGCATGCAATCGTGCATGCATAGTGTTGTACAGGTGCCGGATGCCAGTTTGTGGGATGGAGTTCCAAGTTTCACTTGGTCGGTCAGTACAGGAACGGTTAGTCCTATTTGTGGATGACACTGGAGTTGTTGTCCGATGATGTCCCATATCTGTTCGACTGGAGACAGGTCTGGTGCTCGAGCAGGCCAAGTCAACATGTCGACACCCTGTAGAGGATGTTGGGCTACAACAGTGGTATGTGGTCGAGCATTATCCTCTTGAAAACTCCCCCTGGGATGCTGTTCATGAATAGCAGCACACCAGGTCGAATCATTAGACTGACGTACAAATTTGCAGTCAGGGTGCGTGAGATAACCACGAAAGTGCTCCTGCTGTCATGCGAAATCGCACCCGAGACCATAACTCAAGATATATATCCAGTGTGCCTAGCACGCAGACAGGTTGCTTCCCTCCTTCTGACCAACACACGACCATCACTGGCACTGAGGCAAAGTCAGCTTTCATCACAGAACACGGCAGACCTGCACACTGCCCTCCAATGAGCTCTCGCTTGACACCACTAAGGTTGCATATGGCGCTGGTTTGAGGTCAGCGGAATGCACGTAGCAGGGCATCTGGCTCGGAGCTGTCCTTGAAATAACCGATTTGTAACACTTCATTGCGTCACTGTGGTACCAACTGCTGTTCAGATTGCTGCTGCAGGTGCAGTGCAATGCGCCAGAGCCATTCGCCGAACACGGTGGTCCTATCTCTCGGTAGTGCCACATGGCCGTCTGGAGCACGATCCTGTCGCGACTGTACATTCTCGTAATCACCGCTGCCAGCAATCATGTACATTGGCTACATTCCTGTCACGTCTTTCTGCAATATTGAAGAAGGAAGATGCAGCTTCTCGTAGCCCTGTTACACGACTTCGTTCAAACTCAGTGAGAGTTGATAATGGCGTGTCTGATACCTTAAAGACATTCTTGACTAACATCAATTAACCTCGTTCAGTCTGAAAGCTACCTAAAGCTCACGACCGTTACAGCGTGTATTTAAAGCAAACCTGATTTGCATTCTAATAGTGGTGCTACCAGCGTCAGCCGGCCGCGGTGGTCTCGCGGTTCTAGGCGCACAGTCCGGAACCGCGCGACTGCCTCGGGCATGGTTGTGTGTGATGTCCTTAGGTTGGTTACGTTTAAGTAGTTCTAAGTTCTAGGGGACTGATGACCTCAGCTTTTGAGTCCCATAGTGCTCAGAGCCATTTGAACCATTTTTTGCTACCAGCGTCACTCTCATGCGACTGATGCGAAATTTGAACAGATATCACCTTCCAGATCTAGAAACACACCTATGAGGGAGTTTAGGAACTTGAAAAAAGCTTTGTACATGATTTCAAACATTTTTACACCTTTTCTTGTTTACATGCTAAACGCCAGCCGGTCGTTGTGGCCGAGCGGTTCTAGGCGCTTCAGTCCGGAACCGCGCTGCTGCTACGGTTGCAGGTTCGAATCCTGCCTCGGGCATTCATGTGTGTGATGTCCTTAGGTTAGTTAGGTTTAAATAGTTCTAAGTCTAGGGGACTGATGACCTCAGATTTTAAATCTCATAGTGCTTTGAGCCATTTGAACCATTTTAGCTAAACGCCAAATATTTAACACGTTAGCTCATCTGTAACGTAATAATAATTTTGAAGATGTCTTATACAGGGAATTCGATCATTTAAAGAAGCGGGTGCTAAAAACCGTTCACGGGATTAATAACCACGAACATCGTATACGGGTGGGTATGTAAAGGGACATTGAAGTGTAACTCAGGAACGCCTGGATCAATTTCAACCAAATTTGTTAGGTTTACGACGTACTGTTTGTATTAAAATACTGTAAGAGTAACATTCCCCAATACTACTTGCAGTGAGGTCGTGGTTGAGAAAGGGTAGCGTAAAAATGATCGAAAATGAACTATTGCTATTTATTTTCTGCATGTAGCTGACTTCAGATGCTTTAAAACCATGAAATGCAACTTGTCTCCCATTTGCGCTGTTTAATTTGTCAAGCAGGTCACGATAATGAGCACTGCAGCGAGCCGATAGTTGTGCAAATCGTTTCGGGGCATACGGCTGAATACTGCAGATAATTTTAACATATGAGTCACTTGGTGTAAACATACATATGAACAATATATGTAAATATGCAAATATCGATTTCAACGAAACTTTCTACATATGTTACTCGCTATCTGCAAAGAAATAATGTGGGTGCCAAACAAACCAACCTCCCATTTGGGTGGGGGTGAAGGTGATCATGGAGAGTGGGTCAGTGCAATGGGGAGGATCTCGACAGAGGAGGGACGAGGAAATGGACAGAGATGAGAGGTGGAAATGGACAGAGAGAGAGGGGTACAGGAGATAGACAGATAGAGGGGTAGAGATGGACAGACAGAATGGGAAGATGAAATAGAGAGAGAGGGAGGAGGAGACAGACAGAGATGGGGGAGGGAGATGAACAGAGAGGGGGGTAAGATGAGTTGGAGAGAAAGGGGGCAAAGAGGAGGAGAAGAGAGAGAGAGAGGAAGAGAATATGTACAGAAAGATGGAGGAAGAGGACATAGACAGAGAGAGAGGAAGAGGAAATCGACAGAGAGGGGAAGGGGAGGACAACAGAGAGAGGGGGTAGAAGACATGGACAGAGAGGAAGAGGATAAGATGGACAGATAAGGGAGCGGGAGGAGATGGATACAGAAAGGAGTTCAAATGGTTCAAATGGCTCTGAGCACTATGGGACTTAACATCTATGGTCATCAGTCCCCTAGAACTTAGAACTACTTAAACCTAACTAACCTAAGGACATCACACAACACCCAGTCATCATGAGGCAGAGAAAATGCCTGACCCGCCGGGAATCGAACCCGGGAACCCGGGCGCGGGAAGCGAGAATGCTACCGCATGACCACGAGCTGCGGACACAGAAAGGAGTGATAGATGAATTAGACACAGAGAAATGAGAAGTAGAGATGGTCAAGAAATGGGGAAGAAGAAATGGACAGAGATAGGGAGGAGGAGATAAAGTCAGAGAAAGATGGAAGAGGAGGTGGACAGAGTAAGGGGAAAAAGGAGACGCATATAGAGAGGGGATCAGACGAGATGGACAGAGAGAGGGATGAGGAGGAGATGGGGGCAGGAGGAGATGGAGAGATGGCATTGGCATGGAGATGGGCAGAGAGAAGCGGTGGAGGAGATGGACAGGTATAGAACGAAGAGGAGATGAACAGAGAGAGGGATGAGGTAGTGGTTATAGGGGAAGAAAATATGGACAGAGAGAGGAGTTAAGGGGAGGTGGGCAGGGAGAGGGCAGGAGAAGAGTTAGACAGAGAAAACTTGATGGACTGACAGAGGAGGGAAGAGGAGATGGGTAGTGAGATGGGGAGGAAGAGGGGGACAGAGAGGGTGCAGAAAGAGGTAGACAGAAAAAGGGGGATGGAGGAGACAGGGAGAGAGGTGGAGGTGAATAAAGAAAGGAGTGAGCTGGGAATGGACAGAGTGAGGGAGGGGAGGAGGAAAGAGACAGTGATAATGGATAGGGATGGGTCATGGGGTGGCACATAGAGAGGGAGGGGAGGAGGACAGAGACAGTGATAATGGATAGAGATGGGTCATGGGGTGGCACATAGAGAGGGAGAGGAGGATATGGATAGTGAGAGGGGGAGGAGAAGGTAGACAGGGGAAGGGGGATGGAGGAGGTAGCGAGAGAGGTGGAGGAGGAGATGAATAACGAAAGACGTGAGCTGGGGATGGAGAGAGTCAAGGAGGGGAGATGGACAGAGACAGGGATAATATATAGAGAGGGGGGTGATGGTGTGGTGCATTGACAGAGGTAGGAGGAGATGGATAGTGAGAGGGGGGTGGAGAAGGTGGACAGAAGGAGAGAGTAGAGGAGATAGCGAGAGAGGCAGAGGAGATGAATAGAGAGGGGGAGGACGAGATGGACAGAGGGAGGGATTGGACGCTCAGAGACAGAGATAATGGGCAGAAAGACGTTGTGAGGAGGAGGTAGATACATTGAAGGATGAGGAGGAGATGGAAAGTGAGAGGGGGAGGAGTAGGTGGGTAGGGAGAGGGGGGAAGCTCGAGATGGACAGAGAGAAATAGGAGGAGGAGATGGGCAACAAGAGGGAGGAATGGGAGATGGGCCTTGAGAAGGGTTAGGGAGAAAAGGATAGGGAGAGGGGGAAAGGGAGATAGACAGAGAGAGGGGGAGGAAGAGACTGACAGAGAGGGGAGGGAGGAAGAGACGAACAGAAGACGAATATACAAAGACCTGAGCCGTGCTGGGTTTCTCAGCTAGTACGCAATGTACACTGATCAGCCAGAACATTGTAACCACCGAACTACTATGGACATAAACCAATACAGACGATAGCAGCGTTACCTGGCGTGGAATGACTGCTAATTAGCCACACACACGGTGCATGTAGTGTCAGTGAGTGTCCTATCCATGTGTAGAATGAGGAAGGTGCACGATCAATCTGAATTTGACTGAGGGTAGATTGTGATGGGCTGGAGATTGGGCATGAGCATTTCGGAAACTGCACTACTTTTCGGGTGTCCGAGGAGTGCTGTAGTAAGTGTCTTCAACACGTGGCGAAACCATGCTGACGCCACGTCCAGAAGTCATGAATTTGGGGAGCCACTCCTCATTACAGATATCGGGCGTTCCTAGGCTGGGCAGACTGGTAAAATAGGACAGGCGGCAAACTGTGGCAGAACTGTCACCAAACTTTAATGCTGGGCACAGTACAAATGTGTCTGAACACACACTGCACCGAACACTCCTAATGGTAGACCTCTGCAGCTGGCGACCCATGCATGTGCCACTGTTAATACCATGATATTGGCAGCTATGGCTGAAATTGGCATGTGACCATCTACACTGGATGTTGGCACAGTGGCAGAGCATTACATGATCTAATGAACTGGCACCCGTACTGCGGGATGGCGACAAGCTGGCCACGGATTAAATATGCTCTGGGGAATACATGTGTGGGCATCCATGGCTCCAATGGAACTCGCGCAAGGCACCACGATGGCCAAGGAGTGTCGCACGCTGGTTGCAGACCACATACATCCCTTCGTGACGATAATGTTTCCCGACAGCTGTGGCATTTTTCAGCACGATAATGCGCTATGTCACAAGGCCAGGAGTGTGATGGAGTGGTTCGAGGAACAAAGCGACGAGTTTGAATTGATGTGCTGGCCTTCCAGCCAGAACTGAAACCGATCGAACACATCTGGGATGTGACTGAATGTGGCGCCATAGCTCATCGCCCCCTCCCGGGCGTCTACTGGACTTACGTGACTTAGGTGTGCAGATGTGGTCCCACCTCCCTCTAGCGAGCTACCAAGGCCACATTTCTTCCATACCATTACGCATCGCCGCTGTTATCTCTGCCAAAAGTGTACACACCAGACATTAAGTAGGTGGTGATAATGTTTTGGCTGATCAATACACTGACGAGCCGAATCACTATGATTGCTGCCCATCGCGAGTTTGGATGCCTCCTGGTAGGGCTGCGGGCACTTGGCGCAGAAAGGAAAGAATGTAAGAGGAAGAGAGACTAATGGGCAGTCATTGTAGCAAAGATACAAGCCGCAAATGCGGAAATCCAGCGATATGAGCGGTTTTGCGAAGGGCACGTTGATGTGGCTCTTGAAAAGTGTCTGAAGGATGATAAAATTACGAGTATGCCATGTGGTACTGGGCGACTACGTATGATCGCAAACCGTAGAGCTCGGAGGATCCCCCACTGTGTAATCCAGGATAGGTAACGATCTATTGCAGGTCTGACAACACAATACGGTGCTGATGTAGGCACAAGTGTTTCGGTCATTGTTGAACATGGAGCTCCACATCACACGACCTCCATGTGTTCCTGTGTTGACCCAACGACATCGTCAGTTATGATAGCAGTGAGCACAGGATCACCGAGGTTTGCTGTGTTTCAGTAGAAATGTGTCGCCTATCGAATGAATCGCATTGCTTGTAACACCAGGTCGATGGTTGGGTCCTTACACTCTGTCATCCAGGCGAATGGCTGCCCAAAACATGCACTGCGCCACAGATGCATGCGGTTGAGGGTAGAATTTTGCTGTTGGGTATACAGCAGTGAAGTATGTGAACATTATTTGCAGACCACCTGCATCACTTCACGTTTGAAGTCTCCCATTACGGCAATGACATCTGCCAGCAAGGTCAGAGTCGAGCTATAGTGGTTTGGAGGGCATTATAGCGAACTCACATTGATATGTTGGCCAGCAAATGTGCCTGATTTGTATCCATTGGAATGCATATCGGGCGACAGCTGCATTACCGAGAACCACCATCCTGTAATTTGCGGGAATTGCTTGAGCTCTGCGTAGACATGTGGTGCCAAATCGACGAATCGGGTGAGCGAGGGGACCAGTAAACATCACCATATATCGAAATAACATGTCCTGGGAGCATTTGTCGAACCACTTCCATGGTTGCTCTCGCTGTGTGAGTTGTGGCACTGTCCTGCTGAAACCATATTTCTCTCATGTTCACTTGACACCTTTTAAGTTCTGGAGGAAGAATGTTGTTTAGCATTTTAATGTAGCATGCTGATGTCACAGTAACTGCAGTTCCTTCCTCTTCAAAAAAAAAAAAAATAGCGTCCAACAGTCCCCATCTTTGAAATACACTCACCCACCACCGACAATTACAGCAACACATCCGGAACCTCCTTACAGCAAAGAAACGCCGGGACTGGCGCCAGACATGCACACGCCTGAACTCCACCCTCCCTGTCAGCTCCTCCAAGTACTGGTCAGCCTTCCACCACCTTAGAGGTAGCCATCCCACCCCGCATTACCCCATCCTCCATGACGATCGATCCTTTCCTGACATCCTCAGTAAGGCTAACCATTTTGCTTCCCACCTCTCCAAGGTCCTATCCATTCCTGACCATCCCCATTTTGATTACTCCCTCTTCCCCACCGTCCTTGACCACACTGACACCTCTCGCCCCTAGCTTCCAGTACTTGGGTCGGTTACCCACCTCAGACATCAACACTCCCATCACCGCATAAGACGTCACACTTGTCCTCTGCTCCAAACGCAACACTGCCCCTGGTCACGATGGCGTCACATACCGCCACCTCAAAGAATCCCCCCCCCCCCATCCTTCCTGACTGTCCTTGCTACCCTGTGCAATGTCCATCTCTCCACTGGATTTTACCCTGATCTGTGGAAGACTTCCCGTGTCCTGCTGTTCCCTAATCCTAACAAACCCCCTCCGATACCTCTTCCTATCGTCCCATCTGCCTCACCTCCGTGTTCAGTAAGGTCTTCAAGGCCATCCTCTCACCGTATTCACTGCCACCTTAACCAGCACCACCTCCTTCCCCTTACCCAATGTGGCTTCCAGCCATCCATCTCCGCCGACGACCATCTCCTTAACCTTACCAATCTTCTTTCCCTCCAACTTAACTCCTGTCGCTCCACTATCTTTGTTTCCCTTGATCTCCAGAACGCCTATGACCGTGTCTGGCATCCTGGGCTCCTCTTCAAACTCCAGACCTATGCTCTCCCCATCAACTTCGTCTGTCTTGTTGCTTCCTTCCTCTCCCATCGTCCCTCCTATGTGACTATCCACAATTGCAACTCCCGTACCTTCTATCCCTCTGCCGGCGTGCCCCAAGGTTCTGTCCTTTCCCCTCTCCTCTGTCTCCTGTACACTGCTGATATGCCCAAACCTCCCCCACCTGTTCATCTTCTCCAGGTTGCTGATGACACTGCGTTCCTAGCCCTTTAGCCTACCCTTCTACAGTCCCAACGTACCCTCCAAACCCACCTTGACCAATTCACCGCTTGGTGCAACCAGTGGTTTCCTCCGTATCAACCCCTCCAAGACCCAGGCGATCGTCATAGGCCACACCACCTGCTCCTTCCATCTCCATGATTTCTACCTCACCATTTATGGCTGTCCTATCCACCTCACTCCTACCCTCAAATACCTTGGCCTCATCCTCGATCACCACCTCACCTGGACTCTCCATCTCCTTACCATTCAAAACAAAGCTCACAACCAACTCCGCCTCCTGAAACTCCTGTCCAGCCGGACATGGGGTCTGCACCCTTCCACCATCCTTCCTCCATCCTTCCACCATCCTTCACACCTACAAATCCTTGATCTGCTCCATCCTCTGTTATGCCAGCATAGCTTGGATTTCCGCCCCTCACCGGTTCTATAAAGCCCTCCAAATCCTTGAACACCATGCGCTCTGCCTCGCCTTCTGCATCCACCTTCTGTCCCCCACGCACATCCTCTACAACCTCATCTCCTTCCCCCACCTTCTCCTTTTCCTTGAACACACCCGCACACTATATATTGTCTGCCGCAATGATCCCCCTGGTGTCTCCCTTCCCCTCCACCCCCAACCCATTAGTGCGCCTTTACCATTGTGTCCCACCCTCTCTCCATCTCCACACCCTCCATCTCCTTTCCCAATGGAACCTCCACCATCTACCCCTCCCAGATGATGAGCTTCGCCCTGACATCTACCCTTCCTACTAACTCTTCCTGTATCCTCAGGGCTCCTTCTTCTCCCCCCTTCTCCTGAGCGGCTTTCCCCTCCTACTCCCCCTCCCTCTCTTGTGCTCCCTTTCAGTGTCTCTGCACTCCCTCCTGCCTTGTCTTCCCTCTTTATCTCCTGCCCCACATTGTCTCCTGCCTCTTAGTGTACCCGCTGATGCCTCTACTCTCTTCACCCCACCGTCTCCCCTGCTGCCGCTTGCTCTCCCCTCCTTTTCCATCCTCTCTGACCCTTTCCTCGGTAGTTCCCACTTGGCAGTTTTATTCTTCATCATGTGTGCTCCAAGTGGGTTTTAAGTGTGTTTTTCTGGAGTGTTTTTAATACTGTGGCCGACTTTTAACCTGTGCATGTGCATTCAGTGTATTCTTTGTGTTTTAAGAATCACCAACTGTGTTTTTTAACTTTCTGGTGACTTTTTAATTGTCCCCCATGAACATCTCCATGTCAGTGTATTTTTATCTCCATTTTCTCCCCTTACTCTGTTTTGTGTTCCCCTTTTTTATCGCCTTATATATGTAGCATTTTATTCTTGTTTTAGTTGTCATGTCACTTGGCTGAAGGGTGGCGGATTGTGCCGCTGACAGCCCTCCCCTCCCCTCCCCATATGGGGCAGGGAAATTAAATCACAATAAAGAGAAAAAAACTCAGCCAGCAGACGAGGCAGTGCAGCAGAGCAGTGAAGACGCCTGGCGGAGTGCGAGCGGCTGTTGCGAGATCTTTGGTACGCATTAAGGCAGCCACAAAGGCGGCCTAGCATAGGAAGAAGATCCCGCCAACGACCACGCCGAGACCAGCCATCTACTTCAGCACTAACACCTGTGCTGAACGGAAGAACGAGGACGTCTTCCAGCACACAGCGCCAGTTCACTGCGCCGCTGTTTCGAAGAAAGCAAAATTTGTCACTGTGCAGCTACCAAACTTTGGTAGCGGCAAAACTGTCGTGTGCCACAGTGTCGTGCGGCAGAATTCTTCTGCCTCCTCCCAAAGAATAGGGAACACTCTGTGCCAGGGCCAGTGGCGCCGCCCCATTACCATCCCACATGTCGATTAGGGCTGTACTAGCACACGGAGACCTTCAGGCAGAAGCAGTAGCCAACGCAAGGTGCCAACGAAGTGTGTAATCGGCACCCCAAAGCACCACCACACTCACAGTAAGGTACTCACTGACTAAGCAACGTGAGCAGCGACAGTGACCAAGGACGCCCCCCACCACCGACCTACGCCAACATAGCAGCGAGCGCCCCAGCCCCAGCCCCGGGCCATCACCAAACAGGAGCAGGTCACCAAGTGAAACATCCTCCCAGGGAAACAGGCAAGAAATTAGCGAGCCTTGGCCTACAAAATACGAACTCAAAAACCTCCCCAGGGGCACCAAGCAACTTACTTTAGCCTCAGTTATGAGAAAATTCCTAAAACAAGATTTTCTACTCGTACAGAACACGATTGCAGCAAAGGAGATCCCTCTCCCAGCACCACTCAATAACGTAGAAGCAGCTATAGTACAGATAAGAGACAAGAACAGACGCACTCTCACGATAGCCTGTCTGTACAACCCATCCATAACGCCCCTACCACTGCACTTCCTACGATATATGATGACTTACAATAAATACATAATAGTAGGAGACTTTAACGCACGACACCATATGCTAGGGGACACAGCCGATAACGGAAACGGGCGAAGTCTATTTGACTTCCTGACGAAAGAACCGATGGACCGGCTACCAGTCAACCAACCGACTTTCATAGGACACCGAGGCCACTCGACACCACATCACGTACTGTATGGACACAACATTAGCGACACAATGTCAGATGCTGTCGTGGGCACCTCTATAACGAGCGACCACCTGCCAATCCTTTTTTCGACCAGCGCCACCCTGCCCCCCAGACCATATACCCACAAGACGAACGATCCGCAAATACGCAAATGCGGGCTGGACAAACACAAAGACGTAATCACAGAACAACTATCAATACCACTGACGATAACAGACGATGACGACCTCCAACACGCCACCGACAGAATAGACTGCCATACATCAAGCAATAGATGAAGCCATACCCACCATAGTAATCGAAAATTGGAAACAGCCATACCCCAGGAAGCCCTCAACCTAATTCGACAAAAAAAAAACTCCATAGACAAATCAGACACGACAACAACCCAGACCTAAAAAGACAGTGGAATAGACTGAATGGCAGAATTACAGGATTCATATCTGGATACTGACAAAGACAATGGGACGACACATGCAGAAGACTAAACTACAGGGAAGGAGGGAAATTTTGGCAACGCTTTAAAACACTCACCGGACAACGACAGAGACAACAAACACTACACTACTGGTGGATAACGAGCCAATAACAGACAAAGCAGAACAAGCCGAGGCATTTCGACAGTACTGCAGCAAGTATACTCTTTACCACAAGACGCAAAATTTAACAACTTCAGACAACACGTCGAGCAGCAACTAACCATAACCCTAAACACCCCAACGACAGAAACAGAAGACGAAAACACGCTGACAGCAGAGATCACCAACGCAGAAATAATTAACGCCATTTACTCAGGACGTAACACAGCCCCAGGACAAAATGACATAAGACGTATACACCTTCAGAAAGCCCCAGCCCACCTCCTGACAGCCATCTTCTCCTTCCTCTACAACTATTGTCTCACAAACGAAACGCTACCCGCCGCTTGGAAGACTAGCAAAACAATAATGATACCAAAACCTGACAAACCAAAGACTGACCCCAAGATCTTACAGACCGATATCTCTACTCGACGTCATAGGGAAAACATACGAAAGGATACTAACTGACCGCATAAAAACGTACATAGAACGCAACGAAATCCTCCCTTTGACACAATCAGGTTTCCTACAAAATCACTCCAACGAGCCGTTAATCAGACTGACCAATAGAATAACGCAAGACTTCAACAGAGGCCACTGTACGCTCGCAGTCTTCTTAGACATAGAGCGTGCCTTCGACAAGCTCTGGCATACAGGACTGCTCTACAGACTGGGCAAATTGGGCCTCCCGACCAGGGTTATACGACTAATACGGACGTACATCACAAACTGGAAGTGCAAGGTACATGTCGGCGGCGCTTCCTCCCAAGAATTCACACCCCCAAGCAGGAGTGCCACAAGGAGGTATCCTATCCCCGCTTCCGTACTCGCTCTACACGGCTGACTTACCAACGACAACAACCCCCAAAGAAACGGTAGGACTGTACGCTGACGACACCGCCTACTGGTGTACAGAATTGAAGACGACAACCGTAGAACGAAAGACACAGATCTACCTACAAAGACTAGAAAACTGGATGGCAAAATGGAGAATCCGCCCAAACCCAAGCAAAACCCAAATGGTTTTATTCAGACACACACCTAACCAAAAAACAACAAAACACAAATGACATACAACTGACGCTGTGGGACACACCACTAAGACTTAACGACACTGCCAGGTACCTAGAAGTGTACCTAGACAAGTACTTAAATTGTAAAACACACCTCACTTACCTGCTAAACAAGAAGAGAAAAAGACAATGCCTAATCAGACAAGTACAAGGACGATTCCATGGATGTGACGACCAAACGGTGATCCACACTTACAAGACGTACATTAGACCAGTGATAGAATACACAGCAGCCCCCATAGGAGGCTTGCACAAACCGGTAGCAGAACGACTTTACTCGACCGAAAGACGACTTTTACGCAGCATCTGTAGACTGCCAAGGCTCACACCCAGTGACGACGTATATGACATCACAGGCGTGGAGCCGCTACAAAACAGACTGGTCAAACTCAGAGCAAACTACGGGAGACGCATGTTAACGAAACGCCCAGGCATGGAAGACATCCTGACAATAAGACCACGAGTGAACAGACGACCAAAATTTAAATATACCCAACCAGCGCGTACAGTAGCACACAACACCAGCCAAGAATACCCAACCTCGCCCCCATCATGAAACCACTAACCCAAGACATCCCACTTGCCCCACATCTGACCCAAAGACACAGAAACCAACCCCAGAATACACCCCCACGCACACGCACCCACGCACAAGCGCACCTACACCTAAGTTAGACATAAAAGTAGCATAGAAATAAGTTAGACATAAAAAGTAGCATACACATCAAAATTACTGTACTGCTATCGCATGCTACAACCTCTCTATACTCTAAAGAATTCAAAGAGAATTTATGGCATAATCATAACGAAAAATATTGTATAATATGTAAAATATACACTATATGAACCATGGACCTTGCCGTTGGTGGGGAGGCTTGTGTGCCTCAGCGATACAGATAGCCGTACCGTAGGTACAACCACAACGGAGGGGTATCTGTTGAGAGGCCAGACAAACGTGTAGTTCCTGAAGAGGGGCAGCAGCCTTTTAGTAGTTGCAAGGGCAACAGTCTGGATGATTGACTGATCTGGCCTTGTAACAATAACCAAAACGGCCTTGCTGTGCTGGTACTGCGAACGGCTGAAAGCAAGGGGAAACTGTTGTGGACAGGCAAGACAGCCAATCCACAGTGACGGGTAGCCGAAATGCACGTGTTTAAGCTCACGCAGGCTGGCGTGAGGTCTGGAACTGGACAAGGTGATTAATATAGCCAATAACGTACGTAGCTGCTGGAATACTTAACTTTAATCCATAATTGGTGAACATCGGTCTGACGGTACATGCATCACAAGATAAATAGCAGTTGATAATGGCGCCTTGCTAGGTCGTAGCAAATGACGTAGCTGAAGGCTATGCTAACTATCGTCTCGGCAAATGAGAGCGTAATTTGTCAGTGAACCATCGCTAGCAAAGTCGGCTGTACAACTGGGGCGAGTGCTAGGACGTCCCTCTAGACCTGCCGTGTGGCGGCGCTCGGTCTGCAATCACTGACAGTGGCGACACGCGGGTCCGACGTATACTACCGGACCGCGGCCGATTTAAAGGCTACCACCTAGCAAGTGTGGTGTCTGGCGGTGAAACCACAGAAACTACAGCCGTAATTTTTCCCGATGGCCTGCAGCTTTACTGTATGATTAAATGATGATGGCGTCCTCTTGGGTAAAATATTCCGGAGGTAAAATAGTCCCCCATTCGGATCTCCGGGCGGGGACTACTCAAGAGAATGTTATCAGGAGAAAGAAAACAGGCGTTCTACGGATCGGAGCGTGGAATGTCAGATCCCTTAATCGGGCAGGTAGGTTAGAAAATTTAAAAAGGGAAATGGATGGGTTAAAGTTAGATATAGTGGGAATTACTGAAGTTCGGTGGCAGGAGGAACAAGACTTCTGGTCAGGTGACTACAGGGTTATAAACACAAAATCAAATAGGGGTAATGCAGGAGTAGGTATAATAATGAATAGGAAAATAGAAATGCGGGTAAGCTACTACAAACAGCATAGTGAACGCATTATTGTGGCCAAGATAGATACGAAGCCCACACCTACTACAGTAGTACAAGTTTATATGCCAACTAGCTCTGCAGATGACGAAGAAATTAAAGAAATGTCTGATGAAATAAAAGAAATTATTCAGATAGTGAAGGGAGATGAAAATGTAATAGTCATGGGTGATTGGAATTCGAGTGTAGGAAAAGGGAAAGAAGGAAACGTACTAGGTGGATATGGATTGGGGCTAAGAAATGAAAGAGGAAGCCGCCTGGTAGAATTTTGCACAGAGCACAACTTAATGATAGCTAATACTTGGATTAAGAATCATGAAAGAAGGTTGTATACATGGAAGAATCCAGGAGATATTAAAAGGTATCAGATAGATTATATAATGGTAAGACAGAGATTTAGGAACCAGGTTTTAAATTGTAAGACATTTCCAGGGGCAGATGTGGACTCTGACCACAATCTACTGGTTATGAACTGTAGATTAAAACTGAAGAAACTGCAAAAAGGTGGGAATTTAAGGAGATGGGACCTGGATAAACTGAAAAACCAAAGGTTGTACAGAGTTTCAGCGAGAACACAAGGGAACAATTGACAGGAATGGGGGAAAGAAATACAGTAGAAGAAGAATGAGGAGCTTTGAGGGATGAAGTAGTGAAGGCAGCAGAGGTGCAAGTAGGTAAAAAGACGAGGGCTAGTAGAAATCCTTGGGTAGCACAAGAAATATTGAATTTAATTCATGAAAGGAGAAAATATAAAAATACAATAAATGAAGCAGGCAAAAAGGAATACAAACGTCTCAAAAATGAGATCGACAGGAAGTGCAAAATGGCTAAGCAGGGATGGCTAGAGGACAAATGTAAGGATGTAGAGGCTTCTCTCACTAGGGGTAAGATAGATACTGCCTACAGGAAAATCAAAGAGACCTTTGGAGATAAGAGAACCAGTTGAATGAACATCAAGAACTCAGATGGAAACCCAGTTCTAGGAAAAGAAGGGAAAGCAGAAAGGTGGAAGGAGTATATAGAGGGTCTATACAAGGGCGATGTACTTGAGGACAATATTATGGAAATGGAAGAGGATGTAGGTGAACATGAAATGGGAGATACGATACTGCGTGAAGAGTTTGACAGAGCACTAAAAGACCTGAGTCGAGACAAGGCCCCCGGAGTAGACAACATTCCATTGGAACTACTGACAGCCTTGGGATAGCCAGTCCTGACAAAACTCTACCATCTGGTGAGCAAGATGTATGAAACAGGCGAAATACCCTCAGACTTCAAGAAGAATATAATAATTCCAATCCCAAAGAAAGCAGGTGTTGACAGATGTGAAAATTACCGAACTATCAGTTTAATAAGCCACAGCTGCAAAATACTAATACGAATTCTTTACGGACGAATGGAAAAACTAGTAGAAGCCGACCTCGGGGAAGATCAGTTTGGATTCCGTAGAAATATTGGAACACGTGAGGCAATTCTGACCTTACGACTTATCTTAGATGAAAGAATAAGGAAAGGCAAACCTACGTTTCTAGCATTTGTAGACTTAGAGAAAGCTTTTGACAATGTTGACTGGAATACTCTCTTTCAAATTCTAAAGGTGGCAGGGGTAAAATACAGGGAGCGAAAGGCTATATACAATTTTTACAGAAACCAGGTGGCAGTTGTAAGAGTCGAGGGACATGAAAGGGAAGCAGTGGTTGGGAAGGGAGTAAGACAGGGTTGTAGCCTTTCCCCGATGTTATTCAGTCAGTATATTGAGCAGGCAGTAAAGGAAAGAAAAGAAAAATTCGGAGTAGGAATTAAAATCCATGGAGAAGAAATAAAAACTTTGAGGTTCGCCGATGACATTGTAATTCTGTCAGAGACAGCAAAGGACTTGGAAGAGCAGTTTAACGGAATGGAAAGTGTCTTGAAAGGAGGATATAAGATGAATATCAACAAAAGCAAAAAGGGGATCATGGAATGTAGTAGAATTAAGTCGGGTGATGCTGCGGGAATTAGATTAGGAAATGAGACACTTAAAGTAGTAAAGGAGTTTTGCTATTTGGGGAGCAAAATAACTGATGATGGTCGAAGTAGAGAGGATATAAAATGTAGACTGGCAATGGAAAGGAAAGCGTTTCTGAAGAAGAGAAATTTGTTAACATCGAGTATAGATTTAAGTGTCAGGAAGTCTTTTCTGAAAGTATTTGTATGCAGTGTAGACATGTATGGAAGTGAAACATGGACGATAAATAGTTTGGACAAGAAGAGAAAAGAAGCTTTCGAAATGTGGTGCTACAGAAGAATGCTGAAGATTATGTGGGTAGATCACATAACTAATGAGGAAGAGTTGAATAGGATTGGGGAGAAGAGAAGTTTGTGGCACAACTTGACCAGAAGAAGGGATCGGTCGGTAGGACATGTTCTGAGGCATCAAGGGATCACCAATTTAGTATTGGAGGGCAGCGCGGAGGGTGAAAATCGTAGAGGGAGGCCAAGAGATGAATACACTAAGCAGATTCAGAAGGATGTAGGTTGCAGTAGGTACTGGGAGATGAAGAACCTTTCACAGGATAGAGTAGCATGGAGAGCTGCATCAAACCAGTCTCAGGACTGAAGACCACAACAACAACAACACTATATTTCAATATGACGTAAAATCTAATATCTATAATCTTTAAACTTCAATTTCTAACTTTTTTCCTAACTCTTTATCTTGAATATCCTTTATTTTATATAGTATTTTTGTACTTATTTTATATTTTTGTATACTCTACGCGGTAAATATGACCAAATGCACTTTTGAAAGAATAAATAAACAAATAAATAAATAAATGTACTTGTACAGCAAAAGGCTGAAAAGGGCAATGCAAGCCCTCAAGCAGCCCGCCCACCCCCTTCACGGGTGGAAATGAAAAAAAAAAAAAGCCTTCAGCCAGCCAGTCTAACCTTGCGTACGTCTTTGGACACATCGCCTCGTCTTAGACAGCTTACTTACTTTCTTGTACTGTGTACGAGTGGACGTGGTTGTTAGGTTTTCTTGTGACTCCGTTCTTTCGATCTTGTTGTTCGTTCTGTCCTTCGTTGGTCGTGTCCGTCCTCTCCCGTTATGTTGTTCGCGGGCCGCTTCGCAGGTCCCGCCTCGCTTACCGTCACTTCAATCTCGCGACCGTTCCGGTCGCAGTTACACCAGATCCAGTACTTCTAAGCGCTGCAAACCATCGGAGTACAGTATTTGGATCAGGCACTGCACTTCGACGGCCAAATTTTGAGGGAAAAGACGTTGCACTATGGAATCATTGTTTCTAAAGTACTGCTCGACAACGAACACACGATGTTCTACGCTCCAACGGTCGATACCGACTGAAACTGCCATTGTATGGGCAGTCTGCCAACATTCATTCAAGGTCAATACGCCCTCTTGTCGCCGCGTACTAGCGGTACAAAAACCATGCGTTTCCTCAGCTCCACCCTGTAGAAGCCATGCCAAACGAATCTCTGTTGTACTGTGTTTGAAAAATGAAACAAATCGCTACTAAACAGTTGGTCATAATGTTTTGGCTCATTGGTGTATTAGGACACCTGCGCGACTTATGATCCAATGTACAGGAAAAGTACACTGAAATTAACCATAAAGTCTTAGGGCCTAGATTGTTCAAGAAAATTTATATGATACACGTGGTTTTACGCGAAAACAAAGAAAAAACCGGAAGTCGGGTTGTATACGTAAATATAAGTAACTGAACATGGGAATTATCAGATTTTGCACTTGGAAGGATTCATTATGTGAAACTTACACTAGCGTCTCAAAGATGAACACTGTAGCGTCTGTACATCTCGTTAAAAATATGCACTCGTGTATTGTGGAGCACAACGACGCACGTCGTCTGCTTGAGGCATAAAGCACGAATAAATCATAATTACATTATTATTCCGTAAGGTGCCAACGCCGACCATCTGTCCCCTACACTAAAATATAAAATATCTCTAAACATCTACCGAACTGTTGTCGGTGGAGTTCAGGCTGTATTTGTTTGATTATTCTTGTTACTAAACAAGTCTTCTTGTTTGCTTCAGAGACACACCCTTTAATAATGACCTCGTACTCAGAGTACTATAAAGAGTCTGTCATCAGCGGAGTGAATGTTCCTTCCTTCCGTGTTGAGAGTAGCTAACGTGTCCTCCTGGTCCTTACGACGTATGACGCACGAGATTCCATTGCGCGACATAATGTTCTCACGGACACCAAACACTTTTTATCGGTGAATGTCACCAACCACCTCCGCTCCTATGTCATTCAGATTGTTTTAATAAAGCGTTTCAGCCTCGAGGTGGCCCTCATTACGGGTTTAATGAGTCTCCCTTCAGGGATTACTAATTTAAACCTTGTTTCTTTTTTATAGCAATCGGAAAACTCGTCATCCGACAACTGCGCTATACGTTGTACGCAGTAAGTCGTAGCATGAGTTCTAGGTTTGATGCCGTTTTTCCGGCGTGTTTTTGTAGTTTTTTGCCGTTTTTTCGGCACACAGCATGTCATTTGTAACTGTATGAGCCGTTATTATTAACAAATATGAAAGTGTGAACGTCAGTGTTATTCTGTTGGGAATTACGGTAATCTTGTGAATAGGATTTTGACGGGAGCTAGATTGTTACGTACTCTGTCATGTACTCATATTCTTTAGTCGGACTGCGATTGCTTTAAAAACAGAAAAACATGACTATTAAACCTTGGTTCCAATTCAAAACATGACGCTATGTTGATACATCTCGCGACACGCACGAACAGCAAGATAGCATAATGTTTTGAATTAGTGTCAATACTTAAGTTTTGTTTTTCCGTGTTTTTAAAACGTTATACGCAGTAAATTTAGGATGGTTTCTGGGTTTGATGCCGTTTTTTCGGCGCAGGTCGACTAACGAACGCCGGCCGCGGTGGTCTAGCGGTTCTAGGCGCGCAGTCCGGAACCGCGCGACTGCTACGGTCGCAGGTTCGAATCCTGCCTCGGGCATGGATGTGTGTGATGTCCTTAGGTTAGTTAGGTTTAAGTAGTTCTAAGTTCTAGGGGACTGATGACCACAGTAGTTAAGTCCCATAGTGCTCAGAGCCATTTGAACCATTTTTTTTTTACTAACGAACATGAGTACATGGCAGATTACGTAAAAGTCTAGCGCTCATCAAAATCCTATCCACAACACTACCATAGTTCGCAATAGAATAACACTGACGTATTTAAGTTCGCACTTTCATATTTGTTAATAATAGCCGTTCATACAGTTGCAGATGACATGCTGTATGTCAAAAAAAAAACGGCAACAAAATGCAGAAAACACGCCGAAAAACGGCATCAAACCTAGAAACCATGCTATGACTTAAAATTGGAAAGGTATTATAAAACTATTCACACATTACAAATGAAATAACGTATTGTGAAATTTGTAACGACACCAGTTTTTCAAGTTTAAGAATAAAGAAAAACCCATTGATGAATGCGATATTGCCGCTGAAACTAGTCTGTGGAGAAAATAAAACAAAGGTGTTTTGCATCAAGGCGGACCAACAATCCTATATAGTTTTTTATGTAAACCCGGGCCAACAAAAGAGTTTTCAAGATATGATTTCATAATAATCAGTGAAAGGAATGAATCTGTATTTTCAAAAGCTATGTCTTTGTAACAGTAGGGTATTCCTATGTGTTTCTTTGCATGTGACATCCTCACACAGTTCGGCTACTAACATAATGGTGCTTTGCCGAAGTGTGCAGAATGTATTACGAAGTTACAAGTTTCAACAACATCGATACAGCGATGAGAAGTCATTCGAACAGTTTTTGAACGTCATTTTATTCTAGAATAGCGTGGTGACGACGTAAGCGTCAAACAACGTTAGTGCATTTCATGATCTTCCAGACTGTGGTCAATAACTCCAGAGAAACACAGAGGTGGAAATATTAGAATACAACACAGAAGACACCGAATTCCCATCAACTGAGCAGTTAACAGCGCACGAAGAGAGTAAAAAATATTGAAATAAAATCTCTGCATATTTAGATGGTTTAACTGCCATATTTTCATGAAGATTTATCCACTCCTAAAAACATTTTGCAGAAATAAAATTATTTTAGCGCGGTAACAGATAATTAACTGATCATGGCCTCCGGAAAGCCTGTTGCATAATTTTTGAAAACAGTTACTCTGAGCTAACAGCTTATACGACCAGAAGCATTTACACTATTTGACCAAAAGTATATGAGGGTAGGCTTAAGTCATTTATAATCCGAAAAGTAGTTATAAAATTTTATTGTAATCAGGTAGGAAACATACAAGAAAATAATTTTTCGACATTGTCTCCTTGTGTTTCAACACACTTGGTCCATCGTTGTACAAGCTTCCTGATGCCCTCATAAAAGAAGGTTCTTGGTTGAGCTGCGAGCCATGAATGCACCGCTTCTTTCACTGCTTCGACCGAGGCAAATCGACGGCCCCTTAATGCCTGTTTGAGTGGACCAAACAAATTATAGTCAGAAGGAGCAAGATCGGGACTATGTGGAGGATGATTCAGTACTACAAATTTGAGTTCTGGAGCTTATCAGCAGTGTGGGCAGCAGTATGCGGACGGGCATTGTCGTGCAACAACACAACACCTTTTGACAGGAATCTTCAGCGTTTGCTTCGAATTGCAGGCTTTAACCTGACAGTAAGCACCTCACTGTAACGTACACTGTTCATTGTTGTGCCCCTTTCCCCATAATGTTCCAGTACTGGACCCTGCGCGGCCCAAAAAACCGTAAGCATCAGTTTTCCTGCGGACGGTTGGGTCTTGAATTTTTTCTTGCACGGCGAATTTGGAAGTTTCCATTCCATACTCTGCCGTGTACTCTCCGCATCGTAATGATGGATCCATGTTTCGTCACCTTTAACGATTCTGTCAAAGAAGTTGTCCCCTTCGTTACCATAGCGATCCAAATGTTTTTTGCAGATGTCCAAGCGCGTTTGTTTATGCAACTTTGTGAGTTGTTTTGGAATCTATCTTGGACAAACTTTATGAAACCCAAGCTTGTTGTGGATGATTTCTTAGGCACAACCGCGACTAATTTGCAGACGATGTGCCACATCGTCAGTAGTCAATCGTCTGTCTAAGAGAATCATTTCACGTGAACGCTCAATTCATTTGTGGCGGTAAATGGTCGTCCGGCTCCTTCATTGTGCATAGTCTTGTGCGAGCAATCGGAATTTTTCAATACATTCGTAGACACTCCGTTGTGGCAAAACACTGTTCCCGTACTGTACCGAAGTCTCAGATGACTTACGGCCCGTGATACGCCTTCCGACCTCAGAAAACGGGACACTGAACCTTGCTGTTCTTTGGTGCAAGTAGACTGCGGAGCAGCCATGATTAACTCCACGGCAGCGATAACGAAACTAACCTAGCAGCTTGAAAATTGCAAAGATATAACAACAAATAAACAAAGCATGCCTTATCAACGTAAAACGACAGTTGTTGTTGTAGTTGTTGTGGTCTTCAGTCCAGAGACTGGTTTGATGCAACTCTCCATGCTACTCTATCCTGCGCAAGGTTCTTCATCTCCCAGTACCTACTGCAACCTATATCCTTCTGAGTCTGTTTTGTGTATTCATCACTTGGTCTCCCTCTACGATTTTTACCCTCCACGCTGCCCTCCAATACTAAATTGGTGATCCCTTGATGCCTCAGAACATGTCCTACCAACCGATCCCTTCTTCTAGTCAAGTTGTGCCACAAACTTCTCTTCTTCCCAATCCTATTCAATACTTCCTCATTAGTTATGTGATCTATCCATATAATCTTCAGCATCCTTCTGTAGCACCATGTTTCGAAAGCTTCTATTCTCTTCTTGTCCAAACTATTTATCGTCCATGTTTCACTTCCATACATGGCTACCTTTCATACAAATACTTTCAGAAACAACTTCCTGACAAATCTATACTCGATGTTAACAACTTTATCTTCTTCAGAAACGCTTTCCTTGCCATTGCCAGTCTACATTTTATATCCTCTCTACTTCGACCATCATCAGTTATTTTGCTCCCCAAATAGCAAAACTCCTTTACTACTTTAAGCGTCTCATTTCCTAATCTAATTCCCGCAGCATCACCCGACCTAATTCGACTACATTCCATTATTCTCGTTTTGCTTTTGTTTATGTTCATCTTATATCCTCCTTTCAAGACACTGTCCATTCCGTTCAGCTGCTCTTCCAGGTCCTTTGCTGTCTCTGACAGAATTACAATGTCATCGGCGAACCTCAAAGTTTTTATTTCTTCTCCACGGATTTTAATTCCTACTCCGAATTTTTCTTTTGTTTCCTTTTCTGCTTGCTGAATATACAGATTGAATAACATCGGGGATAGGCTACAACCCTGTCTCACTCCCTTCCCAACCACTGCTTCCCTTTCATGCCCCTCGACTCTCATAATTGCCATCTGCTTTCTGTACAAATTGTAAATAGCCGTTCGCTCCATGTATTTGACCCCTGCCACCTTCAGAATTTGAAAAAGAGTATTCCCGTCAACATTGTCAAAAGCATTCTCTAAGTCTACAAATGCTAGAAACGTAGGTTTGCCTTTCCTTAATCTATTTTCTAAGATAAGTCGTAGGGTCAGTATTGCCTCACGTGTTCCAACATTTCTACTGAATCCAAGTTGATCTTCCCCGAGGTCGGCTTCTACCAGTTTTTCCATTCGTCTGTAAAGAATTCGTGTTAGTATTTTGTAGCCGTGGCTTATTAAACTGATAGTTCGGTTATTTTCACATCTGTCAACACCTGCTTTCTTTGGGATTGGAATTATTATATTCTTCTTGAAGTCTGAGGGTATTTCGCCTGTGTCGTACATCTTTCTCCCCTGATGGTAGAGTTTTGGCAGGGGTGGCTCTCTCAAGGCTATCAGTAGTTCTAATGGAACGTTGTCTACTCCCGGGGTCCTGTTTCGACTTAGGTCTTTCAGTGCTTTGTCGAATTCTTCACGCAGTATCGTATCTCCCAATTCATCTTCATCTACATCCTCTTCCATTTCCATAATATTGTCCTCAAGAACATCGCCCTTGTATGGACCCTCTATATACTCCTTCCACCTTTCTGCTTTCCCTTCTTTGCTTGGAACTGGGTTTCCATCTGAGTTCCTGATGTTCATACAAGTGGTTCTCTTATCTCCAAAGGTCTCTTTAATTTTCCTGTAGGCAGTATCTATCTTACCCCTAGTGAGAGAAGCCTCTACATCCTTACATTTGTCCTCTAGCCATCCCTGCTTAGCCATTTTGCACTTCCTGTCGATCTCATTTTTGAGACGTTTGTATTCCTTTTTGCCTGCGTCATTTACTACATTTTTGTATTTTCTCCTTTCATAAATTAAATTCAGTATCTCTTCTGCTACCCAAGGTTTTCTATAACCCCTCGTCTTTTTACCTACTTGATCCTCTGCAACCATCACTATTTCATCCCTCAAAGCTACCCGTTCTTCTTCTAATGTATTTCTTTCCCCCATTCTTGTCAATCGTTTCCTAATGCTGTCTCTGAAACTCTCTAAAACCTCTGGTTCTTTCAGTTTATCCAGGCCCCATCTCCTTAAATTCCCACCTTTTTGCAGTTTTCTTTAGTTTTAATCTACAGTTCACAACCAATAGATTGTGGTCAGAGTCCACATCTGCCCCTGGAAATGTCTTACAATTTAAAACCTGGTTCCTAAATCTCTGTCTTACCAATATATAATCTATCTGAAACCTTCTAGTATCTCCAGGCTTCTTCCATGTATACAACCTTCTTTTATGATTCTTTAACCAAGTTTTAGCTATGATTAAGTTATGCTCTGTGCAAAATTCTACCAGGCGGCTTCCTCTTTCATTCCTTACCCCCAATCCGTATTCACCTACTACATTTCCTTCTCTTCCTTTTCCTGCTATCGAATTCCAGTCACACATGACTATTAAATATTCGTCTCCCTTCACTCTCTGAATAATTTCTTTTATCTCATCGTACATTTCATCAATCTCTTCGTCATCTGCAAAGCTAGTTGTCATATAAACTTGTACTACTGTGGTAGGCGAGGGCTTCGTAACGACAGTACCACGAAAATAAACAAAAATAAAACTAAATTGCGGATAATAATTGACTTACGCTCGTATCACAAGAGGCGGACCCGCTAGTGAGAAAGCAGGGGGCGACTCAGTAGAGAAGCAGCACCAGAATGGGTCGGTCAGGGGAGGTCAGTAACTCGAACACTTGTTATCAGTTGCGTACAAATAAATCAGGGGTATTTAAGTCCTTCTAAGCTGCCCAAATCGACGGTTGGTGATGTGAGTTTGATGTGGAAACGGGAAGGAACAACCACCGCTGAACCAAGACCAATCAGACTTCACGATCTGACGGACAAGGACCGTCGAGCAGTGCCTATGGTGGTTGTAAAAAACCTCATAAAATCAGCGGAAGGAATCACTCGTGAGTTCCAAAGTGCTAACAGCAGAGTAGCTAGCATGGTGGCTGTGCGTAGCGAGTCAAAAACAATGGAGTACACGGTCGAGCAGCTGCTCATAAGCCACACATTTCTGTAGGAACCTCTAAACGACCCTTGAGGTGGTGTAACGAGCGACACCACTCGACAGTGGTTACCAGAAACAGGTGATTTTGGAAAATGAAATACAATCGAAGGATTTGGGTTTGGCACATGCTTGGAGAACGTTATCCGCCATCGTGTGTAGTGCTAACCGTCAAGTACACAGGAGGTGGTGTTACCGTATTGGTTTTTTTACTGCTCTCAAAAAACGATAAATGTGGAGGGATATGAACACATTTTACGGCATTGTACTCGTATACCTGCGTGCAGTATTGGAACAGTTCGAAGACGATGATTCATTTATTTGCATAACAATACAGCTGTCATTTAGCAGTATCTATGAAGTAGTGCTTTGTGGACCGTAACATTCCTAAAATGGACTGGCTTGCCCAAAGTTCCGATCTGAACCCAATGGGATGAGTTAGAACGTCGACGTTGCTCGAGAATCCAGCATCCAACACCATTACTTTCTCAGGTTTCGGCTTTTGAGGAAGAATGGGCTGACAGTCCCCAACACGTCATTTGAAGTGTCATCAGAAGAGTTCAAGCCGCCATAAAGGCGAAGGGTAAGGACACCAGATATTAATGTCCGCTAATAGGTGTCCGGATACTTTTGGTGAGACAGCGTAGCTCTGAATCTCCATAGGAAACATTACTCTTTACGTAGTCCCTCCTTCAGATAATTACATCTCTGTGCTTCTGTCTCTGCTTGGTCTAGAAACAAAATGACAGTCAAAATGGTTTGGTTGACTTCTCTGTCGATATATTGATATTGGTGATATCTGTAACTTCGCGCTATGTCCTGTATATCTTGACCCTGCCACTGAAGTCGTAATACCCAGAAACAACTGCACTGACGTCATCAACCCCCTTTGACACTTTGGCATTCCCGTACACTTCTGCAAAACATTCATGGTGCAGTGGGGATATTCCCGGCAATCAACTACATCTTGGCTTAGGGAAATTTATCTCCTCCTCATGATACAACCAAGGAGAAATTCTTCAGCCAAAACCGCGCGAAAGTGTTTCTTACCACTCATAATCACCCATGATCCCGGTGACAGTTATATGATGGTGAGATTAACGAATGTAAAATACCTCACAGAAATGATATCAGGAGCAGAAGACCCGTTCCCTGGGACTAGCAAACAGGTGTATACTGGTGTGCAAAACTATAGTAACTTTCGCATCATGCATCACTGTCAAGTAACATAATTCCATGAAACTTGGATCATACATAGAAAAAACTGCTACATTATAGTACAGAAGGGTCCTGGTTGCATTACGTGTTCCCACCTCTCGCCTTGTGAGGATACTTAAATCATCGTGGAACATGACCTTTTTGACGGACCAGATGTTACGTTGTAGGGGGGTATAAGTTGCATGGTCATATTGACCTCTACATCTTTGAACACGGTCAACGTCGTTCTGGCGCTGTACTCGTTCACCATGTGTTCATTTCAGAGGTGCATCCCGCCCTGACTTCATTTTAATGGATGTCAGTGGGCGATCGCATCGAACTGCGCAGGTGGAGGAACTCTTGAAATGAGAAAATATTCGGCGAGTTGATTGGCCTGCCTGTTCCCCCAGCTTAAATCCCACTGAGCACGTATGGGGGACATACAGTAACATGAGCACATCTACCACGCACCAACGACCATCCAGCAGTTGTCAACTGCGCTAGTGGAGCAACGGAACGCGTGACCACAACCTTGTGACCAGCATGTGAACACGTTGCAAGGCATGAATTACCATCTGCAGTGATCACACACCATAGTAAGAACCATGATCCCCTTTTGTAATGTCGAGGGAGCCTCAATGAATCACTGACTCCTGCATAATTACTGTTTTTAATAAAAGTGTAATTTCTCTTCGTCTCATTGCGTGTTTCTTTCAGTTACCATCTGTGCTGTACTCTAGCAGTTCGTTCTATGTATGGACCAAGTGTCATTGAGCTATCTTGGCCATGACACATCATGAGTAAGTTATTTACGTCATTAAGTGTTGTGCGCCATGTACAGGGTGTTTATAAATGAATATCGGGGTTTTAATGCTTTATTTATTATATTAAACTTGTTACAGTTATAAATGATATGTCAAATGAAAGAGCAACTCAAACAATATTACCAAGAACCTTATAAATGTTCAATGTGAGCACCATTTGTCACACGGTACACATCAAGTCTATAGCCGAGTTCTTCCCAAACGTTGATAAGTGTGTCCTCAGTGATTGTAGCAACAGCTGCTTCAATCCGGTTTCTTAATTCAGGGAGGTCTGCTGGTAGCGGAGGCAAGTACACACGATTCCTGACAAAGCCCGAAAGGAAAGAAATCGCATGGCGTTAGTTCGGGTGAATGTGGAGACCATGCAAAGCAAGCTCTGTCATTGGGCCCCTTATGGCCTATCCAGCACTTGGGTACAGTGAAGTTCAACCAATAGCGTACTTTGCTATGCCATTGAGGTGGCGCACCATCTTGCTGGAAAATGAAGTTCTCTGGCTCATCTTCTTCCAACCGAGGGAAGAGCCATTGCCCTAGCGTATCAAGGTAAGAAGTACCAGTTACAGTAGGTTCACGAAAAAGGAAAGGCCAATAAACTTTTCGCCGGGATACAGCACAAAAAACAGTCACTTTAGGGGAATCTCGTTGCATTTGTACCACCTCACTAGGATTTTCTCAGCCCCAGATGCGCACATTGTGAGTGTTAACATGTCCACTGAGGTGAAAGGTCGATTCATCACCGAAGACAACATGATCCAGAAAATCCTCATCATCATGAAACAACATTTCGTTTGTGAAGTTGGCATGTAATCCGTGGTCTGCCGGCTTTTAGAGCCTGTAATGAGTGTAAACATTAAGGACGTTGTTGTACACGTTTTCTTAAAACTTTCTAAAAAGTCGACACAGGAACTTGTAATTCACGACTAGCCTTCCGGACTGATTTCTTTGGGCTACGAGTGAACGACTCTCTCACTCGCTCAACAGCCTCTTCACTAACTCTTGGTCGTCCTGTGCTCTTCCCTTTACAAAGGCAGCCAGTATCTTCAAATTGATGATACCATCTACGAATGTTATTATCACTTGGAGGATCACAATCGAACTTCAGCCGGAACACACGTTGCACAGTAACTACAGATTCGGTCTTTGCAAACTGAAAAACACAAAACGCTTTCTGTTCACTGGTCGCCGTCTTCGCTACTTCCGCTGTCTAGCGGATTGCGGCGGAAACATTGCGCGCTGCGCATGCGCACTGGTGCCAAACACAAGTGTTTGAGCTGCTCTTTTATTTGACATATCATTTATAACAGTAAGTTTAATGTAATAAATATTATAAGGCGTTAAAACCCCGATATTCATTTGTAAACACCCTGTATTTGTAAGTGCGTTTCATACAAGTTCGTATTGCAACTGTTGTTCGTTTAGCATGCTGACGTCGTATGTAAAATATGATTTTTTTATGTGTGAGAATGAAGAGAACTGTGGAGTTATTCGAAGTGATGAAGGTAAACATGAAGAAGGAAGGTAGATTTATACTTAACATGTCATCAACGCTGATGTCCCTGGAGACTGAGCACAGACTCCTTGTGGACAGTTACGGGGTGGAAAGCCATTCAGACCGATTCGGAGGAACCATTTCGGAATTCGTCTCATGTAACAAAGAATTAGGGAAAACTAAATTATTGATGGTCAGACGGCGATTGGAACTCTGCTTCTCGAGAATGCGAGTCCAGTTCCATAAGCGCTGGTGCATTTTACTCGGCGTAGATGATACTGGCAGACAATTTTTTTTGTGAATAATCGCTTAATATTTTGTTTTATTTATAACGTCTTTTAGTCCGTTGCACATCATACTAAAACTTGGTACTTGTAAAACAAAGTTCAGTGTCAGTTAATAGAACTTATGCTTAACTATGGCGTCACCTTTCTGGCAAATTTAGCTTACGATGCTTTGCAATTAGTAATCATCCTGCACTTATGAGTAGAAAGCTGACAAACGCATTAGACACAGAAGCACAAGAAGCAACTCGATTAACCCTGTTAGTCCGAAGCCTTCTTGGTTTACGTTACATTATATCTACCACACATTTTACAAGATTACTATTTTCCCGTTTTTCAGTATTACTATGAAGCCAGCTGTCAGAGGCCTTAACCATGTGAGCAAAACGTTATGCTCAGCAGACCTCCATTAGCACAACAGCATAATTCATACACTCTAGATGGCCCGACCACAGCTGCATTTACACCGACGGATCAGAAACCAAAAATAGTGTAGAATATGTGTTCTACTTCCCATTTACTTACATATGCGATATGTACGCTTTTCCTGGTGAATCTTCAACAACTGAGGTCTTGACAGTCAAGACATCTCTAAAATATGAACTATCGAAATTTTCAAAATTTTTGTGCTTACAGACTGTATAAGTGTTTTCAAACATTGCAATATCGCAACAGCTGAAGCCAAGCCATTATGTAAAAAAATTGTTCAAATGTGTGTGAAATCTTATGGGACTTTACTGCTAAGGTAATCAGTCCCTAAGCTTACACACTACTTAACCTAAATTATCCTAAGGACAAACACACACACCCACACCCACGCCCGAGGGAGGACTCGAAACTCCGCCGGGACCAGCCGCACAGTCCATAACTGCAGCTCCTTAGACCGCTCGGCTAATTCCGCGTGGCGCCATTATGTAACAGATATTTTGAATGAAATATAGACTGACAAAACTGATGAGCTTAAGAAGTTAATTTAAAATGGACTAAGGCTCATGCTGGGACCCACTAAAACGAAACAGCGGACGCTTAAGTGAAGCTTAGTATTAAAAAAAAAAGTTCCCAATGCAATACTCGATTTTTAATTGGTTTCGTTCTTTTAATAAAGAAACATGTTCAACAAGAACGGTTCAGTTTGCAGACCTACATGACTCTTTTAAATTGAATCTTAGCAAAGAGCATACTATATCCTTGTCCGCCCACGGTAGCTGAGTGGTGTCTCGGTCCGGCACGCAGTTAAAAAAACGACATTCGCTGCTCGGCCGCCGAGCTGGACGGACGTGCGGCGGCAGCGCTAGGAGGAGGGCTGGCGTAAACAGCGGCTGTGTGGCTGTTACGAAGGTCAGCAGAGCGCTTTGTTTACTTTGCATCTTTCAGTGACTTAAAATGATAAAATGAACGAAATTAACTGTGAAAGAAGAGATACGGTTAGATTCACTTTTGATTGGACCTGCAAAAGACCAAAGGCTTTTGAGATTAAAAGGTGGCTTTCAGAAACAGTTAAGATCATAGGAGACGAAATTATTGGCGTTCATCTTTCTTTTGTTTCCAAGACTGTCTTTTCGAAATTGATTTCCTCTGATTTGTGCTCCTCGATAGTTGACAAATGTGGTGGCAAAATGAAATTTAATCATGCAGACGGGACCGTTAGTGACATTCTTGTTTCCCATGCTGGGCTAGGCATTCGAACAGTGAGAGTTTTTGAACTGCCGTTCGAGGTCGCTGCCGGAGCAATCAATGCTGCTCTTCAGCCATATGGTAGGGTTGTATCTAATATTGCAGAAAAATGGTCGGAGCAATGTATGTTTCCGGTTTTGAATGGAGTTAGACAGATTAAGATTGAGCTCTTAAGACACATCCCTTCTTACTTGAATATCTGTGGCCATCGCGCTCTCATAATTTATGATGGGCAGCCACGGACTTGTGCGTTATGTAACGCCACAGGGCACGTCAGAAGTGAGTGCAGTAGAAGGCGTGTTCCTCAGTTACCGACTAACGAGGCGGCTGTCCCAGGATAAGTTGTTAGCGCGCAAGTGACGTAGGCTGCCGCGCCAGCTAGCCAGGCCCCCTATCAACAGAATATGGCCGAGCAGGCGGGCCCTTCCGACGCGCGCACGGAAACGGGAAGCACCGCGGAGTTTACTAACGATGACAATCAGAATCTGGCCAGTAATGACGTCACTGAGGGCGCACCGCGCTTGCCCTCTGAGTCTGACAACTCTTCCAACGAGCGAAAAGCTTCATCGATATTACCTGATGTAGACATGGTAGAGTACGACGCGGTAGTTACACACGAAACGGCCAACATCCCAGGGGGAACTACAGTGGATGAACATAAAGAGGAAGTGATGCAACAAATAACTGACAACCACACAGATGACAGGACACTACAGACAAGTTCAGGAAACATCAAAGGAAAAGGAGGGGCGCAAGAAGACGAACCAATGACAACACCCATCTCACGTGTCGTAGAAACAGCAGCAACGGCCGACTCCGAAATTAACGGAGCTCAAAACTCTTCCGCCACGAAGGCGGGACAGGTGACTTCTCCTCGACCTTCCACCACCAGAGGTTTCACCGACGATTTCACCGAAATCATCAAAAAATAAAAAGAGACGAAGAGCACATCAAGCTGCAGAAAACTTGGCCCCTCCTTTAAGAGAGCGGCTGAGGAAGATACAGGAGACCGAAAAGAAGGACGAAGATACACAAAAGGAAGCGGTCGGCGAGTCTTCGGATCGGAACAAGAAACAAGAACGGGCTGACACGCCACACGGAACATTTGAACCCTTGCATGACAATAAGACATCAGATATGGACAATGAAACCCGACTTGGACAAGGACATGGACATGACATCACAGTGCCACGATTTAACTGGGCGGACGAAAAGGAGGATCAGATCGATGCATTCACTGCCTCGTGATGACTGGGTGTTGTGTGGTGTCCTTAGGTTAGTTAGGTTTAAGTAGTTCTAGGGGACTGATGACCATTTATGTTAAGTCCCATAGTGCTCAGAGCCATTTGAACCATTTTTAGATCGATGCAATGGGGGCGGAAGGGGCTTTTGAGGAAGAATTTTTTTATAAAAATTGTCACCCTGAACTCTTAGAGGAAAGAAAAAAAAGAAAAAAGAAGGAAAACCTTCAATGGAATAAAAGTAAAATAAAATGACACTATATATATCTAACCAGAAGTTATTGTACGCGGCTCCAATAACGTGTCCTCTATTTACTGTCTTGTAGTGTCTCCGGCGGGGTCAGGGATTTTCTCTGCCTCGTGATGACTGGGTGTTGTGTGATGTCCTTAGGTTAGTTAGGTTTAAGTAGTTCTAAGTTCTAGGGGACTGATGACCATAGATGTAAGTCCCATAGTGCTCAGAGCCATTTGAACCATCTTGTAGCGTCTCACAGTGGAACATACATATAACGTGACCACCCTCAACATAAACAAAATTCAGAGTCAAGCAAAGGTAGCTGCACTGAAGGACTTTCTGTATCGGTCAGATACAGATATCGCTTTCCTGCAGGAAGTTAATGTCAAAGAACTGTATGTTTCAGGGTACAAAGAGGTGTTGAATGTGGCTCCAGAAAACGCCTGTGGAACAGCCATCCTTGCTAAAGAAGGGATCGAGATGACAAACGTATGCCTTTTAGAGTCGGGGAGGGGAATTAGCTGCAAAATTTTTAACACCACTTTTATAAACCTTTACGCACCATCAGGCAACAATGCGAGACGAGAGAGGGCAGCCTTTTTTAAAAGTGACATTTTATTTCCACTCCAAGAAAACCCTGCAGAAATTGTTGTTGCTGGAGATTTTAATTACGTTTTAAATAAAAAGGATCAGCGACCAAATTTTAACTCTTCCCAAGAACTGCAGGCGTTGGTCACCAACATGAAGTGGTTTGACGCGTGGGAAATAAAATAGCCGACGCTGGTTCGCTTCACATATATCACTGGTGCTACACAGAGTAGAATCGACCGAATATATGTCACCTCCACTTTAGCCACCAAAGTCAGTAGTATCGAGGTGATACCAGCTGCCTTCTCTGACCACCTCGGAATGAGGTGCAGCATCAAATTAACCAGGCAAAAGACATATTGGGGTCGCCCACCCTCTCTGAAAACGCTCTAGCTTTAAAGATGCAAGAAACTTGGCAGTCTGTTTTAAGGATGCGTACTAAATATAGAATAACTATTGAATGGTGGAATATGGCCGCTAAGAAAAAGATAAGAGCAGCGCTGATATCTTAAACCAAAGAAAGGGCAATGTGGTCAAGACACACAATGGAGTTTTACTACTGTTGCTTAAGAGACCTTTACACCAACCAATGTCTCAAGACGTCTTTATCAATATTAAAAACGTTAAAGCCAAAATGATAAGTATCAAGAGGGTACATTTGGAGGGATTACAAATCAAATCACACACTAGAACGACGGTGGAGGCAGAAAACACCTCCATCTACCACTTGATGCAACACACAAAAAACAGAAGAAGAAATTTTATTGCCAGCCTCAGAACGGAAGATAACAGAGTCCTGACAGAACAAAGGGATATCTTAAATGAAGCACATAGATTTTTTCAGCAATTATATTCTGGAAATGCTATTGACGACAACTCAGTACAAGAGTTTTTACAGAACTCCGGAATAGAGGCAGTTGTTACAGAGGACGAGAACAGAGGTTTAACGTTAGAAATTACCAATGACGAGGTTTTTGATATACTCAAATCTTCACCTTCACGGAAGTCTCCCGGCCCAGACGGCCTGCCTGTAGAGTTTTATAGGAACTTTTGGCACCTAATAGGTTCCCAATTCACGGAAGTAGTAAATGACGTCTTGAGGAGAGAGGAAATTCCTGCTGCTTTCAAGGAAATTCTAACTGTACTACTTCCAAAGGGAAGGAGTACGGACACGAAAGATATTACTAAAATGAGGCCGCTCAGTCTAATGAACTCAGATTATAAGGTAGTTGCACGTGTAATTAAAGAACGAATGGGACCGATTTTAGAAAAAGTCATTGGATGCTACCAGACGTGTCTCCCCCGACGTACCATTTTTAAGACTGTATGTGAATATCGAGACATTATTTCTATTTTCTCATCATCGTCAGCGAATGGTGGCATTGCCTTCATTGATTTTGCTAAAGCGTTTGACAGAGTCAACTACGGATATCTGTTCAGAACCTTGAAACACATAGGTTTCAATGATGACAACTTAGCGGTTTTAATGAACATCGTCAGAGGCATACGAACCAAAATCTCGATCAATGGACAATATACTAATGAAGTATTGATATCTAGTGGAGTTCCTCAGGGGAGTCCCCTATCCATGTTGTTTTATGTGGTTTTTCTGGAACCCCTTTTACGGCTTTTGAACACAACCTTAGAAGGCATAATAATAGCTGGGCTGAAGACGGCTACAAATGCATACGCTGACGATGTGGGAGTTCTAGTAAGGAGTGATGATGACTGTGCCCAGCTAACGGGCAAGTTATTGCTTTATAGCAGGGTAAGTGGTGCGAGGATAAATGAAACGAAAAGTTCCTTTTTAAATTTACAGGGTCTTGACAATGTGCAGCTACCGTGGGCAAACAGGGTGGACCGTCACACTGCTTTGGGCATAACTTTTTACAGTTGCCCATTAAGAACAACGGCTGCTAATTGGAAACAGGTGTTTGGAAAAATAAGAGGCAGTTTAATACTGCATGAAACGAGAGACTTAAATATCAAGCAACGAATTAAACTAATAAACTGTGTAGTTCTTTCGAAAGCTGCATATGTCGCTCAGATTTTACCAACACCTCCAGACATAGCGAAATCTATAATGAGCACAATCTGTCGATACGTATGGAAAGGCCAATTTTTAGAGTAGCAGTAGGAACGACTACATCGAGACCCGAAAACGGAGGCCTAGGGCTGACAGACCTTCGGAGGAAAAACACTGCCCTCTTCGTTAAAAGAACGCTAAAACTTACAGAGACGCAGCCGAACAGCATAACTGCCGCTCTATTTGACCTTCTTAAACCCGAAAGCATGCAGCCGCCAGTAGATGTTCACAACATAACTTACAACCTAAAGCATATTAAGGATTTTTATGTAGAATTAAGCTACTTGACATTCATTTTAACAGCCAAAAATAAGAGGACAAGTAAATATATAGTAGAGCAGTTACAATCACGCGAAAACCAAAATAAAATGGAGCTGAAGTATCCCAACAAAAACTGGGAAAAAATATGGACTAATATAAATAACAAAACACTGACTACGGAAGTGCAAGCGTCATGGTACAGAGTTGTCAACAACATCATTAGTACTAATGAAAAATTGTATTCAATAGGACTACATGCCACCAATGTGTGCCAAAAATGTCACAATTTGGACTCTTTAACGCATCGCTTCATCTGTAATGGATACAAGAATATTTGGAATGACGTTGTATTGCAAGTCGCTTTTCTCAAACGGACCGATGGAAGAGATATCACACTACACGATATACTCTTCCCAGAAGAAGTTTCCTTTCCACCACAAAAAAACAATGTCATCTTGTGGCTATTCGGAAATTTTGTCAATTATGCTGTCAACAACAAAGGTAATGAAAATCTACAAGAATATCGAGAATATATGAAAGATGAATACTTCAAAATATACCGAAATGCATTGTCGTTTGTTGTTGTAGTCATGCCTCGCCATCTCTGAATAACTAGTGCAACCTATATCTGTTTGAATCTGCTTAGTATATTCATCTCTTGGTCTTCCTTTATCCCCCACACGTCCCTCCATTAACAAATTGACGATACCTTGATGTCTTAAGATATGTCCTGTCAAACGATTCCTTCCTTTAGTCAAATTGTGCCATAATTTTCTATTTTCCCCAATCCGATTCAGTACCTCTTCATAGTTAGCCATCTAATTTTTAACATCCTTCTGTAGTACCACATTTCAAAAGTTTATAATTATTTCTTGTAAGGAACTGCTTATCGTCCACGTGTCACTTTTGTACAAGGCTGCAATCCGGACAAAGACCTTCAAAAAATACTTCCTAACACTTACATTCGTATTGGATGTTAACAAACTCTTCTTTTTTTGCTATAGCCAACCTATATCTTATATCCTCTCTACTTCGACAACCATCACTTATTTTACTGTCCTAATCGCAAAACTGATCTACTACATCTTTAATGTCACATTTCCTATTGTAATTCCCTCAGCACCTTCTGGTTTAATTCGGCTAACTTTTCTTTGGTGTACCGATTGTAGTACACGCTCGTAATCACTATTATCGTTCCTTTACAGACTGCGTTAAACGAACAAAATTGCCGAGCTGCAGCAAAAGATTATATAGAACGTTGACGGATCGAAAGAGTAGGTCGGTTAGTCATCATGTAGTGGGACTGCCAGAAATACCCGACAGATAACCGTTACGGCAAACATTGCCTTTCAGTCACCTTAGCGGACCATGTGATAGCACATGTTGTTAGTGCAGCTGTTTTTCGAAGGCATGCATCGGAAATTTACATATCTGCAAACCATTACTTTTTCTTCTTTGTAAAGAATGGTTGGCATATCTCTATACGCGACGGCGTGCTGAAAGGTAATGTATCTGAATTTTTTATGTTAAAATTCCTAAGCTTTTTAAATAAAAAAAACTTTATTAATATTTAACATCTTTGTTCTTCTTGGAATGCGAAATTCCGCCTTATGCAAGACACCTTCTTTCTGTTTTGTTTCACCCATACATGTTTCATCATTTTTGTGCTTTCTTCAGTGGATTTAATTTTTATTTTTAACTATATAATTGTTGTTACATATTAACATTTGTTTTGTTTATAATAATATGTCGAAGTTCCATTTATAGCTTAATTGGCGAAAAGTGTGTGTGATCATTGGTTAACATACCTTACATGATGCTATTGTCCATTTATTTTGGTAGCTATTCTGCTACACAATATACAACTTGTCATCTTCAAGCAGCAAAACGTAATTTATTTTTCTGTTTATTATGCATTTACGAACGGAAATGAGTCTGTATCACGTTTTTTGTATGTAACTTACAGTTTTGAAATTGTGGTGCGTTCCCCGGTGTTGTTGGCGAAGTAAATAGGCTTACCCCGTGGCCTATGGTCGGTTGGCACTGCACTTTTTCGATTTCTCAAAACATAGGCAGAGTTTTCACTGCCATTACGTGTTGTTGTGGCTGTGTGATATTCATTTGTTTCGTAGCATGTTTGGCTGGGTGAGGCGCGCGAGTTTGAATTGTATTTGGCGTCAGTGGTGCATGGTTTGTGTGTGTGTGTGTGTGTGTGTGTGTGTGTGTGTGTGTTGAGGGCTGGGGCAGAGAGAGAGAGAGAGGGGGGGGGAGGGAGAAAGATTTTTTTCCATGAGTAGTTTTGGTGTGGGTATTATTTGTATGGTTATTCTGTTGTGACGAAGAGGATTTTGTTGCACAATTATGTGAATTCATTGAGTACTTTCTTTCCTTGGGCTATTGATTTTTTCTCCCTCCCTCCCCCCCCCTCTCTCTCTCTCCTTCTCTCTCTCTCTGCCCCAGCCCTCAACATACACACACACACACACACACACACACAAAGCATACAGCACCAACGCCAAATACAATTCAAAATCGCGCGCCTCACGCAGCCAAACACGCTACGATACAAACGAATATCACACAGCCACAACAACACGTAATGGCAGTGAAAACTCTGCCTATGTTTTGAGAAATCGAAAAAGTGCAGTGCCAACCGACCATAGGTCACGAAGTAAGCCTATTTACTTCGCCAACAACACAGGGGAACGCACCACAATTTCAAAACTGTAAGTTACATACAAAAAACGTGATACAGACTCATTTCCGTTCGTAAATCCATAACAAACAGAAAAATAAATTACGTTTTGCTGTTTGAAGATGACAAGTTGTATATTGTGTAGCAGAATAGCTACCAAAATAAATGGACAATAGCATCATGTAAGGTATGTTAACCAATGAACACACACACTTTTCGCCAATTAAGCTATAAATGGAACTTCGACATATTATTATAAACAACACAAATGTTAATATGTAACAACAATTATACAGTTAAAAATAAAAATTAAATCCACTGAAGATAGCACAAAAATGATGAAACATGTATGAGTGAAACAAAACAGAAAAAAAGGTGTCTTGCATAAGGCGGATCCTCTCATCCCATTTTCGTAGCAAGCACTGACACAACAAGAAGAACTGCACCACCAGATGATTATTTGTTCTTCGTATTTATTTCTCACCATGACCACTCTGGCGACGAACACATTTCCCTCAATGAGAGGCGAGTTTGCTGACACCATCACTGTAGAACGTTAAACTTTGTTGACGGAGCCACAACCTGACCTCAGCTTGCTCTCCTTCATCACTGTCAAAGTGAAGACCTCGAAGGTATTCCTTAGGTTTTGGTAAGAGATGGAAATCGGATGGGTTCAAGATGGAACTGCGTCGAGGATGATCGATGAAAGTGAACCCAAGGCGTCGGATTGCTGCAGATATCGCAGCGTTGGTGTGTTGTCTGGTATTGTCATGCTGAAGGAGCGGATGCTCCTAGTGTGGACGAACTCAGTTTTCTGAGGGTCTCACAGTACCTTGCAGAGTTTTATTCCAAATGAGCCACACCTTCATCACCCCAGAACATTCTCAGCATGACTTTGCCCTCTGATGGCATGATATCGAACTTTCTTTGGAGTCGGTGATCCTTTGTACCGGAATTCCATTGACTTTCTCTCGTTTTTGGAGTCAAAATGGTGAATTCAGCTTTCATCACGTGCTGATGTCGATACAATCATCACTCTGCACAGCTTTCATTTTTCTACGAATTTCAATGGGAGGCATGTTCTTTGCGGTTAGAAACTCGATTACAGCATGCTGTTTCTCACTCACCGACACAGTTGCGTTACACTTCGCCATGTTGTACGCTAGAATTCGGAACCCTCTAGCGGCTGAGGGTTGCAACTTGTGTTAGGGAAGCGGTGAGGTCGAGAAAGTAATATACATGACTTGTAACACCTCAACCGATGCGTAGAACGCCGTCGTATATAAATTGAGGTCGCCTGCTTGTGTCCATCTGTATATGCAGCCTAATCTCAGGAACTGCTGTGGGGTTTTTGATCTGGTTTTGACAAACGGATACACTTATTTACGTGGAAGGTTTAAGAGTATCATTTACAAACATTTTGTACAAATCGTCTGAATTTTGATGAATTAAAGTAATTTACATAAACGATGCCATTGCCACCTGGGAAACAGCCACCATAGCCCGAGAAGTCACCAGTGCCCCGAGAGAATAGCAAGCGTGACCAAATTCGCATCTTGTGTGCTGGCTGGAAACCGAGAGATTGTGGAATCGAATCTCACCTAGGTCACTTTTTTCCACTCTACCTTTTAGCCAAGTATTCACCTCTCAAAGAAGAGGAGATACGCATTTAGAAATATAACGACAATTTCAGACTGCCAATTTCTGCTTCGCTAATATTAGACTATCGCATTACGCATTCTTAATTCACCGCAGTTCCTTCGAACACTGGGCAGTGAGTTACTCAAATTGTAAGTATCGTAATAAATATGACGAATGTCGAAAAGAAAATCAACTCATCATCAGGCTGTTACGTGAGACAATTTTAAATAATCAATTATTTTTAACAAATAGTTTCTCTGCAATGGTTTACGAAGAGTTGTACAGGGAAAAGCATGCGAATCGAAAATGTGTTTTTTTTATTTTTTTTATTTTTTGCTACAAATAAAACGTTTTTCGAAAAAACTTTCGCCTCATTTACGTGCAGTACCTTCTTTCAGCAGTGCACCAGGTGACTCAGATTCCAGCTTTCCGCCCTCCTTGACTCAAACCTAGGTGTGGATACGAGTCTTTGCGTGGCACGGCGAAGAAGTCTACCGTAAAGAGACAACGACAAAGAGTTGCGGCAATGAGTCACAATAGTGCATCACATTGAGTACTAAACTTCACAAGAGGAGTGCTGTAAGACGGGCGAAACATGTACAGTATGCGTGCTTTTTCTTAATTTCTCTTTTATTTGTGCCAACTCAGCCAGCCTCCAATGAATCGCTCACACAAACATATACCCATGATTTGCATATAACATTTCATTGCTTCTAAACATGTTGCTTACATCACTATATGCTCCCATCATTGCATGAGATGTCACTCCAAACGCCAATACAATTTGGAACACGCAACACTCATGCCTCCGAACAACTTTCCAGCCGTGCGCTTCTTACACAGCGGAAGTTATGTGACAGTGATGGCATTCATTTAGTTAACACGTTGTTCTCTGAATTTCATTCAAAACTCACGCAGTGACCCACACAAGTAATACGATACGGCACACAAGTCGTCTGGCCGTAGACATTTAGTGCCACCCGTGCGAGGCCAGGCTGGGTTTTAAGCGATTTATAATTACGTATATTTCTTGAACTTCGGTGTAGGCATTAACTGTTTTGTTTGTAGCTCCTCAGTCATTTTGAAATTATTAAATGACAACATGGTTTCAGTACTGTCTGAATTTGTAACCTTTACTTGTGTTACTCCAGCTTCCGATATTAGACACATTCAAAAACTTGGAATTACGTAATAAAAAAGAAGTAACATTTAAGTATTTACAACGTTAGCTATCAGTGATATGAATACGTAGACTTATTTGAGCTGAAGCAAGTTTCGTCAGCATATATGGCTGTGCAAACTACTAGGATGAAAGTAAATAAATAAAAACAAAACAAAATGAAAAAACGTTTAAACGATCATTGCCATATAACAACAATAGTCGGTCGTTAAAAGGTGTCTTTCTAAACCAAAACGTCGTGGGGCCGAATCTAGAAATGTTTCAGTCTGCCTTTATCTTAGTGTTCATCTCTCGTTGCTGTGAAGATTTGCCGCGATCGAGAAATTTTCTTTTTTTTCCCTTTATTGTAATTTCCATTCCCCATCAGGGGCGGGCTGGCAGCAGAATAAGCGCTGCTCTTCAGCCGAGAGACACAAATAGACAGGAAGACATGTAAAACAATGTAAAGAAGAAAACATGGCGGAATATAGAAACAAAAAAGGAGGAACAGAAGAAAAGAAAACATACAAACCGGTGACTGTAAATCGGAGATAATAATCTAAAAAATATGTCACACAAAAAACACACACTAGATTAAAAGGCACCAGGTAAAGTACGGCCGGAGCATAAAAAGTCATAGAACGATTAAAACAGTCACGTGACGGACGGCGTAGCACGGAACAGTCATGGACGATAAACAAGACGAGCACACAATTAAAACCGCGGTCGACACATGTTTAGGATTCGTTGTTAATCTGTAGATCTCCTTTTCCCGATGGATAACTTGGATAGGTTAGAGGCACACAAGTCGCCAAAGCGCCATCCAACTGAAAGACTTGCACCAGGTCTTTGAGCCACACTGCATCATTATTAGAAGGGGAGGTCAATAAGTTACGCAACACATCTTTTTCTCGGTCAGTTTCGATTGAAAAAATACAGTTTGTTGTGGGACATAGTGAAATATTTCCGCTTCATTCTCCGTAGTTTCATCAAGTTTTGATAGGTGGCGGCACCATATGTATTCTCCAAAATGGCTTCTGTAACGGAGGTTCAAAATGGTTCAAATGGCTCTGAGCACTATAGGATTTAACATCTGAGGCCATCACTCCCGTAGAACTTAGAACTACTTAAACCTAACTAACCTAAGGACATAACACACATCCATGCCCGAGGCAGTATTCGAACCTGCACCGTAGCGGTCGCGCGGTTCCAGACTGAAGCGGCTAGAACCGCTCGGCCACACCGACCGGCTGGAACGGAGGTGCCTTTGAAGCAAAGAGCTGTTCCTTTTAGCGGAAAACCAGAGCATCGCACATGCTCATAACGCTTGCAGGATTTCTATGGAGACCTGGCAATGAACAAAAGAACGGTGAGTCGTTGGGAGAGGCATCTGTCATCAACGCAACAAGATCACGCAAACGCGTCCGATGTCCCGTGTGCCGGCCGTTCGCTCGCTACCGTGACTCCTACAGTGTCGGAACGTGCGGGCACTCGCATTCAAAGTGACCGACAGATCACAATCAAACGCCTCGCTGCACAACTGGACGTCTCTGTGGGTAATGCTGGCACACTCGTCCACCCGTTGGGGTACTCAAAGGTGTGCACTCGTTGGGTTCCTCACCGCCTAACAGAAGAACATAAAGAGCAACGACGGAGCATCATTGCGGAATGGGTTGCTTTATGAACCTTATCGTGACAATTTTATGGCGAACATCGTCATAGGCGATGGAACGTGGGTTCTTCACTTCGAACGGGAAACAAAACGGCAAACCATGCAGTGACGCTACACTACCTCTCCTCCAAAGAAAAAGATCAAAGACTCACCCTCAGCCCGTAAAGTCATGGCGACGTTCTTTTGGGACTCTGAAGGGGTTAATCTGTTTGATGTCCTCCGTCATGGCGCAGCGATCAACTCTGAAGTGTAACGTGCTATCATCTGGAAAGTGAAGAAACGTCTTCAGCATGTTGGTCGCCACAGAGATGCAAACGAACTTCTCCACAACTCAAAGCCTCACAGAAGTTAACGCCCCCGAGAGGAGCTCACAGAAATGGAAATGAGCGTACGACATTGAGGGCCGGGAGTCCCCCATTCGGGGAAGTTCGGCCGCCGAGGACAAGTACTTATTGCATTCGACGCCACATTGGGAGACTTGCACGTCGGAGATGGTGATGAAATGATGATGACAACACAACACCCAGTTCCTGAGCGGAGAAAATCTCCTGCCTCACCCGGGAATCGAACCCGGGCCCCTTGGCGTGGCATTCCGCCGTGCTGACCATTTAGCTAACGGGGGCGGACAGGAGGTCACAGAACTTCATTGGACTGTTCTCCCTCATCCACACTACAGCCCGGATCTCGCACCTTCCGACTGCCATCTGTTTCGGCCAATGGAGGGTACACTCTGCAGGAAACAGTACGTGGGTAATGGGGTGGTTATTGGTGTACCAAAACATTGGCTCTGACGTCGACCACTAAATTGGTACCATGCAGGCATACAGGCCCTCTCAGTAAGGAGGCATAAGGCCGTTTCATTGAACGGAAATTATGTTGAAAAATAGGGTTTTGTAGCATAAAGAATGGGAAATAGTATGGTATACTGAAGTCCTGAATGAAACCAACCTCCATTACTTCTTGAACTTCCTTCGTATATAACGTTATAGAATACTTAACCGCCAGTATGGTTGTGCATGTCAAAGCGCTGCTTCTGTGACGAGGAGGTGCACCGGCTCCCTATCGAAGCCCCTTGGCGGATTACAGACGAGGGCCTGGATGTGGTTTTTGGGCGGTTTCTCACATCCGATTAAGTGAACTCTGGTCTGGTACCAAAGTTCCGCCTCAGTAACACGATTCACAAACATTTAGAAAACGTTCACACTTCCGCTTGGAGAACACTACACGCAGACAGTTGGGTTCACATATCAAACTTCCTGGCAGATTAAAACAGTGTGTCGGACCGACACTCGAACTCGGTCCGTCACATAGTTTTAATCCGACAAGAAGTTTCATATCAGCGCACACTCGAATGCAGAGTGAAAATTTCATTCGAGGTTCACATATTTCGTCACTGGGAGGTGACAGGAAGGGCATCCGGTCACCCCTCAAAATTAACTGTTCCAAACGCCATAACAACCATGTCGACTCCACGTAGATGCGGGACGAAGGCACAAGTAAGAGAAAAAGAAGAAAGAATGGCAATGTTTATGAGCATGATCAACTGCGTACCTACCGTATATAATCATTTTCAGAGACCATAATATCTTATTGGAATAATCAAGTAACAAAAATGATTTTTCGACAATCGGACGTTGTAGCGCCATAACAAGAAGTTTGTGTATTGACGCATGCTACACAGATAATACTGAACTGGCTTGTGTTGCCGGAAGTCAGTCAGAGAATGAAATTGAGCAGACAATCATACTACTAGCCAACGACGTTATAATTTCAGAAACCGTTTGACAGTAAGGTGTAACGTAACATTTTTGAGAAGATAATTGTGGCTACGTTGAGTTATGGAATTAAATAATAAGGGAAAATTGTAGTTCATTCGCTAAAAAAATTATCGATATCGTGGGGTCTAGCTGGTAGAGCGTTGGAGGTCCTGGATTCAGTCCAAGGTAGGAGCAGGGATTTTTCTTCGTTCCAGTCCCTCCAGGACGGTCCCAAATGCACTCGGTCTGCTATGAAACAGATGCCGGGGTTCTTCCCTGGGGGCAGGCGACCGGGGCGAGGAGAGGCTGTTCTCCTTGGGCAGTAACCCGATCGAGGACTTGCACCACAGACTTTATTTTAATAAAATTATCATGTGTTAATAAATCATGTACAATTAGTTGGTGGTTTTACATATAATATTTCAAAATTACTTTTTATTTTTCGTAATTAACGTTCACTGTAATCTATGTTTCAGAAGCAGTAAAGGTATTCTTTACTTACGCCGTTGCTCCTAGATGCATTGTGACAAAACATAATGTTGTTAATATAGTTTATCAAGCCGCTGCAATTTGTCATACAGAGACTCACGCGTAGTTGATATTTCTGTAGGTGGTTGCAGTCATTGCATCAAATGCTCGATTTTGGGGTCATCAGTTCTATAATAATATTGTGTATAGCTGATATGAAACTAAAATAAATAAATGGTCCATAAATGAATAATTCTTTGTTGTGAATGATCATTTTCATCCACACGAGTATGGTCTCATACCCTTAAAGTATTAACGAATACATTAACTGCCACTAGGCTCGACATAAACTGGCTACAAAAATTCTTTTAAATATACTGAACAGTACTAATAACAACAGTCTGATAGTTATGTTCTTTAATTTCCTCGGTGTGTTTCGGTCCTTTGATTTGACAGACTGCACAGGACTTCATTATACTGAAGACACCTCCATTCCTCCATTAGCTGACGGGTGGACTCCGTCTGCAGACGCCTTACGGAATAAACATTAATTTTTCTTTAGTGCAGTGTTTTCAGTTAAGGTTTTGTGAGCGCAGTGCTGATGTATTTTGCAGCTTTGGGTCTGACCTAAAAATATATGTGGAAAGAAGTATCCCTTCGTTAACAATTACGTTTATTTTTTAAAAATACAAAAATTTTGTGTACACATTTTCCGAGATCAAGCCAACGATTTGTAGGATGTAACTAAGGAATAATATAGTTACTGAGTATACAGAATGCTCTTCTGTTTGAGAGTATTCATTAGGGAACAAATATTGTTATTATTATCACTAATGAGGATGTAGTGAGTCGAACTGGGGATAAAATTTATGCAACAATTTGACTAAAACAAGGGATGGTAAAACACAGTAAAGTCGTCAAAGATTGATTAATTTGGTGACATGTTGGTTTCATACTTGTGATGGGTAAACTATACTCGCCTGTCAACAGGCCCGAGTTTGCAGAATGTGCCACGGAGTGCGGTACTGCGTAACCAGTACAAAGATATTTGGTGCTGCATACCTCCGGAACCTTACATGGGTCGTGTCGGATGCATGCTACGCGTGTCATTGCTGTACTGTGTTTCAAAGTGGACCGACGTTGTATTAGGCATGTCGTCATAATATTTTAGTTCATTGATTTAGAGAATCACGTTAACTGTCTGGAAAAAGAAAAACTACTAGGCGTCTAGCAGTAATTAAACCATGAACCTAAGTAATTCGAGGATGGATTTGGGGGGGGGGGGGGAGGGAATAGACAGTGTAGCAGTTGTTTTTTATTTTTATTTTTTTGCGGGGGGAGGGGGGTAAACTCCGCTGCTTTCTGTAAAACACACTGTATTTCTTTTCTATTTATTCAAACATGTTTCAACACCTATCTGTCATCTTCTGCAAGTCTCGTTTTGTTTCTGTAAAAATATTGTACGAAGTACATGATTGTTTGTCTATTTTAAGTCAAGAAACTACAAAGTGGGCATTTTTTATTTTATTTTAATTCCTCGCCTGAAATAATAATAACTGTGAAACTGGACATGTACAGGTCGGTATGCATTTAAGCCTTTTTATGGTTATACAGCATTACATCTGCAAAATAGATGGAAGATTTTACTTAGACAATTACAAGTTTTCAAGTGCTTTTCCGAGAGTAGTAGTGCTGAATACCATGTACTTACGTTTCCCGTCCCACTGTGTATCACTGACGTGTTTCCTTAGTCGCTTACACATACACATGTCACATATTACAGTTTGTAGGCTTAAAACATATAACAACCGTGTGCTTTGTACAACGTTTTTACAGATAGAAATTGAGACCCGCAGAGGATAACAAGTAGGTATCGAAACAGGTTTGGGTAAATATAAGAAAGAAATACGTTGTGTTTTGGAGAAGAAGAGATTAAAAAAATAAATTTAATTCGCAATCACGGACATAAACGTTAACATAAGTCTCCAACCTCAGCAGATTGTAGAGAATATCAAAGTTTGAATGATGTACACATTTTTGAGGACGTTTGGTGTAGAAGGTACTTAGAGAGAGTAGATCGGAATGGAATACAATGTAGCAAGGTGATTCAAGTCTAAGAAATTTGGAAGATAAAAATCTTGTAAGAGCTCGGAAAGGAACATACGTGGAAACAAATGAGATACACGAAGTGCTAGAGCTGTCTGCTTTTCTTTCAGGTTATGAACGATGACTGATTAACAGCCATCACAGTACGCAACGGCCAGACGAACGGTAGACAGATATCTGGGAGGTAATGTGGCTCGGAATACTGTACAGAGCGCGGTAGCAGTAGGTGTTTACCTCCTGAAGTCAGTCTGCAGCTTGCGCAGAGCCAGCTTGCCTTTTCCCTTTCGCCATCAGCGCAATTGCAACTACCAGATTTTAGAAAGTGTTGACGAAATGCGGAAGGCATTTGGTGAGGAGCACTACGCCTCCGTTCTGATTCCTCAGGTAGAACGTTACTGCGTTGCGCCGTCACCGCTACGATGGCTGGCGCAGCGTATCTTCCGTGTGTAACACCCTTTCCCTGAAAATGTGTTATCCGCTGAAAGATAAAAATTCTGTATACACACAATGACGGGATGTCGTTGGTATTTAATCTGCGTGCTTAAATGTAACATCACGTGCTGGAGACTGGCGTTGTCATGGCAGGGAGGTAGAGACAGTCAGTAGTTTTTTCTTTCAGTTTTGTGCTGTATTGTGCCATCCTGTTTGTTTTATTTCTATTTTGTCGCACCACGCCCGACCGAGACGTAACTCTGCGTTTAGTTTCGGGATTTTATGCAGCATTTTCACCTTTATTTTTCTCGTCAGGTGTCCTTTATTATCGATTAGGCATTTACTTCAGCATTTTTATCTCTGTTGTCGTCTCATTTTTCTCCTGGTGGAGGTTGAGCTGAGAGACAGCAAAGAGGCTTACTCACGACTTGTAACACTTTCGTTAATTAATGCTGAGTTTCAAAATACTCTGGTGTGGACGACATTAATTAATAACCTATTCAATGATTTTATCTTTGTTATTAGGAGAAGGACTGAGAAGGAGAGTTATTCTGAAAGGAAATAAGATTTTCTCCACAGTAGCAGTCTGTTAAATCAGATTGTGCTTCTCACCTCACCGTAAGTATCTGAAATTTCTGAGAATGAGCATCTACAAAACAGCGTTGTAAGACAGTGAATTATGGACTGTGGGAAAACCGGGAAAGAAGAGAATCGCGGTATTTGGGACGTGATGCTATAGACGGATGCTGAAAATTATATAGAGCAATAAGGAACGAAGAAACTCCCCGCAGAATGGCGAAAAAAATATGGAAAGCACTGACAAGAAGAGGAAGGACGATTTGAGTTTAACGTCCCATCGATAGCAAGGTCATTAGTGGCGGGACAAGAAAGTGGCAGGGTAATAGGGCATATGTTTTAAGACAACGGGGAATAACTTCCATTCTACACTCCTGGAAATGGAAAAAAGAACACATTGACCCCGGTGTGTCAGACCCACCATACTTGCTCCGGACACTGCGAGAGGCCTGTACAAGCAATGATCCCACGCACGGCACAGCGGACACACCAGGAACCGCGGTGTTGGCCGTCGAATGGCGCTAGCTGCGCAGCATTTGTGCACCGCCGCCGTCAGTGTCAGCCAGTTTGCCGTGGCATACAGAGCTCCATCGCAGTCTTTAACACTGGTAGCATGCCGCGACAGCGTGGACGTGAACCGTATGTGCAGTTGACGGACTTTGAGCGAGGGCGTATAGTGGGCATGCGGGAGGCCGGGTGGACGTACCGCCGAATTGCTCAACACGTGGGGCGTGAGGTCTCCACAGTACATCGATGTTGTCGCCAGTGGTCGGCGGAAGGTGCACGTGCCCGTCGACCTGGGACCGGACCGCAGCAACGCACGGATGCACGCCAAGACCGTAGGATCCTACGCAGTGCCGTAGGGGACCGCACCGCCACTTCGCAGCAAATTAGGGACACTGTTGCTCCTGGGGTATCGGCGAGGACCATTCGCAACCGTCTCCATGAAGCTGGGCTACGGTCCCGCACACCGTTAGGCCGTCTTCCGCTCACGCCCCAACATCGTGCAGCCCGCCTCCAGTGGTGTCGCGACAGGCGTGAATGGAAGGACGAATGGAGACGTGTCGTCTTCAGCGATGAGAGTCGCTTCTGCCTTGGTGCCAATGATGGTCGTATGCGTGTTTGGCGCCGTGCAGGTGAGCGCCACAATCAGGACTGCATACGACCGAGGCACACAGGGCCAACACCCGGCATCATGGTGTGGGGAGCGATCTCCTACACTGGCCGTACACCACTGGTGATCGTCGAGGGGACACTAAATAGTGCACGGTACATCCAAACCGTCATCGAACCCATCGTTCTACCATTTCTAGACCGGCAAGGGAACTTGCTGTTCCAACAGGACAATGCACGTCCGCATGTATCCCGTGCCATCCAACGTGCTCTAGAAGGTGTAAGTCAACTACCCTGGCCAGCAAGATCTCCGGATCTGTCCCCCATTGAGCATGTTTGGGACTGGATGAAGCGTCGTCTCGCGCGGTCTGCACGTCCAGCACGAACGCTGGTCCAACTGAGGCGCCAGGTGGAAATAGCACGGCAAGCCGTTCCACAGGACTACATCCAGCATCTCTACGATACGATCGTCTCCATGGGAGAATAGCAGCCTGCATTGCTGCGAAAGGTGGATATACACTGTACGAGTGCCGACATTGTGCATGCTCTGTTGCCTGTGTCTATGTGCCTGTGGTTCTGTCAGTGTGATCATGTGATGTATCTGACCCTAGGAATGTGTCAATAAAGTTTCCCCTTCCTGGGACAATGAATTCACGGTGTTCTTATTTCAATTTCCAGGAGTGTAGTAGAGGGAGTTCTAGAGGGTAAGAACTGCAAAGGAAGCCTGAGACTGGAAAACATACAACAAATAACTGATGACGTCGGGAGTAAGTGCCGTTCTAAGTTGAATAGGTTGGCACAGGACAGGAAATTACGGCAGACGGCAATAAAACCAGTCAGAAGACTGATGAAGAAAGAATATCCTCCCTTGCTACTTTTTGTCATAGGGTCATCAAATACTGGTGACGTTCTTGCTGAGCTTAAGTGTCCTGCATTTTCAATTATTTTAACTAGATTCGTTTCGGTGTAAGAACATCTTCTCAGACAAGGCTAATCAGATAGCCATGGCAGATCTCTACGGGGTAATAGTATTAGCGTCTACCTTCCTCTATATTGCTTGTGGCGCTAAATTCACAACATTTTAAAAATACATTTTGTTAGAGACATAAATAAAATACAATGATCTGCTACAGCTGCCTTTGATTTTGAAAAGATGGACAATTAGTATGCTCTGGACTGAGCAAACTATAAAAGATACTTTAACATTTATAGAAGGCGTAAACTCAGTAAGTGCTGTCAGCAGAACGTTCCAAATATCGAGCACAAGTCTTCGAGAGCGGAGAAAACAAAACAAAACTACAAAACCCTCTTTACAACAAACTGAAACTCTTATTTGTGAACAAAACGAGACCCTAAGTAAGTACATGCGAGTATAATTGTTAGGTGATGAATTGTGCGGAAAGTCTGCGCTCGATGTACGAGAATTTGAACTCGCAGAAAGAAATAATATTCCTCACAGGCGGCTTTCGTCTCGAAATCGTCGAGTGACTGGCATTCTCGAATATCCATATTGCTGGTGGCGAACTGAAGTCGAGATTGTGGCTGGAGGTTATACACTGTCTGATGAGAAGTATCCGGACGGCCCCTATAGAGTACGGAATTGACCACTAGGTAGCAAGAGAGGCTGATCTGTCTGTATAAACGGAGACGAGGAGAATTGCGTTCTCTGTTGAGAAATTCTTGTCAGATGAGTAACAAATGCACCAGGGACATTTCAACCATTCTAAAGTTGACAAAGTCGATTTTCGATTATATGATTGTGAAGCGGAAAAACGAAGGAACAGCCACAGCTAAACCAAGTCCAGGCAAATCTCCTGTACTGACGGGCAGGTACGTCGAGCATTGCTGAGATTGGTTGTAAAAAATTGGCTGATATCAGCGAAGGGCGTCACTCGTGAGCTACAGAGTGCTGCCAGCAGTCCAGCTAACACAATGACTATGTATGTAGTTGAAAAGAATGGTCGAGCAGTTCATCATAACTAAGCCACACATTTCTACACGAGGCTTGACATGGTACAAAGAGCGACACTACTGGGTACTGGATGACTGGAAAGGAGTGATTTGGAGTGATGTGTCAAGCTGTACCTTCTGGCAATCCTGTAGAAGTGCTTGGGTTTGGGGAATGTCTGGAGAACGTTGCGTGCCATCATTTGGAGTGACAACACTGAAGTACGGACGATATGGTGTTACGGTATGGGGGGCGGGTGCTTTTCGTGGTTTCAGTGAACTATTCTTACTGCTGTTTGCTGAGGCATATGAACACAATGTGAAACTTCCTCGTAGATTAAAGCTACATCGCGGATCGGTACACGAACTATGACGTTCGATTTTCACGAGCGCGTACTATACCAACTGAACTATGCAAGCACGACTTACAACTCGTCTTCACTTATTACTACCGGTGGATTGGCGGAGACTTGGCTTAACCACGAGCAGAATGAATTTTTCACTTTGCAGCGAAGCGTGAGCTGATGTGAAACTTGGTGGCATATTAAAACTGTTTGCCGGACCAGGACTCGCTCCGGAGTTCGTGTCTCTGTCCGGCAAAAAGTTTTAATCTGCCACGAAGTTTCACTTCAGCACAAGCTCGATTGCCCAGAATCCCGATCTGAACTCAATAGCCACCTTTGGGAGGAGCTGGAACGTCGACTTCGGTTCATACTCCAGCGTCCAACATCACTACCTTCTCTGGAAAGAATGGGCTGCCATTTCCCCACAGACATCCGTACATCGCACTGAAAGAGTCCCCAGCAGGGTTCAAGCCACCATAAAGCCGACGGATGGACACACCCCATATTAATGTCCACTCATAGGTGAGCTGATTCTTTTGATCAGATTGTGTGTGCACTCTCCACACTAAAATTCACGAGCCACGTTTCCCAGCTCATTATCGCAGTACGATTTATAGCATTGCAAAGAAGTATGAAGAACCTCCAGCGATAACGACCATTGAGATCACTAAACGAAGGTCGGCTGAATATCCCGCGACAAAAGCCAAGAAGCAATACGTCAACATGTGGCCATGAAAGGCTCAACAATTTTGTGCTCCTCACAGGTTTTGTAATGAATAATTCTTGGCATGGAGAGACTGGCTTGGTGCGTTTCTAAAACTCAACCCTACACTAAGCGTTAGAGGATCTAAATCAGAAAGAATAAATAAGATATTAGCTGTAATCGTAAAGCTGCGTAGCTCACTCTCTTCGTCTACAGAAGCAAGGACTTTGCACAATATGGTGCCTAGATTGATGCTGTGTTCCTTGGTCCTGGAAGACATTCGATACAGTTCCGCGCTGTCGTTTAGCAAACAAAGTAAGAGCTTGCCGAGTATTTGACCTGGCCTGTGACTGGATTCGGGACTTCGTTGCAGATGGAAATCAACACGTCGCCCTTAACGAAACAGATTCGACAGATCTAAATGTAATTTAGTGAGTCCGAGAAGGGAGTGTTATAGAGCCGCTGCTGTATACAAAAAAGTGGATAACCCTGGAGGGTTAGTGAGGCTATTCGCGGATGATGCTGCTCTCTGTAGAAAGGTGCCAACGCCAGATGACTGTAACGAAATGGAGGAAGACCTGCGCAGCAACGACGTTTGGTGCAAGGACTGGGAATTGACCCTGGAAGGAAATAAATGCAAAGTGTTGCTGAAAAATAGGTGAAGAGATCAACCTCTTCAGTGAAAGATGGTACAAGAGAAGCGTTGTGTAATACGAAGAAGTTTAATATTGATGTTCCGAGAGAGTCCTGCAACATTATACGTTCTCCCACGTACGTCCGTCGAGAAAATAGGAGAAATCAGAATTCATACGAAGCTTTACCGACAACTATTCATCCTACACGCCATTCGTGAGTGGAACAGGGGTGGGAGTGGGGGGGGGGGGGGGGGAGTGGTAGGAGAAGAATCACAAAAGTAAAAGATTTAGGCACAATACCTGGCAAATATACTATGTCTTAACTATTTTTGTCGTGGAAAAGGAGTTTTTCTTAATCACATTGAATGTTTTACTATTCTCAGTATATCTTAGATATAAAAAATTGATATGTCACTTAACAATTAGAAGTACGTGGCGAAGTGACCTTATAATAAGCTGGTGCATAAGTTCGTGGCGTTTGTATTTTGAATGTTGGTATTCCGGTTGCTATGCGTTTATTTATCGATTGCCATTGTTTGTTTGTAGTTCATTATTGCTAACTGAGATTACATATCGTCATTTTGTCATTGTGACATAGTGAGTCGTTCTGTGGACGCTAGAAACTGGAGTGTCAAGTGGAGAAATCGGAACATTTCCAACGCGTTCTTCTGTTTGAGTTCAACAGAGGGATGACAGCAATAGACGCAGCCAAAACCATTTCCACCGTGTATGGGGATAATACCATTGAATAGAGCATGCCAAGAAAATAATTTTCTCACTTTGAGGACGATCGTTTTGACATTAGTGACTCTCTACATTCAGGAAGACCTTCGGGGTTTGATGAAGATCGTTTAAACGCATTAATCCATAATGATCCACTTCAGTGTTCTAGAGAACTGGCAGATATGATGAACTGAGATAATTCCACCATCGTGCTACATTTCCATGCAGTGGGGAAGGGAATTCTGCTAGACTGACAGAAAACACTACACAGAAGTTGGGTCGGGAAGTCATCTCCACTCACCTTATTCACCAGATCTTGCTCCCTCATATTTTCACCTTTCCCTCTATCAAACAACCTTCAAGGGACATTAAGAGTATAAAGCCGTTTGTGGTGCTATTTTAATAGGAAATTGATATGGAAATTAATAAAATAGATCAGCTAATCACCCCCATCCCCGCCCACCCCCGCCAACTCCCGCCCTTGACCACATCTACACCCGCCTTCAGATGACGTCACGTATTTTTTCAGCTACACGTGTGCCCCAGTCCCCTCCTCCCCCTCCCCTCTCCACCCAACCTACCCTATTGGCGGGAATATCTAATTTTGGCGGGAATTTCGAATTTTGGTGGGCTGACATCCCACCCCAACCGCCAACCGGGAATTAGAGGGAAATTAAAATTGGCGGTCCCCTTTCTGGGACTTGAACCCTGGTCCTCCTGGGCGGAAAGCCCAAGTGTACCGCCCTAACACAATTAAACTACCAGAGGCGCTCAGAAATGATGGGAAATTAAAAATGGCTGTGCCTCTTCCGGGCATCGAACGCTGGTGCTCCTGGATGGAAAGCTCAAGTGCTCCCCCCCCCCCCCCCCCCAACACATGAAACTGCGCAGATGCGTGAGGAGAAGGTTGGTTACTGTACTACTGTACTTCCCCTCTCGCATCTGGGCAGTTTCATGTGTTGGGAGGGAGCACTTGGGCTTTCAATCCAGGAGCACCAGGTTTCGAGTCCCAGAAAGGGCACAGCCATTTTTAGTTTCCAATCATTTATGAGCGCTTCTGGTGGTTTAATTGTGTTATAGGGGGGTACACTTGGGCTTTCCACCCAGGAGGATCAGGGTTCGAGTCCCAGAAAGGGGACGGGAATTTTAACTACCCACCTATTCCCGGTTGGGGGGAGGGGTGTGATGTCAGCACAACCCTGGGACAAAGACATTCCCACCAAAATTCGAAATTCCCGCCAAAATTCGAAATTCCCACCAATAGGGTAGGTTGGAGGGTTGGAGAGGGGGAGGACAGGTTTGGGGCACACATGCAGCTGAAAAGACATGTGACGTCATCTGGGGGCAGGTGTGGTCGTGGTCGGGAGTGGGGGTGGGTGAGACAGGGGTGATTAATTGATCAATTAATTTACATATCAATTTGATATCAAAATTGCACCGGAAACGGCTTTATACTACTACTAGGAACTTCCTTCTCGATGAAAATGCGCTTTGAACATGGCTCGACGAGTTCTTCGCCTCGAAACCGCGTCATTTCTACTTTAGCGGAGTAGAAAAATTACCACAGCGTTGGCAGAGTGTTGTACATAGTGAAGAAGAATATATTATTGCTGACTAAAGTCTCTGTTATGTGTCTTCATTGTGTTTATTAAATTTATGGAAAAACGCTACGAACTCATTCACCAACCTAATAGTTTACCCTTTGGTGGTCGCGATACATGGACGATTCTATTCTTGGATTCTAAATCTTTCTGCAAGCATAGCAGGCTTGTGCATTTGAACTGGAGTAGACAAGACAGAAATGCATACAAATTCAAAGTACTGAAGTAGCTGTCGACTCGTCATAGCGGTGTCGATAGATCCTTTAACTGCTGTATTCCCCTGTTCTCCACTAATTAGCGGTAAATTTGGACAGGAGAAGGAAAAGAACGATAGGTGAACCCACAAAAATGTTATAGGAGCGCTCATGGTATCCATATACAGGTTGGATTCGAATTCTGCAGAAGTGGTTCGGAGATGTTTGCTTTGCGGTATTGTATAAGGAACTTACGCATCCCAATCGATCGTTACCGATACGTCTACATCTACACCTACGTCGTACGCCGCAAACCATGGCACTGTGTGTGGCGGAGGGTACATTCTGCACCAATTCCATCTCCCCTCCACCCCTTTTTCTCTTCCAGCGGGGATGGAGAGCAGGAAGAGAGGTAATCGGTGCCCTTCTGCATTTAATTTCACCATGGTGGTCATTAGGCAAAATTTATGCTGCAGGAAGTAATACGTTTCTTGATTCATTTTAGGGCTTGGGATCTTGTGTTTTGTAAGGCCCTGCACCTTGCATAGTTTCCTTACTGTAACGTCTCCCTCTGCACATGAGCAAACATTTCAAATCCGCGAAGAATCGTGAAGCTCTTCTTTTAATATTCACTCTCTCTTCCCTTGGTAAGGTTTCCAGATCTTCTTACAGTGCCCAAGAATTGTTCGAACAAGGGCTCTCTTTCGAGCCTGAATTACACTTTATTTCTGTGACTCTCACACTGGCAAAATAAACCCGTGATGAATCGTGAATTCGAACACGGGACTCTCTTTCCTTCCTGAATTACACTTTCTTAGAATTCCTCCGGTATGTCTTAGTTCGGTATCTGTTTTCTCCATAGTTTAATTTATGTTGTGACGGAGGGGTGGGGTGAACCTGCTGATTCGCCAGTATTACGAGACTTTCTGAGCTCTAGAGAGGCGAGTTTTTGAACTCGCTAGATCTACCATTTGATAGCCGTGCTCCACAGGATAAGGATGTGTTAACAACACAGTCCGACAATTCGATGTTTGGCCTGTATAGGGTAGTGTACCAAGATTTGAGGTCTTTAGTCAAAATGAATCTTTCGATACCATCTTTTCATCTGGAGATTTCGGTGCCACATTGGTACAAATATACGCGATATTTGGTTTTGGGGAGGTACTTGATACGTTAATATATTTTTTTAGCTATTACAATTTCGTTAACCTTCTGTAGACAGCAAGAACCTCTTGGATGTTAAAACTCGAAAATATGAGAACTCCTAAAAAAAGTCATGTTGACAACATTACACTAGTCCTATATACAAATCAAAGTAAATAAAACATAAATTTTGAAAGTTAACATAAATTGAATTTCACAGTGATACATGAATTCCTATTTTTATTGTATGCAGTACAAATCACAGTTTAAATTAAAAAAAAATCGTAGTTCGGCTGTTTTGTTGAGATCGCTCCACAACAGTCGAGCAGCTGTAGGTAGAATAGTTCTCGCTTCTCAGATCAGTCACTCATTTCTATGTTGTCAGTATATTATTTATTATTTTTATCTTTAAATTTGCAATCTGTTCATATGATCGTGGTTGTGTGGAGATATATTTTTATGCATCATCATAATGTTATATTGGTTTGTTTGGACAATAATATGAAATAATGTAATCATATTGAACTATCTGACAATGTGCCAGCAAGGAAATAAATTAATAGACACGTACACTGCAGCAAGTATTCTTTCATAAAATTAAAACCTGCGACGTACGACCTTGACGAACGGCCATATTTCAATTAGCATCATTTCTGTCGAAGAGCCAAAAACGGATGAGTCTAGTAGCATATTCGTCTTGAACCAACTCATTCAGCATGGAGACCAGCTGTACTAAAATAAACGTCATATCAGCTAAAATAGTGCACTTAACGAAAAAGACAGTTTTCATCATCTTAATAAATAAATTAATAGTATTTATGTGGTACTAGATAGAAGGGTTGTGTCAGTAGATACGTTTAAAATTTTGCTATGAGTGCTTTTGATTTCGTAAATTGTCTCATAAGATATTAAAATTTTTGTGTTGCTGTTATTAATGTCTGATTTTTTTTTGTAGTTGCTATCAAGCAAAACTAACAGTTTAAGGCAAATATTAAATTTCGATCATTTGCATCACAGCTCAGTTACCCTGTGTGCATCGCAGCGACGACCTTAGCTGTTAATGTTAATTCATTTTACACCATGAAATTCCTGTTCTCCAAACACATCGCAACAGACCTTGTGCTGACCAACAACAAACTCGTTCCTTATAGTGTGGTGTAAAAACCTTGCTTACTGCAGTCAGAGCCTCTAAATAACGTGGCATGGAATCATGATCGATTGTGGTTGTTCCGAGGAAAATCATTCTCAACTTGGTATGAATTAAAGCCCACAAAGAACTTTAAGTGGTTTATGGGGACCCAAGTCGAACAAAATGCCGGCCTATTTCAAATCAAACTTTTTCGATGAGTGACTTGTTGGATGAACATGCAAACCAGACTAAAACTGTTCTTGGAAGAAGTTCGTATATTTCACACAACATATCGCCGATCACCGTCCTGCTGGAACATCCCTACACAGGGCTACTGCATAGCTCAACAATACAGGGTGTGAGATTGCGGTCACCGCAGTACCGTCCAACTGGTGGATGACCTATGCCGAATGACATTATTATATCATTTATTTATGTTTGTTGTTTTGATCCATAATTTATGATCATAAGATTAAGTTACCTTAGGGATAACAGCGTAATTGTTTTTGAGAGCTCATATCGACAAAGCAGATTGCGACCTCGATGTTGGATTAAGAAAAATTTTGGGTGCAGTAGCCCAGTAATTAGGTCTGTTCGACCTTCAAATTCTTACATGATCTGAGTTCAGACCGGCGTGAGCCAGGTCGGTTTCTATCCTAAGATTATAAATTCATATTAGTACGAAAGGACCATATGGTTGAAATATTTTTTATTTTATTGATTAATACTAATTAAATTACTATTTTGACAGATTAATGTGTTGAATTTAGAATTCATTTATGTAGATTTTTTCTACAAATAGTATTGGTACTTTATGACTTATTTATGTTTATTTTGAATTTTCTTTTATTAGTTATTTGTGTTTTAATTAGTGTTGCTTTTTTAACTTTATTAGAGCGTAAGGTTTTAGGTTACATCCAAATTCGAAAGGGTCCAAATAAAGTAGGTTTTGTAGGAATTCCTCAACCCTTTAGTGATGCTATCAAGTTAATTTGTAAGGAGCAGCCAATTCCTATCATATCTAATTATTTACTTTATTATATTTCTCCTGTTTTTAATTTAATAATTTCCCTGGCTGTTTGAGTGATTTTCACTTACTTAACTTATATATGTTCTTTTTCTTATGGATTTTTGTTTTTTTATGTTGTACTAGATTAGGTGTTTATACTGTTATAATTGCTGGTTGGTCTTCTAATTCAAATTATTCTTTACTAGGTTCTCTTCGTTCTGTTGCTCAAACAATTTCATACGAAGTTAGTTTGGCTTTAATTTTATTATCTTTAATTATTTTAATTGGTAGTTTTAACATGTTTGATTTTATAAATTATCAGCTTTATTGTTGATTTATTATTATTTCTTTTCCTTTAGCTTTAGCTTGTTTTGCTTCTTGTTTAGCTGAAACTAACCGTACTCCTTTTGACTTTGCCGAAGGTGAATCTGAGTTAGTTTCAGGTTTTAATATTGAATATGGTGCAGGTGGGTTTACTTTAATTTTTTTAGCTGAGTATACTAGAATTGTTTTTATAAGAATATTATTAGCTTTAATTTTTTTAGGTGGTGACTTTTATTCCTTTATATTTTTTATTAAGCTTGCTGTTATGTCCTTTGGTTTTATTTGAGTTCAGGGGACATTACCACGTTTTTGTTATGATAAGCTAATGTACTTAGCTTGAAAAAGTTTTTTGCCTTTATCTTTAAATTTTTTTATTTTCTTTGTTGGTTTAAAGATTTTATTTATTTCATTTATTTAGTGAAATTTTTTAAGAAAAGTTAATAGAAGAGTTAAACTTCTAGTTTTATGTTTTCAAAACATATGCTTTTCCTAAGCTAATTAACTTATTATTCCTTAATTAGTTTATCTCATGCGTTTGCAACATGTACATTAATTAAGAAGTATGTAAAGTAGATAATTGTTAAGATTTGTCCTGTTATAATGTAAGGTTCTTCAACAGGTCGTTTACCAATTCATGTTAACAAGCGTACAACAACTACTATAATTCAGAATAAAATCTGATTAATAGGATAGAATTGAATACCTCGGAATGGTGTTTTATTATAAAATGGTAAAATTATTAAGATTCTAATTGATAAGAATAATGCAATAACACCTCCTAGCTTATTAGGGATTGATCGTAGAATTGCGTATGCAAATAAGAAATATCATTCTGGTTGAATATGGACGGGGGTTACTAGCGGGTTAGCAGGTACAAAATTATCTTGATCTCCTAGGAGATAAGGATTAATCAAGCATAGTATAATTAATAATGATGTTATTAATACAAATGTAATAGAGTCCTTGAAAGTAAAGTATGGGTGAAATGGGATTTTTTCAATATCCCCATTTAGGCCTAAGGGGTTATTAGACCCTGTTTGATGGAGGAAGAATAGATGAATTGCTGCCATGGCAGCGATGATAAATGGTAGTACAAAATGGAATGTAAAGAATCGATTTAATGTTGCATTATCAACAGCAAACCCTCCTCATACTCATTGAACTAAATCTGTTCCTAAATATGGAATTGCTGATAGTAAATTAGTAATTACTGTCGCACCTCAGAATGATATTTGACCTCAAGGTAAGACGTATCCTATAAATGCAATTGCAATAACTAAGAATAGGATTACTGTACCAATTATTCAAGTGTGTATGTATATGTAAGATCCGTAGTAAATTCCTCGTCTGACATGTAAATAAATACAAATAAAAAATATAGAAGCTCCATTTGCATGTAAGGTTCGAATAATTCAGCCATTATTTACGTCTCAGCAGATGTGAACTACACTACTAAATGCTATTTCAATATTTGATGTATAATGTATAGCTAAAAATAGTCCAGTTACAATTTGAATTATCAAACATAACCCTAGTAGGGACCCAAAATTCCATCAAAATGAAATATTTGTTGGTGCAGGTAAATCAACTAAAGAGTTATTAATGATTTTAATTAAAGGATGTCTCAATCGTAAGGGTTTATTCATTAGTAAATTATCTTATTTTACAAATAGGCCCCTGGTTAATATTGGTGATTTTAACAACTGCTAATAGTGCTAAAAATAAATAAATTATTATTATTATTGTGATAATGAATGTTGGTCTATTATATAGTTTTTCTAAAGATATTGTTATTTCTTGATAATTGATTGAATTATCAGTATTTATAGTTTCAGTATTTTTGAAAAAGTCTATAAATGTTGTTATATCTAAAATAATTAATGTTGATATGATAAATATTCATATTGTTAAGGTAATAATTATCGTAATTGATTTGGGTTGAAATATTTCGTTTGATGCAATTCTCGTAATGTAAATAAATAGAACTAATATACCACCAACAAACATTAAAAATAAAATATATGATAATCAATATCTTTCCATTATTGTTCCTGTTATTAATCCAACTAGAAAAGTTTGAAGGATAATGAAAAGCATTATTGATATTGGGTGTCTTAATTTAACAAAATTAATATTTATTACGTTTGATAGCGATATAATTATTATTTTGATCATTTCAGGGGTTAGTTTATTAAAAATATCGGTTTTGGGGACCGATGATGGAAATCTTTTTCACCTCTGAAGTTTTAAAAGTGGGGGCTGGACTTATTTCTGGTTTACAAGACCGGCGTTTTTTTAAAACTATTAAAACTAATGTTTATATTCTCTGTCTTTACTTCTTTATTGATTTATTTTGCTGGTGTTTATGTTTTTTCTTCTAAACGTAAGCATTTATTAATGGTTCTTTTGAGATTAGAATATATTGTTCTTTCTTTATTTATATTGGTTATTGTTTTTCTTATTGAGTTTGATTATGATTATTTTTTTCCTGTTATTTTTTGGTTTTTTCTGTTTGTGAAGGTGCTTTAGGTCTTTCTATTTCAGTTTCAATAATTCGTTCTCATGGGAATGATTTTTTTAATTCTTTTGGTTTATCTTTACGTTAAAGTATTTATTTATAACTATTTTTTTGATCTCTCTTTGTTTGGTTAATAATTGTTGATGGTTAGTTCATTCTTTAATGTTTCTGTCTAGTTTTGTTTTTATGATTTGTGTTTATTCATATGCAGATTTGAATATGATTAGATATTATTTTGGTATTGATTATTTTTCTTTTAGTTTGATTTTACTTAGTTTTTGAATTTGTTCTTTAATAATTACTGCTAGAGGTTCAGTTTATTTAAGTTCTTATCATTCTAATTTTTTTGTCTTTATAGTCTTAATTTTAATGATTATGCTTTATTGTTCATTTGCTAGATTAAGTCTTCTTTCTTTTTATATTTTTTTTGAGGCTAGATTGGTTCCTACTTTACTTTTGATTTTGGGTTGAGGCTATCAACCTGAACGTTTACAGGCTGGTGTTTATTTAATTTTTTATACTCTGGTTGCTAGATTGCCTTTATTATTAGTGTTATTTAGGGTTTATAATTTTTCTAATACTTTATATTTTCCTTTATTGGTTGATTTTGGTTCTTATTATTTTATATTTTATGTGTTTATAATTCTTGCTTTTTTAGTTAAGATGCCGATATTTTTGGTTCATTTATGGCTTCCTAAGGCTCATGTTGAGGCCCCTATTTCAGGTAGAATGATTCTTGCTGGTGTTTTATTAAAGTTAGGTGGTTACGGTATTTTTCGTGTTATGAAGGTTATTTCTTATTTGGGTTTAAAGTTTAATTATTTTTGATTGTCTTTAGGTTTATCTGGTGGGGTTATTGTTAGATTTATTTGTTTTCGTCAGGTTGATTTAAAGTCTTTAATTGCATATCCTTCTGTTGCTCATATAAGAATGGTTATTGGAGGATTGATAAGTATGAATTGATGAGGTTGTATAGTTTCTCTTTCTTTAATGGTTGGTCATGGTTTGTGTTCTTCTGGTTTATTTTGTTTATCTAATATTATTTATGAGCATTTGGGTAGACGAAGATTATTAATTAACAAGGGTATAATTAATTTGATGCCAAGAATGGCTTTATGATGATTCCTTTTGAGATCATCTAATATAGCTGCTCCTCCTTCTTTAAATTTGGTAGGTGAACGTAGATTATTAAATAGAATTATGTCTTGATCTTCTTTTAGATTTTTTGCTTTAATTTTTTTGTCTTTTTTTAGAGCTGTTTATACTTTATATATGTATTCTTATTCTCAGCATGGTAATTATTATTCTGGTGTTTATACTTGTTCTCTTGGTTATTTTCGTGAATATCATCTTTTACTTTTACATTGATTGCCTTTAAATATTCTTTGTTTAAAGGGAGAATATTGTTTTGTTTAGGTTGCTTAAGTATTTTAATTAAAAATGTTGTTTTGTGGAATCAATGACATGAATTTTTCATCTTAGGCCGTGAATTTGTTTTCTATTTGTTCTTTGAGTTTTTTTCTTTATTTTTTTCTAGAACTATAATTTTTATTTTGGGTAATTATTATTTAATAATTGATTATAGAGTTTTTGTTGAATGAGAACTTTTTTATTTAATTGGTTCTATGGCTGTTATGACTTTAATTTTGGATTGAATGTCTCTTATTTTTATGTCTTTTGTTATGTATATTTCTTCTTTGGTTATTTATTATAGAGAGGATTATATATTGGGAGGAAAAAATATAAATCATTTTATTATTATTGTTTTAATATTTATTCTTTCTATAGGTTTTTTAATTATTAGTCCTAATTTGATTAGAATTTTATTGGGGTGGGATGGTTTAGGTTTAGTTTCTTATTGTTTAGTTATTTACTATCAAAATGTGAAATCTTATAGTGCTGGTATGTTAACTGCACTTTCTAATCGTATTGGTGATGTTGCTATTTTAATTTCTATTGCTTGAATATTGAATTTTGGTGGTTGAAATTATATTTATTATTATGAATTTATTTCTATTTCTTTTGAAATAAAGCTTATTACTATATTAATTGTTTTAGCAGCTATAACTAAAAGAGCTCAAATTCCCTTTTCTTCTTGACTTCCTGCTGCTATGGCTGCTCCTACTCCTGTTTCTGCTTTGTTTCATTCTTCTACTCTTGTTACTGCTGGGGTTTATTTATTAATTCGTTTCAGACCAATATTAGATACTTATGATTGTGGTTGATTCTTACTTTTAATTGGTTGTATAACTATGGCTGGTTTAGGAGCAAATTTTGAATTCGATTTGAAGAAAATTATTGCCCTTTCTATTTTAAGACAACTCGGTTTAATAATAAGAATTTTGGCTATGGGTTACCCAAAACTTGCATTTTTTCATTTATTAGCTCATGCTTTATTTAAGGCTTTATTGTTTATATGTGCAGGTTCAATAATTCATAATTTAAAGGATTCTCAGGATATTCGTTTTATAGGTTCAATTGTTAATTTTATGCCTTTAAGTTCAGTTTGTTTTAATATTTCTAGTTTGTCTTTGTGTGGTATACCATTTTTAACAGGTTTTTATTCAAAGGATTTAATTCTTGAAATGGTTTGTTTAAGATGAATTAATTGTTTGATTTTTTTCTTTATTTCTTTTCTACTGGTTTAACTGCTTCTTATTCTTTTCGTCTTTTTTATTATTCAATATCTGGTGATAATAATTTTTATTCTAGATTTTCTTTTGATGATAAGGGTTATTATATTTCGTTTGGTATAATTGGTTTATTGTTTGTTGCTGTTTTTGGTGGTAGTCTTTTGTCTTGGTTAATTTTTCCTGTTCCTCATGTGATTGCCTTGCCTTATTATTTAAAGTTTTTAACTATTACTGTAGTTGTTTTGGGTGCTTATTTAGGTTATCTTATTTCTAATTTTGATTTTTCCCAAAATTTATTTTCTTTAAGTATACTTTCTTTTGTCAGATTTGCTGGTTCTATGTGGTTTATACCTTTTATTTCAACTAAGTTTATTAGATATGTTCCTTTAAAATTGGGTTATTATTCATCTAAATCGTTTGATTATGGTTGAGGTGAATTATTTGGTGGTCAAGGTTTGTATAGACCATTTATTTGTTTAATTCGTTATATACAAGGTTGATATGATTCTAATTTTAAGATTTATCTTTTAACTTTTATTTTTTGAATATTTATTTTGGTGGTATTATTTTTCGTTTACTTAAATAGCTTATAATTAGAGCGTGACACTGAAGATGTTACGGAAGTATTTTTACTTTTAGGTTATTTATAAATACACATATATTATTTTTACAGAGAAAATGTAATATTTTATTTATCTATACCCGAGGTTAACAAATTTCTTTTCGTCAGAAAGGCTTTCCTTGCCATTGCCAATCTACATTTTATATCCTCTCTACTTCGACCATCATTAGTTATTTTGCTCCCCAAATAGCAAAACTCCTTTACTACTTTAAGTGTCTCATTTCCTAATCTAATCCCCTCAGCATCACCCGATTTAATTTGACTACATTCCATTATCCTCGTTTTGCTTTTGTTGATGTTCATCTTATATCCTCCTTTCAAGACACTGTCCACTCCGTTCAACTGCTTTTCCAAGTCCTTTGCTGTCTCTGACAGAATTACAATGTCATCGGCGAACCTCAAAGTTTTTACTTCTTCTCCATGAATTTTAATACCTACTCCGAATTTTTCTTTTGTTTCCTTTACTCCTTGCTCAATATACAGATTGAATAACATCAGGGAGAGGCTACAACCCTGTCTCACTCCTTTCCCAACCACTGCTCCCCTTTCATGCCCCTCGACTCTTATCACTGCCATCTGGTTTCTGTACAAATTGTAAACAGCCTTTCGCTCCCTGTATTTTACCCCTGCTACCTTCAGAATCTGAAAGAGAGTATTCCAGTTAACGTTGTCAAAAGCTTTCTCTAAGTCTACAAATGCTAGAAACGTAGGTTTGGCTTTCCTTAATCTTTCTTCTAAGATAAGTCGTAAGGTTAGTATTGCCTCACGTGTTCCAACATTTCTACGGAATCCAAAATGATCTTCCCCGAGGTCCGCTTCTACCAGTTTTTCCATTCGTCTGTAAAGAATTCGCGTTAGTATTTTGCAGCTGTGACTTATTAAACTGATAGTTCGGTAATTTTCACATCCGTCAACACCTGCTTTCTTTGGGATTGGAATTATTATATTCTTCTTGAAGTCTGAGGGTATTTCGCCTGTCTCATACATCTTGCTCACCAGATGGTAGAGTTTTGTCATGACTGGTCTCCCAAGGCCATCAGTAGTTCTAATGGAATGTTGTCTACTCCCGGGGCCTTGTTTCGACTCAGGTCTTTCAGTGCTCCGTCAAACTCTTCACGTAGTATCTTATCTCCCATTTCATCTTCATCTACATCCTCTTCCATTTCCATAATATTGTCCTCAAGTACATCGCCCTTGTATAAACCCTCTATATACTCCTTCCACCTTTCTGCCTTCCCTTCTTTGCTTAGAACTGGGTTGCCATCTGAGCTCTTGATATTCATACAAGTGGTTCTCTTCTCTCCAAAGGTCTCTTTAATTTTCCTGTAGGCAGTATCTATCTTACCCCTAGTGAGACAAGCCTCTACATCCTTACATTTGTCCTCTAGCCATCCCTGCCTAGCCATTTTGCACTTCCTGTCGATCTCATTTTTGAGACGTTTGTATTCCTTTTTGCCTGCTTCATTTACTGCATTTTTATATTTTCTCCTTTCATCAATTAAATTCAATATTTCTTCTGTTACCCAAGAATTTCTATTAGCCCTCGTCTTTTTACCTACTTGATCCTCTGCTGCCTTCACTACTTCATCCCTCAGAGCTACCCATTCTTCTTCTACTGTATTTCTTTCGCCCATTCCTGTCAATTGTTCCCTTCTGCTCCCGCTGAAACTCTCTACAACCTCTGGTTATTTTAGTTTATCCAGGTCCCATCTCCTTAAATTCCCACCTTTTTGCAGGTTCTTCAGTTTCAGTCTGCAGTTCATAACCAATATATTGTGGTCAGAATCCACATCTGCCCCTGGAAATGTCTTACAATTTAAAACCTGGTTCCTAAATCTCTGTCTTACCATTATATAATCTATCTGATACCTTGTAGTATCTCCAGGATTCTTCCAGATATAAAACCTTCTTTTATGATTCTTGAACCAAGTGTTAGCTATGATTAAGTTATGCTCTGTGCAAAATTCTACCAGGCGGCTTCCTCTTTCATTTCTTCCCCCCAATCCATATTCACCTACTATGTTTCCTTCTCTCCCTTTTCCTACTGACGAATTCCAGTCACCCATGACTATTAAATTTTCGTCTCCCTTCACTACCTGAATAATTTCTTTTATCTCGTCATACATTTCATCAATTTCTTCATCATCTGCAGAGCTAGTTGGCATATAAACTTGTACTACTGTAGTAGGCATGGGCTTTGTGTCTATCTTGGCCACAATAATGCGTTCACTATGCTGTTTGTAGTAGCTAACCCGCACTCCTATTTTTTTATTCATTATTAAACCTACTCCTGCATTACCCCTATTTGATTTTGTATTTATAACCCTGTAATCACCTGACCAAAAGTCTTGTTCCTCCTGCCACCGAACTTCACTAATTCCCACTATATCTAACTTTAACCTATCCATTTCCCTTTTTAAATTTTCTAACCTACCTGCCCGATTAAGGGATCTGACATTCCACGCTCCGATCCGTAGAACGCCAGTTTTCTTTCTCCTGATAACGACGTCCTCTTGAGTAGTCCCCGCCCGGAGATCCGAATGGGGGACTATTTTACCTCCGGAATATTTTACCCAAGAGGACGCCATCATCATTTAATCATACAGTAAAGCCCTAGACTTAGAACTACTTAAACCTAACTAACCTAAGGACATCACACACATCAATGCCTGAGGCAGGATTCGAACCTGCGACCGTAGCAGCAGCGCGGTTCCAGACTGAAGCGCCTAGAACCGCTCGGTCACATCGGCCGTCTCTACACAGCAGCAGCGGCGTCCACGTCGTAACGCATCAGTTCCTTGCCTGAAGGAGGGAGTGTTCGGTTCATCGTTTATCCGAGATTGGATTTGAATTGTACATTAGTTTTGCATATGCATTAGCTTGGAACACAATCTTATTTGTCGGCAAAGCAAGAGCCATCGTGTGGTTGAGGCTCCAGGGGAAGACGTTTCGAGGCCCGTCTATTACTATCTCGCTTTTGTCGGCAACCGGACGGATAGATTCGGTTTCATACCGCAGTCAGCGTAGACGGTTTATGAGATAGGATTAGGAACACAACCAGATTGTTCGCTGACGCTGCTGTTGTCTATACCTACACCTGCACTGCGGCAACTACCTTATGGTGTGCATCTGAGGGTACTGTGCATAAAACTGTCATTTCTCCTCTTTCCTATTCCAGTCGCGAATGGCACGCTAGAAGAAAACCGTGAGCTTGAGTCTCTCTAAGTTTACCTTCATTGTCTTACGCCAAAATATACCCAGGACGAAGCAAAATACTGCTTGCCTTGTGTAGGAAATTATGCTCTCGGAATTTTGACAGTAAATCGCACCGTGATGCAGAATTTCTCAACTGTAGCTTCAGACACTACATTTAGAATAGTATCTCCCTGACGCTTTCGCATTTAACAGAATACTTTTGACGAAAGGCGCCACTCTTATTTGGATCTTCTCTACTTCCTCTGTTAGTTCGATCTGTTAGAAAATAGTGTTTTACCTGAAGTCTAGTGTGCCTAGGAGCACGTGACATTTCCTACCCGGTGTTTCAATCTAGTGACTGAGTTTAGAATCACGTGAAGGAAAAGCACACTAGAATTAGCCAAAAGGAGTTTACGACATTTTTTACTGTTTTGTGTTGTTGTCAGACATGAGGTTGTGTTTTCTGCAGCGTTTGCAAATATTACGAATTCTACATATTCAAATGTTGTACAATATATGTGAGCTATTTGGAGAAAACTGTTAATTCTTAAGTTTACAGGGTATTATGGTGTTTAAAATACTGAATAATTTTGAAACTAGTGACGTATGGTGTGGACAGTTAAGCCATATTTCGTCGGCCGTGCCCCTTCTTGTACTCTGAAACGGAAGAATGTCTTCTACTATGGAACTCGTTATTTTATGAATTAAACTTAGTTTCTTTAATATGCCAACAATTTTCCCTGTCTTGGAAACGGAAATGTGTTAGTTGCCAGTAGCTTCTATTTCAAAATGTTTTTAACTTGTAAATGGTTTTTCATAAAATTTCTTCTTAATTGGTTGGCTGATCTTGGGGAGAGAACCAAACAGCGAGGTCGTCAGTCCCATGAGTTTAGGGAAAGATGAGGAAGGAAGTCGACCGTGCCCTTTCAAAGGAACCATCCCGGTATTTGCCTGAAGCGATGTAGGGAAATCACAGAAAACCAAAATCAGGATGGCCGGACGTGGGATTGAAGCGCTGTCCTCCCGAATGCGAGTCGACTGTGCTAACCACTGCACCACCTCGTTCGGTTTCGTATTCGCATTTCAATCTCTGATTGTTGGTATGAAGTAGAGTAATAATGGAACAAACAGAGTATTAAATACAGTATTGGCATGATTTTCTCGATTAAATCGCTGCTAAAGTTTATCACAGTATTTGTTCGTGGATACATGGTCGTGTTGTACCTTGAAAAGTTTTTCACATTCGAAAAACCTTATTTTTACGAAGTAATTTCATAAAAAGACTGCAGGATACATAAAGGGGCTGCTATGATTTGAGAATGGAATAAGAAAATGTACACTAATGGAAAAAATAGCAGCACCAATAATTAATTAATGTAGAGTAATGAAATTTCGGGCATACATTGGTCTAGGTAACATACGTTAACACAGCAAGCTCACATGTTAATGTAAGCGCGAGATAAGCTATTGAAAATGTGAAATGCTGATAGATTATTAATCGGCGCAAACGCTAGAATGTTGAATGCAAGCATTCAAAAATTTGTGCACTGTGTTGTCCAAATGCCAGATATCAGTCTCCGGGGCGGAGTTCGATGCCTGTTGCACTTGGTCGGTCAATACAGGAGCGGTTAATGCTGTTTGTGTATGTCACCGAAGTTGTCGTCTGATGATGTCCCGTACGTGCTCGACTGCAGACGGATCTGGTGATCGAGCAGGCCAATTGCATTGAAGGAGACAGTGGGATATTCGAACATTTACTGTGAACTTTACAGCAGCTGTAATGTAGTGTATATGACAACGCCTAGACGTGAATGTGCTAAAAATATTTTTCATTTGATATTTCGTAAAAAGCGTGTTTCAGTGTTGTATATGTGTAAAGCTGACAGTGATCTGGAAAATACAGAAAATGTATGACAACGTACATTAAGTGCATAATATGTCGCAAACCATTCGGTTCAAATGGTTCAAATGGCTCTAAGCACTATGTGACTTAACATCTGAGGTCATCAGTCCTCTGGACTTAGAACTACTTAAACCTAACTAACCTCAGGACATCACACACATCCATGCCCGAGGCAGGATTGGAACCTGCGACCGTAGCAGCAGCGCGGTTCTGGACTGAAGCGCCTAGAACTTCTCGGCCAAAAACCATTCGAATATGGCATATGTAGTAGTAGTAGTAGCTTTATTCATCCGTAGATCTCTTTTTACAAGGATATAGGACATGTCAAAATATTTACAAATTTAGGTTAATTTAAAATAAGCTAATTCGTATACACATATATTTACAGACTTCTAGTTAAGAGACAAACGTTAGATTTACTCCTGGTATACAATACTTTTTTTTACAAATAACTTATTAAATAATTTAAATAATGTAATGCCACATTGTTCACTCTTATCTCACTATCAGTCACTGCACACACTATACACACATTGTTTCATAACACTTCACTCACTACACACACACACACACACACACACACACACACATATGCGCTCGCGCGCGGGTGATCTCTGGGCCATTTTGTGTACCGCAACTTCCCATTTGCTATTCTGAAAAACTGAGTCAGCATCCCTCCATAATGAATGAGATGTTGAGCTAAGAAGGAGGAAGAGATGTTAGTATTGTGCCATGCTTAGTTTGGGGGTAAGTATTTCTAGAACGGAAAAAAGAAGGAAAAAACGTAAAGTGAAGGTGTTATTTGGAGTGTTGGATATTTTATAATCATTATTATTACTATTATTTATTTATATAACACTTTTTATCAAACCCCTACCCTGTTTTAGCTACGTAATTCTTCAATGTATGAAATGTATTGTATAACAGGTACTTTACAGCTGCCTTTTTAAATAAGTGTATTTTTGCAATTTCTTTAATCTCTTTTGGTAATTTATTGTACAGTTTTATTCCTTGGAAGGAAATGCTGTTTTGAGTTTTATGTTTATTTTTTCTTGGAAAATGTAAGTTGAGTCTATCTCTTGTTAGGTTTAAGTAGTTCTAAGTTCTAGGGGACTGATGACCTCAGAAGGTAAGTCCCATAGTGCTCAGAGCCATTTGAACCCATATCTCTTGTTGCATGGTCATGGACAGAGCTGTTTGTGCAGTAATTACTAATGTTATGTGTGTATGAGGTTTCTTACTTCAAATGATCATTCCTTTCATATCCCAGAACACTGGCCATTTCTTTCATGTCCCAGAACGTAGACCATTCCTCCTGCGACAATCTGTATATTCAGTAAAACGTAGTAGATCTACAACACACCCTTTGGGTACGCCCGAAGTTAAATTTTATGTCTGATGATATCTCTACGGTAAGAATAAAATAATGAATTCTATTTTCTATGAACTTTTCAGTCCAATTGCACAGCTGCTCTGATATTCCGTACACTCGTGTTTTATTCATTAGTTGGCAATGCAGAACGCCTTTGCAGAAGTCAAGGACCATGGCGTCAACTAAACGCCGACGTCTACTGCCTTCTGCGTCTTGCGGACGAAAAGCGTAACCAGGGTTTTACACGACCGCTCATCGCAGAATCCATGCTGATTCATACTGAGGAGACTTTAAGTGATAATACGCGACTATAAAACGTGTAGCCAAATTGTACAACAGACTGACACCAGTGACATAGGTCTATAGCTATGAATGTTTATTCAACAGACCTTCTCTAAAACTCGAAATAGTGAAATTTAGCCCACAGTTTCATATTGTTCCAACTTTCCCAGTGATTTAGTGTAGTATTTTTGTTTTGATATGTCAACCGCAATCGTATTTGTTTCAATTACACATGGCGTCAGATGCAAATAGAGGGCGGCTGTAATTGATATCGTTTTTAACGTTCTATATTTTCCAGTGTATTACATTTAGAAATATGACTGATGCATCAATAGAACGGTAAACTTACGGAGTTTGCATAGTGCTCTCGAGTTGGGGCTGTGAGTGCAGTGCTTTTACAAAATGGCGACAAAGAAAGGAATTCGAATCGAGAACAGCTGCCAACATGAGTAACATAGAAGTAAATATCCTCGGAGTAGTGAAGCAACTTAAATCACTTAATAAAAGCAAGTCTTCTGGTCCAGACTGTATACAAATTAGGTTCCTTTTGGACTATACTGATGCATTATCTCCATACTTGACAATCGCATACAACCGTTCGCTCGACGAAAGATCCGTACCCAAAGACTGGAAAGTTGTACAGGTCACACCAATATTCAAGAAAGGCAGTAGGAGTAATCCACACGCGACTATAAAACGTGTAGCCAAATTGTACAACAGACTGACACCAGTGACATAGGTCTATAGCTATGAATGTTTATTCAACAGACCTTCTCTAAAACTCGAAATAGTGAAATTTAGCCCACAGTTTCATATTGTTCCAACTTTCCCAGTGATTTAGTGTAGTATTTTTGTTTTGATACGTCAACCGCAATAGTATTTGTTTCAATTACACATGGCGTCAGATGCAAATAGAGGGCGGCTGTAATTGATATCGTTTTTAACGTTCTATATTTTCCAGTGTATTACATTTAGAAATATGACTGATGCATCAATAGAACGGTAAACTTACGGAGTTTGCATAGTGCTCTCGAGTGGGGGCTGTGAGTGCAGTGCTTTTACAAAATGGCGACAAAGAAAGGAATTCGAATCGAGAACAGCTGCCATCATGAGTAACATAGAAGTAAATATCCTCGGAGTAGTGAAGCAACTTAAATCACTTAATAAAAGCAAGTCTTCTGGTCCAGACTGTATACAAATTAGGTTCCTTTTGGACTATACTGATGCATTATCTCCATACTTGACAATCACATACAACCGTTCGCTCGACGAAAGATCCGTACCCAAAGACTGGAAAGTTGTACAGGTCACACCAATATTCAAGAAAGGCAGTAGGAGTAATCCACAGGCCCATATCGTTAACGTCGATATGCAGCAGGATTCTAGAACATATATTGTGTTCAAACATTATGAATTACCTCGAAGAAAACGGTGTCTTGGCACACAGTCAACATGGGTTTAGAAAACATCGTTCCTGTGAAACACAACTAGCTCTTTATTCACATGACGTGTTGAGTGCTATTGACAAGGGATTTCAGATCGATTCCCTATTTCTAGGTTTCCGGAAGGCTTTTGACACTGTGCCACACAAGCGGCTCTTAGTGAAATTGCCTGCTTGTGGAATACCATCTCAGTTATGTGACTGGATTTGTGACTTCCTGTCAGAGAGGTCACAGTTCGTAGTAACTGACGGAAAGTCATCGAGTAAAACAGAAGTGATTTCTGGCGTTCCCCAAGGTAGTGTTATAGACCATTTGCTGTTCGTTATCTATATAAACGATTTGGGAGACGATCTGAGCAGCCGTCTTCGGTTGTTTGCAGATAACGCTGTCGTTTATCGACTAATAAAGTCATCAGAAGATCAAAACAAACTGCAAAACGATTTAGAAGAAATATCGGAATGGTGTGAAAAGTGTCAGTTGACCCTAAATAACAAAAAGTGTGAGGTCATCCACATGAGTGCTAAAAGGAACTCGTTAAATTTCGGTACACGATAAATCAGTCTAATCTAAAAGCCGTAAATTCAACTAAATACCTAGGTATTACAATTACGAACAACTTAAATTGGAAGGAACACATAGAAAATGTTGTGGGGAAGGCTAACCAGAGACTGCGTTTTATTGACAGGACACTTAGAAAATGTAACAGACCTACTAAGGAGACTGCATGCCATACTCTTGTCCGTCCTCTTTTAGAATACTGCTGCGCGGTGTGGAATCCTTACCACATAGGACTGACGGAGTACATTGAAAAAGTTCAAAGAAAGGCAGCACGTTTTGTATTATCGTGATATATGGGAGAGTGTGTCACAGAAATGGTATAGGATTTGGGCTGGCCATCACTAAAAGAAATGCGTTTTTCATTGCGACAGAATCTTCTCACGAAATTCCGATCACCAACTTTCTCCTCCGAACGCGAAAATATTTTGTTGACACCGACCTACATAGGGAGAAACGATCGCCACGATAACATAAGGGAAATCAGAGCTCGTACGGAAAGATATAGGTGTTCATTCTTTCCGCGCGCTATACGAGATTCGAATAATAGAGAATTGTGAAGGTGGTTCGATGAACCCTCTGCCAGGCACTTAAATGCGATTTGCGGAGTATCCATGTAGATGTAGATGTAGATGAAGAAACATCATTTCGCCTCCAAAATTATATTCAGCTAGGAAACAACTTTCCATTTATCTGGAAAAGTTAATCGCCACAGTGTGAGAGTGTGTGGCACTGGAAAACTTCATGAAATTGTGCCGCATGAACGAGATGTTTTCTTTGCAGTACCACAGTCGAAGCTATATCGACCGATTCTCTTCTGTGAGAAGGATGTGAGGGGTAGCTCTTACTTTGATATGGTGCAGTTGTGGTTGTTTCTACAACTGAAAGCTGATTCCAAGAATTTCATCTTCCAACAAGACGTGGCACACCCTCATTGGAGGATAGATGTTCCTCGCTGCCTAAACGATGGACGTCCTCATTGCTGGATTGGGCATACTGATGAAGACGATGGAGCTCTGTTGCCTTGGCTCCCCACATCGCCTGGCCTAATGCCTTGTGACTTTTTCCTATGAGCGTGCATTAAGGATCGTGTTTACTGTACTCCCGCTGCCAAGAATACTGGAACAGCTCAGAGAACGCATCAATGCTGCTGTGATGACGACTAGAAGCATGGTACATAATGTATGGAACGAACTTGACAACCGCTTGAACGTGTGTCGTATGGCCAGAGGGGCACTCATAAAACATTTGTAGAGTGCAAAATGCAAATTTGATTAGTTTACGGTTCTATTCATGCATCAGTCGTATTCTTACAAGTAATACTTCTGAAAATACAGAGCTCTGAAAACGAATGACTCATTTAGAGTAGACCTGTATATAAACTCAAGTGAGCCTTCCTACCAGTTACTCGTGCCATGTCTAAGTTTGATAAGTTCGAATAGCTTGTGGGTATGGAGGGAACGTACAGCTGTTTCAAGGTGCTACAATATTTATAATCATTTAAGCATTCAGATGAATTTGAGGAATCTGTCAGTCCCGAAATAACTGTTACCTCTCATGTTTCTCAGAATGGGTATTCTCATTTTGTCGTTCAAGTGAGCTTGGAGAAGCCAAAGTCTCTTCGTGAATTTCAGTCACGCGCCATGCTCCTTGAGAGGTCGGAACCCTCCACGCGGCTTTCACCAAACATTTGCGCTGCCATGGCGGACTTCAGTACTTGCTGTACACACGGGATGCAGACGAGTCTTCGGTAAATATACTGTTCTCTGGAAGAACGGCGCAAAATCACCGCCTTTCTCCGGTGACTCGGCGCTTACGTACTTATACGTGGCACTCACTTCAGCGGTCAGCGCGCGGTTCTGTTGAGAAAGACAAAAGCGGTAGCTGGAGGTCCACTGCTGGTGGAAAGGGATTAGTATCGGGCTCGCCGTCGACAGTGACGTCATTAGTGATCGAACAGTAGCTCAGATGGAAAGTATTGCGAATGAAATCAGTCGCGGTTCTTAGAAGTAATATCCATGACGCTCCTTAACTGATCCACACATTTCTGTGAAATCTAATCTGCATCTTGGTCTTGAGTCCGAGCCCTCCGCTATCAATTTGACAATTCCTTAATCCCCTGGATGTTTCTTATCAGTCGATCCTTTCTTTTAAAAGTTGTGCCATAAAGTTCTTTCCCCCCTCCCCCCCCCCCCCCCCCCCCAATTTCATGCAACACCTCCTCATTATTTACTCGATATGACCATCTACTCTTTAGTATCCTTCTGTGCACCATAATTCAAAAACCTCTTCTTGTCTGAACTATTTAACTTCAACGTTTCACCCATTTAAGGATGCTTCCTAGCACTTCAGTTTTAGTAGCTGTTAACAAATTTCTCTTTTTCAGAAAGGCTTTTCTTGCTATTGCCGAACTGCATTTTGTATCCCCCTTACTTCTACCATCGTCGGTTGTATTGTTAACCAAATAGCAGAACTCGTGTTGCTTTCACACTCTCATTTACTAATGTGGTTTCCTCAGAAAAATTCGCTTTAATTCCACTGTGCTTACCTGACTTTCAAAGCCGTATGGCGTCACTGACAAAACTAGTTTCTTAAGCCAATCTAAGTTTTAATTTCTTCTCCCCGTGCCGCGCGGTCTTAGGCGCGTCTTGCCACGTTTCGCCCGTCTCCCCTCCCCCCTCCCCCTCCACCGTCGGAGGTTAGAATTCTCCCTCGGGCATGGTTGCGTGTGTTGTGCTTCGCGTAAGTTTAAGTTAGGTGAAGTAGTGTGTAAGCCTAGGGACGGATGACCTAAGCAGTTTGGTCCCATAGGAACTTACCACATATTTCCAAATTTGTTCTTCTCGAAATTTAATCCCTTTCAAAATTTCTCCTTGAATTCATTTACTACAAGGTCGCCATCTCAATGCAGCAAGGTCGATGATACATTTGAACAGAGGCAGAGGGTGATGGGAGTGTAATCCATATTTGTGGTTTGAACTATGCTTTCTAGAATACTAGCGAGTTAGCGGACATGAATTACCGTTCAAAATGGAATTCCAGAGAGTACTGCATCGGGCAGAGGGTGATGGGAGTGTAATCTATGTCGGCAGCTGTGGCCGAGCGGTTCTAGGCGCTTCAGTCCGGAACCGCGCTGCTGCTGCGGTCGCAGGTTCGAATCCTGCCTCGGACATGGATGTGCGTGATGTCCTTAGGTTAGTTAGGTTTAAGTAGTTCTAAGTCTAGGGGACTGATGACCCCAGATGTTAAGTCTCATAGTGCTTAGAGCCATTTGAACCATTTTTTGTAATCTATATTTGTGGTTCGAACGATGCCCTTCTAGAACACTAACGAGTTGTAGGACATGAATTACGGTTCAAAATGGGATTCCAGAGAGTGTTGTATATACTTTTGCCTAACACAATCTCCTATGTATAGACATGTGGAACACTTTCGGTCCAAGTATACCAGTAGGAAGTGACTGTGTTATGAAGACGTATAACTGTTCATAAAGATCGCCATTTCCAGTATTACTTAGGAAGAATTTTCAACTCACGAGTCACAATTCACTGAATTTAGTGGGGTGTGTCGCTTTCGTTAGGTCAGGCACGTCGACGTACTCCCTAAATGCACGCACTGTTCTCATTGTCTGGTGAGACAAGAACGCTTTGTATTTATCCGCAATAGAGCCAGGAATACATTCATTGTGGCGTATATGACTGCATTTCATCTTCCTCAACTGTATACGGGGTGTATCTTAAATGAATGCAGAAAATGAGAGGGCTAGTAGAGCAGATCATAACAAGCGTATTTCACACAGCAAGCCATGTCCGCGTTCCTTAGCGTATGGCGCCGTGTGTCGTTGGTAGCATCGCGCGCAGCTAAGAGGATAGGCACACAACATGCCATCCGAGCCGTCATGGTAGCAGGCCTGTAGGGCATCGATTTGAGTGTAGTGTGACATCAAGGTAAAAGAGGCGTCGGGATGAAGTTTTATAACCTTCATTTGCAAGCGCTGTAGTTGACATTGTTGCGAATATTCCAGGCAGGACATCACTACAGGTTTTCCTCTTCTTACTGGGACGTGAACGTGTAGCTTTTGGCTGTGCAAATGTCTCTTTGATAGGTGTTGCATAGAGGGCAGCATCTGTGCATATTGCGTGGTTTGGTACGGCCTACGTCAGTTTGTCATCATACGGGGACATTTTTGTGTTTGTTACTGCGTGGAGCGGATAGGAAATGGAACGCTGTTCTTGGGAGGAAAGGGCAGACATGCACTGTGCTTATGGAGCGGTGGGTGGAGATGTTCACGCTGCCCAGGTTTTGTACGTTGGCGGTTTCCAAATCGTCGAGTGGCAGATCCACTCACATTTACTGCCAGGCCCCTACGAGCGACAGGTTCATTTGAGGTACGTTTCCCTCTGACAGGTTCTCGTAATGGCAGATTTGCATTTAAGGCCTGTTTCGGAACCCTGTGTATTTACTTTGTGTTACAGATGCGAAAGGCCCGCATCTCGTGGTCGTGCGGTAGCGTTCTCGCTTCCCACGCCCGGGTTCCCGGGTTCGATTCCCGGCGGGGTCAGGGATTTTCTCTGCCTCGTGATGGCTGGGTGTTGTGTGATGTCCTTAGGTTAGTTAGGTTTCAGTAGTTCTAAGTTCTAGGGGACTGATGACCTAAGATGTTAAGTCCCATAGTGCTCAGAGCCATTTTTTGAACAGATGCGAAGGCCCTGATGCGGTTGTCAACGCACAGTACATACACCACGGCTTGAAGAGGATGTGTCAGCACTGTTGGAAAACACACCCTCAACAAGCTCGCGGAGTGTTGCACGGGTGATGGGTGTAAGCCATTCTACAATTTAGCGTGTGTGGCATTGCGGGGGGGGGGGGGGGGGGGGGTTAGAAATTGCGTCGTCTGTGTTGCGTGTTGTTTGATCACTGTCTCTCGTCGAGCTGTGCACGACAGAAGTTCCACCTGCCTCAGTACGGCGTCTGATCACCAGCCCGCTTCTCTGCATACGTAGATAGTGTCCAGACGATGTTAAAAGCAGCATTGAAGAAAAACATCGTCAATACTTACGTTTGCGAAGTCCGCGTAAACCCTGGTAGTAAGGCAATCCTGCAATATCTTATGACAGATTTGGGGTGGAGGGCGAGTGCTTCATCTCTTTAGAAAAATGGCAAAATTCTGCAACGAGTTCTTTAGTTCTTTAGGTTCAAAATTAAACACTTGCCATCAGCCCGTATTTAATTAACGAATAATATCACTGTCCTCAGCTCACAGTTCATACAACCCAGTACACACACACAAGGCAGCCAGGAATGTACTTAAAGTCCGACCCGAATTATTACGATTTACAGTCATTACTCTGCTACAATATTCGAGTTTCACTTTCGGTCCTTTGTAGTGGATTTCTATTAACAGAAATTGCTCGCCAACTATTCCATAGACTGGTACGAAATATGCCACGCGGAATTTTACAAAGGCCGAAAGTTCACACGCGTTTATCTCTCTAACAAATCACTTTACCAAGGTCAGATTTTCACAATTTGTCCGTAAATGCAACTGTTTTCACGGCAATACAATCCGGACGCGAAATACCAGTAACTTTTTCATTTTACTCATAACGTAGACGGACACATCCAACATGACCTGTACGTCCGATAGCTAGCCAACGACTGGCGCTCACTGGCGTTCCTTCCAGGGCCTGTAACTACTTGCAGTGGGCGGGAAATGCTTAACTCTGATTGTTTGTTCAAAATGACCAGCCAATCAAAACAATTCTTCGAGTTCTTTTTCGCGCTAAACCTGTCTTACGCCAATCAACACTCACAGATGCATTTACGTCACTTCATCATGCAAATCTTAATAAAATGTTGAACAAAACCAAACGAAAAGGAAACTAATCTTGAAATAACTTTAGAAAATCATTACCCTGCAAATGGCTATTCTGGCTACCTTCTTACAAAAGCAGTTACCCTTGGACATACGTCATCAGCAAGGTAGGGAAATTACAGCTTTCATTGCAATCGCTTGCTTCACACTCTCCCATGACATTGTTACGTAATGTTTAACATCGCATAATATTGAATCTTTACGGGTGTAACACATATACACTCTCAATCACTCTCATTTATTTACACAACAAAACAAATAGTTATTTAATAAATATTAATCCTTTCTGAATTATATGTCACGAAAATGAAAAATAGTGAACGTTTTAATTATAAAAAATCTAAATAACTTGTTCTTCCATTTAGTGAATTTCAGTAATAATTCCAAATGATACTAAAAGACAAACTGCTATGAATCTTAACTGACTTTAATCTTATAAGTGTCGGTTTCTGGTGTTTTAGGTAATTGTCTCTAAATCTGGAAGTATCTCAGTTATATAGCTGAGATTTTAACACAACATTCCTTTTAATAACAAAGGGCTGCTGTATATAGACTTTTAACTAAATTGAATAATATTTAATATAGTTTATTTAGATTCTTAGGGGCTAGACTATTCTGTCGCTCGAATTAACACAGGTACCGTTTCCCACGGATAGGTTAGCGACAGGTTCAAATGAGTCACGCTAATATACAAGCGGCTGTGTCTATCACCGCCAACGGCATCAAAGCTAAGAGCCGTACTGCAAAGTGATGCAGTAAATGCTATTACGTACTGACTCGCGACGTTACAGCATGAAATGCTTTGCACCCCTACCGCCTCCAGAACGTTCACGCCCTTAATCCTGACAACTTTCCATGTCGAACTGAATTCTACCAGTGGTTTTATAAACGTGTGCCATTCAACCGGGCTTTCCGAATCGTGTACCTTTTACGAATGGGGCATCCTTTACACGAGGGTATGGTCAACAGCCACAATCAACGCGTGTGGGCACGGGAAAATCCGCACACCACCTTCGTTCGTGGTCACCAAGGTCACTTCGCTGTCAAGATTTGGGGCGGCTTGGCAGTCGATAATCTAGTTGGTCCAAACATGTTCTTCCGGCGACCGAACGCAAACAGATACTAAATATTTTTACGAGAAAATCTGCCAGAGTTGTTGGAACAGGTTCCCCTCAACGTGCGACAGCGAATGTGGGACCAACACGATGGTGAACCTGCGCACTTCGCACATGTAGTGCGAAGCCATTTGGATGAAACCTTTGGTGGGAACTGGATAGGGCGCGGTGCGCCGGTGACATGGCCTGCACGTTCCCACTACTAGTCGCCCATTGATTTTTTCTTCTGGGGCGTGTCGCGTAACCCCCACCGCACACCCTTTTTACTTTATATGTAGTTTATATGGCATAATATTTTAATTAATTTTATATTGCTTATTGTTGCGAGCACGACAGATAAAATACAATTCTCATTATTAGTTTCTGCAGTTGAAAATATTTTAACTTTATGCACTTTGACCTATTATGTGGGGATACACACAACACTGAAAGATTTCCATCTGTGGACGTACGATCTTTAATTTGCCAACTATTTTTATATAACACTGATCTGGCTTGTTAGATATGGAACATGGCATAATTACTGTAACTAATTATGGAATAAAAAATGCGCTTCGTTACTTTCATTTCTTGAATGCAGTGAAAGTTACTCTTATGATCTGTACGGAATTACAGTCTGTTATGTTCGGTAAACGTAAAAGCTGCAGTGGATTTTTTTTAAATATGTGAACACTATTAACTGCCACGACTAACATGAGAGCATGAGACTAAAAAAAATGACATTTGATTCATATGTTATTAGCCAGAACAGGTTTTGCACAGCAGTCTTTGATCACACAAAAGTAAAATTTTATCACTCACGAATTATTTACGTAACTGATAACATAACAGCAGCTGCCCATGTCCACCTGAAAATGACATAATAAAATCCACAATTTCCCTCTGAAGTTTCCAGGAAGATGAAAGAGATAATTTTAATGTACCGTTACCTGCCCGTTATGTTGCGGGAAAACTGCTTTCATTCAATTTAATTTGAATTTGCCGCTGCAGCGGCTACCGCGATCGCTGCACGGCTCTGCGTCATGAAAAATTCCTAATATGCTGAAAACGGCTAAGAATGTGGAATGAAATCTTGGGCAAGCCAGCAATAAATTATTACAGGTAATAATTTTAACAATTTTTATATTCAAAAAATCAACATAAATGGAACGTAACACACCTTTTACAAATATCAGCCTCCAATAGCGTCTTTCTCTATCAAATGACAAACGAACGCTACCGAAGCATTCAAGCGAGCGTCACAAGCTCTTACAACTTTAACGGCTACAAGAAGACAGAGACAGTAATGTTTTAACCTCCACTATTTATAGGCAATTTAATATGCATCTTTGTGATTATTTTTAATTCTCATTGTCTGCTTCGATACATACATTCGCCGACCAAAGACGTTTTTTGTGAAATATAGATACATAAAACTTCCTGGCAGATTAAAACTGTGTGCCCGACCGAGACTCGAACTCGGGACCTTTGCCTTTAGCGGGCAAGTGCTCTACCATCTGAGCTACCGAAGCACGACTCACGCCCGGTCCTCACAGCTTTACTTCTGCCAGTATCTCGTCTCCTACCTTCCAAACTTTACAGAAGCTCTCCCGGGAACCATGCAGAACTAGCACTCCTGAAAGAAAGGATGTTTCCAGAATGCAGCAGAGTGAAAATCTCGTTCTGGAAACATCCCCCAGGCTGTGGTTAAGCCTTGTCTCCGCGGTATCCTTTTTTTCAGGAGTGCTAGTTCTGCATGGTTCGCAGGAGAGCTTCTGTAAAGTTTGGAAGGTAGGAGACGAGATACTGGCAGAAGTAAAGCTGTGAGTACCGGGCCTGAGTCGTGCTTCAGTAGCTCAGATGGTAGAGCACTTGCCCGCGAAAGGCAAAGGTCCCGAGTTCGAGTCTCGGTCGGGCACACAGTTTTAATCTGCCAGGAAGTTTCATATCAGCGCACACTCCGCTGCAGAGTGAAAATCTCACTCTAGATACATAAATATTGCACAAACATAAAATGATATATATATATATATATATATATATATATATATATATATATGTGTGTGTGTGTGGACGTGCATCTGCAATGACCGACACACTCGGATATTCAAAGAGGTGCTAACGATGGGTTCCAAGAATTTTTTATATATTCGTGCCGACCGGCGCATCACAACTCGACTATAAGCTCTACAGCTGTCGGTCAGCATTGGACGTGCATCTGCAATGGCCGACACACTCGGATATTCAAAGAGGTGCTCACGATGGGTTCCAAGAATTATATATATATATATATATATATATATATATATATATATATATATATAAAATTACGATTTTATAAATGTCTTGCCAGGAGACGTCGCACGCAACCTGAAATCTATTGTCTACGAAACACCCACTGAGACTGATGAAGAGCTGATAATGCGCATTATGGCAGCCTCCGATGCAATTTCCACTGTGCTAGGAGTGTTTGAAAGAATGCGACAGTCACTACAGCATCGTTGCACGGCGTACATTGAAGCAAGAGGGCGAATTTCGAGCACTTTTTGTAACTGTTTTCAAATAAAGGTCATAAAACTTACCCCGACTTCTCATTTACCTTGATACCACAAATACACTGAAAACTTTGCCCTAGAGACCTTGTATCATGACGGCCCGGATGACGTGCTGTGTGTCTAACCTGTTGGCGGCGCTCGACGCTGTTCAACGACGCCTAGCGTCGTACGCGTAGGAATGCGGACAAAGTTTACTATGCGAAATAAGCTCACTATGACGCACACTACCAGCCATCACATTTTCTACATTCACTTCAGGTATACCCAGTGTGTCACAGTCAGAACATCCCTTACGGGGATACAAAATCGCTAACGCCTAATATAGGGAACATTTTATCACGAACGACTGAAGGTAGAGAGATAAAGCTTTTACTGTATGTGAATTGACATGTTACAGCAATACTGAAACAATAGTTTTTGTCAAAGTAATTACTTACAGAGATATTTTATATTTACCTTACAGTAAATTTTTTCCATCACTTCTCACTACATTATCACCTCTGAATCTTATGTAAATCAAGTAATTCAAAAATCATTGTTTCAATATGTACAAGAATTCCATGTGACTACGTCATAAAAATTTCAAGAGTAGCTGAGATAATCTTCCTAGAAGAACTAAAAAATAAACTTATGGGAAACAGATAAAGAAGATTAAAACATTCCTGATCCATAGTTAATACCTCCTTCACAATCTTCATCATCATTTTCAATTCTTCTTTTAGCACCCGTGTGCACCTGCCTCGCATTTTTCACTAATGTCTTGATTGTACTGTCAGCATTCCTTAACCTATGCCACAAGTACCGTGAAGGAACCAACTTTTCAAGGACCTGGCGTTTAGTAATATTCCCAAGACTGAACGTTGCCAGAGCATCGTACACTTCAAATACAGTGTATTAATTCCTATGAACACTGTTTTTAGGGGGCGATACCATATCACACTATTCAAGCACTCGTCGGGATTCTGCGTTCTTGCATGAACACATTTCATCAGAAAAGTTCTGTCAGCCAGATCTCTATAGATGGGCTTTATTTCCTCTAGGATAGCTGCTGGTAGACTCTGGTGATGAATGTATTTCTGCCCAGTTATTAGTCCCCTGTTTAATTTACACCAGCTTTTTTCACCTTTGGGGCAGAAACCGTGTTCCAGATGCTCATCTGTGGATGCGATGTGGAAATACGAGGCTATTTCAATAAGAAAAAAGCTATTAATATACATAGACAAAATCCTTGTTGGTGCTACACATTTGAAGTTTGTTCTTTGCGCCGGTGAAGTTTCGAACCGTTCTGGAAGATGGCAGAGCCGTAGTACAGCGTCAAAATGGCGTCCACATACGACTCACGTTAGAAGCAGCGTGCTGTTATGGAATTATTGTATGCAGCAAAAGAAACCGTGGTGAACATCCATAAACATTTGTGTGCAATGTATGGTGAAGCTGCAACTGATAGGAGTACAGTTGGGCGATGAGTAAAGAAAGTGACAGCCTTAGGAAATGCAGAAACAAAGTTCCAAGCATAGCTCCACTGCTCCACACATGCTGAATCGTGCGGATGCCATTATTCGTGCCGACCGGCGCATCACAACTCGACTATAAGCTCTACAGCTGTCGGTCAGCACAGGACGTGCATCTGCAATGGCCGACACACTCGGATATTCAAAGAGGTGCTCACGATGGGTTCCAAGAATGCTCACAGCGGACTACAAGATTCAAATAAAGGCCATTTCATCTGAATTGTTGGAGCGTTCCCCGTCCAAGGTTTTCCCACAATCTAGTATTTTTTCCTTTCCTAATTGATTTCAGCCTTCTCAGCCTGGCACCAATTCTCTTCTGCACATGTCCTATACATTCAAGTTTGCTCACATTTGCATTGTTCCCATATGGTTTACTGTCCAAAACTTCTGTGAATACTTTAGAGCCACCATCCCCCACATACTGGACATAGCGAACATCATACCACTCTGAAGAGCGATGGAAAATTTTTTCACCCCAGCAATCTCCATGCCACCGCTAATACTATAATAATTAGAAACACAGTCATCACCATGTTCATTTTTTGCATCGACAGTAATAGGACTTTATTGTCCGCCCCTGTTAGCTGAGTGGTCAGCGTGACGGAATGCCACTCCAAGGGTCCTATTTTCGATTCGCGGCTGGGGCAGGAGATGTTCTCCGCTCAGGGACTGGGTATTGTGTTGTCCTCATCATCATTTCATTCCCAAGTCGCCCAATGTGGCGTCGAATGCAATAAGTACTTGCCCTCGGCGCCCGGACTTCCCCGAATGGGGGACTCCCAGCCCATAATGCCATACGCTCATTTCCGTTTTGCAACATCAATAACCTTAGCAGTGTCAGCACTAGTTGCTGTGACAACACCATTCTTGGAGGTGTGCCCCATTTTGGCACGTGCCATTAAAAGCTGCTATGAGATCATGATTGTCATCTTTCACTGCTTATTCCACAGTTCCTGCACTGACTTCTGTGCTACATCTTCAACTACAGATCCTAGTACTTAGTTGTAAGCATCAAACTTTGAAGGTACTTTGTCAAGATTTAGAACACCACATAGCCTATCACCTGCTGCTTTGGCCTTACCAATTGCTCACAACGCACAGACAAACCTAATACTTACATTGTAAATTTCAATTTACTTGTATCCATTATTTACAGTTACTGAAACAGAGCTTGGAAACTTACAACTGTATTAACAAACACTGTATATTAAATTAAACTAAGCAGCCAGGCCAACATGGGATTCTATTTTCAGAGAAACCTTTATTTGACTTTTTTTCAGCACTCACTATTTTCAAGAGCTTCGCGCAGTATACTCGTATCAATGAGTTCAAAAACTTCCTTCTCTTTATCAAATAAATTATGTTTCTCGTCCAAATCTCTGAGTTTTATAGGAGAAGCACTGCTTTCATTTGGAGTAAGTTCGTTCTGCAAATCAGAACTAAGTGGCCACACATTTTCCAACAATGATGATAAAGAAATGTTTCGCTTTTGTTAGTGAATCATCCTTTCTTTTCTTTTGCCAGTCCACACGCTTTTTAAACAGCTTTGCCCTAGCTCTAGACATTTGCAGTATGGAAAATGAAGCACTAGATACGAAAAAACTCGACATAACAACTTTCGTATAGCACACGGTTTACAAACAATCCAAAGTAAAAAAATCAAAGAGTAACTTCATGGAACCAAAGATAAACCATTTTGGACAAATAGTGTAAAAATAGTCGCTGGAAAACAGAAATGTGAATTCACGTCGCATGAATATACAGCCAAAAAGTTTATGGCCAGCTGTGGGAGAAATGTATGACAAGAGTGCATTACCAGATCTCACAAATCTATAAAAATAAAACAATTATAATTCTAGTAGAGACATGTATGGGTAAATAGGAAAACTGGAGGAATCTAATGAGGCAATAAAACCAAAATCGATTTATTTTCTCCCAAAATCCTATTCCGTGCCCCCTTAAGGGGCCACGCCCCTGAATGGGCTGCCTTATCTTCAAGCTCATTGTGCAACTGTTCTATAAATGAGAGATAGCTCAAAATTCTTACACACAATTCGGGACATTAGTCAAAGCATTCCCCAAAAATCATTGAGATATTTATTACATTTTGGTACTGACAACAATATTTATAATAGCATAAAAAGCGGAACACTATTTCACTGCGGTACCACTGCGGAACCACTGACTACACAGCTTGAAAAAAGAGTCAGAATACAGACAACATTCACGTTAAGTGTTTTATGCCTCCAATTTCCATTCCTGATCTGTGAAAAAGACAAGTAACTTATTTTACTACAACGAAACTATTCAAAAATTTAGCTCAAATATCACCGACATCATTATCATGTTATAAATTTTTCAGGAAATAATAGGCAAGGGAGGTAGACGAGGTCATTCTAAATATCTGTACCAATTTTTATGAGTTTAAGTTCAGTCATTTAGGAGAAACGTGTACCTGAATGATGAAAATTCAAGTTTTCGGTTAATCGCAATAGAAGATATACAGATTTATTAACCTACCACTATGCTCGTTTAGAACATTCCAGCTGCATACTCCAGTTGTCCTCCTGTTTCCTCATTCTCCACACTCTTTCTCTTCATTCTTTTTCTTTATGCTTCTGCAACTGTCTCTGCTTCAGTTACCCAACGATTATCAATTACTAGTTAGAGCTGAAACCATATTCCTTCCCGTTTGGATGTTCAATTTCTTCATAGCATTGATCCTTGAAATTGCACCGTCATTGAATGTTATTATTGCATCCATTATACCAATCTTCAGCACTGTCAGCCCAACAAATACAGTTTTGGGTATTCTCTCCCATATACAGCTGTTGAAGCTTTCATTTGCATTCTGAGAGAGACCATGCACACATTACCGAAGTAGATTTTTATATGCCAGCTCCCTATATATAGGCCTAATTGCCTCCATTAAAGCAAATGGTAAGGAATGCTTGAGGGTATATTGTATGCCTGTAGTATTGCTCAGCCAGTACTTGCACCGCGAATCTTCCCCTTTTGAACACAAACCATGCTCTGGGGTTTCATCTGTTAACACTCTGCGAAAACATATTGCCCAAACAGCTCGTCTCATCTCCTCCAAATCTCCTACATTTCTCCTTATTGCTAGTCCATAATATTGAGTCAAAGAATCAATTTCACTTTTTGTAAGACGACCAGGACCACCTATGTGTTTTCCGTCTGACAGTTTTTTTCCACTGAAGTCTTTACATAATTTTCTCAGCCGAGCTCCCATTCTTTTTTGTACATACCCAACACATTCAAGCTTTACTATCATAGTGTCGCCATATGGCCTGTCATTAACAAGAGTAGTGTGTCCTTTACAGTCTCCATCCCCAAGGTAGCCTACATACCTCAACCATGATGGGCCTCTGATCTTCTAAAAATGTTTAGAATTCCTTTCGTTTCCATGTTTCCACTTGGGGCATCAAAGTTCTTTACACAAACATGGGTGCCAATAAATTTACTTGAACAACCCTGGCAGTGCTTTGTTAGACATTCATAATCTAGAATCTTACCAGCTTCAATAAATGTGGCAGTTACAATCCCATTCAGAGAAGTATGGCCTCTCTTCTGCCAGGATCCATCAAATACTACTACAATGTCTGTATTCTCAGAAAAGGCTACTGCTTCTTCTGCTCCTCTTTTCATTGAATGTTCACTTACACAACGTAAAGCATTATGTATTAATTTATTGTATCTGTCAAACCTCAGTGGAGGAGGAGGCAAATCCATCACTGCACAAAAAGTCTGGGCAGCTCTCCTTTCCCTTCCAATACATCGCATTGCATAAGCAAGCTGAATATTTACACTGTAATGTCGACTATAAGTTACGGGCGATGTCGTAGTATCACTGTGCATCTTACACGAGTTACAGGCTTAAATGTCCTCAGAAACGTCAATACTATCTTCACAATTGCAGTACTTACATTTCACAGCACTCTTGAAAAGTCTTGACAGCATATTTAGGTTCACAATAACATTTCCGTTGTTATTGCTGCTCACAATACTACTAGGCTTGTTCTTATTACATTCAGAAAGCGAACTTTTACGTCTAGAAGCATTGCCTGTGGACACAGTTTCTGCAGGCGACTTTTGAAGCAACTGATGTGTATAATTCGGTTGTGTTTGGAACTGGTTGCCGCGAAACTTTCGTTTGGGGCTAAATTTCTTTACTCTCGACATTTTTAGCACAGGAAACACACACGCAGAAACAAAACAACACACAATAATTACAAAACCATATGCATATGAAATTCCGAAATCATATATTCTCAGATTTTTATTTAAATTCGAACCATAGCCTTCTAGACATGCCTGTACTTTGGTTCCGGTAGTCAACGCCTTCTAGAATACACCTGTGTTAACGATCCACAACTAACGATGGAAAAAACGGAATAACAAAATAATGCATCACGTATTCTGACGCACTTCAAACTGACAGATGGACGTAGCCCCTGTGCAACATCACGTTCATCCTCAATTTTAGAATGAACGGAAAATGATAATGCCCATAAAACATACATTTTTGAAATCAGCATGAAATGCTCTTTTCTATAGAGCAAGACTTTTTTTTTTCAAATTTTTGGTCATTTTCACGAGCATGTCCCCTTAAATCCGTCACACAGGAAATCATAACGTCGATTTCCATTGTTAAAACGGAGGAAAAGTCCATTAGGGCTCCGTCGTTTGCTTCTTATGACTGCAATAAAGCTTTCAGGTATGTGCAATAGCCACACAAATGTGCTCATACATATGCGGTGAGAACATTCCATGCAACTGAGTTCACACAATTGAAGTGCACAATGGACGGATTCAGGCTGCCGTGGTACATTTTCTCTCCCTGCAGCGCCATGGAGAAGTAGCTTACGGTAACAGTTATTAAATCACGTGTTAACTTAATACCGTAATTGAAAGCTGTTACATCAATAGCAAAACAATGATGTGGAACTATGATTATCGTGATTTTTCTATGAGAGAATTTACGGCCTGTATCACAAAACCTTCTGATAACATCTCTCAGCTTCAGGAATGGATTATCTTCGATCAGCTACTGCGAAAAAATATTTGTCCAAGAGCAGTGACACCTACAGACTATTTTAAACTAATAGCTAATACAGGATTTAATTGTGCATGCTATGCAGGTGTCAGTACTCTTGGACAACTGCATTTTCGCAGTAGATGATCTGAAGACGGACAGTGCTTCGGGTTGAAACCGATTATCAGTAAAAGTTTTTTTGATCGCAGACGGCGGGTTCTTTAATAATGAGAGCTAACAATTTAGCGCCGTGGATTATCATGAAAATTTTGCGCACTTTCTTTCGTACTTGGACCAATATTCGATTATTTTTGCTGCCCGCAAGCACGTGTCGTATGGTTTCGCAGTTTGGCCTGCCTTATAAGATCTGTACTGTGCGAGGCTAATGGTGCGTTGCGGAAGGTACTTTGACGATCACTGTCATTCCTCCACAACACTTTTCTATTCCATTCGTGAATGGAGCGCGGAAAGAACGAATGTCAGTTAAGACCTCATATATCTCTAGTTTTCTCGTGGTGATCATTTCACGACGTAAAGCAAAAATGTTGTCAACCTGAAGCTTCGTTTGAACACCGCAGTGCTTTATTAGGCGCAGTGCTGTTGGAGGTGGCCTCCCATTGCCTTCCGCAGATCTCTGAGCTGGCTTCCCAGCCGCTATAAGGAGGCGTACGGTTTAAGGGTGGATGTATGCAAAACTGATCAAAAACGTTGAATTTTTTTCTACCGGATAGTTCTGTAGTATGTTAGAAATATTGTCTACAATTTTCGAGGTTTAATTCGTGCTTCATATTGTGTAAAAGCCACCTTGTTTCAACCAATGCGCAGTGCCCCGCACACTTTCCTACACGACTCTATTCTTGTTTGCGATATTTTATTATTTTCTGTCGTCAGAGAAGTCGTCTGTAGAGTACAGAAGAATGTGAACCCATCTGCGATGCTATTAATTACAATTTATTAAAGAAATGTACACATACGTAGTGGAACACAAAAGCACAAAGCTTTAATAACTTCACTTACAAGAGACGCCCAAAAACATTTTGCTCGTCTACTGTTGTTACAAATTTCCTTATATATATTTTCCTTATATATATTTATGTAAAACTATCGTCAATATACGAATAACTGTTATTGTTGAACCAGTGTTTCATTTGAACAACATTAACCTTGCCTGCCAGCTTTTCTATGTTTCAGCTAGGAGAACTGCACGGCTGCAGACATATCATTTACTGGCCGCTGCCGAACATCATTGATGTTCGAATTTGTAACAGCCGCTCGTGGGTCCCTGAGAATCGTTAAGCCGATCTGTAAACGCAGATTCCGCGCAGCACTTCTATGCACAACGCGTTAATATTAATGATCGGCATATGGCGCGGTCAATCCACTCCACGGTATCAAAGCTTAGACAAAATCTTGACTTATTAATTTTCTCTGTCTTAGTGGTAAATTTATATGTGCTATGTCAAAATTTTAAAATTATCATTTTTTTTACTTGGCTGCTTCTTTTAATTAACGGCACTCATTTAATTTCCTCTTATCAAAATTTATTTTTTGATTTCCATTAAAGACTGCCACACAAAATAGGGAAAACAGGGAAAATTTTCTTTTTTAAAATACTAATTCACTCTGATTAATAGATCTTATAATTAAATTTTCGCGGAGCCGTCTGGTTGAGTCAGAGATTTTACACGACACTGTGGGAGAACTTTCGGTTCGTGTAAACTGGTCTTACGTCTGGTTGTGGTATAACATTTATTTTATTGGGGAATTAAGTCATAGAGTAAAATTTTAAAAAATGTGATGGAAGTTACGAATCACCACTTTCTGTGTACAGGAGTAATTTTGGACCAGGTTAATTGTAATGCAACACGTTTCGAACAACAGTTATTGGTGGTCACCAAGTTGGTGTGGACTTCTAGACGCTTCTTGCAGAAAGACGCCAGGAAATAGCGATAACTTTCTGTGAGATATTTGGCACTTAGGATTAATCAGGTGAAACGTCCCCGTAGAAAAATTAATGAATTACTGTGCTGATAAACCTCTTACGTTATTTGATTTTCAAACAGCTGAGCAGAACTGAACGTACTCAGACATACTTATTCTGATCAACACTAAATCGACGCACAATATTTTTAGCGGAACGCAATCTGACTTTCAATAAACCTTACAAAAGAATGGCCCTGACTAACAATAACCTATACCTGTAATGAAACATTCACCTCACAAAAATCTTCGTAACTCGTACTACTGCAATACAGCGAGCGCCAATACTGCCAGCTAAATAAAAGATTCTAACTACTGAAGGCGCTAACTACTGATAGGCATAGTTAGCAAACGAAAGATTTTGGTAGAGAACAAACAATGTTTTTACCTTAATAACGTTCAAAAGTCATCACACACACACACACACACACACACACATATATCCAGTATTGCAAATTTACTCTTTCTGGCGGACACACGTCCAGATCGCCCACATCCACAACTGCTCGCGACTCACCTCCAACTGCCCTGTTTACACCCAACTGCCCAACACTACAACAGCAAATATTCCAACAATGCAAACCAGCCACAGACTTCACACAACACAGTCAGTGATTTTCATATAGAGCGCTACATGTCGTTACCAACATAAAAAACTAAACAGCCTGCTTACACAGGTAACGGCAATCTCACATAACTGGAGAATTCCCTCAGAACTCACTTCTAAGACGGACATATGCTGTCCATCCAAAAACTTCAGAGACTGATTTTATTCCTGACGTACAAGCGATGACATCGCAATAAATACGGTGGCAACTTGAACTAACAATTGTAAACAACAATTGCGCGTTCGACCAGTCAGTTGTGAGTGGGCAGCGTTAAGTAGTGGACGTGCGACCGTAGTCTGTCAACGTTGTTCTGTCACTAATCACAATGGAGCAACATCTTCAAATCAAATATTCAAAAACGTCTTGATAAAGAGAAAAGCATCTGCAAAGTTTGTCCCGTACACCGTGACTCCCCAACAAAGACCACGACGCAAGGACGTCAGCTTCGACAGAACCCGAAATGTAAAACATGGACAATTCGTTTCTGGAAAAAGCCATCACGGTTGACGAGACTTGGTGTTATCGATACAAACCTACTACAAAATGGCAAGTGAAGAAAATCATATGAAGGGTGAACGCTATGACGACACAAGCGACATTCAAGCCAATGTGATGCACCAGCTGAACTACATCCCAAAGAGAGACTTTTCTGATAGTTTCACACGATTGTATGAACGTTATGTGCCTTTTACTAAACTGAGAGGGGGCTATGTAGAACACATGAAGCATTAGAAACACCATCTTAACTTTTCTCTATTTTTATTAAACTAGCCTCGAAACTTTTTGGACTAATGTGTCGGCTTTTCGCAGGAACAATAGTTTAGGGTGGCAACACGAAATAGTGCTTGCTTGACAGTGTGCTGTTTTCTTGCCGGTATTGGGTTTTTAAATAAGAACCAGCAGGTTACTCGGCCTCACTTTAGGTGGTGTCTTGCAACAGTCAATACAGGGGGTTCGCCTAGTCCGTATCCACCACAGAGGACTTCGTGGTTTATTTATTTATTTGCACGCCAATTTCCGTAGGACCAAATCGAGGAGCAAAGCTCCAAGGTCATGGAACGTGCCACTGCATGAAATTACAGCATAAAAGTAATAACTGTGAAAATTAAAATATTTATCAAACCGAAAAAAGTCAATCCTTAAGGTTAAGTAAACGCAGTCAACAATACAACAAGAATCAGCTTAATTTTTCAAGGAACTCCTCGACAGAATAGGAGTGACCCATGAGGAAACTCTTCAGTTTCGATTTGGAAGCGCGTGGGTTACCGCTAAGATTTTCGAATTCTAGTGGTAGCTTATTGAAAATGGCTGCAATAGTATACTGCACATCTTTCTGCACAAGAGTTAAGGAAGTACGATCCAAATGCAGGTTTGATTTCTGCCGAGTATTAACTGAGTGAAAGCTGCTTATGCTTGGGAATAAACTAATATTGTTAACAAGAAATGACAATAAGGAATATGTATATTGAGAGGCCAATGTCGAAATACCGAGACTCGTGGACAGGAGTCGACAAGAGGTTCGTGATCTTACACCACTTATTGCCCGAACCACCCTTTTCTGAGCCAAAAATATCCTTTTAGAATGGGAAGAGTTACCAGAAAATATAATACTCTACGACATAGTAGATTAAATTTAGTGTCGAACGATCACTCACTTCAGATACCGTTAGAATAGTAAAAATGACGGCATTAAGTCTTTGAACAAGATCCTGAATGTGGGCTTTCCACGACAGTTTACTATCTATCTGAATACGTAGAAATTTGAACTGTTCAGTTTCACTAATCATATGCCCATTCTGTGAAATTAAAACATCAGGTTTTGTTGAATTGTGTATTAGAAGCTGTATAAACTGAATCTTACTATGGTTTAGCGTTAGTTTATTTTCTACAAGCCATGAACTTATGCCAAGAACTGCACTATTTGAAGTAAAACCAGTATTGCACACAACATTCTTTACTACCAAGCGAGTGTCATCAGCAAACAGAAATATTTTAGAGTTACCTGTAATACTAGAGGGAATATTATTTATATAAATAAGGAACAGGAGTGGCCGCAACACCCCCTACTTGACTCTATCCCACTCAAACCCCACATCACAGCCGTTATCAGCACTGTGAATAATGACCATTTGCTGTCTGTTGCTAAAGTAAGAGGTGAACCAATTTTGAGCTACTCCCAATTTCCCGTAATGGTCCAACTTCTGGAGCAATATTTTGTGACCAACACAATCAAACGCCTTAGTTAAATCAAAAAATATGCGTAGCATTCGTAACCTTTTCTTTAACTCATCCAGTGCTTGAAAGAGAAAAGAGAATATGGCATTTTCATTTGTTAAACGACTTCTAGAGCCGAACTGTACATTTGATAGCAAATCGTGTGACATAAAATGATCAATTATCCTTACACACACAGCCTTTTCAATAACTTTATCAAACACTGATGGTATAGAAATAGGTTTCAAATTGTCTACATTACCCTTTTCTTCCTTTGTATAAAACGGCTCTACTACTGGGTACTTTAACCGTTCAGGAAACTCAACGATTAAATCAAATTATAAATATGGCTAATTACAGGGCTAACATGTGCAGCACAGTACTTTAATATTATTCTAGGCACTCCATCATATCCATGAGAATCCTTAGTCTTCATGATTTAATTACTGGCTCAGTCTCTCCATTGTCTGTATCACAGAGGAGTATTTCAGATATCAATCTCGGGAAGACATTTGCCAAGAGAGTTATATGATTCCCTGTAGAGACTAAAATTTTATTTAATCCAGCAGCACTGCACAGAAAATGGTTGTTAAATACTGTACATATATCTAATTTATCAGTAACAGAAATATTTTTACTACGAACTGACTTTATATCGTCGACCTTGTGCTGCTGACCAGACACTTCCTTCACAACTAACCATATGGTTTTAATTTTATCCTATGAATTAGCTATTCTATTTGCATACCAAAAACTCTTTGCCTTCCTAATAACATTTTCAGCACCTTACAGTAATGTTTTGTAATGGGATACTGTAGCTTGATTGTGACTACCTCTAAAATTTTGATATTATTTCCGCTTTGTTCCTTATCCCACTAGTCAGCCACCCAGGCCGTCTTTTACTGCTAGTACCCCGTTTAGAACGTTCTAATGGAAAGCAACTCTCAAAGAGCATGAGAAATGTGTTAAGGAAAGCATTGTATTTGTTAATCTTTCTTATCGCCACTCTAATCATCCTGCCACCCTTGTTCCTTGACGAGGTTTAAAAAACTCTCTATTGCTGTCTGATTACCTTTCCTATATAGTCTGTAATTATATGTGACATTTGTTTGAGTACAAAAGCCTTTTAGTGCTAAAATTTGCGCATAATGGTCTGAAAGGTCATTCGGCCTTTTACTAACAGGTTGCCCATCTAGTAATGAAGAATGAATAAAAATATTCCAGAATGAGATTTTCACTCTGCAGCGGAGTGTGCGCTGATATGAAACTTCCTGGCAGATTAAAACTGTGTGCCCGACCGAGACTCGAACTCGGGACCTTTGCCTTAATAAAAATATTGTCTATGGTTGTGCTACTGTTCCCCTGCACCCTAGTTGGAAAAAATAGTCTGCATAAGATCATATGAATTTAGATGATTTACCAACATCCTTTTTCTTGCACCATAATATACAAAACTAATATTGAAGTCACCATATATAACTATTTTCTGGTACTTCCCACAAAGTGAATCAAGAAACCTCTCTAGCTTGAGCAGAAATGTTCTGTAGTCAGAGTTAGGAGATCTATAAACATCAACAATTAGAAGCGTAGTTTCACTAAATTCAACTGCCCCTGCACAACATTCAAATATCTGTTCAGTGCAGTGCCGTGATACGTCTATGGACTCAAATGGGATACTGTTTTTTACATACTTGACCACTCCCCCACCACGCAAGGAACTCCTTGAAAAACAGCCAGCTAATTTGTATCCTGGTAAAGGAAGCCTCTGAATTGTCAAATTAAGTGGTGCTCCGATATACCAATAATTTCAGAGTCAACATCCAGGTAGCAACAAGTTTGCGAAGGTCTGACTCTACGGCGTCACACACTGAAATGACTAATTCATGTAAGTGAATTTATTATCATGAATTTTAGAGCTTTATCTGGATCCTCTGAACAGTTTGTACATCTTCAACAGTCATTGTGACGTACAGTGCGCCCAGAATCGCGGTTTGTGGGAAGGGGTGGGTGAGGGGTGGGGGGGGGGGGGAGGCGGTCTAGGTACTTGATTCCCATTTAGGAACATGGGGTACAAAGTCTTTGGTTTAGCCCGAACTAGTGGCCATTTTTATAGTCATTCGAACATCTATCTTACTGCAGCTACGTTACAGCATGTTAATCAAGGTCTGAACTACGAATCGGAACTGGCACCCAGATAAATTATGTGAGTCCATTAACTCCTTTTACAAAAGATTTTGATTGGCTGAAATTAGTGCTCAGATAGTGGCAACATTTGTACGTGCACTGTTCGGATTTTTCGTGCAAAGTCACCCTCGTTCGTATTTCAAGTGCAGACAGTCACGCTTAAAAAACTCCGGCTTGGATGAGATCGATGGTTCAGATTTTGTCCGCTGGTATATCGGACCTTGGTCTAAGATAAGTTTTAAAGATTTGAAAAAAATCTTGCTTGTTTGGATTTTACGTGCACAAAGCCACGTTTCTCTCAGAGCTTTTTGAAGCGCGCCACTTCTGTACTTCAGACTGTACAAATCGGTTTTAACTTTGCCGAAGACTGATAAATCGATACAGACGTAATAACTACCAAGTTTGTATCCATTTGATTCCGATTCGTCCGACTGAGTAAAATTTTGAGAAATGACAAAAACATCTGCACGATAGTTGCGGACTCGACGGATCCTGAGTCGGAAAAAAAAAGAAGTTCAAATGTGAGTGAAATCTTATGCTGCTAAGGTCATCAGTCCCTAAGCTTACAAACAACTTAACCTAAATTATCCTAAAGACAAACACACACACCCATGCCCGAGGGAGGACTCGAACCTCCGCCGGGACCAGCCGCACAGTCCATGACTGCAGCGCCCAAGACCGCTCTGCTAATCCCGAGCGGCCAACGAGGAAGCAGGCGAGAACACCCTGCTGATTGCATATTCGATAGGCACATGCTGGTAACACGGTCGAAGGTAACTTTGCTACAGTATAGCTCCAAAGATCTTAGTATGGAAGAATTTGATACGCTCAGGCGCAAGGAGGAAATAAATCTATCAAATTAAAATTTATGTATTTGAACGTAAGAAATGTTGAACAGACAATGTGTGGAGCTGGTGGAGGGAGCTTCTCAACTTGATTACCGGCACGCTAAGTGCCTGCCAGCAGACAGAAAACTCATGCTGATAACGAACGGTTTAGCGCCGAAGCACTACGTGGAGCCAGAAACGAAAGGAAAGAAAAAGAAATGCTGAATCACCCGTGAAACTGCAAACGACAAACCTTCTGCAAGCATTGCTGTCATGCCACATGGTGTGGCGGTAAAGTGCGTGCCCGAAAATCGAAAGATCGTGTAATCGAAACACCTCTCAATAATTTGAAGATTCACCAAGTACGCCACGTGGTTCAGATATCACATTAAAATATAGGTCCCCTTCCTGCTTTATGATTACTGGGATAGATCAGTGATACGTAGCGTTGCCAAAGTGGCGTCCAATTTAAAGACTTGAACCTGGCTGTATAGCCACATGGAATTATTACTGTTATTGCTATCGCTGCAGGCACTACAGCAAAAAAGAATTTCAGCGGCAGGGCGACGGCTAGGTGGTGCTATCATTCTTCCACATGCAGAAGATGGAGCGGAGGTAACACTATGGTCCGATTACAATTACATGACAGTTGACATTTTGGGCGCTGGAACTGGTTTCCTCCAACCAGGGTGCTAACTGAGCCTTTTACCAAAATGGCTCTTAACTTCTGAGGTCATCAGTCACCTAGGACTTAGAACTAATTAAACCTAATTAACCTAAGGACGTCACACACATCCATGCCCGAGGCAGGATTCGAACCTGCAACCGTAGCCTTTTACCAGAATGAAAAGCTGTCAGCTACATATGTACTAGTATCGGTGTCTGCTTTCCGAACTTCACGTCTTTGTGAATTGCAGGATGAACAGGAAAATACGAACCAACAAGAGCTACAGGGGGTGGACAGAAATATGGAAATACTGAAAACGCAGCATATTATCATGCCCAATACGGCGTTAGAAAGTTGTTGGCATTCAAAACAACTTCCAGTCGTCTCGGAATGGATAAATACAGATCGTGTATGACTTTCAAGGTAGTGTTATACCACCCTCCTTGCGAAATAGTGGCAAGTTTAGTAACGATGATGGAAGTGATAGCGATCACGCGGCCTTCTCTCCGAAGTAGACCACGAAAGCACAATAATACTGACATCTGGTGACTGTGGTTGCCAGGAAAGACGTGACAATTCATCCTCGTGCTCAAAAAACCAGTCCTGGACAATGCGAGCTGTGTGTGCAGGGGGCCTATCGTGTTGGAACACAGCATCACCACTGTGGATCAAACACTGTAACATGGGATGGACCTGATCAGCCAGAATGGTTACATATTTCTTGGCAGTAGTGCCACTTTGCAGTGTAACTATGGCGCGCACGGAATACCACGATATGGCTGCCCAAGTCATCACCGAACCCCCGCCGTATTTCGCTCTTGGGACGTAAATTCGGCCAGAAATTGGAAACAGTGTGAAACAAGAGTCGTGGGACCAAATGACTTGCATCCATTCTTCCGTACTCCAGTTTTATGGCTTCGACACAAAATTTTTCTGCTACAGGCATTTGCATGACTCATGATTATAGTTTGACTAAACTTCAGTCTTGATCACGTCATGTATGTTTTGATGATACAGGTAACCGGTTTCGGTTCTTTCTACAAAACCATCATCAGACCCATGGCTCCCTTAGGATGGTAGGCGGAGCTCTCCTCGCTGCTACGCAGTCAACTGCGTAGCAGCGAGGAGAGCTCCGCCTACCATCCTAAGGGAGCCATGGGTCTGATGATGGTTTTGTAGAAAGAACCGAAACCGGTTACCTGTATCATCAAAACATACCTGACGTGATCAAGACTGAACTTTAGTCAAAATATAACAATTAATTGATCACTGCTTTCCAAAAATGTTAACCAAAATTGACTCATGATTGGTTTTGGAATTTCAGTTCACCCCGAATTTTCCTGCCATTGGAGATTCCTCAGTGTTGTTTTGGTGCAGACAGGGTGCGTGAGTGTGACGTTCGGTAATGCAGTGACGTTTGCAGCAGTCGTCTCTTATTTTTCGCCGCTAGCCTCTTCAGTGACCGTCCGCCACGAGCACTGAACACACACAGATTCGTCTACGTTGTGACTTTGTGGATGATGTTTTATCCGCTTTCCCTGTATGAGGTATAAGTCTTCGATACGCTGCCCCTTAAAGCACCAAACACTCCGGAAACCTTGCTTACAGAGGCACCCATTATACAAGCACGAACAGTTTGCACACGTTCGAATTCACTTAGCTCCAACACAATGCACTCATAACTATGCATAACACTGCTCTGAACACGATCGACAGGTGCCGTTCGTGGTCAAATATAGCAGCGCGACCTGCAGGCTAGGCTAGAATCTGCATTTATGTTCAAGCGTGCATTTCTCGCAGTATTCCTACTCACATCAAAAAAAGTTTTGCATCACCTCGGTTCCGAGAGTTCCGGAATCCGTACGGAAACCTGGAATAGAGATCAACATAAACGTCATTTCCGCCCTTTTTATTGCTCATGAAAACCACACATTACATCTTGTACCACCATACAGCAGCGAGACCTTCAGAGGTGGTGGTCCAGATTGCTGTACACACCGGTATTTCTAACACCCACTAGCACGTCCTCTTGCTCTGATGCATGCCTGTATTTGTCGTGGCATACTATCCACAAGTTTCGTCCATAAACAGTCCTTTTCAATAAATCCCAGGCATGTTCGATAGGAATCATGTCTGGAGAACATGCTGGCCACTCTAGTCAAGCGATGTCATTATCCTGAAGGAAGTCATTCACAAGATGTGCACGATGGAGGCGCGAATTGTCGTCCATAAAGAAGAATAGCTCGCCAATATGCTGCCGATATGGCTGCACTATCGGTCGGAGGATAGCATTCACGTATCGTACAGCCGTTACGGCGTCTTCCATGACCACCAGCGGCGTACCTCGACCCCACAGAATTTTACCCCAAAACAGCTGCACTCGCTGGACCGTGTTTCTAAGGTGTTCAGCCTGACCGGGTTGCCTCCAAACACGTCTCCGACGATTGTCTGGTTGAAGGCATATGCGACACTCATAGGTGAAGAGAACGTGATACCAATCCTGAGCAGTCCATTCGGCATGTTGTTGGCCCCATCTATACCGCGCTGCAGGCCGCGGTGGCCGAGCGGTTCTAGGCGCTTCAGTCCGGAACCACGCGACCGCTGTGCTCGCATGTCCGAATTCTGCCTCGGGCATGGATGTGTGTGATGTCCTTAGGTTAGTTAAGTTTAAGTAGTTCTAAGTTCTAGGGCATTGATGGCCTCAGATGTTAAGTCCCATAGTGCTCAGAGCCATTTGAACCATATACCACGCTGCATGAAGTCGTGGTTGCAAAGATGGACCTCGTCATGGACGTCGGGAGTGAAGTTGCACATCATGCAGCCTGCTGCGCACAGTCTGAGTCATAACACGACGTCCTGTGGCTGCACGAAAAGCATTATTCAACATGGTGGCGTTACTTTCAGGGTTCCTCGGAGCCATAATCCTTAGGTAGCGGTCATTCACTGCCGTAGTAGCCCTGGGCGGCCTGAGCGAGGCATATCATCGACAGTTTCTGTCTTTCTGTATCTCCTCCATGACCGAACAACATCGCTTTGGTTCGCTCCGAGACGCCTGGACATTCCTTTGCTGAGAGCCTTTCCCGGCACAAAATAACAATGCGGACGCGATCAAACCGTGGTGTTGACCGTCTAGGCATGGTTGAACTACAGACAACACGAGCCGTGTACCTCCTTCCTGGTGGAATGACTGGAACTGATCGGCTGTCGGATCCCCTCCGTCTAATGAGCGCTGCTCATGCATGGTTGTTTACATCTTTGGGCGGGTTTAGTGACATCTCTGAACAAAGGGACCGTGTCTGTGATATAACACCCACAGTCAACGTCTATCTTCAGGAGTTCTGGGAACCGGCGTGATGCAAAACAATTTTTTATGTGTGTATGTTTGTGTCCGTCGCTTGTATCAGTCAGAAAATTTGGAAACAATTAATTCGAATCATAGCTAGGACGGCGATCGAGGCGCTCACTCGTCCGTTCACACAACCGCTAGTTTCGACCCAGGCTTATGCGTCCGCTGTGTGAAATAGGCACGTGCTATGAATTTATGATGGTGGTGGTGGTGGTTAGTGTTTAACGTCCCGTCGACAACGAGGTCATTAGAGACGGAGCGCAAGTTCGGGTTAGGGAAGGATTGGGAAGGAAATCGGCCGTGCCCTTTCAAAGGAACCATCCCGGCATTTGCCTGAAACGATTTAGGGAAATCACGGAAAACCTAAATCATGATGGCTGGAGACGGGATTGAACCGTCGTCCTCCCGAATGCGAGTCCAGTGTGCTAACCACTGCGCCACCTCGCTCGATGAGAATTTCTGAGAGGTCTTTGTTTTGTCGATGTGTATTCTTTGCGTCCAGCGGAAATCGTTCAAGGTTTAGGCGTCCATTGTTTGTTTGATAGCAATGTCAGAAGAAATGCTGCCTGCTCTTGTGACAGTAGCAAGATGTGGCCTCACGTGCTATGTAATTGTCTGCGCGATCTTTTTCGTTTGCACACTGGGATAATGTGTCAGCCAATGGACTCTCGACACGAGAACAGGGACGACGAAATAAAACACACATTCTAAATAAAAAAAATGAAAAAAGGACACACACCACGGAGTTATCCGAATGGGAATTTCCTAAATTTCCTCCTGAGGAATATGGTGCCAAATTCTTTCCAGTTGGCGCATCAGATCGTCAAAATCTCGAGATGGATGGACGGTCCTGCTCATAATACTCCATCGTTCTCAACTGGGGAGAGATACGGCGACCTCACTGGCCAAGGTAGAGTTGGCAAGTGCGAAGACAAACAGAAGAAGCCACCGCCGTGTGCGGGTGGGCATTATCTTGTTGAAATGTAAGCCCAAGATGGCTTGCCCTGAAGGGCAACAAAACAGGGTAAAGAGAGTCGTCCACGTACCGCTGTGCTGTTAAGGATAACAGCTTGAATAATGGCCAGAGGGCGACCAACGCGTTATTGGTATATATATATATATATATATATATATATATATATATATATGGTGAGTCACCTAACATTACCGCTCGATATATTTCGTAAACCACATCAAATACTGACGAATCGATTCCACAGGCCGAACGTGAGGAGAGGGGCTAGTGTAATTGCTTAATACAAACCATAAAAAAAATGCACGGAAGTATGTTTTTTAACACAAACCTACGTTTTTTTAAATGGAACCCCGTTAGTTTTGTAAGCACATCTGAACATATAAACAAATACGTAATCAGTGCCGTTTGTTGCATTGTAAAATGTTAATTACATCCGGAGACATTGTAACCTAAAGTTGACGCTTGAGTCCCACTCCTCCGCTGTTCGATCGTGTGTATCGGAGAGCACCGAATTACGTAGGGATCCAAAGGGAACGGTGATGGACCTTAGGTCCAGAAGAGACTGGAACAGCACATTACGTCCACATGCTAACACCTTTTTATTGGTCTTTTTCACTGACGCACATGTACATTACCATGAGGGGTGAGGTACACGTACACACGTGGTTTCCGTTTTCAATTACGGAGTGGAATAGAGTGTGTCCCGACATGTCAGGCCATCATTTGCTGCATACAATAGCAATCTCTGGCGTAATGAATGTCGTACACGCCGCAGTACATCTGGTGTAATGTCGCCGCAGGCTGCCACAATACGTTGTTTCATATCCTCTGGGGTTGTAGGCACAGAAAGAAGTCCAGAGGTGTAAGATCAGGAGAACGGGCTGGCCAATTTATGCGTCCTCCACGTCCTATGAAACGCCCGTCGGACAGCCTGTCAAGGGTCAGCCTAGTGTTAATTGCGGAATGTGCAGGTGCACCATCATGCTCATACCATATACGTCGACGCGTTTCCAGTGGGACATTTTCGAGCAACGTTGGCAGATAATTCTGTAGAAACGCGATGTATGTTGCAGCTGTTTGGGCCCCTGCAATGAAGTGAGGACCAATGAGGTGGTCGCCAATGATTTCGCACCATACATTTACAGTCCACGGTCGCTGTCGCTCTACCTGTCTGAGCCAGCAAGGATTGTCCACGGACCAGTAATGCATGTTCCGTAGATTCACTGCCCCGTGGTTTGTGAAACCCGCTTCATCGGTAAACAGGTAGAACTGCAACGCATTCTCTGTTAATGCCCATTGACAGAATTGCACTCGATGATTAAAGTCATCACAATGTAATTACTGATGTAGCGACACATGAAACGGGTGAAAGCAGTGACGATGCAGTATGCGCATGACACTACTTTGACTCAGTCCACCGGCTCTCGCAATGTCCCGTGTACTCATGTGTGGGTTCATGGCAACAGCAGCTAACACACCAACTGCACCCGCTTCTCCTGTGACGGGCCAGTTAAGGACCCGTTTGCGTGCTACGGCCATACCTGTTGCATACAGTTGGCGGTAGATGTTTTGCAATGTGCGGCACGTTGGATGCTCTCTGTCCGGGTACCGTTCTGCATACACCCTGCAGGCTTCAGCTGCATTTCGTTGACACTCACCGTAGATGAGTATCATCTCCGCCTTTTCAGAGTTCGAATACACCATGGTCACAGTTCCTACAACACTACACTATCACAGACGTCTGGTAACACGGTGTACTACAGTTGGTCTGCGTGCGGAGACGAATGCAGAATAACAAAAGCAGCAAGCGCTACATGCGGACACTGCGACAGCTAGACCAAACCACAACAGTGCACTACAGCCACACTCGTAAACTCGGTCGTCATCGTAAACATGTCCCTGCAGATGCTGCTCGCCGACCGTGGCCCGTGTTTGTTACACGACGCAACTGAACGTCGGAGGTTTCAAGCGTCAGCTTTAGGTTACAATATCTCCGGATGTAATTAACATTTTACAATGCAACAAACGGCACTGATTACGTATTTGTTTATATGTTCAGATGTGCTAACAAAACTAACGTGGTTCCATTTAAAAAAACGTAGGTTTGTGTTAAAAAACATACTTCCGTGCATTTTTTTATGGTTTGTATGCAATTACACTAGCCCCTCTCCTCACGCTCGGTCTGTGGAATCGGTTCGTCAGTATTTGATGTGGTTTATGAAATATATCCAGCGGTAACGTTAGGTGACTCAAAAAATGGTTCAAATGGCTCTGAGCACTATGGGACTCAACTGCTGAGGTCATTAGTCCCCTAGAACGTAGAACTAGTTAAACCTAACCAACCTAAGGACATCACAAACATCCATGCCCGAGGCAGGATTCGAACCTGCGACCGTAGCGGTCTTGCGGTTCCAGACTGCAGCGCCTTTAACCGCACGGCCACTTCGGCCGGCTAAGTGACTCACCCTGTATATATATATATATATATATATATATATATATATATATATATATATATATATATATATATATATATATATATGGTGTTACAAAAAGGTACGGCCAAACTTTCAGGAAACATTCCGCACACACAAATAAAGAAAAGATGTTCCATATTAGAGCTCATTTTAGTTTCGTCAGTATGTACTGTACTTCCTCGATTCACCGCCAGTTGGCTCAATTGAAGGAAGGTAATGTTGACTTCGGTGCTTGTGTTGACATGCGACTCATTGCTCTACAGTACTGGCATCAAGCACATCAGTACATAGCATCAACAGGTTAGTGTTCATCACGAACGTGGTTTTGCAGTCAGTGAAATGTTTACAAATGCGGAGTTGGCAGATGCCCATTTGATGTACGGACTAGCACGGAGCAATAGCCGTGGCGCGGTACGTTTGTATCGAGACAGATTTCCAGAACGAAGGTGTCCCGACAGGAAGAAGTTCGGAGCAATTGATCGGCGTCTTAGGGAGCACGGAACATTCTAGCCTATGACTCGCGACTGGGGAAGACCTAGAACGACGAGGACACCTGCAATGGACGAGGCAATTCTTCGTGCAGTTGACGATAACCCTAATGTCAGCGTCAGAGAAGTTGCTGCTGTACAAGGTAAAGTTGACCACGTCACTGTATGAAGAGTGCTACGGGAGAACCAGTTGTTTCCGTACCATGTACAGCGTGTGCAGGCACTATCAGCGGCTGAATGGCCTCCACGGGTACACTTTTGCGAATGGTTCATCCAACAATGTGTCAATCCTCATTTCAGCGCAAATGTTCTCTTTACGGATGAGGCTTCATTCCAACGTGATCAGATTGTAAATTTTCACAATCAACATGTGTGGGCTGACGAGAATCCGCACGCAATTGTGCAATCACCTCATCAACACAGATTTTCTGTGAACGTTTGGGCAGGCATTGTTGGTGATGTCTTGATTGGGCCCAATGTTCTTCCACTTACGCTCAATGGAGCACGTTATCATGATTTCATACGGGATACTCTACTTGTGCTGCTAGAACATGTGCCTTTACAAGTACGACACAACATGTGGTTCATGCACGATGGAGCTCCTGCACATTTCAGTCGAATTGTTCGTACGCTTCTCAACAACAGATTCGGTGACCGATGGATTGGTAGAGGCGGACCAATTCCATGGCCTCCACGCTCTCATGACCTCAACCCTCTTGACTTTCATTTATAGGGGCATTTGAAAGCTCTTGTCTACGCAACCCCGGTACCAAATGTAGAGACTCTTCGTGCTCGTCTTGTGGACGGCTGTGATACAATACACCATTCTCCAGGGCTGCATCAGCGCATCAGGGATTCTATGCGACGGAAGGTGGATGCATGTATCGTCGCTAACGGAGGACATTTTGAACATTTCCTGTAACAAAGTGTTTGAAGTCACGCTGTTACGTTCTGTTGCTGTGTGTTTCCATTCCATGATTAATGTGATTTGAAGAGAAGTAATAAAATGAGCTCTAACATGGAAAGTAAGTGTTTCCGGACACATGTCCACATAACATATTTTCTTTCTTTGTGTGTGAGGAATGTTTCCTGAAAGTTTGGCCGTACCTTTTTGTAACACCCTATATATATATATATATATATATATATATATATATATATATATATATATATATATATATATATAATTCTTTAACTGGCTTCATTTATAAACCGTAATGTATGTAGTAATGTAATGCAGTAATGTATGCAATAATGTTTTAGTTTGCTCTTGACACGAAGTAAAATGAAAACACACGCCCCTATTTGCCAGGGTTTTGATGTGTTCCTTTCTTCGCCGATTCAGCAGAGAACCTCCTCATTCCTTAACTCACCTGTCCACCCAATTTTGAACTTCGTTCTATAGAACCACAACTCAAATGCTTCGATTCTCTTCTTTTCCGGTTTTCCCAAAGTCCACGATACACATCCAGTCAGTACTGTGCTACAAACATAGGTTCTCAGAAATTTCTTCCTCCAATTAAGGTCTATGTTTGATACTATTACACTTTTTTGGCCACGTTAACAGGGTAAAATCGTCTGTTCTCCGGAGGAGAAACTGGCTATGTTCTATAAAGATGAGGCGGAATATCGTCAGAGAAATTCATCCGGGCGCCACGACAGAGATGACGGTGCTATGATGTTATGCAAGACGCAAAACTCTCAAAGTTCGCTTTCACCTGGCCGTTCTGCACTAGGGCGATGACGGCGCAGTTCGTCGTGCGCAGCGTCACAAGTTCCTCTCTCGATCGAGGACGGGGTAATGGCAACGCCCGGAGAAAGCCTTGTACTTTGGACAACTTCCGTGAGCTTCGCTCGCGTCGCGTTTTCTATGCAAAGTCCAAGTGTTTACTCGTGTACCCAGGGTACGGTAGCGAAATATATGCGAAGTGCCGCTCGTCATCTATCAAAAACAACCGTTGTTACGTATTTTCTGAATTGAAAATCCGTCTTCAGTATGTATTTCGATTTTTTATTTACCTATACGCATTTGACTTCCGCCTCCGTAGCTGAATAGTCTGCGTCGTTGATTACCATGCGGAGGACCCGTGTTCAGTTCCCAGTACAGCTAGGGATTTATCCTTGGTGAGAGGACTGGAATGTGTATAAGGTTTTCATATTTTTCCTGCCACTATAAATAATTCACCTTTGATGGGACAAAGGTAAACGAGCGCGCTGGACAAGTAGTGAATAAGAGACCCTTTACTCTGTGTTGAACGTAATCTGTAGTTCGCCTGCTTGCCAGTAAGTTGTGCAGTACTGCGGCATACTTATTTCAGGCATAGTAGCGAGCAGTTGAGTTTTTAGTGAAGGAGATTCATATTTGTGGATCTGAGAGAAGTTGCCGGCCGTGGTGGCCGAGCGGTTCTAGACGCTATAGTCTGGAACCGCACGACCGCTATGGTCGCAGGTTGGAATCCTGCCTCGGGCATGAATGTGTCTGATGCTTTAGGTTAGTTGGGTTTAAGTAGTTCTAAGTTCTAGGAGTCTGATGACCTCAGAAGTTAAGTCCCATAGTGCTCAGAGCCATTTGAACCATTTTTTTTTTTTTTTTTGAGAGAGTTACGTGGGATACTTTATTATGGCGATGAAAACTGTTACTAAAAATGTACTATTGATTCTATGGCTGGAATAGGTTTTTGAAGGAATATTTCAAGGTAACCAATGCGTGCATAATAATGAAATGTTTCTTTGTCAGAACAATTGATGGAACGAAATCTTTGTCCCTTACATTACTAAAATATTCATGATTAGAGTTACTTTGATCCCTTTGTTAACAGTATGTTACAAGTAGCACAGTTAGTTTAAATGTCTGTTTTTTAGTAACGAGAGAATTAATTAATTGTTAGAATCTTCTCATGTTGTAGAGACCTTTTGTCAGTAATCAGAGTTTCATTTTTCAAAAACAAAGTCCTTTAAAGTGAAACCCACTCCCGCCATTCTTAGTAAAGCTTTTAATATTTTGTTATGTATGCATTGCACCTTACGCCACACGAAGCCACAGAATGTTTCTGACAAACAAAAAACAAATTTAGTAGTGAGTAGTTTATTTTTCTTTAGCTGCTGCATCTGCTGATTTCTATTCGCTTAGTACACCAGACACATGCTGTGCATGAAGTAACTTACTTTTATTTCAGAGGAGATCACACTTTGCATTCTTATGAGGAAACAATTCATAATCAGAATTTACAGGAGTTGTGTTAAATAAGCCGATTAATTTACTGTAAACAGTGCAGGTAATCTCAAATAGTTCTTTTCGAATGGAGCAGTATTTTGTTTTTGTGGAAATGTTAAGCAACTTTCATAAAGTACTTCAGTATTGACTTTTAGTTTTGGAAATTTGTGGTAAGTTCCTGTGGGACCAAACTGCTGAGGTCACCGGTCCCTCGGCTTACACACTACGTAACCTAACTTAAGACAACACACACACCCATGCCCGAGGGAGGACTCGAACCTCCGGCAGGGGGAGCCGCGCGAAATGTGGCAAGGCGCCTCACACTCCACGGCTACCCCGCGCGGCTGAATTTTAGTTAGTTTTCACTGAGCGTATAATTAGTTTCTTCTCGCATTTCATTAGATTCATTTTCAATATTTCAAGTCCCGTGTTGCATTCAGATTAAAGTTTTGTTTCACGGCACTGTTACATGCGCAATACAGGGCCAACAACGGTCAGTATTGCTCAGCAGTTGAGAACACGATACAAAAGTACACGCTGCACAAAGAGAAAGTTTTTGAAAAAAGAATATTCAACATTTTCATTTATAGATAAACTTTAATAGAAAGCTTACAGGGGCTACACTCAGCCTCACGGTGGCAACTGAGAGGGTACTTGAACGAGAAGTAGGGGCGCCAGGATCTGCAGGGCCGATATCGGCCGAGAGAGCTGTGTGGTGACCCACGCCGCTCCATACAGCATCCAAATGACGATGCTCACTGGGGACGAGACGGTGGTCGATCGGCCAGAACGGCGGTGCTATACGTATTTCAGAGTGAAAGCTGCGACCAAGTTTCAATCGAAGCTTTTATCATGTTAGCTGAAACAGTCTCAGCTGATGGTGGCTATGTTGTTAAATAAATGGATATGATGTACGAATCTTAGTGGGAAACAAAGAACACCGCTATAAAGACCTGAATTTTGCGAAAATCTGCTTCACTATTAGTCCGTGGTGTAATTCTTAAGTGTTAGCTTAGCCAACGGCCTTGCCGCAGTGGGAACACCGGTTCCCGCTAGATCACCGAAGTTAAGCGCTGTCGGGCTGGGCTAGCACTTGGATGGGTGACCATCCGGTCTGCCGAGCGCTGTTGGCAAGCGGTATGCACTCAGCCCCTGTGAGGCAAACTGAGGAGCTGCTTGATTGAGAAGTAGAGGCTCCGGTCTCGTAAACTGACATACGGCCCGGAGAGCGGTGTGACGACCACATGCCCCGCCATATCCGTATCCAGTGACGTCTGTGGGCTGAGGATGACACGGCGGCCGGTAGGTACCGTTGGGGCTTCATGGCCTGTTCGGGTGGAGTTTATATTAGGTTAGGTTTTTTATCTCAGGTTAACCACACACATGTAACCATATTAAACTGACGTACGAAATCATAGGCTCACTAGTTTGGAGGACATTCGCTTAAGGCACTTTTCTGCTACAGATACAGTGCATTGGACCAAAAGGATTACTCTCAAGGTCTTAACAATTGTTTTGCAGCTACGAATATTGAATCATAATGAAACGAAAACATGAAATTTTCTTATGTTAATATATTTACAAAAAATGGCGATAAGTTGATTTTAGAAGGAACAGAAGGCAAGAAAAGTATAAAACAGATGGGTATAAAAGTATTGGCACTTCATGTGTATTTATTACCTATTCTCTCATAACACTTATGGCGCCGCTTATGTAATTTTGTGTCGGAAAATTTCAAAATACTCTAGATCTAGAATGTCCCATTTTTAGCTTTAGGGTTCTACAAACAGAATATTTCAGGCAATTCAGCATCGTCAACAATGTGTTCAGTTTCAAACAAACGATTGGCAACTGCTGATTTGTTTGGCTGTTCTGGGGTAAAAGCTGCTAAGTGTTAATCATTTGCACTCAAAAAACGCAACTGTACGTCCTACAAGGTGCCTGACTCTTATGAACAAACTACGAACGTACGGAATATGAGACTAACTGTGTTAATGGATTCGATTGGACTGAAGAAATCCTAACAAATAGAACACATTATGTCATTCTGGACGGAAAGAGTCTTCGGATGAAAAAGTAAATTCGGGCGTACCCTAAGAGAGTGTTATAGGACCACTACTTTTCGCAATATACACTGACTAAAAAAAAAAAAAAAACCACAGCACCGAAACATAACGAAATTTCCCGAAAATATTGGTCTAGGTAACAAATTTAAGTGATTAAACATTGCAAGATAACTCATTGCAAATGTGAAATGCTGCTACGTTAATAACCGGTCTAACCGCCAGAATGTTGAATGCCAAGTGCTGGATATCAGTCTGTGGGATGGAGTTCCATGCCTGTTGCACTAGATCGGTTAATACAGGTCAGTGCTGTTTGTGGATGACGCTGCGTTGTTGTTCTGTGATGTCCCATATGTGGTCGACTGAAGGCAGATCTGGTGATCGAGAAGGCCAAGGCAACATATCGATAGTCTCTAGAGCATGTTGGCTTACAGCAGCAGTATGTGGGCGAGCGTTACCCTGATGGAGAACACACCCTGGAATGCTGTTCATGAATGGCAGCACAACAAATCGAATCACCAGACTGACGTAGAAATTTGCAGTCAGGGTGTGTGAGATAACTGCAAGAGTGTTCCTGCTCCCATACGAAATCGCACCCCAGACCATAACTGCAGGTGTAGGTCCAGTGTGTCTAACCCGCAGACAGGTTGCTTACAGGCTCTGAACCGGCCTCTTTGTAACCAACACACGGCAATCACTGGCACGGAGGCAGAAACAGCCTTCATCACAAAACACAACAGCCCTCCACCAATGAGCTCTCGCTTGACACCACTGAAGTCTCAAATGACGGTGATTTGGGATGAGTGGAATGCACGCTACAGGGCGCCCGGCTCGGAGCTGTCCTTGAAGTAACCGATTTGTAACAGGTCTTTCTGTCACTGTGGTCCCAACTGCTGCTCAAATTGCTGCTGCAGATGCAGTAGGATGCGCCAGAGCCATATCTCGAACACGATGGTGTTCTCTCTCGGTAGAACCACGTGGCCATCTGGTGCCCAGTCTTCTGTCCACCGTACCTTCTTTTGACCACAGCGGCCAGCAGCCACATACGGTGGTAAGATTCCTACCAAGTCTTTCTGCAGTATCGCAGAAGGAACAGTCAGCTTGTCGCGGCCCTATGACACGATCTCGTTCAAACTCAGTGAGGCGTTGATAATGGCGTTGTGAGCGTGTGGGTGCTATTCTGTCCTTCTGCGCAACGGATTAATCTGAGATGTACCCTTTACCCTGTGGCTCCTGCAAGATGCAATTTCCACCCCCACACCACTACCGAAGTAGACAGACGCTCCTATCGTTCTAAAGACAAATGTCTGAAAAACTTTCAGCAATAAATATCTTCTGGAGTCGTCCGCTGTAAGGAAGTGACACAAAAATTCACAAAACTTCTTATGTAACTAGTGGGATACTTGGGTACTGGAGTAGTTCTAGTTAGCGTAAGAAAAACATGATACTAACGAAAATTATTATTTATTTTGCAACAATTCTGAGGAATCACAATGGCACTTTTAGTTATGAACTGAACAAATTATTCCCAGGTTCTTTTCGGAATGTTAAGTTACCTCTTAAGGATAGGATTCGCTAATGAAATTTCTATACAAAGTTTAAGATTGTTATTGACTTGGCAGAATGGCTGAGAGCCGCACCTACTCAACTTGAATAATTATCCGTCAGAATGGTGTTAAGTACGGTCGAGGCTGTCGCGTGTGAAATGCAGTGAAGTGTACTGTTGTACGAGGAAATATGGGACTCGCAAGAGCTGTAGCGCACAATACCGTAAGCTGCGATGACTGCTGTCTGTGCCGCTCGCTGCTTTCAAATAAGATAACTCTCGTTCTATCTGGATTGACCTTCGCCAACCAAACTCTCCCTATGCCTTGATGAAGTCAAGGACTCCTATTCGCCCCTAGTCTAACTATTGGCATGGTACACCAGTCAGATAACCAGTCCACAAAATTCGCTCGCAGGCGTTTAACTATAACTCTGTCCGTCCACAGCGCACAATAAGTGTGGCAGCCAAAACAGTGAACAACACTTAATTGCAAGGACTCAATGTAGAGTCGCACTCTGATTCGCTCTCGACAGAGGTGCTCTCCCAGTGAAGTACTGAGGAGAGACTTGTTCCTCACACTTTGAGTACACGTACGAGCGCACACGCTCTCGCTACGTGTTCTCGCTCCAAGAGTGACAACGGAACAGCCCCTCTCCACGCCAGATGTGAAGGGGTATATCTTTCGGTCTCTTCCATTACTCCTTCAGCTCAAGGCGTCAGGAATATTGTCTGCCAATCAGCATTGCTCTTCTAAACTGGGAGAATGACGTTTCGTTTAAGGCGACAAATCTGGAAATCTGTAGCATCGGCGTTTGGCGTTCGCTGTCTCCCTGTGAAAACCTCTGAAACTGCGTGCTCTGTTTGTAAAGAATGCGTAGGCTGGGCACTCCTACACAATGTAGTGGAATTAGCTTTTAAGCCGAACACGGGGTCGTTCTCGCCTTTCACTCGGACAAACGCTGTCCTCTCCACGGGCGGTCGCCGTCCGACGTAGATAGGCTGAATCGTCCTCTGAAGGGACCGGCCTCTCAGCATGCGGTCCACCTCTCCTGACTAAAAGCTCTTGTGACCGTTGTGTCTTGAATGTGTGAGTGTGTGTGTGTGTGTGTGTGTGTGTGTGTGTGTGTGTGTATGCCAGCCTCGAGTATCTCAACCCCGGTGCGCACTTGTTATTTGCGTATCATTTACATGAATTCATACAACATGACTTTATCTTATTGAGTTTGGGTTCGAATGAAGCGTCTTGATGTGCGGAATATGATTGTGAGTGCGGAATATGTAAGCAATGAAGGTCAGGAGACCACGGCGTCTTACAGCGTCTTTATCGCGTTATAGACGTTCTTCACTAACATCAACTCACCGCACCCAATCTGAAATGTGACTAACGGTCATAACAGTTACAGTCTGTATTTAGGGTAAATCTGATTTGCATCCTCTTAGTGGCGCTACTAACGCCACTGTTATGCAACTGGCGTGTTATAGAAAACGCCTACCAACTTTCGTTTATGTGGCGTAACTCCATCTTGGTGTTCCCATTTTTTGTCGTCGTGTATATAAATTACCTTGTAGATAACGTCACAAGTATTTCATTTACTGCTTTATTTTCCACAAAACGAACATTATATGAATAAATAAGTTGAAAGTATTTCAGTGTAGATCCTTAGATTGCAGTTTTTTTGTGTGACTTACGTATGACTCATGTGGCTCCAAAGTAAGTATGCCAGCTGTGTCATTTAGTATGTGGCTAACAATTTTGGTTTGGTGCTCTTGTCAGTCTTTCATTTCATATTATTATTTGTGTACAGTCACATTATTGTCACAGTCTTCATTTGACGTTATTCGTGCTGCAACCTATTGATACTAAGAATCAAGAAAATGTCTCGCAGAAGCGATGAAGAGGAACAAAGCCGTTTGTAGATGCTTTTAACTGAAGTTATGCACATGAGTGATAAAGATCCTGCGTAATTATTTAGTGCTAACTCCGATGAATTTCTACCAGTTGAGTCCGCAAGTGAAACTGGAAGTGAAAACGGGAACAGAAAGACATAGATGCACAGTGTGCTATAAAAACGAAGTGTAAACGTGGACCATAGCTAGACGCAAAAAAAAAAAACAAAAAAAAAAAAAACACTGGGATGTAAAAAATGTGACTTGAATTTGTGTGTAGAACGTTTCTTCATTACGGGTATTATAGGTAGAAAATGCCATCAGCTTATGAATTTATTTTACAATTTCAGTTGGAGAACGTAAGAAGAAATTACTTGCCGTTTGTATTGAACAGTGTAAGTAATAAGTAAAAGAAAATATTAATTAAGTCATAAAAAGAAGAAAACTCAAGAAAACTGAGCTAGTGCGTCGTATATAACTCACAGTTACAGTTATCTTTAACTTTTCTTGAGCTCTTGAAAACTGTAGGCAGAGAGTATGATTTGTTACCGGGGATATGATTCGCTGTAACACAGGGTCACAGCTTGCTGCTGTGAGCTGCTACGGCGCCACGGAGCTTTAAATGAAAATATGTCCTTGAGTTGTATTTATTTCACGTGACCCAAAGAAGAAATTTTCCAAGTCGTCTTTGACTTAGGTGGCAGTCAGTGTGTTAACTATCACGGGCATCGATGGGGAGACACGCTGCGGCCAGCCTTCATAGAAACGGTGGCCATCTGAAACACTTGCTACAATGTTTTTGTCCTCAACTACATATCTGCAGCTTCAATTCTCGTTAGCTCGGTTATAAGTGTTCACGTACTCACACCTAATACGTCCTTTCGGGGAAACCATTGATTTCCGGATCTATGTATATTAAAGTTACTTGCTTGCTGCTTTTCGCGCCTTTCGTTCGCACCTCTACTAGGCAAACACCCTGTAGAACACATAAAAGTCTGAAAAACTCGTTTCACCTTTTAGCACTTCAGACTATTATGTCAAGAAACCTTAAAAAGCATACATTGACTGACCAATTTAGATACTGTTGCGTAAGTTCAGTATGGTGCTACAGAAGAATGCTGAAGATTAGATGGGTAGATCACATAACTAATGAGGAAGTATTGAATAGGATTGGAGAGAAGAGAAGTTTGTGGCACAACTTGACCAGAAGAAGGGATCGGTTGGTAGGACATGTTCTGAGGCATCAAGGGATCACCAATTTAGTATTGGAGGGCAGCGTGGAGGGTAAAAATCGTAGGGGGAGACCAAGAGATGAATACACTAAGCAGATTCAGAAGGATGTAGGTTGCAGTAGGTACTGGGAGATGAAAAAGCTTGCACAGGATAGAGTAGCATGGAGAGGTGCATCAAACCAGTCTCAGGACTGAAGACCACAACAACAACAACAGCGTAAGTTCAGCACTGCAACTGGATAGTGTAGTTTGTGCGTAATGTCGAGGTTCATCGTGAAATGCTTCCTTGTCTGATAACGCGTCGCTTTATTTATTGCATTACGTGAAGTCGCAGAAGAATCTATGCTGGAGTTCTGATAATCATTAAATACATCAAGATCCTCTGCTTGATATAGGAACTGGAATGTGGTGTGAATTAGTGTTACACGAATTATTGGAGCGATCTTTTTCCACGAAACCACAAAATTTCTTAGGTTTGTTAACCATAGTTGTAAGGTTTTCATATATTTTCTACCACTCTAAATAATTTACCTTTAGTGAACTGGGACAAGGATGAATGAACGCGTTGCAGAGTACTGAATGAGATCTTTGACTTTGTGTTCATCTTGGTTAGCTTGCTTACCAGTCAGTTGGCAGCGCTGGGGCATCCTTATTAGAGGCATAGTATCGAACAGTTGAATTTTTTGAGAAGTAAATTTAATATTTGTGAATCTGACAGAAATTATATGGAATACTTTATTATGTTTGTAAACATACGTTATTGACTCTGCTGATGGAGAAGAATTTTGTGGAGTGATTTTTGGATAAATTCTAGTGTCCGATTCCACTCGTCGGCTTTGAGCAATGAAGTCATACTTAAGGCAAAGACGCTACGTATAATCAGTCTATGAATGCAACGGGTCATATTTGTAAACAAAAAAATGTAGCATACGATAAAATTACAATCACATTCACGCATTTATTTACTTAGTCATGAATTACGTCGAAACGAACTGAAGATAACGAAAACAATTAAGAACAAGAATTAAAAACAAAAGTTTCATTTCTGGTAAGAAGTATTCTCGCAATTTATGCGACTAGAAAACGACAGAGAACCTTTGAAGCACATGGTGAAGTCATACTGTTGTAAAATAGCGTTAATTTTATATTAATTATTTAATCTAACGGGAGAAGCGCAGGAAAGTTGGGGTTTTGTGTGGGGAGAAACTAGAATATATCAGAGAAACGGGAAAATTAAACGAACACAACAAGTGTCAAAGGGTAACATAAAATGTGGAGAAACCGACACACTAAATTTTAAAAGAACAGCCAGTACATGACAAACAAATATGTACAAAAAATACAGAATATTGGAATCGTTAACTAGAATTAACCCCTTTAGGTAAATACCAGTTACAGATTCCAACCACTCCATGATTCACATGTAAATTATTTTTTGCAGTTATATGCACTGAAACGTAATACCATTTCTACATTTGTAATTGCTCTCTAAAACTAATGTACTTTATAACAAAAACTGCACTAGGTAACTTGAACTGACCTGCTATATAGGTGAATTCTAGCTACCGATTCCAATATTAGTAACTTTTGCAGTAATTCAGAAGGCAATTACAAATGCAGAAATCATATTAACCTACATTTCATTACACACACGTGTTGAAAAAACGATATAATTAATGAATCGTTGGCTGGCTGGAATCGATAAGTAGAATTAGCCTATATAGGAGGAGGTCAGTTTTCGTTACCGATTTCAGCTTTCCAATGGTTCATAAATTTGGACATTTTTGCAGTATATCTGTGGACTACCTTTTTATAGAATTTCTTATTGATCTCAGAACTACTACGAAAACTAATAAGTATTGTACGTACAGCTTCCAAATTTTTCTCTTTTTCATAGTAATGAAGATAGTAACACCATATGCAGAAATCAGCTAACACTCTAGTGTACACACTTGTTGTTAAAACGATCCAAATAACGAACTGTGGAATGGTTGGAATCAGCAACTAGGATTAACCTATATAGATCAGTTCCAATTACCGATTTCAGTATTTGTCAGACCCTACTTTTTGTCGAATTTCACTGCTTGTGTAGATTTAACAGTTAGTATTAAAAGTTAACGCTGATTTATAATATTATGACTTCACCATGCGCAATACTGTACTGGATTTAAATGTTCTTTGTGCTTTTCTTACTCGCATAAATTACGATAATTATTTTTTTAGACGTATATACTCCTCTTTTGCTATTCTTATTTATTTTCGTTACCTTTAATTCTTGTCGGTACTATTTGTGGCTAAGAAATTAATCACGTCAATAGTGTAATTCTATTGTAAGTTACATTCTTTTGTTTATGAGCATGATCAGTCGCTTTCAGAGAGTGCCTCTATGTAGCTTCTCTGCCTTAGGTATGACTTCATTAATCAAAGCCACGTGTGGAATCGGACACTAGAATTAACCCCAATTTTTCAAGGTAACCAATACATGCGCAAGAATGAAATGTTTGTTTGTCAAAACTATTAACCGAAGGAAATCTTAGTCCCTCAGATAACTAATAACACTAATGATCGGTTTTGATTTGATCACTTTGTTTTCATTGGGTAATTTCCAAGAATGATTGCCTATCGATGTCGCGGGGTCCAAACGATACATATCGAACGCACGATCGTGAATCGATCATGTCACTCTGATGGCGGGCGTTATGATCAATTATTTGTGATCGTCATTTTTATCTATTTTCCGTCGTTCCCTTAGTTGCTCTAAATTACATACCTCCGCGAATTATTTGTGAATTGCTAGGGAAACCCAGACGATTTATGTCGGTGGTGAGTGGGATGTCTGGTGTTCTTGACGTTTCTTTGGCGGATTCTCTCACATGGAAAAATATAGCTGCATGCTTATCCATCAAAAACTGTTCGACTTTTTGTCGCAAATATGGAGTACTACTGGACAAGGAAAGAAGGCACTGTATAGATTGTGGTGGTGTGAAGTGTGTACAACTTCGTAAGAGCACGTTCGACGCTGAAATACCGTTACAGTTTCATTGCAGACAGTGTGGAAAACGAACGAGAATCAGGAATAATACATAGTTCGACTCTTCCAAATTATCCATCCACACCAGCGTAATGGACTTCCACATGACGACAACACCGAGGACGAGTAAGGTAACTCGTCTCCTTTGTAATTACAAGTATTTTTGTAACGCGCTTCTTTTGTCATTACTGTAGTGACCACCGTAAACATACTCATAATGCCCGCTACCAGAGTCGCATGATCAATTTATGATCGCACGTTCGATATATATCGTTTGGACCCCGCGACTTCGACAGGCAATCATTCTTGGAAATTATCTTTCATTGTGTCACAAATAACGAAATTGGAAATACAGAAGCGTCCGATCTTACCCGTCGGCTTTGACCCAAGACGTCACAAATACCGCGGAAACGACTATAAACAATTCCAATATGGCGGATATAAAAACATCGCATACGTATTGTAAACACTGAAATACACAAGTTTCACAAAAAGCCTAATGACTGTAACGGGACAAGCGTGGGAAATTAGGGGTTTTTGGGTGCGGAGAAACTAAATATACAGAAATGTAGCCACCGACCGCCATTCAAAACCACGCAAAACAACGAAATAAATCAACATCACAAAACTGACCAAATACCAAAAAACACATTCCTATCCATAATCGGACACTTCCCTTAACCTATATAGCTCAACAGAACCTACCGATCACATCCCCCAATAGAAAACTAAGAAACGAAAGCTTCCCTTACACCTACATACATCGGCACTTATGCAGTTTAGCAGGTACGGAAAAAATTTTTCATTTTTTTTCAAAATTTGATCATCATGTGTCGTTATGCGGGGGGGGGGAGTCTGCAGTGCCCCCCCATAGGCTTCATTAGTGTCAAATCAATATTTTCGAATCATAGGCGGCCGCTGCCGCGGCCGCATTCCAAAAAAAAACTCCCAACCTAACCTCAAGTGGGCTACGCTACAGATCAATATGTTCATCAAATTGCTTCATATTACGTATACATGTTCATTAGTGTCAAATCAATATTTTCGAATCATAGGCGGCCGCTGCCGCGGCCGCATTCCAAAAAAAAAAACTCCCAACCTAACCTCAAGTGGGCTACGCTACAGATCAATATGTTCATCAAATTGCTTCATATTACGTATACATGTTCATTAGTGTCAAATCAATATTTTCGAATCATAGGCGGCCGCTGCCGCGGCCGCATTCCAAAAAAAAACTCCCAACCTAACCTCGTATTCAGGGCTACGCTACAGATCAATGTGTAGGTCCCTTACGTCACGGGTCAAAGCCGACGCGTGAGATCGGATGTTTCCAACCTATACCCAATACACAAAACATACATAAATAACCAAAAAAAAAAAACGGAACTTACCTCAAAAAAGTTCCAGCTCCACAAACTAGATTGGCCACCACAATCACACACAAATGCACACACGCACGCACGCACACACACACACACACACACACACACATACAAAAACACACACACACACACCAACGAAAAAATACTGAACTAAAATAAAAACCCAACCCACCCAAACGTCAACCCCCTCCCCCACAACTCCAAAATACAACACACAAACACTATACAACAAAATAAACCACCCACCCACCTACCCAGCCCACCCTAACTAACCACTTTCGGTCTATACATTTTACCCACAGCCCTTAAAAAAACCCGAAGAATGCAATAGCCCTCTGGGACACTCTTCCGCCAACAGTACTCATCTAAATGAGACTGAAGGTTGGAAGAGCGCCTCTTCCCCCTCCCAAGAACTGACTTAACCGCTCCCCACATCCCCTCAATTGTGTTAGTGCAAGCCCCAGTATCATAATTCTTAAACTCTAGACTGTGGTTCACTACTAAATGATTAAATCCCCTCTCACCCAACCCCCTATATGAAGAAAACGCATCTGAAACTACTGTGGACCCCGGCTCTACATACTCCTCAATTAACCCCACTAATTCAGGCTTCGACCTCCCCTCCACAACCCTAAAAACACATTCAGTACCCCCACCCCCCTGAACAACAGCCCCCCACACCCAAAGACCAGCCACAGACTTCCCCCTCCCATACTTCCTTTTACCAAACTGCGACTCATTCACCTCCACAAGCACCCCATGCCCACCCAACTTACCCCTGTACTTAATAAATTCGGAACACACCTCACGACAAAAGGAATACCAGTCTAAAACAGTCCTCTCACTCACACCAGTCTCAAACGCGCAAAAACTCTGCCCGCAACTATAACAAAAATAATACGTAATAAGCACAATCTCACGCATGGCCAATCTAGACTTCTCGAACCAGGTACCACGCCTTACAGAACGCCATACGCCATCTTTCCGGCAACACCACATGTATCCGTCCCTGGTCCGAGAGTCCGGAACTTTAACCAATTTCATAGGTTCACGGCACACACCGCACTTCACGACCTCGGCAATTAAGCCAAATAGCTGAAGAAATTTAATCAGCTCTAAAGCTGTCTCCCCCATCATCGCCCTCAACCGAACACTGTTAAGGCGGTCTTTCATATCCATTCCTGAACAAAAAACCACAACCAAATACACTCAATAACAAACTCACCCGATGTACAGCAATGAGCATTAAATTAACCATTAACTCACTAATAGAAATTCCGCTTCAAATCCAACACCTGAGCAACAGAAAACTGACCCCACCACACGAAACAAACGAAACAAACGAAAACCATGAACACACCACCAGAGAGCACGACAAACAAAAACAAGACATCTACAAACACGCCACAATCGCAAATCAAACTCCGCGCCGTAATGACGTCACACACCACAACACGCTTACGTCACGGGTCAAAGCCGACGGGTAAGATCGGACGCTTCTGTTGACCCACGAAATTCGTTGGAATGTCTGTAATTTTTGTACTGAGAGAATTTCGTAATTGTTAAGGTCTTCTTATGTTGTACAGTATTCTTTGACAATAATCACAGTTTAATTTATGAAGAACGATTCTCTTTAAAGTAAAACGCGTCTCCACCATTGGTAGTAAGGTTTTAAATGTTTGGTTGTGTGTGCATTGTACCTTACGCCACACGAAGCGACAGATCGCTTCTGGCAAGCAAAAAACAAATTTTGTAATGATTAGTTTATTTTTATGTTAGCTGCTGTATCTCCTGATTTCTACTGCCTTTCGAGAATGTCAGTACGGTACACCGGACACATGCTGAGCATGACGTAAGTTATTTTTATTTCAGGGTAGATCTCTCTTTGCTTTCTTATTAGGAAACAGTTCTTAGTGAGAATTATCAGGTGTTGTGCCATGCAAGCAGATTAATTTACAGTGAACATTGTAGGTAATCTCAAACAGTTATTTTGATCCTGAGTAGAGCAGTATCTCTTTTTGGTGGACATTCAAGTCAGAAACTATACTTCATGCCTCGTAACTTCCATATTGTACTTCAGTATTGAGTTTCAGTTAAATAATTTTCAGTGAGTATACAATCAGTTACTTTTGGGATATAATTACATTAGTTTTTATTATTTCAAAGTCAGTATTTCATTAAGTTTAAAGTTTTATTTCACGACACTATCACATGCGCAACACGAGGCCAACCATCAGTCAGTATTGCCCAGCAGTTGAATACGGTATCTAGAAGCACACGTTATACGAGGAGAATTTTCTTTTTCAAATAGAATGTACAGTATTCTTATTTATAGATAAATTTATATAGAAAGATTTCATAGTGCATACTGCAATTGTTTTTCAAAAAACAAACAACTAACGAGAAGACGTATGCTTACATCATACATATAAGGAATTGGTATATGATAATATTACCAACTGGTTTTAATGATAGGATAGTCGACTGACCCTCTTGTTGCTTAGATCTCCATACAAGTAATTTTTATTGTTGGGTCCTGTTAAAAGATGAGATGTACGCACAGAATCCTCATACACAAGAAGAATTAGAGGACACCATTCGCCTTGAGATTTCAAGAAATTCCCCAGCCGAAATTCGAAGACTGTTCGACAGTGTGACAGAAGGTATCTACATCTATACTCTGCAAACACCGTGATGTGCATGATAGAGGATACGTCCCATTGTACCAGTTACCGAGATTCTTCCAATTCCATTCACATATGGAGCGCGGGCAGAATGACTGTTTGAATGCCTTTTTGCGTGCAGTAAATATTTTAATCTTATGCTCACAGTCCCTATGTGAGCAATACGTAGAGTTGTTGCAGTACATTCTCAGAGTAATCATTTAAAGCCAATTCTTGTAATTTTATTAACTAACTTTCTCGGGATAGTTTACGTATACCTTCAAGAGTCTTCCGGTTCAGTTCCTTCAGTATCACTGTGCCATTCTCCCACGGATCAAACAAACCCGTTGCCTTACGTGCTACCCTTTTCTGTATACGTTCAATGCCCCATGTAGTCCTATCTGGTACAGGTCCCAAACATTTCAGCAATATTCTAGAATCAATTACACGAGTGATTTCTAAGGAACCTCCTTTGTAGATTGACTACACTTCCCCAGTATTCTACCAATAAACAGATCCTACCATATGCTTTACCCACAACTGAACCTATGTGATAATTCCATTTCGTATATCTACAGACTGTTACATACAGGTATTTGTATGAGTTGGCCGTTTCCAACAGTGATTCATTGAAATTACAGTCTTAGGGTATTACATTCTTCGTTTTGTGAATTGCAAAATTTTACTAATCGATGTCAGAGATACTGGACGGTAGTTTTGTGGATCACTTCTACTACCCTTCTTGTAGACAGGTGTGACCTGTGCCTTTTCCCAGGAACTGGGCACGGCTTTTTATTCGAGGGATCTACGATAGATTATAGCTAGAAGAGGGGTTAACTGAGCCGCAAATTCAGTATAGAATCCGTCAGGGATTCCATCGGTACCTGGAACTTTGTTCAGTTTTAACGATTTCAGCTGTTCCTCAACACTGCTGACACTAATACTTATTTCATTCATCTTTTCAGAGGCACAAGGGTTAAATTGGGGCAATTCTCCAGTCTTTTCCTTTGTAAAGGACCATTTGAAAACGGAGTTAAGCATTTCGCTTTTGCTTTGCTGCCCTCAATTTCAGTTCCTGTCTCATTCTATAGGGACCGGACGCCAACTTTGATGCCACTAACAGCCTTAACAAATGACCAAGTCTGGTCTTTGGATTTTGTGAAATGTAATTTAACAATATTCTGCTATGGCAGTCATTGCAGGCATCACGCATTGCTCTCTTGATGGCCAAACCTATTTTATTCAGCCTTTCTCTCTCTCTCTCTCTCTCTCTCTCTCTCTCTTTCTCTCTCTCTCTCTAGCCCTACGCTTTGTTTTACACCTGTTATGCGGTAATCTCTGTTTCTTTAGAAGTTTTTTTGCAGTGACTGTATACCATGGAGGTTCACTCCCGTTATGAACTGTTCTATTGCGCACATATTTATCCGGTACTTTGTCAACTATTCTTTGAGCCAGAGCTCCTCTACCTGCTCCTGCCCTGTGCTGGAAGTTTCATATTCCTCATTGAGATAAGACACTACTGATTTTTATCTAGTTTACTGAACATGCATATCTTCCTGCTTGTTTTAGCTGTCCTTTGTACTTTGGCAATCGCTGTGACCACAACCACGTCCTGATCACTGATACCGGTTTCGATGTGGACATCCTCTAAGAGGTCAGGTCTATTTGTTGGCATTAGATTTAATATATTTCCGTCATGAGTGGGTTTTCTAACTATCTGTTCTAGGTATTTTTCAGAGAAGGCAAAAAAATGGTTGAAATTACTCTGAGCACTATGGGACTTAACATATGAGGTCATCAGTCCCCTAGAACTTAGAACTACTTAAACCTAACTAACCTAAGGACATCACACACATCCATTCCCGAGGAAGGATTCGAACCTGCGACCGGAGCAGTCGCGCGGCTCCGGGCTGAAGCGCCTAGAACCGCTCGGCCACAGTGGCCGGCTCAGAGAAGGCATTTAGTAAAGTTTCACAGGATGTCATATCACATCCACCTGTAACAAAACTATAATTTTCCTAATTAATTGTTGGATGATTAAAGTCTCCATCAATGATTACAGTATGATTGGGGAGCTTACGTACAGGTGAACTGAGGTTTTCTCTGAAGTTTTCCGTTACATCAGGAGATGAGTTTGGTAGGCGATAGAAGGATCCATTATCATTTTACGCCCAACCCTGATATTGTGTCTTCCCCAAACAATCTTACACAGAACTCCAATTTCTACCTCGGTAGATTTGAGTTCCTTTTCTAGTGCGACAAATACACTACCCCCATTTCCCGTCTGACTATTCTTTCGATAAACACTGAAATTTTCCCCAAAAATCTCACTGACATCAATTTTAGGTTTCAATCAGCTTTCTGTATCTACTATTATGTGAACTTCACTGCTTTTTATGAATGCTTCAAACTCTATCACTTCGTTGCGAATGCTTCGGCAGTTTACCACTAGGATTTTAATACAGTCACCTGTGGAAGGCATTTCTTTCAAATGGTTCAAATGGCTCTGAGCACTATGGGACTTAACTTCTGAGGTCATCAGTCCCCTAGACTTAGAACTACTTAAACCTAAGTAACCTAAGGACATCACACACATCCATGCCCGAGGCAGGATTCGAACCTGCGACCGTAGCGGTCATGCGGTTCCAGACTGTAGCGCCTAGAAGCGCTCGGCCTCTCCGGCCGGCGAGGCATTTCTTTCGATCTTACAATGATGCTTCTGTCTTTTTTACATCCATCGTTATCTGGACTGGATGGAGAGTCGCCTAATCTATAAAACGCCTGTGTGCACCCCACACATAGTTAGCTACCTGAATAGCAGTCTCTGATATGTAGTGCACACCTGACCCAGTTATGGGGATCCTACAGATCACAAACCAGTGGCGGAAGTCTAGGAAGTCGTACCCTAGATTGTCACAGCCCTTTCGAAGTCTCAGGTTCAGTCCTTCCACTCGACCCAGAACCAAATGACCACGATCAGTTCTGGGGAAAATGCTGCAAATTGTGGGCTTCGTTGAAACTCCTTGCGCAACGCTATTCTTCTCAACCTTCTATGCCAGTCTCTGGATTGAGCCAAGTATGACCTCGGAGGCCAAACGACAAGCTTCATTTGTTCCAACATGTGCCACAATCTGCAGTTAATTGCACCCTGCCTCAATGGCTGCCGGAATAGCCTCCTCAAGATATTGATGAGGCCCCGGTATACATGCTGAGTGCATTTTACAAATTAGTTGGTGTGTTAAATATTTGTCGTTAAGTATGTAAGGAAGAAAAAGGCACACAAACTGAGTACACCTGGTGTCCTTTCCTGCGCCTTGCTGCCATTACGCTAAGGGGTACCTCATTCGTCGTACGCTTGATCTACCAATAATTAATGTAGCCCTATTCTCTGCATTTGTCTCCTCCTGACACCGGACAAAGCAGGTTGCACCCTAAAACAGATGAAGTGAGTCCTACTGGCGCAGTTTCAGTCTCAGTGAGAGACAGTACCTCAAACTTGTTGGTTAGGGGGATCTGTACAACACGCTGAGTCCTCCCTGGTCCACACCCACCCACTACAAGACGCCTAGGCTTTTTTTTTTTCTTTGACACTGCACTCACAGTCAAGTGGACGAGTAGTGACAGATCCTGTACTTTCAGCAGAGGAAACTGGATCCACGGCAGAGGACAGTACTTCAGGTACCCCTGGTACAGGTATCACAGGTACACGACTCTCAGGAGCTCTGCCAGCACACCGATTCGCAGCAGCTGCCAATTGTTGGAGAGTAGTCAGGGCGATTTCCAGCTACTTACGAACGCCAATCAACTCATCCTGTGTTCGAGAACAGCATTCACAGTGGGTCTGCATTTTGGCTGGTGCAATGTATTACAAGGCAGTGAACATATAACTTTAAATTAAACTCGCAGATCATTTTTTAATCTGTTGAGCTAAAAAGTTTCTAATTCCCTATAAGAATTGAAGCCACTACACAAAAACGAGATTTCTATTAAGGCAACACAAACATCTGTGGTAAAAACTACTAGTTTCCTTAAGCGTTAATTATAGTTGTTAGCAAACTCGAAAACAGAGTTAATTTATGATAAATGCAGATGATATATGGAGCGACTCCTCTTTAATGGAAAACTACATGTAACAGTCTATTAGCTACAAAATTTGTTGTAGTAACTAAATCACAAACGCTTATGTACTAAAAATTGCACGTGAATTATGCAAACGACAGTGGTAGATTCCGAAAATTCTCAAAGTCGCACTTTTGTTTGCCTTGATATACAATGAATTCAGGGGTGATGCATTCTTTGGTAGAAAGCGGACCACAAACGCTGATCTGTTACGAAATATATCACGTATCCGTAGCAAACGTACCAATAACTTACGAAAATATAGTTTTGTAAGCGTCCGAAAATTCTCAAAACAACTTATTTCTCAAGTAATTGTACAATTAATTTAGAGGACGATTGTTTTGAATGAGGACAGGCCTACTGTTCTCAAAAATTTTAAAGAGCATAATTAAGTTTAAGCCTCCTATTAACGATAGCAATAAGAGTTTATCGCGGCACCCGTGAATGTTCGAAATTTCGCAATGTATCACAGTACAAACGGGTACTGATACAGTCGACGAAAGATTAGGCAGAAACGACACGAACAGTACAATACGTGAATCTAGGACTTTAAATCGTCAAGCGATCTTGTACACGCGGTCTCACACAGAGTCTGCTGTAGGGAGGCGTAGCTTTGAATACTTGCAGTAAATGAAAGCGAGGCTAGTTTAGTTGCATTGCGTGTGAGTTTGTTCACAAGTCAGGGAAGATGGGCCAAGCCGTCACGCCAGGCAGCTGACGAGGGAACTATAAAAGAAGTAAGTTGCACGACTCGTCCCACGCTAAGACCATTGCACAACGTGAGTGCGTATTGTCAGAAGAGAGTGCATGTTCCGTGTCTCCTGTAGGGATAGGGTGACCATACGTCCAGATTAATCGGGATTGTCCCGTTTTTTGAGACTCAAAAATTTGTCCCGACTTCTTTTTTTAAAAACAAGCAATTTGTCCCGATTTTCAAGGATTATTTTCAGACATTTAACAAAGTGCTTAAAATATTTTCTGGGTGTCGATTTTATAAACTATCAGTTGAAACTGACATTCCGTACGTTGGTACCCCCTGATAATGTACAGCTTAAGCACTATAGTTGTTGCGTACTCTTATTTTCTTTGCTTTTGCTTGCCATTGTTGTCAGCACTCAGTATCAGTTTCGTGAAGTGCTAGTACGTCGTGGCGATGCCGAAACGAAAATCAAAGTTTTCGGAAGAGCTTCAGAGGAAATTTCCTTGCTTCACTGCTACAGACAATGACTGTTCAGCAAAATGTAACGTATGTAACTGTGCTGTATCCGTGTCTCATGGTGGTGCTGCAAATCTCAAGCATCATATGGAATCAAAGAAACACAGGAAGAATCTTCGATCGGCAGGTTCCTCGCAAAAAATGAAGAGATATTTTGTAACTTCAAATACACAGAAACAGAAAAACGTAGCTGCAGCGGAAGGAACCCTGTCATTCCATGTTGTTGAACACCACCAAAGCTATCGTTGTAATGACTGCAGTGTTCAACTAAACAAAAAATTTTTCCTGATCCTAAGATTGTAGAAAATGTTCCGTGTGGAAGAACAAAGTGTGAAGCAATTATCAACAATGTTATAGCTCCGCATTCCCAGAAACAGGTAATAGCTGTTGTTAACAGTGCAAAATACTTTTCAATATCTACTGATGCTAGCTGTAAGTGAGGGTGGACTGCAGAAGAAATTGCTTGATCTTGATGAATTGCAGAACGAAAAGTCCGAAACAATTTCCAATTATCTTTCTCATGTTATACAGTCATTCAGTATCATCTCAAAGTGTGTTGCATTTGGTGCAGACAGTACTAACTGTAATTTTGGGGATTTATGAAGAAAGAGGGTAATAATGTTTTCACACATCTGAAAGAAAAATTAAAAAACTCTAACATTGTTGGCATAGGTTGTCCAGCACATGTTGTTCATAACACACTTCAAAGTGCTTGTGATGTTTTACATGTTGACACTGACAGCATTGCCATGAAGTCGTACAACCATTTTCAATTTTTTTCTATTTGTGTTGCAGAATTCTGTGAATTTGTTGGTGTCACTTATAAAAATTTACTTTCCTTTTCCAAAACAAGATAGCTTTCATTTGCCAGCCATAGAAAGGATCTTGAAAATGTATGAACCTTTGAAATCTTATTTTTTGTCACAATCTAACTCAAAGTGCCCTGTCATCTTAAAGAGTTTTTTCAGTGATCCTACAAATGAATGTTATTTACTTTTTGTACATTCACAAATGGGTGTTTCCAACAATCCATTCTGAGCATTCAGAAACAGAATAATTCCATATGTGAAGTATTAGCAGTCTTAAATAAAGCTTCGACAAGTCTAAATTCAAGGAAACATGAACATTTTGTACCACTAAGTATAAAAAAACTGCTGAATGATTGCGATGACCAGTCTGTTAAGAAATTTGATATAGCAGTATCAACGTTTTATGATGCTTCAGTAGACTATTTATCCTCATGGTTACAGGGAATAGCTGAGTTTTCTGTATTCGCATGGATGATGCTCACGGAGCCACTAGAATGGTCAGCAGTTGAACATACTTTAATGTGGCTAAATGAAAAGGGCATTCTAGTAAATGACAGCATCTTATTTGATGAAATAGTTCATATACAGTCATTTGTAAAACAACAAGTGGAAACAGACAGTGAACAATGGAATCAGTTGATGGCACATGAAAAATGGTGTAGGTTTTTCAGATCTTGCCAGTGTAATGAACAGTTCAGAGAATCGCTTAATATAGCACAGTACTTCTTTTCACTCAGTGCCCACAATGCAAATGTTGAAAGAGTTTTCAGCTTACTATCGTCACAGTGGACAGATGAGAGGAATAGATTTACAGTGAGGAGCGTTAAGTGTATTTTACTGACCTATTTAAACTTCAGTAAATACAGTTGCACTGACTTCTATTCATACCTATTAGACAAAACTGAGTTGCTGAATGAAATTTCATCTTCGAAGAAATATGATTGCAGTGTGGAATCCACAAAACCATAAATTCTATGTTATAAATGTTACATTTCTTAATAAGTAAATTTCTTAAAACTTGAAATGTACTTCTTTCCAGTCTTTCCATTCTTTGTTTGGTTTTGTACACACGCACACACACACACACACACACACACACACACACACACACTCACTCACAGACAAATAACAGTGAAGGCTATATTTGCAGAGGAAGAAGAAATGTTAGCATTAAAAGTGATATTTAACGAGAAATAAAAATTGTCCCACTTTTTGGCCAAGAAAACGTATGAAAGTCCCACTTTTGTGCGAAGAAAATATGGTCACCCTATGTAGGGACAGCTCTGCTATGGTACATATAACAGACGCTTCACAGTGTGAGAGTGAAATGGCGCTGCAACTATACACTGTTCATCATAAGAATATGCCTGAAATAAACAAACACACACACGATGATTGGTCACAAGCAGTAGCACCATTACAATGGTGTTGTTACGTTCTTGTAAGTAGGTGCCGCTTATGAATTCGATATTTTATTACTGTTGTTGTTGTGGTCTTCAGTCCTGAGACTGGTTTGATGCAGCTCTCCATGCTACTCTATCCTGTGCAAGCTTTTTCATCTCCCAGTACCTACTGCAACCTACATCCTTCTGAATCTGTTTAGTGTATTCATCTCTTGGTCTCCCTCTACGATTTTTACCCTCCACGCTGCCCTCCAGTACTAAATTGGTGATCCCTTGATGCCTCAGAACATATCCTACCAACCGATCCATTCTTCTGGTCAAGTTGTGCCACAAACTTCTCTTCTCCCCAATCCTATTCAATACTTCCTCATTAGTTATGTGATCTACCCATCTAATCTTCAGCATTCTTCTGTAGCACCACATTTCGAAAGCTTATATTCTCTTCTTGTCCAAACTATTTATCGTCCATGTTTCACTTCCATACATGGTTACACTCCATACGAATACTTTCAGAAATGACTTCCTGACACTTAAATCAATACTGGATGTTAACAAATTTCTCTTCTTCAGAAACGCTTTCCTTGCCATTGCCAGCCTACATTTTATATCCTCTCTACTTCGACCATCATCAGTTATTTTGCTCTCCAAATAGCAAAACTTCTTTACTACTTTAAGTGCCTCATTTCCTAATCTAATTCCCTCAGCATCACCCAACTTAATTAGATTACATTCCATTATCCTTGTTTTGCTTTTGTTGATGTTTATATTATATCCTCCTTTCAAGACACTGTCCATTCCATTCAACTACTCTTCCAAGTCCTTTGCTGTCTCTGACAGAATTACAATGTCATCGGCGAACCTCAAAGTTTTTATTTCTTCTCCATGAATTTTAATACCTACTCCGAATTTTTCTTTTGTTTCCTTTACTGCTTGCTCAATATACAGATTGAACAACATCGGGGAGAGGCTAACCCTGTCTTACTCCCTTCCCAACCACTGCTTCCCTTTCATGTCCCTCGACTCTTATAACTGCCATCTGGTTTCTGTACAAATTGTAAATAGCCTTTCGCTCCCTGTAATTTAACCCTGCCACCTTTAGAATTTGAAAGAGAGTATTCCAGTCAACATTGTCAAAAGCTTTCTCTAAGTCTACAAATGCTAGAAACGTAGGTTTGCCTTTCCTTAATCTTTCTTCTAAGGTAAGTCGTAAGGTCAGTATTGCCTCACGTGTTCCAGTGTTTCTACGGAATCCAAACTGATCTTCCCCGAGGTTGGCTTCTACTAGTTTTTCCATTCGTCTGTAAAGAATTCGTGTTAGTATTTTGCAGCTGTGACTTATTAAGCTGATAGTTCGGTAATTTTCACATCTGTCAACACCTGCTTTCTTTGGGATTGGAATTATTATATTCTTCTTGTAGTCTGAGGGTATTTCGCCTGTTTCATACATCTTGCTCACCAGATGGTAGAGTTTTGTTAGGACTGGCTCTCCCACGGCCGTCAGTAGTTCCAATGGAATATTGTCTACTCCGGGGGCCTTGTTTCGACTCAGGTCTTTCAGTGCTCTGTCAAACTCTTCACGCAGTATCATATGTCCCATTTCATCTTCATCTACATCCTCTTCCATTTCCATAATATTGTCCTCAAGTACATCGCCCTTGTATAGACCCTCTATATACTCCTTCCACCTTTCTGCTTTCCCTTCTTTGCTTAGAACTGGGTTTCCATCTGAGCTCTTGATATTCATACAAGTCGTTCTCTTATCTCCAAAGGTCTCTTTAATTTTCCTGTAGGCGGTATCTATCTTACCCCTAGTGAGATAGGCCTCTACATCCTTACATTTGTCCTCTAGCCATCCCTGCTTAGCCATTTTGCACTTCCTGTCGATCTCATTTTTGAGACGTTTGTATTCCTTTTTGCCTGTTTCACTTACTGCATTTTTATATTTTCTCCTTTCATCAATTAAATTCAATATTTCTTCTGTTACCCAAGGATTTCTACTAGCCCTCGTCTTTTTACCTACTTGATCCTCTGCTGCCTTCACTACTTCATCCCTCAAAGCTACCCATTCTTCTTCTACTGTATTTATTTCCCCCATTCCTGTCAATTGCTCCCTTATGCTCTCCCTGAATCTCTGTACAACCTCTGGTTCTTTTAGTTTATCCAGGTCGCATCTCCTTAAATTCCTACCTTTTTGCAGTTTCTTCAGTTTTAATCTACAGGTCATAACCAATAGATTGTGGTCAGAGTCCACATCTGCCCCTGGAAATGTCTTACAATTTAAAACATGGTTCCTAAATCTCTGTCTTACCATTATATAATCTATCTTATACCTTTTAGTATCTCCAGGGTTCTTCCATGTTTACAACCTTCTTTCATGATTCTTAAACCAAGTGTTAGTTATGATTATGTTGTGCTCTGTGCAAAATTCGACCAGGCGGCTTCCTCTTTCATTTCTGTCCCCCAATCCATATTCACCTACTATGTTTCCTTCTCTCCCATTTCCTACACTCGAATTCCAGTCACCCATGACTATTAAATTTTCGTCTCCCTTCACAATCTGAATAATTTCTTTTATTTCATCATACATTTCTTCAATTTCTTCGTCATCTGCAGAGCTAGTTGGCATATAAACTTGTACTACTGTAGTAGGCGTGGGCTTCATATCTATCTTGGCCACAATAATGCGTTCACTATGCTGTTTGTAGTAGCTTACCCGCATTCCTATTTTCCTATTCATTATTAAACCTACTCCTGCATTACCCCTATTTGATTTTGTGTTTATAACCCTGTAGTCACCTGACCAGAAGTCTTGTTCCTCCTGCCACCGAACTTCACTAATTCATTTTATTACTAAATTTTATTACTAAATTATTTAAATTTTATTACTAAATTTTATTACTAAATTACGTTAAATGAAACTTTAAGATATTGTAATGCATTAACAGCCCATCAACGTTTTTCTTAATCGCACCTTAGGTATGTAGTTTTTATTTAAAAATCGTGTACAGTCATAGCCTCTGTACTGTTGTGCTTTGATTGTCGCACTAACAATACGTAGCATGAAAACAGCTGACGCTGCTTCCTGCTTCCTAGTGAAACACGCGTGTAGAACATGGTTAAAAAGTGCCGCGAAATAGGTTGTTTTTAATGTGTTTCCGTAAATTTACAGAAGAAAATCGGCTTTGAAGTTTTCCGAAGGACTCTATTTGATACAGTTGAAAATACAAATCCACATCGGATGTACAGTGGAATCGCAAGCGTATTAGACTGCTGATGTATAGTAGTTCATGCAGCGGTGGTTCGAATCTCGCGCGGGCCGTCCTTCTTTTTTCGTTCAATCTGAAATACCTACACCTCTTAATTGTGAAATTCATCATCATTTTTTATGAATAAAGCACGTTCTTGTTTCTAATTAATGCACGCGAAATTCCTGTTTTTATTTCAAAGATAAATTCTTAATTATCGATGTTTTATGAAAGATTGTTAGTAAAGGTTGTTTAAATTAAGAAACATAACAATTTAATTTTTAGGATAAAAATTAAAATACAAATAATCTCTGTTTAGGCTATGTCCACTGTTTTATACCACAGATGGGGTCTCAAACGAACCAGAGTGATAAGTGTCGCTGAAATATGAACAACCAATTCGCAGTGTCGAGCACACCATACAAATGCTGCATTTTTCCATTTGCCTCTGAACCATTACACAATGAACCCAACAGAACTGATCTGGAGCCAAGTTAAGGAATTTGGCCCGAGAGATAACAAGACATTTAAGCTGCCATACGTATTGGAACTAACGCACGGAGCATTTTCACAATGCTGGCGGGATATAGAACGGCGCGTCATAAAAGAAGAAACTGCGGCGCCTATTGGTAGCTTCGTGGATTCTGTTGTTGATCGACTCGTTATCAACATAGCGGAGGACAGTTCCAGAACTGAACTGTATTTCTCGTATTCCCATAGGGAAGGAGCTAACAGATTACCAGACGACAGGCTGTGATTAATACCTTCAGTGGCATCAGTGTTCAACAATAAGGTGAAATCCCTGCAATATGTTTTTGCATCACACATAGCTCGCTCAGAAAAAATACCCTGTGTTTAAGTTAGGGATTTTCGTCGCTCTTGTTTGTAATTGGAATACTATGCAAGGTGAGAACGAGAGATTTTATGCTTTCCGTCTGGCCGTCTTGTCACTTACGAAGCCTGCCTTACTGCTGGAGTTTTGCCGAATGTTATTTCATTCTCTTTAAAAATTAAATGACATTCGAAGCTACACTATGTGATCAAAGTTATCCGGACACCCACAAAAAGATACATTTTTCAGCCGGCCGGTGTGGCCGAGCGGTTCTAGGCGCTACAGTCTGGAACCGCGCGACCGCTACGGTCGCAGGTTCGAATCCTGCCTCTGGCATGGATGTGTGTGATGTCCTTAGGTTAGTTACGTTTAAGTAGTACTAAGTTCTAGGGCACTGACGACCTCAGATATTAAGTCTCATAGCGCTCAGAGCCATTTAAACCATACATTTTTCATATTAGGTGCACTGTGCTGCCACCTACTTCCAGGTACTCCATATCAGCGACAACATTAGTCATTAGACATCGTGAGAGCAGAATGGGGCCCTCCGCGGAACTCAGGGGATTCGATCGTCGGCAGGTGACTGGGTGTCATTTGTATCATACGTCTATACACGACATTTACACACTCCTGAATATCTTTAGGTCCACTGTTTACGATATGATAGGGAAGTGGAAACGAGAAGAGACACGGACAGCACACAAGCGTACTGGTCGACCTCTTCTGTTGACTGACAGAGACTGCCGACGGTTGAAGAGGGTCGTAATGTGTAGCAGGCAGACATCTATCCAGAGCATCACAGAGGAATTCCAAACTGCATCAGGATCCACTGCAAGTACTATGACAATTAGGCTGCAGGTGAGAAAACTTGGATTTAATGGTCTCGCCCCTGCTCATAAGCCACGCATCACGCCGGGAAATGGCAAACGACGCGTCGCCTGGTGTAAGGAGCGTAGACATTGGACGATTGAATAGTGGAAAAACGTTTTGTGGAGTGACGAAGTACGGTACACAATGTGGCGATCCGATGGCAGGGTGTGGGCATGGCGAATGCCCGGTGAAAGTCGTCTGCCAGCGAGTGTAGTGCCAACAATAAAATTCGGAGGCGGTAGTGTTATGGTGTTGTCGTGTTTTTCATGGAGGGGGCTTGCACCCCGTGTTGTTTTGCGTGGCACTATCACAGCACAGGCCTACATTGATGTTTTAAGCACCTTCTTGCTTCCCATTGTTGAAGAGCAATTAGGGGATGGCGATTGTATCTTTCAACACGGTCGAGCACCTGTTCATAAATCACGACAATAACATCCCTGTAATGGACTGGCCTGCACAGAGTCCTGACCTGAATCCTATGGAACACCTCTGGGATGTCTTGGAACGCCGACTTCGTGTCAGGCCTCGCCGACCGAATCGATGCCTCTCCTCAGTGCAGCACTCCGTGAAGAATGGTCTGCAATTCCTCAAGAAGAATTCCAGAACCTGATTGAACGTTGCCTGCGAGAGTGGAAGCTGTCATCAAGGCTAAGGGTGGGCCAATACCATATTGAATTCCAGCATTATCGATGGATGGCTCCTCGAACTTGTAAGTCATTTTCAGCCAGGTGTCCGGATACTTTTGATAACGTAGTCTATATTGTTTCTCTGTTCGTCTGTTTTTACGTCTGAACTGCAACAGCTCACATCATTACAGGTTAGTTGGACCAGCTGGCTGGCCAATGCTGTCCAAGTTAAACATGCCGCAAAGCTGTTGTCCCGCGCCATCGCTCAGTCTGTGTGCGCGTAACACAGCACGAAACATGACCTTATGACCGTACTTGACTGTACTGGACACAGCTTGTCTTCCGCTCCAAGTGAAACAAAACCCAATGAGATTCAAGCAAACGCGGAAGAACACGTGGTTTAATGTTTACATCAGGTTTATTCTAATGATGAACACAGCACAGAAACGTATTACTCCAAACTTGAAGTACGCAGGATAGTACAATTCTCGTGCCAAAACTTCTAAATTGCACACGTATTCGCCGCGAAATTCTGCAGGTTTGTGGACCAAACACAATGTCGCGTCACAGACGTAAGAAAATGGTGCATACGGTTTGACCAAGACCGCACAGGCGTGGGTAGTGCTGATGTGGAAGTCCAGATGTAGCATCATCTGATTTCCATCTTCTCGGCAAGCTGAAAGAACATCTGTGGGGCAAAGAGATTTTCCAAGTATGAGGACGTTCACACAGCGATTCTCGATTGGTTCCGTGACCAAGGAGCGGATTTTTATAATCAAGGAATTGAACGTTCCAGTCACTTAAAATGAATCTCCTTAAACTGGTAATAGAGGCCAACTGGAAATGCTTGACAAGTCGACATTAAATTCTTCATTTGTGTGGCCATAATGTCCGTAGTTGTTTTATAATTCTTCAGGGTATTTTCGTTCTGTCGTTGCAACTACAAGAATGCGTAATTTTTTCACCAGACGCGTTTCGCTTTATTGAAGTAAAGCATCATCAGTGGTATGTAATTAAGTTATTTACATTTTGATTTGGTTTTAGTTCGTTAGGAATAGGTTAAGTTGCACTTACAGTGATTTTTCGGCTGATTTCTCGCTTACATCGGAAATGCCGTCTGCTAACACATCGTTGTTTTTCTGTGTTAGACATTGATAATTTTGGTCTAATTTTTAGATGTTCTGCAGCACACCCAAAACAAATTCTGCATTTTTTTCCCGAAATCAGCAGAGAAAATATGTGTTGCATTACTTATCAAACCCCCCTGTATGCTTGTATCATTTGCAAAAAGACCATAATTTGCAGTTTAAGGCAATGCAAGGGGAAACTTATCTATGTATATCAGACACAAAATAATGCCCCGTCGTACACTATATCTGACTGTTTCAGATCCTTATAAACGCCGTGAATATAAGAAACAACACACAAAAGTAGACACTATTGAAGAAATCTGCATTTCTCACTTCTGCTGCTTCTGAAATGCGTGTGGCTCCTATTGTGCCTAGATTTAATTAACTTTATGGCACTGTCGTTACATACTGGACATAAGAGCGCTCAAACCTTTTAATAGCTTTCTGACGAGTCTTGGCGGATCCGACATCAGTCTTCCGATAGGGATCGAACCTAGTTTAGAGAGTAACTGCGTATTAAGTGCTCTCTGGGAAAGTCATTAAAGGCAACCAGAAAAAAAAAGTTGTGTGATTGCTCAGTGAGCTTCGGCTTTCTCTTTTTCATACAGGTCAGATCATCAGAACAAAACATGGAGCACCCGTCTGAAAAGAATATTAGTTCCTTTTTTCGAAGGGGAGGGGCGTGTTAAGTGCACCTCCTTGGTGCTAACTGAGGTAATGCACCTATGGCATTTTCAATTCTTATCATCATTAGTCGGTTTACTCATTGCTGAGTGTCATAACCTTACCCGTTAATTCATTTCTTAACCAGCTGAATCTTCGACTAGACATCTCCATCCACAGCGATCTTCAGCTCTTCGTAATATAATGTGAAGATGTAGGCCGGTAACTTTCTCCGCTTCATCCAGCCATTTACTTGCTGCTCTTCCTCGTCGTCTTCTGTCATAGATTTTGTCTTGCAAGATGGTCTTTTCTAAATTATCCCCTTCTCTCCTCAAAATGTGCCCAAGGAACTGGAAGCATTTTCGGCCGACTCGGGAAGGTGAACTTCTTGTGATACTAAATTTTTCTGTTATGGAAGCATTGACTCTTCTTTTTGTCCATAGCATGCGTGACATCTTTCGCCGGCATCATATCTCGAAGGCATCAATTCGGCTCTAGTTACTAGCTTTCGCAGCCGTACAGGAACACAGGGAACATCAAAGATTCCACCAAGTGCATCTTCGTTGTTTTGGATACTGAACTGTTCTGCCATATCTCGGCCATGGACGATTGGTCGATTTATTTCCTTATCACACATTTCTGTGTCATTGATCAGAGATCCTAGATACACACAATCAGTCACTATCACCCGATCTCCGAAGCAACATGTAAGTTGAATTCCATCTATACCTTACAATTCTTGTAACTAGAACAAAAATATAAAAAAATACACAGCGCATATCTCTTTCCAAGGACTTTGTCCCACACCAAAAATATGATTCACGACACTGATTTATCTTGCAGCATGTTGTCTGAGGCATCTCCATCAAGAGGTAGTCTTTTTATCTTCTACTTCTCTGCTTCTACAATGGAAGGAAGTTGGTACTTGAACCGAATGTTTCTGAGTGACTCAGGCATACGGTCAAAGTTTACTTTATCTTGAACCGTATTTCTGCTTTCAGTCTTATCAAGCTCCACTTGTCCTTCTTTCTCCCTCGATCAACGCCCACAAAGTTTGTGTTGCTCGGCTGTTGGGAAAGAGATTGGAGGGATGGAACAGAGAGTGCTGTTACACTGACATAAACAGCCAACACTCATATCCATCTTAGAAAACGAGCCAGTTTTGTCCTGCGTTGATCATTTAGTGGTTTGGCAGTTACACTTGTACAGGGATCTCGTGCCATCTTTAAAGACAATTTAGCACAACAAATCCCAAATTCCACGTTCAAATTTGCAATCAGTGATCTAAAACGTTTCTCGACTTGACATACGGCTGGTGGTACGATATTGCAGGTGGACTGTTCCGTTATTTCTTGGCAGAACAGTTATTTGTTTGCAGATAAAAAAGTGCACAAATTATGCTTCACCGACATCTATTTCTTGCAAGACGATTTTCAGTTTGTTGCCCATCGTTGAACAACAATAGTTGTTACCTGACCGTAACCTATTCAGCTGTTAACTGGGTTGGAAAAAACAACTGGTAGTGGTAAAATACAAATTCATGTGCCTTTGTTCCTTAAATGGAACCATGTTTCGATACACTACAATTAACAGGATGGAATCCTTTAATGAGTTCTAAAATGTTGTTTTCGTAGACGCAATCGAATTTCAGTATGCAACAAGTTCTGTTATGCACTGTAGCCAGTTTTCATTTTTAAAATGACCTCCAGTCACAATTTTTGTATGTGCGTCAGTAGAAAGTTTCAGCTGTTTGTGCGGGCAGTGACCCTACACTTGCATTATACTATGACGTTACTATAAAATGTTGTTGCTTATTACGTCTCAATATTGCAAGGTCATTAACCAAATCGTCATGAAACAACACACAACAAACTTATAATCCTAGGGCACGTGAACTTACGTCTCCCTAGTCAATCGATATTTTTGATGTATCAAAAACGTGATTATTATTTGAAAAAAGTTTTTATTTGATGTTGTCGTACTAAATGTCTAAGATTATTGATTTACACACAAATTTTTGAAAGCAACCATTGCTTATTTCAGAAGTTATTTTAGGCATTAGTTATGCTATTATGTCGACGTGGGATTTAGTGCCATAAATCACATACTTACCGTGTTGTTTTAGTCTTGGAGGTTGGATGAGGGTATAAATACGTAAATAATGTTCAGGTAGAGAATACACACGACATATTAAGCGATTGCAAATCAGACTTGAAGTACTTTTGAAGCACAATTATTGTACATTTATGTTAAGCGTGATATCCTTGTGGTCTCAACACGACATTGATGAAGTCATGAAAATCACATGTAGCACAGATGTTATCGGAGTATTAGAAATGCACCAGCACAAATTATACACTTTTATAAAACAGCTGCTGCCCAGAACTCAATCTTAAACGCAGAGTCAGACCACGTGCTCTATTCGACATGCAGAATTAACAACAAATGGATAACTACAACAATGACGGAAGTGTTTATATTGCTTCAATATGAATTATGCAAATTAAATAACATTGACCTTAAGGCCTAGAAGAGTCGATGAACATGGATTTCTCCCCCTCTTGTTCCACGTGACTCTGACCATTCTCAAGTTAACATGAATGCATCGCCTCATTGTTCGATTTAACAAGTTTCAGAAAACAATGCGAAGAATAAAAACCTGTAGCTCTTATGGACAATTGGAAACAATAAAATGAACGAAGTAAATCAGATTAGCGTGTGTTTGCTTGCAACGCCTTGTTTTGACCGGCTCCGCATTTCTGGTCATGCCAACGCGACCAGGTCAAAGAAAACGAATGCCAAAGCATCACGCCTTGTATTCAGAGCTTACTGCAGAAGTGACTGTCAGAGATAATTTAACCACCACATGACTCCCCCTCAAAGAACTTAGTTTTTCAGCACGCCATCTATCGTGTTGTCACAAACTTTGAGAGGAAGAAACACATCACACCTCAGCTGGTGCATGACAGAATGTGAGAAATGATGAAGACAGGGAAAGATTGCACCAGGGTAGTCCCTTACAAAAGTCTGGCGATGGAAAATAAACGAAACAAAAAGTAATAATAATAGTAACTCTAATTATGGAGATAATATACTAAATTGAAAGAAGTTATATTTAAAACAAAGAAAAACTTCAACAGACGTAAAATCACTCAGAATAAGGGAATTTCGCTGGTTAAAAATGAAAACAATAATAATTATTTACGTATTGTGTACCAAAGACACCAAGTGTAACACAAAAATTCGCTTCGAACATCTAGGTCTTAACATCAAATGTAAAATTTAATAATATTTTTCAACTTGATTGCATCAAAGCTCGAGCACGTATCGGAATACCATGCGTACTTTCGAACACAGAGAAGCGAATTTCATGCTATGCTTCGTTTGTGATTTATACAATTTTGGCACTAGCATTCTCATCCAGACAATCGTTCCACGTAATTTCATTGTATACTCACATAGTAAAGATATATGTTTGAGAATTTCGCAATAAAGCAATGTTTACGAGTTACGATTGTGCATTCTATGATAATTAGCAGCAATATCTGGATTGAAAAACAGTGTTCTCTATAATCACAGTGTAGCTATTTACGTTATAACTGCAATATTTCCACCTTCTTTTTCGTTCGTTGACCAGTTTGCTCCTAGGAAGTGTTTGGAAGTTCGAAGTCGCAACGTGCATATAGCATTTACGAACTGCACGGCTTTCACATGATAATGTGCACGTTGCATACCATTGTTTAGCTACACATAATGGGTTCTTCGCGAACCATTTTTTAGTTAATTCCCTGTTTAAATAGCGTAAATGATATGAATTGGTCGTAAATTAACCCTCTTTTCGAGTTTGTTAGACGAGTTGTCATTGGACACAACCTCGGTAAAACAAAAGTTCGAGATTCAAAGTTCCAAACAACTTTATATATTCAGAAAATTTTATTCCAGATTTTTCAGTCGTGAAACTCACAACTCGGCCACGCGAGTATGAGCGGCATGTAAGCAGTGGTCTAGGAGCTCTGCACAGGGGAGGCAAAGAGAGCGAGAGTCAAGGTATTACACACAACCCTCTGACCAACAAGACTGAGATGATAAAAGTGAAACTGAACAGTGAGATACATTTCACCTACTCGAAAGCCTGCTGTGTCCCTTTCAGAAAGAAGCAAGCGCAAAACGGTAGAGCTCTCCTCACATGTACGGTATTCCTTAAGGAGATGGTAGCTAGGGAAATGTTTATGTCTGGAAGCCTCAGTCACTATGTTGAAGAGGCTGTTTTGGAGGGCGTAATATACTCTTCTGTGGGACATCCACAACTGTTGTTAATTTTTTTCATTATGAGTGAGTTCACTCCAGTTGTACTTGACAGATCGTCTATATGAATAAAAGCATTTTGGCAAGCATTGAGGGAGCAGGGTACAACTGCAAATTGCGACACACCTTGAAGCTAATGATACCTGTCATATGGGGTTTGAGGTCATACCTGGTTCTTTCCAACGTCTGGCAGAGAAGGTTGAGAAGAGCAGACTTGTACATGGAATTTCCGTGAAGTTCACAATCTCCAGCATTGTCCCCAGAACTGATCGTGGCCGAGAGGCTCTGAGCCGAGTGGAAGGCCTCAACCAGAGACTTGGATGGTTCAGTAACAAGCTAGGTTGGGAATTTCTAGATTTCTGCCGTAGGCTTCAGAACTGTAGGATCCCCCAAAACACATTGGAGGTCGGTAGATGAGACAAGCTGCCAAAGGGGCCCGCAGGATCACCACGGCCACAAAGAAGATGGATCTTCTTAATTGAATCTGGAAGGATTGCTGTATGGACCAGGGATCACTGACTAGAGGTATGTTTAACTTAAATACAAAAAAAGTAACCCAAGCCTTAAACGCGTATTTCTCGAAACAGTGTTTTTCAGTTTGGCAGGAAACATAACTTGAGAATGGTACGTACTATTTTGATTGGAATCTGATGCCGGCACTTTTAATTGAATTCTGTATTAGCGTACTTAGGCGATTTGCGATATCTGCAAACCCGTATTGTCGGTGCATGCTCTTGTCTCGATTTTGTGGGCGAAGAAAATTACATTTTTTTCAACACGTGACCATTTTGTTAGAACTTAATATTTTTCAGTTATTCTGTGCATGCTGACGTAAAATATACTTAAAATTACTTATGAAAATTATTTTGTTACAGGTGCAATAGGAGGGTTTTGAGAATTCCTGTCGGTGATCAATGTTCTGGCTACAAGCGGTCCTTCCCCTTGATGCAGCGGATACGGGGAGCATCCGATGTGGATGCAAAAATGATTTCTTAAAGACAAAAGTACAAGGAATAAATCGATATGGTCAGATTTAGCATTACTTTTCATTTTACTTGAAAAAAAAAAAAAGAATCAGCCGACCGATGTGGCCGAGCGGTTCTAGGAGCTTCAGTTTGGGACCGCGCGACCGCTGCGGTCGCAGGTTCGAGTCCTGCCTCGGGCATGGATGTGTGTGATGTCCTTAGGTTAGTTAGGTTTAAGTAGTTCTAAGTTCTAGGGGACTGATGACCTCAGATGTTAAGCCCCTTGCGCTCAGAGCCATTTGAACCATTTGAATTTTCGAAAAAATCGCAAAAATCACTTATTTTTCGTTGGTTCAAAGAGGGCTTTAACCTTAATGGCATGACGTTTTTGAGTAAAACAGTTCCTGATCCAGACGAACACTGAGCTACTTTTTTTGTACGTGTCTGTTTAACATTGCACCGGGCCCCTAAAATCGGATTTTTCAGTGTCGAAGTTAATGTCAGTACCAGCGATGATTCTCCACAAAATCACGTTCATTAATATTCAACTTAAACATTATCAGGTAATAAAAGAATTCCTTTTCAAGGCGATTATCGTTGCATTCGCCTTTAATCTGCTTACGAAAAAGAAGCAAAACATTAAATCTGCATGGTCTCTCCTGCTGAATGCAAATCAACTATTAGTCTGTCGTTCTGTTTACTACAGCAACAGCGCTAAAGTGATCGATTAAATGATTTTGAATGTGAAAACTTTTCGGTGTTATCGTCTTTTGGTTTCGATACGTAGTGCGATATAGCGTTCGTTATACTGGAGAACGTCGGTCCGTTGACTGTGATCATGGGTTTTCCTAATGTGACTAAACTACCAGGGCAAATGCCATGCACTGCATTTTTAAAGACGTCTATCTGTGGGATGGTCACCCTAACTAAATACACACACACACACACACACACACACACACACACACACACACACACACACACAAACGCGCGCGCGCGCGCGCACGCACGATTCAAGATTGGGGGCGTAATTACAATCAAGTAGGCACAGTTATTGATATTACTGCTTAGAATTGTTGTCACGATTCGTTTGAGTTTGAGATTAATACATATATTTATAAATACCATAATCCAACTAAACATAATCTGCACTGTTAAGTGAGTCTAACTTTTACACTAAAAGAAATAAAATTTCCAGCTATTAATTTATTTATTTGTCGACTTATGGAAATAAAATGTCTTCACAGAAGCTGTGTTTTCTAACTAAACTGATATAGTTTCTCCTTGACAACATTTCCTGTACCATGGAGAAATTTACAAATGTCTAAATGGCAAACAGCTTGTCGCATCCCAATTAGCTTTAACAATTCTACAATGTTCTACAACAATTTTCGTGATATAGTTTTGTAACCATCAAACAAATGATCCTTTTTCTTGAGAGTGCTTTGGGGTCGAACCATTTCAGTTCGTTTCGGTTCGGTCATGGATCAGCCAGCTAAACCGGTATTAGACGACACACAATAAGGTAAACAAGTGAGGTGTAGACGGCCTGTCACCTATCGGCAGGACGGGTGAAGCTGCGATTTTAACAGAGGGTTAATCCACCGGGGAGGAACAGAAACTTATACTAGTATGACAGAAAACGAGCACACGAAAGCTTTATAGCCATACCGTAATTTCATTCTAGACGCACAAGATAACAATAACTGCTTAATAGATGCTTACCTAGGCTTTTCGGAAGCATCAGTATGAGTAAACAGCGGCGTTACAACAATATAAGCTTTCATAGTCTCCAGTTCGTACGAATGTATTAAGTTTCTCCCTCTGTCCGGATATTGTATACGAATTTTATATTTCCGCGGTCGAATGTTTTGAGCATTTCCTAACATACACACGGGCCTCTTGTTGAGCTTCAGTCAGGGTGTGCGGAATCCTTTGGGAGCAAAACTTTCTTGCCAAATATCCACGAAAAATCGGGTGTACTGCAGTTGTCAACGTGCCTCAGGGTGCCTATTTCACAATTATGCCCTCACATCATCAATGTTTTTGGGAATAACAACAGTTTTTGGTCGACCATCACGAAATCCATCGCTGCTAGAAGCATGGCCATGACAAAAATCTGCTAAGCAATTGTGAAAAGTCTTTTGGGAAAATGATTGATTACAAGTAGTTGAAGGAAGCGATTGGAGGCATTGTTTTTCAGGCTTTTACGAAAGTCGTAAGAGGTAAAGCAAAGGGTGCTCTCATGTGCAACTCCCAATTTTCTCACAGTACTATCCGTTTAGACGCTCACTGTAAATGTACTACTTCGCCAATTTCTGAGCTACTACTGTTTTAACAATGATGAACAATTAATATTGAAACAACAGTAATGTCACGTATCGGTCGGTTGACCCTCGTAGTCGCCTGTGGAATCCGGTAGACAGCCGAGAGCTTGAGCTCTAGTATTTCCTGGCCGTCATGTGAAAGCTGTTACCAGAGAGTAACTACTGGCGCTGCTAATTGCCAGTGGCTCGTGAAGACGTCAAACTGATGGCGCAACTTTTAACACTCCTACACGATCAAAGTAGATCCAAATTAATATTTTTAGGAAAATTATTTACTGGTGTATGTAATGGTATAAGCACATCTTAATACAATATGTCAGTGATGGAGATGGCAAATGTAAAAGAAAAGATGTAATTTTCTTGAAATAACGAGACAATAAATACGTTCGACGTCAGTTTATTGCGTGAGGCGAAAATATACAATCCAGTGCAGTTTACACCACATGAGTCCAAAAAACATAGGGTACATGGCCTCCACAGCATTTGTTTTTATAAAGGTATAACAATTAACATCACATATAACACTTTTGGTTAGTTCATTTACAATTAATTATACCACATTCTAACAATTTTATATTGTACAACACTTAGTCGTTATTTCTCTTGAAAAATTACGTTTTTTCGTTACAAAACTGCGATAATACTGTCTAATATTCAAATTTGGTATATTGGTTTTGATTTTATGCAATGTCAGTAATTTTTCCGCTAAATCAGGCTTCAACATTCACACACATGATTTTTTTTAAAATAAAAAAGCCAGACTTCACGTGAAATTTGTGAATTTATATTACATAATCAGTGCATGCCCCCAGACTTCCGAATTTTTATCTGACATTACTAACTTTTGTATTTACGAAAAATAATTTCAAAGAACTGTTAAAATCATAAGATACTTCCAAAAACCCGAAAATACTAGCTACAAATCGAGAAATACGCATGTACAGAATGCATCACTAAACCTACGTATTACATATTACAATACCTGCGAGCTGTGGCAGGTTAAGTTCCAAATTTTACTTGCTCCAAGAATAGACAGTTTTGGAATGATGTCCTACGAAAAACTTCTTCTCCTTGCAATTCTGTTAACACTTTGACGACCTGTGACATATATACCTTTCACGAATTTACGCAAAGCCTGTGCCAACAACATATATGTGCAGCGTTAGTCAATAACGCCAGAAATGCAAACGTCATACATATGGGGTGGACAAAGTAACGATGACCTGGAAAATATTTCATGTATCTTAATACAGGCAACCCAACTGAAACAGGTCTATTGGGAGTTTGTTATTTGCATTACTGAAATTTGTGCTTACTTTGGATGAGTCAGACACTAAGCAATAGTTTTGAAGCACTTTTTATTCGCGCGCACTCTTTGGTCAGAGTAGCTGTATCGCTGGAAGATGTGCTTGTTTTGCCGTTGCTGCTTGGCAGCGAGGACCGTGAGAGTTATATCGTTAGAGGAGTAGTGAGACAGAAGCTGAGCAGAAGACTCGTGGCAATGTAGACGTAAAATTATGTGGATCTGTGTTTAAGTAAAATGATTTCTGTCTGAATATTGTGAAACAGAGGAGAAAGATTTCATTAATGATTTAGAATGAAAGTAGAAAAGAGTATGAAGAGAATGAATGAAATAATTTTATTTAGTGGCACTGAAGTCGCACATAGTTAAGAATCATTGTCGAATGAGACATCCGTATCAGCGAACTTTAGATTTTTCATTAAAGGTTGTGTAATTTTCACTGTAAGGTATTTTTTATGTTTATCAAATTATTTGTCTAACATTTGTGAGGGTAAGAGTTTGATATCAAAGTTGCCCTTTGTCAATGCTAATAAGTATTGCAACATGAATTTCACACAAACTTTAGATTTTTCGTTAAGGGTTGTGTAATTTTCACCGTAAGGTATTTTTTAAGTTTATCAGTTATTTGTCAAACATTTGTGAGAATAAGAATTTGATATCAATGCTGCCCTTTGTCAAAGTTAATGAGTGTTGCAACATGAATTTCATACAATTAACAGAATATCAGACAGTTTAAAACAGTTTGTTAAATGAATATTTCGCCTAAGAGCACTGTCCACATCCTCAATCCAAATCATTTTTAAGAGTGCCTCACTGAGTGATGGGTATAAAACAGTTTACTTGTTGTCTGGAGCATTGCACTAAGCTCTCACCAATTGTAGTTAGAAATTTGCAGCTGGCGCACATAGAGCAGCATGCACCGCGTTTCCAAGCATCTACATTACGAGGTAAGATATTTTCATTACAGGATCAACTTGCCAAAAAATTATCAACGCACAGGGACAATTTCATGAACAGCATTGTTGGGCAGATCGTTAACGCACAGGGGCCACTTTGTTTAATTAAAGAGATTAATAGCAATATCAGTTAACATATGGTTTTGGAAAGATTACAAAACATGGCCAAATTAATGTTGTATTCTCACAGGCAGATATATTTCGTTTCTCTCGCAGATGGAAATGCACGAAGTCACCCAAAGCTAAACAACAGCAAACTTACAACCAACCAACCAACCAAGCCAAAATCAAAACAAACCAAAAGAATTTTAGGAAACTTTCACAACGTACGTAATTTGCACCTAGGTGGAGGAGGCCTAAGTTGGGTTGCCTACCTTGAGGTGCATGATATGTTTTCCATGTCAAAGTCATTTTGCCTACCCTATATATAATTTCCGTTGTTTTAACGCAACGTTGAATCCACACTTTGACCTACATACAGTTGTTTGTTGCACTAATAACTACATTAATATTGCTTATAAGAAACAGAAGAAGCTTTAGTAGCCGTTTCGCTGCTGTGGCATGTATACGCGTCCTGCTTCGCCGTTCCCTCAGCATTGCAAGTTTTCCTACAATGCGATGGACCGTGCTGAGCCACCGACCTCTCACTGTTGCGGACGAGTTACTTCCATATCTCTGTGAATGAAAAAGTTTCGAGTATTTATAATACAACATATATGCCTCATTGCGTGCTGTCATTTACAAATAGTCTAGCTCTGGTATCTTGAATCGTTTATGAGATATAATGATTTTTATCACTGCATGAATGCCCAAGGACGTGAAGAGGACTGTCATGCTCGACCGTCCTTCGGATATGAAACCCAATAATTAGAGAACAAATGTGACATTCTTCTGCTCTCAATTTTAAATAAAATTTCGATATCTTAACTACATGAAATTCACTGCAATGTATGAGCCAAAACGAACCATACGCCAAATTTACCCAAAGCGTTTTTATCTCTGCAAAACCTTTAAAATTTCGCGCATTGTTTTACTTAGTTTGATGCCACACGATAACTACGACATGCAACGTAAAGAAAATTAGTCCTTTATGAAACGACGATATCAGACTGTAAGATGCGCAAAAATCAAATTTTTCGCCCATAGTTTTCTTACAATCGGATGATAAGTATTTCATAGCAGCCGGCAAGTCCTCATCGACGGAGCTGGGAGCGTCGCTTCCTACCGTCCGTCGAACATAAAACTCAATAACTCGTGAACGAAATGAGATACCGTTTTGCTCTCTATTTTAAATAAAATTTCAATAGCATATATATATTTCATTCACTGCAGTGTATGAACTAAAATCAACAATACACAGAGTTTGTGCAATGCATTTTTGCCTTTGCGAACTCTTAAAAATTTCGCGCAATATTTTACTTAATTTGACGCAATGTAGTTACGTATGACGGATAACGAAAGGAAATTCAGTTCTTTGTCAAGTGAAGATGTCAGACGTACAAAAATCAGATATTTTCACCTAATAGTTTTTGAAAAATCGGATGATAAGTGTTTCATGTCGGCCGGAAAGAACAGGCAGGAGTATTTGGTGAGCAGAACAGCAAGAACAGTAGTTGCTCCCAGCACGGAAGTCAAAGAGCTCGTTCTGCAGCAGCAAAAGCGTTAGCGTCTTCCGCTCGTTTTGGCGGTATTACAGTGCAAGGGAGAGTCATGAAGCTGTGCAGACACCGAGTGTCGAACGCGGCAGTAGAAAAGTTATTTGTGAGTAGCGACAGGAAGAATAAATTAAATTTGCCTTCGTCTGTGTGACTGTTGTCGATTTTGGCCTTCTATAAGATCGTTCTTCCAGTCATCTGCACTTGCTTTTCACCAGTGAAACTTATGATAATGACAAAGAGAATGTTCCAGAATGTAATTTTCACTCTGCAGCGAAGTGTGCGCTGATATGAAACTTCCTGGCAGATTAAAACTGTGTGCCGGAGCGAGACTCGAACTCGGGACCCGAAGTTTGGAAGGTAGGAGACAAGGTACTGGCGGAAGTAAAGCTGTGAGGAAGGGGCGTCGGTCGTGCTTGGGTAACTCTGATGGTAGAGCACTTGCCCTCGAAAGGCAATGGTCCCGAGTTCCAGTCTCTATCCGGAACACAGTTGGAATCTGTCAGGAAGTTTCAAAGAAAGTGTAGCGTACAGTGAGTCTTCCCTTCCGGTCTGTGGACAATTTGCAGTGGCAGGGAAAGGAACTGTGTCATGTGATACATAACACTGACTCACTAAACAGTATGCTGAATTTTACACCAATAGAGAGGCACAGATTCCTGGAAATTATCCAGAATTTATTTTACGGCGGATTTACTTTAACTTATTACAGAAGAGACTAGCACAGTGATTTTCCCCTTGGGAATAATTACCCCATGAGGGGGTAAAATGTAATTTTCTCTGGGGTAAGAACAAAACGGTTCGATTGTGTTTCGGTCATGAAACTATTCTTTTTAATGGTCATGGCATCACTACTATTATCATTGTTTCGTTATGTTGTAAAATACAAGCGCTAACACGGGACGCAATGTCGTGGAGGATACAGCTTGTGAAACGTAAGTATGAACAACACCTTTCTCACATGGCACACCCACCACTCCCTGTACACATACTTTGTATCATGCACCTGTGACAGAAAAATTGATTGACACACACACACACACACACACACACACACTGATTCGTAGGTAGTTGCCTCAATGGACCAAAAACTCGTCCAGTATCCACTTCGCAACAAATAAATTAACAAATTGACAGCACAACACAATAGTAACTATATAATGGATTATTGTTATTATTAGTACCTCTCGCTATGCTCTGAGAATTGTTTCGTCGTTCATCAAAAAGAATGTTGTTGGAAATATGTAGTACCAATTGTCCAAATGAGTCATTAGTTCATGGCTTCCTAAAACAGCTACAAAAACTAAATCCCATTTATCTTTCTTCATTTTGAAAATAAAAGTATTCAAAGCAAATACGTTTTGTTGGGGCACGTTTACGCTGCTGTTTCCCTGGTCGCTGCTTGCAGGGAGCCTTGTTACATTTTCGCGTGTCGCTGGCATCGCGGCCGTCTCGCGTCTCGCTGGGCACCTCTACCCTGCAGCTCTTCACGTCGCTAGTTTATTGGGTTACTTGCAGTTTGAAATGTCTGGCGATATTAACAGTGGTTCTTTCACATAAAAAATGTAATCATTGACAGGGAGAAAGAAGAAGAGATATAGATGCACTCTTTGAATGTAGACCATCCGCAATTCAGATATTTTCACTAGTTCTAACAACAGCTCAGAAATTATTCAGACCATTTTATCTGCCAGTTACGAATTTTGTAACAAATTCTTCAGTGTATTTTAAATATTATTAAACCAGAATAGTGGCCGGCCGGAGTGGCCGTGTGGTTCTAGGCGCTACAGTCTGGAACCGAGCGACCGCTACGGTCGCAGGTTCGAATCCTGCCTCGGGCATGGATGTGTGTGATGTCCTTAGGTTAGTTAGGTTTAATTAGTTCTAAGTTCTAGGCGACTGATGACCTCAGAAGTTAAGTCGCATAGTGCTAAGAGCCATTTGAACCATTTTGAACCAGAATAGTGTAAAATATGAAGCTTGAGCCCAATATTATTAATGTAATTCCTGTTGAATTCGTACGCCCATTCACTCTGAGGTAACATTTTGTCAGTTTTTATCCACATTTGCTACATATACTACATCTGCCACTTGTTGATTTTCGTGCTGATATTCTACCGAAAAAACAAAACGAAAAACTAGGCGAAATAGAAGAACTAATTTCGAAAAATTACTGCAGCCAGTTTTATCCATCATGAAGCGGTTATTATGATCTGTATTCCCATGACTCCACTTAGTTTTGCATCCAATAATGGCTGGAATAAGTACCTGTTTAAAATCATCATTTGTAGTTCTCACAGCATTACTGTCTGAATACTGTGGTTTCATTGGTAGGGTGCGACCCTACAAAGGAGATTGCTTACAAACCACTCATGCGACCCACCGTCGTAAACAGATCACATGTGTGGGCTCCGTACCAAACAAGACTGTGAGTATAAATTGAAAGTATACGAAGAAGGGCAACACCAATGGTCACATGTTTGTTTGGTTATGAGAAAGCTTCACGGAATTGCAGAGAAGCCTGAGCTGGAACATACTTGAAGTTAGAAGCTAACTGTATCTCCAAAGTGTACTTACAACGTTACAAATAACATTATTAACTGAGGAATCTAGGAATATACTATTGCAGTGATCGTGAAGAAAAGATTAATCTAATTACAGCTCCGTTTCACCTAACTCATCATTTTGTTTTTTTCGCTATAATATGAGCACCAAAATCTACAAGTTGCAGGTGTAGTATATGTAGCAAATGTGGATGAAAACTGACGAAATTTTACCTCACAGTAAATAGGCGTACGAAACCAACGGCAATTCCATTAATATTGTTGGACTGAAGCTTCATATCTTACACTATTCTGGTTTAATAATATTTCAAATGAACTGAAGAATTTGCTACAAAATTCGTAACTGGGTGCTGAAATGATCTGGATAATTTCTGAGCTGTTGTTAGAACTAGTGAAATGCTGATGGTCTACATGCACTATACCTTTTCTTCTTCTCCTTGTCAGTGATCACGTTTTTTGTGTGAACGAACCACTGTTATTATCATCAGACATTGCACAGAACATAGTTTTTGCTTTGCATACTGCAAGTAATCTATTCAACTAGCGATGTGAGCAGCTGCAGGGTACAGGTCCACAGGGAGAAGAGAGACGCCCGCGCGGCCGTTGACTAGCGATCTACCAGCACACTCCATACTTTAATATATGGCACAGTGTGAAGTACCTTCTGTCATGCACTTCACAGTAGTTTGTAGAATATGGATGTAGATGTTGATGTAGAGAGAGATGTACGCTGCGTGAGTGACCGCGCAACAAGGAATAGTCAACCACGGCACTTTTAGTGTGACCTTAAAGCAGCGTATCACAACTGAAGCCTCAGGACATGCGGCGATTGTCGCGGCGCCCAACGCGAATCAGTCTGATACCTCCAGGCGAGGATCGTAGCGGAGAGCGGGCCTAGCGGCTAAGAGACGCTGGGCTTGTTTCATCATCGCTGGGTCCTGTCGGCGAGCAACTAGCCGCAAGGCTCAGCAAAAACAAATGTTGTTGTTGGTGGGGGTTCAAATGGCTCTGAGCACTGTGCGACTTAACTTCTGAGGTCATCAGTCGCCTAGAACTTAGAACTAATTAAACCTAACTAACCTAAGGACATCACACACATCCATGCCCGAGGCAGGATTCGAACCTGCGACCGTAGCGGTCGCTCGGTTCCAGACTGTAGCGCCTAGAACCGCACGGCCACTCCGGCCGGCATTGTGTTGTGGGGGAGGTGGGTACAAGCTAATATCTGATTGCGGCCAAAGGTAATGGACTCAAAAAGATTAGGAACCATAGGAGTGGCAAGTATTAAAAGTACACTCTTTCACATGCTGCCATTAGGCAACATCCGTGTGAATACCAGGAGAGACATGCATATGGAAGACCAACAAACATTTTAATGCGATATATGAATGAGAAAACCATTTCGTAAATTTTCCTCATTTACGGAATGTAGCCGGCGTTATTCCTACGTTGAGCAATTGCACTGAATTCTTAATAATCTGCATTTCCATGCGTGTAGTGCACTTAACACCAGTCTGACTTTCTTTGTGTGCTGTGTTCATGCGGTTGCAATTTTAACGGCTAGCAGTCTACAATGCCCCACTCGTCACCGGAACCACTAGCGGCGCTGCTAGTTGTCTTGTAATCGGCTGCTAACGGTAGTGACCCACATAGCTTCCAGGGAACGCACGAAGCTATCATAGTTCAAATGGCTCTCAGCACTATGAGACTCAACTGCTGAGGTCATTAGTCCCCTAGAACTTAGAACTAGTTAAACCTAACTAACCTAAGGACATCACAAACATCCATGCCCGAGGCAGGATTCGAACCTGCGACCGTAGCGGTCTTGCGGTTCCAGACTGCAGCGCCTTTAACCGCACGGCCACTTCGGCCGGCGAAGCTATAATGATTGACCTCATGTCAACGTATGAAAAAGACCATTGATGGATGTCCATATTCGATTAATCATATAGGAAGTCCAAATATACCAAAAGTCCTTATCTATGACAAATTAATTGCTATTTAGCCTAAAGTTGTATTTAAAATTAAGAAGGCAATGCCAGAAATTAAGAAAGTCATGAGAGCTTGCATAAATCACTAATACTCAAAATTCGTACAAAAATCAATAACACGCAGATGCATGCAGCCACAATCACAAATGAGGTGCCCAGTAATAACTGTATGTGTGACTTCTCACCGCTGATAAAGTAGTATCATCATAGCAATTCTAATTAATATTACAGCATACTTTAATTACATCTGACTGTCCAAATGTGGCAGAATTCCAATCCTCTATGTATAAATGCCCCCCCATGAACCATGGACCTTGCCGTTGGTGGGGAGGCTTGCGTGCCTCAGCGATACAGATGGCCGTACCGTAGGTGCAACCACAACGGAGGGGTATCTGTTAAGAGGCCAGACAAACATGTGGTTCCTGGAGAGGGGCAGCAGCCTTTTCAGTAGTTGCAGGGGCAACAGTCTGGATGATTGACTGATCTGGCCTTGTAACATTAACCAAAACGGCCTTGCTGTGCTGGTACTGCGAACAGCTGAAAGCAAGGGGAAACTACAGCCGTAATTTTGCCCGACGACATGCAGCTTTACTGTATGATTAAATGATGATGGCGTCCTCTTGGGTAAAATATTCGGGAGGTAAAATAGTCCCCCATTCGGATCTCTGGGCAGGGACTACTCAAGAGGACATCGTTAGCAGGAGAAAGAAAACTGGCGTTCTACGGATCGGAGCGTGGAATGTCAGATCCCTTAATCGGGCAGGTAGGTTAGAAAATTTAAAAAGGGAAATGGATAGGTTAAAGTTAGATATAGTGGGAATTAGTGAAGTTCGGTGGCAGGAGGAACAAGACTTTTGGTCAGGTGATTACAGGGTTATAAATACAAAATCAAATAGGGGTAATGCAGGAGTAGGTTTAATAATGAATAAAAAAATAGGAGTGCGGATTAGCTACTACAAACAGCATAGTGAACGCATTATTGTGGCCAAGACAGACACAAAGCCCATGCATACTACAGTAGTACAAGTTTATATGCCAACTAGCTCTGCAGATGATGAAGAAATTGATGAAATGTATGACGAGATAAAAGAAATTATTCAGGTAGTGAAGGGAGACGAAAATTTAATAGTCATGGGTGACTGGAATTCGTCAGTAGGAAAAGGGAGAGAAGGAAACATAGTAGGTGAATATGGATTGGGGGGAAGAAATGAAAAAGGGTGCCGCCTTGTAGAATTTTGCACAGAGCATTAACTTAATCATAGCTAACACTTGGTTCAAGAATCATAAAAGAAAGTTGTATACCTGGAAGAATCCTGCAGATACTAAAAGGTATCAGATAGATTATATAATGGGAAGACAGAGATTTAGGAACAGGTTTTAAATTGTAAGACATTTCCAGGGGCAGATGTGGACTCTGACCACAATCTATTGGTTATGAACTGTAGATTAAAACTGAAGAAACTACAAAAAGGTGCTAATTTAAGGAGATGGGACCTGGATAAACTGAAAGAACCAGAGGTTGTACAGAGTTTCAGGGAGAGCATAAGGGAACAATTGACAGGAATGGGGGAAATAAACACAGTAGAAGAAGAATGGGTAGCTCTGAGGGATGAAGTGGTGAAGGCAGCAGACGATCAAGTAGGTAAAAAGACGAGGGCTAATAGAAATCCTTGGGTAACAGAAGAAATATTGAATTTAATTGATGAAAGGAGAAAATATAAAAACGCAGTAAAGGAAGCAGGCAAAAAGGAATACAAACGTCTCAAAAATGAGATCGACAGGAAGTGTAAAATGGCTAAGCAGGGATGGCTAGAGGGCAAATGTAAGTATGTAGAGGCTTGTCTCACTAGGGGTAAGATAGACACTGCCTACAGGAAAATTAAAGATACCTTTGGAGAGAAGAGAACCACTTGTATGAATATCAAGAGCTCAGATGGCAACCCAGTTCCAAGCAAAGAAGAGAAGGCAGAAAGGTGGAAGGAGTATATAGAGGGTTTATGCAAGGGCGATGTACTTGAGGACAATATTATGGAAATGGAAGAGGATGTAGATGAGGACGAAATGGGAGATAAGATACTGCGTGAAGAGTTTGACAGAGCACTGAAAGACCTGAGTCGAAACAAGGCCCCGGGAGTAGACAACATTCCATTAGAACTACTGACGGCCTTGGGAGAGCCAGTCCTGACAAAACTCTACCATCTGGTGAGCAAGATGTATGAGACAGGCAAAATACCCTCAGACTTCAAGAAGAATATAATAATTCCAATCCCAAGGAAAGCAGGTGTTGACAGATGTGAAAATTACCGAACTATCAGTTTAATAAGTCACAGCTGCAAAATACTAACGCGAATTCTTTACAGACGAATGGAAAAACTGGTAGAAGCGGACCTCGGGGAAGATCATTTTGGATTCCGTAGAAATGTTGGAACACGTGAGGCAATACTAACCTTACGACTTATCTTAGAAGAAAGATTAAGAAAAGCCAAACATACGTTTCTAGCATTTGTAGACTTAGAGAAAGCTTTTGACAATGTTAACTGGAATACTCTCTTTCAAATTCTGAAGGTGGCAGGGGTAAAAAACAGGGAGCGAAAGGCTATTTACAATTTGTACAGAAACCAGATGGCAGTTATAAGAGTCGAGGGGCATGAAAGGGAAGCAGTGGTTGGGAAGGGAGTGAGACAGGGTTGTAGCCTCTCCCCGATGTTATTCAATCTATATATTGAGCAAGCAGTGAAGGAAACAAAAGAAAAATTCGGAGTAGGTATTAAAATTCATGGAGAAGAAATAAAAACTTTGAGGTTCGCCGATGACATCGTAATTCTGTCAGAGACAGCAAAGGACTTGGAAGAGTATTTGAACGGAATGGACAGTGTCTTGAAAGGAGGATATAAGATGAACATGAACAAAACTAAAACGATGATAATGGAATGTAGTCAAATTAAATCGGGTGATGCTGAGGGAATTAGATTAGGAAATGAGACACTTAAAGTAGTAAAGGAGTTTTGCTATTTAGGGAGTAAAATAACTGATGATGGTCGATGTAGAGAGGATATAAAATGTAGACTGGCAATGGCAAGGAAATGGTTTCTCAAGAAGAGAAATTTGTTAACATCGAGTATAGATTTAAGTGTCAGGAAGTCGTTTCTGAAAATATTTGTATGGAGTGTAGCCATGTATGGAAGTGAAACATGGACGATAACTAGTTTGGACAAGAAGAGAATAGAAGCTTTCGAAATGTGGTGCTACAGAGGAATTCTGAAGACAAGGTGGGTAGATCACGTAACTAATGAGGAGGTATTGAATTGGATTGGGGAGAAGTTTGTGGCACAACTTGACTGGAAGAAGGGATCGGTTGGTAGGACATGTTTTGAGGCATCAAGGGATCACAAATTTAGCATTGGAGGGCAGCGTGGAGGGTAAAAATCGTAGAGCGAGTCCAAGAGATGAATACAATAAGCAGATTCAGAAGGATGTAGGTTGCAGTAGGTGCTGGGAGACGAAGAAGCTTGCACAGGATAGAGTAGCATGGAGAGCTGCATCAAACCAGTCTCAGGACTTAAGACCACAACAACAACAATGTATAAATGCAATTTGAAATTGCAATGTTCATCCTCAATAAATCCCTTCTTTCCATTGTGTATCAATAAATACATTTAAAATGCATTTAAAAATGAAATTCGTAGTTATTCATTTCGATAACTCGTAAATACTAAATGTGTTGCAACTTGTGTATATTCTAACAGTACCACTTAAAAGAAATCAAAGAGGCAGTCAGCGTTAGAAGGCCACGTTTACTTGTATTTAACTATGTTTCTACTGTTTAAAGTGATGATCACTTGAGTGTGAATACACAATTTTTTTTATTAATGAGTCAGTAAACACATAGGTCGGCCAGAGAAGTCCCAGTACCCCACTTGACTCTGCATAGTCAGACGACGCGACAGGCACACTGGTCCTCATAAGTGATGTCAACTACCATCCAGGACAGTAACTGCATGTACGTATCTGTATAGATTTTAGTCTCATTTACAGACCGAGTGCTACTCGCTGTGATGGCTGACTACTGACCGGTTCCGAGTGCTCCGTCGACAAGCTCTTCTCGCGCCTTCAGACGCATACACTTTAGGCCAAAAAAGGCCAGCGAGTGTTGGTCGCCAACGCATCGGCGTTCGACCTCTCGTCCTCACCAAACCAAGCGGTTGGGGTCAGGGATCCGACTATGTGAAATCGCAGTTGGTTCTGGTATCACCACAACAGATTTGAACCTTTGTGTCTTGCGCGAACTAAAGGTATGTTTTACTTTACTAAATCGCATACGCTGACTGCGAAAATGAAATCAGAAATGTTCCATCAGATACCAGTTTTTCTGGGGAAGATGCGCCACATACACTGATCAGCCAGAACATTATCACTGGTGACTACAATCGATATCAACCTGTCCAGGCGACAGCAGCATTACCTGGCTAGGAATGTCTGCTAGTCGGACAAACGAACGCTGCATTTAGTATCAGTGAGCGTGCTGTCCGTGGGTAGAATGGGGAAGGCGCAAGATCTGAGTTTGACTGAGGGCAGACTTGATCGCTCGGAGGCTTGGAACGAGCATTTCGGAAACTACACGACTTATCGGTTGTTCAGGAGAGCTGTGGTGAGTGCCTACAACACGTGGCGAAACCAAGGTGAAACTATGTCCAGACATCGTAGGGTTGGGCGATGATCCCTCATTACACATGTCGGGTGGTGCAGGCTGGGGAGAGTGGTAAAACAGGACAGGCGACGAGCTGTGGAGAAACTAATTTGATACTTTAATGCTCGGCAGAGTGAAAGTGTGTCTGAACACCAAGTGACCGAAACTCCTAACTATGGGCCTTCATTGTTAACACCACGACATTTGAAACTACGACTGAAATGGTTACGTGACCATCGGCACTGGATGGTGGCCCAATGGCAGACCGTCGCATGGTCTCATGAATTCCGATACCTTCTTCATCATACCGATAAGAGGGCGCGAATCTCTCATCTTCCAGGAGACAGCTGGCTTCATTCTGTGGAGCATTCACGTGGGCATCCATGGGTTCAGTGGAACTCGTCCAAGACACCATGGCGGCCAAGGAACACCGTACACTGGTTGCAGACCAAGTATACCCCTTCATGACGATCATGTTTCCCGATGAAAGTGGCATTTTTTATCAAGATAATGCGCCATGTCACAAGGCCTGGAGTGCGATGGAATGGTTCGAGGAACACAGCAGCGAGTTCCAGTTGGTGTACTAGCTCCCCAACTAGCCAAATCTGAAACCGGTTGAACACATCTCGGTTGTGATTGAATGTGACGTCAGAGTTCATCGCCCCCTTTCCGAAATTTACGAGTGTTAGGTGACTTGTGTGTGCAGATGTGGTGCCAGCTCCCTCCAGCGATCTACAAAGGCCTCACTGCTTCCATGCCACGACGCGTCGCCGCTGTTATCCGTGCCAAAGGTGGACATACTGGCTATTAGGTAGGTGGTTATAGTACTCTGCCTGATCAGTGTCCACTTTTTTTAAGAAACTTAGAGTACGGGACGAGTCTGTAGTTGATAAATATAGAGATCATGTGACAAAAGTAATTCTTTGTATTACAAAACATAAAATGAAAATAGTACGAGAAAGCTGAATTGAGCTTGAAATGTACTTACAGGAGAGATACGTTTCCTGGAATCTTTCTGTCTGTGGGTCGATGCTGAAACTTCTTGTAGAAGTGTTCAACAGTTGCCCGCCAAAAGTTTTGATGGCCACCTTTCCATATATCGTCTTTCTATGGCAGTGATATCTTGGTGAAATTGAATGTCAGGAGCTCTATCTTCTTATCTCGCGTTTTCTACTAAAATCTCGTGCTTGTACTCTTGTTAACTTTACTATTACAGAGATCGCCTAATCTTTATTTTTTTTTTTAATTGGTCCTGTGCGCAACGGATAACTTACTTGGTCTTTCTATTGCCACTGCTTGATCTGCTGCATTCCATCATTTAACAAAAACATAAAAAACCTATTATTCATGCTGAGGGCAATACATGTTCTGTATGGCGGCTCCTGCTGTTGCTGCGGCTGCTGCTGCTTACTACAACTACATATAATTCAAGAGAAAGGGTTTGGTCAAATCTAAACTTGATAAATGATAACCCAAATAAGTAATTCCTTTTTTTCAAAAACTATATTCTGAAAGCAATTCTTTCTCATTCAATTAACAAAACGCTAGAAGCTCTTTGAATAATCACTTCGTATGTAAATCTGCCTCCAGTGGCATTAAAGCAATATTACAAATTAATCAAAGTCTTGAGACAGACTGAAATACTTCTCAATTAAATACATAGTGAAACAATTCCCTGGCAATTACAAAGGAAATCAATGACAAAAATCAATACTTAATCTATTCACCTATCAATGGTTTCCCTTAAGAATTCAACTCCTATCATTATCAAAATTAACGTCTGCTACTACGCACATGCACAAACCCTTTTCTTTAAATTAATAAGCGCGCTGCAAAGTATAAAAAATATCAACTCAATACCAAAACCTGTGTCGCTGCTGGCGGACACAGCAGTCCGACAGCTCAGCGACGACCCCTCAAACAACACACGGGCGCACCACTGCAGGTGGGCTCCTACACTGCCTTCCAAACTGCTACTAATTAATCTGTGCGCTGCAAAGCGCGACAACAATATCTTAGATTCCAGAGCTTGTGTATGTGCGCTGTAGCCAACCTTTAAATCCTAAGAGAGTATTGCCAACTCTCATAACCCCCAACCTCATTTCTGAAAATTTTGTGGGGTGATTCTTGCCTAACATATTGGCAAGGAACAAACAGTAAAATCTTTTACAAAACGACGAAAAAATTAGGCAAAGAGAAAAAATTTTACAATTTGTATCCAATGACTGAAAGTATTCTTGCTTGCATCTAAGTAAAAAATTTTTTTACAAAACGACGAAAATTTTCTTGCATGGTATATATGCAACAAAAAAATGTTAAAATTTTATACAAAATGGCAGAAATGTTGCTTACCTAATAGATTGGAAAGGAGAAAACATGGCTCCTTTTACAAAAATAATATGAAAATGTTGCTAGCCTAGTATGTATGTAATAAGAAAACATCAAAGGAAATGTAACAAGTTTCTTACATAAGTAGACAAAAAAGATCATATAAGTTTCAAAATATGTGTAAGAGTAACTACTTAAGCATTGAATAGTCTTCAATAAGCTAACATAACCTAATAACCAGTAAAAAATAATATTTTATTTTCTGCATTTGGGCACTTACGTTTCCATGACATTAATCAGTAGTGGTCTGACTAAGTGATATTTTATGTTTTTATGCTCGCAGTTCCCTTTGGTCAAAAGAAACCAGGTCTACATGTTTTAAGTGCAGCAGACTCAGGAACTTCATATCCACTGACAACCACACTAATATTCCAACATCAGTTAATTTACGGTGTAGGCAGACTCAGGGACTTCATATCCACTGACAACCACACCTGAATTCAAATTTTCCTCTGGTGAGACAGTTTGACAATGTAAGCAGACTCAGGGACCTTGTGTCCACTGACAACCGTACGTAACGTCCATTCTCCCAGGATGACAGAGTTTGACAGTGTTGGCAAACTCAGGGACCTCATGTCCACTGACAACCACACGTTACTGCGTTATTCCATAAGTACCTCCTCAAACCTATGTAGTACAAGTCTCGGTCGAGTATTTCTGTATACTTGAAACGTCATATTTTATAGAAAATAGATTTTCCCTTTAAAATACGATATCTCTAACCTAATTACAGAAATTAAGCAAGGAATAATATTATATCATATAAACAAGCATGTGAGCTCTTTGCTCATTTAAATGTTTTCTTTAACTCTATTGCCACAGTAATTACAGATTTGTGGCATATACCTCAAGTCATGAATAATGTGAGGCTCACCACACGGTGGCAAAGTCAATTTTCTTTAAATTTCTCGCCACAGAAATCACAGATTTATGGCGTGTATTTTTCAATTTTCAAAATGAGGCTCACCACACGGTGGCAAGTTAGTTTTCTTACGATTAGTTTGGCCAATAACAGTGACAAAGTTTTGATTGTGACCACGTACCATTACAAATGTGGCACCACACAAAAAATATTGTTTTAATTTCAAGGCTTAAATCCTGTGCTGTCATACTCTAATTACCTACTATTTTTACATTACTAGTGATGCTGAAAAAGAATGTTACAATATTTGTTACAGTAATTGTTATGTACATTTTGGTTATAAAATATTTAAATAATCCTGCAAATAGAAAAGGAATTCCATAGTGACACTATTATATATAATAAAAGTTACAGAATCATTTAGAAAAAGTCTAGCCAACGGGTTGCCAAATCAATTCATGAATACGTACAAAATTTAGTGAATAATTACGTGACTTTGTGTCAGAATTTTTTTACACTCTAATTACTTAGTTATACCAAATTTATAATTATCAGTCTGTAATGACTGTCAATATTTCTGATATCAAACGTCAATGACTGTGGTGTAGCGTCTCAATCGTTTTTTATATGGAGTCCTCATTGTCTCTGTTTGGAGGCCTCCCTATTGTATGAATCTCTGTGGCCATACCTTGGACGGTCACAAAGAACAAGAAAAAGAAACAACCTACAAAGTACATAATAAAAAATGGATTATTCACAAAATACAATACACAAAACCCCTCCATCTGTCCAGTAGAAACTGAAAGAAATGGTTTATTCATCAAGGTGACAAGAAATAAATTTATGACATGACAAGAGAAAAATCATCACCTTCCAATTAACCTCGTGCTGGAATCGGCACTGCATCACTAAATAGAAAAACACAAGATAAATATTAAACTGACTTATTTTACACTCCTATTTACACATTCATAAAATATGGCAGATACTCTCGCCTCTTGGCGTAAGAGTCATTTCACTCTGGAAAGAGAAAAGAAATTGTTCAATGCACGACATAATTATCTAGGTCATAGCTCAGTATTTTTTTTTTTTTTTTTTTTTTCACGGCTGACTGTTTCTGCAACGTCTTTCTTGTCGCGACCCTTAACGGTAAGTGTGCTATGCTCCGATCTGAAAATATCGTCTACTACACAAAATTAAAAAATTACGTCACGTTAAGTGCTTTAGTTTCTGCAATGGAGAAAACTTCCGTTGCGATCATGTTTCCTGTAAGAAACGCAAAAAAGTCAAAAAATGGTTCAAATGGCTCTGAGCACTACGGGACTTAACATCTGTGGTCATCAGTCCCCCAGAACTCAATAAAGTCAACCTTAACAACAATAAGAAGAGAAACAACACTATCATTCTTTCCATTCCACAATTTCACAGAGCAAAATACACTCCTGGAAATTGAAATAAGAACACCGTGAATTCATTGTCCCAGGAAGGGGAAACTTTATTGACACATTCCTGGGGTCAGATACATCACATGATCACACTGACAGAACCACAGGCACATAGACACAGGCAACAGAGCATGCACAATGTCGGCACTAATACAGTGTATATCCACCTTTCGCAGCAATTCAGGCTGCTATTCTCCCATGGAGACGATCGTAGAGATGCTGGATGTAGTCCTGTGGAACGGCTTGCCATGCCATTTCCACCTGACGCCTCAGTTGGACCAGCGTTCGTGCTGGACGTGCAGACCGCGTGAGACGACGCTTCATCCAGTCCCAAACATGCTCAATGGGGGACAGATCCGGAGATCTTGCTGGCCAGGGTAGTTGACTTACACCTTCTAGAGCACGTTGGGTGGCACGGGATACATGCGGACGTGCATTGTCCTGTTGGAACAGCAAGTTCCCTTGCCGGTCTAGGAATGGTAGAACGATGGGTTCGATGACGGTTTGGATGTACCGTGCACTATTCAGTGTCCCCTCGACGATCACCAGTGGTGTACGGCCAGTGTAGGAGATCGCTCCCCACACCATGATGCCGGGTGTTGGCCCTGTGTGCCTCGGTCGTATGCAGTCCTGATTGTGGCGCTCACCTGCACGGCGCCAAACACGCATACGACCATCATTGGCACCAAGGCAGAAGCGACTCTCATCGCTGAAGACAACACGTCTCCATTCGTCCCTCCATTCACGCCTGTCGCGACACCACTGGAGGCGGGCTGCACGATGTTGGGGCGTGAGCGGAAGACGGCCTAACGGTGTGCGGGACCGTAGCCCAGCTTCATGGAGACGGTTGCGAATGGTCCTCGCTGATACCCCAGGAGCAACAGTGTCCCTAATTTGCTGCGAAGTGGCGGTGCGGTCCCCTACGGCACTGCGTAGGATCCTACGGTCTTGGCGTGCATCCGTGCGTCGCTGCGGTCCGGTCCCAGGTCGACGGGCACGTGCACCTTCCGCCGACCACTGGCGACAACATCGATGTACTGTGGAGACCTCACGCCCCACGTGTTGAGCAATTCGGCGGTACGTCCACCCGGCCTCCCGCATGCCCACTATACGCCCTCGCTCAAAGTCCGTCAACTGCACATACGGTTCACGTCCACGCTGTCGCGGCATGCTACCAGTGTTAAAGACTGCGATGGAGCTCCGTATGCCACGGCAAACTGGCTGACACTGACGGCGGCGGTGCACAAATGCTGCGCAGCTAGCGCCATTCGACGGCCAACACCGCGGTTCCTGGTGTGTCCGCTGTGCCGTGCGTGTGATCATTGCTTGTACAGCCCTCTCGCAGTGTCCGGAGCAAGTATGGTGGGTCTGACACACCGGTGTCAATGTGTTCTTTTTTCCATTTCCAGGAGTGTATATTCTTGGCACTCATTCATCACATAATTTAACACTTTGCTGTGTATTTGTATCAGAACTCCTTTCGTGACTTTCTTAACTTTACTGTGACTTAGATTTTAAGTAAGTGTCTACTCTACCTTAATATTACTGTGGCTTAAATTTTACGCAAATGTGTTTAAGCTATATCTTCCTTTATAGAATACCGTTGTGGGTTTCTTCGTTTAGAAGTGTATCTTTCTTACCTTCTCTTGTTCTATAAATGTCTGCAAAGTGCTTCCTCATTGTGTCACACTATTCATGAGTGGTCCATAAATCCTAATACGCCTTACCTGGCAAAATAATAAATACGAAAAATCCACATAAATCATCACTCTTCAAACTACCTCATACATCAGAACAAGTGTCAGTTCAAAGGTTTCCTAATTATACTATTTCCCATCAAATATACCTTCTCAATTCAGAGCCACTTATACACTATATTTTACCTGAAGATAATGTCAACAGTTTCTATTATTTCATGTTATTTCTCCCTAAAAAACGTACATAGTTATTTCTTGCATTTTCCTTCAAATAAGTCACGAAAATTTCATTGTTTCAGTGAACAGTCGCAAGATGTCAACAGCTGGTATAATCTTCTCGTCAGAAATGTCCCTTTGCAAAGCTCTCATTCTCTCAAACAATACAAATCATTCATAATCATTCATTCTTGGTCCTTCATACAGGATAGATTGATAGTAAAAGATTAATAGATAAACGGGTTAGTCAAAGATTATGAAACAGTACTGAAAATTAAAATCGGAAGAATATACTGTAACGGCTGGGGCACCTATGTTCGCCAAACATATATTTACTAAAGATCAGTAAACCCCCTAGGGCCTTATTCCCTGAAAATTTTAATGTGTGATAAGTGATGAAAACCTCGCGATGTATGTGTTCGTATTGTCTCAAGTTCCACAGTGTTTGTGTGTGCAATGCGTCGTATACGAAAGGGTCCTTCATACACCAAGAAAAACTTTCTACTCAAATATTTTCCCTTATGAGATAGTCGATGTGATCTAAGCAATACTTTTTGACCTACCTGTAAATTCTTTGACTAGTGGATTATGCAGCTTCATTATTCTGTCTGCAGCTTTCTTGATCTTCTGGAATGCTATACTTACCACTTCATGGTGTCTTAAACGTCGCTGTGCAGGGAAGTCTACTAATTGTTTTATCTGATCTGGTGGTTGTTTATTTTTCAACATAAGCAATGGAGGCAGGGTAGCCGAATCATTAGGTAGTTCATTAATAATGTTTTGGAAATCGTATAAATGTACGTCCCAGTTTCTATGTTGGCGATGGCAGTACAATCTGCAAAGTTTACGTAACTCCTTCATGATACGTTCTGATGGGTTACATGATGGCATAAAACGTGATATAAATACTGGTTTAATTTTCCTGCGTCGCAAGGTTTTCAGCCAACTGTTGGAACAGAATTGTGGGCCATTGTCAGAAATCACCTTGTCAACGTGCCCTACTTCCTCCAAGAAATTCTTGACGAATGCTGTAGAAACTGATTTTGCTGTAGCTTTTCGTAAGGGTGTGAATGAGACAAATTTCAAAGTAAGCTCAACAACTATGAAAACATATGAATGGCCTTGTCTAGATCTTATCACTGGTCCGAAGATGTCCATGGCAGCCATCTCTTTTAATTTGACTGGGATGATTGGAAATAGTGGTGTTATGTGTGTCACTGTTGGTGGTTTTGCTTTCTGACATAACTTGCATATTGCCAGGACTTTACGGATTCTCTTTTCCATATTGTAAAAATAACATGTGTCTCGTAATTTTTGAAAACATTTCTTTGCACCAAAGTGGGCACAACTGAGATGTGTGTACCAAATGAGTTTATTTACAAGTTCGTCTGGTATGCATAAAACCCAAGAAGGACTGCCAGGACGTCTGCGTCTGAATAAGATGTTATCACTTATGATATGAAACTGTCTTATAGCAGGATGTCACTTATTCTCCCACTTCCTTTTTATATCCTTCCAAATCGAATCCTTTTCTTGTTCACGAGCAATGTCACTTAATGAGGATGAAATGAAGTTTTCAAAAGCAACCTTCTGCATGTAAAGTACGCTGTAATTATTTTCTAGGCAATCTTCCTCGTTGAGCTAAACCAAGAGGTGCTTGTGAAAGCGCATCAGCAATGATGTTCTGTGAATCTGGAATATATATAACAGTGAAGTTAAATTACTGAAGAAACAAAGCCCAACGTTTTAAACGGTCGTGATTTAATTTGGCTGACATGAGAAATTGTAACGTCCGATGGTCGGTGTATACTTTTGTGTGCTTGCCTTGCAGATAATAATGAAATTTATCAAACGCCCATACTATGGTTAATGCTTCCATCTCCATGACTGAATAGTTGCGCTCTGATTTTGTTAATACTCGACTGGCAAGAGCTATACTTTTCTGAGTAAGAATTCCATTTTCCACAACTTCTTGGAACAAATGGACACCAAGCCCAGATCTTGAGCTATCTGTCGAAAGGCAAAAATCAAGGGATAAATCAGGATGTGACAATATAGGTGCATTAAGTAGTGCAGTTTTCAAATCGTGGTACTCTGTTTGAGCAACATGATCCCAGTCCCAAACTGTGTTCTTACCTGTTAGTTGACATAATCTAGGTGTTGACAAGCTTTGTAGGCTAATGAAACGACAATAAAAATTTATTAGTCCCAAAAATCCTCTTAATTATCGCTTGTTTGTTGGTAGGGGCATTTCTTTGATTGCATTTAATTTTTCTGAATCAGGTAGAATGCTTTTTGTTGTAACAATGTGGCCAAGAAATTTGATTTGTGTTCTACCAAAGTCCGATTTTTCTAAATTGACTGTAATGCCATGTTCCAAAATGTTTGTAATAATTCACTTAATACTTGGTTGTGTTTTGTCCATGAATTTTCTGTGATCAAAATGTCGTCAACATAAGTGGTGATCCTGTCTTTTAAGTGTGTCGGTAATATTGTATTCAAACTACAGATAAATGCAGCTGACGAAACGTTGAGACCAAATGGCAATTTTCGAAATTGGTAACAGTTTCCAGAACAGAGGAAAGCTGTGTATTTCCTACACCTCGGATTGAATTCTATTTGCCAAAAAGTACTTCATAAGTCCAAAAATGAATCACCTTCACTCCATGGAATTTTTGCAATAGTTCGCCTAGCGTCTGTGGTCTATCGGTTTCAGGTTGGATTACTGTGTTAATTTGTCTGGAATCAAGAACCAGTCTAATGGAATTATCCCTTTTCTTAACCACGTGTAATTGGTTGTTATAAGAACTCACAGCAGGTTCGATGATTACCTGCTCTAACATGGATTGTATTTCCTGTTTGACTTTGTCTCTGTATGTCAATGGGATGACGTATGGTGGTACAAAAAATTATTTGTTCCTTGACCTTGAATTCGTAAAGAAAGTTACATATTGTTCCTGTCTTGTGAGGAAAAACTTCACAATTTGTTTGTAATATTTCAAATAACTCATCAGTGCCTGCATTAGGATCTACTTCGTATCGGTAAACTTTCCTTTTAATTAGTTGTTCTGTACTAATGGGTTGTTCTGTTTCACAGTAAAACGTAGTGATGTTATCTGTGCAACTATTAGACAAATTCAGTGATTGTTGTGCCTCAAGCGGAAAGAGAAAACGCAGATAATTCACTTCCTCATCCTCCTTTGTTAGCCATCCTTGAAATTTAAGCGTGACCAGCATTTGATTTACTCGTAACATGACTTCAGCATTACAAAAGTTTAACATTGCTTTATATTCACATAGGAATTCCACACCCAAAATCATTTCTGTTGATAAAAGAGGGACTACTAAGAAATTTGCAGAAAACTCGTGTCCTTGACATCTGAAAACTAAAGAAGTCTGATTGCGTACGTCTACACTCTTTCGTTGAATGACTCCCTTTAATTTGGCAAGGTTGGACAAACAGATGCCTGTTCACACTTCTTAAACATTGTCTCGCTAATAACATTCACAGGCTGCCAGAATCAAGTAGAGCTGAAAGTAGAATATTTCCTACAGAGGCTTTTATAATTGGATGAGTACACATAATTTCGCTGTTGTCATTTTCTTGTAATAATGTGTCTCTAATGTCCTCCGGTCCAACAAAGTTAACGTAATTTGTGTGTCGGCTTTCCGCCGCTACAAACGGTTCGTTTGTAGTCCTTGTTGCTAGTCATTGTTGTGCCGGCTCGTGTTGCTGCGAATTATTGCTTGGGTTGGGTGGTCAGATTTCTACATTGTCGCCACGCTCTAAATTGGAATTTCTGTGATCCTGCCAATTTTGATTTGTCCCCTCATCATAACTGTTTTCGTTCTTATAATTGCCGGCCGCGGTGGTCTAGTGGTTCTAGGCGCGCAGTCCGGAACCGCGGGACTGCTACGGTCGCAGGTTCGAATCCTGCCTTGGGCATGGATGTGTGTGATGTCCTTAGGTTAGTTAGGTTTAAGTAGTTCTAAGTTCTAGGGGACTTATGACCACAGATGTTGAGTCCCATAGTGCTCAGAGCCATTTTGAATTTGTTCTCATAATTGTTATGACCATAATTATCAAGGGGGCTCGATGCTCTGTATTCTGCATGAGCACCGCGTTCCGAATTGTAATTTGCGTGTCCGCGCCAATTTCGGTTGTCTCTACCGTGACCATTCCTTCTAAAATAATTTTCATTCCATAACACCTTTGCTCTCGCTGTCCGCGATCTCTATTACTGTACTGAGAGTTCCTATGATCATAAAAATCATTTCTCTGGCGTCTATGATCTGTGTTATACGGTTGATGCCGCATATCGCGCCTATCTTCTGATTACTATTATTTCTTTGTGTGTTTTCATAGTTGTCAAATTCTAATTCTTGCAAAAGAGCTTGAAATGTCTTCAAGTTATCTTTGCACCTACCTGCCAAAATTATGTGGCGTAATCTGATCGGAAGTTTTGTCAAACACATACGAATTAATTCCGACTGACTGTACGGATTCGTTAAATATCTGTTCATGCACATCATGTTTTCAAAATATTGCACTGGAGTTGAAAATTTCGACCGCTCATAACTTTGCATCATAATATGTAATGTTTTACACGATCTTGTGTAGTCTCTGACCAGTAAGCAGATAAGAATGCGTGATAAAAATCACCATATGTGTGACATTCACGTACTATTGAGCGCATTCTTGTTGCAGGCTCTCCTTCAAGATAACTACAAATGAATTTCAGTTTGTGGCCAATTGGCCATGTCGGTGGTAAAGAATAGTCAAATTGTTGTAACAACTCTCGAGGGTGGATTTCGTGACTAGCATTCCGAAAAATTTTAAATTTCCTAACTGTGAGAAAATGCTTATAGTCAAAATCGCCATTTTTCTTACCGGATGAGTTTTTTTTACAGCATGACTCACGTTTCCTTCATTAAGTCCCGCAAACATGTCATATTCACGAGTAAAGTGGTCAGCATTTCCATAATTATCGCGCTCATTGTCGTTACCAATTTGGTAACTATCAGCTCTACCAGTGTCATTGCTGCGATCGATCTTTTCTTTGATGCTGGCAAGCTGTTCATGTATATTTTTTATGTCACGTTTGTGTTGCTGATTAATTGTCATCTGCCCTTGTTTAAAACGTTGCAGAGACAGAAATTCTTCGGTATCCGCGATCGGTACCAGCTGAGTGTCATCTGACCTCGTATCTAACCCGCTACTCAGTTCCGTCACTTTCATGGATAATTCATCTACTGGTTTAGCTACTGTCATTAATTGAGTTTCTATCTTTGAAACTTCATTGATGGTCTGTGATTGCAATGACTCAACATTTTTCGCTAATTCCTCTACTTGCAGTTCTTGTTCTGACGTCTGTCGTTTCACTTCAACAATATCAACATTTTGTACGTGATCAAGTCGGGATACAAGATTATTAATATCTGATTCGAATCCTTCACGTACCTGACTTTTCAACTGGCTGGTCATTTCTTCAAATTTACTATTTAAAATTGTCATTCACCTCACCGCGAAATAATGTGAGATTCTCGTTAATTTCATTCTGAATCGATTTGAAATTCTTTGCATTATTGTTGTTAAATTCAGTGAGTTTACTCTCCTGTCTGTCATTAAATTCAGTGAGTTTACTCAGTAATAATTGTAAAACATCATTACTGGGGGCAGGGAGTACAACGTTACTCTTCTCTGTTAAAGCAGAAGCAGTACCTGCATTTCCACTAACAGAGGGAAAGACAAAATTACTCCGCTCTATCGGAGTGGCAACCAGACCTGAATTTCCACCGAAAGTGGGGAAAACAAAATTACTCTGCACTTTTGAGGCGGAAGCAACGCTGGAATTTCTCATAATGAGTTCGGTTTGCGTCACTGTATTGTTATGTCCTAAGTTGCGTGTAGCACACTGTTGTTCATCACACATTGTTGGCAAATGATCGCCTACATTCCGATTCTCTGCAGTATTGTTCGAAAATTCCCGGATCTCAATATTCTCAAAAGAATTTTCTACTCTCTGTTCCGAATTTTCGAAGACTGCGTTTGAAACCGCTCCTACATTCATGTTCGCAACCGTATCCACGTTCACGTTTGCAGTAGCATCTGCATTATTTTTTATTTTCTTTTGTGCTCGCGTCATCATTGTCGCAATACGAGCGAAAACATGTCACTAAAATACACCGCTATCCGAAAAATACCACTGTTCAATTAACTATTACACAATGCACCAACAAATTCAAAGACAAAACTGCTGAAATAAAATTTTGTGTTAATACAAAGCCATGCGCAAGCAATCTAAGTGCAGTGCCTCCACAAATGACTACTATTGCGTAAGCTTGCAGAAAAACGTATCCTGGCAGGCATGTCGACAGGTGAATGTCGCGAGCTCTATCTTCTTATCTCGTGTTTTCTACTAAAAATCTCGTGCTTGTACCCTTGTTAACTTTACTATTATAGAGATCGCCTAAACTTTATTTTTTATTTAATTGGTCCTGTGCGCAACAGATAACTTACTTGGTCTTTCTGCTGCCACTGCTTGATCTGCTGCATTCCATCATTTAACAAAAACATAAAAAACCTATTATTCATGCTGAGGGCAATGCATGTTCTGTATGGCGGCTCCTGCTGTTGCTGCGGCTGCTGCTGCTTACTACAACTACATATAATTCAAGAGAAAGGGTTTGGTCAAATCTAAACTCGATAAATGATAACCCAAACAAGTAATTCATTTTTTCAAAAACTATATTCTGAAAGCGATTCTTTCTCATTCAATTAACAAAACGCTAGAAGCTCTTTGAATAATCGCTTCGTATGTAAATCTGCCTTCAGTGGCATTAAAGCAATATTACAAATTAATCAAAGTCTTGAGACAGACTGAAATACTTCTCAATTAAATACATAGTGAAACAATTCCCCGACAATTACAAAAGAAATCAATGACAAAAATCAATACTTAATCTATTCGCCTAACAATGGTTTCCCTTAAGAATTCAACTCCTATCATTATCAAAATTACCGTCTGCTGCTACGCACATACACAAACCCTTTTCTTTAAATTAATAAGCGCGCTGCAAAGCATAAAAAATATCAACTCAATACCAAATCCTGTGTCGCTGCTGGCGGACACAGCAGTCCGGCAGCGCGGCGACGACCCCTCACCCAACACACGTGCGCACCACTGCAGGTGGGCTCCTACACTGGCTTGCAAACTGCTACTAATTAATCTGTGCGCTGCGAAGCGCGACAACAATATCTTAGATTCCAGAGCTTGTGTAGGCGCGCTGTAGCCAACCTTTAAATCCTAAGAAAGTATTGCCAACTCTCCAAATCACTTGCCATGTTCGTCACACACATCTCCAAAATGAGCTGGGAAGAAATTCAAATTGGCAATGAAGCAAATGTAATGTCAGAGACATTTGCACCCAATAGCCTTGTAACAGTTCAGCGTGTGTTTCATCAGTTCCCTGTAATTCCCAGACATTACGTTTCCCAAGAAATTGTAGCACACATCTTTAAAAGCAAGTCAGTCTGACTTCTCATTATATGTCATCAGCTGTTCAAAGGTAATATCCTTCATCAAGTCACCGATCTGAGGCCCAATGAAAATTCCTACTTTAATTCTTGCAGCACTAATTGCAGGAAAATTAGATAGTGAAAATTGAAAACCATGGCTGTCTTTATCCGTTGCTCTCAAAAAATTGTTCATATAACCCAAGTTCAGATGGAATGGTGGTAACAGCACAATGTCTTTGTCAACAAGAGGTTCATGCGACACCTTTTTTTTCACCAGGATTGAAAATTCCTTTCAAAAGCCACACTGTCTACATAATGATCTTTCCTTGTCCTGCTATCCCAGTGACACAAGAAACAACAATATTTTATGTAACCTTTCTGCATTCCCAGAAGAAGCTCCAGAACTTTGAGATCACCACAAATTTTCCACATGTGATTTGAATAGCCAGTATATTTCAGAAGTAGCCTCATGTTCTCATAGGTTTCCTTTAACTGAACGGAATGAGCCACTAGTATCGAAGGTTTCTCTTTCACGTTATGTATGAGAACAGCTTTGAGACTACCCTTTGAGGAATCTATAAATACGATCCATTCTTCCGCATTGTGAATCATCCCAAATTTTTTAAGCAGTCCATATATGTCACTACAATACACCAAATGTTACGGCGTAAAGTCAACCGCCGGCACGCCAATCGGGAACGATAGAGCAGAGTGCTGTGAGACGACGTCAGCCAATTGCACACTGACCGACTGCTCTCCAGGAGCCGCACGCGGTGGCCGAGCGGTTCTAGGCGCTTAAGTCTGGAACCAAGCGACAGCTACGGTCGCAGGTTCGAATCCTGCCTCAGGCATAGATGTGTGTGATGTCCTTAGGTTAGTTAGGTTTAAGTAGTTCTCAGTTCTAGGGGACTGATGACGTCGGATGTTAAGTCCCATAGTAATCAGAGGCATTTGCACCATTTTGAACCTCTCCAGGACGACAACGCGATAGCAGCGGCCCCTATGCGAAGAGCACACCAGCGCCGCGCCCGACTGGTCGCGGTCCAGTTCTACTGCAGCTTCAAGACCAGCAACTTGGGTAGAAGCGTCAACTTGCTTATACTGTCTATGTAAGATGGACTTGGGAGTTGTTATGCGGAAAAAATTTCTTATTTTGTCTTTCGCCCTTTGCTTGCGACTCATCTGTGTAACAAAGTTAAGCATTGTAATGTTTTCCTTTTGTAATAAAACTCTTTTATACGATTTGTTTGATGTCGTCCAGCTATCTGAAAAAGCAGGTTTCCTGGACACCCCATATTTGAAGACTAGCCTGGATTTAACCCCAAACTCTCTGCCATTGAGAAAAAGGTGGAAAGACCAGGCTGTTGTTTACAGAATGTAATACTACTGTTTGGCTGTAACAGGTTATTTCTTGAAGACGAGATCCAATTAATTCTGCTTGCCTCTTTGAAAGATTTAGATCTGTTCGTTCAATGCTGCCTGCAACAATGGCTGTGGTTGTAGCTATGCTGCAGATGACGTCAGCTCAAGATCTTCATGATATGCTGGTGTGTTACTACCATCGTCTGTTTCATTTTCCAGTGTCCATTCCGTTGTTGGTTTTGGAACTGGGAGAGAATCAGAATGCAAAACTGGGTGAATTGCAGATTCGTACTTCGAATAAGAACGTTGTGTTTTGATTTACACTACTGGCCATTAAAATTGCTACACCACGAAGATGGCGTGCTACAGACGCGAAATTTAACCGACAGGAAGAAGATGCTGTGATATACAAATGATTAGCTTTTCAGAGCATTCACACAAGGTTGACGACGGTGGCGACACCAACAACATGCTGACATGAGGAAAGTTTCCAACCGATGCCTCATACACAAACAGCAGCTGACCGGCTTTGCATGGTGAAACATTGTTGTGATGCCTCGTGTAAGGAGGAGAAATGCGTACCATCACGTTTCCGACTTTGATAAAGGCCGGATTGTAGCCTATCGCGATTGCGATTTATCGAATCGCGACATTGCTGCTCGTGTTAGAGATCCGATGACTGTTAGCAGAATATGGAATCGGTGGGTTCAGGAGGGTAATACGGAACGCCGTGCTGGATCCCAACGGCCTCGTATCACTAGCAGTCGAGATAACAGGCATCTTATCCGTATGGCTGTAACAGATCGTGCAGCCACGTCTCGTCCCTGAGTCAACAGAGGGGGACGTTGGCAAGACAACAACCATCTGCACGAACAGTTCGACGACGTTTGCAGCAGCATGGATTATCAGCTCGGAGACCATTGCTGCGGTTACACTTGACGCTGCATCACAGACAGGAGCACCTGCGATGGTGTATTCAACGACGAACCTCGGTGCACGAATGGCAAAACGTCATTTTCTCGGATGAATCCGGGTTCTGTTTACAGCATCATGATGGTCGTATCCGTGTTTACTGACATCGCGGTGAACGCACATTGGAAGGGTTTATTCGTCAGCGCCATACTGGCGTATCACCCGGCGTGATGGTATGGGGTGCCATTGGTTACACGTCTCGGTCACCTCTTGTTCGCATTGACGGCACTTTGAGCAGCGAACATTACATTTCAGATGTGTTACGACCCATGGCTCTACCCTTCATTCGATCCTTGTGAAACCCTACATTTCAGCAGGATAATGCGTGACCGCATGTTGCAGGTCCTGTACGGGGCTTTCTGGATACAGAAAATGTTCGACTGCTACCCTGGCCAGCACATTCTCCAGATCTCTCACCAACTGAAAACGTCTGGTCAATGGTGGTCGAGCAACTGACTCGTCACAACACGCCAATCACTACTCTTGATGAACTGTGGTATCGTGTGGAAGCTGCATGGTATAAAGGCACATTTGCATGCCGAGCCTGAGTTTCTTCGGAAACGCGAAATATTAATTAAATAAATAATCAGTGACAAATAAATAAAGCCTATGGCACACAACTGCAGCGCTGTGTCGCTGATAAAACAAAAGCACAATTACGTTACTCTTATGTTTGATTAAGAAAGGGAGAGCTCTGGTTGAAGTGGTGCGAGAAGCACGTATTTTTTTATTGTCTGGCACACCGCCATATTTCATGTTATAGAAGAATACTGCGAGTTGCAACCACACTAGGCACTCGATTCTGTAAAGAATTTATATTTATAAAAGTAAGTAGGATTATGAACTGTAGGCTTATTCATTGAATATATCTGATTTAACTAACTGTGTAACTTTTTTATGTTTAATAGACAATCACCTCTGTACGACGTATTGGCATGGCTGGCAAATTATTGTAATATTGAGATTTAGATTATGAGTCCGCACCTACCGCAGCAGTCTTTGGAAACGATTTAATTACGAAGTCCGATTATTCAGTTTTATTTCACGGTCAACTACGAGTAACATTGCCTTTACGAAAAAGCCATTGTCAAGCGTCTGATACCGAATAATTAAACGTCCACGTTCCAGATAAGCAAATACAATTGCAATCACAATCACCATCATACAGATAGAATAATTAACATATTTAAAATAACAATACATTTTTTATTTATTTTATTTATTTTATATTGGGGACTGCGTGTCGGACTTGTTATTTTGTCATTTGTTACATTGTTCTCTTTGTTTCATGTAAAAAATCAACTTTCTGGACCTGGACGTCAATGTATGAGAGATAACAAAATCTGAAGATATTTTCCAATTCTGAAATTTTGCGGGAAGACGCAATGAAACTTCCAGCAAAATAAGGTAAGACGCAGCATCTTTGCATTGGTAGGCTTGACCAGACGTATAATTCAGTGTATTAGCTTTTCAGTAAATTCTGTAGTGTTTCTTTTCTGCATAACAGTTTCAGTGATAAATTTCATTCTCAGTACTTTTCCCTAAACAATAACGTATGCAACAATACCAATACACGAGTGTACAATATGGCCGACTTCTGTACGATATCATGTAACATGGCCAGCAGCCATTACCAATAATCTCAAATTCAGTTTATATTTTTAAATTAACAGACAGCCATTGTTGCTACGAGCGATTCATGCTCAACTACATTTTATTTTAAAATCAGTGTCAAAAATTTTCTTGAAACATATATCACGTGTGGCATGGTAATAACTAGAAAACAATACGCAAAAATGGAACAGCAAGGACGTACTATTCAAACGCAATCCGACTCGGACGTGAGACAAGTGTTAGAAAATGACTTTACGACAGCAACCGGTAGTGACGATTCATCAAACATTGACGCAAGTGTTGACGAAAATTTTGACGATAGGCCGTCCACTACAAAAATTTCAAAATCTCAATCAGAGCCCATGTTAATGCATGACGTCACGTCTAATGACGTGGCGGGGGCAGAGACCTCGCAAACGGTAAACATTGCCGACATGTTACAAATGCTAATGAAACAAAACGCCGAAAACATGGCAACCTTAAAGGCACAATTAGAGACACAAAATGAACAGTTAAAAACACAAAATGACGAAATCAAATCTGATCTCATAGCAATCAAGATAGGTAATGACACTTTATGTAAGCGTGTGGAACTTATAGACGCCACACTGACCAAACAGATGACCGAACTCAGTACTAAATTTTCCCAGCTCAATACGAGACAAGAAAAGACTACAACTGACGTAGCACTTTTACAGACACAAGTAAAAAACCTTAATGTCACGTGTGAAGTTCTTACTGAACAAATTCAAACATATCCTTCAGTACATGACAATCTTGAAAAACGAATTACTGACGTACAGAATAAATTTGACAATGTTGAACAACACCTGACTGACATCTTACAATCAGATGCCACAGCTCATTTTCAAAATATTAATAAAGAATTTCATGATTGGGTTGAGAACAAAGACAAACATTTTGATAGATGCTTACGTGAAAATTTACCAACAATTGTGCACGACTCCGTAGCGCAATACATTACTAATAACAAACAGCTGATCAGTGACGCAGTACAATCCGTCACTGCACCCATGAGACAATTCACCGATCAATTACAGTCTGAATGTAACGAAAATATCAGTCAAAATGTACAGTTCAGAAACCAATATACATTCGAGTATGATACACACATTCCGCACACGACAAATACACAAGAACAAAACACACCACGACTACAACACATACCACGATGTGGAAACACAAACACAAGCTATTATCATGGTAAACCACAGCAACATTATCGTAATTACTCGCCAGCTGAACATACCAGTAATTACAGTGGAATAAATCCATATCACAATGCGAAGGAAGATGAAAGCTTAATGAAACACAGGCAATTTCAGATTTTTATCCCAGAAAAACGAACCATTCATCCGGTGATTTTTCTTAAATCTTTTAGTAACGCATTTCCACGCACTTGGAGTGACCGGAAAAAGATTTCATATATTGTCGGTTACATCCAAGGCGATGCAGCTGTCTGGGCATACAGTCAAGCTGACGTATGTACCACGTACAGTGAGTTTGAGCGTGCTTTTCTGAACAAATTCTGGTCGCAATCCGTCCAGGAGCGACTCAGAAGACAAATTTTAGAACCTGAAACTTTTAACAGTAAAAATGGTAACTTACGCAGATATTTTGAAAAATACTTGAACATGGGACATTTTTTAGACGAACCAGTCGCAACGCGTGATATACTCCGAGCGTTGAAGGCCAAATTGCCTTTCAACATTAAGGAAAAACTTCTACATATCCCGGATGACGATTCAGATTATTTTTTAACAGCTTTAGATTCGGTTGACATGTTACTTGAAGATCAGCGCTTCGCGCGGCAAAACAGCAGCCACAATGTTTACACTAGTGGTATGCAAAACATGCAGGCTTGCCAACACAATTCTGGCGCGCCCACAGTTGGATACGCGGTACAACAAAAACAGCAAACTCACATGCGGTCTCAGTACGGAAATCAAAATCAACACGCGTATTCCAATACAAACAATAGTTGCAACAGTAATAACATTTCATGTGGCAATCCGTACAAAAGGCACCGCGGTAATAACTACAACGGTAACAACGGATACAAAGGTAATAACAAAAACACAAACAGGAATAGAAATAATAGTAACTACGAGCCAAGACAGCATCAAGGTTGGACTCGTAACGATCAGTACTTTCATTCAAACTCTGCTTTACCACAGCAGCCACCAGGACAAAATTGGAGCATACCTTACGACCGACAGGTAAGTTATAATGCGCAACAGCAACAACAACCGCTAAAGTTTGGAGATCATAATAGGCAATATCCGAATGTGAATATAATAGAAATGACACCTGATGCACAACCTCAATCTGTGTCAGTACCTAGTACAAATGATAATCCAACAAACTAGAAACAGTCACTACTTTGCCCCAGGTCGTGGCTGAAGAATTCTTGGGGGGCGACTTCAATGTTAATCAGTTATTTGACACCACACTTGAACAACAGAATAATGATATGCCGAGTAATTCTAAACAAAAACTACCTGTTTTATTTATAAGATACAACCACAATAACAATATATCAGATGAACTTTTACAAGACAGTACACAATGTCGTTTAAACACAAATGAAATTGTTTTAGCATCTACTACTGGTGTAGTAGGTGGGATTCCAACTACTATTATCCTAGATACAGGTGCAGCTGTGAGCGTTTTGTCTTTTAATTTCTATAAAAAGATGTGTGAATTGGAACCTGTGCCTGAGTTTCCTGCCCAAAACTGTAAAATAACTACTGCACTAGGTAATAAGTCATGTAGGGTTACGAAGCAAGTTTTTGTAAACGTTAAAATAGGTAATGGAACCGTACAATGGCCATTCCTGGTTGTACAAAACCTTGTGACAAATTGCATATTAGGAATAGATATTATGAGCGAGAAGGACTGCATTATAGACTTCTCCAAAGGTAAATGTATTTTAAATGATAAAGGCAGTGTAATTATTATTGATTTGGACAGGAGAACTCTAAAGCATGACAAACACTGTACAGGGTACAAGGTTCAGTTAGTACTTGACAATGACATTCAAGACATGCAAACACACTCATCTGACACAGAGATAATGGACTTGAAAACATTGCTTGATCATAAGATAAGTGAAGCTACAGCTCTCAGTGTACATGAACGTATAAAACTACAGGAAGTGTTATCCAAATATTTACAAGTTTTTACCAAACGATTAGGTGTTATCAACACGTATGTGTACAAGATTGAAGTTAAGCCTCACAAGATCTTCTACCATAAGACATATAACGTACCGTTATCTCAACGACCTGCTGTGTGGCAAGAATTAAAACAAATGTTAGACTGGAAGGTCATTGAACCATCCACCTCACCTTATTGTAGTCCTCTACTTGTTGTCAAAAAATCAAATGGAAGCATTAGGTTAGTGTCAGACGCACGAGCTATTAATGAAATAATTTTACCGGTTCACACAAAACCTGAAAATTTAGAAGAGCAATTACAGAAATTTCTAGATGCAAAATATTTTTCCACAATAGATCTCGCTAATTCGTTTTGGCAGGTGGGTATCACTCCTGATTCTCGGAAATATACTGCATTTATGTTCGGGGGGCGAACCTATCAGTTTTGTGTTCTACCCTTCGGACTGAATGTCAGCTCTGGGGTATTCATTACAGCCCTGGATACCGTGCTTGGCGACGATTTAGTTGAGACAGTCACACACTATGTAGGTGATATACTGATAGCTACACAATCTTGGAATGAACACGTTGACACTCTTCAAAGAATTTTAGAAAAATTTGCACAAGCTGGAGTCACAGCCAACCTAAGAAAATCAAAATTTGGTTGCAGTGAGATAAAGTAATTAGGACATATCATTAATTCACAGGGCATACGTCCGGATCCCAGTAAATTAGATGCTATCAGAAACTTTCCTAGCCCTCGAACTAAAAAGCAGTTAAAATCATTCCTTGGGCTATGTTCATTTTTCAGACGTTTTTTGCCACAACCACTTTTGAACATTAAACATCTGCTAAATCTACTCAGAAAGAATCAAGTTTGGATCTGGTCGGAACAGTGCCAGAATGACTTTAATACAATTAAACATGCCTTAGTGAATGCTAACATATTGAGCCATCCAGATTTCAATTTAGATTTTTGTATGACTTGTGACGCTTCACGTACTGGCTTGGGCTGTTGCTTATTTCAAGTTGTAAAGAAGAAAGAGGAGGAACAGATAAGAATTAATGGGTTTGCGAGTCGCACTCTAACTGAATGTGAGCGTACATACTCCACTACTGAGTTAGAAACACTTTCCATAGTATGGGCATTCAAGAAATTCAATTATTATTTATTTGGAAAACATACGGTAATTTACACCGATCACCAGGCCCTGACATTTTTGTTAACTTGTAAACTTGTACATCCTAGACTATCACGATGGGCAGTTACACTTCAGAACTACTCTTTTGAAATTAAGTACATAAGAGGTAAGGACAACACCATTGCAGACACTTTGTGTAGACTTCCACAAGGTATGAATGATACCAACAGTGACTTAGAAAATATAAATGACTACAGGATTCTCTTAATGCAAGACAAGCAGTATCACCAATATTATATTGATATGTGCAGAAACATGGCTGAATTACAAAAATCTGATCCTCACTGGTATAAGATAATAACATTACTGGTAGAAAAACACAATCATCCTTTGACTAAGTATTACAAGTTACACAATGATGTGTTATTTTACCGCCGACATCCAAATGCTACTAACTGGTGTGTATGCATTCCCAAAGAGTCTGAACATAATCTAATTTGGCACACACACTTAGTTTGGGCTCATTATGGGACGAAAAAGTGTTTGGCAAAGCTCAGTACATACTGTTATTTTAGCAATACGAGAAGAAAAATTTACAGGGAACTAAAAACATGTGTCATATGTCAAAAATCAAAACCTCAGAATTTATCCACAAAAACAGATTTACATTCTATTTTACCTAGTAAACCCCTGGAAATTCTGTGTACTGACATCAGTGGACCGCATCCAGCAAGCTCTGGAGGCGTCAAATATATCTTAGCTTTTTACGATATATTTTCTAAACATGTAAAACTTTATGCTTTAAAATCCGCCACTGCAAATGTTATAATACGAAGATTCTCAAGTGATTACCTGACGCACGTGGGAAAACCTAAAGCAGTTCTATCAGATAATGCAGCATACTACTCTGGGTACAAATGGAGAAATTTCTTGAAGGACAATAACATTAAAAGTATATTTATTTCGAGGTTTAGTCCACAGTGTAACGCTACTGAGAGACTTTTCCGAGAATTAAATCGATTCATGAGGACCTATATTTCATCAAAACATACTAATTGGGTGACCTACCTAAGTCTTTTCGAAGACGTACACAATAACTTAAATATTTACGATACGAATTACACACCTAACGAGATCATGTTCAATTGCAAACAGAACGATCAGTGGATAGAACCATTACCTAAGTTGTCAGACAAGGAAATCACACCTGAACAGAAAATAAAAGAAGTATTGACTACATTGACACATCACGCACAAATACGAAACAAACATCACAGAAACATAATAAAAAGAAAACAAAAATTCGAGGTAGGAATGCTTGTACTACTTCGTACTCATCATAAATCTGTAGCACTCAAACGACGCAACGCTAAGTGGCGTCTGCTATATGAAGGACCTTATATAATTGTTAACATACCGCATCCTGGTGCGTATCTGTTACAACATCCTAGAACTAACAAAATTATTGGGCTATACGCACACCGAGATCTTAGAGCATTTCATGCTGAATAATGTCAAAGTCATACCCATCAAAATATTGCTAAGCAACTCGAAAAACTCTGTTGTTACAACACAGATAATAAGTAGTATAGAAATTTTCATTTCAGCGGTTCCAGTGACGCAGTTGAAGACAGAAGAACTCTTCTTTCAGCGCGCGCCTCCACCTGAAAGACGGAATATTAAAGTAAAATTTATGATTACGTAGCAGTGGATGACATATTAATTTTTCACGGAACATTTGTTACTGAAGGTACCACTGACTTGGTGTGACACCTGACGAACTGACAGACGTCATCTGTGAAGCGATCTTTTACTTTGAGAAATAGATTAGACGCACATCTCTCAACACGAAAAGCATCTATCAGTAGTCAAGGCCACACAGACACTCTACACACACGCACAAAACGCGAGGAATCGAACATTTTCTCTCTCTTACTATTTTGAATATTTATTGAGTAGTGAAAACGCCTGGTCTTGCCTACTGATGTAATGAATGTTGTGTCTAACCTATCTTAATTTCAGATGACATCACAAAAAACATCGATAATATCCCAGCAAAACCGCTAAAGAGGATGTAAATATCTGCAATTCATGTAATCAAATGTGACACAATGTAATAACCTATAGCGATGTAATGATGATGTAAACGTGTTTATGTGCAACTATATTATGTTTATGCTAAGAGTATATGTGACGTGTGTATGTATAATTACTTATTTTTTTAACTGATGTATAGTGTAACTGTTACTATGTAAAAATTTGAACAAAACGAGTGCCAAAAAGACATTGCATAGTGAACCACTGTTCACGGACATTAACGAACATTACTAACTCTGCAACTACGCGGAAACCTATGTGAAAGAAACTGTTAATGCCATTCATTATGCAGCGTATCTATGTGAACGCGATGAACGATTTCCTTGATTAATAACTACGAACATTTAGGTGAGCTATATTCAGCAAAAAACTGAAAATGTGAAGTGCATATTTCGTGCATCGTCTAGTGATATTACTACAGTACCCAACTTCAAGATGTTAACTAACTGGATTAAATGGACACAAAGTGCCTGTCCAGAAAACAACACGACGGGTGGAAGAATTTTGGTTGGAACTTCAGGGAATGAAATGTTCTCGAAATGTGACGGACACTCTTACCTGGACTGTCCAAGGATCGACGCCAGCTATGTGCCGTCCGAGGTTCTGCAACCAAGCTTCCACGGAATGTAAAAAACGAACTGCACGTGGACCAATTACTCGACGGGTCACGTCTGATCTGTAATAAGCAATGCTTTTAGTCACAACGAACTGCATCACTACGACTATAATGGAAATGAGAAATGGACACGCTTATGTATTAATCACGTTGTGATACAACGATGTTACTGTGATCAAAAAACTTTACCACGACGATACTAACCTGTAAAAAATTATTGTGCAGCGGATGAATATGAACTGTAATAACGACACGATGTGTATAGGACAACGCACCTGAAAAATACGGACATTTTTCTTTGAAGTATTTCAAAACAATACTATGTAACTAAGAACATTCAACAATCTAAGTTGTATTGTGTTATAACAAATATTGTAAATTTAAAACTAAGTTACCTGTCATAGAATGTAGTCTTCATATGTAATCTTGGTTGAATATTTTCTTTGTGCAACGACTGAAAAACGCGCGCACACGAACAATATGATCTGCAATACTGTGCCGCGTGATCTAACTGTACGATATAACGGCAGTGCCGCAGTTACACAGACGCTTCTGCGCATGCGCGCGCTCTATCTGCCAACATTAGAACTTTTACAGCGCACCCGCGTCATTCAAATTTTGTATATAATGTGTATAATGTGTAATGTAAGTCATGTAAATAGTTGTAGATAACTTAGATTTTCTTGTGCCTTTAGGTGAATTGCTCGCCTGCAGGTGTGTCCTTTCGCCTCGCAATTCAGGGGGCAATATAAAGGCACATTTGCATGCCGAGCGTGAGTTTCCTCGGAAACGCGAAATATTAATTAAATAAATAATCAGTGACAAATAAATAAAGCCTATGGCACACAACTGCAGCGCTGTGTCGCTGATAAAACAAAAGCACAATTACGTTACTCTTATGTTTGATTAAGAAAGGGAGAGCTCTGGTTGAAGTGGTGCGAGAAGCACGTATTTTTTTATTGTCTGGCACACCGCCATATTTCATGTTATAGAAGAATACTGCGAGTTGCAACCACACTAGGCACTCGATTCTGTAAAGAATTTATATTTATAAAAGTAAGTAGGATTATGAACTGTAGGCTTATTCATTGAATATATCTGATTTAACTAACTGTGTAACTTTTTTATGTTTAGTAGACAATCACCTCTGTACGACGTATTGGCATGGCTGGCAAATTATTGTAATATTGAGATTTAGATTATGAGTCCGCACCTACCGCAGCAGTCTTTGGAAACGATTTAATTACGAAGTCCGATTATTCAGTTTTATTTCACGGTCAACTACGAGTAACATTGCCTTTACGAAAAAGCCATTGTCAAGCGTCTGATACCGAATAATTAAACGTCCACGTTCCAGATAAGCAAATACAATTGCAATCACAATCACCATCATACAGATAGAATAATTAACATATTTAAAATAACAATACATTTGTTATTTATTTTATTTATTTTATAATGGGCAGCTGTACCTGTACATGCCATCCAAGCTCTGTTTGACTCAATGCCCAATCGTATCAAGGCCTTTATTACAGCCAGAGGTGGTTGTTCTGGGTACTGATTTCCCAGGATCTATGCAACCAAATTGCGTGAAAATGCGATCACTCATCAGTTCTAGTATAATATATTTGTCCAATGAATACCCATTTAGCATCTGCATTTCTTCTTGGTGCAGCAATTTTAATGGCCAGTAGTGTATTTGAGATTCCTTTTACTTTCGTTAAACAGAAGTGTAGCAATCTGCAAAGTGGTCTGCAGGTTCTGTCCACAACTGTGGTATGGCAAATGACATAGATGGTGGGTTCAATACAACCAGCCTCTTAAATAGCAGAAGCAACAGTTCTGTATTTCCCAACAACTACCCCCATTCACCTTTGATTCAAAAAACAACTCGCATGCCGTTTTGACGATTGGTGAAATGGAATGTCTTTGAGAGTTAGTCGTAAAATCACCACATACCTAATGGAAAACATCTGGTGAAGTAATACACTTCCTAACATCACTGAGTATAAGAAACACGCGAAGACACACAAACAACATTCTTCATGTTTGCGGATGTACACACATCAAGACTCGATACTGTAACCTCATAGTGAGATAGTCGATGGTCGAAGTCGATTGACTAATCCTACTGCAGCTTCCCTTTACTTATCCCATGTGGCTATCACCTCCTCTCCTTCTCTACTTCCACCGCTAGGCAATAATATTCCTGACATACAAAATGTGTTAATCGCCGCGACAACATAAATACTGCAGCCGAGGGCAGATAAAACTGCGTTTCCAGAAGGAACTTTAGGTGAAAGCGTACAATGGTTTTCACCATTGCCATAGGCCACTGAACTACGAGGGTCGTTCCAATAGCAATGCCTTCTACTTTTATTCATGGAAACTACAAGAGATATAGACTCGCAACAGCTCAGCTAAATACAGCAATATTTCAACCACAGACTGTAATTTTTCACATAGTCACCACTACTCGTTATGCACTTTTGCCAACGATGAACCAGAGCCCGCATGCCGCGCTTGTAAAAATCGGAACCAGCTGAGGCTAACCACTTCCTTGCAGGTTTGACAACAGCATCTGGGTCTTGAAAACCTTTCAGAGGCCCAAGGAGATGGAAGTCTGAAGGTACTAAGCCGCGACTGGTAAGAAAGTCCAGCCGATGTTTTTAGTGAGTTGCGTGGTCACAAAACTGGTGCGGCGCCTGGTGTTATCATGTCGCAGGTGAAAGCTGGCCTTCTTCTCTGACCTTACCCTGGAAATTCGAGCTTTCGGCTAAGTCAGCGTCATCTTGTAGGGTGCTGAATCGACAATTTCCCCAGGCTCCAGGACAACCAAAAGAACCACACCCAGGCTATGGCAGAAGACTGTGGACGTCACTTTGCTTGAAGACGCCTGTGTCTTGAGTTTCTTCTGTGACAGAAAATTCGCATGTCGCCATTCCATGTACTGCGTTTTGGATTCCGGATCGTGGTGAAGAAACCAAGTCTCATCTCTGGTGACGATGGTTTTCAGAAAATTGTCACCTTCAGCTTCATATTGGTCCAGCAGGTCCTGACAAATTTGCATTTGATGAGTGTTTTGTTCTTCTGTAAACATCCGTGGGACCCATCTCGCACAGACTTTGCGATAACCAAGATGTTCCAACATCGTTTCCATGTCATTACAGTTGATATTCAGCTTTGCACACAATTCTCTGGTCGTTATCCGCCGATCAGCACGGAGTAGTCAATCAAGACGCTCATCATTGCGAGGGATGACAGCTGTGCAGGATCGACCGGGCAGTGGCTTGTCATGCACTCCCTTTTCACCACCTTGAAAATGCCTTACCCATCGCTTCACATTGCTCATGTCTATTATATCGTCTCCATGCACCTTTATCAAGCGTTGATGGAATTCAGTCGGCACAATTTCTTCAGCTGTAGGGAATTCAATCACACACGCGGCCATATCAGACTCCATTTTGGAACACTCTTCTGTTGGTGCCAACTACTACAGAACATCGGAACCACCTGTAAACGAAAGAGGAAGGTTCAACCATTAGCAATACACCAACGCCATCTGGCGCGTACATCCAAAGTCACCACAAGAAAATAGGAGGTATTACTTTTGGAACGACCCTCGTACATAACAACCACATATTTTTTTACTGCGGCAAATTTCATTGTCTCACTGTGTAACTTGTAGAGGTTGCTTCCATTTTGGTACTGTTATAAACCTTTTATTTTATTGGAAGAAGCTGATCATCAGAAAAAGAGGAAGAAGAAATCACGCTGGCGGACAACCTTTCTTTTAAAAAATGGATAGCAGTGTGATAGGACAAAATTAATGTCTGACCTTCTGCTTGAATTTGAATATGGGCTATTACATGATTTTTTTTCTACTGAAAGCTCCAGATTTAGAATTGTTATTGACCTGTGTAGGCCCTAAAGTTACCAAAGATGACACCTGTTTTATGAAATCTGAATCTGGAGCAGGAAGATTAATGATCACTTAGGGATTCTAATGCCAGCTTAATGTACACCTTTAAAATATCAAAGGAGCTCATGTGCAAGATTGTACCTGAATTTATTCAGCTGTAATTCAGAGTCTACAGGAATATGTTAAGGTAAATAATTTTTTTTTTTTTAGAATTTGGTACTACTGCCTTTATTCACGAAACGGAACACAACATAAGCTGTAACTGTACACATATGTACGAGGGTCATTCAATAATTTAAGAGACAAATTGGTCTGGGGAAAAAAATGTCCAAAGTTCATGGTGCAGATTGTATGAATCGTGCATATTTTTACAAGTGGGTAGAGCAGTTCTAAAGTGGTCGCGACTCAGTGACTCACGGACACCGTTCTGGCCGACCAGTTGCAGTTTCAAATCCTTCACTTGAAAGTACAATTGATGATATTATTCGTGTCGACCGCCATGTGACTGTGGAAATGATGGTTGATACGGTTCAAGTTAGTACTGGCACAATTCATAACATTATCTGTAACAAGCTGAAGTACCGCAAAACATGGCTAAGATGGCGCCGAAAGGAGCTGACGCAGCTGCACAGGGAAACAAGGTTGAAAGTGTGCACAGAGCTAAACGAACGCTATGAAAGAGAAGGTGAGCACTTCCTCAACAAAATTTTAACTTGTGATGAAACTTGGGTTCACTATTATGAGCCAGAATCAAAAAGACAAAGCATGGAGAGGAAGTACACCAACTCACCTGTCAATAAAAAATTCAAAATCCAAGCATCAGCAGGGAAAGGCTTGTAGACTGTGTTTTGGGATACTGAAAGTCCAGTTTTTGTGAGTATCTCGAAGAGCAGTGTATAATGAACAGCCAATACTACTCGGATTTGCTTTTAAACAAGGTGAAGCCAGCCATGAGAGAGAGATATCATGGATCTCAGAGGAGAGGTGTGATTCTCCAGCAAGACAACTGACGTCCGCATATTGCTCAAATAAGCGTGACACCATCGACAAAATGGGCTGGGAAGTACTGCCTCATCCCCCTTACATTCCTGTTTTAGCACCTAGTGATTTCCATGTGTCTGGTGAACTGAAGGAGGTATTGCGTGGGAAGAGGTTCCAGAACAACGAGGACTTGGAAAAGTTTGTGGGAAATTGGTTCAAATATCAAGATAAAGAGTTCTTTTCAGCCAGAATAAAAATGCTTGTAGCCCGTTGGAACATGTGCATAAATGTTCAGGGGGATTATGTTGAAACGTAGAAAAAGTATTGTTTTGTAAAAATAAACGCCTTTTTCTCCAGACCAATTTGTCTCTAATTATTGAATGACCCTTGTAGTAAAAAGTAAGATACTAATTTTAGAAAATTCAGCATTTTGTAGTTACATTTACTTTTTGTTGTATCTGGTTACTACGGTGAAAGATCTGAGTCTTCAGGGGGAACTGGTGAAACTTTATAAATCGACTGTGGTGGTGGTGTGTCGATTGTAGGCGTACAAGTGTTTTGGTGTAGTTCAGCATCGTTGGTTTGGAAAGCATTGGATGGGGATGGGGATTGGGGACTGTATGTCTGTAGCAATGAAGGAGATGGCCTGGTGTGGGTACTACTGACATGTTGCTTATTAGAATTATAGAAACTATTTTGAGGTTGCGGATGTGGTGTATTGAATTCCGTTTCGTATAAACCCATGTCAGCTTTGAAAAGGATTTGCCCGATCAAATGCTCCACTACACTTTTGGTATGCTGACTGTATTTTCTGTGCTTGGCTGCAATATAGTCCCCATAAATAGAACTTTCCTCACGTGGGCACCGCTTTTCGTTGAGTTCCAGATTTAAGTCGTAAGCCATGTCTGCCCTTGAATGGTTACTTTGGTTCGGTGCAGAGGGATCTGAGATGCGAGACTTCTTACAACTATCTGGTGTTGTCGCTGGTTCATCTTTGTCCATGTCCTCACCATCTGGCTCTTCATTATGGCTTCGTTTTGCAGTAGTATTGCCGCTTCCCCTCAGTGTTGATATGTCTTTCCTCAGTGACCTGATATGGAAACTTCTGAAAGGGAGAAAACGATACTTAAAAATAGAATGAGGTAACCTTTTTTGCTACTTTAAATATGTTAATGAAAATTAGTGATTTTTAAACTACTTATATTTAAATACAGAGCACACCAAAGTTTAAAATTGTTCTTTGTTCTTGACAGGTGTCTTCCAATGCGGAAAAATGGGCGCAGATAGCACGCAAGTTCGAAAGTAAATAGAATTAATTTTCTCACCGATAAAAGATATTGCTCAAATCAGGCAGGTGAATATTAGAACTATAAGCAGAATTTCAGCATAGTTTTTTGGGTTCATATTTGTATAATTATTTGTAACTATGGGGAAAATATTGACATACATATAACATAATTACATACTCCAAATTTCACCAGGATATACAACAAAAGACGACCTCCCCGCAGTCAAGTACAGGGCTATTACAAATGATTGAAGCGATTTCATAAATTCACTGTAGCTCCATTCATTGACATATGGTCACGACACACTACAGATATGTAGAAAAACTCATAAAGTTTTGTTCGGCTGAAGCCGCACTTCAGGTTTCTGCCGCCAGAGCGCTCGAGAGCGCAGTGAGACAAAATGGCGACAGGAGTCGAGAAAGCGTATGTCGTGCTTGAAATGCACTCACATCAGTCAGTCATAACAGTGCAACGACACTTCAGGACGAAGTTCAACAAAGATCCACCAACTGCTAACTCCATTCGGCGATGGTATGTGCAGTTTAAAGCTTCTGGATGCCTCTGTAATGGGAAATCAACGGGTCAGCCTGCAGTGAGCGAAGAAACGGTTGAACGCGTGCGGGCAAGTTACACGAGTAGCCCGCGGAAGTCGACGAATAAAGCAAGCAGGGAGCTAAACGTACCACAGCCGACGGTTTGGAAAATCTTACGGAAAAGGCTAAAGGAGAAGCCTTACCGTTTACAATTGCTACAAGCCCTGACACTCGATGACAAAGTCAAACGCTTTGAATTTTCGGCGCGGTTGCAACAGCTCATGGAAGAGGATGCATTCAGTGCGAAACTTGTTTTCAGTGATGAAGCAACATTTTTTCTTAATGGTGAAGTGAACAGACACAATGTGCGAATATGGGCGCTAGAGAATCCTCACGCATTCATGCAGCAAATTCGCAATTCACCAAAAGTTAACGGGTTTTGTGCAATCTCACGGTTTAAAGTTTACGGCCCCTTTTTCTTCCGCGAAAAAAACGTTACAGGACACATGTATCTGGACATGCTGGAAAATTGGCTCATGCCACAACTGGAGACCGACAGCGCCGACTTCATCTTTCAACAGGATGGTGCTCCACCGCACTTCCATCATGATGTTCAGCATTTCTTAAACAGGAGATTGGAAAACCGATGGATCGGTCATGGTGGAGATTATGATCAGCAATTCATGTCATGGCCTCCACGCTCTCCCGACTTAACCCCATGCGATTTCTTTCTGTGGGGTTATGTGAAAGATTCAGTGTTTAAACCTCCTCTACCAAGAAACGTGCCAGAACTGCGAGCTCGCATCAATGATGCTTTCGAACTCATTGATGGGGACATGCTGCGCCGAGTCTGGGAGGAACTTGATTATTGGCTTGATGTCTGCCGAATCACTAAAGGGGCACATATCGAACATTTGTGAATGCCTAAAAAAACTTTTTGAGTTTTTGTATGTGTGTGCAAAGCATTGTGAAAATATCTCAAATAATAAAGTTATTATAGAGCTGCAAAATCGCTTCAATCATTTGTAATAACCCTGTATATGGGGTTGGACGAAACTTTTGGAACAACGTGAGAAATGCTTGCTTGAACATAACTGCAGATGCTAGCCAAGCTTGCAAGTTCTGCTGTTGTATTCGACCATGAACGGTACTTGTGCAATGTTCTCAATATGTTGCAAGTGTCAGTCTTGCCGGAATAGTGTTCTGTGTAGGTGTGAGAGCGTTATAGCAAAGATAAGTGAATTCGAAAGTGGCAAAATGTTGGTGCTCGTATGGTGGTTGTTTTAGTAACTAAGGTGGCCAAGCCGGCCGCTGTGACGGAGCGGTTCTAGGAGCTTCAGTCCGGAACTGCGCTGCTGCTATGGTCGCAGGTTCGAATCCTGCCTTGGACATGGATGTGTGTGATGTCCTTAGGTTAGTTAGGTTTAAGCAGTTCCTAGTCTAGGGGACTGTTGACCTCAGATGTTAAGTCCCATAGTACTTAGAGCCATTTGAACCATTTTTAAGGTGGCCGAAGTGTTTCGTGTTTCAAGAGGCACTGTATAGATTAGATTAGTACTTGTTCCATAGATCATGAATACGACACTTCGTAACGATGTGCAATGTGTCAGGTTAATTAAACGGTGTCTAATCCGAGATATTACATTACACAAAATATTGTATTGTATTGTATTTTAACAGGGACCTAGAAACGATGGAAAGGCTCCGTCCCCGCCGCAGCCACAGTGGTCCACAACCCCACGACGACTACCACAGTCCACTTCACCCCTCCGCCGCCACACGCCGAACCCAGGGTTATTGTGCGGTTTGGTCCCCCCTGGACCCTCCCCCCCCCCGCCAGGGAACGTCTCACACAAGACGAGTGTAACCCCTATGTTTGCGTGGTAGACTAATGGTGGTGCGCGCATACGTGGAGAACTTGTTTGCCCAGCAATTGCCGACATAGTGTAACTGAGGTGGAATAAGTGGAACCAGCCAGCATTCGCCGAGGCAGATGGAAAACTGCCTAAAAACCATCCACAGACTGGCCGGTTCATCAGACCTCGACACAAATCCGCCGGGCGGATTCGTGCCGGGGACCAGGCGCTCCTTCCCGCCCGGAAAGCCGTGCATTAAACCGCGCGGCCAACCGGGCAGGCACACAAAATATTACATGACACTTAATATTTTTAATTTTTTTGGGGTGGGGTTGGGGAAATTACGCACTTACTATATCCAAAAATTCATCTAATGAGTAGAAGGAGTTGCCATTAAGAAATTCTTTTAATTTCCTTTTAAATTCTATATGGCTATCTGTCAGACTTTTCTGGCAGCAAAATTTACCCTCTTCTGAGCCAAAGTTAGATTTAACCTTGAGTAGCGAAGATCATCCTTTCTCCTAGTGTTGTATTTATACCACTTACAAACAAAGCGTAAAAATATTTTCCACTAAGTCATTGCGTGGACGAAACTGTGTTTTGAATGATTGTGGAAAATGCTCACTAAAGAGGATTGAGACGAAAAATAAAAGGACAGCTGCAAAAGTCACTTCAGAATTAAATGTCGCAATGACGAACTCTTGTCAGCACCAAACCAACACGAAGGGAACTCCATCATCAGGAAATTGCAGGGCTCCCTAGAATTCGAAAATGATTCACCAGTTATGCAGATACCCGTAACAGGAAAACGTTGTGCCGAAGCCATAAAACGTGGACTATGGGGCAATGGGAGAAAGTAAATTGTTTGGTTGAGTCTTGTTGGTTATGGCTTTCAATTTCTGGTCGAGTTTACGTCCCAAGAGTCCAATATGACGGGGGTTCGGTGATGATTTGGGCAGCCTTATCGGGTATTGCAGGGGTCCCACTGGTACTCGGAAAGGTCGCATTAATTTCAAGAATCATGTGACCATTTTCGCGGATCAGCTCGATCACATGGTACAATATTTTTTTTCCAGAATGGCGATTCTGTGTTCCAGTACAACGGGACCCGCCTTCACACAGCTCACGTTGTATAGGACTAGTTCAGTGAGCACGAGGATGCTGATCCCTGACCACCACAGTCACCATACCTCAATATTATTGAGCCTTTGCCACTTACTTTGGAGAGAGGGGTACCTGATCACTCTCCACCTCCATCATCCTTACTTGAACCTGTCCTATTTTGCAGTAAGAGGAGGAGGAGGAGATTAGTGTTTAATGTCCCGTCGACAACTAGGTCATTAGAGACGGAGCACAAGCTCGGAGTAGGGAAGGATGGGGAAGGAAATCGGCCGTGCCCTTTCAAAGGAACCATCCCGACATTTGCCTGAAGCGATTTAGGGAAATCACGGAAAACCTAAATCAGGATGGCCGGACACGGATTTGAACCGTCGTCCTCCCGAATGCGAATCCAGTGTGCTAACCACTGCGCTACCTCGCTCGGTTTTGCGGCGAGTCTGGTAGAAGATTCGCTTGAAAAGCATTCAGGACTTGTTTTCATCCGCTCCGAGGCGACTAGAAGCTATTGCCTACGGTTTCCCTGCGCGGCGTTAAGAATGGTAATGGGCTGGCCGGGCGGAGTGACCGAGCGGTTATAGGCGCTTCAGTCTGGAACCGCGCGACCGCTACGGTCGCAGGTTCGACTCCTGCCTCGGGCATGGATGTGTGTGAAGTCCTTAGATTAGTTAGGTTTAAGTAGTTCTAAGTTATAGGGGACTGATGACCTCAGATATTAAGTCCCATAGTGCTCAGAGCCATTTGACCCATTTTTTTTTTTTTTTTTTTTTTTTAGGTAATGCGTTGTGATTCTAGTGTTCCACATTTGTGTTTACTCTCGGTTTTTCGATATGGGTGTTTTAGGTGTTGCAGATACAGATTATTGTTTCTTGTTCGCCGACGTTGGTTGTCAAGGAAGAATTTCTGATGGAGGTGTTTTAAAATATTCGTATCTATGGAAAGCATTACAAAATAAAGAGCTGAACTTGCCTCCAGAGGAAGCGCAACCAAATAGGCTAATCTAGACTCTATACTTCCTTTTGGGGCATGATGAAAAATAACTTGACGATGTTTCCCTTTTATCGGTGTCGATACTGGAAAGATATTACATTAATACTTGTTCCATAGATCATGAGTACGATATTTCGTAATGATGTGGAACATGTCAGTCTAACATATTTTCTTTCCACAATATGATTTCTTTCTTTACAGTTACTCTTTATATCTAAAAATTCATCTACTGAGTAGAAGGGGTTGTCATTCACATATACAAATACCAAAGAGAAAGAACAGGTTTCAGTTCCTTATTACACACAAATTATAAAAGATAGAAACACATTGCACTTGTCGTTGGCTAGAGGAAGGTTCAAAGTTTTGACACAGCTTTGCTGTTGTTTGTTTGTAGCAACACGAGGACTACACCACAAGAAAAATCATTTTGTGTGTTGGTATCTGCGCGAAATCACTCCATTGTTTAAGACCAATGTACATTCTGCCATCGATTCAGCAAGAAGCCGCCTCTGCACAAGCAGATTTATGACTGGCATACAGAATTCTTGGAAGTTGGTTGCATATGCAAAGGGAAGAGCACTGGCCGGCCACAGACGTCTTATGAAAATGCCGAGCTCTCGGAAGTCTACAAGACTGGCACACCAGGAACTTAAGATTCCTCAAATGGTGTGGCGCGTTCTGAAGCGACGCACTTTAGGGGTATTTCATGGAAAAAGTCGGACAAAAATAGTTTTGGCATTTTCTCTACTGTGAGGCCCTAGAGTACACATTTGTAAGGATAATAATGTATGTACAGAGTTTGTAACATGAAATAAAACAAAATTGTGGTATTTCTATTAGATTCTTTATATCTTAGCTACATTACTAAGTATTATTCCGATGATGCCTTCCAGTCTTGTTCATTTGAGAAGTCTGTTTCTACTGAGGACTCCGCTTCATCATTATTTTCAGCTTGAAGGATCTGCCTAATCCATCCTTCGCTTGAGAGCAGTAAATATAATGTCTCTTCTAGGAAAGGTTTGCTGGTTTTCTTTGGCTCCGGCCACATACCTATTATTAACGGATCAAATGTCAGTAGCAGCCTGTTTATTATGTCCAGATTGTATTCTTCTCATGAGAATTTCCTGGCAAACGTTTATCTGTACAGACGACAGTGCCTTTTGCAAGCATCGGCTGCTTCTTCTGATAAGCAGCATATGGCTGAGAGGTCATGTCCAACGACAGTTGGGGCATGCACGAAAATCTTCTGTGCGGTGGGAGGCATAGGATGCCATGGCTATAAATACAGTCCTGCTGTTCCGACAGTAAAAGCGGCAAATTTGTCTACATCTATCTTATGTCCATTGGAAATAACTTCTAAAATAACCCTGAATAGATGAGTTGCGGATCAACACATGTTATTTCTCCCGATGTTTCAGGTTCTGCAAAAAATCTTCTATTGTTATTTCCATTCTTTCTGTTTCCTTACCCTTGCTTGGGATCATCTACAGTTAATACCAGTCGATTTCTGAACATTTCTTATGTGACTTTTTTTCTCTCTCCAAGAAGTTCCTTTTCCTCTTTCGAACGGATTTGCCACTTCTGGATGTTTCTTCTGTAGGAGAAATGCAACAAAAATTCGAAACATCTAATTCGGGCATGGAGTGTAGGCAGGCTGAACAAAAAAGCTTCCGTATTTACTACTTTGGCTTTTGACAAGCCATAGAAGTCTTTTGAGGTAGCCTTGCAAGTGTAGCATCTCATTGTCGGTGCTGTCTCTGTTGCTGTATAGAGACATTTGTATCTCCTATAGTGACCAGCAATGTGTGTTTTATAGTTAAATCACCCTCTGTTCTTGCAATTCTTGTTTCTCGTAATAATTAACAACATCAGCTGTTTCATGAATAAGTGTAATTCTTATTGGTCCGCAACAGCGAGAAGACGATGGCGTAGGATTTTTCCAAACAATCAGATCTTTCCAGAATGAGATTTTCACTCTGCAGCGGAGTGTGCGCTGATATGAAACTTCCTGGCAGATTAAAACTGTGTGCCCGACCGAGACTCGAACTCGGGACCCGAGTTCGAGTCTCGGTCGGGCACACAGTTTTAATCTGCCAGGAAGTTTCATATCAGCGCACACTCCGCTGCAGAGTGAAAATCTCATTCTGGAAACATCCCCCAGGCTGTGGCTAAGCCATGTCTCCGCAATATCCTTTCTTTCAGGAGTGCTAGTTCTGCAAGTTTCGCAGGAGAGCTTCTGTAAAGTTTGGAAGGTAGGAGACGATAAATTAAAAAATCAGATCTTTATTCGTGCGACTAATATGTCGGTGAGACACCAAAGATGACTGAAATATGTTCGCATGAGAAACATGGTTGTTTCCAGATTTTGGTTTAAACTGAATTCGCTGTGAACCATCACAACCCCATTTATAGATAAGTTCCAATACATTTACTTCATCATTTGAAAGATCATTCAAAACCTTTTCCATATATAATATTAATCGCTCACATTTTTAATTAAGCAGCACATGTGGCAGTCTCCTGATAGGATTCAGTCACAGGAGAGCACTGCTTTTTAGGCTCTTAAGGGATACTGTAACAGTGATAGATCTTCCCATCAGCTGTTCGGATCTTTCCAAATTGTTTCCTTGTCAGCGATGCTTCCACACAGATTGACAAGGAGTGGATATGTGAAAGTAATTTTTGTGCTTGTAAGGCTCTACGACTCCGATCTAATGCTTGTATGTACTTTGTTCCTTGTGTAGGAGATGAAGTGATATCTTAACCAGTTTGTAAGCTTCAGCATTTCCAAATTCTCGGAGCTTAATTTGGCTGCTATACGTTGATTCTGTGGCGCCTTTTACAGCTTTCACTTAACTCAACGGACGACTTTGGTAAGCTACAAGCTCGAGTTTCACAACAGAGAATTTTAATGGCACTTCGCAGCCATGCCTCAAGTAGGTACTTTCAGCTTTGCGAAAAGCAAGCCATCGTCTCTTTAACTGTGACTGTATATAAGATAGTTTATGTTTAAAGCCTTTCTTTTCTTCATCAGGGAAGGTAGGATCTGATAGTATACAGTTTTCCATAACGTTCAATGCTTTTACGAACTCTTTTTCAGTAGATCTCTTCATAAGGTCATAGAAGCCTTCTCTTGTCGTAACTTTGACTTTGAAAGGACCTATCATAAGAACAAAAATGCTTTCAGGATTCATTTCGGAGATTACATTATTTATAGCTGACAACTGAGTAATGTAAAACAGTCCTGCAAAGTCAAACTGCGGTATTCAGCGGCCACTTTCTTATATTTCGAGTAGAGGAAAGGTTTTCCTATCACGCTCAATTAAGAAATATGCAGGGAAACACCCTAAACTATAACATGAAGAATGATTACTAACAAAATTAATAAATAAAATGAATGAAAATAATTATAAATACTCTGGTCTTCAGAATCCCTATTGCTTTTCATCACACTTCAAGTAAAAACACGATTTAACACATTCACGAACGCAGAGTGATTTCAAGCCAATAGAGAAGCTTCAGACACACTGCAAGCGACATGTAGATACAGGCTAGCTCTGCCGCGTATCGAAGCACAGTACCTCAGCAATGCCGCTTCTGTACGACTATAGCAGGAAGTTGTGCAATCCGATAATCACTCTCATTTGAAAAGTGGAGTTTTAGCCAGCTTTTAGAACAAAATACCCCTACTGCGACGACTGCATATAAAGCTTTAGAAGTTACTACAAAGATTGCCTCCTGGCGACCATAACAGAAGGTATGAATTCTGCATTTCAGTTCTCCAGGATATGTCAGAGGACTTTTTTTCCGAACGATTCATCTTTTTTGACGAATCGTCGTTTCATGTATCGGATAAAGAAAACAGCTGTAAGTAAGAATTTGGAAGTCACAACATATGCCACAACAGGCAGAACTTCTGTACCTAATACAGCTGACGCCAAGTTATTTGCATTAAGCGAATTTATTTTGTACTAATTTCGAACGGCTGCCAATATCATCAGTGCAAATATGGATCATAAAATCCTGACGTCGTCGTCCAGCATGAAAGAGATTCACCGAAACTGAATGTTTTTCGCGCCGTTTCCGTTCGCAGAGTTTATGGACCTTTCTTTTTCCCGGAGAAAACTGTGACAGGAATACATACCTGGATATTGCTGCAAAACTGGTTGTTTCCTCAACTTCGCAAGGATTCCAATGATTTCATTTTCATGCATGACGGTGCCCCATCTTACTTGCACGCTGAAGTGCGGCGTTATCTTAGCAACACCGTCCCACAAGGCTGGACTGGAACAGCTGGACAAGATCTTGTTAATTGCTTTTGGCCTCCCAGGTCACGAGGCCTCAAACCTTGCGACTTTTTTCTGTGGTGGTACGTAAAAGACAGAGTCTTTGTCCCACCTGTAGCAGCTACTCTTAAGAGCTGAGAAATCGGATTGTCGGTTCAGTAAGCAGGGAATTGTTGACTCGTGTGTGGAATGAAATGCACTACTGTTTCGATGTATCTCCAGCAACGCATGTGCTCAATTTGAGTGTATACAACGTGTGTGAACATCAAACACGCAACCTTCCTTTATCCAGTGACGTGGGCATTGTGTTTCTGTCATAGTTTGTAACAAACAATTGAAATTTGTCCTTTCGTTTTTGAATCACCCTCTACAGTATGTGACGCAAATGACCGCATCATTTGACTAACAAAGAAGCTTAAATTCTTTACATCGCCAAGGGACCATAGATCTTAGTATATGGCATAAATTTCAAATTGATACGTCTACATTTTGGAGAGGAAAAGGGTTTTTAACAGTGGGACAGACAGAAGAACATGAACAACAAAGTGATCGTATAAAGGTTACGTTTTTACAGACTTTGGTACGGAATCTACAAAAATGTTACAAGAAACGAAATTTTAATTACAGATGGAGCAAAGCACGTAGGGTTATCGAGGACGTTTTTGGAGTTATGTCTGTTGTTTTCTGAGTTCTTTAAAACCCAATGTTACTGACTCCACACAAAGGAAGAACAGTAGCTCTGCCATGTGAATATTTGCACAACTTTTTTTTAAAGCAAGCAAAGCGCCATTCAATGCTTGTATGCCAACTGATAATTTTTGTGAAGACTGTACAGGAGTAACAATCAACGAGTATGGAGAACAGTAAACCAAAACTATAATTTAGGCTCTTTTCTTTCATTAAAAGAGGGAGTTATAACAGTGAATCAAAAAGCGAAACTGTCAGGGAGAAAATCGCTGACTATTTTTATTACGAAAGCAGCGTAAAATGGCAGTAATAAAATGAAATGCAACTTACCTCTATATTTAAATTGTTCATTCAGAATTAAATGCGTAGTGAATTGGAACATGTTTCAGAATGTATATGATTCTGTGTTTTTTACAACAATTCGAAATAATGTAATTTTAATTTTTCTATTTTATATTGAGTTCAAAAACTCCCTTTACATTGAATAACGTAATTTTTCATTGCAAAAATAATAATAAAGCTTGAAATAAGATGTACAAAAGGAAAATAAAACTTTTTCACTTGCCTCTGTGTTCCTGATTTTTTCGCTGCGACTTTATCGTGTAGGAAGCCCATATTGCTAAAAGCAAACCACGTCGATCTGTATACTTCATCAGAACCACTCCCAGTTTGGTTCGCTTCTCTCTGTCGTTCACGGCGAAAAGATGTCAGTAAAGACTCCATTTTCTTTCTTACATCGTTCACATTTCTTTCTAACAGCTCACTTATTTCCCTCCAAGCGTTTAATCTTTTCAGTTTGTTTTTATAATCGCAGTTCATAGGGTCCCATAAACATTCCCGTTCGCGATAGCACTCTATTAGTTTTAATGCCGTCTCCGTATTCCACTCCATAGTCCAGTATTTTTAAACAGAACGTATTCACATCCGTCCAACAGACACAGCAAACTGCTACTGAGCCAACGAACATTCGACCCGACGTCGGCACGAGGAGAGGGGTCCCAAGGCCAACCCACAGCAACGCTTTGATGTTAACCGCGCCAGTCAGAGCCACAACCAAGGCCGACCGCTTCGTTGGCTCCAATTTGCCGCCCGTACGATCGAAGTAAATCTCGTCCAGCGAAGCGGTTGCTATGTGCCCCCCCCCCCTCCCCCGACGCACACACACACACACACACACACACACACACACACTGAACAGAGCTGTTTCGCTTGTATTATTTATCGAGCTTTTCTTGATTGCCTGGTTCCATATTTCCGAAACAGTAGAAGTTGATGGACTTTGGGCCGTTAGTGATATGTATGACTATTACAGACATTACAGATTTAACAATAACAACATTGTTTGTAGCATTCGTGGTTGTCCGCAGAAAATTGTTCAAACAGTACGAGGGGCATTTGAAAAGTCCACGCAAAAATAAAAACTACTTCCGTGTCTGGGGTAAACCTTTTTTATTTTTTGACATAGTCTCCTTTTAGACTTATACACTTTGTCCAACGCTGGTCTAATTTGTTGAGCCCTTCCGAATAATAGGAATTTCCAAGTCTGCAAAATAGCTATTAGTTTCTGCAATCACCTCCTTATTTGAATAAAATCTTTGTCCTGCCAGCCATTTCTTCAAATTGGGGGACAAATAGTAGTCCAAGGGAGCCAAGTCTGGAGAATAGGGAGGATGTGAAACGAGTTGGAAACCAATTTCCATTAATTTTGCGACCACAACTGCTGAAGTGTGTGCTGGTGCATTGTCGTGATGGAAAAGGCTCAATCGCTGGCGTTTTTCTTGCAGCTCGGTTTTGAAACGGTCCAATAACGATGAATAATATTCACCTGTAATAATTTTACCCTTTTACAGATAGTCGATGAACGTTATCCCTTGTGAATCCCAAAAGCCATAACCTTTCCGGTCAAAGGAACGGTCTCCGCCTTTTTTGCTCTTTGGTCTCAGGAGTATAGTAATGTATCCATGTTTCATCCACAGTGACGAAACGATGCTTAAAGTCCTGCGGATTCTTCCTGAACAGCTGCAAACCATCCTTGCAACACTTCACACAATTCCGTTTTTGGTCAAGCGTGAGCAATCGTGGAACCCATCTTGCAAATAGCTTTCTCATGTCCAAATGTTTATGCAAAATATTATGTACCCATTCATTCGAGATGCCCACGGCAGTAGCAATCTCACGCACCTTAACTCTTCTGTCATCCATCACCATATCATGGATTTTATCAATGATTTCTGGAGTCATAACCTCCACAGGGCATCCAAAAAGTTCAGCATCACTTGTGCCCATATAGCCACTCCCGAAAATTTTGAAACCACCTATAAACTATTCTAAACGAAGGCGCAGAATCACCGTAATGTTTATCGAGCTTGTCTTTACTCTCCTGAGGCGTTTCGCCTTTCATAATCACCACACGAAATTCCTTTTCGTCCATTTTTTGAAAATCACTCGACTTCCTTGTTCACACGAATGCCAAACACAAACAAATAGACCAATATGGCTGAAACTTGGTGTACGTTCTTTCCAAAGATGCTACTAACTAAACATGACCTCAATGCGTCAGTGGTGCCATATCTCTGACTTTGCGCGGACTTTTCAAACGCCCATCGTATTAAGTTGTAGTTTTTGACGCAACTGATTCGCAAGTTTGAGAAAGTATCCTGCCACAAAAGCTAAATTTACTGCACAAAACTTATTATATCTCAAGCAATTCGTAGATATTCACCCAATATTTTTAAATCAGATTACTTCCATGCATAAATGGTAAGCATATTTCATTAGTGTGTGCAATGTACAATAAATCACTATTAATGTAACCTTTTTGATTCAAGTGTCTTAAATTATATTTTTCTTATGAGTATATCCGAAGTATCCAAAGCGTTACTCACAAGAAAATATATTCTTAATATACCAGAAATGATTAGTTTGGCACAAAAATAACAAAACTGAAAACAGAAAAAAGCAGTTGGCGAACTCGATCTGAATAGCAATAAATGTAACCAATAAAAATGCCAAGTAATACTTCTCAACGTGAAGAACCAGGAGATGAGCTTTAAACAAAGGCTTCTTCAGAATACCGAAAGATCCCAGTCGAAACGAGGCCCTGAGAGTAGATGATATTCCGTCAGAACTACTCATAGCCTTTGGAGGCCAGTCATGACAAATATCTTGCATCTGATGTGCAAGATGTATGAGACAGATGAAATACCCCCATACTTCAAGAAGAATGTAATAATTCCAAAGAAAGTATGTGCTGACAGGTGCGAAAATTACCGAAACATCAGTTTAATAAGTATGGTTGCAAAATACTAACACGAATTCCTTTCAGAAGACAAGGATAACTGGTAGAAGGAGACCTCAGGGAAGATCAGTTAGGAATCCGGACAAACGTAGGAACACGCAAGGCAAAACTGACCCTACCACTTATCTTAGAAGATAGGTTAAGGAAAGGCAAACCTACATTTAAAGCATTTGAAGACTTAGGTGAAACTTTTGACCATTGTGACTGCAATACTCTTTTTTAAATTCTGTAGGTAGCAAGGGTAAAATACAGGGAGTGAAAGGCTACTTACAACTTCTACAGAAACCAGACAGCAGTTATAAGAGTCGAGGGGCATGAAAGGAAGGCAGTGGTTGGAAAGGGAGTGAGACAGGGTTGTAACCTATCCCAGATGTTATTCAGTATGTACACTCAACAATCAGTAAAGGAAACCAAACAAAAATTTGGGGTAGGAATGGAAGTTCAGGGAGAAGTAATAAAAACTTTGAGGTTTGTCAATGACATTGTAATTCTGTCAGAGACAGTAAAGGACTTGGAAGAGCAGCTGAACAGAATGGACAGTGTCTTGAAAGGAGGATGTAAGATGAAGATCAACAAAAGCAAAACATGGGTACTGGAATGTAGTTGAATTAAATCAGGTGATACTAAGTGATTCTAATGGAATGTTTTCTACTCCCGGGTCCTGGTTTCGACTCAGGTCTTTCAGTGCTCTGTCGAACTCTTCACGCAGTATTGTATCTCCCATTTCATCTTCATCTACATCCTCTTCCATTTCCATAATACTGTGCTCAAGTACATCGCCCCTGTATAGTCCCTCTATATACTCCTTTCACCTTTCTGCTTCCCCTTCTTTGCTTAGAACTGGGTTTCCATCTGAGCTCTTGATCTTCATGCAAGTGGTTCTCCTTACTCCAAAGGTCTCTTTAATTTTCCTGTAGGCAGTATCTATCTTACCCCTAGTGAGATAAGCCTCTACATCCTTACATTTGTCCTCTAGCCATCCCTGCTTAGCCATTTTGCACTTCCTTCTAGCGTTAAAAGGTTTTTGCTTCTCGTATTTAACCAAATATAACATTGATGATGATAATTTATGGCAATGTTTGCCGTCAAGATAAAGAATGCAACCTTTTAACACTAGATTGCGTACTCACGGCAGTTCTCCTTGGCCGTTTTTTTTTTTTTGGTACGACTTGGAAAGAGAGAAAACTTAATGAACGATCGACGATGCGTCGGTTCTCGATTGTGTTCAGGAGACGTACAGATTGATTGCGTGAAAATAGTTTCTCAAATGTCCTCTTAACCCGGATTGCTTTCACGCAATCAGACTCTTCAATGAAATTACCTAAGGGACCTATTTGAATAATAAAAAAAAATTGGAAATAAATGCACAACAGTGAAGTTTTGTAAAAAAGTTGTCAGATCGGAAATTGAACACATTAATGGTCTCCTAAATACAATCGAGACACCGCGATAAAGAGCGAAACTGTAACAAAGTTCATTTAAACATAAACATTATTTGTGGTTAATTTAAAGAAAAGAATAAGCATAGATTTTCTGTACAGTGAAGCATCAATATATTCTCAAAGAACAAAGGCGTTAAACTACAAACATTAACAAATTTACAATGAATACAAAACTTACTTTTTTATGTTTTTCTCCTACATGGAGCAGTCCAACAATCGCTGCTTTTGTATGTGTGATATTTTGTAAAAATTAAATGTCCTGGCGTGCGCGTAAGTATTTTTTATCGTCACAAGGTTTACAAAAGCGTTTTTTTTTCTTTTGGTGATAACGTGGTTTTTCACACTAAATGAAATATAACTTGTAGCGGTGCTACACAACACGTCTTAACAAGTCGGCGACCAAACATCAAAGGTAATGAAGTACATGTTAACATATCGGCGACCAGAAGTACAACTAACTATAAAGACTCTAGAAATTTCCTAATAAATGATAAATTGTTCTTTCTTCTGTTTCGTAGCTTCTTGCTATCAAGCGCTGCGGCAATGATTTTAAATATCTGCGCCCAGCGAGTCATAGTATTTAAAAGTACCTTTTAAACGCTGGCCGCGCGTCTTGGCACAGGCGCACGTTATAAACAGATTTCGTTTCTTTACTCTCGTGTTGTCATGCTTAGTATCATTACAAACTACAGCTCGATGGCTGTCCTTTTCTCATATGCAAAATGTCTGTAATCCAATAATATCACATTGCTTCCCGCGTGAGGAGCGATGACTCAGTCAGGATCATCGCGACTCACGCGTAGTCGTGATATTATTGCTTTCGTGAAGCAAGTTAGTATTACTTGCAAAAATTCTTTAAAGTAGATTTTGCACACTACATCAGGCAAAGTGGTTAACATACAGAGTATCAGGTAAGTATATTCGTACGACTGAAATTGATAGTAATTTGTCCATAGTGTAACTACATGACAATTGAACTGTGCTCTTTCTAATGTATTGTACAAGGATAACAAATGTTCATTTCTCGGTAAAAGATAATGAAATTAAGATAAAGATACACATACATAGATACATTATACATGGCATAATAAATATTAAAAAATAACAAAGAAATAAATTGCTTGACTTCGCAGGAAGTCTGGGTGCTGTGTGCACTCGTGGAAAAAATATGTTACAAAAAATTGACATTCTTGTTTTACAATGAAATATTACAGGAATATTTTTGTCGTTGTTTCGTCGAATATTTCTTGCAGTAAATACATAGCACTTTACTTATTTGTGGCTTTCATGACCTGCAAAAAAAATGTTTCACTACACTTGGGTAGGTATGAGTTGCACTGGGAGTGGTAGAACTTCGGGTATAAATGATAGCACTGCACTTGAGTGGGGAAATTGATTACACTTTCACAGTGGAGGAAAAGTAGGGCATCACTTTCACTGTGGAAGTTGGAGTAGTTGTCGGGGTGTGATGTTGCGTTGGAAATACGTCGTGGGTCAGGAACTGGAAGATTGGTTCTGCAACATGTTGAGCTGTATGGTGGCGGTCTCTATTTCACTTGACACATGTCCGTGCTTCAATTTATGTTTTCGTACATGAAAAAAACAGGAAAAAAATCTGTATTAGAATGTGCTTACTTACTAATAACTTAGTCTATAAGAAAATTGGATTAGGTAAGGATAACAATTGTTTATGTACATAAGGTCTCATTCTCTTAGGAATGCTTAGTTCTCATATTTATCTATTTTTCTGGTTTTATTTGGTTCGACACGTTTTCGTCATTACTCGGCCTGGTCAGTAAATTCGGTAGCAATTGTCAAAATCGAGCTTAAGACTCTTCCGATTAGTGTCTTTATAATTTCACAAGGTACATGAGTGCTTAATTCATTGCTTTATCATATTTTATTTTGAATGCATTTCAAACACATTTGGCATCCGCGCTCGTTGTGCAAAGAAAAATAGATTGTTGAGCGCTCAGCGTACACAGTGTTACGTCCGTTGGTCACAATCACGTGATAATAACTTGACAGTTCCACAACGCTAGCAGCAGTATTCTGCGAGAAGCAGAGCGTTTGGTGTGTAATAGCCGTGGTGTGAGTTTTTACACAGTTTTTCATCGACTCTGGATTACGGAAGCAGCCAGATGCGGAGACTCCCGCAGCTGTTTCGAAGAATGTGTCCGTGGAAAGGCGTACAGTACCGTTTGTGGTAAGTACAACACTTATTCACTTTCACTCTTCGGCTTTCTACATCGTGGTTTCGTGGTACAAGTACTTATAACATTACTTCACACGCGGTATTTCACACGTGTCCTTGGAGTTATCACCTTTTCAGTTCACACGTTATTATTAATTCGTGTTCACATTTATTTGGTCGTCATGTTAAGGTTCACACGCACCACTTTTATACGTGTCCCTTAATTACTTGTCTATAGTCGGTTCACACGCAGCAGCATATACGTGTCCATTTATTACTGACTGCATTATTACTACAAAATACAGTTAACATTTATTATACATATCATGTCTAAAAATTATTTACAAAGAAATATTTAGTCTCTGTGACTACAAGGCCTGACGAAAAGCGTATCCCTTGTTCGTAGTTTGTGCTTCCAAGGCACTTTAGGTTTACACTTTGTTCGAAATCTTGTTATTCTTTTCTTTTTACAATAGTTACTCTTTTCTCAAGTTCAGCTCTTTTATTTTCTCTCTATTACGTCGTTCGTTTGAAGACATAGTCAATGTGGCTTCGTTTACGTGATGAGCAGTTCGTGTTCAAACTACCATTAGGGAAACTGGGAAGCTTGGTGTTCCCTGTCGTGCAATTGCACATAACAAATCTTAACTGAACTCGCAATTTGCGGAGAATAAGCATAGCCCGTCGACAACCAATGTGTCACGACTATCCATTCGTATAGCCTGTATGTATCAATCATGCAACCAGCCCGTAAAATTCACTTCTCTACTGGATAAGGTAGGATGGTAAGGATCCTGGTTAGAGGAAAACACAAAAGACTTTTATGGAGTGAAGAGATTTGAAGACACAGTGTTAATGACGTATGATATGATGAGCTTAACATAAATTATTATCACCTTAGTTTTTCATGACAAATAGTATAATTAAACAGATACAGTAGTTTCCTTGTCTGATCCAGCTCTCTAAACAATTTTCTATGCATATCTAAAATTACTTAAACCATGCATTAGCAGTGAACTGTGTCTGTTAACTATCTTCTGTTCCATTTATCGTAAAATTGGTTTCCTAAAAAAAAAAAAAAAAATCGTCGTATCTCGAGGACCTGAAATAGATATTTCTAGTACTAAATTAGCTTATTTATAAATGATCTTTGTAGGTATTTCAGCTGCACTGTGCCGTAAAATTGTTATGAGCGTATACGGTTTTCTCCGTATTATAATAAAATAATTGAGTTGCGCACTTCTTTCCTGCTACCTGGATCGTTATTGACTTACTTGATTCTTATATGCTAAGCTGCTGCTTTTTGCCTGCTGCGTTTCATAGGTGGTCTCATAAAATTTGTTGTCACACACTCCTTATGCATAACATAACATTTACCTCATTAGAGTAAGCGACCTTAATCAAATTTTTTTTTCTTCCTACGAGCAATCATTCTGGTATGATTGATCATTTTAATTTATTTCATTCAAGAGGAGAGAGCTTTGCTATATTTAAAACTAGTGATAGCAGGTGGCACTTAGCACGTCCCTACTATAATATTTGTCAGCTCTTTCGGCAGTGGCCGTTCATGGCTCAATTAATTTAAAACTAACTTACATCTAAGGCAAATCTTGCTCTCCTACAATAAATGTGTTTTACTTAAGGTGCTTATATAAATTACTTATCTTGTTGTGGCAGGTCAACAGGGTGTTAGTCCTGTGCATTGGTACTTCACACATAGTATGACAACTTATAGTGTGTGTATATTTTATTTTAGCAGCTTAACTTAGCAGATATTTTCAATAGTTAACTCGGCATTTCTTCAAGTCTGCGTGATGAAACAATCCTTTTATTCGTCCAGATACAGGGTCAGCTAATAGATAGCAACCAATGTGCGGCTTTCTTAAGATAATATATGCTCCTTCATACACGTGCTGCCACTTGCGATTCTTATGATGAATGAAAGATGGTTTGAAGTGGGTCTTTAATAGCACTCGTTCATTTATACGATACGATAAGACTTTGCTAATGTGTTTGTCATGCGCCTTTTTTCTTAGGTTGGCATGAGTGGTTAAAGATATGAGAGCTTGTCTTAACCTGTCGTGTTTCGTCTAATAGTTCGTCCTGTAAGTCTGTCGTCTTCGTATCTTACGTTGATATGTCTTTTAATGAAGTTGCCCCCCCCCCCCCCTGGTTCCGCAGCTTCCCCGAGGAGGCCTAAAGAAGCTGCTAATGGTTTTCCGAATGGGGTGGAGCTGAAATGTCAGTTATTTTTACTTGACTAGTATGTTGCGACCTACCAGGTCGAAAATTTGCGTTCGTATCCCATACGACTTGTGCATCTCTTGATTGCGTGTTATTTGACATCGCGTTTGGTGCTTGGTTCGCCTGTGTGTAGAAAATGGTCGGATTTCCTCGGCTATTATGACCGGCGGTGTCAGGAAAAGCATGCGACGAATTGTCCTGACTATTGTTCCTGAACTGTTGGTTGGGTTGGTGAGAAAATGTGGAATTTTTCGGCTGTGAAAAATTCATTTGGTGAGAGGGAGTGAAGTGACTCGGCTGACTGTACTGTTGTGGTCCGTTATAATTGTTCCATTTCTTTCCCTTGTGACGATTTCCATTATTCGTCTTGTTGTTCTGGTACTGGTAATTACCGTTGTGATTTATCGGTGAATTACCGTATTGTTGCTGTGTGTTTTGATAAATCGGTTGTATCTATTCTGGTGTGGATATTTGTTATATTGTTTCCCATTACGGCGGTTGAAACTGTTATGATTGCCGTTAAGGCTGAGCGTTTGGTTGTCCCGTGTTATGTTGGTACGACATTCCATTGACGCAATTTGTTATGTGCTGCTGCGGAGCGGGCGGTCCATTATTATAATTATTCCGCGCGCTCGCACGCACATCCTCATAGATCATATCCAAATTGTCAAGAACAGAAAGAAAGGCTTCTAGGTCTTCTTCACTCACATTAATTAGTTTTTCTCTTATTGACACAGGAAGTTTTGACTTTAAGATCATGATTACATCTTTGGTTGAAATGGGCGTGTCCCAATACTGAATTTTACGTAGATATTTTTCAAAATAACGTCTCAAACCTCCTCCTTTGGTGTTGAAAGGTTCGGCGTTGTAAACCTCCTTTCGGAGTCTTTGTTGTATACGTGAACTCCAGAATTTATTCAAAAAATGCTTTTCAAAATCTGCATAGGTGTGACATTTGTCTATTATTTCTGTACCCCAAATTGATCCTTCACCGTGTACATAGCCTAAGATGAACTGTATCCGCTGCCTGTCGTTCCATGATTCTGGAAAAGCACCTGTGAATGATTTTAGAAATACCATTGGATGTATATTTGGTTTTTCAGGTATAAAAGGCTGAAAAACTCTGTGTTTTAGCACACTCTCGTCTCGCATTAGTTCAACGAGTGTTAGTTGATCGGCATGACTACGTGATGTGGAAGTTTCGTCACGCGTATTAATTACTGTTGGTGGGAATTGTACCTGACACTCGGGATATTGACGATTATCGTGTTCTGGCGGTAGCGAATACTCACTTTGTCACCTTGCAATTCCGTAACTTGTCGTTTCAGTTGATCTATATCATTCCTTAGCTGACGTTTCCATTCCGGAAGATCGTGGCTAAATGCTCGTCTGATTTCACCTAATTCACTGGTTAAAGTGTCACCAGAAGTACCGGGAGCGGTTAAGATTTCTGCTGTAGCAGATTTAACCGTACCCTTTAGTTCAGCGTGTACCTTGCTGACAATGTACTGTTCTTTGGATTGCATCCACTCTTCAAATTCCCTATTAAGTGTATTGCTTATACCGGTGTTGACATCTGCGATCTTTTTGTCAATATTGACATCGGATATTTGCTGAGCAAGGTCTTCAACTCGCTCGCCAACGTGGTTGACACCTTCTGTCAATTGGCTTACTCTCTTTGAAACATCACTGTAATGTTTCAAAGAGTCACTCGCAGTTGATTTACACACGTCTATTTGGGCCTGCATATCTATGAACTTGCTACCAATATTGGTCTCGGCGGATTCCACCATCGAAAGAACACTATCAATTTTTGCGTGTACGCTTGCGTTTAGCTCGCTTGCGTAAGCAGTGGTAATGGCTTTAATTTTTTCCTCCATGGTGTCATTCGAATTTTTGATTTGTGCTTGGATGTCCTCTATCCTTGATTCTAAACTGTTGAACCTGCTGTCACTTTGATTTGGTAACTGACTGATTTGCGTTCCAAGATTGTCACTTTGGTTTGTAAGCTGTGCCATGTTTGCTTCAAAACTGGTTTTCATATCAGCAAACAATTTTAGTGTATCTGACAGCGAGCATTCACGTGACTGCGACGCGGTCTGTGGCGCCGACAGCTCACGTGTCGCTTCGTCGTCTGTTGTTCCCTCACTACGAGATTCAGGTTTGTTTACACTCGCGCGCGGTCTAAGTTGCCTTGGTTGCTCATCAGCCATCGTAAATTTAAAGTAGTTACACTGCAAGAGCTAGAAAAGATAATTTTTTTAAAAATTATGATTTTCACTTGTCAGGTGCGCCAAGGATTTCGCGTCCTGATTTCTCTGATATTGCTTGCGCGTTATAAACAATTGAAACTCTGACACACGAAAATGCCAATATGGCAACGGGAGTGATAAAATAAATGAAAAACACTTATAGAGCACTGAAACTGGCACAGATAGCGGCCATTGTGATTTACTAAAATGCACAACAATGGAAATTCTTGCTAACTATTTCTAACTATTGTAAGCGAAATGATGTGATAGAGGCGGATCTAATAGCAAAAGGAAACAGAAATTTGGAAATTAAATTGCTTGAGGAAAAGGAAAAAAGCGTAGAGAGTGAATGTCACGAGCCGACTGAATGCTCGGTACGCAAAGCTTCAAACGTAATGAAAAATCGTACTCACATTAGCTGTCTTGCGCGCTGCTATTTATTGCTGTTGTGGATTCTTACTGCGATTTTCTGCATATCTGTCCTTTTTTTTTAATCACTGGTTTTGGCTTCCAATTTTCTCCAGATGGTAGCATGAAAATAAACAGAACAAATTAGTTTTTCAGGTAGGTCCCTGTTCTGGCGCCACATCTAGCGTTAAAAGGTTTTTGCTTTTCGTATTTAACCAAATATAACATTGATGATGATAATTTATGGCAATGTTTGCCGACAAGATAAAGAATGCAACCTTTTAACACTAGATTGCGTACTCACGGCAGTTCTCCTTGGCCGTTTTTTTTTTTGGTACGACTTGGAAAGAGAGAAAACTTAATGAACGATCGACGATGCGTCGGTTCTCGATTGTGTTCAGGAGACGTACAGATTGATTGCGTGAAAATAGTTTCTCAAATGTCCTCTTAACCCGGATTGCTTTCACGCAATCAGACTCTTCAATGAAATTACCTAAGGGACCTATTTGAATAATAAAAAAAAATTGGAAATAAATGCACAACAGTGAAGTTTTGTAAAAAAGTTGTCAGATCGGAAATTGAACACATTAATGGTCTCCTAAATACAATCGAGACACCGCGATAAAGAGCGAACCTGTAACAAAGTTCATTTAAACATAAACATTATTTGTGGTTAGTTTAAAGAAAAGAATAAGCATAGATTTTCTGTACAGTGAAGCATCAATATATTCTCAAAGAACAAAGGCGTTAAACTACAAACATTAACAAATTTACAATGAATACAAAACTTACTTTTTTATGTTTTTCTCCTACATGGAGCAGTCCAACAATCGCTGCTTTTGTATGTGTGATATTTTGTAAAAATTAAATGTCCTGGCGTGCGCGTAAGTATTTTTTATCGTCACAAGGTTTACAAAAGCGTTTTTTTTTTCTTTTGGTGATAACGTGGTTTTTCACACTAAATGAAATATAACTTGTAGCGGTGCTACACAACACGTCTTAACAAGTCGGCGACCAAACATCAAAGGTAATGAAGTACATGTTAACATATCGGCGACCAGAAGTACAACTAACTATAAAGACTCTAGAAATTTCCTAACAAATGATAAATTGTTCTTTCTTCTGTTTCGTAGCTTCTTGCTATCAAGCGCTGCGGCAATGATTTTAAATATCTGCGCCCAGCGAGTCATAGTATTTAAAAGTACCTTTTAAACGCTGGCCGCGCGTCTTGGCACAGGCGCACGTTATAAACAGATTTCGTTTCTTTACTCTCGTGTTGTCATGCTTAGTATCATTACAAACTACAGCTCGATGGCTGTCCTTTTCTCATATGTAAAATGTCTGTAATCCAATAATATCATACTGTCGATCTCATTTTTGAGACGTTTGTATTCCTTTTTGCCTGCTTCATTTACTGCATTTTTATATTTTCTCCTTTCATCAATTAAATTCAATATTTCTTCTGTTACCCAGGGATTTCTACTAGCCTTCGTCTTTTTACCTACTTGATCCTCTGCTGCTGTCATTACTTCATCCCTCAGAGCCACCCATTCTTCTTCTACTGTACTTCTTTCCCCATTCCTGTCAATTGTTCCCTTATGCTCTCCCTGAACCTCTGTACAAACTCTGGTTTAGTCAGTTTATCAACGTCCCATCAGCTTAAGTTCCCACCTTTTTGCAGTTTCTTTCGTTTTAATCTACAGTTCATAACCAATAGATTGTGGTCAGAGTCCACATCTGCCCCTGGAAATGTCTTGAATTTAAAACCCGTTTCCTAAATCTCTGTCTTACCATTATATAATCTATCGGATACCTTCTAGTATCTCCAGGATTCTTCCATGTATACAACCTTCTTTTATGATTCTTGAACCAAGTGTTAGCTATGATTAAGTTATGCTGTGTTCAAAATTCTACCAGACAGCTTCCTCTTTCATTTCTTACCCCCAATCAATATTCACCTACTATGTTTCCTTCTGTCCCTTTTCCTACTCTCGAATTCCAGTCACCCATGACTATTAAATTTTTTTTCGTCTCCCTTCACTACCTGAATAATTTCTTTTATCTCATCAAACATTTCATCAATTTCTTCATCATCTGCAGAGCTAGTTGGTATATAAACTTGTACTACTGTAGTAGGCGTGGGCTTCGTGTCTATCTTGACCACAATAATGCGTTCACTATGCTGTTTGTAGTAGCTTATCCGTACTCCTATTTTTTTTTATTCATTATTAAACCTACTCCTGCATTACCCCTATTTGAAGTTGTATTTATAACCCTGTATTCACCTGACCAAAAGTCTTGTTCCTCCTGCCACCGAACTTCACTAATTCCCACTATATCTAACTTTAACCTATCCATTTCCCTTCTTAAATTTTCTAACCTGCCTGTCCGATTAAGGGATCTGACATCCCACGCTCCGATCCGTAGAACGCCAGTTTTCTTTCTCCTGATAACGACTAGAGTCTAGAGACAGTACTTTCCATCGCGCTCGGTAGTTATATATCTGTGAATTAGAAGAATCACAGACAATCATTTCCTATAATGCGTCACAGTTTCGTACTGAACAATTAACATCTCACGTTCCAGGAGGGTCACGAGTGTTACGTTTCTTACATCAGTGCTTAGCACAACCTTCAAGAAATTGCAGTTGAGAGATATACATCTTCTGAAAATCATATGTACGAAAATTTGAGAAGTATATGTGCCAAGCAATTAATTCAAATAGTGTAGCGATGTCATGATTTACAAAATGTGAAATCGAAGTCTTTCACTAACAAGTACGATTATGAAAGCAGGTCTCCAGACTATGGCTATGCGGGCACGTAAAAGGAAAAATTGTTCTTTTCAGAAATTTTCGCCTTCTATCTTTCGTCACTCAACTTCACGCGGTTTGCTGGTTGTATCTGAGCACTCACACTCACGAATCGTGTCGGATTTGTTTTGGCAGCAAGTACCGTCAGCCTCTGAATGTCTGCCTTTGACTGGCTTGAATATAACCGGGCAGGTAGCAAGACCATCCACGTCGGTAGGCGAAATGGAAGGATGTCCTGTGTTAAACGTACGAGGGTTATTCCAAAAGTAAGGTCCGATCGGTCGCGAAATGGAAACGACTATGAAAATCCGATAAAGCTTTGCACAGATGTGTTGGGTAGTGTCTCTAGTATAACCCCAGTTAGCATCACGTCGCTCTTCTCATTTCTGAGCTCGCAGTGAGTGCGGAAAGATGTCTAGAAAATAGTGTCTGCCGCCAAGTACGAGGGCCTGGTGAGAAATTTCGCCTGAAGCTATGCAGCCAACATTACATAACTGTCGTGCTGTTTCGTCTTCACGACAATTCTCAGCCGCATTCTGCAGGGGCAATGAAGATGCTCCTGCATCGTTTTCAAATGGAAATGTTAGATTACCCACAATACAGTCCGCAATTGTCTCCCCCTGAGTTTCATCTCTGGTCACATGAACCGCTGTCTTTGAAGACAACATTTTGACACAGACAACGAGGTGTAGGCCAGCATGGAGAATTGGCGGAAAGCACTGGCGGCTGCCTTCTATGATGAGGCTATTGAAAAGTTGGTACAACGCTATGACAAAAGTCTAAGTCAGAACGGCGACTACGTAGAGAAGTAGCTGAAAGGTGTAGCTAATTGTTACAAGTAAAACATTTCTGATGTTCACTGCGGTTTCAATTTGACAATCAATCGGACCTTACTTTTGGAATAACCCTCGTAGCTTGTAGACAGTATCCCATGAAGAACGCAACTTTTGGATTAAAAAATTTCCCATCGCGCGCCAATATTTTCACCCCTACGTAGCTAAAGGATGTTCTGTGAAGAAATCAACTTCTAAAATGCCTCTCATTTCTGTTCCAGTAAGTTGCTGCATTGAACACTGCACGATTTTCATGCGATTTCTCTCTCTCTCTCTTTTTTTTTTTTTTTTTTTTTTTATAGTAATGCTGCGCTTCACGATGGAACAGGATGTTTCCGTAGCGAAAACGTATTATAAATATTATGAGTGTTGTGCAGACACTGTTCCCAAATTCTGTGGAAGGATCATCGGAATAATGTACCGAAGACGTCAAGAATTGCTCTGAACGCAGATAGATTCAGTCCATATGAAGTGGTAGCCTCATGAAGGGCATCCGACTACCAACTGCTACCGACAGAGCCAGCGTCCATATAACAATGCCAGCACCGTAGTAAAACTGGGGGAAAGGCAAAAGAAGGACATGAACAAAAGTACTCAGCCTACGAAACAGTAATGAACAGAAATCTGGCTTCGTTATCATACGTTCGCGCCAGCAGGATCTACAGTGCAGTGAAGTACGTTTTCTCCCTCCCTTTTGGACAAACCAGCAACTACGGTGCCATAGGATGGAAGGAAAGGGGGGGGGGCATCCTAGCTTGGGCCTGACAAGTATGAAGAAGGTAAATATATTAGTGGTCTTTGAGAACAGAAGCGTCTTGGCTTTGTTTTACGTAAAAAATATACAACGAAAGAAAATCTGTACTTGGATGATTTCACTGGGACTAGTTCAGTCATCTCTCTAAATACACAATGTGTTCAAAAGTATCCGGACACCCCCAAAAACATACTTTTTCTTATTAAGTGCATTGTGCTGCCACCTACTGCCAGGAACTCCATATCAGCGACTTCAGTAGTCATTAGACATCGTGAGAGAGCAGAATGGGGTGCTCCGCGGACCTCACGGACTTCGAACGTGGTCAGGTGATTGGGTGTCACTTGTGTTATACGTCTGTACGCGTGATTTAATCACTCCTGAACATCCCTAGGTACACTGTTTCGGATATGATAGGGAAGTGGAAACGTGAAGGGACACGTACAGCACAAAAGCGTACAGGCCGACCTCTTCTGTTGACTGACGGAGACTGCCGACAGTTGAAGAGGGTGTAATGTGTAATAGACAGACATCTATCAAGAGCGTCACACAGGAATTCCAAGCTGCATCAGGATCCACTGCAAGTATTATGACACTTGGGCGGCAGGTGAGAAAACTTGGATTTCATGATCGAGCGGCTGCTCATAAGCCACACATCACGTCGGTAAATGGCAAGCGACGCCTCGCTTGGTATAAGGAGCGTAACCATTGGATGATTGAACAGTGGAAAAACGTTGTGTGGAGTGACGAATCACGGTACACAATGTGGCAATCCGATGGTGGGGTGTGGGTACGGCGAATGCCCGGTGAATGTCATCTATCAGCGTGTGCCATCAGTAAAATTCCGAGGCGATGGTGTTATCGTGTGGTCGTGTTTTTCATGGAGGGGCTTGCACCCCTTTTTGTTTTGCGTGGCACTATCACAGCACAGGCCTACATTGATGTTTTACGCACCTTCTTGCTTCACACTGTTGAAGACCAATTCGGGGATGGCGATTGTATCTTTCAACACGATGGAGCACCTGTTCATAATGCACGGCTTGTGGCGGAGTGGTTACACGACAACATCCCTGTAATGGACTGGCCTGCACAGGGTCATGACCTGAATCCTTCTGAATACCTTTGGGATGTTTTGGAATGCCGACTTCGTGCCAGGCCTCACCGACCGACATCGATACCTCTCCTCAGTGCAGCACTCCGTGAGGAATGGGCTGCCATTCCCTCAAGAAACTTTCCAGCACATGATTGAACGTATGCCTGCGAGAGTGGAAAGTGTCATCAAGGCTGACGGTGGGCCAACAACATACTGAATTCCAGCATTACCGATGGAGGGCGCCACGAACTTGTAAGTAATTTGGAGCCAGGTGTCCGGATACTTCTGATCACATAGTGTATGTTTCCATCTCGCCACGTGAATACAAAGAGCAGCAGATCATTTAAAGAAGATAATGCAGCATCCAAAAAATAAGGTCATTAGTCATAAAAGCGATACGTTCCGTTAAACGGCACTACACAGACTGCTAGACGTCTTATCGTATTGTAGAGCATTTTTTTAAGCCGCCACTTTCAATTTATTTGCTAGTGTTCTCCATATTTTTCTACCAGGTGATAATATTTTCATCCCTACGGAACTAAAGGGAGTTCAATAGCGAAAGCAAGTTTTGAAACGCCTGTCCTTTCTGTTCTTGTAAGTTGACAGTTCTGAACGTTTTCATCTGTTTTCCTTGTGGTTAGTAATGGAGCGATCCACGACGCAGGGGAATGTTGCCACAGCGTAAACTTATTACAAATTTGATGAATGTTGTACAAGGACTTCGCAAACTCCATGGAATGTTTGATCAATGTAAAGCAACTAATAAGTCAGCTGTGATAACACTGATTGCCACATTGGAGGACACCGGTTCTGTTATGGACTTTAAAGCTTCAGGGTGTCCTCGTGTTTGTCATTCTGCGGAAAACATCGCCGTTGTGAGAGATAATACTGTTAAGTCCTGCGAAAACTATTCGCCGCAGTTGACAACAACTGGATATTTTTAGAATCAGCATACAACGAATTCTGAAAGAAGATACGCATCTTTGGGTTTATAAAATCCAATGATACAAGAACTGAAACCAAACAATCACGAAAAGCACCGAGCATTTGGCTATTGGTCGCTTGTCCAACACAGAGCGAACAAAAATTTCATCAAGAGAAAAATGTTCTATTATAAGGCGCACTTTCAGCTGAATGGTTTCGTGAGCAAACAAAACTGCGGAATTTGGAACACAGAAAACCCACCAGTAATTATACAGAAGCTCTTACATCCACAACGAGTGGCTGTGTAGGGTGGTATTTGGGCTGACAGCCTTCGATGATAATGCCAGAACGGCATTAACAGCGGACGGTAAACTCTACCGCCAACGTTAAGATTATTGTGGTCTGGACTGGATTGTGTGAAAGCTGAAGAGATTTAGTTTCAACAAGATGGTGCAACCTGTCACACATCGATTGCAACAAAGGACTTGTTACGAGAGAGGTTCCCTGACCGGGTGATTTCTCGCAACCGTGTCGTGAACTGACCACCGAGATTCTATGATTTGATACCATGTGTTTTCTTTCTGTTGGAGTATTTGAAATGTTGTGTGTATGCCACCAACCACGATCGTTCCCAGAGCTCAAGTCCGAGATGCAGTGCGTCGTTTCAGAACTAATGGTGGGAGTGTGGCGATACATTATGGAAAACTCCAGCAAAAGAACGAGAGTGTACCTGCAGTGTTGTGGAAGGAATCTGAGTACTATCACATTCCACACATAATCACCAGATAACATTTACTGTAATAACATGTAAATTGTGTAATTTGTTCAATAAATTGGTGTGTTATTTTGCACTCAAAAGTTGACTCTTTATGAGACACACTGTATTTTTATAATTCCTTGCCGTTTTCTGAAATCTTAGTTTCATGCTCCTTTATTCTCCGACACGTAGCTGTGAAAACTGTGGGCTCTCGAGGCGCAAGCAGTAGCACATCTTCCAGTCTCGCAAGCCAGTGTCGAAAGCAAGAGAATAATGCAGTAAATTATTAGTGACGGACGCAACCAGCCATGTCAGCTTTTAACAAAATAGCGACCATCCATGAATGGTATTATAAAACTTTATTATACCATTACCAGTTTCAGGCTAACATGTGCACCTTCAGACGGGAGATGTTTCTAACTACAGAAACAAATTTGTAAGCAGCATGCCATCCACTCCTGCGCTACATAAGAATATTTGAGTATTTAGACTCAACTTACATTTTTTATATTTTGTGTGGATCGCAAAACATGTTAACATGGCTCAAATGGCTCTGAGCACTATGGGACTCAACTGCTGAGGTCATTAGTCCCCAAGAACTTAGAACTAGTTAAACCTAACTAACCTAAGGACATCACAAACATCCATGCCCGAGGCAAGATTCGAACCTGCGACCGTAGCGGTCTTGCGGTTCCAGACTGCAGCGCCTTTAACCGCACGGCCACTTCGGCCGGCCATGTTAACATGCCTGCGTTTGGTAACATCTAAAGTGAAAGAGGTTTGTACCCTTACCTTTGCAAGTGAATACAGCTGTTTCACTTACATTTTACGAGGGATTTTTTTTTCAGTCTCCAATCGGTCGCGAAATTAAAAGCACAGTGAAAATTCAGTGAAGCTTTGCACATATTGTCGCGCAGTGTTTCTAGTAAGCCTATCTACCACGTCACGTATCATTTTTTATTTCTGGTCGGACAATGAGGACATAAATATGCGTAGAACAATATTGTGCCCTGGCACGTGTGTCTGCTGAGGGATCTCGCCTGATTTCGTGCAGCCCACAAAATGAAACTGTCACGCATTTCCTTCTTCGTGACGATTCTCGGCCACACACTGCAGGTGCAACAAAGACGCTCCTGCAACGTTTTTTGATGGAAAACGATCACCTACCATACAACCTGACCATGGCTTCCTCAGATTTCCGTCTCTTCACTCACGTAAATCGCTGGGTATGAGAACAACATTTTGCCGCAGACAAGAAGCTGCATACGTGCGTAGAGAATTGGCGGAAAGTACAGGCGGCAGCCTGCCAATGACGAAGGAACTGGAAATTGGTATCACACTACGACAAATGTTTCAGTCGGAGTGGAGACTGTGATTTTCACTGTAGTTTCCATTTACAAACCGATCGGAGGTTTAAAAGTCGGCTCTCAGTTTAAAGCTGTCACTTTATATCTCACTAAATGGTGATAAATTAGTATGTTTTTGCTATTAAATATAAATTAGCGCTAAACATTCTTATGCAGTGCAGGAGAGGACAACATGCTGCTTACAATATGCTACTGTACTTCGAAACGTTTGCCACCTGAAGAGGGGCGCGATAGCCCCAAACCGGTAATGACATTGAAACAAAACTTTTAAAGTATTAGTAGATGTTTTTGTTCTTCACCAACGATCCTCAGCGGCTGTTGAGTTCTCAAGATCCACCACAAAAAACACAATAGATACACAGCTGAGCCAAAGGAACTGGTACACTTGCCTAATATTGTGTAGGCCCCCCGTGAGTACACAGAAGTGCTGCAGCACGATGTGGCATGGAGTCGACTAATGTCTGAAATAGTGCTTGAGGGAATGGACACCATGAATCCTGGAGGGCTGTCCATAAATCCGTAAGAGTACGAGGTGGTGCACGTTGCAAGGCATCCCACATATGTTCAATAATGTTCATGTCTGGGGAGTTTCGTGGCCAGCGGAAGTGTTTAAACTCAGAAGAGTGTTCCTGGAGTCACTCTGTAGCGATTCTGGGCGTGGGGGGGGTGTCACATTGTCCTGCCTGAATTGCCCAAGTCCGTCAGAATCCACAATGGACATGAATTGATGCTAGTGATCAGACAGGATGCTTACACGTGTCCCCTGTCAGAGTAGTATCTAGACGTATCAGAGGTCCCATATCACTCCAACTGCACACGCCCCACACCATTATGGAGCCTCCACCAGCTTGAACAGTCCCCTGCTGACACGCAGGGTCCACTGATTCATGAGGTTGTCTCCATACCCATACACGTCCATCTGCTCGATATAATTAGAAACGACACTCGTCCGACCAGGCAATATGTTTCCAGCCAGCAACAGTCTAATGTCGATGTTGACGGACCCAGGCGAGGCATAAAGCTTTGTGTCGTGCAGTCATAAGGATACACGAGTAGACCTTCAGATCCAGAAGTCCATGTCGATGATGTTTCGTAAAATGTTTTGCATGCTGACACTTGTTAATGGCGCAACGTTTATATCTGCTGCAATTTGCTGAAGAGCTGCACTTCACGTTGAATGATTCTCTTCAGTCGTCGTTGATCCGGTTCTAGCATGTTCTTTTTCCGGCCGCAGCAATGTCTGAGATTTGAAGTTTTACCGGATTTCTGATATTCACAGTCATACGGGAAAACTCCCACTTCATCGGTACCTCGGAGATGCTATGTGCCGTCGCTCGTGTGCTAACTATAACAGCACATTCAAACTCACTTAAATCTTGATAACCTACAATTGTAGCAACAGTAACTGATCTAACAACTGCGCCAGACACTTGTTGTCTTATATAGGCATTGCTGACTGCAGCGCCATATTCTGCCTATTTACATATCTCTGTATTTGCATGCGCATACCTATACCACTTTCTTTGGCGCTTCAGTGTATATTAATATGGCTAGATATAAAGACTTTTTTTATGTGAATGCAGTTTTATGTGGTAAATAAGCCATTATTTAAAGTTCAATTCCTGTTTCCTCACTGTGAGAAGTATTAATGTGGCATATTTGCTGGTTACTTTTGTTGCTATCCAATACGATTCTGTCAATCTGTTCTTTTTTCTGTTTTCATTTTTGTAATTTTTTTGCCAAATTAGTCATTATTGGTATACTAATAACACATTTTTTGTGAATAACTCGTTGGATACCTTGAATTTACTCATAAGGAGGATATAATTTGAGTGAGTTGAATCAAAAGGATAGCATTCATATTAAAAGTATAAAAAACAACTGTTGCAGACACTACACGTCAGGACTACCTGCAAAACCTTTGCACGTTATTTAATATGTTACATGATGCAGGGTTAAAGTGCTGCTTAGACAAGAGCCAGTTTTTTTCGGGAGCAAATGGGTTGCTTACTCAACAAAGAAGGGATCCAGCCTACTGACTGCAATGCAGCAGATATCGACTCTCTACGCTGACCGCAAAAGTGAATTATTGTTCCAAGCCTACAAGTGGCCCATATCATCCATGCACTTCACCAGTTACAGAAGAATGGCATTTGGTGCAGTTGGATGGCTACCTTGAGTGCTTGTTCATGCAGATGAAACGAATGCTATGCTCAGCACCCTACGTTATGACCTTTCACCCTCATGTCCGCTGGTTCTAGCTGCAGATGCTTCCCCATACAGCAGTGGTACAGTGCTGGTGCATATGAATGATGATGACTCAAAGAAGCTGACACTCGCTCAAAATAACTTGTCACATGTCAAAAAGAAAGTTTTGTTGATAGTTTTAGCCTGTAAGAAGTTCTTTGTTTACCTCTTCAGGATTAAGTGTACATTAATTATGGACCACAAACCGCTGGTAGACCTGGACCATGCTAGTTTCCCAAAATAGACAGCACAACAGCCCCAATGTTGAGCCCTCTCGCTTAGCTCCTACAAGTACACCATTAAATAAAAGCCAATGGTACAACAAGTAAATACAGACACATTATCTCGTTTATCTGTGGGATCAGACCCTGCCTTTTGAGACGTAACGGTCCACTGAAACCCATTTGAAACACGTATTTTTCGGTCCAATTTGAAATAAACAAGAAACACTGATGAAACAAGTCTAGTGGTATGGATAAACCTATACTTACAAAATTGATACCATAAAACTGTTTACTAAATTATAATTGTATTGAAGTATATAAGTCCTGTAATTGGTAGGAATATTTAGGATTAACGTAATTAGGTGAAATCTGGAACAAATGATCGAGTACATTGGTCAAATTCATGTCTTTGAAACTGAGATAGATTTGTGTTAAAACAGTATCTAGATTGAGTCTGTGGTATTTAAAAGAAAAACGAACTGTGAAAATCAAAACTGAATAGAAAATTAAAATGTAATTAGCGAAAATTTTTGAAGTGGCGTGTAAACATAGGTAGTTCTTGAGGAGTTTTGTCAATAATAAATAAAAGACCTATTTTGCCACATTCAATGGGAGACTTGGAAACATATACATAGGTAGGAACATTTTCCGAACCATGTATCTTTTGCGTTTTATAAAAATAGTAAAAGTATTGTTAATATTTCATATTTGATTATCACACACTCCTAATTGTCAAATACTTAAAAATCGATAAATGTATTTGCTCTATTGAAGCCAGTGCAACTGTTGAAATATGTCATTAATTTTAAGGCAGTTCTAATTGTAATTTTATTAAAAAACCCTTTATAACAATACCGAGGATTGTTCGGATTTATATATAAAAGGGCAGCCATGTTGGAATGAGAGAGCAGTGTCTCAGAAGATATTTTGCAAGAAGCATGTAATTACTTAAGTAAGATGTACATAAGTGTTGTAAGTATGTCAGTATAATTATGACGTGATTTAGAATAAAGGTTTTGAAACATAATGTTAGTATTGATCATTCACGGTGTAAAAACCATGTTACAGTTGACAACATAAGCTTGTGGCAGCAGCAGATATAAAGCAAATGGATTAGTACACCCTACAAAATTATAAGCTTTGTTAATAATAATTTCACACTTTGACCAAAACTAAATCTCATGTTTCCACATAGACACACAATGGAGACAAAACTTGGGCACGTTTCCCATTACAGATGCACGAATCACTACAAATCTGCTTCGTGGCCAAGTCGTGCAGTGAGTCTTGCGCTGTGCACTCTGTGGATGGTCCATAAACTTTTCAGAGAGACCTATTGAGAGCTCTTGGGCACAGCTATACCACTGTCTGTCAGTCATCAGTGATGTCTTCATGATAGACACTGGGCCATCATCTCAGCTGCCCTGCAGACTCAGGTTTTACAACTACTTCATTGCAGGTGCTGGGGAATGTCCTGCATGAAATCCCTAGTGCAGCAACATTCTTACTGGTCTGGATTAAACAAGAACATGGAAGTCATGATGTGCAACTGTTCCACTTGCACTTGGCATCAGGCTACACCATCCTAATCGTTTTCTACTTGCCCATCCCCTGTCACCCCCTCGGGTCGCATTCATTGCAACTTTGTGGGCCCCTTCTTAGGCCGCTATGTGATGTGGCTCATAGTTGTTGTGGATGCTTATTCTAACTACTCATAGATGGTCAGCATGATGTCCACCACAACAGGACATCTAGCCATCAAAGGCGTTCCCCAAATCATCATATCGGGCAATCTAAGTGTCAGCTTTTGCACATTCCTGCACCTCAAATGGCATAACTACCTTTTTAGTCCACCATTTCACGCTTCCTCCAATGTTGAAGCACAGCATATGGTACTGATATTGAGGCAGCGAATTTTGAAAGTGGTGGAAGCCACTATCACCACAGCAGCACTCACCATGTTACTGAGCATATACTGTATCACTCTCATCCACTAACAGTGCCCAACAGAGATCCTCTGAGGGAGACAGCCACAATTTTTCTTCCATTTCCTGGCCCAGGGAACACTGGTTGTGCCATGCCAGATGATATGCCCCAAACTTACCATTGTGAGCATACTAGTGTGGGGTGAATGACATATGAACGATGGCTACAGTCGCTGCCAACCAAGTTTGGTGCCTTAAGACAGTTGATATTCTGAGAGGTTTGGAGTACCGTCATACCAACTAACTGAATCCTCAGCTACCAACTGGACTGCCACTGGCGGTCCATCCAGACCCTGAAAGCCTAGCTTTGCCAGTCTCAGAACTATACAGCTATAATTTGTGCTTCAGAATGCCAGTGGCAGCTTCACTAGAAATGGCATGGAGGTAGAGCTCTCCCTGCAGTCTTCACGGATATGGCCAACGTTGTCCATTTTGCTACATACAACAAGGTACCAGACACTCCTGGATCTTCACACCAGCTGGCGTTAAGTTTCAAGTCACCAGCTGTGCCAGTTCACCTTGTAAAGCATTATCCATGATACTTCTGGCCCTCTGTGACTGTTTCAAAGGGGAGGGGAGGAGGAGGAGGGAGGGATGTGGTATTCTGGCCTGGGCATGGATTATGGTTATGGCTACTAGATGCTACTGCTACATCTGTGAGTGCTATTATTGCTGTGCTGCAGAGCTGGCCTCAGTTCCATAGCACCACACCCATCTTGGCAGCCAGTTGGTGCTTGGAGTTGTACTATTTGCCTTCAGTGGTGTATTCGTCTTGCACTCATATTGCTAGTCGTAATGCACCATTGTTCATGCTTTTCTGCTTGACTACGGCTCGGCACTCTGTTTGGATTGCTTGCTGGACTTTCCTATGCCTTGTGCCATTGCCACTTGTCTATTCCTCATTCCTGTCATTCAACTGCACCCAGCAGTGCACTGGTGATAACTTCAGGCTGGTCAGCCAGCCCCTGCTGGTTCTGAGCTGTTACCAATGTTTGTCAGATTTCAGTCATAATATTGAGTTCCTCCATTTTTAAAATATTGCCTGGAATACAGATGAACTAATCTAAAATTCCCCCCCTCCCCTCCCATGAACCATGGACCTTGTCATTGGTGGGGAGGCTTGCGTGCCTCAACAATACAGATAGCCGAACCGTAGGTGCAACCACAACGGAGGGGTATCTGTTGAGAGGCCAGACAAACGTATGGTTCCTGCAGAGGGGCAGCAGCCTTTTCAGTAGTTGCATGGGCAACAGTCTGGATGATTGACTGATCTGGCCTTGTCACACTAACCAAAATGGCCTTGCTGTTCTGGTACTGCGAACGGCTGAAAGTAATGGGAAACTACAGCCATAATTTTCCCGAGGGCATGCACCTTTATTGTATGATTAAATAAATTATGATGGTGTCCTCTTGGGTAAAATATTCCAGAGGTAAAGTAGTACCCCATTCGGATCTCCTGGCAGGGACTACTCAAGAGGACGTCATTATCAGAAGAACGAAAACTGGCGTTCTACGGATCAGAGCGTGGAATGTCAGATCCCTTAATCGGACAGGCAGGTTAGAAAATTTAAGAAGGGAAATGGATAGGTTAAAGTTAGATATAGTGGGAATTAGTGAGGACGTCATTATCAGAAGAACGAAAACTGGCGTTCTACGGATCAGAGCGTGGAATGTCAGATCCCTTAATCGGACAGGCAGGTTAGAAAATTTAAGAAGGGAAATGGATAGGTTAAAGTTAGATATAGTGGGAATTAGTGAAGTTCGGTGGCAGGAGGAACAAGACTTTTGGTCAGGTGAATACAGGGTTATAAATACAAAATCAGGTAGGGGTAATGCAGGAGTAGGTTTAATAATGAATTTAAAAAAGATAAGAGTATGGGTTAGCTACTACAAACAGCATAGTGAACGCATTATTGTGGCCAAGATAGACACGAAGCCCATGCATACTACAGTAGTACAAGTTTATATGCCAACTAGCTCTGCAGATGATGAAGAAATTGATGAAATGTTTGATGAGATAAAAGAAATTATTCAGGTAGTGAAGGGAGACGAAAATTTAATAGTCATGGGTGACTGGAATTCGAGGGCAGGAAAAGGGACAGAAGGAAACATAGTAGGTGAATATGGATTGGGGCTATGAAATGAAAGAGGAAGCCGCCTGGTAGCATTTTGTGCAGAGCGTAACTTAATCATAGCTAACACTTGGTTTAAGAATCATGAAAGAAGGTTGTATACATGGAAGAGCCCTGGAGATACTAAAAGGTATCAGATAGATTATATAATGGTAAGACAGAGATTTAGGAACCATGTTTTAAATTGTAAGACATTTCCAGGGGCAGATGTGGACTCTGACCACAATCTATTGGTTATAAACTGTAGATTAAAACTGAAGAAACTGCAAAAAGGTGGGAATTTAAGGAGATGGGACCTGGATAAACTGAAAGAACCAGAGGTTGCACAGTGTTTCACGGAGAGCATAAGGGAACAATTGACAGGAATGGAGGAAATAAACACAGTAGAAGAAGAATGGGTAGCTTTGAGGAATGGAATAGTGAAGGCAGCAGAGGATCAAATAGGTAAAAAGATGATGGCTAGTAGAAACCCTTGGTAACAGAAGAAATATTGAATTTAATTGATGAAAGGAGAAAATATAAAAATGCAGTAAATGAAACAGGCAAAAAGGAATACAAACGTCTCAAAAATGAGATCGACAGGAAGTGTAAAATGGCTAAGCAGGGATGGCTAGAGGACAAATGTAAGAATGTAGAGGCTGATCTCACTAGGGGTAAGATAGATATTGCCTACAGGAAAATTAAAGAGACCTTTGGAGAAAGGAGAACCACTTGCATGAATATCAAGAGCTTTGATGGAAACCCAGTTCTAAGCAAAGAAGGGAAAGCAGAAAGGTGGAAGGAGTATATAGAGGGTCTATACAAGGGCGATGTTCTTGAGGACAATATTATGGAAATGGAAGAGGATGTAGATGAAGATGAAATGGGACATATGATACTGCGTGAAGAGTTTGACAGAGCACTGAAAGATCTGAGTCGAAACAAGGCCCCCGGAGTAGACAACATTCCGTTAGAACTACTGACAGCCTTGGGAGAACCAGTCCTGACAAAACTCTACCATCTGGTGAGCAAGATGTATGAGACAGGCAAAATACCCTCAGACTTCAAGAAGAATGCAATAATTCCAATACCAAAGAAAGCACGTGTTGACAGATGTGAAAATTACTGAACTATCAGTTTAATAAGTCACAGCTGCAAAATACTAATGCGAATTCTTTACAGACGAATGGAAAAACTGATAGAAGCCGACCTCGGGGAAGATCAGTTAGGATTCCGTAGAAATGTTGGAACACGTGATGCAATACTGACCCTATGACTTAGAAGAAAGATTAAGGAAAGGCAAACCTATGTTTCTAGCATTTGTAGACTTAGAGAAAGCTTTTGACAATGTTGACTGGAATACTCTCTTTCAAATTCTGAAGATGGCAGGTGCCAAATATTGGGAGCGAAAGACTATTTACAATTTGTACAGAAAGCAGATGGCAGTTATACGAGTTGAGGGGTATGAAAGGGAAGCAGTGGTTGGGAAGGGAGTGAGACAGGGTTGTAGCCTTTCCCCGATGTTATTCAATCTGTATATTGAGCAAGCAGTGAATGAAACAAAAGAAAAATTCGGAGTAGGTATTAAAATTCATGGAGAAGAAATAAAAACTTTGAGATTCGCCGATGACATTGTAAATCTGTCAGAGAGAGGAAAGGACTTGGAAGAGCAGCTGAACGGAATGGACAGTGTCTTGAAAGGATGGTATAAGATGAACATCAACAAAAGCAAGATGAGGATAATGGAATGTAGTTGAATTAAGTCGGGTAATGCTGAGGGATTGGATTAGGAAATGACACACTTGGAGTAGTAAAGGAGTTTTGCTATTTGGGGAGCAAAATAACTGATGATGGTCGAAGTAGAGAGGATATAAAATGTAGTCTGGCAATGGCAAGGAAAGCGTTTCCGAAGAAGAAAAATTTGTTAACATCGAGTATAGATTTAAATGTCAGGAAGTCATTTCTGAAAATATTTGTATGGATTGTAGCCACGTATGGAAGTGAAACGTGGACAATAAATAGTTTAGACAAGAAGAGAATAAAAGCTTTTTAAATTTCATGCTACAGAAGAATGCTGAAGATTAGATGGGTAGATCATATAACTAATGAGGAGGTATTGAATAGAATTGGGGAGAAGAGGAGCTTGTGGCACAATTTGACTAGAAGAAGGGATCGGTTGGTAGGACATGTTCTGAGACATCGAGGGATCACCAATTTAGTATTGGAGGGCAGCGTGGAGGGTAAAAATCGTAGAGGGAGACCAAGAGATGAATAGACTAAGCAGATTCAGAGAGATGTAGGCTGCAGTAGGTACTGGAAGATGAAGAACCTTGCACAGGATAGAGTAGCATGGAGAGCTGCATCAAACCAGTCTCAGGACTGAAGACCACAACAACAACAACAATCTAAAATTAGGAATATGAAGGCATGCTAATTCAGATTTATATTGCCAGTGCTCATTAACCCTTTAACTGCTCTGGACATGTTAATGTATGCACCTTTGTACCTGTCCTTGTGTGCTCTGAACGTGTTTACGCGCGCTATTAGGCATGTTCAGAGTGCCAGGTAGAAGGACTGGTGGTGCGCGTAAACACATTCAGAGCACACAGGGACTGGTACAGAGGTGCGCACGTTAACACGTCCAGAGCAGTTAAAGGGCTAAAGCATGGCAAGTGCATGGCTGACAACATGTTATCACTGGTAAGAATTTCAGTTTCACTTAATTTATTTCTCATTTCCTGAATATTGTGACAATATGTTTTAAAGTTGTCTTTAAGATGGGGGTGGGAGATTGTTCTTGATTCAAGACATTTGATAAATTTCTTCAAAGCGAAAGTTTTGATGAACTTGTACATAAACAGAGTGTGAAAAGATTATGGCCAGTTTAAACTTAACTATTGGTTTCAGACAAATTACTCTTGACCTTGATTCCAGAAAGTACACAGCATTTTTATACAAGGATGAATGCTATCAAAATTACAGTGTTCCTTTTGGCTTATATGTTTCAGTCACTGGATTTATTAAAGCAATGGATTTTGTTTTGGCTCATGAAATTTCATTTAAATTAACTGTTTATGTTGATGACGTCTTAGTTACTGAGAAAACATTTTGGCTTATTAAGGGAAGTTTCTTTGAAATTAAGGGGAAGGGGATGACATAAGAATTTTAAAAATGTAAAATTGGAGTGACTCAATTAAAATTTTTAGGACACAACTTTTCTGAAAAAGGAATTTTTACCAGCTAAAGAAAACATTGAGGCTATTGCAAAATTCCTAGCTCCTACAAACAAAAAAGCAAGTAAAATGATTCTAAGTGTTAAATGAGTACTATAGAAATTTTGTTTATAGATGAGCTTTAAATGCAACTTGTATAAGAAACTTATTAACGAAAACTACAATCTGGGGTTGGAATCAAGATTGACAAAAAGCCTTTAATGAAACCAAAAATGAGCCTAGTCAGAATCAGATGCTATACAGACCAGATATGTCTCTCTCTTTTTGTTTCACGACTGATAGCAGTGATACTCGCTTGGATGCACATTTGTTTCAGGAAAGGAAAATAGAAGGAAAAAGTGAACACAAGTAGATTGCATTCACCAGTACGTTTTTGCAAAAATACAAAAAAATGCATACTTCCACTGCAAAAGAACTTTTGGCTGTACACTGGGCTCTCAATAAATTCAAAGTTTATCAATTGTTTATTCTCACCATATAACACTGAATTATGTGTAGGATTGCAGGTTATACAATAGTAGACTAACAAGATGGCCCTCATTTTTACAACAGTATAAATATGGAATCAAATACATTCCAAGGAAAAGAGAACATTGTTGCTGATACATTTTCTAGGCAATCATTGAGGGATAGTTCAGAAAACAATAATTGGAAGGGGGAAGGGAATTTAAAATTGTATATTTAAGAGTGGTAAAAGAAGAAGGGAAAATTCTGAAAATTTGTAGTGACATTAGGAGGAATTAAAATTACAATAAAGCTAAAAGTTAGCTGAGAAATGTTTGGGTGGAAAATGGGACATGTTGATTAGTATTACAAGGTTTATGAAGGGATTTTATTTAGAAGATCAAGCCTGGATTATGATAACTGGAAATTATTCTGGCATGAACAACACATTGATGCTTTAATTAAATATGTTCATCAAAGTTTTGATTGTCGTGGTCCAACAAATTATATCCAAAAGTTGCAAGAAAGCATCTGTCCTGTAACATTGTTAGGAAAATGATAAACTTGCCCCCTGTGACAAAGACAAATGTAATGTGCGTAACAATAGCATATACACAGACAGAAAGACCCATTATTGTATGACTACATAATTTCAGAAACTTTCTTTAACATGATGGACAATGGGATTGTCAATTCATATGTAATACTAAATAGAGTGAGAGGAAAAAAACTAGTTTCAATCAGTTAAGAATTCAGATGGCTGAGGCTGTACAATAGAAGAGCTCACTCTATCAGACTACCCTAGATGTGGACGGCACCAGTCTGAAATTTCCCTTGTTATGAGTGTGAAGAATGATTTTGGGCATATCACACCAACAAAATCTTCTAAAAAAGGATTATCTTTACTCTCCATCACTTCAATAAATAGTAAGGTAAAAATTATAAGGAATTTATATCAAAAAATTATATAGTTTTAAAAAGTGTCCAAGATGAAAAATTCTGATTTTTGTGAATTTATATGGTAAATATAGGGTTGATTACAGCGGGAAATATTAGCAAGGCAGTGGGTTAGCCAAGAAAGAAACATCAAGGATCAATACTATTTTGTCAAAAACTGACATATGGAGTCCAGATATAAGTGGACTCTTACACAGAAGATTACAGCAACAAATCACTTTTTACAATACTATTTATTTATTTAAACAGTGCTGTTACCTGTTTTGAACTGATAGGTTCATCTTCAGACAGCTAGTTCATGTTTTACATTACATTTTGTGGTTTGTTTCTCCACCTGACGAAACTTCCTTGGAGTGGTGATGCCAATGAAGAACCCATGCCATTGGCATCACCACTCCAAGAAAGTTTCATCAGATGGGGAAACAAACCATGAAATGTAATGTAAAATGTGAACTAGCTGTCTGAAGATGGACCTGTCCATTTGAAACCAGTAACGGTGCTCTTTAAATAAATAAATAGCACTGTAAAAAGTGGTTGGTTGCTGTAATCATCTGTGTAAGAGTAAATCTATATCAACAATCAAATTTCAGACAGAATAGAAAATTATTCAAAATTTTATTACTTTGTATCGAAGATAATTAGAAATTGGAAAATATGGACCGAAGCAAAGATCATGGTGTACAAGTCATACATTATCTGCCAGTGTTGACCTATGGATCAGAATGCTGGACTTGAACAAAGAAAAATCTGAGCAGAATACAAGCAACAGAGATGCACTTTCAATGAAAGATCCTGGATAAGACAAGAAGGGACAGGTTGAAGAATGAAATAATACAAAATGCTGTGCAGATCAAGCCCCTAAAACAAAATATGGATGGTAACAGTCTTCAGCGGTTTGGTTGCATCAAAAGAATGGGACAAGAAAGACATAAAAAAATCCTAGAATGAACAGAATCTGGGTGAAGACCAATTTGAAGAACACAAACATGATGGAGAGACTAAGAGAAGGATAATGTGAACCAAAGGGGACTGCAATGTGAGAAAATCAATTGCTGTGATTAAAAATGTAAATCTTTGTGCAGCCAAACTTTAGATTTTAAAATATGTGCACTATTCACTGCGATTGTATTTCTCTTAAATATCAAACTGGGAACATTTACATCCAACTGTCAGAGCATAACAAACTATTTTTATGTATTTGCATTTATTGGTATGGCTACAAGCAACTTTCACTCTTGTATATGTACGAAAACTAATGATACCAAATGTCAAACACATCAGGACTGTCATAGTTGCTTTGGTCTACTTTCTGTGTACAATGAACCAAGAACCTCTCATAAAGCTTGAGATTTTTTTCTTTCATTTATAACAAAACTTCCATAGTTTTATCTTCTGCAAAACATGAAGTTAAACTGCGGTAATGTTTGACACATCTCAGGATAATATGTAATGTATAGTGTTCCTGCTTTTTTCTTTATATTTATATTACTTTGTTTTATTTGTCACAAAACATGAAATTGAGAGTCATTGATGCTAGAGCAAATATGGGTTAGAGTTAGTTGAGGATTCATTGGCCTATATACTGAGTGATGTAGTGCAGTGGTTAGCACGCTGGACTCACATTCAGGAGGATGATGGTTCAAACCAATGTCCAGCCATCCTGATTTGGGTTTTCCATGATTTCCCTAAATCACTTAAGGCAGATGCCAGGTTGGTTCCTTTCTAAGGACATAGCCACTTTCCTTCTCCATCCTTCCTTTATCTGAGCTTGTGCTCTGTCTCGAATGACCTCATTGTTGATGGGACATTAAACACTAAGCTCCTGCTCTACCTTCACTGACCTGACATGGCAAGCAGTATATCACAGCTGGATAAATCTATCCTTCATTTCCTGGCTTACTCCTTTCTTCGACTTTCCTGTCAAGGGATTGTAAGAGAATGGTGTGATTACCTTTGACTGTTTCTCAATCAAACTTCAAATGAAAATTTGAAATATTGTTTTACTTAATGTGTCTTAAGTTTTCCTGAACTACCATACCCAATTGAAACAGGAATTTGTCAGCTGTTACATATTGAAAGTGTTCAGTATTGTATTACCACAATTCTTTCCATAGACTTGGGTTAAATGTACTTCATCACATACGTTGTGTAAATTTCTCTTTGCCAACAAAGAACAGTAATTTCATCTTCTGTAACTGTGACCAGCAAAAGATCTTCTTGTTTCAGGAACAGTCTTGTATCTATAATCTGTATAATTATGAGTATGGATATATTATAAGCTGCAGAACAATGTACCTTCTGTAACCTTCGCTTCAGCAATGATACTTCATGAGCAAAAATATAACACAACTGTTCTCCTCCGACACTATCATGTAACAGAATAAACATTTGAAGAGGTTGTTTTAGTGTAATTGCTGGTATTTTCATGAAACTTTTATGACCTTGTTTGTCATTTCATCTGACAGCTGTTTATCTAAAGCATGTGATACAACTGCATTAAAGTACATTAAAATGGTTAGAGGAAGAAAGGCATTAGAATTCTATATGAATGAGATCTGCTTTTGTAGTGTCATACATTACACCCAATTGTCATCTCAACCATAACTTTAGTTGAAATTGATCTTACACCTTTTGATGACAAGAATCTTTGAATAGTAGCATTTGTTTAGGTTTTGCTTTGTAATTAAAATACTGATTATTATACTATTTCTCATCACAACACATCAGATCGTGTGGGGAGTGTTTTAACGAATCATTAATTTAAATGTCAGTAAACTTTGTGTGTATGTACAGAGTGATTATAATTAAAGTTTAATTTTAAAACACTGTAGAAATAACACCACTGGTCAGAATGACATCAAATTGTAACAGAATATTATTGGAGAAAGGGGAAAACACATGGCAGAGGAAGAAAAGAATAGTGTGAAAATTGATCAACAGATGGTGGTGTATGTGTCAGAATACATAAATGAAAATGCCTGTCATGTGCACGACCCACTGAAGTTGGTATAACCAAGCCAGGTACATAACTTTTCCTCCTTTCACATCTGTGACATTCGCCATGACTGTCTCAATGAAGGATTGTGTTCTTCTTGATGTATTACAAGAATGATGACTGTGCACACCTTGTTCTGCAGAAGTTCCGGGCACTGAAGGGTTTGAAAAAAGGTGTTGGTCTGATAACTGCTGTGGGACTGGAGAAAATGATTCAGAAATTTGAAAAGACAGGTTCTTTTAGTGTGCGATCTGGTAGAAGGAGGAAACAAATTGATTTGACGTCAGTGGAAGCAGTGGCCATGGCAGTGCAGGAGGAGATGAGTGGTGGTGTGCAAACATGTAGAGCATGGAGGATTGCCCAAACATTGGGCATACCTGTGAGCACGGTGTGCAAAATCCTACAAAACATCCTTCTTTGCTATTCATTCAAAATTACCCATGTGCACGAGTTGCTTCCTGTTGACCTGCCGGCAAGAGAGACCTTTGCTTTAGAATTTCTTGCTCACATGGAAGTGGACAATGAATGGCTGTGGAAGATTTTGTAGACAGATGAAGCCCACTTCCATCTGGCAGGATATGTTGATACACAGAATTGTCAAATATGGGCATCAGAAAATCCACACACAAATCAACCAGTACCACTTCATCCTGTAAAGGTCACTGTGTGGTGCAGTTTTATGGCATCATTTATCATATGGACATATTTTTTCGAAGAGGCAGGTACTTCCAGTCCTGTTACCTGTGCCATCACTGGTAAGCACTGTGAGTGTCTTTTGCACAACCATGTCATTCCAGCTCTCCAATAATGTGGATGGGATCATTTTCATGCTAGATGGTGCACCTCCGCACATTGCAAATCCAGTTAAGCAGCTGCTGAAGTGCACGTTTTCGAATGCTAGAATTACCAGCTGCCATTTACCTACAGCCTGGCCATCCTGACCACCTTATATTAATCCATGTGACATCTGGCTGTAGGACTGTCTGAAAGATGTTGTGTTCAGTGTTCCAATTGTGAACTTAGCTGCACTGAAGGCACACATTGTGCAACACATTCTGAATGTGACCCCAGAAATACTTCAATCAGTTGTGGAACACGCTGTTTCTCGAGCTCAACTTGTTTGCAGAAAATAGTGGACAGCTTATTGAACATGTTTTGTGCCAGTCACATGGAAATTAATAATCTGATTTGATTTTGATTGATGCTTTTTATGCGGTTTTTGGCCTCAGCACAATAAAAAACTGATTTTTCCCATCTGATGTGATATGATCTTGCTGTGGTGGATGGCCTTATGTAACTAACAGTATTACACCCATGCACACTTAGTAGTACAGTTTGTTTAATGTCAAACATACACATTAGGCACTGTCGTATGATTATTTTGTCATTTGTAGCCAACCACTATTAAATTATAATGCTTACAGTGCCACTATTGCTATATTTTGTAACTATTTATTTTTCTTCTGCCATACATTTTCCCCCTTTAGTTAAAGTAAAGTGAAAGAATTACATATAAATAAGGCAGGTGGAATGTGGGAAAGAAAATAGCTGTAAGATTTGCAAATAAATCAGTGAATGATGATTGGGGGGAGACCCTGCAGTGTAGTGTCTCATAAAATGTTAAAGATAAATTTGTAAATAATGATGGAATTGTTATATGAACATTCGTAAATAAAAATGGACCTGTCAATGTGCATGGAAATCAGTACTGGAAAAGATGGCAAGAGAGCACAGTTTGGAGTGTTAGAAATCGTGGGACTGGCAGAAACGAAAGCAGAGGGTTGATAAAAGGTAGAAAAATGGAAGAAAAGCAAGGGAAAAAATCGGGAAAAAAATCAGAAAAATTCGTATGAAAATTGTGAGAACAGATCGGACAGATAAGTCTCCCCTGATCCGTGGTGTGGGTGACTTTTCCAAATCCACCCCTTTTCGTAGACTTCTCCAGTCCTTTTTCTTGACCCCTTGTCCTTCTCCTTCAATACTTCTGTCTGAAGAAGGAGCTGCTGGCTCCGAAAGCTTGCCTAATTATAGGCTCCTCTTCTGTGTGTGTTCTGCTGTTGCTAGATGACTAGATTTTTTATCTATCCAATTACATGACGTTTTATATAATTTGATAAGGGATCAAAATTGACAGTGGTAGTGTTGTGCACCTTTTTTGTGCTAAAGACAACCTTAATGTGGGTTAATTAATGTCGTTTTTTCTTCTGGTATTATAGTTATGTACATTATTGTTCCTTTCCAACTGCATTGGACTATTTACAACAAACTTCATGATGGAATAAATACCCTTTGGGACAGTAGTCAAAATGGCTAACTCCTTAAACAGTTATTTACAAGATGATTGGGGGTGAGCACCACAGGTTACTCTTACAACACGTTTTTGAACGCTGAACACTTCCTTTTTTTAAGTGGAGCTAACCCAGAACATTATTATGTATGACATTATTGACTGATAACACACAAAATATGTCAACTTATTGACTTCTCTCTCCCCAAGATTAACAACAATTTGAAGTGCAAATGTGATTGAACTAAGTTGGGGGAGTTCAAGTTGTAGGAGTTTCCAGTTTAAACTCTCATCAATATGGACAACTGTAAATGTTAAAATTTACACTCTAGCTGTTATTTCTTCTCTATTTGTTACAAGTATCATCAGTGTATTCCCTCTAGATGTGCACAATTGAATATATAGTGCCTTTTTGAAAGTGAGAGTGAGACCTTTCGCAGCAAACCACTCAATAATACCTTTATTTTTCATAGTAATTTTGTGTTAAGAGACCATTTCAGAATCTTTACTTGTTCCTGGCAGCATATGCATTTCTCTTTTCCATTCACAAGATACTTTAATCCCTCTAGTAATCCATGGTTCTTTACATGGGGTGACTATGGTTTTAGGGATAATGCGTTTCATAGTGTCACAAAATCTCATGCATATTCTATGCATGACAAATTGTGACTCAAGACTGGGGGGGGGGGGGGGGGGGGGAATATTGTAATGTACCAAGATTTAGGCCAGTTTACTAAAATTAAGAGACTGATACCAGTTTTGAATATAAATTGCTCGAACTATTTCAGGTTTTCAGTGTAAGATGAAGCACATAATGTGTTAGAGGTTACACAGCAACAATAATTTTATTTACAGTTTATAAATAATTCAAACATTCCTATCAGTCACAACACATAAACACAATATTCCTCAAAGCTAGTCATTCTATTAATTTTATTTTAAAATTAACAAGAATAAGTGAAGACATAATTTTGAAGATAAATGTATGTGAAAACCACTGTAACATTCCATTATTTAATTTGTTCATACCATGTAATCTTGCAAAATCATGAAATTTTATTTAACAGTGTAAGGAAAATATAGATTACTACTTACTGTAAAGAAGACATGTTAAGCTGCAGGTAGGCACCACTAAAAGACACTTACACACCAACTTTTGGCGACAGCCTTTATCACAAAAAGAAACATGCACACATTCATTCACAAAAGCAAGCACACCCAATGCACAAACGAGCATGCCCAAGCTGCCAGTGGTGGATGAAGGAAGTGGCCAAAAGCTAATGTGTAAGTGTCTTTTAGTTGTGCCTGTTTTAATTTGTCACCTTTCCAGTAAGCAGCCGTCTGTCTTTTCCTTAATTCATTGGTATTCCAACTTGGAGTTTCCATTGTTTGAAATTTTATTTAGGTTTCTCAAGATCACAATTTATTATTAGTTAATTAAATGTTTACCGTTTGGTTATGGAAATGTATTTGGACTCCTAAGAAAAAACACTGTTATTTAATGAAAAACTTGAAAAACTCTGTAACATCATTATGCAAACAAAACACATTATGAAAGTTTTCTCAAAAGCACACATTGTGCTCTTGTCAGCAAACATTTAATTATTTCAAAAAATGTATCTTTGCAAAAGTAGTCAACATTTATAGTTCAGACATTCTGAAATGTTCCAACATGACATTGTAATTGCTTAAAATAACTAGGTCACTCCTTTAGTTCTTAGATTTTTCTGTCTGAGAAAATACATATTTTTACTTAAATCTGTACTGACTAAAAAAAAAAAAAAACAGATTAACTAAATTAATTGAAATAACATGAGGGGTTTCTTGCAGGTTCTGGCATGTAACCATAGACCACATATACTTGTCAAAAGTGTGCCAGAACACAGTTCTTTAGTTATTCACTCAGAAGTCAATTCTTTAGTTCTTTTTCCAGTATTTGTCACAGTTTGTTTTCTTTTGTATGATTAGATTCCTTTCAGGTTGGTTGCAAAAACTTATATACTATGATGGGGATCCTTCAGCATTGCTTCTATAAAACTATGAAGTTTCTGTGAATGTGATCTCCGCCGGCCGGAGTGGCCGAATGGTTCTAGGCGCTACAGTCTGGAACCACGCAACCGCTACGGTCACAGGTTCGAATCCTGCCTCGGGCATGGATGTGTGTGATGTCCTTAGGTTAGTTAGGTTTAAGTAATTCTAAGTTCTAGGGGACTGATGACCTCAGCTGTTAAGTCCCATAGTGCTCAGAGACATTTGAACCATTTTTGTGATCTCCAGTTGTTTTGCAGCATGTGATTTTTTTGTTAATTGAAAAAAAGGATGAGTTGATTTGTGACAAAAGTTGACAAAGGCTTGAAGAAAAATAAATCTCAACTACGGAACAACAGAATATTTTCATTTGCTTTAGTATAAGTGCTGGCAGCTCTGGGCAATTATGCCTTTTTCTGCAGAGAACAGCAAATAAAAATAAGTATGAAATTTACTCTCATTTTACTCTCTGAGCACTCAGCTTCCCCATGAAAACAATAGATGCCATATTACTGTTGAGACTGCTAGAAGGACATTTTGAACTGTTGAAGCTGGTGCAATTTTTAAGTTTGATGATAATTTTTAAATATAAAGAAGATAGTGTTTAATAGGGAAGGGAGTGTGTGAGACTGGTTCTATTGGCCAATAAGGATGAAGTTAAGGCTGAAGTAGGATCATTAGACAACAGCAGGTTTCATTCCCCATTTCCTACAGTCAGTGGGCTTCACCGTTAGTGGTGGTTAGGAAGCCTCAGTGCTCTCTTTAGATGTTTGGGGACTTTAAGCAGGTCATTAATGCTCCAACAGATATTGATTCTCACACCTTGCCTTCTTTTCAAAAGTTTCAGAAGGTAAACTAGCTCTTTTTTAAAATCAATCTAGTGGAGGTATACTCTCAATTGCCTCTTGAAAATTACTCAAGGAAGGTTTTAGTGTTCATAATGTATCAATATAATAGGCTACCTCTTATTGTGGCTAGTGTTCCTTCAATATTACAGAGGTTCCTTAAACAGACTATTGTGTATTGTGTGAATTGTCTTGACATCATTCTAGTCACTGGCCACTTGACAGAACATAATGTGTGTACTGTTTCTGTTGTACAGAGAGGTCTTAAGTGTAATTTTTCCAAATGTGCCATCTTTCAACCAGCAGTCACTTATTTAGGCCATATCCTTAGTAAAGAAGATGTAGAAGCTGCATAGAACATGCCTTAGCCTAAATCTGTTTTGGGCCATTGAGTACTTATAGCAAAAGAGAATTGCTATGGTCAATTTAGTCACATGGGAGCCTCCATAGTCCATCTGATAAATCACCTCTGCAAAAAAGAAGTCCCATTTCAGTAATTAGAAGTATGTCATTCTGGTTTTTCAGAAGTGGAAATTGGTACTCCAATCAGCACCTTGTGATGTGACTTACCAGCGCAATTTGCTATTGATGTCAGCAACAGATGCACCCAAACATAGCATTGGAGCTGTTCTCTTTCATAAGTTAAAGGATACTACAGTGAGGCCAATTATGCTTATGTCAAAGACACTTACTCCAGTTCAGTAACATTATTCTCAGCTTGAAAAGGAAGTGTTGACCATCATCTTTGGTATCCATAAATTTTACATTATTTTCTATTGTCACAAATTTCATCTTATCAGCAACCCCAAACTGCTTGTCACTTTTTGGACCTAAAGCAAAACTGCCAGAGCATATGGCACATCAATGGGCTCTCTATTTGACAAATTTCCAATACTCCATTTACTGTCACACTCCCATGCACCATTATAATGTGGATACATTTCTCACCTTCTGAGAATTCACTGCTTTCTTCTTCTTCTTCCTCTTTTTTTCAGTACCAGCTTCAGATTCAGCAAGGTGTGGTGCTCCATGCTTCATGCAGAAGGTGAAGAAAGAGGTGCTGGGCAGTGTCACTGTTCTCTGTGCAATTTCGGGTGCTCCAACTCCTGTATTGATCCCCTTGGGGATTCCCAGGATGAAACAAATGGCGTACCACTACATCTGCTGGTGTGCTGCTTTCAAGCCACTCCAGCTAGCTCCAACCTATTCAGTCTCTCCATAGCCAGCACCATTGCAGTTGTGGTGCCAAGTTTATGCTGATTTCATAGGTGCTTTCTTAGGGACTATGTGGCTAGTCAGCATGAACTCTTTCTCCCACTTCCCATGTGTTGTCACGATGAGACCAAGTACACACTGACTTCATGGGCCCTTTCTTAGGGCCTATGACATTAATTGCTGTGGACCTGTAGCAGAATAAAGTGGGACTATCCTTCTTGTTCTTATACCAGTTCTGACATCAATATTAATTTTTTTCTTTTACAGTTTAATACATAATTGTACAATAGTTTCTTACTCAACCAGGAATTCATAAAGCTTTATTATTCACTGTGTAATTTTCTGATTACTAACAGTCATAGAATTGGTTCACTTAGAAATATTTTTTCTAAAGAAGTATTTAAGGTTCAATGCATGTGCAAACCATGAAAATGTGAAATTTTTGATGAGCAAGAAGTTGTCTGTTTCCAAAGTGATGTAACTTGTTCGAAAGCCCTCATTCTCCTCTTTTTAACAAAAACTTTAGTTTTATCAAAAACGTTATATTTAAAAGTTGTTCACATTCAAAATTTTCATGTTATAAATTGGTTCAGTCTTAAAATATATTTATTCCCAAAAGTTCAGTACCATAGTTTTGTAGCTATGATTTTTTTTCTTTCCAAAACTATATTTTCACTAAAATAACTTGTTGGTCTGGTAATTATTCTAATCAGAAAATTTTACTTTCTTGGCAATTTTTACTAACTTTGAGAATAACTTTCACAAGGAACTCCTCTCCTATAAAATAACACTGATAATTTTGCCATTTTATGATTATAAAGACGTTAGTTTAATAAACTTATTTTACTGCCTATTGTGACTGTTTCCCTTTTAATGATCCTACTTTTTATGTTAATATTTAATGCACAATAATACTGGATTTTATCATTTTGTGATTTTTATATTATGTTCATCTCTAAATAGGCATAGCTAACTGATGTACCTTCAGTCATGACATGCACAATTTCAGAGAGTACTCGTACATACAGTTCACAGGCCCGCTTATAGAGGCCACCTGGATGGACCCTCTGGCGTGCTCTGGTAAGCCACCAAACCAACAGCATTATTTAACTGATCGCAAATGAGTGCTCAATCTATTCTTTATGCTGTATTACAATTACCCAGTCAATGTGTCCAGTACAATACACAATCTTTATCTTACCTATTGTCCTCTAAAGTACTACTTTCTATAGATCATGTTTGTTCTTGCTATAACAAACATGGTAGTGAGTTAGGTTTATGTTTTCTCCATGTATTAGTGTCATTGCTAGGACACCCAACAAACATCTCAATGGAAGCAATACTCAAACGTCTCACTGCTCAGCAGCAAGCTTTCATGGAACAACAGCAAGCTCTCACCACCACTCTCAATCAAGTGGTGTCTGCTTGTTCATGGCAGGTTACTCTTCCACCAGTGCAACCATTGCCCTTTCCAGCATTAGATAAATCAACTGAAGATTGGGACTCCTATGGGACATGGTTATACCTATATTTTGAGGTTTTGCACATGGGCAATGCAAACCTGTGTAGGACTTTCTTTCTTTCCTGAGCTGCGGAATTACACAGGTTGAGTCATCATTGTAAATTTGTCATTAGTACCCATCACGTATGCTATGCTGTTCACATGGTGCATGATGTTGTTTGTCTGGCCCCAGATAGGCAAGTCTGTGAAAAAGCACTTCAGTGTGAGAATCCGATGCTTACAGATGTGCTCAGTATAGCACAGTCCTTTGTCACAGGCTGCAGGTGATCAGATTGCTGCATGGGGGAGGTATCAGAAATTGCTTGCAACTGTTCAGAGGGATGGAGAAGCTGTTGCAGCAGTACAGTCTTCCACACAGCATCATATGGGAGAGCTTTGGTTAGGGCCGCAGCAGCTACAGGCAACATCAAAGCAGCGGCCGCATGCCCCTCTACCATCTTGCTTGTACTGCTCCATCCAACATGAGTGTGCTACATGCAATGAGTGTTGGACAGTTTGCAACAAGTGTCAAAAGAAAGGCCCACTTCATCAGCATGTAACTCCTATTCAAATGTGGTTGGACATGGACACAGTATTTCCAATGGACATAAGCTGTATCTCTACAATGACTGTTTCCCTGAAAAAATTGTTTATTGACTTGCATGTGTTTAATAAACGGATGAAAATGCAAGTGGACACAGGAGCTTCAGTGACTTTAGTAAACACACAAATGTATGTGGACTTGTGCTCCCCTCCCCTCGCACAGGTTTCACAGAAGCTAGTTAGCTACAATAAACAGCAGATTCTGATCCTAGGTCCGTTCTCTGCTCCTGTCCCTTACAAATTTGTTGTTCACTGTTTCACCTTCATTGTTGTGGATCACCCCCTTACCACAGACTGCCTGGGTTAGATTCACTTAATACATTCAGTTTCTCCATTGCTGATGAGGTAAATTTAGTGTCAGATCAAGTTCTGTATCTGCAACTGAAGTCTCTCTGCTGTGAGTTTTTGTCTCTGTTTTCCCCTGGGCTAGGCTTTGCTACCAGTTTCGAGGCCCGCATTACCATGAAAGAATCTGCCCATCCTCATTTTTTTGGTGCGACAGATGCTTGTCACATTGCTTGACTCTGTCAAGACAGAATTGGACCTTTTGGTGTTACTCAATGTCATTCAGCTTATTTCTTCTAGTGAATGAGCTACACAAGTGGTCACCATTAAGAAGCTGATGGGAGCTTAGTCTCTGCGGCGACTTTAATGTCACGATTACTATGCAATCCATGATAGATGCATACCGTTTGCCTGCCCTGACGTGTTGTTCACAAATTTGTCTAGGCAGCCACTACTTTTCTAAGAGTGATATGTCAGAAACATAGCTCCAGCTCCCCTTGAATGAAGCCACTAAGTGTCATCTCATTGTCAGTACACCTTTCAGCCTAAACCAATATCAATTGGCATCGCTAGTGTGCCCGCAGATTTTCAGCTGCTTTTTAGTACAGCGAACAACTTGTGTACCCAGCTGCATCAATTACCTTGATGTTATCATTGTTTTGGGTTTTTCCATTGAAGGCTCCCTTAGCAATCGCTGATCATTGTTTTCTGTTTTGCAGTTGGCAGGTCTCAAGTGGAATTTTGTCAAGTCTCAATTTTTTCAGCTGTCAATTGAGTACTTAGGTTTTGAGGTTTCACACACAGGGGTGTTGTATCACCATGTTGACACAACTGTAGCTTTGCTGCTGCTGATCTCCATCAAGGAACTGAAGACGTTTCCAGGTAAAGACGTGTACTACCATAAGGTTTTAGTGGACGCATCCACTGTTGCTCAGCCACTGCATGCGCTTTTGTGTAAAAGTGTGTGTCTTTTATGGCTCCTAATTTGTGACCAAGCATTCATTTTGCTTAAATCTAAGCTTCAATCTCACCCATGTCTGGCCACTTTTCAGCCAGGTCAACCTGTCTGTTGGCTAAACATGCCTCTCAGCACAGTCTTGGTGCGGTGTTAGTGCACATATATGCAGATAGGTCTGAACGATCTATTGATTATGTACTTAAGACTTTAATTGTCACTCAGCAACAGTATTCTCAGATTGAAAAGCAGACCTTAGGATTATGTTCACCCTCAAGAAATTTCATGTCTTCTTGTATGGTTCCAAGTTCCATTTAATAACAGATCAAAAGCAATTGGATGCTCTTTTTAACCCTTTGGCTTCTGTGCTGGAGAAGGCAGAGCATTGTTTGTAGCCATGGGCTCTCTTCCTCTCCTGTTGTCATTATTAGATCCATTACTGGCAGATGGCGCAATGCACCACTGCTGATGCTTTATCTCACCTTCCAATCAGACCTGGCATTTGATCAGGATGAGTTGCTTTGTTACTATTTAGATAGAGAGAATCAGAATAAGGTTGATGGTTTTCCCATCACTAGTGCTGCGATAGCATTGGCTGTCACTGTGGATCTCGTACTTAGTTGTGTACGCTCTACTCTTTTGTGTGGCATGGTTGGCTGGGAAAACCCTGGGCTCCTGCCTCAGATCCCTTGCATAATTACTTCTCCTTCCAGCACCACCTTTCTGTGTTTGATGGGATTCTTTTGTTAGCTATGATGGACACTGCTCCCCGGGTTGTAATTCCCACTTCCTTATGTCATAATGTACTGTGGCTTCTGAATGGTGGTCATTGGGGGAGCTCTCACACCAAAGTTTTGCCCTACCAGCATGCATATTGGCTGGGCATAGATGGGGACATTACATGGCTTATCACCACTTGCACTCAATATGTTCAACAACAGGTGGCCTCATGGACATCTCTTTCCCCCTGGTTGACACCACAGCACTCATGGGAGCATCTACATGTCAGTTTTGCTGGGCCCTTCCTAAATCAGTATTGGCTCATTTTAGTGATGACTATTCCAAGTTTCCCTACATGGTACGTTGTCTGTTCATGTCTGTGGTGGCTACTATTTCAGCACTGTCAAAGATTTTTGCAATTGAGGGACTACCATATATCGTGGTAACTGATAACAGCCCCCAGATTGATTCTTGATAAATTGCATCTTTTTGTCCACCATTTCATCCTCAATCTAATGGCGAGGCCAAACATATGGTTCACAAGTTTAAAACTCAGATGTGGAAGTATGTCTATGGCAGGTCTCCTGAAGCTGCTGTAGACCATATTTTGAGTTCATCACATTTCATTCCAGTGGGGGACAAGAGCCCAGTGGAGCTGCTACATGGACACCAACCACAGGCCTTCCTTCACCTGCTGCATCCAATGTCTTGCCCACCAGAACTGTGTGGCTCCATGATGGTTCTGGGAGGGTGTGCCTGTCTGGACTCATGGCTTTGGCTGCCAACGGAACTGGGTTCCTGCCATCACTGAACATCACCGATGCTGGTACCTGTGTTTTGTCCATACACTGATGGGTGGACACCCTTTCACGTTGGCCAGATATGGCCACGCAAGGTGGGCCTGTTCTGGAGGGCCCACTGCCCTTCTCTGCCCCTGCTGATGGTCTAGTGTGCTCCACAGCGGGGGTTGCTGCCTGGCAGATTGCTGTCTGAGGTTCCTGCCTCCATTCCCACTCCCCAACTGCTGTTGCCAGTACAGCCTCCACTGCACGACTCCTGTGTGGCCATCATCTCCAGTGCCCCCACTGATGCCTCTCCCACCAACTGCTGACTTATCACTGATGTCACTATGGAGATGCTGTTCCCAGTTCTGCACTATGGTCTCTCATGGGAAGGGGAGGGGGGAGGGGAAGGGGGGGATGATGACGCACTGACCCGCCACCTCATCACTTCTGCCCCTACTCACCAGTGCCTGCCCACCACATGCTGCAGCAGCCGCCATCATTGGGTGATGAAATGGATGTCAGCACTGTCATTGGTGTGACTCGTAAGCTCAGTACCTTGTGAGATCAGTGTTTTCTTTTTCATGCTACTTGTGCTTTTTCAGTACCAGTGCTTTTTCAGTACCGGTGCTTTTTTGGTACCAGTGCTTTATCGTTATCAGTGCTTTTTTGGAATCAGTGCTTTTTCAGTACCAGTTCTTTTCTTTCTGTACCATGCATTTTTTGTGCCTAGTATTTTTATGTTTGCATGTATGGTTTTCCCATCCCTTAGAAGAGAGGAGTGATGTACCTTCATTCATGACACGTGCAATTTCAGAGAGTGAATGTCCACACAGTTCAGAGGTCCGCTTGTAAAGGCCACCTGGGTCAGCCCCCAGATGCACTCTGGTGAGCCACCAAAGAAACAGCATTATTTAAGTGACTGGAAACGAGTGCTCAGCCACTTATTTACACTGTATTACTGTTGTCCAGTCAATATGTTCAGTGCTGTGCACAACCTGTATCTTACTTGTTGCCCCATAAAGCACTATGTTCCATAAGTTGTGTTTGTTCATGCTAGTACACAAACAAAGCCGGAGTCAGTCAGAGGACAGCACTCATTGTGTAAACATCCTGTTGTTGGTATTGAGTTAGTACATTCGAGACTGCCTCAGTTACCCTGGATGGGACTACTAGACTGCTTTTATTAAAACATTTTTCAAAAATCATAGTCAATTCCATAAAGTGTATGACATTTCATTTGAAATGATGAAATGTGGTTCATCTAATCCTAAAAATCAGCAGATATATGAAATGTTTTACCGAATCATGTTATCATTCTTGCATGTAATTTAACTGAGTATGGTATGTTTGAAACAGTCAGGCATGTAAAGAAGTACATCACATTTTGGTACATTTTTCCCTTCTGGCCTCTTATTGACATCAGAACATTCCTTGCAGACATGTGTTTTGTGCAGCTTTTCATTATATTTTTTACTACCAGAGTTCTTTTATGAATGCTCATTTGTGTGATATAGTAATTCAGATGCTTCACTATGTTGTTTCCTTTTATTTATCATGCACCTGAGTATTCAGCCACAAAGAAATGTGTATCAATAGCAGATTCATTAATTTGCTCTTCTGAACTGGAATCAACAACTTCTTCTTCCAAAACACTGGAAACATCACTATCATTGAAATTCTAAGTGCCAAAAATATGTAGAGCACAAGCAATGGACCTACAAGGATAAGATTGGGTTCAAAATAGAGAAGAAACATACAATATGATTTTAAGGAGTATAGATAGATCATAATTTGAAAACTACATGGTGAGACAATGCAGAGACCCTTCCTTGTGCAGTCTGTATGTCTACCAACAAAGGGCAAGGGGCACAATGTTAACTATGAATTTTTACACACAGCATGAGCAAGACTCAGGTGCCGTCTGCCTGACTACCACCATCTGAGTCTTACTCAGGCTCCACACACAATGTGTATTTACCAAGAGTCAGTCAGTGTCTGGAAACCTTAGAGTAAAGTAACTAAGTCATTTCTTTTAACAATCTATATGAGATAGCTGAGACTGAATAATAAAAGTGGACAGTTATTGTGTGTCAGTCAATCAGCATCCAGTATCCAGAATTTACCAATCTGTCTGAGTCAGTTAAGGCCAGAATGTTAAAATGTATAGTTACTATGTCCATCAGAGTCATGTAAAGAAATGTATTACTCTGCCATCAGTGAATCTGCATCAGATACTGAGGTTCCTGCAGTTTTCAGAGCTGATCATCAAAAAGGGGAACATTGTGTGTCAATTAATACAAAGAGATATAAAAGTAATTCCTGCCTTGTTGTATAAGTTATTTAACAAATGTTCATTTAGCCCATTAATAGCACGGGATGATCAAAAAAGAAAATTCTCAAAACTTCAGAGGTGCAATTACAGATCAATAAAGTTACAGGCTCTTTCTCTCACTTCCCAAATGTTGTCCACCTCCAGGACACAACAGTGCCACATATACAGTGAGCCTTGGAGCAAATCTTCATGATACAGGGTGCACCCTATATGTTGATGATTTACATAGGTCCTCAATTCGGAGCAACTGATTTCAAAAGATTTCACGCCTGCAGTGGAATTAAATATGTTAGTACACCCCCTCCCATCCATCCTAAAATGGGTTGACAGAACAGTTTATTGTTGTATTCAATGTTTACATGTTAAAAGTCTTAGTGTCTGTTAAAATGGTTTCAGCATTACACACCTTCTAGTTTCTTATGGTCCACACCCATCAGTGTAGAAGCCTGTTGGAGCTCCTACATGGGCACACATACAGCACACTTCTGCATCACCTGTTTCCACTACTGGAACACAAAGTAGCTGTAGCTCATTCTATGTGAGTACCACAATTCAGGCATGCACATTTTGGAATAATCCACGGTAGATTTTGGGGTCCATGGTTGAGTAACAGGGACACTAGGTGGTTTTGGTAGTTACCACATGTGGAACATTGTGCCAGCATTGTAACTATTTCTAGGTGTGCTATCCTGGCCAGTGGCCTTCCTCACGGGGAGTTCACCATCACCATCATCACAACCACTTTGCAGATCTCTGTATTCATGGGCCATAGAGGGGGTCCGTCTGATTCTCATTCCCACAAGATGAGGGGCATGGCCATGGTGTCCAAAAGATGGCAAGTGACACTGAAAATGTATGCACATTTTGCAGAGCAACCTCAGACTCAGACCACTACCTTGCAGATGCAAAAATGAGGTTAAGAATTGATATGGCATATAAAGGGATAACTAGGGGAATTCTGAAATGGGATGTAGATGAATTGGAAGGCAGATATAATGTTTTTGAATATCAGAATAAATTGAAATAGAAACTACAGCTAGTGGAGCACAGTAATGACATAGATAAGGTATGGGAATGTGTTAAGAATAATATCATAACTGTGGAGAAGGATGTAATGGAGGAATCCAGAAGACCTGGAAATGAGGAGCAGTAAGGTGACAAATGTAGACAGGTGGTGCAGCAGAAGAAAAAAGCAAGACTATAATGTCTCCAACAATTTAGGGAAATTAACCAGGCTATGTATAATATAATGAAAACAGAATAGAAGCAGCAAGGGTATACAGAAGAAAGAAAGGAGAAGCCTTAAATAGAAAGATAGAAGACATGAAAGAGCATTATAATAGGAATGAAAGTAAAAAGTTTTGTATGAAGTTAAAAGGAGGAACACAAAGATATAGACCTAAAACAATAAGCTATGAGGATAAAGATGGAAACTTGCTGACAGAAAAGGGAAAAGCGATTAACAGATGGAGAGAATATTTTAAAAAATGATGGAAGGTGATTACACTGATGGGATGCAATGCATATATCACACAGTAGACCCAAAAACAAATGAGCCTACTCTTGCAGAAGTACAGGAGGTAGTGAATTGTCAAAAAAGTCACAAATCTACAGGAAATTATTGAATAATCACTGAGCTGTTGGAGAGAGGAGGCATTGCTTTACATAAATTGATGTGTAAAGTTACCTATTTAATCCAAAATCAAGAAAGAAATCCAGAAGAGTGGACTATAGGTGTAAACCAACCCATACATAAAAAAGATGACAAGACATGCAGCTGTTACTGAAGAGTGATCACTCTGCTGAATGTGACACGAAAGGTTTTATCTGGAACCCTATACAGTAGACCAATACCATATGTGGGAGATACATTTTGTGATTATCAGTGTGGTTTCAGGCCTAACAGACCAACTGTGGACCTAATGTTTGTACTGAGGTAAATACAGGGAAAAGTATATGAAGATAATATAGAACTTAACAATATCTACACGAACTTCAAGCAGGCCTTCGGTAGTCTAGAGGGAACAGATGTTATTTATTTATTTTCGAGTTCCATGGACCCTTGACGCAAATGTATCACTAGGATGTAGAATGTGTCAGGTTATTACAGTAATAGCCACATGTAGATGATCATGAGGCAACCAATTTAACATATAGAAGCAGGTACATGAAAAAGGACATCCACATGCCAAATAATTACACACAAAAATTCAGGTAAAAACACAGATAATAGTACAGTAATGACAAAGATGATTGCATAAATAATAGTGCAGTAATGACATAGATGATTGCATAAGCAAATTTAGAGTAATTCATCTAAAAACTATTCTGCCAACAAGTGATATGCTAATCTACATAATCAGTTCTATTAGAAATGCAACACAAATTCAAGAAGTATTGCACATTATCAAAGAATTCCTGTAAAGAATAGAAAGAATTATCCAAAAGATAAAGTTTTAACTCTGTTTTGAATTTAGTAAGCTCCCCAGTGACTGATTTGATATGGACAGGAAGTTTATTGAACACTTTTATACTTGAATAATGAACTACTTTCTGTACCATGCTGAGATTTTTTAAATCATTGTGAAGATCATGTTTTCTTCTTGTATTGTGATCATGGTACACACTATTCATTTTGTAAATTGCATAATTTTTATTCACGAAGCACATTAGTGACAAGGTGTATTGACCAGGCGTGGTGAGGATCCCCAGCTGCTTGAATAAATTTCTGCAAGAAGATCTAGGACGTACTCTACTCATAATTCTGGTAACTCTCTTCTGTGCAACATTTCCCCAGAATATGATGCCATATGTCATAAGTGAATGGAAATAACCAACATATGCAGTTTTGATTGTTTCCATGTCACAAACAGATGCAATTGAGCGAATGGCAATTTAAATAGGTCAGTGATGTGGACAGACCAGTTTGGTTTGTTATCAATATGTAAACCCAGAAATTTGGAAGATACAACTTTCACTATTTCTTTGTCTCCACACTTTATTTCAACATTTCCCAGTTTTTTTGTTTACTGTTTGAAACTGAATGAAATGAGTCTTATTAACATTGAGGGACAGACCATTTGCAGTGAACCAATCTAGAACTTCTTGGAATATAGTGATCGCAGTGTTCTCTCTTGTGTACCTTGTCAATCATAATGGTTGTGTCATCTGCAAATCGGGTGAAGTGTGCTTCTTGGGTCACTCACCATGGGAGGTCATTTACAAAGATTAAGAAAAGTAAGGGACCAAGCACCAAGCCCTGCGGCACTCCAAATTTTAATGTACCCCAATCAGAGCTGGCAGGCACCTTTGCACAATTGTTTAATACTACCTTCTGATTTCTGTCATCTAGATATGACTCAAGCCACTTACCTACTTTATCTTTTAAGCCATAATGCTTAGCCTTTCTTAGTAGCATCTTGTGATCTACACAGTCAAATGCTTTTGACAGATCACAAAACATTCCAACTGGTGACATTTTCTTGTTTATTGATTCAAGGAGTTGGTTGATAAATGAGAAAATGCCTTGTTCAGTTGAAACACCCTTTTGGAATACAAACTGATTTTTATTAAGCATGTTATATTCATTAAGGTGAGCCATGATTCTATTGTACATAAGTTTCTCAAGGATTTTTGAAAGACTTGTTAACAATGAAATTGGGCGGTAGTTAGAAACCTCTGCTTTATCACCCTTTTTGAAGAGTGGTTTAACAATTGAAAATTTTAGTCCATTAGGGACAGAAGATTTAGAGATTCATTAAATATGTGACACAGAACTTTAAGAATATATTTGTGGCAGTGTTTCAGTACTTTGATAGATATATTGTCCCCACCAGTGGAATTTTTGTTTCTCATTTGGCATATCACCTTCTCAATCTCATCTGCTGTGATGTAGGGTACATACATCTGGCTAATTTTTCTCTGCACTGCTTTTTGTAGAAGGTTCATGGCTTCATCCATAGACCCTTTACATTCAATTTGATCTGCTGCTGTCAGAAAATGATTGTTGAAGATATTGGCAACTATTTCCCCTTAATCTACCATGCTTCCATTGTGACACTCTTGGATACTGTCTGTATCCTCTGAAACTTTTCCTGTCTCCCTTTTTACCACCTTCCAGATTTTTTTAATTTTATTATTTGATCTGTCAATTTCGGATTTGATAAATAGACTCTTGGATTTTTTAATAACATTCTTTAGGATGTTACAGTACAAACTGTAGTGTTCCCTATCCTGAGGCTTATCAGAATTTCTGAGTGAAACATAAAGCATTCTCTTTTTTCTACATGAAGTTTTTATTCCCTTGGTGAGCCACTGTCTCCTACAATCATTCCAGTTTGTGCTTTTTGAAATTTTCTTAGGAAATACAGCTTTAATGTTGTTGTTGTTGTGGTCTTCAGTCCTGAGACGGGTTTGATGCAGCTCTCCATGCTACTCTATCCTGTGCAAGCTTCTTCATCTCCCAGTACCTACTGCAACCTACATCCTTCTGAATCTGCTTAGTGTATTGATCTCTTGGTCTCCTTAATCATACAGTAAAGCTGCATGTCCTCGGGAAAAATTACGGCTGTAGTTTCCCCTTGCTTTCAGCCGTTCGCAGTACCAGCACAGCAAGGCCATTTTGGTTAATGTTACAAGGCCAGATCAATCAATCATCCAGACTGTTGCCCCTGCAACTACTGAAAAGGCTGCTGCCCCTCTTCAGGAACCACATGTTTGTCTGGCCTCTCAACATATACCCCTCCGTTGTGGTTGCACCTACGGTACGGCCATCTGTATCGCTGAGGCACGCAAGCCTCCCCACCAACGGCAAGGTCCATGGTTCATGGGGGGACAGCTTTAATAAGGGTAACAAATTCGTTTAGGAAAAGGTTGAATTTCTCATTTACATTTTTAGCCTGATATAGTGCCTCCCAATCTAACTGCTCCAAATGCCTACTGAAGGTTTCCAGATTCTCACTGTTGATTAATCTGTATGGTCTGCTGATAAAACTGCTCTTTTTAGCAGGGCCTACATTGAGTTTTTCCAACAGCTGCCCATCATTGTCAGAGAGACCATTTAAGATTTTTGTTACAAATATATTTTCAATTCTATTATTATCTATAAACATATTGTCAATCAGACTTGTATAGTTCTTTGTTACCCTAGTGGGAAAGTCAACAACTGCCCTCAGATTGAAAGAATTCATTGCGTTCTCAAACTCTGTTCTATCATTGTTACAGGTAAGAAAATGTACATTTTAATCACCAAGCATTATTATTTCTTTGGTTTTTTAATACAAGTAAGTTAAAAGTGATTCTATTTGCTTGAGGAATACACTGACCTTTCCTGAAGGAGCTCTGTAGACAGCAATAACAAAAATAGGCAGTGTATTGACAAGGACTTCAATGCAACAAGCCTCAAAATGCTGGTCAACACAATATTTTTTTACATCTATAGATCTGTACACTATATTATTTCTAACATACTTTATCACTCCTCCTTTGTCCATTTTACTTCTAATATAAAAAGTTGTTAAGATGTACTTGTCTAATTGCAGCATTTAAATCCTTTCCTTCATATGATGTTCAGTGAAACATTAAATATGTGCATTGTTTATTGCATCACTGTCATAAATGCAAACAGACAACTGGTCCAGTTTGTTCCTTAGACCCATTATATTTTGATGAAATAAGCAAAGTTTATCATTTCCTAAACTCTTTGATTCAATGGCACTTCTTTGCTGTGAACTGCAATTAGAGATTATAGCAAGTCTACCTGAAGGTATCTGCCTTATGTTAGTCTTGGAACTGAGGCCGGGTACCAAAAATCCTGCAGAGTTGTATGTTTCATGGTTCTTGTGCTTCTTCTGTATGCTTCTGTTACTGCTGATGATAATGAAGCTGCTGAAAAGTCTTTCACTGTTGATTAATGAGGAGGGGCAATACTGATGAAAGGTCCTGAGCCACAGATGAAATATCAACAACAGATGGAACTTTTGAATCTGCTGCTGATGAACACAGGGGGACAGTTGCTGTTTCTGCTGCTAGTGAGATTGGTCCCATGCAAGGAACTGTTTGGTTCATTTTCTCTCTACGTTCAACAGTTTCATTTACCATTTTACGTATAAAGTTCTTTCCTTCGTAATTCAGATGCATCCCATGCCTGGTATGCTGGCATCTGTCCAATTTGCCTATATGAAAGATGCTGCATTTTGCAAACAAAGAACACATTTGTTTTATTTTCATGTTAGTTTTTTGTATTTCTTTGTTGACATACATTTGGTACATCAAGTCATATCTGTGTGGTAATGTTGAGGCAATAGTATTACATTGTTCATTTCATTCCTGGAATTTTTTTTATCTCCGTTAGGCAGTTATCTGCTTCATTTTTTTGTGACATCATTTGAACCCACAATACACACCACAAAGTCATTTTTTCTTAGCAATTTGTCATGCAGATTGATGCCAATAATATTTTTTGTTGTTGCTCCAGACTTAACAATACTTGTTGCGTAGCATTTCCTGTGTTCTTTGAAAAGTTTTCTCACCTTTTTACCATGGCTGTTGGTTAAAAATAATGCACTACTTTCACAATTGCACTGTTTTACATTTTTGTTGATAGTGTTCTTCTCATTTGTTTCATTTTTATGTGCAGTGGATGGCCTACACACTTTTTCACTGTCACTGTTTTCCCTAATACTGGATTTTGAAGATTTAAAACTGCTTGATGTACAGTCCAAATGTATTTCAGTTCTTAAGGCAAAGTTGGCAGGCTCCAAGGCATTGACAAGAGTGGATGAGGAATTAACTGACAGTTTCAGTATCAATAAAGGAGTTAGACAAGGTGATGATCTTTCCACAATGCTTTTCAATTTGACCTTAGAAGCAGTTATACAAAACCTGCAAATATCTGGACACATAGGTACAAGAACCACACACTTGGCTGCAAATGCTCATGATGTAATTATTAGCAGATGGATAATGTCACTGGAGAGGTTAGTGGTGGAACTGAAATAAGCCACACAGCATATGGGACTGGAAATTAACAAATCTAAAACTAAATACATGAAATTCCATAGAACAGGGGACAGTAACCTTGGGTAATTTGTCAGCAGCAGTTTTTAATTTTCAGCATATAGAGGATTTTGAATAGTTCAGGGCTAATATTATTAAAGTACAGTACATTCCATGTCCACTAAAATGATAGTGTACATTTTGAATGGTAGTAGGTGTTATCATACATTTAAAAAGCTAACGAAATCTAGGGTGGCAAATCGAGAGCTCTGAATGACTATATATAGAACTATGATCAAGCCATTGCTTACATATGGATGTGAAACACGGACATTAACAAGTAGCAATGAACAGTGACTCAGAGTATTTGAATGAAGAATACTATGGAAAATTTATGGATGGGTCCGAAATAATGATGGTACTTGGAGAGCAAGGACCAATTGTGAGTTGAATCATCTCATACAAGGAGCTGAAATTTTAAGACTAATTCAAAGTAGAAAAACAGCCTGGCTGGGACACGCCGTAAGGTTGGAGGACACAAGAACTACAAAGAAGGTCTTCCAATGGAAAGCACAACAGGAAGAAGATTAAAAGCAGGACAACATAAGCAATGGCTGGCTGATATGTGAGAAAACATCAGAGCCCTAGGAATCAGAGAATGGAGAGTGAAGGTAAGCAAGCAGGTAGAATTGAAGGAACTGTTAAGAAGGCAAAGATCCACATAGGGTTGTGAAGCCATAGGAAGAAGAAGATTTTGTGTGGACATGACAGATAACCATTTGTCTACTCACATGAATGGCCATTGTCAAATTGTGGCAAACTGCAAATATGACTATCTATTTGCCAAACATGCTGCACATCACATAACAAATGACTTTGACAGCTGCTTGACTATGCTTGCTATTTGGATAACCCCTCCCTGCACAAGTTTCTATGTAGGTGGAAATTCTGTCTCCAGCATATCCTGCATCCTTGCAGTCCCCTCTTGTCTCAACTGGTGCTAACCTGCTTCCCATTGCCACACTTAATCTTTTCCCTATTCTCTTCCATGATTAGTGTTGCTACCTCTCAATCACAGGGCCCCGGGTTCGATTCCCAGCCAGGCTGGGGATTATCTCTGCCCGGGGACTAGGTGTTTGTGTTGTCCTCATCATTTCATTATTATTCATGAAGGTGGCAAGATTGGACTGAATAAAGATTAGGAATTTGTACGGGTGCTGATAACCACACAGTTGAGCACCCCACAAACCAATCATCATCATCATCATCATCATCATCATCATCATCTTCCGTGATTGTCCACACCACTCTTTCTTCATCCAGATCATGTACTGTCTTTTCCCACAACTCTTCCTGCCCCCAACTTGGGCACGTTCTATCTCCCTCCTCCCCTCCCTTCCACCTTTCCATGACCCCTCTCCCCTTCTTTCTGCCCTCTCTGTTTCCATCTCTGTATCCACTTTCTGCTCTTTGCCCCCATCTCCCTTTCTCTACATCTGCCCCATCAGAACTCTGTTTGTATTGTTATGCAGTCACAGAGTCATCTGTTCTTCCCGCTCTGCCTCATACTATCCCATTACTCCCTCCTTGCCTTGTGTATCCTTCCATTCTCCTCTCCCCACATGTGTCAACCTAGGCAACTGCTATCTAATAAACAGTAGCACAACTGTAGTGGGCATTTGAGTGTCTATTTGATCGTGTGTGAGAATGAGTCTTCTTTCTTCCAGAAGAAGATACAGGATTAGAAATCTAGTTAATATTGTGTTTTGTTATGAGTACCTATGCATCCTACATCAATGTGCTGAAGGTGAATGTTCACCTTTCCTTTATTTTGTGGACCATTGGATTCTTTTAGGTTTCATAATGTTTGAAGTAACATTCTCATGTTACTTGATCTTTGTGTGCTCTGTGATTTTTCCAAGATTGAAATAAAGATAATATTTGATACATTGCAGAACCAAAATGTGTGAGAGGCAAATCTTACTTTTCCTACCATCAGACCATTGTCTCCTTCGTGTGTACATCACTCCTCTGCCCCCCCCCCCCCCCTGCACCCCCTCCACCCCCCCCCCCCCACCCCCCACACACACAGGGCATTAAGATTGGGAGACAATAGAGGGTGAGGAAAAAGGTAGGCAGTGGCTGGTTAGGTCAGGAGGATTGCAAGAAGAACAGATTTTCTGGAGATACTGCTCTAACCTATGGATTTAAGTACTGGGAGAGAGGATCCACAAGCCACAAGTACTGAAGCTGCTGTTTGAAAACCTGGATGTTGTGGTTTGTGACATTGTCAGCAATTAGGTGGCCAAGTCTGCAGTTAGTCATACACTTGTTGTAGCCACCCATTTGTACTGACTTCACATTAGCTATCATAACCATAAAGAACTCTACATATGGCAGCTTTCACTCATGATCTGAACTTGGATAATTTTGACTGTGACTGGACAGCAGTAGATCGTGGTGAATGGGAGGATGGGACAGAATTTGTAGCCTGTAATTGACCCATGATTCACAGGATTGGAATCAGAGATGCCATAGTGGTGGATCACGATATTGGATATGTTGGCTGACTGATGGAAAGTGACCCCAGAGGATGAATTCAGGGTTTTGGATGGGGTATTTCTCATCTCAGCATGCCACAAGAGGTAGTTGAAGCCATGGCCAAGTATGTGATTAAGTTTTTCAATGGTCTTGTGTAATAAAGAGAGCATTATTCTATGACTGATTCACTGTGGCAACTCTTTGTTAGTATTTCCTGACTTCCACTGCAGGATGGTGTCCACAGCTGCCAAGGAAGTGGGGAAGGAACTATCTGACATGGCATTGGTCACAGCATTGTATTGTATTTGGTACATTTTATATGAACAGGCAATTTTATGGTACCATCTGAGAGGTGTTTGTAGACTTGTATTTCAAAGGAGAATTAATTGTGGTTCAGACATTACTGGTGAAAAGGATTAGGAAGGAGAATAATGGGAAAAATAATATATCATGGCCGTAAAGCCATGGGCATGGGTGTGCTGGTGTTCAGTGATAAACCTTTCACAGTGACACACTAGGATTTTGACAGTAAAGAGACAGAAATCATGGCTAATGTGGTGTAGGAAGTGCTTAGAATTTTGAATGTAGGATAAGAGTTTGAAGACAACTGGTTTATGATATTGGTTAATCAAAGCAGAAGATCTTTCTACAGGAGCATTATAGCCAACTGCAATGAGATGACCAGTAGCAGTTTTGTTGAGCTTTGGTAGCAGATGAAAGAAAGTAAATGGATGCAGTGCAGTGTTTTAGGCTGGTGAGCATTTTGAATTTCTGGGATGGGCTCATAGTAGTAATGTTTGTTAGCAAGGTGACAGAAAGCCTTTAGGTAGTACAGCATTTTGTGACAAAAGTAGTGTAGTTTCATGAAAACTAGTGAAGTCATACAGCAGAAATAATAATTATCTGTATCAAATAATTATAATTATACATTATTATTATTATTATTATTATTTGCTTTTATGGCCTCATTGGATCACTTTAGTCAATCATTTCCTTGTCCTCTTCTTCAGTAAGTGCATGTTTCAATCTTTCTTAAGTGCCCAGTATGTTTTCATTCATTCTGATCTTTCCCACCTTTTCTCATCTGTAAATACCCTTTTCATTGTGTGCCATTTGTCTACTTTTGGTTTAAATCTTATTTTCTTGTCTTTCAGCTTCTTGAGATTTTCTGTCTTGTTTTGCAGATCATCTAAGGTTATATCTAGTTCACCCATATATTCTTTAATTTCCTTGATCCATCCTACTTGTTGCTTCAGATTCCACAGTTTCTGCATAATTTTGTGTGCTAATCTGATTTCTGGTGTCCTCATTATGTGGCCAAAGAAAGAAATCCTCTTCTTGCGTGTAATATCCCTGATGGGCACCACTTCCCTGTACACTACTTCATTCAGCACTATCCGTCATTGTCTTTCCTTCTGGTATTTTTTATTTATGCATGTTCTGGCTATTCTTCTCTCTACTTTTAATATTCTGTTGACTCTGTTTCTCTGAGTGACTTTAAAAAGAGTCTCGCTTGCATATGTTACCTCTCATTGAACAACTGTCTTGTAGTGTTTCATTTTGTTTGAATCGATAGACACATTTCTTATTGTATGTAGACCATGTTACTTTTTGAGCTTTTATCATTTTATTTTTTCTTTCCTGCCAAGCAGGTTTTTCATCCAGGTTGTGTGTTATAATCTCTCCAAGATATTTAAATTGATTCACCATTTTAATTTTTCTGTTGTCTACTGTTATGTGGTCTATTACTAGCTTGTCTGTTAGCATCATCTCGGTCTTTTTGAAAGATATCTGGAGTCCTACTTTTTGCACTATATTTTGCAGGATCATTATTTGATTTCTAGCTTCTTGTACGTTATTAGCTGGTAATGCCAAGTCATCTGAGAATCCCAAACCATTTAGGTTTATATTGTCTTTCTTGGTTCCAGTTGTTATGTTTTTACGATTCTCTTTGTACCATTCTCTCATCAAGTATTATATGATGAAGGAAAATCTTTTTCAGTACCACTTGAAACAGGCCCAGTGACCAAAGTAAATAATTTCCACAGCCAACAGCAAAAGGATGTCTTTAAAAAAATTCTACATGAGTGTGAATCCTGACCATGAAAAGTTAATCAATTATATAAGGATTGGTTCCAAGGTTGTGAATATCTGTTTCGTCCCCATTCATAGTGTTGGTCTCATTAATGAAATATTTGAGGAAGGAAAGGGAAACCAGGTTGGAATCACTGACACCAGTTTGCAGTTTTCCCTTTTGTGTGATTTCACTATATTCCTTCCCTCACTACCCCCTCTCCCCTTTCCTCTTGTCAGTCTGTCATTGGATATAGTTTTTCTTATAAAAAAAAATCTACAGGAACTCTGATTCCATGGTGAGACATTCCATGTCAGAGAAGGTGTGAGTCATTTGTTGTGTGCACTACATTTATATGTTAAAGGTGATGGCAGCTATTGGTATGCATATATTAGTCAACTTGTCTTCCACCAGCACATTGTGGCCCAGCATACCATGTGAACTACTTCTTACAAGGGCATCAAGGAAGAAGGGCCCTCCATCGACCTTGACATGGATCACACCCTTAAAGCAGAGAGGGAGATCAACATGCATTCCTCACAGCACAATACATTATGGATGCTTTATTTGTTAGAAGACATACAGTTATTTTCAGACTTACCACAACATTACTACAGTGAAGATTGTAGAAATATGTCCCTGAGCTGCTAATTTCCTGGGTGAGATCAAGTTGTGATAAAGTTGTGCAGGAGGCATATGACCGTTGTATGAATACAGAGCACAGCTCTTTCACTGTTTCTTTCCTTTTTTATTGCAAAAAATAACAGCCCACTTGTTAAAACTTCACTTGTTTACACATTTCGGATGTAGCCCATCAACAGTAAGTCACATAAAGGATTTAGTACAAAGTATTGTGTGACATGATTGTCTGTATTAATTCCTTTTATCTGATATTAGGATTATGAGCTATGCCAGAAACATGTAAACAAAGTTTCAAGAAATGGACTGTTATTATTAATTAACAAAGAAGGTGTGAAAAAGATGTACTCAGTATTGATGGCTTAGCAAATATTTTGTAATGTAGGATATAAAGATACTTCTTTTAACATCTACCTTATGATTCATTCCTTAAGAAAAATATGATTCATGAAACTGTTTTTCTATTTCAGCACAAGGAAAGAATACAGTGACTGATTGGGAGTGTGCTGAAGATTTAATTAGATGAATGGCACAGCAGCTATCAGCCATTAATACTAGCACAGTGGATGCAATAGAGGAGACTAAAGGGGAAAAATCTGTAAAACTCATTCACTGAAGTTTCTGGGAGTGTTTGCAGAAGTAGTATACTTCTACTAAAATAACTTTGTGATTGAAGTGTCAGTAAATTGAGTGGTAGGGGCCAAGTGCCAGCAAATCACAGCTTTTCCTCAGGCTCAATGTGCTAACTGTGTTTCCTGTTCTGCAGCCACTAGTAACAGATTCTTGCCAAGTGCAGCTGCGTGGGGTGAGAGGGGTTTAGGCAAAGCAGGCTGCACAGTACAGAAGGATAGGGTATGGGAAGGATGAATGCACAATTGTCAATACCACGAGCATGTTGTGTATAAGCCTGTGATTCTGCTCCCCTACACTGACATCTGTCCGCGACAAACCTATTTTAATCAAAGTATAGTTGTAGTAGTAGTTCTTATATCACTGTCTTCAGGGTCACCACTCAAAGAGACCTAGTGTATGTAAATGATCCAAACAAGTGAAATATTCAAAATAATTACAAGTAATTTAAAAATAATACAGTTGTTTAGCAAGTAATCCCTTAAATGCATCCATCCCATCCTCACCTTTACTTCTCTGTAAGTAAAATCATTTCTAAATTTGTTTTAAAGTAAATTCAGGCTTTGTGACTGATAAATGGCACAAAAAAGGTTTAAGTTAGCCAATCAAACAAGCTAATATCAATCTCATAGTGGTTTAAGAAACGTATATAACATGTAAAACCATATTTGATTCTACTTTTACTGAAGCACATGGCACGCTCTCAGATGATCTCAGGGACATTCTCCTGTCAGAGTAAAATGCATTCACTTAAAATGAGTGTATATATAAAATGGTGTACTAAACATCACACACTACTGTGTCTTGTTATTGTTGGAGGTTGCTGTATGTCATAACACAACACACAACTTTAGCCATTTTCAGGTTCACAGGAGGTTTAAAACTGTCTAGACATCACTTTATGGACCTAGACCAGTTATTTACAACATTCAGTATATTTTTATCCCTTTTACATATGGCTTTCACCTTTAAAACTGCAGAAATGATGTACAGGAGAAATATCCATTGTGCTTCCTTGTCCTCATATATGCATCCTTGAATGCTTTCAGCTTCCTCAAATTTCCATGTACTATAGTTGCCAGCAGATTGAGAAATGCACTTTTAGAGGGCGAGGAGAATGGAATTACTGTATTGGAAGATCTTATTTGCCAGGCAAATATTGTTAATAGTGTGAAAGGCAGACTAGAGTTTTTGAGCAAATTACACAGTTTGTACCTTGGCAATCTTCATTCAGTTCAGTTCTCTCAAGAGCACAATGAATGTTGCATCAAAGACTGTGAATTTGTCAAGGATACATAGCCTGAGGACAAAATCAGAAAAAACAGCCAGGTACATACATCTGTGTTGACTCATCAATATTAACAAATGTAAAAGGTCAATGGTTCACTAAAATATTGCAGAATACAGAATGGAAATCTGTTCTGTGATACAGATTTTCCTATATTCCAGTAAGTGTAAAATTAGTTTAATCATTAGTGGTAGAGTGACAATTCACTCTAATAACAGATAATGAGATAAACATGTGGACTTTTTAGTTCTCAAGACAGGCCTTTGTCCTAACCAGTGGTAGCCTAATTACAGGGTGGCGCACAAAATGTGTTACCATTTTGTTTTTGAATGTAAACTTTATTGTGAATACAATCTGAGAGGAACATATACTACAATGAAGAGCCATCCATGGAGATTTGTTCCAACTCAGCACATGTTCAATATGTCCTCCATTTCCATTTCCTAATTTCCTTCAAATGAACACTGAAGTTAGTGATTACCCTATGGCACATGTCTTCTGTAATTTCTCTGCAAGCTTGAAGAATAAGTCTTCTGAGCTCCATTAAATCACGTGGACATTTCGGGAAAATTTTTTCCTTTAGGTACCTCCAAAGAAAAGAGTCACATGTATTCTACACCAAAGCCATGCATGGTGCCACCTATGCTGTGCTTGTGTAATATTTTCACTTTGACGTTCAGGCACTGCATGGTTCTGATGTGAGTGCCAAGGTTCTCCAGTAGAGTGCAACATGGTGATTCTAGAGAATACGGCTTAATTATGAGAAAATCTATTATAATTTACTTGAGTTTAGGCACTGAGAAGCTCAAGAAAGAGATAGGCTTCTGGAAAGTAAAACTTTGCTTTGAGCTGAGTAGGTAACAGTTTCTTGGAGAAAACTGGACCAAGAAAATGAACCAACTATTTTCAGTTTAATTGAAACTATCACCATTATTTTAATGCACAATGTTTTTGTTTAGACAAAGTAATTATTAGAATGAATATCAAGGGAGATATTTGTCCTTCTTGTATACTCAAGTTGGAGTTTGTTAGCTGTTGCTGTTAGAGCCTTCCCTGAATTTATCTTTAACACTGTCATAAACCATTGAAACTCAAGTCCATAGATAGTCACATGTTCCAGTCGATTTGCTTACTCAGTTGCAGATCTAGTGTTAGGTGTGGTGGTGGTGGTGGTGGTGGTGGTGGTGGTGGTGGTGGTGGAATAGGGAGGGGGGGAGAGTACCACAGTTTTTTATTACTTCTCCCCCCTCCCTGCCTTGTGAAAATAGAATTTGCCATCACCCCTGCTTTTAATGTGCCTTTGAATTTAGCAGAAATATCAATAAAAATCTAAAAGTTTTAATGTAGTAATAGCAATAATAATAATATTTGTTTACATGAGTGCCCACTACATCCCTTTACCATAACTTCCCAGAAACTGCAGTTCTAAGAAACATGGCATTCAAAAAAGACTGATCCCAATATTTCAGATGTGAATGTATGTCATCCAATTGATGTAAGAAATTTAAAAGCAGCACACCTTAAAACTTTGATGCAATAATTTACACAATATAAAATATTAGTCTGTACCTACTATTATAAGTATTTCACTTAACACTACTATTTTGAACATATTTCTGAAGACTATGGCTATGAGAGCATGTAAATGAGGGGAATTCTGTTTCCTTATGTCATTTCTGTCTACATTGACGAAGGCAGCCTTTGTCATTTTCTTCCTCCTTATGGGAGGGACATGCCTCATGAACACTACAGGTGCAGTACTAGCCAGCTCAGCACTGTGCAGGTCAGAGGCTTCCAGCAACAGCTAATGCCACAAGTTGGGTTATGAGCAGAAAACAGGCACACCGTGTATGGACACTGGTTTCTTTGGTGATGCAGTAAATATCTTACTTACATCACAAAAAACTGTGATTTTCTCTTAAGATGGAGTCATTCTGAACTATGATAGTGCCATTCACCTGGCCTCAGTAGCAAAATGTCGCTCTGTCCATGCTCTATATCTTGACCTCGGGACTGTGGAATGGTTGTCTCTTTAATAGCTTGTTGAACTAGCTTGACACTCACTCTGACTCTGAATATAATTGTGTGGCAGTATTTTATTTGTGGAAAGTAATGGGACACTACAACATTAATTTCCCAAGGAATACATGGTATGTCTCTCGGTGTGAAAGTGTCTGTAAGCTTCCCCTCATTCAGGTCTCTGGGAGGAGAACACATTGAGAGGAAGCATTGTGAAAGAAACAAGGGCAGAATGAATGAAGGAAAGAGAAGGATTGGAACATGGAATGTCCATACGCTGCTGCAAGCAGGATAGCTAGAAAATGCAAAACAGGAGATGAAAAGAAACAAATTAGATGTGTGTGGCACATGTGAAATGAGATGGAGAGAGAATGGTGAGGTAGAAAGTGGAGACTATAAGCTTTTCTATTCAGAGGAAATTACCGTATTTACTCAAATCTAAGCCACACTATTTTCCGCTTTTTGTAATCCAAAAAACCACCTGCGGCTTAGGATTGAGTGCAAAGTAAGTGGAAGTTCGGAAAAATGTTGGTAGGTGACACCACAACTAACTTCTGCCGTCGAATATATGTAGCGCTACACAGGCATGCTTTGCAGGCATTATCAGAATGCGACAAACAATGCATGACAAAATACAATAATGCACTTTCAGCTTAGAGTGGTATAAACACCTATAACAAAGAAAATGGCACTTATCAGATCACAGAAAAATAAGCAATCAATTCAAACCAGATGAAGCACACGAAAAAGGAAGGGTATCCATATAAATACGGATGGAGCACCTGACACATACCAATGGCTACCTGGTAAAGCTTAACTGCTAAGCTTACAACTTGAACCAAACTACTGTAGATGTATCGTCATTCATTCGACCTAAATTGTGTCTCATATTACAATGGACCGACTTTGTTTTAATTTGGAGGTGCGGTCTAAAACGTTTCTCTCCCCTTGAATTTCGAGTCTCAAATTTCAGGTGCAGCTTAGATTTGGGAATTTTTTTTTTTCCTTGATTTTGAGTCTCATTTTTCAGGTGCGGCTTAGATTCGAGTGCGGCTTAGATTCTAGTAAATATGGCAGGAATGGTGAAAATGAAGTAGGAACAGTTATATGACAGAAACAGAAAATGAGGTAAAGAAGGTGCAATATATTGTTGGAAGATTGATGGTGATACAACTGCAATGTGGTTTGAGAGATGCCATGTTCACACAGGTATACATGCCAACCAGGCAGCATAGGAATGAGGAGGTGGAAGAATATTATGAAAAGATTCAAGAACTTATAAAGAAAGAAAATAGAAATTCTTGCATAATCATTATGGGGAACTGTAATGCAGTGATGGGTGAAGGAAGAGATGAAGATACAGCAGGAAAATTTGCATTAGAGATGAGAAATGAGAGAGATGTATGGCTAATTAGCTTTTGCAAAGGTGGGTAACATTGTTTGAAAATCACAAAAGGAGATATTATACATGGAACTCAAATATGAATAGAGAGAGGTATCAGCTGGGCTGCATCCTGATACAGAAAATATCTAATAAATGTCTGAAGAATACCAAAGCTTTGTCTGAAGAATACCAAAGCTTACCCGGAGTAGACATGAATTCAGACCACACCCTCATTATTGAGAAAAATACAAGTGACATTGAAGGAAGTTTGGAGAGATAAAGCAAAAGAAAAATTAAACTTGGAAACACTCAAGGAGATATGTACAGTTTCAGAGCTGGAAGACAGATTTATAGGAAAATAGGAAACAAGCAGAGTTGAAGAACATTTAAATGGCAAATGGATAAAAATGAGGGGAGGACTCATGGACTCCGCCAAAGAAGTACTAGGAATTAGAGAGTCAAAAAGTATCTGGAAAGAATGGATACTGGAAAACATGTTGAAAAAGATGGAAATCTGAGAAAGAGGAAAAATATGGAAAATCATGGAGGCAAAAAGAGACACATGAACTGAGTAAAGAATTAAGAAGGGGAATTGAAGAAGCAAGAGAAAGATAGATGAAAGAGAAATGTGGGAAAATAAAGGAAGTAGAGAGTGAGGGAAAGTATGAAATAATGTACAGATGGGTTACTGAGATAGTTTTTGAAAGTAAAAGAGTGAATAACAACATGGAAATAGAAAGAGCAGACAACACAGTAGCTGAAGAACCACAGAAGGTTTTGAGCAGATGGAAAGAATGTATAGAATGACTGCAAGAGATGAATCAATTACCAATTGAAATCAAGATTGAAGAGGAGGAATATGCACCAGAAGACAGAAAGGTGTACAACACCTTGGAAGCAGAAGAAGAAAAGCTGCTGAAGGAGATGAATAACTGAAAGACATGTGAAATTGAGAACTTCCAGCAGAAGTGTTGAAGAGTCTGGGAAGCAGGGAAATTTAGCAAACTGTCCTTGTAATGAAATATATGGCATAGGGAAATAGCCTGATGACTTCCTTGCAGTGGGAGTGACATCAACTGAGAAAGAGAGAAGTACTAAAATATGTGAAGAGTGTACTATCATCAGTCTAAATTTTTCATGCAGCTAAAGTATTGCTAAGAGTTCTAAATAAAAGGCTATATGGCAAGTTTGACAGATGGACTGGGAAGTAAAAGTTCAGATTTAGAAGGGGAAAAGGAACAAGAGATGCTATTGGCATGTTAAGAATAATAGGGGAAAGATGGATTGAGAGGGGTAGAGAAAGTTATGTTGTTTTTATTGATTTGGGAAAAGCTTTCGCCAGAATCCAGTGAAACAATCTGATGGATATTTTGAAGAGGAAAGGAGTAGATTGGAATGAGAGACAATTGACACAGAATCTGTACACAACATAAAGTAAGAATAAGGATTGGAAATGAAATATCAGAAGGATGCAGTTGGAAGGGGTCCTATACAAGGTTGCTGCCTCTCTCCTTCGTTGTTCAATTTATATCTGGAAGAGATTATTGTGAAAGGCTTAGATAGGAATAGAAGAGTATATGTTGGTGGGAAGAGAACATAATTTTTAAATTTGGTGATGATGCGGTATTTGTGGCAGAACTGTAATTAAAATGCTAAAAGATCTAAACGAAGCTTGTGAGAACCAATAAAGCAAAAACCAAAACTTACATAAAATGTGTTTAATTTGACATCCAATATTAAGACAGGTCAAGTTGTTATTAGCCAAGTAAGATCAATTAAATATCTCAGAAGTACAACCACTGAAGATTTGAGATGTCATGACGAGATTAAAACTTGCATTGTTATAGTGAAGGAGGTACTCAATAGAAAGAAGCGATTATGTGCCAAAGTAGATAAAGGTCTGAGGAAAAGGATTGGCAGATTGTTTTTTTCTGGAGTGTGGTACTCTGTGGGCAGAAACAAGGAGACTTAAATGAAAGGATGGGAGAAAGGCTAGAAGCAGTTGAGATGTGGAGGAGAACAGATAGGATAAGCTGGATGGATAGAATGAGTAACAAAAGTGCTGGAAAGGGTTGGTGGGAGGAGAAGCCTGCTGGTAATTATAAGAGAAAGAAAGAAGAACTGGATAAGACCTTCACTGAGTAAGGATGCTGCCTGACACACTCTTTTGGAAGGATTAGTTTGAGGGAGGAGATACAAGGTAATAGATGACATAAAGGGAAGTGAAAGTGACATGGACCTTAAGAGAATGGCAGAAGACAGGAGAAAATTGAGAGTTACCATGTGAAAACCTGTCTTTGGGCAGAACACTATGATATATTTCATTCTGTTGAAAACTGTGTTCTGCCAGAGCACTTAAGACAGGTCAAGTTGTAAAATGTAAATGTCGTGTGACTAGGGCCTCCTGTTGGGTAGACCATTTGCTGGGTGCAAGTCTTTTGATTTGACGGCACTTCGGCAACTTGTACAGCGGTGGGAATGAAATGATGATGATTAGGACAACACAACACACAGTCCCTGAGTGGAGAAAATCTCTGACACAGACGGGAATCGAACCTGGGCCCTTAGGATTGACATTCTGCGTGCTGACCACTTAGCTACCGGGGGTGGACAGGTCAAGTTGTTATTAGCCAAGTTGTTGTTTGTTGTTGTGGTCTTCAGTCCTGAGACTGGTTTGATTCAGCTCTCCGTGCTACTCTATCCTGTGCAAGCTTCTTCATCTCCCAGTACTTACTGCAACCTACATCATTCTGAATCTGCTTACAAGGGAACCTCCCCATCGCACCTCCCTCAGATTTAGTTATAAGTTGGCACAGTGGGTAGGAAGAAGTTGTGAGGAACCGTGAAAAAAATTAGTAAAATATACAAACTGAGTAGTCCATGCGCATGATAGACAACATCAAGGAGAATGTGAGCTCAGGAGCGCCGTGGTCCCGTGGTTAGCGTGAGTAGCTGCAGCACGAGAGGTCATTGGTTCAAGTCTTGCCTCGACTGAAAATTTTACTTTCCTAATTTTCCCAAAGTTATGATCTGTCCGTTCGTTCACTGACATCTCTGTTCAGTGTAATAAGTTTAGTGTCTGTGTTTTGCGACCGCACTGCAAAACCGTGCGATTAGTAGACAAAAGGACGTGCCTCTCCAATGGAAACCGAAAACATTTGATTGCATGGTCATAGGTCAACCGATTCCTCCACGGGAAAACACGTCTGATATGTTCTATACAACACTGGTGATGGCATGTGCGTCACATGACAGGAATATGTTGTCGACCCACCTAACTTGTACACTTACAGAATGGGTAAAAAGATTCTTCTACCTTGCCCGATTTAGGTTTTCTTGTGGATGTGATAATCACTCTCAAAAAAGTGATGAAAACATAAGAGTTTGTCACATAAACTGAAAATAAAAAATTAAACTTTTCACTCGAGGGAAGACTTGAACCGAGGACCTCTCATTCCGTAGCTGCTCTCACAGGACCACGGCGCTCCCGGACTCCGAGTGTCCTTGATGTTGGCTATCTTCGCATGGACTACTCAGTTTGTATATTTAACTATTTTTTTCCATAGTTCCACACAACTTCTTCCTGTTTTCTCAATTGATCTGTGTTGTTTTTCAAGGCCTATCCACTGTGCCAACTTATAACTAAATCTGAGGGGGGTGCGATGGGGAGGTTCCCTTGTTAGTGTATTCATCTCTTGGTCTCCCTCTACGTTTTTTACCCTCGACACAGCCCTCCAATGCTAAATTTGTGATCCCTTGATGCCTCAGAACACGTCCTAACAACTGGTCCCTTCTTCTTGTCAAGTTGTGCCACAAACTCCTCTTCTCCCCAATTCTGTTCAATACCTCCTCATTAGTTACAGGATCTACCCATCTAATCTTCAGCATTCTTCTGTAGCACCACATTTCGAAAGCTTCTATTCTCTTCTTGTCCAAGCTATTTATCGTCCATGTTTCACTTCCATACATGGCTACACTCCATACAAATACTTTCAGAAACGACTTCCTGACACTTAAATCTATACTTGATGTTAACAAATTTCTCTTCTTCAGAAACGCTTTCCTTGCCATTGCCAGTTTACATTTTATTAGCCAAGTAAGAGCATTTAAATATCTCAGAAGTACAACCCCTGAAGATTTGAGATGTCATCAGTGGATGCTCACACAATGTGGTTTTCGTTTTGACACAGCATGAAGAACAAGCAGTAGTTTCTGAGACTGTGTGAGAACAGGGATGATGTGTGATCATTGCACCTATCTTTGATTGGAACATTAGAGTACATACTGGAAACACACTTCTTATTCAGCAACCATATAATACTAGCAAACTGTTTTATCAAAAGATCAAGTATGACACTTTTTGAAAAACATTAGTAGTTTTATTTTGATGATTCTGATATATGATTAGACATTTAACATACCTGTTGTTATGTGCTACAAAATCACTGCATGTTTAATCTGTTGTAAGTAATATAGTATTTTTCTGAATATGATGTTTCATTTCTTCATAACAGTGCCTTTGTGCACACTGATACTGGGGTTCAGCAAAGAACAAAAGCCAAACACTACTACTTAAACCTGCATCAGCCAGCATGATCTGTTTCGTAACAAAAGAATGTGTGTGTGAGTTCCATTTGCATGAGTGTGTATGTGCGAGTTTGCCGTCTAATTCTGACTAAGGCCTTACTGGCCAAAAGCTTTATTTGTGACAGTCTTTTTGTTGTACCTATCTGCTACTCAGCATCTCCGCTGTATTGTGAGTAGCAACTTTCCTTTTCACAATATTGTTACATTCCATCCTGGATTTTCTCTTGTTTGATTATTTCATGTGAAAATATAAATGACTGAAGATATCAGCACAGTATTGTGGTTGACAGTTTTATACTGAAAAAGTTTTAGCAGTCACTCAACACTCACAATGTTGCCTCATATTAAGCATCCCATTACTTTTTATTCTGTTCTCTTCTTTTCTAGTTTTGGCGAGAATATAATTATTCTTTACCAATAACTTGATATTGCGTTCTGGGAAACTATCATACTTGGTCCCAACATGGTGGTTAGATCGTCTTCTGTTCTATGCTGAGAGTGCAGTCCTTAAGGAATTCACAACATCTAAATTTTTAAATGAAAGAATGCAGCACTAAGTAAGTTTTTAAAACATGATTTTATTGCATCATTCCTGTAAAATACAGCAACTGTTATTTCTTACTATCTTTTATAAAAATGACCATTTCATTACTGAAAATCCGATTTCTAATTATCCGAGGAATCTAGACCTTAATACTAAAGTCTTTACTTTGAGAATCTGATTCCTTACATTTAAAAACATGTAACTACATGTTGCAGGTGGTCATTACATTATACTAAATAAAATATGTTAACTATCTTTACAAGTCACATTGGCTTTATGTTTAAGTTGGAACCACAGTATTAAAAGACATTCTGCAAATATTTCTGCTTATCTTTCACTTCATTTAGCACATAAGTTACACACAGTTATTTCACTGACACTATCTCTTACATTAAAACTTAAAAGTCTTTGCTCACTTACATTTCACTTGCACTGATTATTTAGTACACAGATGTGCAGTCAAATCATACAGCTAGTCACCTGCTGCCAATCGTATCACTTAGGACTCATGTCAAACAAAGACAACTTCTAGACATACACTTGCAAAACATTAATACCTTCAAGTTTGTTAATCACTCTCATGCGAACAATAGTCTTGAATGCTGAAATCATATCAGTGGTTAACCATTGCTCTCTTGCACATTGCTAATTCATCATCAGCACTGAATTTATAGGAACATTATTAAACAAATAATAAAATTAGGAGGTACCCAACACACCAAATCACTACAAAGCATTCATTGACATTGCACTAATTAAAAGTTAAATATGATACATAACTATTTTTTTTTTTGCAGCCCTCATCATTATGTAAGCAAAATGTGCAAGACACATTTCAAGTAAATTAGCCTCAATTCCCATTGACTAGCTACATAATTTTAACCAACAAAATCTATATTATCTTAACAATGGAAAAGGAATTTTATATATATCACAGCGGCTATTATTTTACAAAGAGTCCTCTTTGTGGTTTTCTCTTGTATAATGCTAAAGAAAAACACATAAAGTAGATGTAATTACTATTGCACAGCCTGAAGCAAAGGTCTGGATGTTTATCTGCTAACTGCAGTTGGCAAGAATTTCATTTTTTTTTTTTTTGGAAACACCAGAGCGTGTGCTTCCCTGTGTGATTTTTTCCCCCATCTTGAAAGATATGTACTATGATTATAGCACTGCTTGTATTTCTTTATGAACTTGATTTGAGAACAGGTAAAGAATATTTTTTTCACTAGAAAGGAGCCCAAGCTCGTGTATTCTCAGTTTTTATCCCATCTTCTAGCCCTTGATGTTCAAAATTATGTAATCTGTATGTACATCTTATAAAGATATCTTAAATTGTGTTAACAGCCCATGTTCTGGGTATGATTCAATGATCAACTGTCATGATATTATTGACAGATAACAAAGAATAATGTCATTCTCTATACTGGTATACATATACACAAAGCCTCGGTGGTTGCAGTTTCTAGATCATAAACAACTGAAATTGGATGGATATTGCTTCTTAAAAGAATTTCCTGTCACCATATATAAAAATAATTTATGGAAAAGAAGGTACTTTGAATTTTGTTCATAACCGCAGAATATTTTAACAAAGAGAAAAAGTCAGTCATCACTGCACAAGATAATCTTCATTTGTTTCAATTGACCAAATGAAGGTTTTCTTTTGCAGCTGATGACTGACTTTTTATCATTATTGAGGTATTTTGGAGTTCAGGTCGCAGGGCATGCAGCTAACAGTAGTTCCCAGATCACATGCAACCACTGTCAGCTCAACCTTCTTCATGAACTAGGCAGCTGCCAAAATTGGGAAGAGGAGAACGTGCTTAGTTTTAGGTTGCAATCTTTAACATTTTGACAAATTGAGTTTTCTCCATATTAGCATTTGTGCCTCTTGCTCAGCATATAATATAAAAGCATTACTCTTGTGTCACTGCTTGACATTGCCACTATGTCACATCACCCTAACAGAAACCATAATTCCCAAGTGCATCTGCAGAAACTTCTATGGGGAAGGGAGAGGGGGGAGCGGGGGGGGGGGGGGTAGGGCAGGGAGGCTCTGAAGTTGCCTGCCCATTTATGACATAAATAAGTTGGTCAGTTTCAAGACATGTCATGCAAGAAGAACTAAATTTTATAGGTGGGACAAATGATTCATCATACCACAGACAATTTATGGTTATCCACTCACTCAGAAGTTTCTACAATGAATATTAAGTCTGTACTCTAGATTCCAGGGAGTGAGATGCAAGTGCCCCCTTCTGTACCCCTTGTGAACAGCTACGAGAAACCAGATAATGAAGTACATGTAAGGTGAGGTGGCATATGGACATTTCCTCCTATTACCTCCCTTCTTAATTCTGACAAGTTATTAACTTTTTATTGTCCTCCTGTTCCTCTTTTTGTATAAGTAGATCTAAAAAATTGTTACTATAGGAACTTTGGGCAAGGGAGGACAGCTACACTCCCAGAAAGAGATTTTCATCAATTGAATATGTATCTTGCCCAAACAAACACACAGACATATCAGTCCAGTACAGGTTAAAGAAAGAAAGAAAGGAAGGAAGAACATGTACCAAAGAACTGGTAGCAAATGTACTTTGTGCATCAGAAAACTAACATGAGCTGCCTTCCACCCCTCTCCCCTTTCCCTTCTCCATCCCTCTACAGCTCAGACCCTGTGTTCATTCTTGTTCTTGAATGCATTATAATTGTTGTGTTATACAGCATTTAGGTATGTTTATTTAGGAGAAGGGGGTAAGACTGGGTATTTTTTTTAAGAGGTGGGGGTGGGTGCAGGTGGTGGACACCCCAAATACCTTAGTCACCAATGATGCCAAAATGAAATTATTTGGTATTTCATGGGGGGGGGGGGGGGGTTCCTGGGACTGGAGGAATAGGCAGAATGCCTTGTATTTGATTCCAGCACCATCCGTGTGGAATTACCAACTTTGAACATGTAGTTCAGAAGTATACACTACTATAAGATGTATAAAATGTATAAAATGTAGTCACAAAAACAAGATTTGTTTAAACTCGAGCAGGTCGTGGAATGACACATTTTCAGAACTTTTGTTCACAAACCTTTGACTGTTATTCATGAATCGTTCTCCACCTGCAGAGCCACAGGAGCTGCTATGAAAGACTTTTCAGCTCTAAATCATGGGTCATCAGATGAGGTAATTCGTTACCTTCACTCTGTCGTCGATGAAGAGGCGTACGACATTAAACAAATCTGGTTCGATACAGTGCTCGACAAAATAATGGAAAATTGTTTCTAGTCTCTAGTTCCCAAATTTTTACAAGAAGCAAGTGATGGATATCCAGAGGAGAACCTGTCAAAATTTCGTAATTCAGTTTTTTCCTCGCGCCTTCAGGAGAAAGATATGTGCAGTACTAGTACAAATTAAGTTCATTGTAGGTCTAATATCGCTGGCCCTGGGTTCAGTTGTTCAGTTGGAATGGGTGTTACTGTTAAAAGTGATATTTATGAACGACCAATGGAATTTTTGTTTGTTAAAATTGGTTTTTAAGGGAATGCAATAAAATGAAACAAATTTTGTGAAAAATTAGTTTTATTTTTAAAACTACGCGCCTCCTGGACGGCATCTGGAAGAATTGGAAGTCTGGGATGGAGGCACGCGTACTCTGACATCCAGGCCCGTGCTTCGAGAGCTTGCGCGGAAAGGACTCGAGTGGGGGAGAGGGGCGGCCGCTCGCCGCTCACCGCTTGTTGCGGCCCTTCATGGTGAACCGCCGCCAGAAGCTCGTCTTCTTCGCCGCCTCAGGCTCGGGCTCCGGCTCGTAGCCCTCGCCGACGTCATCGTCGTCGTCATCCGCGTAGCCGCAGTCCGCTAGGCGGCCGCCAGGTGACTCGCGCGTCGGCGAGCCGTGGCCGGAGTCCTCGTCGTCGTTGACGACGCGGCCGCCAGGGGCGCTGCCGGCGCGCAGCATGTCCAGGAAGTTGGGCTCTGCGGCGGCCTTCTTCCCGGGCCGCTTCTGCGGGGCGCCGAAGCTCAAGCTCTGGATGTTGATCTCGGCCTTCAGCTGTTCGGGCGAGATGTCCTCCACGCGGAACTCGTTCGGGTCCTACGGATAGCGAAAGGGAAGGCTCATTTATTTTTCGACCGTAGAGCACCTGGCTGCAGCATTTTGTTAACAGTGACCCCAGTAACGTATTAAAAAATATTTATTATTTATTTATAAAAATACTTATAAATAGCCAGTAAGATATAGACGAGATTGCAAAAATGTGTAGATATTGGCAACTGCACTACATTTTCAGAAATGTTAGATAGTGCCTTTTATAAACAGAAAGAACTCTATAGTATCCGATTACAAAAGAAATAATGAAGCGATATGGAACAGGGCATTGACATACAGTACAATAAGTGACAGGGAACGCGAAGGGATAGGTTCTGGGAAGTTCTTCCCATTTGTAAAGGAAATCATAGGAAATCATATACTAGAGCATAGTGCCACCAATTGTAGGGTAATTGATCCCGTTTTCAGATTGCCTATTAAGTAGGCGTGACAACATGCATCGGACCAAGTTCAAGTGAACCGCTTCTAGGGTGGTGACAAGTCGGTGTGGCCCATACGAAAGTGTAATATAAGTGCTGGGGGAATTTTAATGGGAACATTCGGAAGGAATGCGACGCAGTTCTCACGAAACCATGTTGGGTAAATTTGGAGAACCTCTCTACTATTTGAAGAAGACTGTGCCACCATTATGCTGCCATAATCGTAAATTTCACCTGGGGACCACGAAAGTAAGATGAGGGATATTAGTGTGCGTACAAAGGAATGCAGAAGAACAGCGTGGAAAATCAGTAATACGGTATTACTATAACTTACTCCTTCCCTATCACTTATTGTACTATATGCCAATGCCCCATTCCATATCGCTTCATTATTTGTTTTGTAATCGGATGCTATAGAGTTCGTTCTGTTTATAAAAGGCATTGTCTTACATTTCTGAAGATGTAGCTCAGTTGCCAACGCTTTGTTCAGTGGTTTGTGGAGAATGTACAGGGTGTTTGAAAAATGCTTTTACAAACTTTGGAAACACGTTCATTACCCCAAAACAAGGAAAAAATTCACATAAATAATGTATGTCCGAAAATAATTCCTTTCTTAGTAACTAATGAAAATTGACATTTAACGGCTTTCCAGGTACAACGCAACGACTTCACTTATCTTGTGTTCTGGCTGGCGGCCTGTTATCAGGAAGACTTGTTTACAACTGTCCGTCGTCTGTCTTTAACGTGTCCGTTTTGCACTTGTACTACAGGTAGCGAGTTCACTGAGAGTGCTCCGTTCAAAATGGCGGGATATTGATTTTGTGAACAGGCTGACATGATTTTTATACACTGAAACGCCAAAGAAACTGGTATAGGGATGCTTATTTAAATACGGAGATATGTATACAGGCAGACGGCGCTGCAGTCGGCAACGCCTCTATAAGACAACAATGTTCGCATTTAAAGACAACAAGCGCCTGGCGGTGTTGTTAGATCGGTTGCGGCTGTTACAGTGGCAGGTTATCAAGATTCAAGTGAGTCTGAACGTGGTGTTATAGTCGGCGCACGAGTGATGGGACACAGCATCTCCGAGATAGCGATGGAGTGGGGGATTTTGCCGAACGACCAATTCACGAGTGTGCCGTGAATATCAGGAATGCGGTAAATCATCAGATCTCCGACATCGCCGCGGCCGTAAAAGCCTGCAAGAACGGGACCAACGATGACTGAAGAGACTCGTTCAACGCGACAGAAGGCAACTTTTCCGCAAATTGCTGCAGATTTCAGTTCTGGGTCATCAACAAGTGTCAGCGAGCGAATTATTCAACGAAACATCATCGATAAGGGCTCTCGAAGCCGAAGGCCCACTCGTGTACCCTTGACGACTACTTGACGACTGGACGACACAAAGCCTTACGCCGCCCCTGGGCCCATCAACATCGACATTGCGCTGTTGATGACTGGAAACATGTTGCTGGTCGGACGAGTCTCGTTTCAGATTTTATCAAGCGGATGGACGTGTACGCGTATGGAGACAACCTCATGAATCCATGGATCCTGCATGTCAGCAGGGGACTGTTCAAGCTGGTGGAGGCTCTGTAATGGTGTGGGGCGTGTCCATTTGGAGTGCTACGTCTAAATACGGCTCTGACAGGTGACATGTACGTAAGCAACCTGTCTGATCACCTGCATCCATTCATGCCCATTGTGCATTCTGACGAGCTTGGGCAATTCCAGCAGGACGATGCGATACCCCACACGACCAGAACTGCTACAGAGTGTCTCCAGGAACACTCTTCTGAGTTTAAACACTTCCGCTGGCCACCAAGCTCCTCAGACATGAACGTTATTGAGGACATCTGGGTTGCCTTGCAACGTGTTGTTCAGAAGAGATCTCCACCACCCCGCACTCTTACTGATTTATGGACAGCCCTGCATGATTCATGGTGTCAATTCCCTCCAACACTACTCAGAAATTAGAAGAGTTCATGTCACGTCGTGTTGCGGCACTTCTGGGTGTCTCCGGAGACCCTACACGATATTGGGCAAGTGTACCAGTTTCTTTTTCTCTTCAGTGTATATGGCCACGCGAATTGCAATGGACACGAAGCTGCGCGGTTGTATCAGACGGCGTTTACAGACCGAAGACAGGTGATCCGTCCAACTTTTGCTGCTTTGTATCGTCACATTGCTGATACGGGATCCCTGGAACCACAGACTATACCCGAGGAAGAGCCTGACAGGTTAGCCGAGCGGTCTAACACACGGCTTTCCGCATGGGAAGGAGCGCCTGGTCCCCGGCACGAATCCGCCCGGCGAACTAGTGTCGAGGTTCGGTGAACCGACCAGTCTGTGGATGATTTTTAGGCGATTTTCCATCTGCCTCGGCGAATGCGGGCTGGTTCCCCTTATTCCGCCTCAGCTACACTATGTCGGCGATTGCTGCGCAAAGAAGTACTCCACGTACGCATACACCACCATTACTCTACCACGCAAACATAAGGGTTACACTCGTGTTACACTGGTGTGAGACGTTCCCGAGGGCGGCACCGGGGACCGAACCGCACAATAACCCTGAAAAAGTGGTTCGGTGTGGGGCGGCAGAGGGGTGAAGTGGACTGCGGTAGTCCAAATGGTTCAAATGGCTCTGAGCACTATGGGACTTAACATCTACGGTCATCAGTCCCCTAGAACTTAGAACTACTTAAACCTAACTAACCTAAGGACATCACACAACACCTGCGGTAGTCGTCGTGGGATTGTGAACCACTGCTGCTGCGGCGGGAACGGAGCCTCTGCATCGTTTCTAGGTCCCCGGTTAACACACAATACAATACAATAGCCGAGGAAGACCACGCGTTGCTCGTACGCCTGACCAGGAAGAGCACGTTCTGCGAACTATCGAAGAAGGGCGAGGTTACCAGCACAAAACAAGTGATCGTGGCATGTGGTAGTCTATAATCTAAATTCCACATTACCTATCTGGGTGCGTTGTACCCCTTAAAAGTGAACCTGGGCACGAACAAAAAAATACGTATTGGACTATTTTGGCCCCTCTACACACCTGCCAAGTGTCATCAAGATCGTTTATTGACACTTGGAAATGTTCCGTTGGAGGGCGATTGTTAACGTCGCTTGTCGCAACTCTTAGCTGTGTTTCGCATCGAGTCGTGTATTACAGAGGCACTATAACGTAGTTGTTTAGGTGGGACTGTTTTGAACTATGCTTGCGTAAGGTACCGATGGAGGTTGAGCCTGAACTAACACGTTTACGATTCCGCAAACCTCGGCAAACAATTGCACTATTGCACTTTCCGAATGCTTTGTGTACTGCGCTGTGTTTTGCTTTGTGTTGTGAGTCGCTCGGTGTTTTCTTATTGTGCAAAGAGCGGATCTAATCCTGGTCCATGACAGGGTTCTAGTACGACGCTCACAAAACCTGACGGCCTCAGCGATCCCTATGACAACTGCGCTAGTTCTGCTTTCATAGGAGCGCAGATCACGGACACAGGCTGTCACTGCCAGCCCGCGAGAGGGAGGCGCTGCTTCTTCCCCGGTCCGCATCTCACCCCTCGGACAGTCTAAGGTCTCGTTTGTTTACGATCACGATCGACTGTCACCTGATAGTGTCCACGATCTACGAGTTCATGCTCTTTTGGTTATCATTTATCACTGCACGTGTTAGCTTTGATTTTTTAATTAAAGTCATGTTTCCAGCACGATCAGAAACATGAAGAAGCAGCCGGCCGTTGTGGCCGAGCGGTTCTAGACCCTTCAGTCCGGAAGCACCCTATTGCTACGGTCGCAGGTTCAAATCCTGCCTCGTGCATGGAAGTGTGTGATGTCCTTAGGTTAGTTAGGTTTAAATAGTTCAAAGTCTAGGGGACTGATGACCTCAGATGTTAAGTCCCATAGTGCTCAGAACCATTTGAATTTTTGAAGAAGCTGAATGGAGCAAAAATTGGAAACGAACTATTGAATGAAAGGAAGGAAGATGCCTTTCAAATTAAAATATTTGGCGAACGTTTTTCTAAAGCCATTCGCTCAGTGGTAGTAGCAGCAGTAGTTGTAGTGGTAACATGAACAGTGAAGGTGAACTGTTAACCCCGTCTAATGAAATCGTTGGCGGCGGCGGGATATGTTGCGACAATGAAGATAGAGCTGCAGGAGTGAAAGCGTCACTGTTGTTGTTGCTGATGCTGAAAAGTCATTATACAAGGCGTCGTGCGAGAGAAGCCTAGAGCTTCCAGCGTTTGGAAGCGAGGAAGTGAAGGTCTGACGTTGACAAGGAAAGTAGCGAAGATTATCGTGAACGTGTTTCTTCTTATTTTTTTCTTTTCTTTTTTTTGGGGGGGGGGGAGGGGGAATGGCGAAAACTGTGCGGCTTAGTGCGCCGCCGTCTGTAAATTTTCAACCTTGAATGTAATCGTTTGCTGTATGTATGCTGAACTGACCAATAGATGCCACCCGCGCACCCGCCAGTATAAAAGAAGGCAGGGAGTACGGTGTTGTCAGTAGAGAAACACTAACAGTAGAGTTGATCGTTCAGCAGATCCCCATCAGGAACACTTCAGGCCCTTCTAAAGCTGCCCTATTCTACTGTTGGTGATGTGACTGTGAAGAGGAAACGCGAAGGAACTACCACAGCTAAACCGAGACGAGCCGTTGGGCATTGGGGGGAGGTGGTAGTAAAAAGTCACGTGGAGTCAGCGGAAGGAATCACTCATGAGCTCCAAAGTACTACCAGCAATCCAGCTAGCACGGTGGCTGTGCTTAGGGAGTTAAAAAGAATAGGGTGCAATGGCCGAACAGCTCCTCAAAAGCCACACATTTCTGTAGGCGAGTCTAAGCGACGATTGAGGTGGCGGAAAGAGTGACGCCACTGAGCAGTGTATGACTCAAAATGAGTTATTTAGAGTAATGAATCACGCTATACCCTGTAGCAATCCCCCGGGAGAGTTTTGGTTTTGCGAATGCTTGGAGAATGTTACGTGCCATCATGTGAAGTGCCAACAGTCAAGTACAGATGAGGTGGTGTTACGGTAAGGGGGAGGTTCCACTGTTAGAGTTTGACTCTCTTATTGCGCATAAGAAAACGGTAAATGCAGAAGGATATGAACACATTTTAAATCATTGTGTTCCCCGTACAGCAGCGGAACAGTTGGGAGACGATGACTGATTAAGACAATAACTTTCCTGAAATGGACTGATCTGCCCACACTCCCGATATGAACCCAATGGAACACCTTCGTTCCAGAACCCAAAACGTCCAACATTATCACTTTCTCTGGTTTTGGTTGCTGAGACACTAAGACACGTCATCGAAAGTGTCCCCAGCAGAGTTCAAGCCCCCATAAACGTCCACTATTGGTGTCCGGTTACTTTTGAACAGATAGTGTACGCGTTGCTTCAATTGGATATAGTATACCTGAAGTAATTTGTGAACTGTCTTCCTCGCCTAGTTGAGGCCATTATCATAGCTGGATACGGTGTTATCCGGTATTATCGATATATCTTCTGGGATGACTAATTGTTTGTCCAGAGTATGGAAGAGCTGCCTATGTTATACCGTCTCTTAATTCGTACTACTACCATTAAATTCGTACCTCTTGCACCATCCGATATTTAGGGTGTTCGGCGCGAACTACAAGCTTCCTGGAGCCAGATTGTCAACCAAAAGTTCTGTGCATTTAGAAATAAATAGTGTGAAGACAACGTTGATTTTGTTGTAGTTTTCTCCTAATTTTTTGTGTACGTGGCGAAAAGAATTACTGTTATAAGTGGCAAAGTAATGTTTTGTTTATGAGTTAATAAACATTTGAAGACGTGATGTTCTGTTTATGGATGCGGACATAAGAAAACCTCCGTTCGACTTTGCAGAAAGAAACCCTGTACCACATAATGCAGAACGTGCTATGGCGGGCAAAAAGTCGGCGGAAGATGTCCATCCAAGAAATATCAGCACATCCGAGTTCCAAGCAGAACTTCAACGTCCAACCAAGGAGGCTGCGAGTTGACCAGTAGCCTATGTAAAAAAAGTAAAACGAAGCAAAGGAGAAGAAATACGTGAAAACATAGTGTTTTGGAGACTGCACCTGTGTGAATTCCTAAGGGACCAAACTACCTAAACTAACTTACGCTAAGAACAACTCCCACACCCAAGCCCGAGGCAGGACTCGGACCTCCGGCGGGAGGGGCCGCGCAATTCGTGGCATGGCGCCTGAAACCGCGCGGCCACTCCTCGCGGCTTGGAGACTGCGGAGGAGCCACCACAGAAACTCATTCGTAACAAAGAGGAATATTACTGCGAGTTATGCGAGGGAGGTCGAATGGAACAAATGATCAGGTGCATGAAATGCTGAATGTAGATTTGTGGAAAGTGTGCAATGGTGGGGTGACATGTGAAAAACATACATTGTAATAGTTGAAAATAGGTATGTAAGAACTGAAACATGGAACGTTTCCTTGAACTTAGAGTAGCACATATTTTCAAGTTCAAGAGCAGTTTATAAACATGGCACAGTTTATGAACCCACTGGTACAATTAGAAAACCAGATTCCTAAAATGTACCACTTGCAAACGTCTAGAAAATTAATTGTATGGTGTTTATTTCACGCAGAATTTCCATTGTTTGAATCAGATACCAAGAACAACATCTTACAGATGAGGATGGCATTTTTTAAACAATTTTATAACTTACGCTGAGGTGACAAAAGACATGGGATACCTTCTAATATCATGTCGGACCTCTTTTTTTGCCCGACGCAGTGCGGCAGCTCGACGTGGCATGGACTCAACAAGTCGATGTGAGAAACAGTGAGCCATGCTGCCTCTACAGCTGTCCATATTTGCGAAAGTCTTGGCAGTGCAGGAGTCTATGCACCTACTGATCTCTCGATTATGTCCCATAAATGTTCGATGGGATTCACGTCGGGCGATATGGCTGGACAAATCATCCGCTCGAAATGTCCAGAACTTTCTTAAAACCAGCCGAGAACAGTTGTGGCTCGGTGGCATTGCGCACTGTCGTCCATGAAAATTCCGCGGTTGTTTGGCTGCAGGTGCCCTCCAAGTAGCCGAAATAACCATTTACAGTCAGTGATCGGTTCAGTTGGACTAGAAGGACCAGCCGATTCCATGTAAACACAGGCCACACCATTACGGAGTCACCATCAGCCTGCACAGTGTCTTGTTGACAACTTGGGCTCACGGCTTCGTGGTGTCAGCGCCACACCCGAACCCTACCATCCGCTCTTACCAACTGAAATCGGGCGTCATGTGGCCAGGCCACGGTTTCCCAGTCGTCAGTGGTCCAACTGATACGGTCAGGAACCCAGGAGAAGCGCTGCGGGCGATGTGCTGTTACCAAACCAATGTGGATTATCCTTCCTGACCTTAAACTGCATCCAAAAACGAAGTGCAACGCCGTGGCCTGGCAGCTGGGACAAACTGCTTACGCCATTTTTGTTCAAATGGTTCAAATGGCTCTGAGCACTATGGGACTTAACATCTGTGGTCATCAGTCCCCTAGAACTTAGAACTACTTATACCTGACTAACCTAAGGACATCACACACATCCATGCCCGAGGCCGGATTCGAACCTGCGACCGTAGCAGTCGCGCGGTTCCGGACTGAGCGCCTAGAACCGCTAGACCACCGCCGCCGGCGCCATTTTTGAGTTACAAATCAGTGACGCCGTGCAGTACATGGCCTACCTGTGGGAATGTCATCAACGATTTCAACGTTCACCGCAGTACCGCGAACATTTTGTCAACACTTTATCCGTTGCGTTATCGTACGGATATCAGAGGACGTTTCACTTACAGTGAATGCTTTCGCTAGAAGTATCCCTTTTGTTTCTCTTTCCTCATTAGAGTCTTCCATTTTCTTTTAGTTTCTTACACTATACACTTATTTCAATTTTTGTTTACATTTCACAACTCACTGATTTTCTTTTTCGAATTGTTACTAAAAGCTCTCTGTGCATAGCTTGTCACACATTTCAGTTGTACTTGTTTCTGTTCTTAAAGGATTTCGATTATGTGAAATACTGACCAGCTATTCACAATTACGTTTATCTGTTCAGGTATTGTTATAACGATGTTGTGTTCATAAACAATTTAAAAAAAAGGCATTCGCATCGGCCGTCTGCTGCCATAGCCAATTAACGCCAGATTTCGCCACACTGTCCTAACGGATACGTTCTTCGTACACCGCACATTGATTTTTCCGGTCATTTCACGTAGTGTCGCTTGTCTTTCAGCACTGACAACTCTACGCAACGCCTCTGCTCTCGGTCGTTAAGTGAAGGCCATCGGCCACTGCGTTGTCTGTGGTGGGAGGTAATGTCTGAAATTTGGTGTTCTGGGGACACTCTTGACACTGTGGATCTCGGTATATTGAATTCCCTAACGATTTCCGGAATGTAGTGTCACATGCGTTTAGCTCCAACCACCATTCTGCGTTGAAAGTCTGTTAATTCCCATCGTGCGGGCATAATCACGTTGGAAACCTTTTCACCTGAAGCAGCTGAGTAGAAATGACAGATCCGCCAATGTGCCCTTTTATACCTTCTGTACGCGATACTCCTGCCATCTGCTTGTGTGCATATCGCTGTCCTGTAGCCACGCGGAGTGGCCGCGCGGTTTGAGGCTCTGTGTCACGGATTGCGCGGCCCTTCCCGCCGGAGATTCGACTCCTCCCTCAGGCATGAGTGTGTGTGTGTTGTCCTTAGCACAAGTTCTAAAAAAAATGGCTCTGAACACTATCCGACTTAACTTCTGAGGTCATCAGTCGCCTAGAACTTAGAACTAATTAAACCTAACTAACCTAAGGACATGACACACATCCATGCCCGAGGCAGGATTCGAACCTGCGACCGTAGCGGTCGCTCGGTTCCAGACTGCAGCGCCTAGAACCGCACGGCCACTACGGCCGGCTGCACAAGTTCTAAGTGGTTCTAATGGCTCTGAGCACTATGGGACTCAACTGCTGAGGTCATTAGTCCCCTAGAACTTAGAACTAGTTAAACCTAACTAACCTAAGGACATCACAAACATCCATGCCCGAGGCAGGATTCGAACCTGCGACCGTAGCGGTCCTGCGGTTCCAGACTGCAGCGCCTTTAACCGCACGGCCACTTCGGCCGGAAGTTCTAAGTGGGCTGCTTCTGCGTTGGCAGCACTGTGTAGCGCTTTGCATTGGATCTCTGACTGCGCTTTCTTTGTAAGAGACTCTGTGGCTGGTTGGACTCGTTGTTGGAAGTTAAACGGCAGTAATGGTGGGCAGTTGGAAGTTAGTCGCCAGCAGTGATGCAAGTACTGCTGGGCTGTCGGAGGTGAACAGCCAGCAGTGATGGATGTTAAATGTGAGAAGCTAGCACTGATGGAGGGTAGAGGTCTGAAGTGTTAGTGTAGGCTAACGATCTGTACATGTTCGACTTGGAGATTGAATATTATTCATGAGCATATACCTTTGTACTAGACGCCAATGACGATTTATGTTCGTGTCTGAAATGGATGTCACATTATTAAGGTAAAAAATACATTATTTGGTTTGCAACAAAATCTTTCCTTTGCTAACCACATGCCTATTAGTAGTTAGTGGCTTTAGTAGTTAGAATCTTTCATTTAGCTGGCTGTATTGACTGTACTGCAGTACTTCGCGTAATGAAGATTTTTGTGCTTAATGAAATGTATAGGTTATTGTTAGGATTTCTTTTTCGTCAGGGCCATTCTTTTGAATTAATTTTTTGTAGTCAGGTTATCCTTTTTTTCAGCAGACAGATTGCGTCGCGCTAGAATATTGTGGGTCAGTGTTGACGTGATAAGAATAACTAAAGAGAAAGTAGGTTCACTTACATTCAATTTCACTCAGCAGTTTCAGTAAAATATTTAATAAAGAAGTTTCAAAGTTAGTTTCATTTAGTTTAAGCAGTGTGTAAGTCTACGGACCGATGACCTCAGTGGTTCGGTCGCTTAGGAATTCACACACATTTGAACATTTTTTCGATGTCCCCTGACTTTTGTCACCTCAGCGTAATGTTTAGGGTGTAAAAAATAAAATCTCAAAAGCGATACAATTTACGCAAATATCCGCTACTTGTCACTGTGCAGGAAGGGGAAGGACTGCGCACCTCTACGAAAGCCTGCTGCAGGTCGCGCATGATCTTCTTGCGGATGGTCTTCTTCATGGAGAGGTGGCGCTCCAGGTGCTTCACGTCGCGCTCGGTGAGGGTGCGCGCGTTGTCGCGCCGGCTGTTGCGCTGCTTCTTCTTCTTGCCGCTGCCGCCGCCGCCGCCGCCGCCCCCGCCGCCCCCCTTCTGCGGGGAGTCGTCCTCGCTGGTGGAGCCCACGGACACGGCGCTGTCGTTGCTGGCGTCGACGCGCATCTCCTGCAGCTTCTGCGCGACTGCGGCCGCCGGGTCGGGCTGCTGCGGCTGCGGCTCCCAGCCGTGGAAGCCGAAGATGTCGCGCAGGTGCGGGATGGAGCGCTCCGTCTGCTGGCGGGACATGCTGGCCTGCTGATGGTGCTGCTGCTGCTGCTGCTGCCCGGGGGCGGAGGCCGCGAGCTTCTGGCTGCCGGGGGCGGCGGGCGGGCTCTGCAACACCACACACCCACACATATACTTTCTGCATAAACTTCTGACAATTATGACTAGCCTACACACTCAGAACTTTTGGAGGTAGCAGGGATAAAATACACTACTGCCCATTAAAACTCCTACATCAACAAGAAATGCAGATGATAAACGGATATTCATTGGACAAATATATTATACTAGAACTGACATGTGATTACATTTTCACACAATTTGGGTGCATAGATTCTGAGAAATCAGTACCCAGAACAACCACCTCCGCCCGTAATAACGACCTTGATACGCCTGTGCACTGAGTCAAACAGAGCTTGGATGGCGTGTACAGGTACAGCTGCCCATGCAGCTTCAACACGATACCACAGTTCATCAAGAGTAGTGACTGGCGTATTGTGACGAGCCAGTTGCTCGGGTACCATCGACCGGACTTTTCAGTTGGTAAGAAACCTGGACAATGTGCTAACCAGGGCTACATTCGAACATTTCCTGTGTGCAGAAAGGCCCGTACAGGACCTGGAACATGAGGTCGTGCATTATCCTGCTGAAATGTAGGGTTTCGCAGGGATCGAATGAGAGTAGAACCACGGGTCGTAACACATCTGAAATGTAACGTCACTGTACAAAGTGCCGTCAATACGAACAAGAGGTGACCGAGACGTGTAACCAGTAGCACCCCATACCATCACGCCGGGGATACGCCAGTATGGCGATGACGAATACACGCTTACAATGTGCGTTCACCGCGATTTCGCCAAATACGGGTGCGACCATCATGATGCTGTAAACATAACCTGGATTCATCCGAAAAACTGACGTTTTGCTATTCGTGTACCAAGGTTCGTCGTTGAGTACACCATCGCAGGCGCTCCTGTCTGTGATTCGGCGTCAAGGATAACCGCAGCCACGGTCTCCGAGCTGATAGTCCATGCTGCTGCAAACGTCGTCGAACTGTTCGTGTAGATGGTTGTTGTCTTGCAAACGTCCCCATCTGTTGACTCAGGGATCGAGACGTGGCTGCACGATCCGTTACAGCCATGCGGATAAGATGCCTGTCATCTCGACAGCTAGTGATACGAGGCCGTTGAGATCCAGCTCGACGTTCCGTATTACCCTCCTGAACTCACCGATTCCATATTGCGCTAACAGTCATTGGATCTCGACCAACGCGAGCAGCAATGTCGCGATACGATAAACCGCAATCGCGCTAGGCTGCAGTCCGACCTTTATCAAAGTCGGAAACGTTATGATACGCATTTCTCCTCCTTACACGAGGCATCACAACAACGTTTCACCAGGCAACGCCTGTCAACTGCTGTTTGTGTACGAGAAATCGGTTGGAAACTTTCCTCTTGTCAGCACATTGTAGGTGTCGCCACCGGCGGCAACTTTGTGTGAATGCTCTGAAAAGCACGTCATCTTCGTGGTGTAGCAATTTTAATGGCCTGTAGTGTAATAGGAGTAAACATCGCTTGCGAATGGGTTAGAAGGCTGAAACTAGCTTCTAACTGATAAAATTACGGATACTAGAATACACGGTAGGAATTAGGAGGTGTACGGGCAGTAGCAAGCCGGTCGCTCACGTCATAGTGAACTACCGATACTAGAATACAGTATCCACGGACTGAACCAAACTGGCACGCAGCCAAGTGCCGTAACCTGTTCTAACTGTATGAATGAGTGGTGTCTGTTTTTTCGGACATGTCCGAAACAACAGACACCACGCAGAATCCGCAGCTGTTATACATTATATGTAAGTTGAAGGTGAAGAGCGGATAGGCGCTGCTCGATGGGAGTGTGTATCGGCCATCAGGCGAGCCGAGATAGGACCGGCAGTTGCGTCTTCGCCGATTCCGCTTAACGTCCCAACGCAGCTGAAAGCAGTGATCCCTCCCCTTTCCGTTCCTTTCTTCCACTCTGCACCTTCAATTTACATGTAATGCCCTTGTTTTATACCGGAGCCAAAGTGACCCCTGAGGACCGGCAACCCATATAACACCACAGAGGACGAGGTTGTCTATGCCCAAGGCGTACCAAAAGCACCATGGTAAACACCGGCTATTTACATACAAGATAATAGAAACAGACATTCCGAGAACTACATCCTGCAGGTGGAGCTCGAGCCACGGCCTGCAGGAAGTATTACTACGCCAAAACCTGACTGGCTGGAGACAGCTATATAGGGGCTAGAACCAGCCCCGAAGTTCAGTTCACGCCGAATGCCGACCTCGTGTACTGTGGCCGTTACTAGTGTGTGGGTGTGTTACCGCGAACCTTTGTGGAAAATTAGAAGTGAACTTTTCTTTGCCTCAATTAGGAGACTTTTACTGGCATCGTTATTGTTACCTTTCGTTTGTATATTCACTCATCAACCTTGTGAACTTACATCAATAAAAGTTGTGTTTGTGAAAAATTACGAATTGTCAGTCAACACCTTGTAAAAGCGTTTACAAGCGGAAACAAGTTTCGTAACGACGTGCGAATTTTTGTTGGTCATTGCCGATTCAGTACAGAGCTGCGCCGCAATTATCAGTGTACTGAGGGATTCTTAACACGAAATTTTTAAGTGAAAAATAAAGGTTTGCTGAGCGATCGCCAGTTGTACTAACCGCAGCAGACAAGAAACTAGCTTAGGAGTTAAGTTCAATATATTCCCCAAAAACAATGAGACGAAGCGAAAATGGATAAATACCTGTAAACGTGCAGATTCGGTTTCAGTTGAAAACGCTCGTATCTGCTCAATACATTTTGCTGATTCGGATTATGAAAGGGATTTGAAAAGTGGACAGTTGAATATTCCTTCGAAACGCAAGTTGAAAACTGGTGTTCTTTCAACTCTGAATCTACTATCCTCCAGTGCTGATTTCGAGCGTAGTAATTAGCCTAATAATGAGAGATCTTGGAAATAACCGTGTGGTTCTGTACAAAATAGTACATATTATATTACTTCCACGAATGGAAATGTAATGATGTGAAAGTAAACTTATTTGAAACATATTTACCTGCAATAGAATTCTATGCAGCACGTATTGAAATAAGTGTCTTTAAGTTTCTATTTGTTTTGTTCACAAATGCTGTGTTGTTGGTCTGACAGACTGACATTTACAAAGATACTGTATTCATCATGGAGTAAAGCTAAGCGTGGAATAAGTGTTATAGTATTCGAAATTATTATGACTGCATTTAAGCGTCTATTTGAGGAAAGTTAAAAGAAAAGTAAGAAACAAAATGGTACTGAAAATAAAATAAAAGATAAAAATAAATATTAAAATGTGGAGAGATAAGATTAAACTTTAAATTTCATTTTATTGTACAGATGATTTCTGATTGGTCATTAACACAATGTTGCTGAGGTCCTGAGGAACTTTTTGTTCTGCAGATCTGTTTGCTCATTAAGATAAGTATCTGGTTTACTTCTTAAATAAATGAAAATTTCGATTTCTTCTATGATATGCATTTGTTTCACTTTCTTAGCATAATGTAAAATTTGGAGCTCTTCGTTAATGTTTTTGGATGTATGTTTGTCGTTCAGGAAATGCAGTCCATAGGTACTTCTATTGTTATCGATAGATTTTTTGTGCTCTTTACAACGTATCCGAAAGTTTCTACCAATTTTCCTGATGTGTACTTTGTCGAAATCGTCAAATCCAATTTTGTAAACCCTTGTCTTATTAGACGGGGACGGAAAACGGTACATGTGATATCCATGTACAGACAAAGAAATTAATACAATTTCAGAAGACTTGGCTGATTCATTGAAGGGAAAGAGCTTCACAAATTGGGCAAGTCAGTAACGCGTTGATCCCCCTCTGGTCCTTATGCTTGCACTTATTTGACTTGGTATTAATTGACAGAGTTGTTGGATGTTCTCCTGAGGATACCATACCAACTTCTGTCCAATTGCCACGTTAGATCCTGAAAATTCCGAAAGTGTTCGAAGGCCCTGCCCATTATTCTCCAAACGTTCTCAATAAAGGTGAGGTCCGCCGATCTTGCTGGCAAACGAATGGTTTAGCCAGCACGAAGACAAGCAGAAGAGACTCTTGCCTTGTGCGGGTGAGCAATATATTGCTGAAATGTAAGCCCAGAATGGCTTACGGATCGCAGAATGTCGGCGACGTACCGCTATGCTGTAAGTGTATCGCGGATGACGACCAAAGGGGTCCTGCTATGGGGAAAAAAAAAAAAAATGACACTTCCGACCATCACTCCCGGTTGTTGGGCCGTACGGCAGGCGACAGTCAAGTGGGTATCCCACCGCCGTCCGGGGCGTCTCCAGACGCGTACTCGGCAGGGAATCTCAGAGACTGCAGTAAATTTGTCTCCAGTGACGGGTCGCCCTTCGAACTGAGCCCCGATAACCAGCGAATGCATTCAGTGTAGAAAGGAGAATGCTTACTACATTCCCACGCATCCCACTGTGGAGTGTGGCTCAGGTGTGTGGGACCCACAACAGATAGGTCTAACAGGATATGATGAACGTACACAGATAAGAGCAGCATGAACCGTCACATGTTTGACTCGCGGGAAAGCGTCATGGAAATGATGAGAAACCTAAACTGGTAGACGCCTACTTACAAAGTTTTAACAGCCAGTGTTAAATGAAGGATATACTACAGATCCCTATATACCACTCCTGTATAAAGAGAGATGACAAGATTAGACTAATTATATCGCTCACAGAAGCATTTAAACGCTCATTCTTGCTGACCTCCATACCCGAATGGAATGGAAAATAACCGTAATATGTGACAGCATGGGAAGCTCTTCTGCCATGCACTTCAAAGTCGTTTACATGGTGTGGGTATAGGTGAAATGTAGAGGCAGTTCCAGAAGAGCAATAGCCTCATTGAAGAGTGTGTGTTTATTAAAAAAAAATTTTTTTTTCCTAATCTGACCCTTGTTTCATTCAGTTACAAATGAGCTACACATTAGAGCAGAAAGTATATATTGTTATCCAGTACATTGTTCCAACTGTGCTGGGACTGAACACTTCACAGGTAGGTAAGAACAGCATGCACTAAACAAGTTCACCATCAAGCGACTGGGCGGTAGGTTCCAGAGGACAGGAAATATGGCTGATGTAACCTAAAGTGGTCGACCGAAAATGTCAACACTAGAAGTTATGATCAACATGGAAGCTGCATGTTCTTTGAACAGCTCGAAGTCTGTGCAGCAGCTGTACAGCCAAGCTTGTCTCTCCGTTGGTAGTGCCCGCACCGTGTTATGGAAGACGTATCCGTACAGAAATCGTGCCGTTTAAGAGCTGCAACTAGTAAATACTACGAAACGTGTCGCTTTCTTTCAGTTGTTCGTGTATTCTGTAACGCCGGGTGGGAAAAAACTGGATTGGTTCGGACTGACGACGCTTGGTTCGATATTGATGGTTGTGTGAATGCACTGAACTCACACATCTGGATTATGGGAAAGCCACATAATCTCTACGAGTCTCACCTGCAAGCACATAAAGTGTATTCACGGCCACTTTTGATAACTTTTGGAACTTAGTCTTTTTCGCAATTGAATATGATCATTCTGCGGGCGGATCCATGTAAGTCTCGAATGGTTGCCTTCTCAATGAGTAGATTTTTCTATTTAAAAAATACAGACGATGATATTAAAAGCTTATAATGCTGGATGGCAGGTAATAATTTCATGCCTCATACCAACGAAACAATCTTCGACATATCCAGTCAGGTGATCGAAGCATCATATTGGAATTTTATACTTGCATTTGCTTGTCGCCATGATTTAGGGAAACCGAACGATTCCTTTGGAAGAATCAACATGATTCCCGCAAGGACCGATCTATGAAACCCAATTTTCCCTGTTCGTTTTCGAGATCCAGAGGACAGTAGACTCCGGACATCTTGCATTGCAGGAAGCCTTGAAGCTTTCGCTACAGACCCACAACGGCGCCCAGTAAACAAAAAACTTGTATGCAGAATATACGCAGAAATGTATGTTTTGATTGAAGCTGTCTTACAGGTAGTTCTGTCCAGATCAGTGGTAGGCAACCTGGGCCCTACTGCTCAATAGTGGGCGTTCCAGCTTCCATGGTAGTCAGTAGGCGGTTGGGGGTGAAATACATTTTCATTTTCGTAAAATTTTGACAAAGTATTTGGTACGTTATTATTATTATTATTATTATACTCTAACTTGCTGCAACTCTGTTTTTATAAATTTTATAACATAAAGTTACTTTTTTACTTTATAGGTTCCCATTATTGTAGAACTAGCTGGTGTTAAAAATTTGACTACTAACAGATAAACAAAAGTGGGCGGTAGGTAAAGAAAGTTTTCTACCTCTAATATAGAACGTAAACTACACATAATGTTCAACTTCTGTTGGTTCTCACCATTCTCTATATTATTACCTTTTATGCTGGCTAAAGTGACTCAAATTCTTGCCCATCTACGTTGATTCCTGTTTTTCCCAGCGTCCCTAAATCTCTGCCCAGAGAGTTATCGAATGCTACCAGTATTTTAATGTCACTGCTACACTATTATTTCTTATGCACTGAAGAGCCAAAGAAACTGGTACACCAGCCAAACATCGTGTAGGACCCCCGCGACAACGCAGGAGTGCCGCAACACGATGTGGCATGGGCTCGACTAATGTATAAAGTAGTGCTGGAGGGAATTGACACCATGAATCCTGCAGGGCTGTTCACAAAGTCGTAGGAGTACGACGGGGTGGAGATCTCTTCTGAACAACAGATATGCTCAATAATGTTCATGTCTCGGGAGTTCCGTGGCCAATGGAAGTGCTTAAACTCAGAAGAGTGTTCTTGGACCCACTCTGTAGCAATTCTGGACGTGTAGGGTGTCGCATTGTCCTGCTGGAATTGCCCAAGTCCGTCGGAATGCACAATGGACATGAATGACTGTAGGTGATCAGACAGGGTGCTTACGTACGAATCACCTATCAGAGTCGTATCTAGACGTATCAGGGGTTCCATATCACTCCAACTGTACACGCCCCACACCTTTACAGAGCCTCCACCAGCTTGAACAGTCTCCTGCTGACATGCAGGGTCCATGGATTCATGAGGTTGTCTCCATATCCGTCACGTCCATCCGCTCGATACAATTTGAAACGAGACTGGTCCGACCAAGCAACATATTTCCAGTCATCAACAATCCAATGTCGGTGTTGACGAGCCCAGGCGAAGCGCAAAGCTCTGTGTTGATCAGTAATCAAGGGTACACGAGTGGGCCTTGGCTCCGAAAGGCCATATCGATGGTGTTTCCTTGAATAGTTTGCACGCTAACACATTTTTATGGCCCAGCATCGAAATCTGCAGCAATTTGCGGAAGGGTTGCCCTTCTGTCCCGTTGAACGATTCTCTTCAATCGTCGTTGGTCCCGTTCTTGCAGGATCATTTTCCGGGCGCAGCGTTGTCGGAATTGATTTACCGCATTCCTGATATTCACGGTATAGTCGTGAAATGGTCGTACGGGAAAAGCCCCACATCATCGCTACCTCGGAGTTGCTGTGTCCCACTGCTCGTGTACAAGCGTTATTAATGTCTTTAGCCCTTACTATGTTTATTTCGGAACTTATATACATAATAATTCATCTACTACGGATAAAGCATTGAACTAACTTTGCTTTGTTTACGGTTTACAGATCAAATTCAAATGGCTCTAAGTACTATGGGACTTAACATCTGAGGTCATCAGTCCCCTAGACTTAGAAGTACTTAAACCTAACCAACCTAAGGACATCACACACATCCATGCCCGAAGCAGGATTCGAACCTGCGACCGTAGCAGCAGCGCGACTCCGGACTGAAGCGCATAGAACCTCTCGGCCACAGCGGCCGGCATTTACAGATGGTTGGCGCAGCTACAAAAAATATTCATCTGGAGTTACCTGCAAACAAGCCGACGTAAATCTTTAGTCACCGAATATCTGCAGTCTCGTCAACGATACTGGTTCAGAAACGTCCAGCAACGCCGATCGTACACACAGAACAAAGGCCGCCTACGGCAGGCAGCGAACTCGGCGGAGGAAAAATCGGCTCCCAGTAATTCCCGGCACGACCTTCGCTCAGCCCGCTCCCAGTGCGCTGAAATCAGCGTGGGCGAGGATGACGCAAACCTGTTTTCTTCAGCCGCAGAAAACAGCGAGCTCGCCCCCAACCAACCAGTTATCGAACCACATTTGAATTCAAGCAGCACTTCATGGTCGGCGCTGTTCCTAGCCACTATCTTTAAAGATAGACTCTGTTTTACATATTAGGCCTACAACTTTGTTTCCGCTGCTTAGCAATAGATGACAGTAGCGACAAAGAGTGATGCACTTGGTTAACCTTAAGTATCATATAATAAGCTGAGCCATTTTTAAACACAACGCCATCAAAATATTAGTCCAACGTGATTGATTCATGAAGTTTTGCTCGGTCGACTATGTCAACTTACGAGCCAAGTTCTCGCCATTTGCGGAAGGCTTTAATGTTTGCTTCAGCATGAAGAGATCTTCGCCTGAGGCTCATAAAATGCTGGGTAACACCGACGGTGAGGCACCTGTTAGTGAAAGAACGTGCAGAGAAAGGTTTCAGCGCTTCAAGAACGATGATTTTAACATCCAAAACCGGTATGGCGGTGGCAGACAGAAGGTTTTCGAAGCTACTGAAACCGACGGAAACAATCACAGGAAATCGTTATCGAAAGCAGTTCATGCGTTTGAGCCGAGTATTGAAAGACTAACGGCCACAACACAGTGACAGACATGAAAAGACGATTTTGCAGCATGGCAGCGATCGATCCCATGTCGCAAAACCCATCAAAACGTACTTGGAAACGTTCAAATGGGAAGTTCCGTCCCACGCGCCGTATTCTCCAGACGTTGCTCACTCTGACTATCACCATTTTTGATCAATGACTCGCGGCCTGGCTGGCCAGGACTTCCGGTCATACGAACAAGTGCAAAATTTGATCGATTCATGGATCTCTTCAAAAGACGCCCAGTTTTTCAACCGCGGGCTTGTAAGTTTTTCACAATAGAGCCTCGAAATTGGAAATTTGTGATAAGATCTTACGGGACCAAATTGCTGATGTCATCGGTCCTTAAGCTTACACACTATTTAATCTAACTTAAACTACCTTACGCTAAGGACAGCACACACATCCATGCCCGAGGGAGGATTCGAACCTCCGACGGGGGCAGCCACGCGAACCATGAAAAGACGTCCTAGACAAATAGAGCCTCGAACTTCGAGAAAAAATGGCGTCGGCAAAGTTGTAGACCTAATAACGTCTGTAAAGTTGCAAAAATAATAATAACTTGGGCGAAATTAAAAATTAATTGATGCAAAAAATTTAATATTTTGTTAGCACAGGAGGACGGAGGTGTGGCTGGCAGATACAGAAAACGTATGCGACAGTTTATTTGGTCGAATGGTGTCGTTTCGTCAATAACACCATTGACGGAATGTAGGGATGAATGGATGGGATTTGTTCACCTAGAAAAACCGTATTACAACGTAAAAAGGTGCAAAATGTTTGAATTCTCTGGAAAGAATACTGCAGGAAAATGCGGGTAACTTAGAAATGTAGTAGAACCATGAGGGAAGAATAAGAATGGACATTAACTTTTTGTGGGTCACTTTGGGCTGCAGCTCTCACATTTCTTGTCTTCTTGATCTTGTACAACAGCTCGATAATGTAATTATTGGGTTTATCATTACCATACTAGACTCGGCGCAACTGGCAAGTCATATGCACGAAGTAACGATTAATAGCCTTTTCTGTAATGTGTAACGCATTTCCTTCTGAATTAATCAAGGATCATACGTGTAACAGAAGAAATACATTCACCTTTAAATCTGAATAAAATAATTCTGAGTGTCAGGCAGCTTTGCTATAAAACGATAAAACAGCTACGTCACCGACCTTCAAACCAACTTTGCAAGGGTCATATTGAAGGAAATTAAACCGAAAATTGTTTTATTCAAATTGACACTGGCCGTGGGCTATCATCAACTTATATCCTCTCATAAAATAGCGTCATGTTTTGAGCGGTCTGTAGGAGGGCCACTGAGTTTTAACTATCACTACGAGAAAATAAAGTTATGTAATTAATTTTTAGTTTCTTTGTAGGTACACGTCTGCAATTCTGGTATACAGGGTGGTCCATTGATCGTGACCGGGCCAAATATCTCACGAAATAAGCGTCAAACGAAAAAACTACAAAGAACGAAACTTGTCTAGCTTGAAGGGGTAAACCAGATGGCGCTTTTGTTTGCCCCGCTGGATGGCGGTGCTATAGGTCAAACGGATATCAACTGCGTTTTTTAAAAATAGGAACCCCCATTTTTTATTACATATTCATTTAGTACGTAAAGAAATATGAATGTTTTAGTTGGACCACTTTTTTCGCTTTGTGATAGACGGCGTTGTAATAGTCACAAACATATGGCTCACAATTTTAGACGAACAGTTGCTAACAGGTAGGTTTTTTAAATTAAAATACGGAACGAAGGTACGTTTGAACATTTTATTTCGGTTGTTCCAATGTGATACATGTACCTTTGTGAACTTATCATTTCTGAGAACACATGCTGTTACAGCGTGATTACCTATAAATACCACATTAATGTCATAAGTGCTCAAAATGATGTCCGTCAACCTCAATGCATTTGGCAATACGTGTAACGACATTCCTCTCAACAGCGAGTAGTTCGCCTTCCGTAATGTAATGTTCGCACATGCATTCACAATGCGCTGACGCATGTTGTCAGGCGTTGTCGGTGGATCATGATAGCAAATATCCTTCAACTTTCCCCACAGAAACAAATGCGGGGACGTCAGATCCGGTGAACGTGCGGGCCATGGTATGGTGCTTCGACGACCAATCCACTTGTCATGAAATATGCTATTCAATACCGATTCAACCGCACGCGAGCTGTGTGCCGGACATCAATCACGTTGGAAGTACATCGCCATTCTGTCATGCAATGAAGCATCTTGTAGTAACATCGGTTCAACATTACGCAGGAAATCAGCATACATTGCACTATTTGGATTGCCATCGATAAAATGGGGGCCAATTATCGTTCCACCCATAATGCCGCACCATACATTAACCCGCCAAGGTCGCTGATGTTCCACTTGTCGCAGCCATCGTGGATTTTCCGTTGCCCAATAGTGCATATTATGCCGGTGTACGTTACCGCTGTTGGTGATTGACATTTCGTTGCTAAATAGAACGCGTGAAAAAATCTGTCATGATCCCGTAATTTCTCTTGTGTCCAGTGGCAGAACTGCACACGACGTTCAAAGTCGTCGCCTTGCAATTTCTGTTGCATAGAAATATGGTACGGGTGCAGTCGATGTTGATGTAACATTCTCAACACCGAAGTTTGACTGCTACTGATGTGCGAATTAGCCGCGATATCAGCTAAAACACCTAGTTGGGCATCGTCATTTGTTGCAGGTCGTGGTTGACGTTTCACATGTGGCTGAACACTCCCTGTTCCCTTAAATAACGTAACTATCAACACGATATCGACCTTTTCCGCAATTGGTAAACAGACCATTTTAACACGGGTAATGTATCACGAAGCAAATACCGTCTGCATTGGCGGAATGTTACGTAATACCACGTACTTATACGTTTGTGACTATTACAGCGCCATCTATCACAATGCGAAAAAAGTGGTCCAACAAAAACATTCATATTTCTTTCCGTACTAACGAATATGTAATAAAAATGGGGGTTCGTATTTAAAAAAAAAAAACGCAGTTGATATCCGTTTGACCTATGATAGCGCCATCTAGCGGGCCAACCATAGCGCCATCTGGTTTTCCCCTTCAAGCTAGACAAGTTTCTTTCTTTGTAGTTTTTTCGTTTGATGCTTATTTCGTGAGATATTTGGCCCAGTCACTATCAATGGACCATCCTGTATATTGCAACTCCGCGCCACAGTACTGTAGCACGTCACTAGAGAAGAAAAAAAAATGGAGGAATGGCGGAGGGAGATGATAAAGTTTAACGTCCCGTCGAAATGTTGTCATTAGAGACGGAGAACAACCTCAGATTGTCTCAGAGATGGGAAATGAAATCGGACTTACCCTTTCAAAGGGACTACCCCGGCATTTGGGTGGACCGATTTAGGGATTTGCCGTCGTCGTCCCGAAAGCACGTCAAGTGTGCTGACCACCGCGCCACCTCGCTCAGTAAAACAAAATGACGCTGTTCGTCGATGGAGTGGAGTATCGTGCGGTAATTTTCCCCGTTTGAAGGGAAACAAGACAACAAAAATCGACGCTGAGTTGTTGGAATTCTACGGCAGAAAATCACCATAATATGACGGAGACGCTAGCAGTGTACTCGAGCAAGTCTGAACGATCAAGTGGCAGGTCGCCCCTTTGTGAAGAACCGAGAGTCGCAAGAGAAGAGGGAGGCCCTGAAGCTCGAATACCGGCGAATCACAGTCGATGCGATAGTGGAAAAAGTGCGATATCAACCATGGATCGGTGTTCAACATCTTGCACTACATTTGAACATAAGGAAGGTCGTCACACGCGGGATTCGATGACTGCTGACATCCGTTGAAAAAGCGAGCCGAACCGAGGTAGTTAGCGAAATGTTGCGGTTGTGTGAAGCTAATCCACATCACTTCTTTATCCGCCTAAGGGCAAAGGGTCACAGGAGGACACTACGGAAATCTGTAGACGAGGCTACCGAAGTCTGTCTAAATGGAGCGTCCCGGGAAGACGTGCAAGGGTGTGTTTTTGCTCCACGACAACGTCGCAACTCATTTTCCTCAGGGCAGAGTCACGCACGCAACGTTTTTGGGCGAAAAAATTTTTTATCGCGCCGTACATTGTCCTGGCGTGGGCTCATTAACTTATTTTTGGGTCAAATGGCTCTGAGCACTATGGGACTTAACATCTATGGTCATAAGTCCCCTAGAACTTAGAACTACTTAAACCGAACTAACCTAAGGACATCACACAACACCCAGTCATCACGAGGCAGAGAAAATCCCTGACCCCGCCAGGAATCGAACCCGGGAACCGGGCGCGGGAAGTGAGAACGCTACCGCACGACCACGAGCTGCGGACAACTTATTTTTCCCCAGACAAAGAAACCATTGCGTGGGATACATTGCCAGAACGACGACGAGGTGATTTTTGTTGTGAAACGTTCCCAAAACAGCCAAAGTGCAGACTTCTACAAACAGGGTCTCCGCCAAGGCATTCGTAGTCGGGAAAAATGTGTCGCAGTGAAGGGTGAATCTGCAGAAAAGTTTCTATGGCCCCAGGTTCAGTTTTTCAAGGTTACAATTAGAGTTTTACTACTACCTTTCGCATTTTGCCCGGCCGCTGTATCTTGTAATAAAATTATTGATGCCATCGGATTTGGTGATGCTGAAAGGAAATGCGCGCCTTTTTTTTTCATTTTATAGTGCAATTCTTTTCATAAGAGGCCATCACAAAGTTTCGGTTTGAGGGCGTTGCTGCAGCGTACGAGGCGTGTTTTTTACGTAAGTACCGTTTTGAAATTAAAAAAAGACGTGCTAAGATGTCTCAATAATTTTATTTTTACACGAAAGCCTGTACCTTAATCTACTTTTCTATATAATTTCCATCAATACTGAGGCACTTGTCAAAACGTTGTACCAGCTTTTGAACACCCTCCTCACAGAAGTCTGCCGGCTACTTGTTAACCACCGCATCACCACTGTTTTGACTTCGTCATCGTCTTGAAGACGCTGACCGCCCAGGTGTTTCTTCAAGTGCAGGAACAGATGGTAGTCACTGGGCGCAAGATCGGGGCTGTACGGAGGATGATCTAGAGTTTCCCATCGAAAAGATATTATGAGATCTTTGATCTGATTCGCTTGCAGCAAAACGATGCCCTTGCTCAATTTCTGTTGACTGTTGCTTTGATTCTCGAGTGACGTAGGCCACCCATGTTTCACCGCCCGTAACAATTCGGCTTAAGAAATCATCACCGTCATTGTGGTACCGCTCAAGGAAAGTCAATGCCCTGTCTAAACGTTTGGTTTTGTGCAAATCCGTCAACATTTTCGGTACCCAACGTGCGCACAATTTTCGTTAATTCAAGTGCTCGGTCACAATACCATACAAAACACTACGAGAAACATTGGGAAAGTCATCTCGCAAGGAGGAAATCGTAAAGCGTCTGTTTTCTCTCACCTTATTGTCCACTTCCTGCACCAAACTTTCATTAACGAGCGAAGGACGCCCACTCCGTTGTTCATCATACACGTTTGTGCGGCCATCTTTAAATGCTCTCACCCACTTTCTTACCATTGCGTCACTCATAATGTTTTCTCCGTAAACTGCACAGATTTCACGATGAATATCGAACGCTTTTAGGCCTTTAGCACTAAAGAAATCTTATAACAGCCCGTACCTCACAGTCGGTGGGACTCACGATTATCGGAGGCCTCTTAAACACTCAGTACACAACGTAAACAAGGAAGAATCAGACTTTAATGGCTTCATGTAAAAATAAAATTATTGAGATATCTTAGCACGTCTTTTTTAATTTCAAAACGGTACTTACTTAAAGAATACGCCTCGTATATGCAATGTAGCGTGAGTCCGATGCGGGTATATAAGCATCGACATGTAGGTAAGGGATTACTGTGGCATTCGGTGTCTTTGTGAAGTGTGTGCAGCAACTGCGGAGAAGTGAGCTATGACGACGTTATTGCCAAATGCGTAAAAACAGGACCTACGCGCTGTTATTCTTTTCTTGGCTGCCGAAGAAAAACACCGGTAGATATCCAACGAACAACGAATAATGAATAGCCGGCACCATTTCCGTCGAAAACCACCTTTGTGGACAAGGGGTGCTGTTGCCTCATGATATGGCACGTCCACATATCGCAAATGTCGGAACGCAGAAGTTACGCCAGTTCAAGTGAGCCGGCCGCGGTGACCGAGCGGTTCTAGGCGCTTCAGTCCGGAACCGCGCGACTGCTACGGTCGCAGGTTCAAATCCTGCCTCGGGCACGGATGTGTGTGATGTCCTTAGGTTAGTTAGGTTTAAGTAGTTCTAAGTTCTAGGGGACTGATGACCTCAGAAGTTAACTCCCATAGTGCTCAGAGCCATTTTCAGCTCAAGCTGGAGACATTCGAGGATCCGCCCTATAGTCCTACCCTATCCCCTTGCAACAGTCACGCTTTGGTCCCTTATAAAAGGCCTCGAAGGGCTGACGATTCCTGTCGGAAGAGGGTGTCCAGCAGGCAGTTGCGGACTTCTTCACGCAGCATACACACACACACACACACACACACACACACACACACAGTCAGAGCGGAGAAAATCCCCGACGCGGCCAGGAATCGAACCCGGGGTCCCGTGATCGAGAGTCAGGAATGCTAACCAGAAGACCGAGAACTCTTGACAATTTATTGATAAAATGTGCTTTGTGTAAGGGAGAGTGGGCCACAGATTCTGTCGCCAGCCCCTGCAGCGCAGTGCCAAGCGCGTTGACGAGCGGCGGCTGCGAGTTCCCGGCTGATCGCAGCTGTCAGTGAACCGCAGACGGGCGCCTGGGTCGGCGCGGTGCAGCGGGGCGGACCGCTACGCGGAGTTTTTTGCGTAATTAACGTAACAGTGCGGCCGGCCTCGGCGCGCTCCGCACGCGCGAGAGGGGCCACCGCCGTCTGGGCCCCGTGTGTGTACTGCATGCACACGCCGCCGGTACGGTAACGAGATGGTCGGGTAAACAGGTAACACACAAAATACAATTAAGCTGTCCCTAACGTGAGGTTACGGCCTCGCCGCAGTGGCTACATCGGTTCCCGTCAGACCACCGAAGTTCAGCGCTGTCGGGCATGGCTGGCACTTGGATGGGTGGCCATCCGGGCCGCCGTGAGCTGTTGCCATTTTTCGGGGTGCACTCAGCACAGAAAACCATCATAACGACCGGGAGAGCAGTGCGCTGACCACGCGCCCCTCCTATCCGCAACCTCACATGAGGATGACACGGCGGTCGGATGGTGCCGATGGGCCACTTGTGGCCTGAAGACGGACTGCTACTAACATGACATTGGTTTCAACTACAAAGCTTTGGTAGGCGTACCACTACTGGAGGTGGTATGCCGCTGCGTCCTCCGACCTCCAAATTGACTCACCTGCCCAGTTACACAGTTTAACTTTATCTCTGAATCACAGTGCAATTTGCCATTTCTCACATTATCAAAGCAGTGCCATAAGTAAAGGCGATAAATGGTAAGTAAGAAATTTAGTGCTGTCCGCCGATCGAACACTGCATCCTTGAATTTTCAATCTGACACCCACGCTTTTAAGTTTTTTATTCACAGATTTTAACATTCCACACAATTACATCACTTAACAGAAAAAATACGATTTATTAAAAATTATGTACACTGTTATTTACTGAGCGTAAGGCAAAACCTGCAGAAAAATTTGACATGTAAAAGAGTAAAATAAGACATACGAGGGCCGTTCAATAAATAATGAAATGCATTTTCTTCTGAAAGCAGGTTGGTTTTATTCGGGATTCCAGTACACCGTATTACTGCCAACTCCTTTGGCTACAAAACCCTGTTTTTCAATATAATGTCCATTCAATGCAACGGCTTACGCCATTTAACGGGGATTGCCTGTTGGTTGGTTTGAGGTGTAAAGGGACCAAACTACAGGGTTATCAGTCCCTTTTTTCTCATGCAAGCAAGTCTCAAGGTGAAACAATTTCCAAAAGGAGTTGGGGAAAGTAAAAGGGTATAAAGCTACCGGGGAACCACACCGAAAGATAAAACAAAAAAGCCAACCAAGAGGGGAAACCGTATGCTAAAAGGAGAACTAGAGGAAGGTGTTAAAATCATATAGCAAATGACCTCGGCTGGTTTTTCACAAGAATAAAAAACGATGAGCTAGCCACTCTGCAACACACTAAAATCTCGAACCTAAAAGGCAAGGCAACATGAACACACATAGGGACAAGAAGAATATCAAGGCGAACAAATAGCAAAGAAAGAATCAGGAAGAGGTAAAATGGAGGGAGGGTGGAGACCTGGGAGAGAAGGCCTGACGCACACTCTTTGACTGTATGATAAATGGCACACTTCAGGTAGACCAAGTTGTCGGTGGTGGAGCACCGTTGGCGAAAACGGCCCGGAATGCCTGTATGCCCGCATGGTACCGTCTGCTGGTCGACGTCGGAGCCACGGTCTTGCTGCATCAACAACCTTCCAGTCATCCAGGTGCCGCCGCTTCCCGCGGTGTGCATCCTTCATTGGGCCAAACAGACGTAAGTCGGAAGGTGTGTGACCCGGGCTGTAAGGTGGATGAGGAATAACAGTCCAATGAAGTTTTGTGAGCTCCTCTAGAGCGCGCAGACTTATGTGAGGCCTCGCGTTGCCATGGAGAAGGAGAAATTCGTTTTGCATTCTTGTGGCGTCGAACACGCTGAAGTCGTTTCTTCAGTTTCCGGAGCGTAGAACAATACACTTCAGAGTTGATCGTTGCACCACGATGGAGGGCATCAAGCAGAATAACCCCTTAAGAATCCGAGAAGGCTTTACCGGCTGAGGGTGCGGCTTTGAAATTTTTCTTCGGGGGAAGGTGGTGCGGCGTCACTCTGTGGACTGCCTTTTTGTTTCCGGTTCGAAGAGAAGAATCCACGTTTCATCGCCTGTGACCGACGTTCGGGAAAAACTGTCACCATTAGCCTCGTAACGCGCAAGCAACTCCGCGCAGATGGTCCTTCGTTGCTCTTTATTGTTCTTCTGTTAGGAGGCGAGAAATCCAGCGAGCACACATCTTTGAGTACCGCAACTGGTGGACGTGTGTGTCAGCACTACCAACGAACACGACTAGTTGAGCAGCGAGATGTTTAATTGTGTTCCATGTATGCCATCGAGTGAGAATGTCCACACGTTCCGACATTACAAGAGTCACAGTTGTTGGTGGCCGGCCGGCAAGCGGGAGATCGGACAGGTTCGCGCGATCCCGCTGAAATGATGACAGATGCCTCGCCCGACGACTCACCGTGCTTTTGTTCACTGCCAGGCCTCGGTAGACATTCTGCAAGCACCTATGAATATCTGCGATGCTCCGGTTTTCCGTCAAAAGAAACTCAATGACAGCTCTCTGCTTATAATGCACCTCATAGACGCCATTTTGAAGGCTACGTGTATCTTCCCTACCAATCGGAAGTTCATGAAATTATAACGGCTGAAGGGGCAATATTCCGCACTTTTTCACCTGAAATTGGTCGAGGAAAAAATATTCCATTAGTTATTGAATGCCCATAGTAAATCAAATATTCGTGAATATTAACACGTTAAACAGGGACATAGACACATGAAAAACTAGAGTTCATAGTATTAATGTTCTACATTAATATTTATTTTATATTTTGTTGTGAACCTTAACGATCTAATTATCACAGTTTCCAGCCCTAGAGTGGATCTGTTTGGAACATTAGCTTCGCCGTCTAGTCCTGTTTTCCCACCATCGTCCTATGTTCCCTCTGGTCCAGTCCTCGCCTCTTTTTTTCCAACACACTCCTCCACACCTTTCAGCCATCTGCCTTGGTCATTTCCTTCGCATCTCCATTTCATGTACCTTCTTGGGAAATCTCTTGCTTTCTCTTTCTGTTTAAGTGCCTTGATATTTCAGTTCTGCTCTGCAAGGTTTCCTCTTTTACTATCGCCCTTACCCTTACATTCTTCATACTGCCTCTCCTTGTCGCTCCTAACCTACTTCTGAGGAATTTCATTTCACATGCATGTAATCTTCTTGCACCTCTTTTCATCGTTACCCATGTTTCAGATGCTTGCGTCAGTAATGGGATGTATTAACTTCTATATATATCACTTATTTGCTTTTTGTGGGACGTCTGGATTATGATTAAATACTGATCCATTACTGGCCATTGTTCGCACTGTAAGATGACACGTCACTTGTAAATTATGTAACAGTTTCCCACTCATCACATTGCACTGTATTCTTTTTTCCCCTCTGCTCCCTCCACCACGCCCCTTCTTTCCTATTTATCAAATTCCCCAGTGTCTGGATTTTTGTCGTCCCTGTACCATAGCAGTATTTGCCAGTACTCACTTGATGTATTGTTTTGCCTTTTATATTCACATCCTTTAAATCTTTGAGTAAATGTAATTTAAGGTTTATTGATACTTATCTTCTTTGTTCGTATTTAGATATGCTTATGACAGTGTATCAGTTGGTGAATAGCTTAGGGACTTTCAGTATTGTATGTAGCACAATGTGTTTAGGTTAATCACATATTTTCTTAAACTTTAAGTTAATCAGCTTTTTATTGCAAGCAATACAGCCATTTAAAGTATTATTTAAGGTCCGTGAAAGCGTTTAAATTTTAAGTTTACAGTTACTTTATTTCTATAAATTTACAAACGTTAAAGATTTACGTGTGCCCGCTTCTTGATAGTAACATGCTTTTAAACGGTTAATTTTGACGTTGTTCGTGCTCTTAAATTATTGGCCACGGATTCCGCTATTATACAAGGTTTTCCCACAGTTTTGTTATTATTAAGTAGTTTCCGACATGGTTCGGTTTAAATCTTTGTCGTTTTTGCTAGTTGTTTACTGCATGTGGGAGAAGCAGTCCTGTAGAGGTGCGCATGGAAACTGAGATGCAACCTTTCTTGAATTATGGAGTAAGTATGAATGTGGAAGCCGCATAAGTACGTGTTCTCTAATTTGATTCTGCGTTTAGGAGACTATCTACTACTTCATTGTGCCGAATACCCTTTCAGTCACATCGGATGAATGTTTTTATTTTCGTTTCTGGCATGTCATGAGTACAGTTGTGATCAAATTTTTCAATTCCGATGCTCTAATTGATCCAAAGTTCTTCTAGCATCAGTAAAAAGTACTGTTTTTCTCCATTTTTGGTACTAAAAAAAACATGCATTTGCCCTTTTGTCAAAATATAAAACGCACTACGTCCAGGCGTGGCGTACAGTTGTTCACACCACACAAGATAGGCATCTCACAGTTTATAGTTCACGACTGGTTATCAAAGGATGAGCATTAAGTACACTGTGTGATCAAAGTACTCAGACACCCCCAATAACATACGTTTTTTATATTACGTGCATTGTGCTCCCGCCTACTACCAGGTACTCCACATCAGCGACCTCAGCAGTCATTAGACATCCACTGCAAGTAGTATGACAGTTAGGCGGGAGGTGAGAAAACTTTGATTTCATGGTCGATCGGCTGCCCATATGTCACAAATCACGCCGGTAAATGCCAAACGACGCCTCGCTTGGTGTAAGGAGCGTAAACATTGGACGATTGAACAGTGGAAAAACGTTGTGTGGAGTGACGAATCACGGTACACAATGTGGCGATCCGACGGCAGGGTGTGAGTATGGCAAATGCCCGGTGCACGTCATCTGCCAGCGTGTGTAGTGCCAACAGTAAAATTCGGAGGCGGAGGTGGTAGTCGCGTTTTGCACGGGAAAGGGGGGGGGGGGGGTTGTTGTTTTACGTGGTACTATCACAGCACAGGTCTACATTGATGTTTTAAGCAATTTCTTGCTTCCCACTGTTGAAGATCAATTCAGGGATGGTGATTGCGTCTATTAACACGATCGAGGACGTGCTCATAATGCACGGCGTGTGGCGGAGTGGTTATACGACAATAACATCCCTGTAATGGACTGGCCTGCACAGAGTCCTTACCTGAATCCTATAGAACACCTTTGGAATGTTTTGGAACGCCGACTTCGTACTAGGCCTCACCGATCGACATCGATATCTCTCCTCAGTGCAGCACTCCGTAAAGAATGGGCTGCCATTCCCCAAGAAATCTTCCAGCACCTGACTGAACGCATGCCTGCGAGAGTGGAAGCTGTCATCAAGGCTAAGGGTGAGCCAGCACCATGTTGAATTCCAGCATTACCGATGGAGGGCGCCACAAACTTAGAAGTCATTTTCAGCCAGGTTTCCGCATACTTTTGATCTCATAGTGTATTACGGGAATCTGAAAGTGCGCATGTAACGTATGGGACAGGAGATGGTAACGCCCGGAGGGCCCATGAATGTGCAGAGAAAAGTACGCAACAGGCCTCATCCTGCAAGAAATTTGTCACGGTGGATAGGAAGCCACAGATAGTTGGCTAAGATTCTAGGCAAATAACTGTTCACACAGCAGAATTTGAGGAGACCTTCATGTGCGTGAGAATCAATCAGGAAGCATCCGGAAACTTGTCTGTGAAACGCTCACTTCGAAGAATACAGTGTGGAGGAAACTGATGGAGCAACACTCATTTCCGACCATTAGTTGCTTTTACTTTAAAAGTTCTGGACAACCTCTATGCACCCAAATCACCGCACGGTATGTGCTTAGTGCACCGCTATCATTTCCCAGGTTTCTGTTCCATTCGCGTTGGCAGACGGGAGAAAAGAGACTACAAACTTGAATTTCTGATTTCACCGTAAGTAAGCCGTCCAGCGTAACACAAGGCTTCTCTTGTTGCGTCTGCTGCTGGAACTACATGGTTCATCCACATTAGTATCCACCGCCTATGCTCGACGTCAAAGAGCAATAACCACTCACAGGCGGCAGGCGGCAGCACTGGAAGTAAGGGGTAAATAAACAGTGTCGGGAGGAATGCAGTCGTTATAAAATGGGGAGCGATTTATTTGACGTCCAAAAAGATATGATCATTGGCTTTCGGACCAAGGGTGGATGAATTTCCGAAACGGCTACGTTTGTAAACCGTTCTCATGCCGCCGCGGTTAAAGTATATCGGGCATGGCGAAATACCGCTAATCAAATCGGCGCAGAAAGAACTGCGGGCCACCACGGTCATAGACGACAGGGCTGAACGACGGTTGCGGAGGGGTGTATGGGCCAGTAGACATGCAACTGTTGAGCAGCTGACCGCCCAAATGAACCAAGGGGCTACCACCTGCGTCCCCTCAACGCCAGTTCAGTGAAGTTGCTGCTTATGGCCGTCTCAGCAGTCGCCTGGTTCACGCACCCGTGCTGAATGCTGTTCATCTTCGACGAAGGCTGGAATTTCCACGCCAGTACCCCAACTGGACGTCCATTGACTGGTGACTGGTGGTCTTTTCAGATGAAGCACATTTTTTGGTCCATCAGACAGATAGCAGTTGTATCTTCGGAAGGGTCCAATCCGAAGGAGGGAGCCTTATGGTCTGGGGAATATTTCCGTGGCATTCCTTGGATGATCTCGTCATTCTGGAAAACACAACGGATCAACAAAACTGTGTATCTATTCTTGGAAACCATGCCTACCCATAAATTCAGTCTGTTTACCCTCGACACGTTACTATCTACTAGCAGGACAATGCAACGTGCCACATAGCTCGCAGTGTACGTGCGTGGTTCAAAGAGCACCATGGTGAGTATACCGAACTCCTCTGGCCATCTAACTCCCAAGACTTACCCACAATCGAGAATCTGTGGGACCATCTCGACCGGGCTCTTCGCGCGTTGCCTCGAAGACTTAGAAAACTAGCGTAGCTGGCCACGGCGCTGGAGTCCGCATGGCTCCACATTCCTGGCGGCACATTCCAGGACCTCGCCGACTCTCTACCTGCACGCCTTGCGGCGGTCTGAACTGGTAAACGCGGTTTCTCTGTCTTTTGACAGATGGTTATATTAACGTGTCTGGACAGTGTAGATGAGCACGCATCTTAAAAATGGTTCAAATGGCTCAAAGCACTACGGATCTTCGGAGGCCATCAGTCCCCTAGAACTTAGCACTACTTAAACCTAACTAACCTAAGGACATCACACACATCCATGCCCGAGGCAGGATTCGAACCTGCGACCGTAGCGGTCGCGCGGTTCTAGAACCGCTCGGCCACTCCGGCCGGCCACGCATCTTAACAAACTGTCTTGCAAAGGTCACAAAATTAAGGGAAATGCTCTCATCCCCGAAGGTTAGTTTAAACGCCACATTGCTTTACTAACCATAGTCCTATTGAACGACTTTGGCGGCATTTGGTCTTCGAACTGACTTAGACAGCTACACTCATGCTCATAAATTAATGATTATGCTGATACATGGTGAAACAACGCTCTGGTGGTGGTGGTGGGGGGGGGGGGGGGGGGTTGCGGGTTTAAATCACCTCGGGGTGTGACCATGCGGTGTATCTGACTTGCGGTCGTCGCACGGTGGCACTGGCAGCAGTCCACATACGCGGAGGTGTGTTGGTGCATTGGTGCATGTCAGAGTACGGTGCAGCGAGTAAGTGTGCAGACGTTTTCAGACGTGCTAATGATGACTGTGTGTTGAAAATGGCTCAAAGAACACATATTGATGACTTTATGAGGGGTAGAATACTAGGGCGACTAGAGGCTGGTCAAACACAGCAGGTCGTAGCACGGGCCCTTCGGGCGCCACAAAGTGTGCTCTCAAGATTATGGCAACGATTCCAGCAGACAGGAAACGTGTCCAGGCGCTACAATACGGGAATTCCACAGTGTACAACACCACAAGAAGAGAGATATCTCACCATCAGTGCCCGCAGACAGCCACGGAGTACTGCAGGTAGCCTTGCTCGGGTTGGCTCAAATGGCTCTGAGCACATGGGACTCAACTTCTGAGATCATTAGTCCCCTAGAACTTAGAACTAGTTAAACCTAACTAACCTAAGGACATCACACACATCCATGCCCGAGGCAGGATTCGAACCTGCGGCCGGAGCGGTCTCGCGGTTCCAGACGGCAGCACCTAGAACCGCACGGCCACTTCGGCCGGCCCTTGCTCGGGACCTTACTGCAGTCACTGGAACAGTTGTCTCCAGACACGCACTCTACAGACGACTGAACAGACATGGTTTATTCGCCCGGAGACCTGCAAGGTGCATTCCACTGACCCCTGTTCACAGGAGAGCCCGTAAAGCATGGTATCAAGAACACAGTACATGGTCATTGGAATAGTGGTACCACGTTATGTTCACGGACAAGTCCAGACATAGTCTGAACAGTGATTCTCGCCGGGTTTTCATCTGGTGTGAACCAGGAACCAGATACCAACCTCTTAATGTCCTTGAAAGGGGCCTGTGTGGAGGTCGTGGTTTGATGGTGTGGGGTGGGATTATGATTGGTGCACGTACACCCCTGCATGTCTTTGACAGAGGAACTGTAACAGTCCAGGTGTATCGGGACGTCATTTTGCGCTTTTCGGGGGTGCAGTGGGTCCCACCTTCCTCGTGATGGATGATAACGCACGGCCCCACCGAGCTGCCATCGTGGAGGAGTGCCTTGAAACAGGAGATATCAGGCGAATGGATAGGCCCGCCTGTTCTCCAGATCTAAACCCCATCGAGCACATCTGGGATGCTCTCGGTCGACGTATCGCTGCACGTCTTCAAACCCCTAGGACACTTCAGGAGTTCCGACAGGCAATGGTGCAAGAATGGGAGGCTATATCCCTGCAGCTGCTCGGCCACCTGATTCAGAGTATGCCAACCCGTTGTGCGGCCTGTGTACGTGTGCATGGTGATCATATCCCATATTGATGTCGGGGTACATGCGCAGGAAACAGTGGAGTTTTGTAGCACATGTGTTCCGGGACGGTTTTCTCAACTTCTCACCAAAGCCGTGGACTTACAGATCTGCGTCGTGTGTGTTCCCTATGTGCCTATGCTACTAGCGCCAGTTTTGTGTAGTGTCACGTTGTGTGGCACCACATTCCGCAATTATCCTTAATTTATGAGCATGAGTTTAGTTGTAGGGGAACTACAGTTTAGCCTGGACACGTAACCACAGTGCAACTTGACATTTTTCAAATCTACAAGTTGCCCGAAATGAACCGGAGCGACTGTCGACTGAACCTCAGACCTTTCGATCTGGAGTCTAACAGTTTCGCATCCAGCCAGCGAGTCCCACACAACAGTGAGTTGATAGTTAAATGAAGATTACATTTCCAGTGGGCTAGTTGAAACTATTACACGTGCGCGAAACAACATTTTGAACCACCTTTACACGTGATCGGCCATGAGTTTGACACGTGTCTTGTAAATTAGAGATTCTTAAACCGTGGTAAAGAATGTTGTACACTTAAGATGACTTTCACACTCTTAGCTACCGGTGAGGAATTTTTGTCTCAGCACTTTGCAGAAACAAGATGAGGTCTGCACAGCTGATGTGATCGAAGTTCCGCGGCCTTTACGACACATGTTACAACTTTCAATTAGCGTCTAGGGGCGTATTAACGGGCGTCCATCCTTTTTGGCATAGCGGGCGGATAGTCTTAATAACCGTATCGACCGAGCCTGAAGTTCATGCCATCGACGCTGGCTCCTCCTCTCGCCTCGTAACGCACGCTTTTACGACTGCCTGAATTACGTTCCAAGTTCTTTTACGGCAAAGCATTACAACGAGCCGTGCCCCGCGTGGCGTTAACTGGGGAAAGTCTGGCCCCCCGGGTGCAGCACTGAAAAATGCGCCGAGGTGGGTGTTGTTAATTTCCGCAACAGTATCTGCTCCATCGTCGTCAGGAACAGCGTGTGGATTATGTTGCGGCGATCACTTCGACATCATGTCTTCGTTAACCGAATTAGTAAAGTTGATGGTGAGTGCTTCTCTAAACGTCCTGTACAGTTAACCTGAGCGCCTACGCAACTCTGTATTGCTGCACGAGTGGAAGTTATGTTCTTCCAGTTAGACAATGCTTTTATAGACACGTCTCCAAGATGTTGGTTAGCTCCTCTGAGCAGTTGCCATCATTAAATATTCGCGTAGCATGATGGACAAAGTCTGACACCGTAACAACTTTTCAACAACTGCCACACTTTCTTTCAAGCATCAGAAACCTCTGCATTTATACGTAAGAACGCTTGCAGGACTGTATTTGCGTTTATAGGACTCCATACAATAAATAAACTGTTCAAGGCGTAGGTATACGGCTTATATTAGATGTGAATAAGGCTGCTTTTGGTATCTATGATGGTGCAAATATTGTTATTTAAACCTTTGAATCACTCTGATCAAGTGTTCTGGATAGTATCTCGTCCACATAATTCCCTGTAACTTCTAACTGTCAAAGTTCAAAATCTTTTTGAAAATCCATAGAACCTACTTGCATCTCTACGTCGAATTCCCGTCTTTCTTTTTTTTTTTTAGCTCTCTGTTTTACTGTGGCAAAATTGTCACTATAGGTTCACCGTTTCCCTGACGTAGATCTCTGTCGCTGTTTAACATGTACATTACTTTGTTATAACCAGGGTAGACGGCATTGCTCCTTTGGGAGCCAGAATAGGAAGCCAAAAGTATGTGGACGCCATATGCTGTCTTGACGATTCGAGAAAATGTAGGAAACGTACAAAGGGCAGTACATAAGCCACATTTATTGAGCTGAGCATGTAAAATTAAGATTTTAGCAATTAAAACTAGGGCAATGACTTTTCTGGGCACGCAATCACAGATATAAAAAAACTGTTGCGATGGTAAAATACTGGAGCATATTCTCGTTTGCAACATAACCCTACGAATAAGACAAGTATATATAAATTAAAGAAGCAGTTATCGAAGAATATATGGAGCAATTGCAAGAGCAAAGAGACACAAGTGAAGTTTTATGAAGAAATGACATATCTCACGTTGTTGAACGAAGCAGGAAATTGGGCTGGGAGAAAGAAAGCAGTTAGCCAATTTGAATCATCAGAAATGAAGTGTCTCATAGATATAAAAGATTGCAGCAGAGAAAATAAAAATCAGGAGAATCTACAAAAGAGCAGAATGACAGAAAATTAATGAATGGGAGGAACAAATTGTGCTTACGTCGGAATCCAGGATAACAAAGCATCGTAAACCTTTGAGGAGATCAGTGATCAGTGTACAGACCAATGACAAGAGGAGAAATCGGAACAGGTTTATTTTGACTTAAATCTGGAAAGCCATTAGAAAGGAGAAAGACTTCCTTCATGCGCAAGTTCCATGTTGCTCCTGTTTCATCCGCCAAAAACGTACGTAATGGTAGTGTCGCTATTTGTGTAATTCCCTCCCAAATAAGGTGCAGGTTATTCCTCGTTAGTCAGCTATGGGGTAACGAAATGATTAGGATTTCTAGTGATGAAATAAATTACAACAATCAGCATTGTAGACTATGCATTGGAGGAAAACTCATCAATATACTCCTCGGAAACAGAAAGCGATTTCTATACCTATAACATCAACAGCAGATGCGTAAAAAATGACATGCTACATGTATGTCCGTATTCCGCAAGGCGTCGTAGGGTGTGACACTTGTGTAACCTGGAGTCTTGTTGGCAAGTCAGCAAATGCGAAAGCAAAAACACCTGGTTGTTGTTACAAAATAACCTGTAGCTTAGCAGAAGGTCTATGTGACGTTGGGATACGATAGATCGGTTGTGACTTTGCGAAACCAACGAATATGAGAGCAAAAAAGTCCCTGAAGTGTTTGGGCTCCCCTGAACGCAGAGACGTCAACACACTCCCATCTCCGCACAAGTAGGGGCAGAGGCGTTATTGTGCCAGTAATTTTGGTCCCCTCAGTTTCTAATACACGAAGCTGCGCGTTCTGGTGGCGAACATATCTATTGCACATATTAGTTCGTAGTTACGCCTTTAGAGCACCCTAACGCAGTTTTATTTTGTGTTACAAAAAGGTACGGCCAAACTTTCAGGAAACATTCCTCACACACAAAGAAAGAAAATATGTTATGTGGACATGTGTCCGGAAACGCTTACTTTCCATGTTAGAGCTCATTTTATTACTTCTCTTCAAATCACATTAATCATGGAACAGAAACACACGGCAACCGAACGTACCAGCGTGACTTCAAACACTTTGTTACAGGAAATGTTCAAAATGTCCTCCGTTAGCGAGGATACATGCATCCACCCTCCGTCGCATGGAATCCCTGATGCGCTGATGCAGCCCTGGAGAATGGCGTATTGTATCACAGCCGTCCACAATACGAGCACGAAGAGTCTCTACATTTGGTACCGGGGTTGCGTAGACAAGAGCTTTCAAATGCCCCCATAAATGAATGTCAAGAGGGTTGAAGTCAGGAGAGCGTGGAGGCCATGGAATTGGTCCGTCTCTACCAATCCATCGGTCACCGAATCTGTTGTTGAGAAGCGTACGAACACTTCAACTGAAATGTGCAGGAGCTCTATCGTGCATGAGCCACATGTTGTGTCGTACTTATAAAGGCACATGTTCTAGCAGCACAGGTAGAGTATCCCGTATGAAATCATGGCGGTGAATCGAGGAAGTACAGCACATACTGACGAAACTAAAATGAGCTCTAACACGGAAATTAAGCGTTTCCGGACACATGTCCACATAACATCTTTTCTTTATTTGTGTGTGAGGAATGTTTCCTGAAAGTTTGGCCGTACCTTTTTGTAACACCCTGTATACAAACCCTCTAATTTTACCAGTGAACAGTGGAGTTATCTGGTATTCACAGCCGACCAAAGCTATGCCTGTATGAATAATCATTATGACATTTTCCTTGTATTACACATATATCAAGGGTTATGTCGTAGTATTAATATTACACTTTATACTTACTGTTAGACGATGATAAACTTCTGATTACAAAAATGGCCTTGTCGGTATTGCGAGCTAGTTTGACACTGGCAGTATGAGCCCCTAGTATAAAAAAGCCTCACATTATAACCACTACGGAACTTCAGTTGAATTTTAAGTTGCAGAAGATTCGCACTTAGTTGAGACCAAGGAGAAAACAGGAAGGAAAGACTTGTGATAAACAAGACATCGTAATAGCTCTAAAGGAACTGTCAAGCAAAGAATGGACCTAAACAAGGTAGCAAAATATGGGGAAGGTTTCTACAATGTACAGTCTCATAACTATATTTGAATCAATAAAAGTGCCTTTCTTGCGACTTTTTGAATGTATTACGTGGGCTAATATTACAAGCAGTTTTTTTCCAGAGATTGTATAAGCTTCCGTAGCACAAATTATTTTTTTGTGTAATACGTAACACCTCAAAAATTGTATGACACATAAGTGAAAGACATGTCACAGTACGTCCTCGGCAAGGGCAAAGCAGATATAAAAGAAATCGTGGCAATAAGAACAAAGAAAGGAGGTGGGGACACTACACCGCCTCTTCCTATATTACTCCACACAGTTGTCAGTACGCGGGAAGAAAAACTGTCGCTATCCCTTTGTATGACCAATAATTTTTCTACTATCAGCGTCGTCTTTAAAACGCGGGCTGTATGTTGCAGGAAGTACTTATATTGGAACTTGGGCTTTTCGAATTTTGGGAGAAAGCATCCGAGATATACATCGTTTCTCTCCTGGAACGTCTCCTATTGCATTTCGTAATTATTTTGCGTACAACGTCTCATTAACTGAACAACCCCGTGACGAATAATGCTGCTCTTCTTTGAATCTTTTCTGTCTGTCTTTTAATTCAACACAATAAAGATCCGATACCGACGAACAGAGCTGAAGGATTGGTCGAAAAAGGGTTATATAAAAGATTTATTTCATGTGTGAAATCGCAGCTCCATAAAATTCTCTCATTACGTTGCATTTATTTATCATTAGCGTCAGGTGTCAATCTTTGCCCTAGCACTGGTCAAGTGCAATTCTATTTCCTAATATATACATACCGGAAATTTAAGTCCCTTCCCGCGTTTTTCTTTCTGAATATGGAGACTAATCTCAGGAACTGCTGTAGGGATTTTGATGTGGTTTTCAATAATATATTGACTGATTCCCGAGGAAGGTTTGGCTATATAATTTATAACCGCTGCGTCAGACAAGTCGTCTGACCGTAGATATTGAGTACTACCGTGTGACGCCGGGACAGGTCGTTAGTAACCTTCTGAAACTGTAATTTTCCTGTACATAGTTGGATCATCTGCGAACAGCTTCATAACAGTACAGAAATTATGTGGCACGGCATTTGTTTATACTGTGAACGGTAGAGACCTTATCACACTAACTTGAAGTACGCCAGACGCTTGGAAATCTTCAATTCAGCTGTGTAATTTTCCAACGTTCTCTTACAGTGAAACGTAAGACAGAAATCATAAGATTTAAGAGAGCTACCGCAAGGAGCGCCAAGCATAGAGCTGTAAGACTACCGTAGGCTACGGCAGACTATCATAAGTAAGTGCAGACTACGGTAGTTCTCCTAGTAGCTTTGGGTAGTTCAGGTCATACCCACGTAACGTGTACGTTTCTTGAGTTGCATACCTATTGGGCGTTATCTCATAACGATCGCTTTTTTTACGTATGCGCTCAGTGTCTTACCATATTCCCCTAAAAACGGGAAGCAGTAAAACCGTCTAGGAATTGAGTAAGGGTCTATAACGGGCCAGGTAACGTACGGAACATTTTTGTTCTGCATTGTTATCCTCCTGTCTGTTACTTGAAAGTAAACAGTATTTATAGCAAAATTGAAATTGTCAATTTTTACTTCAGGTTTTGTTAAAAATAACTGTTGGTTTGTAACATGAAACAGAGTAGTAAGACTAAGGAAAACAATACAAATTTATCTTACAGCGCTAGAAATCGCAATTTTCTCAACAAAAAGGTGAAAGGAAATCAAGACTGTGAAACAAAAATATATCAAACTTTGTCGAAATTATATTAAAAATGTTTCAGTTGTTCATAAACGAGTTTCGCATGTATCAAGAATAACAGAATACTATTGCCCTGATCATGGTGAGGAACGTTCAGTTGAGTACAAAATAGCAACAATAACAACTTGTATTTTTTGTGTCTGTGCATGTAAATTGTATTTGCATCAAAAGTAATTGCTTTGGTTACGTAAAAGCACAGAAGTAACATGATCGAATAATTTTTATTATTTACAAAATGCAGTGTATGTTCCGTCAGGATATAAAAGATACAATGGACTAACACTGAATGATTTGCGGTGCTAATTATGCGCCAAACAAACAACCAAAAAAACAAAATAAGAAAGAAACAGTTCTTCGACTCCCAGTTCCTAACTTACACGTTCATTTATGTTTTTTCCCCAACCAATGCCACCAGTACTACCGATAATTCTACTATTTACTACGTCATTCATGTGGTGTACCAAAACTACCGAACTCTAGTTTTTATAGAGCGCAACTCTAGTCACGTCTGATGACCTGTTGTTGTCTGAGCCTGCTAGACACGGTGCAGTTATTTTTACCCTGTACGTGGGGGGAACCGTTAGCCAAGCACTGCTACCAGGAGAACTCGTTCCATTCGGCTGCTAAACGCCTGAGCTTAGCTGCAGTACACAACTGACAACTTCCCGAACAGGCTTTTTGTGCTGTAATGTTAAAAGGATGGACAACAGTTATAAGTCATTTTCTGTTGATCAGCTGTTCCATCGAGACAGAATGAAGCAGTCATCTTCATCTTAACGCTCCAATGGTCTAGCTTGTTACCAAATCGCAATTTAAATCGGCATACACGCCATCATAAATTTAAACAGAATTCAAAGAACAAAATGTATGATTTTTCAGTGCTTCCAAACTTTGCTAAGATTGCGTTTAACACGGAGCACTTTTGCTTGGCAATATTTTCCGCTTTTATCAAGTAGTTCTGCCCTCTGTCTCTCCTTTTCTGCCTCTTTCCCCATCCCTCTCGATCTCTCGCATCTCATTTCCCTTCACGCATCTATACGCAATCTATTTAACTGGAAATTCCAAGTTGACGTGCGATTAGCCAATTCTTTTGCTCCGTTAACTGTCTAAATACATCATCAAAGGCAAAAACAATTGCCTGAGAAACCGACAATGCTATGAATCACGTAAGTCAAATCACTATGAAAAGCTGTATACTGACTTGAATCGTAACAATGTCGGTTTGTGAGACTGGCGTATGTTTCTGGCAATATAGCGTTTGGTAATGTCTTCCCGGCGCTGATGCGGGTGATGTCGGCTTGCGCAATACATCTCCAATGTGTACGCTATTTTTTTTTTCCTCCCTGTATTCCACTGGTAGCTGATTGCAGTGTCCTATTGATACCTGAAGATGAAATTATATAACACTGAAATCGATAACTTCTTATACATGTTATCAGGAAAAGAAAAAGACAGCCGATTCGAAAAGTCAAACATGTATTATTAATAAATGCAGCTAAACGTCCAATAATTACAAAAATAGTAAATATCTGTAATGAGAAAATGAATAAACATGCGGTTCAAGACAACCCTGTTTAAAAAATTAGAAACGTGTCATTTTTCTGAAAAATATTTCTTTTGCATAACTGAGATTTGTCCTACCGAAGTATGGGAAATTTGCATGAAATCAGTGATTTTAAATTTTACGATATTGTGATCCGAAGAGATTATATTATATGCAGTTCATTGCAGAGACAAATGGCAAATGTTTTGACAAAGAATATTGTTATTCAGAGTGGAAATCTTATGGGAATTCTTCCAGATTCTGTATCAAGCAAGACAAACGAACCGGCAAGCAAAGAAAGAATGCAATATAACATGCAGGTTGTTCAAGGCAATTTATATTAAAAATTAATTACCTCACGTTGTTGCGATTTGCCGCGGTTCATACCTTCGACGTCCATTAAATACATGGTCACTGAAAGTGCAGAAAGTGGTGTTAATCAGATACTAATACTTAAGGGAAGATGGAATATTAAAGCAATCATAGGGAATTCGATACCAGGTGAAAATCGGTAATGTGACACGGAAACCTTACTTGGTATTCATTTGAACGGTTGACGGATATGAGAATTCATAGTGTTCGTTATACCACTCTGCTCAGTGTCGGGTACTGGTATCTTCCTCTGGCGGAATCGGCGAAGGCGGCCGAGAGAAACCGAATGGAGCCGAGGGTCAACAACTCGGGGACCTTGCATCGAGCCCTGGGGTTGACTCACCGCCGGTCGTCCTTACTGAGCGGCTTCTTGCGCCAGGCCTCGGCCACAGCCGCCGCGCCGCGCCGCGCCGCGCCGCGCCGCGCCGCGCCGCGCCGCGCCGCGCCGCGCCGCGCCGCGCCGCCTGCTCCCATTCAACAAACTTCGATTTTTGTCTTTTGTGCTCCAGGTATTCATTCGTCCTCATTAGCAGCTGACCCTCCGATTTTCCGCTTTTTCACAAACTGCGCTCGCTATCTTCACGATTCTTCTTCCTGACACGTCGTTTTTACTGTCTGTTTCAGCAGCGCCTCACCATTAGCGACTATATTCTCGTAGCGTATTTTAACTATGGGATCTTTTCACGAAAAACTCTTTCGGAGTTATCGAGAGACTCTACAGATCATCAGTGGACAAGTTTATATCCACCCTTTCTTTCACTGATGCTATAATTGTAGTACGACGCCCATTTTTTTCTATGCCCGATCGGTCGAGCAAAGGAAACCACACCGAAAAAGAAAAATGTTTTATTTGGAACATTTAGCTCCACCTTCCAACTACCTCTCTATATAGTGGCCGCTCCGACTTAGACATTTGTCGCAGCGTGGTACTATCTTCCCAATATCCTCGTCATAAAAGGCAGTCGCCTGTGCTCTCCGCCAATTTTTTACGCTGGTCTGGTCTGTGCGCAAATGCTGTCCCCATAGCCAGCCTTTCATGTGAGCAAAAAGATGAAAACCATATGGGGCTAAGTCTGAGCTGTATGGTGGGTGATCAAATACTTCTCATCGAAAACGATGCAGGTGTGTCTTTGTTGCAGCTGCAGTGTACGGCCTAGTATTGTCATGAAGAAGGATAATGCCGGATGATAACATTCCTCTTCGCTTGTTCTGAACTACCCTTCGGAGGCAATTTTTTCGAATGAGCTGATCAACTCGCTGAACAAGATCATCGGTTGACACATCCTTCCCTGACCGCTGCATCGAGAAGGTCTGTACGTCGTGCTTCAAAGTCCCTGCACCATTGCCACACTTTGCAGCCGCGCGTGACAATTACGAAGTCACCGCTAAATTGCCAGAATCATGCTGAAATATTTTATCCCGAGACGTCGGATACACGTGCTCGATCTGGAACAAGTGGAACAATGATCAGATAGATATTACTGACTTTGAAGTACACGTATCGCTTCGTGGAATTAACAATCACCCGTGCTGAGCGTTTTTCACGAAAACGTGCGGACTCTGTGCTTTTGTGTGATATATCAATGCAAGAGAAAGTGTACACTAAATAATAGTATTTCACGAGTGGCTGGACAGTCGCTTTGTTATCGTGTCGATGAGACCACATTCATCTACGTCGCGAGGGTTTACCCACTCTCCCGTTAATAGGAACTAAGTGTCACGCACTTATTGTGAACTATGCACTTTAAGTGCGTAGACCGTAAAATCCATCAGGCAAGATGATTAGTGGATACCAGTTCTCCTTAGAATACGATAACATACATTTAAAGCAGGTCAGCTGTGGGTTTTCTGAAGTACGGTTTTCGTAATGTAATCAAACGGGTCTGAATAATGTCTGCATAAATTACTTCTCTAGTGGATTTTACATCTTTTTTACTGCCATTGTCCATTCCTTAACAATGTTATTGAGAATATTACTCAAAACTGCGCGTTGCTACTAAAGACGGTGCTTCAGGGCCTCTTCCCATTTCAATAGAGCTTAGGTAGAGTGACTGCTTAAATAATTCTGTGCGCGCTGTAATTGTTCTAATATTGTCTTTGAGGCGCCGATGGACGTATGTTTCTAGACTTCTTAAAATTTTGTAAGTAGACGTTCGTGAGATAATTGTAGTCTCTTTAGATGTCTGCTAGTTACAGACTTTCAGCTTTTGCGCAATGCTCATCGATTGTTCCAACAAACCTTTGACCGTTTGCGCTACCGTTCTTCAAATACTGCCAACATTACCTGTTAATACAATCCGATATGAGCCCTAAACAGCTGAGCGGTATTTTACAATGGGGCACACTGCATATTGTTCAACTGCGGATAAGATTTCTTTGAGGTAGGCGGTAGGCGTCCTCATAAAACTAGTTCTAGTTGTGTTCTCCCACATTTACGACGCGCTTTATACAGAATGCAGTGCGGGACAAGGCGAGAAAGAAGGTCCCAACACACATGTTGAAAGCCACACAGCGCCGTCTGGCGAGGAACAATGGCGCCGAGTGTGGCAAGCAGGGCCGGCCGCGAACTGCGGGGTTCGTCTCCCAACCGCGCATCGCAGTCTCCGCTACACTTTCACCGCACTTGCGCAACCGACGCGCTAGAGCGCGCGCGCACAACGGCCCTCGCCGTAATTATGCACCACTGCCCGGTGGGTGTTTATCGAGAAGATCGGCATTGTTACCTAAATTGGCACAATGCGGCACCGCTACGTAAAACTAACACTCCGTCAGTTGACCGTAAAACACGTGTGAAGTAGGTTTCTCTTAACATGTAATTCTCTCTTCATGCCTCATGCGTTGCGAGCGAATGCTGCACGCCACAGTAAAGGGGACTGTAGTGTTATTAGTTTCTTGAACAAAATACGAACAAAGACTGGGATCCAATGTTGTTCTAAAAAGGGAAATAACGATACATTATGACGACGATTACAAATATAAAGATATTCAACTACGCTGTTATTCGTCCTTCGATCCTCTCTTGGCGTCCAAAGGTATAGGCACAACTTCTTTTTTGTCCCTATCTTTGTGGAAGTGTAATAAAACTATCACACGTTTTGTACTAGACACATGAATGGGTAACTGGGGTACTACAATTGACCGGTCAAAATAGCAACGATACATATATGTTAAAGAACGACAATGATTTATTGTAATATTTCTAAGCAGTGTATTAGCAATAAATAGGCGTAAAACAGATGGAACCAAAATAAAATTATTATACACTCCTGGAAATTGAAATAAGAACACCGTGAATGCATTGTCCCAGGAAGGGGAAACTTTATTGACACATTCCTGGGGTCAGATACATCACATGATCACACTGACAGAACCACAGGCACATAGACACAGGCAACAGAGCATGCACAATGTCGGCACTAGAACAGTGTTTATCCACCTTTCGCAGCAATGCAGGCTGCTATTCTCCCATGGAGACGATCGTAGAGATGCTGGATGTAGTCCTGTGGAACGGCTTGCCATGCCATTTCCACCTGGCGCTTCAGTTGGACCAGCGTTCGTGCTGGACGTGCAGACCGCGTGAGACGACGCTTCATCCAGTCCCAAACATGCTCAATGGGGGACAGATCCGGAGATCTTGCTGGCCAGGGTAGTTGACTTACACCTTCTAGAGCACGTTGGGTGGCACGCGATACATGCGGACGTGCATTGTCCTGTTGGAACAGCAAGTTCCCTTGCCGGTCTAGGAATGGTAGAACGATGGGTTCGATGACGATTTGGATGTACCGTGCACTATTCAGTGTCCCCTCGACGATCACCAGTGGTGTACGGCCAGTGTAGGAGATCGCTCCCCACACCATGATGCCGGGTGTTGGCCCTGTGTGCCTCGGTCGTATGCAGTCCTGATTGTGGCGCTCACCTGCACGGCGCCAAACACGCATACGACCATCATTGGCACCAAGACAGAAGCGACTCTCATCGCTGAAGACGACACGTCTCCATTCGTCCCTCCATTCACGCCTGTCGCGACACCACTGGAGGCGGGCTGCACGATGTTGGGGCGTGAGCGGAAGACGGCCTAACGGTGTGCGGGACCGTAGCCCAGCTTCATGGAGACGGTTGCGAATGATCCTCGCCGATACCCCAGGAGCAACAGTGTCCCTAATTTGCTGGGAAGTGGCGGTGCGGTCCACTACGGCACTGCGTAGGATCCTACGGTCTTGGCGTGCATCCGTGCGTCGCTGCGGTCCGGTCCCAGGTCGACGGGCACGTGCACCTTCCGCCGACCACTGGCGACAACATCGATGTACTGTGGAGACCTCACGCCCCACGTGTTGAGCAATTCGGCGGTACGTCCACCCGGCCTCCCGCATGTCCACTATACGCCCTCGCTCAAAGTCCGTCAACTGCACATACGGTTCACGTCCACGCTGTCGCGGCATGCTACCAGTGTTAAAGACTGCGATGGAGCTCCGTATGCCACGGCAAACTGGCTGACACTGACGGCGGCGGTGCACAAATGCTGCGCAGCTAGCGCCATTCGACGGCCAACACCGCGGTTCCTGGTGTGTCCGCTGTGCCGTGCATGTGATCATTGCTTGCACAGCCCTCTCGCAGTGTCCGGAGCAAGTATGGTGGGTCTGACACACCGGTGTCAATGTGTTCTTTTTTTCCATTTCCAGGAGTGTATATGTAAGATATTACTTCCTGAATTTCTGAAAGGTGTCTACAATTTCAAAGATAAGTTGTTGTTCTTTATTAACCAAGTAACGTAAACTATGTAAAGGCCGAAAAAAGATATTGGTTGATTAAATAATTCTAAACAGTCAATCACTAGAATAAACGCATATCAGATATCTAGGTGTAGACATCTAAAATGACTGAATCTGAAACAGCAACACAAATTTAATAATAAGGAAAGCAGAGGTCAGACAAACTCTTTGGAACAACACTATGGAATTGTAAATTATCTATAGAAGGGGTCGCTTACAAAATCACCGTCCAGCAGGTACAATCAGCATCGACAACTGCATCTGTGCTTTGCAAACCATCTCAATGTATGTTAATTGTTTACATCACCTATTGCTAATCGACGTCTAATAATAATGTACTAAAACGATGACAGATATCACATTACAATATTATTTTAAAACGTGATATTTGTAAGTTGAAAAGTATTAATACGCCACCATATTCCGTACAACTAATCCAAAGCTTGTGGCTGTGCTGGCACGGAAGCTCAGGGTATCTGGTCAGGGGATCTGCAACACCTTGTAATAAAAGAAACTGATAGAAGTTCTCATCGATAGAATTTAAAAGACGCTATGCAACAACCGCGAAGGACCTCTGATGAAAACACGAAGAAACAGATCGGAAAAGAGTGATCTAGTGATTAACATCGCGTGCGGTCCTGGGCTAGATTCCCGGCTGGGCTGCAGATTTCCTTCACTAGATGACGACTGGGTATTTGTGTCGTCTTCATTATTCAATCTTATCTTCATCGACACACAAGCGACGGAAGTGGCGTCAAAGCGAAGGCTCCCACCTAGATGCGGTCTTCCGGCCAATGATGCCATATACGTGATGACTGGGTGTTGTGTGATGTCCTTAGGTTAGTTAGGTTTAAGTAGTTCTAAGTTCTAGGGGACTGATGATCATAGATGTTAAGTCCCATAGTGCTCAGAGCCATTTGAACCATTTTTTTGATACCATATATATTTATTTCACTCCCCCCCCCCCAAAAAAAACTAACCAAAAATCATATACATTAAGCACACCGATGTCACTGTGGTTCAACTTCGATCGCTCAACATGAATGAATTAGGGCCGTTTGCGGACTCACCCTGGTGAATCGCTAGCACACACATGCATTAATTTCGTGTGAAAGAGCAATGTGACGATATACACTCCCCGTGTCCTGCGCTGGAGAAAAGAAGTGTTCTATTCTGTCCAGTGTTTCATTCAGTTATTTCTGTTGCAGAATATATCATCCACTCGTATGTTTCGTTGAAAGTGTATTTTGTTTTAACATGCTAGTGTGACTTTCCTCGACACAGGTAACCTAGAGAACAGTAAATCAAGCAATACAGGAAATTAATAAGTTAATTAAAGTTGAATACTGATCGCTGTCTCTCGATTCAAATTTTTATCAGCGACTGTTGTTATCTTTCTTTAAAAGTGATCACAGCGTGTTCATTCAGCTGTCGATATTAAACCCAACACTTGCTCAGTCACTAGTGACCTACGATAGACATATTCTAAAGTTTCTTCGTGTTTTCTTCATAGCACTGCATATATCGCTTCTTCCATAGTCTTCTGGTTGTCTGACATGCCTCCGATTAAAAACGTATGGGATAAACTCATAAAGCAACTTTAGCATCAACTTGCAGATTGCGCAGCTGTGACAGAAACCACGGTGATGGCTTTTCCGATTTGACACTGTGATACAAGGAAAGCTTTACTGTACCTCGGGATAGTGTGAAGAGATCCGTTCTTGACACAGTAATCCTGCATTTATGACTATTAGGATTTATCAAAGTAAATTTTTCCATGCCATTATATTTGCGAAAAGTACGAGTATCATGCTGCACTTTAGTTTGGATTCCTTCTTGAAAGGTTGGTGAAATTTCCTTAGTTTTAGTATAGGCCCAGTAATCTATAAATTTATTCCTTTAATTTAGTTGGACTCCGTAAATGTCAAACTACAGATCCAAGATTTCTGATTACATGATTTGTTCTCAGATAGTTTTTCTGCCACGTATGATGTTTCCGCCTCGCGATATGCTTTGTATATGAGAAAAAGCACTCAGTTCACTGTTGTTCGGATATGTTACACGGAATTTTTCCCAGTAGCTTACGGGGAGACTTCACTCTAAAACTTCAATTTCTTAAAACAAATTTTTGAATGGCTATTTCACACCTTTGGTGAGTTTACTCTTAGATTCCAAAACGATTTCGCTGTTTTCTGCTTACAAGTACGTCTAAGAAATATTGGAAATAAGGACTGCATGTTGGGCCGCAGTACACTAACAGCTGCCAAAGTGGTCAAGGTAGTACCTGCCTATCAGAGACTTGACTCCGACGCACTACTGGCAACATGCGCTCATGGAAAGCACAAAATGCAAATGAAATTTTGCACACTGTCATTTGGTCCACGTGTCCCAAAGAAAAAAAGATACTTTCGGGTCTTGTAGAAGCTGTTTCTCAGTTCGGTACGAGATGTTTGAAGACTGAAGAAACCAAGAGTCCCAGCACTCCATCACTCTCCCACAAGAAGATCTGCTTGTCTAGATATGGACGAAGTATCAAGCTGTGCACAAGATTATCGCTGGGAAAAGAAAATATTCAGGGAAAAAGTCGCCCTAGTCTTGAAATTACAAGAAGAAGAAGCCTTACAGGAGCAGGAAGGGCAAAGGTATTTCCATGGGGATGTCTCTTGTACTAGCATTCACTTTTTTAGTAAATTTTAAAATCCGTTTAATTTTTCTAAGTTAAATCCCAACTTTTTATCCTAAACATTAACCATTCTCATTGTAATTTTTGCAGGAAGTAGTATTGAGGTATTTACGTACTCCTATGCATTAATATTATCGAAAATATAGTTTAACTATTTTATTATCACAATTACGTATCGATAATTAGAGAAAATTTTAGTTTGAAACTTAAAAAAAACTCGCAAAATAAATTACTAACTTTTCTCATAAAATGAATGCTTAGAGCTGCTGAAAAGTGTCTTCTGAATGTGCCTACAAAAATCTGTATGTCAAAACTGATGTATGAGTATCAAAAGCTGATTTTCAAAAATACCACTAAAATCATACTAACAATTTAAAACTCAAAAAACAATGAAATTCTGGATTTCAAAGCTTGGTTATTGCTACATCTTTACGTGACAGACATGATTTTAAAATTTTGTTGAAACAGGTATAGTACAAGAAGCCTCCCCTTAAATACGGGTGCCAGACGGTGGCCTCAACCCACTCCTTCCGAACCTCAGCCACGTCACAACCACTGCGCAGCCGCCACAGACACCAGTGTAGCATGCATCCTGGGCGCGCACGTCGATTCGTCCACCGGCTATTGGGGAGCCAAGAGCGGGTTTCCAGTATCTGGGGCACGGGTGCTTTCGCTCAACTTGGAGTTGCGGGTTGGTCTTTCTATAATCTTTCCAAATGGGCTGTGGTCGGGGCCTAGCATGTCCATTTCAACGGCGAGTGATTTTGCAAGGGTGGCTGGTGTTTTGCAGTTCCTGTCGGAAATAAAGGTTGGAAAGCCGTGTCAGGAAGCAGCTCTTTGCTGAAAAGTGCTGTTGGTGAGAGCAGAAAGTGGCACTGGAATGTCTGAATTCTATTCCCTAGGTTAAATGGCTCGAACGGCTACATGTTAACAGTAAAGGGTGATTCGAAACGAATGGGCCAAAAACAAAGCATTCCTGTGACTACAGCAATGACTTTACTACAGAAATACGCCCATAGATTGAAAGGTTAATGCTTACATTTCCTATGGACATTCACAGAAGTTGGATGTGGGCTCCAATAGTGACACTGCAATGTTTGTCCAGTACCGCATTTCTTGCCAAATTCAAATTACTCCAAGCACTATGGGACTTAACAGCTGAGGTAATCAGTCCCCAAGTCTTGGAACTACTTATACCTAACTAACCTAACGACATCACACACATCCATGCCCGAGGCAGGATTCGAACCTGCGATCACACCAGTAGCGCCTCGGTTTCAGACTGAAGCGCCTACAACCGCTCGGCCACAGCGGACGGCTTTTCCTGCCAGTTTCGTTCCAAAGAAACCCGATAAAGAGAAGTAATTGTGCCGACCATCAGGTGCCTAAGCTGCTGTAAGACTTGCAGAAATGGGCGTATGTAAAGCATGTCCGTCACACACTCCCAAAAGAAAAAATCCAATGGTGTAAGTCAGAGGGGCTTGGCAGAGGGACACATCTTTCGACCCAACACTGTAAGACATTCGCTGAAGTCACTACGTATGATGTGGTGGGGCGGCGTCCTGCTGTAAAATGAAGTCGGGTACCTTTTCTGTCAACTGCGGCAACAACCAGAGAGAAAGCACATCGAGATAGGTTGTGCCTGTGTACCGCATATTCTCAAATTATGCTTCTTCACGTGCCACTTGAATGCAATGTCGCTTTGTCAGAAATTACAAGTTTGTCTGCGAAACCATCCATCTCCATATGCACTTGAAAATCAACACATAACTGTCTCCGTTTCAGTTTGTCGGCTGGTTTTAGCGCCTGCAACATTTGAATTCTGTAAGCTTTTAAGTTTTGAACTGCAGATGCTTCTGCGACACACGCCACGTTATTGATTGCGACGTATTCACTTCTCTGCCGGCAGGTCTCCCGGATTTTCTGGGGATTCTTTGGGGGGTTGTGGGAATGTTTTCCACCACTTCATTCCTGACGGATGGTCGTGCTGTGGTTTGCTTCTTGCATATGCATCCTGTCTCCTCTAATTGCTTTGTCCATCTAGCAGTGTTGTGACGGTGCTGCGCCACTTTACGAAACTTGGTTCAAAATGGTTCAAATGGCTCTGAGCACTATGGGACTCAACTGCTGAGGTCATAACAAACAGCCATGCCCGAGGCTGGATTCGAACCTGCGAGCGGTCTTGCGGTTCCAGACTGCAGCACCTTTAACCGCACGGCCACTTCGGCCGGCACGAAACTTGGTCCCAAACTGTCTTTAAACAACTATTACTGATGAAGTTTTAACATATTCTACGAAAATGCGCCTTCTTTTATGTCGGATGCCACTATTTTGAATACTAACGCCAGTGATGAACAACATGGGCGGCTTTCCATTGTTTCATTGTTGTCAAACTCAACTGTGAGAGTTAACCTTTCAGTCTGTGTGTTTATTTTTGAAGCAAAAGTCAGTCATTACTGTATTCCCAGAAATGCTTTCTTTTTGTCCCATTCATTTTAAATCACCCTTAATTTTGCAGAGCGTGCGTGGAGCTCGCGAAATCAAAGGGAGTCGGCCAGATGCCGTTGCGGGCTGGAGGTGGCAAGTAGTGTTTCCTCTGGGCCAGAGGTGGCGCGTCCAAGTGTGCTCCTGAAGTCTGTACTCACTGATCTCCAATTCTAAATACGGAAAGCCTATAACTATCCGAAGTGCGTTCCAGTGCACGGGCGTGGAATTGTGATCGAGGCAATTTCCCTTTTCTAGGCGTGTCGTGCGACTATGTGTCCGGTAGGCAAAAGTCTCATACCCGATTGCGGAGCCAGAACCTATTTGCAAGTGCTGTTAGGAAAAGGTGACAGACTTGACGAGTTTTAATTGAAGCCAACAAATTCCATTTGTTTCTGCGGAAACTTGGATGCGGTGATTATGTCTGTGTGTTTTGACCAATAAACCCACAACTGTGTTCCTGTTTTGTTGTTACGGAGACTATCGGCGTAATTCGCTGGTAGCAAGCTGGTGGCGGTGTGTAATCTGTCGTTAAGTTTTCCAGTCCAGTGATCGGATATCGGAATCGTTCTGAAAGTAGATGCTACAGCGTATTTACTGGTGCTACAGGAGAAGTTGATCTAACCTTGTTTTGCGAGTGAAAGCGAGGATGAAAACCCTTTTTAGACTGATGTAATGATGTAGTAGCCCAAAAGCTTAATCCGAATCTGACAATAAAAGTTTTCCCGTAAATTTGAGGAGCAATACGTCGCATAATTCGTCTAGCTCGCCGCATATCGTAAAGCCGTCCTCGCACGGGACGTGAAAACGAACGCTGATGTGCGGCTTGTGTTTTATGGCGTCGCAACATGGAATTTCACTTTGCGGAGCATTTCTTAGCGTGAAAGGCAGAATCAGACACGCCAGATTTTTGCTTTGGGGAGAGGAACGTGGCTAGTGAGATGCAATGTGGCTTTCTAGGTAACAATTACAACTTAAGAGACAACATATTGGGTTGTTTCGTTGTCATTTGGCAGTTTTTATATTATGAGTACAAAAAATGCGCTTTGAAAATAAGCAGGATGTTCCAAAAAGGAAGTCAGGATTTTGAACAAGTGCTACTGAAAAACTGTTCAACTGAAGATAAAATAACTAAATTTTAGCTATCGTGCCGTGTGGGGCCAAACGTTGACCGTGGCATTCGTATAAGAGTTGCACACTGGCGAGCCGCCACCTCAACTCACATACCAGCACGATGTTGACGGGTCAACAAAGGGCACAGTGCGTTCTTTGGTACGCTGAATCTGAATCAGTTGTTGGTGTGCAGCATCACTTTCGGAAAACTTATCCAGGACGGAATGCAATCACTGACAAATCTATTTGCCGGCCGCTGTGGCCGAGCTTCAGTTCGGAACCACGCGGCTGCTACGGTCGCAGGTTCGGATCATGCCTCGGGCATGGACGTGTGTGATGTCCTTAGGGTAGTTAGGTTTACGTAGTTCTAAGTCTAGGCGACTGATGACCTCAGATATTAAGTTCCATAGTGCTTAGAGCCATCTGACCTGTTTGAACAAAGCTATTTGTCGATAGTTCAACCAGTTTTGAGAACAGGAAGCGTGTTGAGAGGACATTCACCAGGCCGGCCGAGAACAAGTGAAGAAAAGTTGAAGAAACCCGGTTTCAGGGTAAAAGAAATTGATGACAATCCAAATTTTCGGAAACGATGCTGTTTTCAGGCGAAGTAACATTCCATACGAATGGTTGTGTTAATTGTCACAACTGCTGGATTTGAGGTAGGATTCGAACCTGCGACCGTAGCGGTCTCGCGGTTCCAGACTGCAGCGCCTAGAACCGCAGGGCCACTTCGGCCGGCAACTGCGCAACACACAAAACAACAGATTTCCGAATGGTTGGGTAGGAAGAGTTTTTCTATATACTTTGTTCAAAATCGGAGCATTCTTTTCGGAGATCCTGTACTGTTTCAAAGCATCAGCATATTCAATCTCTCGAAAACGCGTCGTTTTAGTTACGATCTGTGATGATTAAGTCTCACGTAATGTCATATCGGTGGTTAAACCTTTGGGACGTACGACCCAAGCCATAGAATCAAATAACATCTGTTTAGCTGTAGTGTAGTGGATGAAGCCACTGGTGCGCATCGTAGTTGCTGAAAATATTTTTTTATCCAGTGTGATGTCTTCTAAAATATTCTGGCACTTTCTTATTAATTTAATAGAAGTATGTTGTGGAATATTCGAAGCGAGTTTGTTCGATTTTGTGAACATAGCAGGCAGCATGGACTAATGAATTATAAGACTGCTGTGTACGGCGCTGGCTAATCCCTGGCAATTCGGTGGTGAACACTGCAGACAGAACACGGCTAGCTTGTGAACAGGAGAGCAAACGTACGTTCTAATATGCGCAGTGAAAATTTAGCAGTGTTTGTGCTGTGTGGTTTGTGCGTCAGATATAGCCCAGGACATCCGCTGGAGAGTGCTGCAGTCACAGACTACACTGAAGAGCCAAAGAAACTGGTACATCTGCCTAATATCGTGTAAGATCCCCGCAAGCATGAAGGAGTGCCGATGGGGCACGGACTCGACTAATGTCTGAAGGAGTGCTGGAGGGAATTGACACCATGGATCCTGCAGGGCTGTCCATAAATCCTTAAGAGTACGAGGGATGGAGATCTCTTCTGAACAGCACGCTGCAAGCAAGTCATCCCAGATATGCTCAATAATGTTCATGAGTGGGGAGTTTCGTGGCCAGTGGAAGTGTTTAAACTCAGAAGGGTCTTCCTGGAGCCACTCTGTAGCAATTATGGATGTATGGGGTGTCGCATTGTCCTGCTGAAATTGCCCAAGTCCCTCGGAATGCACAATGGACACGGATGGATGCAGGTGATCAGACAGGATGCTTACGTACGTATCACCTATCAGATTCGTATCTAGACGTATCAGGGGTCCCATAGCACTCCAACTACACACACCCCACACCATTACAGAGCTTCCACCAGCTTGGACAGTCACCTGCTGACATGCAGGGTCCATGGATTCATGAGGTTGTCTCCATACCCGTACACGTCCATCCGCTCGATGAAATTTGAAACGAGACTCGTTCGATCAAGCAACATGTTTCCAGTCCCCAACAGTCCAATGTCGGTGTTGACGGGCCTAGGCGAGGCGTAAAGCTTTGTGCCGTTCAGTCCTCAAGGGTACACGAGTGAGCCCATATCGATGATGTTTCGTTGAACGGTTCGCACGCTGACACTTGTTGATGGCCCAGCACTGAAATCTGCAGCAATTTGCGGAAAAGATGCACTTCTGTCATGTTGAACGATTCTCTTCAGTCGTCGTTGGTGCCGTTCTTGCAGAAACTTTTTCCGATTGCAGCAATGTCGGAGATTTGATGTTTTATCGGATTCCTGATATTCGCGGTACACTAGTGAAATGGTCGTACAGGAGGATCCCCACTTCATCTTTACCTCGGAGATGCTGTGTCCCACCGCTCGTGCGCCGACTGTAACACCACGTTCAAACTCACTTAAATCTTGATAAGCTGCCATTGAAGCAGCAGTAAGCCATGTAACGACTGCGCCAGACACTTGTTGTCTTATCTAGGCATTGCCGGCCGCAGCGCCGTATTCTGCCTGTTTACGTATCTCTGTATTTGACGACGCATGCCTGTGCCAGGGTTTCTTCGGCGATTCAGTGTAAAAGTCTGCGCAGTTTTTTGCTTTTACTACTGTGTGGTTTTTGCTAAGTTACCACTATAATGTAGTATCCATAGTCCTCGATAATTAGCTTCCAGTTTTGGTGTTATCTCTTGCCCAATAACTTAATGAGTTCTGATGTTTGCTTTGTATGTTTTGTACAGTTTTGTATGACAAATCGTCCCGTGCGAGGAAGACTTAAGAATGTGTGGTTTCTGACGGCAGCGCGTGAGAGGGGAGTTCGTGCTATGCCACGGAAGTGCCGAGGGCGGACGAAAGGAACGCTTGTCCAGGCTATTGGTTCGTCGAGTTTTTGCTAGAGACGAAGGACGTTCCGGAGGGAGACGACCGACGCAACGCCAGGCACGGTAACGCAGACCTGGGCTGCTACAGCAGGGGCAGTAGCGGCGTGTTTCGGCCAGACCTGGACAAGGCTGTCGCCGTGAGCGTTGGGTAAGCAGGCGGCAGGCATTTCTTATCGGCGGCCGGACCTGGACCAACCGGTTTGTCACGGCGCGGCCCGGCGGGGCGCCGTTGCGAAACTGTAATTTCATACTGGCGGGCGGGTGCATCGCGCCGGCCCGGTCTTCATTTCTCCTGGCGCCACGGCAGAGCTGCCTAAGTAACTGCCGCGGGCGAGGCGCAGCGACCGGAACGTCAGGGAAGCCCCGAGTGGCAGCAAAAGCTACTCCACCGCCACAGCTACTTGCGAGCATTCCCACACCTTTTTCCCCTCTACAGTTCTTCGTTGAAGGGGACACGCCCCCTGAACGGGCTGCATTTTTAGCATTATCTTCACCCTCATAGTGCAACTATATGAGATAAATGAGAGATAGCTCAAAATTCTTACACAGCAACGTGCGGAACTGTGTGAGCGTGTGGGTGCTACTCTATCATTCCGCGCAACGGATTAATCTGAGATGTACCCTTTACCCTGTGGCTCCTGCAACATGCAGTTTCCACCCCCACACTAGTCCAGAAGTCAGACAGACGCTCCTAACGTTCTAAAGAGAAATGCTTTCAGCAATAAATATCTTCTGGAGTCGTCCGCTGTAAGGAAATGACACAAAAATTCACAAAATTTCTTACGTAACTAGTGGGATACTTGGTTACTGGCGTAGTGCTAGTTAGTGTAAGAAAAACATGAAACTAACGAAAATTATTATTTATTTTGCAAAAATTCTGAGAAATCACAATGGCACTTTTAGTTATGAACTCAAGTTATTTCCAGGTTCTTTTCGGAATGTGAAGTTACCTCTTAAGGAGAGGATTCGCTAATGAAATTTCTATACAAAGTTTAAGATTTTTATTGACTTGGCAGAATGGCTGAGAGCCGCGCCCACTCAACTTGAATAATTATCCTTTAGAATGTTGCTAGGTACGGTCGAGGCTGTTGCGTGTGAAATGGAGTGAAGTTTACTGTTGTGGAGGAAATATGGGGCTCGCAAGAGCTGTAGCGCACAATACTGTAAGCTGCGATGACTGCTGTCTGCGCCGCTCGCTGCTGACAAATCAGATAACTCTCGTTCTATCTGGATTGACCTTCGCCAATCAAACTCTCGCTATTCCTTGATGAAGTCAAGGACTCCTATTCGCCCCCAGTCTAACTATTGGCGTGGTACACCGGTCAGATAACTAGTCCACCGCGATGCCACTCAAAAATTCGCTCGCAGGCGTTTAACTATAACTCTGTCAGTTCACACCGCACAATAAGTGTGGCGGCCAATACAGTGAACAACGCTTAATCACAAGGACTCAGTATAGAGTCGCACTCCGATTCGCTCCCGGCAGAGGTGCTCTCTCAGTGAAGTACTGAGGAGAGACTTGTTCCTCACTCTTTGAGTACACGTACGAGCACACACGCTCTCGTTACGTGTTCTCTCTCCAAGAGCGACAATGGATCGGCCCCTCTCCACGCCAGACTTGAAGGGGTATATCTTTCGGTCTCTTCCATTACCCCTTCAGCTCAAGACATCAGGAATATCGTCTACCAATCAGCATTGCTCTTCTAAAACGGGAGAATGACGTTTTGTTTAATGCGACCAATCTGGAAATCTGTAGCATCGGCGTTTGGCGTTTGCTGCCTCCCTGTGAAAACCTCTGAAACTGCGTGCTATGTTTGTAAAGAATGCGTAGGCTGGGCGCTTCCACACAATGTAGCAGAATTTGCTTCTAAGCCGAACATAGGGTCATTCTCCCTTTCACTCGGGCAAACGCTGTCTGCTCTACAGGCGGTCGCCGGCTGACGGAGATAGGTTGACTCGTCCTCTGAAGGGACCGGCCTCCTGGAATGCAGTTTGCCTCTCCTGAACTAAAAGCTTTTGTGACTGTCGTGTCTTGAATGTGTGTGTGTACGCCAGCCTCAAGTATTTCGATCTCGGTGCATATTTGCGATTTAATTGTTATTTGTGTATCGTTTACATGAATTAATACAACATTGACTTTATCTTATCGAGTTTGGGTTCGAATGAAACGTCTTGATGTGCGGAATATGACTGTGAGGGCGGGATATGCAAGCAATGAAGGTCAGGAGACCACGACGTCTTACAACTGGTTAACATCGCAGCCCCAGGAATTCTATGAGACAGCCATTCACCGCCTTGTGTCACAGAGAGACAAGTGTCTCAACAGCCAGGGTCAATACTTCTAACACACAGGTACTGATTTCTGTAATTATGCCTCCGGTTCGTTTCTTTTTCAACGCCCCTTATAGTAACGCTGTTACCACACTTCGCTGAAGAACTGTGGTGTTCGAACCAACCTTCAGGCTGATGACAGCGTTATCGTAAGCTTTAAAACCAAAAACAAACAACAAGCGGGCACAACTAACAAGATTTGAATTATAATATTGACATAAAAGAGACCATAAAAAACACAGACGAAAACGAAAAAAACTGCCAATGTTATGAAATATCAGGACAAAAACATTTAGAAAAGGGATCTGTTACTGTGATTGGGTGACCACTCAATAGAAATGAGTGATCCATCCACTCTGCAACACACGAAAATTTTAGAATTAATATTTTGGGAAGGAGACAGACACCACACAAAACTTTAAAATCCGTGCCTAACTCATCTAATTGTCACTGGAATTAGTACGCAGGTCCTGTGGAAGGAACAGGCCAGGCCTCAGTATGGCAGAAAAAGGAACTCAGTTACAATATGATTTATCGACACCTGTGTTGCTCACGTTTCACATATTGCCGACGCAGGAAAAAACCATGTATCATGGCACAATAACCAACTTTTAGCGACGGGCGAGTTGCGCTCGTCGTGGAGGGAAAGAGGCAAGCCAATGCCGTACAGTAGATTTCTAGCCCGTGAATGAGCCACACATGAGCCACCTATTTACATGCGTGGTGACTTCACAGAGGAACTGAACAATGGGTATGTCGGAGAGATTAGGCCTCCTTTGCAGCCGTACAAACAAAACACTGTAGCCGTAATACACAGTAGGAGATACAACAACATGACGCACAGCATACACTGATAATCCAAAACATTATGACCATTACTAATCTCGACATTGGATGCCGCCTGATGGGGTTGCAGGCACGTGATGCGGTATCAAAAATATGTAAGCGGGGCAGACACGAACGGGGGATCACCCTAGCGAAGATATCGGCAGCAAATGGGGAAATCCGTGGAGGTAAGCAACTTTGACCAAGGGTAGATTATTATTACGCAGAACCTACGAACGAGTATCTCGAAAACGGCGAAGCTGGTCGAATGTTCATGTGCTACTGTCGTGAGCATCTACGGAAAGTTGCAGACGGCCAATGAAACTACCACTAGGCCCTAAATGGTTGGACGTTCACGATTCTTCACAGAACGTGGCGTTCGGAGGCCTGTCTGCTCCGTAAAGTGGGGTAGATGGTGATCTGTAGCATCTCTGCCGAAAGAGCACAATGCTGATGCACCCTCGGAGCACATCGTTCATCGTACATTGTTGACTATGGAGCTCTGCAGCAGACCACCCCTATGTGTTCACCTATTGACCTAACGACATCGTCAGTTACGACTGCAGTGGGCATAGATCATCAGGATTCGACCATTGACTGATGTAAACATGTCGGCTCTTCGGGTTACTCACATTTTTGCTACACTCGGTCGCTGGCTGTCTTCACAAAAGCATCATCGAGGTGAACGGCGGCTCGAAACGTGCAGCGCGCCACGGATGTAGAGTGGTGGGAGCAGTATTATGCTATGAGTAACATTGTCCTGCGTTTCCATGGGACCTGTGGTAGTAATCAGAGACACGCTGACAGCAGCGAACCACCTGCATCCTTCATGCTTGATGTCTTCCCCGACGGCGATGACATCTTTAAGCCGTATATATGCCGGCCGCTGTGGCCGAGCGGTTCTAGGCGCTTCAGTCTGGAACCTCGCTGCTGATACGGTCGCAGGTTCGAATCCTGCCTCGGGCATGGGTGTGTGTGATGTCCTTAGGTTAGTTAGGTTTAAGTAGTTCTAAGTTCTAGGGGACTGATGACCTCAGATGTTAAGTCCCATAGTGCTTGGAGCCCTTTGAATTTGAATTTAAGCTGTATAATTATCCGTGTTAGTTAGTTGGTTGGTTTAAAAGGAGGGGGGGGGGGGGCTAACTGCGGGGTCATGGGTCCCTTGTTCCCAGTAGAACAACTACCCAAGGGAAAGAAGAAACAAAGAAGACGTACGGCACAATAACTGGAGACAGGAAGAACCAGCAGAACATCAGAAGGACAAAAAAACACTAAAATGGACAAAACAGGACAAGAAAACCACAGAGAGACGCAAGAAACAGGAGAAGAGATTAAAAACAAGAAAGCAGATTACCATGGCTGGTTGACCATGAGAACAAAAAAGGAGAAGCCAGCCACTCTGCAACACATTAAAACCTCCACCCCAAAAGTCGTAGTATGGAGGACACAGAGGGACAAAGGGCATGCGCTAAAACTCAGATCAAATGATAAAACCCACCCTCACGAATAAAACATAAAACTAAAGCTGCTTTCGAGGCATTGTCGCCCAACACCGAAGGTAGGGTGCTGGGAAAGTTAAAAGTCGGCCGCAGAACGGGTAAAAGTGGGCAGTCCAGCAAGAGGTGGACGACTATCATTTGGGAGCCACAGCGACACCGAGGTGGGGCCGCTCGATGGAGGAGGTAACCATGTGTGAGCCACGTATGGCCAATGCGGAGCCAACAAAGGACAACTGATTGACTGCGAGAAGCCCACAGGGAAGACTTCCACACATTCATAGTCTCCTTAATGACACGCAGTTTGTTGTGCATACTGTTTAGCCACTCCGTCTCCCAAAGCCGAAAAACCTTGCGGCTAAAAACAGAACGCAGGCCAATTTCAGAGATGTCAATTTCTAGGAGCGGTTTCCGCGTAGCTTGTTTGGCCAGCCCGTCAGCAAGTTCGTTGCCTGGGATTCCGACGCGTTCTGTGGTCCACACAAACACCAGTGAACAACTGGACCGTTCCAGGGCAGAGATTGACTCCTGAATGTTCGCTACCAAAGGATGGCGAGGATAGCACTGGTCGATAGCTTGTAAGCTGCTCAGAGAGTCAGAACAGAGAAGAAAACGATTCACCAGAACAGGAACGGATGTACTGAAGTGCACGACATATGGCCACAAGCTCTGCAGTGAATACACTGCAGCCAGCGGGCAAGGAACGCTGTTCAATATGGCCTCTGTGGACATAGTCGAAGCCAACATTACCATCAGCCATCGAGCCGTGATGTAAACAACTTCAGAGCCCCGGAACACGTCAAAAATAGAGAAGAACTAACAGCGGAGAGCGGCGAGGTTAATGGAGTCCTTAGGGCCATGCAAAAGGTCCAGACGACGCTTCGGCCGAGGTGTACACCACGGAGGTGTACGTGTATGGACCTCAAGTAGAGGCGGTAAAGGAAAGGACAGCAGTTCGCAGAGAAGGGATCGAACACGAACCGCAGTCGTGAGTCCTGACCTGGACAGCCGATGCGGGTGATGGACTGCTGCTGGTGGGAAAAGGAGACGGTAATTCGGATGCTCAGGAGAACTACGAATGTGTGCAACATAACTGGTGAACAGTTTTGCACGTCGGATCCGCAATGGAGGGACTCCGGCATACGTCAGGACACTGGTAACCGGACTCGTTCTAAAAGCTCCCGTCGCTAGGCGAACGCCACAGTAGTGCACTGGGTCGAGTAAACGCAACGCTGAGGGCGCCGCCGAAAAAAAAAATAATAAAAAAAAAATTGGGAATTTGTGATAAGATCTTACGAGACCAAACTGCTGAGTCATCGGTCCCTGACTCGAACCTCCGACGGGGGGAGCCGCGCGAACCGTGACAGGACGCCTTTGACCGCGTGGCTACCCCGCGCGGCCCGAACCGTAAACTACACTCCCATAGTCAAGGCGGGATTGAACAAGGCCTTTGTAGAGCTGCAGCAGCGTAGAGCGATCTGCACCCCAGTTGGTGTTGCTCAGGCAGCGGACATTGAGATGCTTCCTGCACTTCCCCTTAAGCTGACGAAGGTGAGGTAGCCAAGTCAATCGGGCGTCGAAAACCAGTCCTAAGAATCGATATATCTCCACTACAGTGAGTGGATCGTCATTAAGGTAACGTTCTGGTTCCGGATGACCGGTACGACGCCGACAGAAGTGCATGACACACGATTGGAGCCCATGGCTGCGCCTTGTGGATGGCTCCCTGTAGGCGCCGCTCAGCAACACCAGAACTGGAGGAGCACTACGAAATGCAAAAGTCATCCGCATACAGAGAAGGGGAGACCGACGGCCCTACAACTGCTGCTAGGCCGTTTTGGCCACTAAAAATAGGTATACACTCAATACGGAGTCCTGCGAAACGCCATTTTCCTGAATACGGGACGAACTGTGGGAGGCACCAAATTAACACGGAAAGTACGGAGCGACAGGAAGTTTTAGATAAAAATCGGGAGCGGGCCTTGGAGACCCCACTCATACAATGTGGCAAGGATATGATGTCGCCAGGTCGTGTCGTATGCTTTACGTAAGCCAAAAAAGACGGCAACCAGATGCTGGCGTCTGGAAAACGCTGTTCGCATGGCAGACTCGAGGGACACAAGATTATCAGTCGTAGAGCGACCCTCGCGGAAGCCGCCCAATTGTCGGTGTCTCGGAGCCAGAGCCGTGTTACAGTGGTTTGAGGAGCATTACAGTGAACTCACGTTGATGTCTCTACAACCAAATTCGCCTGATGTAAATCCTACGGAACCTATCTTGGCGCCGAATCGTGATGGCGGTACCGCAGCAACGAAACGCATTTCGCATTCTCTGTTTCAACAGGAACACTTCATTTACAACGCATGGCGTGATTTTCTTTACCCTTAGAGTCCCAACAATATGAAAACAAATATAATTCTAAAGTTTTTCGAAAAATTAGCCTTTATTATCATAGTGAGCAACGCATACAAAAATACATTGCCAAAAAGAAAGAAATTGGGAAAAAGTAAACAATTGTTTCAAGGAGGTTGTTCAAATGGTTCAAATGGCTCTGAGCACTATGGGACTTCTGAGGTCATCAGTCCCCTAGAACTCAGAACCACTTAAACCTAACTAACCTGAGAACATCACACACATCCAGGCCCGAGGCAGGATTTGAACCTGCGACCATAGCGGTCGCGCGGTTCCAGGTTGGAGCGCCTAGAACCGCTCGCCCACTCCGGCCGGCCAAGGAGGTGGTTTGCCCTTCGCGTCCACTACGAAATATAGCTTTCAACCACCAATTATCTCATGTGATATATCTGAAAGTAAATTCGCATTATTCGTAGACACAGTCCCACATCTCGAGACGGTCCAAGAATTAATGATCCTAAATAACAAACAACAATGGGCTTAACATTTGATAGCTTTTGTATCAAAATTACATACTGCCCCAGTTGTTTCATTTCGAAAGCACTCGTAAAAGCAGTACTACCAAATCAAATTTACGTTACAGTAACTTTAGATATTCTTGTTTTCACTGTCAATGATCTTCTCACTATGACAAAAAAGAGTAGCATGATCTCCGAGCCGACTGTCGATTGTAAGTGGCTGCTACAATCCACTAAACATAGGAAGTACCATAGTGTACCAACAGATGCCTCTATCTTGCAGCAGCGACGATGGTTTCATACTAAAGGCACTGGTACTTCGAAAAATAAAATAAGACAAATAAAATGGCAGTTTCAGGCAGAAACCACTGGTACTCAGAGATTACTTTACGAGATGAGATTACTCTACGATGGATCGGCCGTAAAGGAGATACGACTCCTTAATTACAACCACTGGCTTCCAAGGTTGCCTCATCTCAGGGAATGTTTTCTTTATGGAAAGTTTGTGAAAGACTCGGTCTCTCCACTTCCAACAACTGTAGGTAGACTGCGACGTGGCGTAGCAACAACGGTGAATGCAGTGACTGCAGACATGCTCACGAACGTATAGGACGAGCTCTATTCTCGTGAGGGCGTTTGTTGTGCGGCCGATGGAAAGCACATTGAACATTTGTGAAAGCTGAATGGGAATTCTGATCATACACGTAACTGTTAAATGTAGGCTACCTCAAAGATATGTGTAGAAGAATTTAAAAGATACATCTCTGCAATATCAGATGATTCTTTTGAAAATAAAAACTTTACGATTCTATGTAATAGTTAAAGTCTGCCCCATGCTTCAGTCTTCATTCTTGTAATTAGTCTTGTAATAGGGCTCTTAGCATAAGTGCAGGGTGATTCTGTAATAATGCTACAAACTTTTAGGATGATAGAGAAGGGTAAATATATCAATTTGAGGTAAGAGACCCGGGTCTGCAAAAGATAGAGTCGAAAGATATAAGCGAAAATCCTTCTGCTGCCACTGACGGTGGAACTCTTCTACTACAATACAAGCTCTTTGCTTCACGCAGTTTGGAAGAAGGTAGTAAAGACCAAAACAAGAAAAAAATGGCCAGTAAAAAAGGGCTCTAAAACGCATACAGTAAGAGCTATGAGCACTTGTTTGTCTTCGTTACACTGAAAAACATCTCTTCTACTGAACTGGGCATTTTTTAGAAGAGATCCACTATGAGAAGCATCAGAACGATTTTCGCTTATTATAAGTTTCAACAATGTCGTTTTCGGGCCAGGGTCCCTTACCTCAAATTGATACATTTACCGTTCTCCACCTTCCCTGAAAGCCTGTAATATCATCAAGGGTTCACCCCGTATATTTGAAGGAATCTGTACAGTAGTGATAAACTTGTGGGGAAAATGTGGGTGCCTTAAGCAGTACCAGCCTCTACGGGGAGCTGGTATTATTCTCCGAGATCGATATAGTGATTATGCAGATGCTCTCGTATTTCTCTCCACAAAATGCATTAAACCGAAGGCGTCTTCGCGGTGTCGAAACACTCCGGAGTTAAGGTCGCTAAACTCATAAATATTCCAGAGTGTTTTGTCGCAGAGAGCGAGAGTGTAGAATTTGCCGGAGGAAAGAAATACGAGCGGGCCCACCGCTGCGTGACTAATCTGCAGACGCAGCCGTGGCGGCCGTGTTTGCCGCGCGCCGGGACGTGCCCGCTACCCAGGCAGGATCTTTCCCAGAAGAGTCGCTTTGTATCGGCGGCCGTCACCGCCGAAACTAACACTTCGCTTTTGAGAAAGACTGTTTTTCGCAAGGCGCCAGAGGCTGTGTACAGTGTTTATAAGGGACTGGGCAGAGGCGCACCTAATGAGAAAACAAAACGGCATTCAGAGTGGTGCGCGCTACGCTCTCCGACATCCACATGCAACGGAACGGGCCGCTGGAATCTGCTCGCTAGTCCTTTTCCAGAGCCTGTTGCCAACTGATGGAGCCTGCCTCCTGCGCAACTTACAGAGACGAATTATGGCGGTGGTTCAGAACGTAAGGAAACAAACAAGGCGTCTTCGAGAAAATAGAACATTTTTATTCAGTGAAATCACAAAGTTACGAACAAGGAGACCTTACGGACTGCTCTGCGTCTTCTGTTATCTTATTAGTTATTGGATTTCGAAGTTATGCCTAAAGCGGCACGATGCAAATCTAATAATAATTTAGGTTAGGTTATCTTCTTTGAAGATCAGATTTCCGAACTGTTTTAAGTACAACGGTTACTCCAAAAGAAATGCACACTATTTTTTTAAAAATCCATATTTTATTCTACATGTTTGAAAGTTTTACAGTGTGTAGATACATCCTTTAGGAACACTATTTTCATTTCTCCACATAATTTCCATCCTTCTCAACTGCCTTATGCCATCTTGGAACCAGTGCCTGTACACCCGCACAGTAAAATTCTAGACCAACCCGTTGGAGCCACTGTTTGGCAGCGTGCACAAGGGAGTCATCATCTTCAAACCTTGTTCCTTGTTTCAGTTTCCCAAAGAGATGATAGTCACTTGGAGCCAGGTCAGGACTGTAAGGTGGGTGTTTCAGTGTTGTCCATCCAAGTTTTGTGATCGCTTCCATGGTTTTTTGACTGACATGTGGCCGTGCATTGTCGTGCAACAGCAAAACATCCTGCTTTTGCCGATGTAGTCGAACACGACTCAGTCGAGCTTGAAGTTTCTTCAGTGTCGTCACATATGCATCAGAATTTATGGTGGTTCCACTTCGCATGATGTCCACAAGCAAGAGTCCTTCGGAATCGAAAAACACCGTAGCCATAACTTTTCCAGCAGAAGGTGTGGTTTTGAATTTTTTTTTTTTTCTTGGGTGAATTTGCATGATGCCACTCCATTGATTGCCTCTTCGTCTGTGGTGAAAAATGATGGAGTCATGTTTCATCACCTGTCACAATTCTTCCAAGAAATTCATCTCCACCATTCTCGTACTGCTCCTAAAGTTCGCTGCATACCGTTTTTCTTGTTTCTTTGTGTGCCACTGTCAACATCCTAGGAATCCACCTGGCACAAACCTTTTTTAACGCCAACACTTTCAGTATACTGCAAACACTTCCTTCCCCTATCCCAACGTAGCGCGACAATTCGTTCACTGTGATGCGTCTGTCAGCAGTCACCAATTCGTTAACTCTCTGCACATTGTCTGGAGTGTGTGCAGTACGAGGTCTGCCGCTGCGAGGACAATCCTCAATATTGCCGTGCCCGCTTTCATCACGTAACCTGCTTGTCCACCGAGTAACTGTACTGCGATCGACAGCAGATTCTCTATACACCTTCTTCAACCTCTTGTGGATGTTCACCACTGTCTCGTTTCCACAGCACAGGAATTCTGTGACAGCACGTTGCTTCTGACGAACGTCAAGTGGTGCAGCCATCTTCAAGACATGCTGTGACGGCGCCACTCACGGGAACAGGTTGAACCAAGTTTGAAAACGAGCGGGAAGGATGTATCTACACACTGTAAAACTTTCAATCATGCAGAATGAAAACTGTATTTTTACAAAAATAGTGTGCATTTCTTTTGGAGTGACCCTCGTATAAATCAATCCCAGCATTTCACATGTTCGCTGGTAGCTGAGTGTATAGCGTAAAACTGTTGTAATAGTGAGTTAAGTCACAGCAGTGAGCCGGTAAGCGTAAGGAAGCAGATGCAGGAAATGCTGCATCGCCGTTCGAGACAGATTCATAGTGTAGCTGAACGCCCCCATTCCACGGACGGACTACCAGGAACAGTGTCACATGCCGTCACTGTGGAGAGGTTTGGAAATTAATCCAGGACCTTGCCGGCCAAATGCTGGCAGCGAGAATTTCCCACCACCAGAATTCGAAGCAGCTCAATTCCGAGTCGAGTGCCAATGCACAAGCAAAGTCCTCCGAAAATGTGGACACGCCATGTCGTTCATACATTTCCAAAAGAAAAAAAAAATAGAAAGCATAAAATCAGCAACCTGGGAATCACAACAGGAACGGCACACCATTCGACCCAACATTAAAATTCAGCGCAGTGGAAGATTTTCGTTAAGGTGGCTACGTACGAGATTATGACAGTGCGGCTGGGCTCTTCCTGTTGCAAAATCACGTCGGGTATCTCTTCCATCAACTGAAGCAGCAACCAGAGAGAAAACATATCGAGAGAGGTTACGCCTGTAGCGGTCGATTCTGCGGATACGAAAGGACGACAGACTCTGTGGTTGGTTGTGCCGCAGAAAACATTAAGTTTCGGAGAATCACATTCATGTTCCAGAGAGACATGCGTGTTTTATATACTCCATGTTCTCAAATCATGGTCGTTCACTTTGCCACTTAAGTGTAATATAGCTTCGTCAGAGAACACGAGACTGTCTGCGAAACCATTCACCTCTATCCGTGCTTGAAAGTGAATGCATAATTATCTCCTCCTTGGTTTATCGGCGCCTGCAAGATTTGAATTCTGTAGGCTCTGAAGAGCAGACTCTTGAGCAAGGTATGCCACACTACTGACTACGACATATTCAACTCGCTATGGGCAGCACGCGTGAAATTTCTGGGCTTCGTTCGCAGATAGTGCAAATGTTTTCCACCGCTTTATCCTTGACGAATGGTCGTTCTGTGGATTTCTTCTGTGCATTGTGTCTCCTCTAATTGCTTTGTCCACCTAGCAATTTTGTGACGGTGTCGGAGTGGTGTCACTTTGCCAAACTTGATCCGAAAACATTTTTAAACAACGATTATTCATGATGTTTTTACGGCATCTGTGACACAATACGCCTTTTCTATCGCGTATCTCACCGTTTTGAATACTAGAGCTGGCGACGAACAGCAGCGGCGACTATCCATTGTTTCATTCTTGCGAGCCTGAAATGTGATAGTTTATCGGCCTCTCTGCGTATTTCTGAAATAAAGTCATTATTGTAGTCACAGGAATACTTTTCGTTCCGTTCATTTTGAATCATCCGGTATTACAACCACCAAGTAACAAAAAGACATACGGTTATTTCGTTAAGAATAATCCGAGAGCACACACTGCCAACGCGTCTATGACTGTTTACGAGGACAAAAAAAAAAAAAAAAAAAAAAAAAAAAAAATGTTCAAATGGCTCTGAGCACTATGGGACCTAACTTCTGAGGTCATCAGTCCCCTAGAACTTAGAACTACATCTACATCTACATTGATACTCCGCAAGCCACCCAACGGTGTGTGGCGGAGGGCACTTTACGTGCCACTGTCATTACCTCCCTTTCCTGTTCCAGTCGCGTATGGTTCGCGGGAAGAACGACTGCCGGAAAGCCTCCGTGCGCGCTCTAATCTCTCTAATTTTACATTCGTGATCTCCTCGGGAGGTATAAGTAGGGGGAAGCAATATATTCGATACCTCATCCAGAAACGCACCCTCTCGAAACCTGGCGAGCAATCTACACCGCGATGCAGAGCGCCTCTCTTGCAGAGTCTGCCACTTGAGTTTATTAAACATCTCCGTAACGCTTTCACGGTTACCAAATAACCCTGTGACGAAACGCGCCGCTCTTCTTTGGATCTTCTCTATCTCCTCCGTCAGACCGATCTGGTACGGATCCCACACTTATGAGCAATACTCAAGTATAGGTCGAACGAGTGTTTTGTAAGCCACCTCCTTTGTTGATGGACTACATTTTCTAAGGACTCTCCCAATGAATCTCAACCTGGTACCCGCCTTACCAACAATTAATTTTATATGATCATTCCACTTCAAATCGTTCCGCACGCATACTCCCAGATATTTTACAGAAGTAACTGCTATCAGTGTTTGTTCTGCTATCATATAATCATACAATAAAGGATCCTTCTTTCTATGTATTCGCAATACATTACATTTGTCTATGTTAAGGGTCAGTTGCCACTCCCTGCACCAAGTGCCTATCCGCTGCAGATCTTCCTGCATTTCGCTACAATTTTCTAATGCTGCAACTTCTCTGTATACTACCGCATCATCCGCGAAAAGCCGCATGGAACTTCCGACACTATATACTAAGTCATTTATATATATTGTGAAAAGCAATGGTCCCATAACACTCCCCTGTGGCACGCCAGAGGTTACTTTAACGTCTGTAGACGTCTCTCCATTGATAACAACATGCTGTGTTCTGTTTGCTAAAAACCCTTCAATCCAGCCACACAGCTGGTCTGATATTCCGTAGGCTCTTACTTTGTTTATCAGGCGACAGTGCGGAACTGTATCGAACGCCTTCCGGAAGTCAAGAAAAATAGCATCTACCTGGGAGCCTGTATCTAATATTTTCTGGGTCTCATGAACAAATAAAGCGAGTTGGGTCTCACACGATCGCTGTTTCCGGAATCCATGTTGATTCCTACATAGTAGATTCTGGGTTTCCAGAAATGACATGATACGCGAGCAAAAAACATGTTCTAAAATTCTACAAGAGATCGACGTAAGAGATATAGGTCTATAGTTTTGCGCATCTGGTCGACGACCCTTCTTGAAGACTGGGACTATCTGTGCTCTTTTCCAATCATTTGGAACTCTCCGTTCCTCTAGAGACTTGCGGTACACGGCTGTTAGAAGGGGGGCAAGTTCTTTCGCGTACTCTGTGTAGAATCGAATTGGTATCCCGTCAGGTCCAGTGAACTTTCCTCTATTGAGTGATTCCAGTTGCTTTTCTATTCCTTGGACACTTATTTCGATGTCAGCCATTTTTTCGTTTGTGCGAGGATTTAGAGAAGGAACTGCAGTGCGGTCTTCCTCTGTGAAACAGCTTTGGAAAAAGGTGTTTAGTATTTCAGCTTTACGCGTGTCATCCTCTGTTTCAATGCCATCATCATCCCGTAGTGTCTGGATATGCTGTTTCGAGCCACTTACTGATTTAACGTAAGACCAGAACTTCCTAGGATTTTCTGTCAAGTCGGTACATAGAATTTTACTTTCGAATTCAATGAACGCTTCACGCATAGCCCTCCTTACGCTAACTTTGACATCGTTTAGCTTCTGTTTGTCTGAGAGGTTTTGGCTGCGTTTAAACTTGGAGTGGAGCTCTCTTTGCTTTCGCAGTAGTTTCCTAACATTGTTGTTGTACCACGGTGGGTTTTTCCCGTCCCTCACAGTTTTACTCGGCACGTACCTGTCTAAAACGCATTTTACGATTGCCTTGAACTTTTTCCATAAACACTCAACATTGTCAGTGTCGGAACAGAAATTTTCGTTTTGATCTGTTAGGTAGTCTGAAATCTGCCTTCTATTACTCTTGCTAAACAGATAAACCTTCCTCCCTTTTTTTATATTCCTATTAACTTCCATATTCAGGGATGCTGCAACGGCCTTATGATCACTGATTCCCTGTTCTGTACATACAGAGTCGAAAAGTTCGGGTCTGTTTGTTATCAGTAGGTCCAAGATGTTATCTCCACGAGTCGGTTCTCTGTTTAATTGCTCGAGGTAATTTTCGGATAGTGCACTCAGTATAATGTCACTCGATGCTCTGTCCCTACCACCCGTCCTAAACATCTGAGTGTCCCAGTCTATATCTGGTAAATTGAAATCTCCACCTAAGACTATAACATGCTGGGAAAATTTATGTGAAATGTATTCCAAATTTTCTCTCAGTTGTTCTGCCACTAATGCTGCTGAGTCGGGAGGTCGGTAAAAGGAGCCAATTATTAACCTAGTTCGGTTGTTTAGTGTAACCTCCACCCATAATAATTCACAGGAACTATCCACTTCTACTTCACTACAGGATAAACTACTACTAACAGCGACGAACACTCCACCACCGGTTGCATGCAATCTATCCTTTCTAAACACCGTCTGTACCTTTGTAAAAATTTCGGCAGCTTAAACCTAAGGACATTACACACATCCATGCCCGAGGCAGGATTCGAAACTGCGCCGTAGCGGTCGCGCGGTTCCAGACTGTAGCGCCTAGAACCGCTCTGCCACCACGGCCGGCTTACGAGGACAGTTCCTATAAGAAGAAAACCCTACGCTGAAATGCTAAAAGGCGCAACAACATTCTCGGACTTCTTCCCAAGGCCGCTGCTATGTAATCTAATTCAAGTAAACGGCCCCGTTGCATTAATGTGATCACTGCCTGTGTTCGACGTCAACGTGCAATAACCACTTATAGATGACAGGTGGCAGCACTATCAGTAGAGGGTATACAAAGCGTGTCGGGGAGGACGCAGAAAACAGTGCAGTCGTTGTCGTTATGCGGGAATGGAGAAATTTATCTGGCGTGCAGAAGGGCATGATCATCGGCTTTCGGGCCAAGTGTGTATAGCGTCCCCAGTGCTATATTACGAAAAGACTTAAAAAACAGTATTTATAAAGAAGAGACATTTAAAAATTGAATAATATATTTTTATCATGTAGCCGTAAAATAATAATTTCTCTGGGTAGGTTTCGAGTGCAAGGAAATGTAAAAAAATGATCTAAAGAGATGACAAGATACGCTCTTTTGTTAATTTTTTAGTCGTCTTCACTTCTTCTCTTGTCTTCATTGTGTATAGACGGACATCTTGCGAGTGCTGGCAAATGTAAGCATATTTGTATGAGTTAAGCAGATTATATATTAATTGAATATTATTGTGCACTTTTAATTTGTAAGAGGTGATCCCGATTTCATGTCCGCCTTCCTTGAATTAACCCGCATTCAAGTAATTTACAGTTCAACAATCGCAGCGGCCGATGCAGCCAACGACGCCATTACGTGGCGATATTAACTTATGAAAAATTAGCGGAAGCGAAATACTCGCCCGCTATTAACATAATATTAATTTTTCTTCACAGCCGCACGAAGTTGCAGAAATACGTAGCTTTAAGATTCTTATTTTCAGTACCATAGCCGAGAGCCAGAGCCAGGACTCCGACTACAATACAATGGTTAACGGAGGTAAGAAAAATACTTTCGCGCGTGTGTGGGTCGCAGTTGTAATTAATAACTAAAGATTTCTTGCTTTAAAGTGAACTGACTAGCCGAGGAAATTAATATGAAAAGTTTATTACATTGTTCAACTGATATGCTCATGTATTAAGATTCAGCGAGTCTAACATTAATTAACGTAACAAATAATTTGAGATTAATATTGTTAAAAAGGAGAACTTCAGGAAAGCATTTAATCGTAAATCAAAATTAAATGAAATATCATTTTTATTAACGCCCACCACGTAAGTCGGCAACAATCAAAAAATAATAATAACAATAATAATATATTAAATTACTACGGCCGACGGACGCGAGATGTGGAAGCATTTCCGAAGCGGCTAAGTCTGTAAACTGTTCACGTATTTTCGTGTTTAAAGTACACCGTGCATGACAATAGGACGTCATCCAACACCGGCGCCGAGGTAACTGTGGTTCAACACGGGCCATAAGTGACAGGGGTGAAAGATGGCTACAGAGTTGCGTACGAGCGGGCTGACGTGGAACTGTTGAGCAACTGATCGCCCTGTTGAACCAGGAGCTACCGACAGGGTCTCCTCAGCGATGTTCAGCGAACATTGCTGCACGTGGGCCTCCGCTGCAGGTGCCTGATTCATGCACGCTGACTGTTGTTCATCAGCAACGAAATCTGGAATTCGTACATCAGTACCGCAGATGGGCGTTCTCTACGTGGCGGCAGCAGGCCTTTTCAGACGACTCACGTTTTATGCTCCATCGGACAGATGAGCGATGGCGTGAAGGCGCGAAATGTCTGAAAGCAAAGGGTACAGGCCGGAGGAGAATGTTTTCGTTACATTACCTGGGTATTTCGACATTCTGAAAGGCACAATGGATCAAAACAAGTATGCATCTCGCCTTAGTGACCATGTTTACCCCTACATGCAGATTGTTTTTGCTCAGCACGATGCTTTCTATCGGCAGGACAATGCAACCTGCCACAGCGCTCGCAGTGTTTGTATGTGGTTCGAAGAGCATCAGGATGATTTTACCGTACTCCCCTGGTCACCGAAGTCCCCGGGTTTAGAGCCAATCGAGAATCTGTGGACCACTTCGATCGGGACGTTCGCACCACATATCCTCAACTGGGAATCCTTGCGCAGCTCGCCATGGCACTAGAGTCGGCATGGCTCCACAGCTATTTCTACAAATTCTCTGTTCTTTTACGACCTGGAAACAAAATTTCATTTTACTTTGAACGAGTGTAATCTACTAGCTGCTAACTCTAGGGTACAGAAATCAGGACTGGACACAGAGCTCGGAATCCGGTGAACATTCCGCCCACTGCACTGACGTGAAACAGAGCGGATCGTGGCGCCAGTGGGTCAGAGAACTGGAGGGCGGACGTACCGGCGCTGGCGCTCGGTACTGACGCCGGACCGTCCCCCTGCCGGGCGTCCAGTTTTCGCCGTAAAGCGATGCCGGCCGGCGGCGTTCCGGGAAGCGCAGAGCGGGCTGGCTCCTGTTACTGCACGTCTCCCGTTTCTCCTCCCTCTCCCCCCCCCCCCCTCACACCTGCCGGCGAGACACCACCGATCACTCGACAAGTTCCGCTACACGCGCATCGGCGCCACTGCGACAGGTAGCCATAGTGTGTTCAGTGTTGCCTCGAAAACTTCCAGCTGCGACCAGGAAAGTTTTTGATTTATTAGTCCACTTTGTATTCACCTGCCAGTGCGACGCATTTTTAGCGGCGATGGATAATTTTGAGGACACCTTGGTTATTGACTCGCAAACATTTAGAAAGCTTTCGCTCACTCTCCCATTAATAACGCTACACGCAGACAGTTGGGGTGCAAATATTCCGTCCCGGGATGTAATGCGGTGGCGACAAGAGGGCACCTGGAAACCCCTTATTTAAAAATTGTTCAAATGGCTCTGAGTACTATGGGACTTAACATCTGAGGTCAACAGTCCCCTAGAACTTAGAACTACTTAACCTAACTAACCTAAGGACACAACACACATCCATGCCCGAGGCAGGATTCGAACCTGCGACCGTAGCAGTCGCGCGGTTCGCCTTACTCAGCCACGACAAATCCGTCCATAACCATGTCGCCCTACATCGATGCGGGAGACTGGACAAGAAAAAGAAGAGAAAGAAGATATATTTAGCTACGGAGGTTTAAAGTGTCGTGCACATAAAATTGCGATTGTAGAGTACTAACATTCTATTCATACAACGCGCTAGAAACCAACTAGAATGTAGTAAATACTATTTGTATGGCACAGTAAAATAAGTTATTGGGTTGGACTGTTAGAGATCCCATTGTTTTGAAATTGTTTATCTCGGAGCTACAGCCAGTTTTCAAAGACAACAATGACATGTTTTGAATTGTGTGTTCTGGGCGTTTCAGGTAAAGAAACGACAAAGTTATTGTCTTAAATGAGTTCCTTACATAAACCAAAATAATAATACAATTATTACGTCATAACGTACATATGGTTCGAAATTAATGACACACACTGAAGCGCCAAAGAAACTGCTATAAGCATACGTATTCAAATACAGAGATATGTAAACAGAATACGGCACAGCGGTCGGCAACGCCTATGTAAGACAAGTGCCTGGCGCAGTTGTTAGATCGGTTACTGCTGCTACAATGGTAGGTTTTCAAGATTCAAGTGAGTTTGAACGTGGTGTTGTAGTCGGCGCACGAGCGATGGGACACATTTCCGAGGTAGGGATGAAGTTGGGATTTTCCCGTACGACCATTTCACGAGTGTACCGAGAATATCAGCCACCGAGAATATCAGGAATCCGGCAAAACACCCTATATTCAACAGCGCTGCGGCCGGAGAATGATCCTACAAGAACGGGACCAACGATGATTGAAGAGAATCATTGAACGGGACAGGAGTGTAAGCAACCCTTCCGCAAATTGCGGCAGGTTTCAATGCTAGGCCATCAACAAGTGTCACCGTGTTAACCATTCAACGAAAGATCATTGATATGGGCTTTCGGAGCTGAACGCCCACTCATATACCCTTGATGCGTGCACAACACAAAGCTTTAAGCCTCGCCTGGGCCCGTCAACACCGACATTGGAGTGTTGATGATTGGAAACATGTTGCCTGGTCGGACGAGTCTCGCTTCAAATTGTATCGAGCGGATGGACGTGTACGGGTATGGAGACAACTTCATGAATCCACGGATCCTGCATGTCAGCAGGGGACTGCTTAAGCTGATGGAGGTTCTGTAATGGTGTGGGGCGTGTACAGCTGGAGTCATATGAGACCCCTGATACGTCTAGATACGATTCTGACAGGTGACACGCACGAAAGCATCTTGTCTGGTCACCCGCATCTGTGCATGTCCATTGCGCTTTCAGACGAACTTGAGCAATTCCAGCAGGACAATGTGACACCCCGCAAGTCCAGAATAGCTACAAAGTGGCTTCAGGAACACTCTTCTGAGTTTAAACATTTCCGCTGGCCACCGAACTCTCCAGACATGCGCATTATTGAGCATATGTGGGATGCCTTGCAACGTGCTGTTCAGAAGAGATCTCCCCTCCCCCGTACTCTTACGGCTTTATCGACAACCCTGAAGGATACATGGTGTCAATTCCCTCCAGCACTACTTCAGCATTAGTCGAGTCCATGCTACGTCGTTTAGCGGCACTTCCGCTTGCTCGCTGGTGCCCTATACGATATTAGGCAGGTGTACCAGTTTCTTTGGCTCTTCAGTGTATAATCAGAAGCTACAAGTTCCAAGGAAGAATTTGAGTCGCGCAGTTTTTTAATAAAATTTAAAATGTCGCTAAGTGTGAAAACAAATATGGATATTTGTCACTGATGTAGGCGAAATATAGTCTGTAGTTGATGAGGGCAATAGTCGTAAATTCAGTATTTGTGTATTATACATGCTCCGCGACTATACTGTCGTAAAAGTAACAGTTATGTTGTTCCTTTCCCTGCGGGCGAAAAACTAACATTTGGTATCGACAAAAAAATAATGTGAGTGAAGCGGTATGGAACTATTATGCACTCCTATAGCCGTGCGTGTGGAGGCGCCGTTTGCAGGACGGGGAGGTGCACCGGACGCCGGATCGAATGCGTCCGGAGAGAGCGTGCTGCCGCAGTGTCAGTACACTGAACTTGCATTCTGGGATACGTCGGTTCGACAATTCTGATTTAGGTTTTCTGTGACTTCCCTAAAGCGCTCCTGGCAAATGCGGTGTGCTTCTTTTGAAAAGGCACAGTCGACTTCGTACCCCATCCTTGAATCAGTCTGAGTTTCTGAGCCGTCTCTAAGTCGAAAAAGTTGAATAGTGGGCCTACTATTGACATATTCAACCCAAAATTCAGACTCCCTAGAGAAACCCAAAATCGATTTATAATTTATGAAAGCACTTTTCTCGATTACCTCGTAAATTATCACTAGAAAATGGTGCTAACAGAAAATTTACTTCGTATTTTTCTCCATAAAGTATAGATTCCTCCAATAATGATTGTGTCATCACTGAAGATAAAAATGAGATCTCGTAATAACACCTTTTAGTCCATGCACAATTCCATCGTCGGCAGTTCTTCAAGACAACATTATCTCATAACTATGCTAACATAGGCAGCATATAATTCGCTCACGACTTCTGCCGACATTTTCTGTCGCACGCAGCCACACCTTCAAGGATACAGTGCTTGGAATTACAGTGTAACTCAGGTGAAATCAATTTTCTGTGACCTGTTTGCTATGGTACCACCTTACGATCTCAAAGTGTGCCGAGTTCGAAAGGCAACCAGGAGTGTTCCGAGCTACGTAGAGGGCAGGACGCTCCACATTTGCTAATAGGAACTCCGCAAATATTGACTATATTGGTCTTCCTGCGAATATCCACATCGGCAGGCGGTTGTCTTCACGGATTTCCGTCATTTCTTCTTATATTTTCGTTCATACGTGTGTGTTTGCTCTCAGAAGGACGGTGATGATCGACAAGGAAACAGTAAAAGAAAGCAGAAATTCCATTATGGCAAAGATGTTGCTTACATTTTAAGAAAAATACTAGTAAGTGGAGCGCCTTATATGGAAATGTACACACTTCATTTTTGTAGTTTCACGATATTGCTACAGAATACAAGAACATTCAGTTCACAAGTGAATAGCAATGTCAGAGTTCTCTAAACTTTCTTGACTTCAGTATCTCCAAAATAAACAGTAAACATATTAGTATCTACAGCAATCATACCACTACAGATACAAACGTCCATGCATATTCATGCCACCCTCGCACACAAAAACTAACAGCACATAGACCGATGTTGTACAGATCACACAAAATCGACTGAGCACTGAAACGCATCAAACTGGAACTTGAATAATTACACAAATAGCAGCTGCAGATGTCTTCCACCCTGCACACAGACAACAGATTACAGAAACTAGTCTGATCTTTGGTCCACTGTAATTCCGCGTAATGTATCCTTATACGTGCGGCTGCGGGAGGCAGAAAATTTCGGCGGAAGTCGTGAGCAAGCTGCCTGCTGCCAATGTTAGGACAGCTGTGAGATAATTAGGCGTCGGAGAACTGCCGACAGTGGAACTGTGCGGAGACTAACAAGGTGTTATTACGAGATCCCGTCTTTATTTTCAGTGATGACACAACAGCAGTTGGAGAAATCTGTACCTACGGGGAACGGTATGAAAGAGGTAGATAGAAGCAAAGATAAGGCCAACAGTCAGACACCGACCAGTGCGCATTCGACGTTCTGTTGTTATTTCACAGATAATTGCTCATGTACTGAGACCATATCATGTGAGAGTTTCTTTTTCCATTAGCATAAAATCATGTAATAGGCTGCCGAACAAACTAAAAACTAAGACAAATTTTCCTATTCGGGTAGCTACAAGATTAAATACAACGGGTACTGAGTACAATATATTGGTCAAACTGTGCGAAGCTTCCGAATTATATTTAAAAAGCATATAAATGCACTTAGATACAATACCTCTAATAAATGTGGCAATTGCGCGGCCACTCCCGCCGGAGGCTCGAGTCCTCCCTCGGGCATGGGTGTGTGTGTTGTTCTTAGCATAAGTTAGTTTAAGTTAGTTTAAGTCGTGTGTAAGTCTAGGGACCGATGACCTGAGCAGTTCGTTTCCTTAGGAATTCACACAAATTCGAAATTTTTTTAAAATCTGCCATCCCTACCCACAAAAATGAAATAGAGCATACTTTTGACAGAAAAAACTGTAATCTAATAATACTTCATAAACTGAACCGAATTCACAAAGCAAATTTCTCTGAAGAGTTGGAAATTGTCGTTCGCAATAGAAAACATAGAAAGTGATTTAGTGACGAAGCTGAGGCAATGGAAATGGAACCGGCCGGGGTAGCCGAGCGGTTCTAGGCGCTACAGTCTGGAACCACGCCACCGCTACGGTCGCAGGTTCGAATCCTGCTTCGGGCATGGATGTGTGTGATGGCATTAGGCTAGATAGGTTTAAGTAGTTCTAAGTTCTAGGGGACTGATGACCCGAGATTTTAAGTCCCATAGTGCTCAGAGCCATTTGAACCATTTTTTTTGCAATGGTTTCATTCAAAAGTAATCACCACACGCATTAAGATATGTATCCGACTGGGAGCCGATACGATCAATTCTGTTTCGTAGAATGTGATAGGCCGCTGACGGATACACAATCACACCCACTCTTGTACTTTCGCGCCCGACTGAAACCAACGTCCACGGATGCCTTTCTTCAGATCGGAAAAGATGTGAAAATCACACTGTGAAAGATCCCGGCAGTACGGAGGATGTTGCAGTGTTTCCTAACCAAATCGCTGAAACGTAGCCTTCGGCCGATTGACTGTGTTGGGCGGGCGTTATTGTGCAACAGGATGAGTCCGTCTGACAGCATTCCTGGGACATTTTGACTTTATTGGGCGTCACTGTTTCTGCTAAGTGTTTTCGTAACACTTGGCATTGATTGTGATTCGACGTTCGAGGAGCTCGACGAGCGGCGGGGGTTCCTGCACTCAAAGAAGGAGGTCACCTGGGTGAACAGCTTTGGACGGGGAGATATGCGATGTTTCCACTAGTGGCTTTGCCCTCGGGTTGTCGGAATGCTGTCTGGCGGAGCCATCTTGTATACAATAATGCCCGCCCCCACACTGCCAGTCGAACGAAGGCTACGTTTCAACGATTTGGTTGGTAAACACTGCAACATTCTCCATACAGCCTGGATCTTTCACTGTGAGGCTTATGTTCACATCTTTGGCGACATGAAGAAAGACTTGCGGGGATGTTGGTTTCAGTCGAACGAAGAAGCGCAAGAGTGGGTGCGGTTGTGGAGCCATTAGCGGCCTATCGCCTTCTATGAGACAAGAGTTGATCGTCTCGTCTTCCAGTGGGACAAATGCCTAAACGTGTGTTGTGATTAATTTTGAATGGAATCATTCTGTGGTCCCGTTCTGGCGGTTGTCCGATTTTCGGTTGACTGTAGACATAGATACGCATGCTGTCTATGCCTAAGTAGGAACACTTCCATCTTCTTTCCATATTACCATTTCCTTTGCCTCCTGCAGATGTTCAAGTAGTGGCCTATTTTCCAGTCCTAACAATACTTATTAGGGCTTATCTAGCTATTTACAGAACTAACAGATCATTAAAAACAGTAATGCTCAATTAAGCTGCCGCTGAAAATCCCTGTCCAAAAACTCACGCCATGAGAATTTAACTGTGTCTCCGTCGCACGTGGGGATTCGTACACTCCCAGTAAGCACAGCTGCGTCTGTTCAACCTGCCACTCGCTTTAAAGATCGCTTCGTCGCTCCGAAGAATGCTTTTGTAAGACATGAAATCTGTTTCTTGTCGGATTGTGTACATCTCGCGGAATTCATACGCCGCATAGTGGACCAAACAAAACCTCGATATGATAGAAAAATGGATATAAAATCCTATAAAACTTTATTCTTTTTAGATTCTTTGGGTTGCTGAGATTCCGATGTCGCAATTACGAAATTCAGAATAGTGGATCTAATTAAGTGTATCAAAAATTCTAAATTTAGCATATTCGAATGAAATTTCGGGTAAAAAGTATTGTCAGGTCGCTGATAACGAATTAGAAGTCAAAATTGCCGTATTGAATGTTTTTGTCGATATTTTAAGTTTTTCAAACGAAATCATGGTCACATTCGTCGATTGTATCATTAATGATTTTAGAAGGGTTGCTGTTGGGTTGTCTACCGGGAGCCGACACTTTACCTCAGGTGGATCTTTTATCTTCTTCAGTCGCCATTTTCTAGTCTATCGAGATGAATGGGTCCAAAGATACCAAAAGCCTGTGGAGAAAGACATGCATAGTTTTCTCACGGAAATACCTGAGTGTAAAATCTTCTCGGTAATGCCCTGTAATCTAATTCCGATCTTCGTGCGCATCTTCAGATAGCCGGACAATCGTCATCGCAGCAGCTTCGAGTACGGTATATCAGAGCATCTAAACTATGTGGATTGATGTGGGGGTAGAATGTTGAGAGTCTGGTGAAGTTGGCACACGACTTTCGAGAAATATAGGCCAACAAATTTTTAAGAGTTCTTGATAGAACCGTTTTGTTCTAGAGTTCTCTGTCTTGGAAAAAGAATTATTTGACAGTTTGCGAAAAAAACATATGATCACTATTCCGAATAGTTCCCCTAGAATTCTACGGAAAACCCTAGTGACACTTTTTGTGCAGATAACGATTTATAAGATAATTGGAACAGAAGCCTGTTTTTACCGTGTGGCACTGCCTCCCGGTAGAAAAATGACCGTCCGCTAAAAATGTAGAAACATGTGCACGCAAATACGTTTGAACCCGTTAATTATCCCATTAAAGTAACAAGAGAGCCATCTACAAAAGTGGAGCCATGCAAAGGAAATTTTGTAGCGACCGATTTCGAATAATATCAGTAGTACTTTACTTTTTAGTCGATATATGTCATTACACCGGGTAAAAATGTCATAAACGCGCCTTCTGGAGTGCTACCCATCTTATTTTATCCTGACAACTTGGTAGGACCGCTGTCATATATTAAACAGAAACATGAACAGTATCTGAAAACTGTGTCGTTGTCCAATTTACTGTTTACGGTCAACTATCACGGCACGTATCATGTCGACTCGAGACAGAAATAACGCCGCACAATTGGGCAAGTGTGTACCAGTGCAGCCTACACAAGATTTCGAGGGACCGAAGTCGAAACGCGCACACTTTTCTTTCTATTCTGTCCGGCTTTTGAAGCGAGATTAGATAACGGTGCGCTAGTGCGGACCATCTGCCTATATGCCTTCAAGTAAAGAAGGCCTAGAGAACTACAGAATTTCAATGACAGATTTTCCTCAAACTTTGGTAGGATTTTTTTTTCTATTCCATACTCTTTCGTCGCTTTTCTTTGAGATTTACTCGTTGACTGCACAAAACATTGTTCGGCAACAATAAATTTTTCCCTTGTAGTCTTCAACTCTTAATAGCTTGTCAATAGGAATATTGGATGTTTGGAAAACGTTCCACAGAGATACTGCAAACATCATCGTAATTATGGTCATGTCCCCACCATGTTCGCAAAACAAGTAGAAGCTGTTCTGTAGTTGACTTTCTATTCATTGTTTCTTAGATAACAACAAACAACGTCAAAAAGCCAATGTCAACTATCTACGCACTGCTGCGCAGTCTCTAGCTACACGACGAGGCCCATGCAACGGGCTTAAGGTGATTTTGCTACAGCTTGTTTAATGGAAGTGACAAAACCTTATGGTTATGCATAAAGTTTAATGAAGTTGACTTAGGACATGGCTTGTATAAGGCAAACATTTAAATAATATTTTATGTTCTGAAGAAGACGTTATTACTAATGTTGAAACCTAGGTAACCGATAAAGTTAACCTGCAACTGTAGGCTGTATATTCTTATATAAACAATATCAGTTACTGTCGCTGCATAAAAATGTTAAAAATTATAATGTGACCAGGCCACTGTTTTCTAGTCGTCTAGGGTTCAGCCGATATGGTCAGGAGAGCATAGGAGGGGCGCTGCAGGCTATGTTTTGCTGTTACCAAAGGCACTCGAATCGGGTGTCTGTTTCGTCTGCTGCTATAGCCAGTTGACGCCAAATTTCGCCCCACTGTTCTAGCGGCTACATTCGTCGCACTTTCCACATAGATGGTTCAAATGGCTCTGAGCACTATGGGACTTAACATCTGAGGTCATCAGTCCCGTAGAACTTAGAACTACTTAAACCTAACTAACCTAAGGACATCACACATCCGTGCCCGAGGCAGGATTCGAACCTGCGACCGTAGCGGTCACGCGGTTCCAGACTGTAGCGCCTAGAACCGCTTGGCCGCTCCGGCCGGCCTTTCCACAGAGAGTTCTGCGGTTTTTTCACGCAGTGTTGCTTGTCTGTTACACTGACAACTCTACGAAAACGCCTCTGCTCTCGGTCGTTATGTGAAGGCCGTCGGTCACCGCGTTGTCCGTGGTGAGAGGTAGTGCCTGAAATGTGGTATTTTCGGCACACACTTGACACTGTGGATGTCGGAATACTGAATTCCCCAACGATTTTCGAAATGGAATGTCCCACGGGCCTAGCTCCAACTATCATTCCGCGTTCAACGTGGACCATAATCACGTCGGAAGCCTTTTCACGTGAATCAACTGAGTACAAATGGCAGTTCCGCCAATGCACTGCCCTTTCATACCTTGTGTACGCGATACTATCGTCATCTGTATATATAGATATCGTTTCCCATGACGTTAGTCACCTCAGTTAAGTCACAGTCACCACACTGCCCATACGTGTATCTCTTCGGTTATAAGCAGCAACACAATCGCTCTTGCTGATAGTGTTTTGCGATATACTGCACTTTTATTTTTATGGCAAGTCGGCGGAGCTACACAGTTCATTGATTCGCATTGCTCACTCTCGCCCGAGTGGAAAGCAGGGGCGCCTTAGCGGCAGCTGTGCGGGCAGATCGGCGCCCCATCAGCTCTTCCCAGGACGGCAAAGGCAGCCGCGGGCGACACCTCACAGCGCTGCCGAATTAACAGGCGCCGTATCTGGCCGCGCGCATCGCTTCCCCGGTGCGCGTCGCGATGTTAACAGCGGCCGCCCCCCTCACGTGTTCCGCTCCGGCCGTTTTTAATTTCTGCCCGCACCGTCTCGCATCGCCGCCTTTAACAGTTAAGCATGTCGGCTCGGTCGTCTGCCTGGCGTACACATTTTGGATTAAAAAGAATGGAACACCATGATGGAATCAACAGCACCGAAAAGAAAGTATTCGAAGCAAGTCATAAACCCACCTTCAGTCTTCTACTCCCTCCTTTATGTTCCACTAAGCTTGACAGCTTTACGGCAATAGGTACATTTTCAAAAACATTGCTTGAATAGGAGAGCGTATACGGCGTGAATCCGGGTAGCATCGACAAAATTTGTGATGCTCTTCAAGGATATTTTCTCAGTATTTTGGTATACGGGACCCATGATCTACCGTGGCTCCGTACAAAGCTTTTCCACTTTGTTAGATTTCTTATCACCATTTATCTTCGTATCTGTAATAAGAAAGCAGGTGTTGACAGATCTGAAAATTACCGAACTATCAGTTTAATAAGCCATGGCTGCAAAATACTAACACGAATTCTTTACAGACGAATGGAAAAACTGGTAGAAGCCGACCTCGGGGAAGATCAGTTTGGATTCCGTAGAAATGTTGGAACACGTGAGGCAATACTGACCCTACGACTTATCTTAGAAAATAGATGGTTCAAATGGCTCTGAGCACTATGGGACTTAACATCTGAGGTCATCAGTCCCGTAGAACTTAGAACTACTTAAACCTAACTAACCTAAGGACATCACACACATCCGTGCCCGAGGCAGGATTCGAACCTGCGACCGTAGCGGTCGCGCGGTTCCAGACTGGAGCGCCTATAACCGCTCGGCCACTCCGGCTGGCTTAGAAAATAGATTAAGGAAAGGCAAACCTACGTTTCTAGCATTTGTAGACTTAGAGAAAGCTTTTGACAATGTTGACTGGAATACTCTCTTTCAAATTCTGAAGGTGGCAGGGTTAAAATACAGGGAGCGAAAGGCTATTTACAATTTGTACACAAACCAGATGGCAGTTATAAGAGTCGAGGGACATGAAAGGGAAGCAGTGGTTGGGAAGGGAGTGAGACAGGGTTGTAGCCTATCCCCGATGTTATTCAATCTGTATACTGAGCAAGCAGTAAAGGAAACAAAAGAAAAATTCGGAGTAGGAATTAAAATCCATGGAAAAGAAATAAAAACTTTGAGGTTCGCCGATGACATTGTAATTCTGTCAGAGACAGCAAAGGACCTGGAAGAGCAGCTGAACGGAATGGACAGGGTCTTGAAAGGAGGATATAAGATGAACATCAACAAAAGCAGAATGAGGATAATGGAATGTAATCGAATTAAATCGGGTGTTGCTGAAGGAATCAGATTAGGAAATGAGACGCTTAAAGTAATCAATGAGTTTTGATATTTGGGGAGCAAAATAACTGATGATGGTTGAAGTAGAGAGAATATAAAACGTAGACTGGCAATGGCAAGGAAAGCGTTTCTGAAGAAGAGAAATTTGTTAACATCGAGTATTGATTTAAGTGTCAGGAAGTCGTTTCTGAAAGTATTTGTTTGGAGTGTAGCCATGTATGGAAGTGAAACGTGGACGATAAATAGTTTAGACAAGAAGAGAAAAAAAGCTTTCGGAATGTGGTGTTACAGAAGAATGCTGAAGATTAGATGGGTAGATCACATAACTAATGAGGAGGTATTGAATAGAATTCGGAAGAAGAGAAATTTGTGGCACAACTTGACAAGAAGAAGGGATCGGTTGGTAGGACGTGTTTTGAGGCATCAAGGGATCAGAAATTTAGTATTGGCAGTGTGGAGGGTAAAAATCGTAGAGGGAGACCAAGAGATGAATACACTAAGCAGATTCAGAAGGATGTAGTTTGCAGTAGGTACTGGGAGATGAAGAAGCTTGCACAGGATAGAGTAGCATGGAGAGCTGCATCGAACCAGTCTCTGGACTGAATACAACAACAACAACATCTGTAATGGACCTAAAATGTCTGCAGAACAGTGTAATGTCGACGGTACACGCTGTGATGTGTATCTTGCATGGAAAGAAACTGTTCCCATTCACTCACGGTACAGTGGCACCTCGTTTATCCGGACTAGGTGGAATCGTAGGTTATCAGAGTTATCGAAAATCCGCATAATGCAGAAATTGAGAAAACAAATAGAATGATAGGGGTTAAATGCCACTAACGCATATGTTACATTTGTTTTTACGTCAACACGCCAAATCAGAGGTGTCTTTCATAAAGTTTAGTGGTATTGTTCGTTTCACTCTGACTCAAGCCTCTGTGTCGCCTTGAGAATGGCTGCAGATATTAAAGTGCATTATCTGACTCCGAAGTACAGAATATACAACACCTCCCCAGAATATCATTGATTAATCTCCTAGGTAAAATTTCTCGAGCCACATACAGTGTGTCTCTCTCCTAAGCGTCGTCAGGCTCACTTTCTCTGGGGTTTCGGCATATATTTCCGATTTCGTTTCTGCACTGTGGAGCTGAAGTAGGGCCACACAAATACTGCTCATCACGTCTTTCACGCGACACCCATTGTCGACGGAAGGTGTATGTTTGTTTACCGTTAAAAACAAAATTATTTTTAAAGAGGAATTTTAGGTCCCATTCGATAGAGCGGTCTCAGTTTAGTTTAGTGCGATATTCGTTTTATCGTTATGTATTAAGAGAGACAGTAGAACTCTAAGAATAACCAGTAGTTCACTGCAGCAGTGACAGAACTGCCCTGGCACGCGCTGACTGCTACCGCCAACACGCAGCGCTACCGAGTCGTTACTGGAGTACTGGTTATTCTTCGAGTTCTACTGTCTCTGTGTACACATCTCGATAAAACGAATATTAGACTAGACTAACTTGGGAACTCTGTGTCGTACAGACACGCAGAATTCCTATTTAAAAGCATTTTTCTTAGTGCCGGGAAACATACCGACGCTTTCTCTCCCGCGTGAAAGATGTGATGAGGAGTAATTGTTTGGGCTGCACAGTGCAAAAACGAAATTGGAAACATCTGTCGAAACACTAGAGAAAATGCAATTGCTGACTCTTAGGAGAGACACTCTGTATAATGGGGTGTTGTCTCTCTATAAAATACGTACTACAGCAGCCCTGTGTGTGTGTGTGTGTGTGTGTGTGTGTGTGTGTGTGTGTGTGTGGGAGGGAGGGAGAGAGAGTGAAAGAAAGAGAGAGAGAGAGAGAGAGAGAGAGAGAGAGAGAGAGAGAAATGGGGGAGAAAGTCTTGGTTGTCTTGGTTGCTGTTCACTCAGTATTTCGATCCAGAAGAAACGCGGCAGCATAAAGTATCAACAGTGCTCTGAATCCACAGTGCCTTTCTAGGTATGTTCGAATCGAAAGAGTTGGCATCCCTTGCCTTGCACCGACCTTTGAATCTACGCAAACGGTAACGTGGAAGTTTTCGAATACTGAGAATTCTACTACAAGTAAAAAACTGTTCGTTGCCGCAAACATAATCATAATAACACAGCGAAGTTCAGCTTGTTTACCAGCTAATAAAGCAGGTTAGTACACAGCGCGTGGCTGACGGAAATTGCTCTTATCCTTCGGCTTAGAGAAGTTGTAGATAACGTACTTGACAGTCCAAACCTCAAACAAAGCTGCTTTTCATTTACTTTCAAATTTCAAGAAATACTTCGACTGAAAGACTACCGTATATAACGATAATATTGCAGACGGATCGGTGAAGTATTTAAGGCAGCAGCCACAGCCCTAGTGCAACTTTAAAAGAAAAAAATGTTATCAGATTAATATGATTCAAAAATTTTCATTTGCAACAAGAATAATAACGCACCATATTTGATGCACGTCGACACCGTCAGTGTAAAGACAGCGATTAGTATCCATGGTATCATCATAGCGACTGTGATTACTCAAATTAATAAAGCAGTCAACAAACCTGGGAGAGAATCTCTGCTAAAAACTGCACATAAGCAGTTGTTAGTCTCTGTATCCAATTTAGACTGGATTGACATCATACAGTTCCAGTATGATGGACGTAGCGAAGTTATAGGCAAAGATTGAATGGGTTGTATATCATGCTCTGAAGAAGTATGGACCGAATAAGTGAATTAAGGACGGAAAAGACCTGCCGTGGTTTAACAACGAAATTTGGAAAATGCTGAGGAAGCAAAGACTTTCGCACTATAGATACAAAAAGGAACACGCATATGACGACAGGGAAAACACAATAGAAATTCGTGCATCTTTAAACGATCGACGCGCGAAGCGCACACCTGCCACCGTCGTAGCTAAGAAAAAATCTTGCCGAGAACCCGAGGAAATTGTGGTCGTACATAAAATCACTAAGCGGATCTAAAGCTTCTGTCCAGTCACTCGTCGACCACCAGTAGAAGATAGCAAAAGGAAAGCCGAAGTCATAAATTTCGTGTTTAAGAAATCTTTCACGCGGGAGAACCGTACAAACATACCGTCGCACAGACCCCCTTTTGGAGGACATAGTAGAAGGCATCTCTGGCGCAGATAAACAGTTGCAAGAGCTGAAAAGAAATAAATCGCCAGGTACAGATGGAATCCCAATTCCGTTTTGCAAAGAGTACACTACGGCACTGGCCCCTTACTTAACTTGCGTTTATCGCAGGTCTCTCACCCAGCGAAAAGTCCAAAGGGACTGGGACTCCTGTACATAAGAAGGGTAAAAGAACGGACCCGCAAAGTTACAGACCAATATCCCTGACGTCGATTTGCTGCAGGATCCTTCAACACACTCTCAGTTTGAATATAATAAATTTTCTTGAGACCGAGAAGCTTCTGTCCACGAATCAGTACGCTTTTAGAAAGCATAGGTCGCACGAAACTCAGCCTTCCCTTTTCTCGCATAGTATCCTGGGAGCTATGGATGAAGGACAACAGGTAGATTCCGCATTCCTAGACTTCCGAACAGCGTTTGACACGGTGCGGCGGTGCAGACTGTTAATGAATGTACGAACATACGGAGTAGGTTCCCAGATATGTGAAGACTTTTTAAGTAATAGGACGCATTACGTTATCCTCTACGGCGAGTGTTCGTCAGAGACAAGGGTATCGTCAGGTATGCCCCAGGGAAGTGTGATAGAACTACTGTTATTTTCCGTTTACATAAGTAATCTTGCGGACAGGATGGGCAGCAACCTACGACTGTTCGCTGATGATGCTGTGGTGTACGGGAAGGTGCCGAAGATGAGTTACAGTAGGATGATAGAAGACGACTTAGACAGTATTTCTAGTTGGTGTGACGTATGGTAGGTAGCTCTACATGTGGAAAAATTTAAGTTAATGAAGATGAGTAAAAAGAACAGAACTGTAATGACCTCCTTGATACAGTCAAGTCGTTTAAATATCTGCGCTTAACTTTCGAAGCGATATTGAATGGAATGAGCATGTGAGAACTCTGATAGGAAAGGCGAAGTGTCAACTTCGGTTTATTGCGAGAATTTTTAGGAAAGAGAGGTTCACCTATTAAGGAGACCGCATATAGAACGCTGGTGCGACTTAGTACCAGGTCGGATTGAAGGAAGACAACGAAGGAGTTCAGGGGCGAGCTGCTAGATTTGTCACCGGTAGGTTTGAACAAGACGTAAGTGTTACGGAGATAGCTTCTTGAACTCAAATGGGAATGCCTGGAAGGAAGGTGATGTTCTTTTCGAGAAGTACTATTAAGAAAACGTAGAGAACCGGCATTTGAAGCTAATGGCAGAACGATTCTACTGTCGCCAACATAGATTTCGCGAAAGGACGACGAAGATAAGACGCAAGAAATTAGGATCAAATGGTTCAAATGGCTCTGAGCACTATGGGACTTAACATCTGAGGTCATCAGTCCCCTACCACTTAGAACTACTTAAACCTAACTAACCTAAGGACATCACACACATCCATGCCCGAGGCAGGATTCGAACCTGCGACCGTAGCGGTCTCGCGGTTCCAGACTGTAGCGCCTAGAACCGCTCGTCCACCCAGGCCGGCTAAGAGATTAGGGCTCCTACTGAGACATATAGACAGTTCTTTTTCCCTCACTCTATGTGCTAGTGGAACAGGAAAGGAAATGATCAGCAGTAGAACAGGGCACCTTCCGCCACACATCGTACTGTGGTTTGTGGTGTATGTATGCAGATGCAAGAGTAAATGTAGATATTATGTTGGGTTAATACACAACTGTTATACAGAATATCATTTCAAGAGTGTGTAAATTATAGTGCTGGCCATTGAAATTTCTGCACTTAATTGGCTAGCAAATAACTAAATTTTACTTATCGTCCATGTACATATTAGATTCGTAGACGAATTTCTGTTACACATACGCCTAAATTTAGTATACAGAGCTGCTACCTCTGGCAGCAGCGGTGGCTGTAACCTGGCTGGGCATCGAGCCTAACTGAGCTTGGATGACAGAAACAGATATGTCATCGCACGCAGCTTCATCTCGTTGCCAGAGTTGATCGGTCGTGGTGGCTGTAGAACGGCGTTGACAGTCTCTCGGCGGCCCACGACCAGATGTTTTCAACGGGCGAGAGAGCTCGAGAACGTGCTGGCCAGGATGACAGTCGAATACCCTCTCTACCGATGTAGGTCAGGAAAACACCGCCAACAATTCATCTTGCGTTATCTTGTTGAAAGATAACGTCATGGAGGCCTCTAAGAAAGGACACAGGCGCCAATCTTAACACGCTACAAACGCTGTCCAAAGTATGCTGGGTGAAGCAGAGGTGCTCGTTTTCTTCAATCAATGGCAGCCCGTATCATCAAGACAGATACTGCGCCCTTTCGACGATAACGAATGCAATATGGCAACATTCATGTCCCTCGGAGCTTCCACACACGGAAACGTCCATTGTGATGCTGTGCACAGAACCGGAACTCGTCCGAAAAGATGGCGTGGTGCCACTCGTGTATCTAGTGTTGCGGCTGAGCGCGCCACTTGAGGTGTCACGGAAAAATTAGCAGCTGTCAAATCGGTATTTCACCGCCCCGCGGGTACAGATGAGAAAGCGTTATAATATACTAATTCCTCGTTAAGTTGATGAATTTAATGTCTGTTTGTGTCTTTGTTGTTTTGTTACAGTTGTATTCTAGAAGAAGTATTCGTCGCCGCCGCCAGTGCTGACCACTTCTGCAACCGCAGCGACAGCCATCGGCGAGAAGAAGTTACTGCCGACGACTTTTGTTTCCCTCTCGATCTCATTATAAAACTGATACAATTTTAATGAAAGATGAATAAAGAAATGTAACTGGAAATGTACGTGTAATGATATTGTGAAACACACTGTATTTTGACGTCTTTCTCTCAATACTACTATATAACACAAACGCCTGTAAAAGTACTAAGAAGTGGAATTTATTTCGCTCCCTACTCAATTAAGAAATATAGGGTGTTTATATATTAGCTACAGGAAAGTAACCTTTAATTGTGAAAAAGGTAAATAACTTACAGAAATGTTCGATACAGCACTGAGTATAATATATCCTCAAGTTCTATTTACAAACATTCATTGTAGCTACCTTTTATAACTCGACAAATGACCCACCGGTAATCAGTTTCCTCCCAAATCGGATAAAGCAAGTCTTGATGTATGGAGGCTGCTTATGTTATTCACTGTCGCAGCTCTTCAACGTTTCCGGGAAGCGGAGGAACAGACACTCTGTCTTTAATGTAGCCCCATACACGGAAATACATTAGGGTTAAACCAGGTGATCGTGGTGGCCAGGATATTATTCCACCACGTCCAAGCCAAGTAGACACATTCTTACGGAGATACGTGACAACTTCAGTATGATAATGCAGTGCCACGTTATCTTTCTGGAAAAGAAATTCTGAGCCCATATCCTGTTGTAACTGAGGCATTAGATAATGTTCGAGCAAGTCCAGATACGATATGCGACTTGCAGTTAACTCGGCAAGTAAGGGAGGACCGTAAATCTTGTTACAGCTTCTAGCGCAAAAATATTTACCTTAGGCGAGTCCCGTACATGTCCGATTATGTGAAGCGGTTTCTGCTCACCCCATATCCGAACATTATGCCGATCCAATTTGCACAATTTTATTTAGAAAAATCATCTTCTGTCTCCGTTTTGTTATTCTACACAAAACTCAGCTCATTTTTGTCACTTCCTCTTAAAGCTTGCAACAATTCCAACTTGCAGGTTTTGAAAGACAGGCGTTTCCGTAATACCATCCACACTGCAACACCAAGCATGTTGAAGTCTGAGCTGGCACGTCTCATTGATTTACCAGGACTACGAATTGGTTCAATCAGAGATTGTTGGTCGACGCTGATCCGGCGTCCTATGTGATACACAGCCAGTTTCGATGAAACGATTGTACCAAGTAATAGCAGTTTGTCTCTGAGGTGGTGGCTTGTGACATTCAGTCCTGAATTGTTCTGAACTGTAGCAGCAGATTAGAAATCATGAAACCATAAACAACATTGCGCACGTTATTTACCGTCGCGTGACCCCATGATGACTGTACGAATAACTCATTCGCACAAGCCATCTAGCGGGAACATTGGGAACTAACATTGTTAGTCGGGAATAAAACTTGAAGATATACTGTGCTGTATCAAACATTTGTGTAGGTTATTTATCCTTCCACAATTAAAGATTGCTTTTGCATAACTGATCATAAACACCTGCAAAAGTGAATATCTGATATGTGGGGAACAATGTTAAGGAAGTGTACTTACGCGATACGTTGTATTAAAGCTAGAGTGGGCGGGACTTGCTGGCATCTTAAAAAGCCCAAAACAATAGCAGACTATTATTTACGATTGCTTCTTGTTCATTATTTCTGTCGTTTGCACGCAACAGCTCTTTTAAATATTAAAAATTACAATGCTTACAGGAATAGCATAGTGTCAGGAAGACAATTTCGAACGTTTTCCTGTTCTTGAACGCGTATTTGCTCTAGTAATGCGACACATTTGGCCTTGTGGGTGTAACTTGTTTTTTCTTGATATATTTCGAATAACTTAGAAGAGAAGGTTGTGATGTGAAAAGAATGCTTTTGTAATCCATGTAATTCCTAACTGTATTTGTATCGATAGCAAAGAAGCTGGAACTCCGAAACCAGTACTTGTGTGCTTACTGGTACTACTTCTTGTTCGTTACATTTTCAGCTTTCACCTCGTGTACACAATATTTGTAATGTTCAAGTTTGCAAACAACGTAGCTACTGGTTTTTTTGTTAGCCCACAAACATGTGCAAAGAGGAAAGAAGCAATGCATGCTATCGTATCTGGTGCACGTTAAGAAAGCGAACAATTACACAAATGTCGACGAAACAGAATTGCATGCAGAATAGAGATTTTTATGAAACAATTACATCTCCACACAATCAAGGCACTAGATGTTATTTGGGACTCTATGACGAAATGAATGTAACTCCATCTTCTGTCTGGAGTATGGGATTACGGCTGGTCAATATCCAATAAAACAATCCCAATGGACGTTATTTAGGTTTTATGCTTAGGCTACCGGTTTAGACGGTACACTACGTCATCTTCAGGCTTCTACAGTGAAGGTTATAACAGAGCAATAAGTACATATTAAAACACAGAGTGAATTGTCTAAAAGATGCAAGTGTTACATATTAATTTACACAATTAAAAGAACTCACTCTTAATTAAAATCTACATGATACAACGTAATATGTACTGTCAGAAACGAGTTAGTTATTCATGCGTGTTGTGAAATCCTCGGTGACTTAATGCAAGTATTTATTTTTTAAACGCAACCATCAGTCTAGTATATCCGCTGTCTGTAAAAATGTATTGTTATACGTGGCAGACTCTACTGGTTTTGTCAAAAAGTAAAAGAAGGGTAAAGGGTCCCACTAATCATATGGAAGGTAGGTAACAGGATCATATGTCAGATAAAGTAAATGAGGTACACTATATTTGATAAATACTTCCATTGGTTACTGAATATTTCACAACATGCATGAATAACTAATTTGGGATAGTACATACTTCGTTGTACCATGTAGATTTTAAGTAAGACTGAGTTACTTTAATTGTGTAAATTCACATGTAACGCTTGCATCTTTTAGACAATTCGCTCTGTGTTTTAATTTGTACTTATTGCTCTGTTATAAGCTTCATTGTATAGGCCTGAAGATGACGTAGTGTATCGTCGAAACTGGTAGCCTAAAAATAAAACCTAAATAACGGCGACTGGTGTTATTTTATTGGACGATGACGAAAGTCGATAGTTATTCCCAACGGTCGAAACTGGGCATGGGCACGTCAGTGACGTCACGGGGAAGTACCACCGCGGTACACCATGGTGGTACCAATGCGGTGAACCTGATGATTTTGGGCTACACAAGATGGCGGACGTCGGTTTCAAGTCAATTCGCCTGTCTTCTCGATAGCCAGTTACGTGTGGCTCTACAGATTCTGCAGGCGCTGAGTATTGCCTTCCTCAGCTCATCGACTCCATATTCGCAAGGCAGTCGTGGGAACCCGAACAGTAATATCGCGGAACTATAAAATGCTGTCTGGATACGCCATGATCCTCCCACCGGGCTCCTAGACGTTTTTCTCCTCAGGCAATGTGTGCGACGATCTTGTTACAAACAGCATACACTCAAATGCTAGCTTCGTATGAGAAACCCGCTGTGCAATCATCCCTTATACACAAAATGTAGATGGCATTACTTCTACCTACTTTCCATGGCTTTTAAAATGCTTATCATTTGCATGTCCAAGTATGTAGTACACGTTAGCACAATTTGACGTTTGTTTTATGCCGTCTTCATGATGTGTCGGTTTTAATGACCTGCAAAGTGACAGAAACAGAGAATAGTCACCTTCTTCGGACACATCGGCGGTGCCCATGAGTCAGTGGTTGCTAATTGGAGTAGCACCAAGCTGTGTCAGATAAGATTATGATATGGCAGAGGGAACAGGACAGGCCATGAGGGGTGCGGGAGTGACCCCCGCACGGCTTCCACCCCCGCCGTAAGGGCTGACTCACGCCCAGGACTCACGGCTGGTCATTAATCTCCCCTGACCCTGAGTCACCACCTGCCAGTCTTTGGGGTAGGCGTGAGCAACGCTCCGGGCCCGCTCGCTTTCGTGCACGCTTCGCTGGTAAGTATCGAAGGGATATTCGATGAAGCAATAGGAAGTCATCACGTCAACTTGGGAATCTGCTATTTCTTGCTCGCCGTCCAGTATTATCAGGGCCAAAGAACACTGTTTTGAAGATCATTCACCCATTTGCACTGAAGTGCCTTGTTAAAAACAGGATCTTGAAAAGACAGATGGATGAAAACGGGCAGATTCCGTCTTCTTAAATTTCCGAAAGGCGTTCGACTACTAACCAAGATACGATCATACGAAGTACCTTCGAAAAATAGGATTTGCTCGATCAGCACGTAATAATGGAAGGAAAATGTGTCGCAGAATAGCAGACGGGTGTGCGCCAAGGGGCCCTTATAGGACCTGAAATGTTTTGAGTAGACATCAACTGTTTCTGGGATAGGATCAGTAGCACTGTAAGAAAGTTCCAAAGTGGGCACTAGAAAACTCAATGGAAACGAACAGCTCAAACATAACAGCAATTTAGAAAGGGAAGAAGGAAATCAAAGAGAGATCATCTCACATGTGGTGGATCAACATTAGAATTAGTGTTCAGCTTTAAACACTAGCGAGTAACTCTACAAACTATGGAACGACTTTCTCTCTGTATCCACGACAGCGAACGACAGCTGTAACAAAAGATATTTACGCCTAAAGTACAAAATTTATTCTTGTCGATTTCGATAATGCTGTTCAAGCTCAAAGCTGTGGCAGCTGCCACATACGGAATTCAGTTAATATGGACGTACAAAGAAATTTTCATTCTACAGCGGAGTGTGCGCTGATATGAAACTTCCTGGCAGGAGAGCTTTTGTGAAGTTTGGAAGGTAGGAGACAAGGTACTGGCGGAATTAAAGCTGTGAGAACGGGGCGTGAGTCGTGCTTGCGTGGCTGAGTTGGTAGAGAACTTGCCCGCTAAGGGCGAAGGTCCCGAGTTCGAGTCTCGGTCCGGCACACAGTTTTGATCTTCCAGGAAGTTTTAATACGGACGTATCCGCCAAGGAAAAACATCAAGAGACTAGAGAATGCCAATGCCGTATTCCTAAGGCCCATGGAAAATAAAAAATAGTTGCAAGGGGCTAAATTGGACGACCGTGAGGACCACTGCGTACGGCCCCTCAAGGAGATGAGGCGTCCTGGGAAGTGTTGCCTCAAAACAGTCATTGACACACGCGCTGTGTATGCTACGTCGTCGTCCTGATGGAACCATACGTCTACCACAACCATCTCGTCGTTGGTAGGAAAAAGTCCTGAATCATGTGGACATAGCGATGAGAAGTCACCGAAACTATCCGTTCGTTTCCTTCAAAGAACGATGACCAGTCATTACACATCGTGGTAGTGCATAGCAAACAGTTGTACGTTGTGAACATAGGGGAAGCCGATGAACTTGTCTGCGGATATCAGGGCTCCAGTAGCGCATGTGCTGCTTATTTACAGATCCCGAAAGATGGAAGTGGGCCTCAGGACTGAAGAAACCAAGTGTATCGTGAGGCACGCCGAGAAACGCCTCAGATGCATTTTCCCGAGCAACACTACCGCGCGGATTAAGTACCTGCACCACTGCCGATTTGCAGGGATTAGATTTTAGTTCTTCAGGAAGGACAACCCACAGCAGTCGCATGTTTCCGGACAGAGCGCTGAGGAGATCGCGAAACAGAAAGTCTTTTCACGTCAATGTTTTGGGGTGACCTTGCTGTTCGTGAAGCCCAGATTTCTTTTTTCTCTTCACATCCCCAGTTTCCCTGGGGTTGTTTACTCATAAAATAATCTACCGCCGGCCAGGAACACGACCACGGGGCGCAGTATTGAAATGGGTACGGAATGCACGCTGCGTAGCGACGATTGAACGACCAGTAAGCCGATATTACAGGGCACACCGAATGTATACAATGCGGGTGTAGACGATCTGCTACCTAGCGGCAGCACGGGTGAAGTTGCAATTGTAGCTGATGGTTTATCCGCCAGAGAGAAATAGAAATCTTTCTACTCTGCGGGGGATTCGTGAGGGCACAGTAGAGAAGGTGTGTACGCGCATGCGCAAAACGCAGTGTTTCGAGCGGGCTTTCTGCTTGTTATTGTTTTCACTTGTGGTCAGCAGACGAGAAATACTAGTCGACCACAATATTATTGCACCTGGCACTGAGCACGCTTGGTCGGCTTATCGTGAGTTTTTAGCGTGATATTTCACGAGGACACGCTGAACCGCTTCATAGCATATGCACAACTATCTTGAGATCATTCACGGTGTGATGTTCTTTTCTTAGTCACCACTGTAGTTGTTTACTGTAACGTCACCATGTGTTTCCAGTAACGGCTACGGGAAGCCAAGTGCAATAATATTGTGTTCGGGTAGGCTCTTGAGGCCTCCTTTGACTATTTCGCGAGCTATTCTACGCATTTGTCAGTGAGTAATTTTTTTATAAATACAGTAATAAAACAAATACAATTCTGTTATTTGTATTGCCGTTGAGAAAAGCTGTGTTTCTAATGATATCTTCTTATTGTAGAAATTGAGAGCAACAAAGAAAGTATAGGCGTGCTTATTCTGGTGTACAACAGGGAAAGATGTGTATATGATCGTCTAGATAAGCTTTACCGTAGTAGGGTAGGTCTACAAATGTTTAATTCTGAGTTAGTATGTTTTACGTAAATGTGCATGTAAGTTTACTCGCCTAATGTGTACGTATCACGTTAATTTGTGAAAGTACGGCACGTGCTTGATTTGACTGCATCTTTTGTATTATTTCAGCGTGCCAGGAAGGATAGTATTGAGCTTCCCTCATTATTGTGTCACTTGCGCGGATCACTTCATGTGCCATCGACAGCAACTTGTCAAAAAAGGCACATCCGTTCAGACGAAGTTCCTAAATTCCTGTGGACCTGCGGGTTTCAACTCTTTCATTAATTGGGAGTGTATGTCCCTGTCTTCAGCCCTTCTTCCCAGCGAGTGTCGAACCCAGTTCCTACTTCTGTCACTATGTCGTCGTTCTACCCTTCTCCTAACTACTAAAGGCGGACACTGCCACGGCAAACAGCGCCTAGATAATTGTGTCCTCCATGTCTAAAATGCTGTGAAACGGGAACATACATAATCGTTTCTTTGTACAAGCATGACATAAAACGAACACTTTAGTCCATAATTCTGTATAATCATAACGTAATTTAATTACACCTGCACAAGATAACAATAATTGCTTAATAAATGCGAAGCTAGACCTCTCGGAAGTTTCAGTATGAGTAAATACTAGCTTTACAAAAACATTAGCTTTCACAATTAGAGACGTAAGCAAGTCTGTAGTTCCGAATATGCAGCTTATAACATTAGCATAATCGCGAATTGTAGCATTTCGTTGTTTAGTGCTCCAAATTTTCGAAGTGCTATTTAGCATCGCATGATTTCTCCGGTATCTGGCGCGCTGCATTATTACCGTTTCGTGCCGCAGTATGCAGGTGAATCCTGATTTCGGGCTGTGTGGTGTTCTCACCAACATCTGAGCTACTTTACAGCTTCACAAAATGAAACATGTTGAGCCTCATGTCTACCAGTACAATCAACAATAGTAGCTACTGCGAAAAAAAAAATTGTTAATGTCAGGGGTGCTGTGACTGAAAGCCCCTGACATACAAAATTTAACCATATACAGGTAAGTATGAAAGGTAATATCGGTTCGTTTCACATATTTATTAATGCAATTAAACCCTGCACAACTCTTCGCCACTCCTCTTCATGTACACTGGAATGTGTAGACAGTACAGTTACGACTAAAACATACTATACGTAAGCAGTAATAAATGATCTGTGTTCTCATAAGGCACAATACACTTCAGGTTAGCAGACTCTCACCACCAAAATGGCGTCCAGCCGACGCTTCAAAACACCCCGCACTTGCAGCGCCCTCAGGGAGTCTAGCTGTTTTTACAAGGTCTTTGAATAAGGCTAACGGAAAAGTTGGGAGTTCCAGACTTGTACACTGGGGGCGCTGGTGCGACTTGTATGGGATAGGTTCAAAAAAATGGTTCAGATGGCTCTGAGCACTATGGGACTTACCTTCTGAGGTCATCAGAACTTAGAACTACTTAAACCTAACTAACCTAAGGACAGCACACACACCCATGCCCGAGGCAGGATTCGAACCTGCGACCGCAGCAGTCGCGCGGTTCCGGACTGAAGCGCCTAGAAACGCTCGGCCACCCCGACTGGCTGGGATAGGTGTATCGTGTAATACCAGCTTAAGAAAAGTGCGCCTCGACAGTAAAAGTGCGCTCCATCTTCATCCACTTCATGATGCTAAGTAAACAATGCGGAACGCAACTTTATGCCGTGCCCTTGGTCCTGTCCGCTCTAGACTGAGCCCACCCCCCACCCTCTCGGAGCAACCATCGCTTCAGGGCGCCAAATTCATATAAGCAAGTTGCTCTGTCCCACCCCCGAGTACATCCACAGAACCCTCTTTTGTGTACGAATTCGTATACTACGGTAAGGGGAGGTGGTGTACAGAGTGGGGCGGCGACTGTCGTCGTAGGGGAGCCGAACAGGAGCAGAAATGGTTAGCGAACAAGTTAACACAGTGAACGGAAGATTTAATTAACTTGTATTTATCCATGTGTATGAAGACAGATTACAAATAATGCTGCAAGAAATAAAGTCCAGCTCTCAGTGTCAATAAGGAAGAGTCTGTGCATTATACACTACTAGCCATTAAAATTGCTACACCAAGAAGAAATGCTGATGATAAACGGGTATTCATTGGCCAACTATATTATATGGTTCAAATGGCTCTGAGCACTATGGGACTTAACATCTATGGTCATCAGTCCCCTAGAACTTAGAACTACTTAAAGCTAACTAACCTAAGGACAGCACACAACACCCAGCCATCACGAGGCAGAGAAAATCCCTGACCCCGCCGGGAATCGAACCCGGGAACCCGGGCGTGGGAAGCGAAAACGCTACCGCACGACCACGAGATGCGGGCAACTATATTATACTAGAACTGATGAGTGATTACATTTTCACGCAATTTTGGTGCATAGAACCTGAGAAATCAGTACCCAGACAACCATCTCTGGCCATAATAACGGCCTTGATACGCCTGGGCATTGAGTCAAACAGAGCTTGGATGGAGTGTACATGTACAGTTGCTCATGCAGCTGCAACACGTCAGAGTAGTGACTGGCGTATTGTGACGAGCCAGTTGCTCGGCCACCATTGACCAGACGTTTTCAGTTGGTGAGAGATCTGGAGAATGTGCTGGCCAGGGCAGCAGTCGAACATTTTCTGTATCCAGAAAGGCCCGTGCAGGACCTGCAACATGCGGTCGTGCATTATCCTGCTGAAATGTGGGGTTTCTCAGGGATCGAATGAAGGGTAGAGCCACGGGTCGTAACACATCTGAGATGTAACGTCCACTGTTCAAAGTGCCGTCAATGCGGAGAAGACGTTACCGAGACGTGTAACCAATGGCACCCCATACCATCACGCCGGGTGATACGCCAGTATGGCGACGACGAATACACGCTTGCAATGTGCGTTCACCGCGATGTCGCCAAACACGGATGCTACCATCATGATGCTGTAAGCAGAACCTGGATTCATCCGAAAAAATGACGTTTTGCCATTCGTGCACCCCGGTTCGTCGTTGAGTACACCATCGCAGGCGCTCCTGTCTGTGATGCAGCCTCAAGGGTAGCCGCAGCCATGGTCTCCGAGCTGATAGTCCATGCTGCTGCAAACGTCGTCGAACTGTTCATGCAGATGGTTGTTGTCTTGCAAACGTCCCCATCCGTTGACTCAGGTATCGAGACGTGGCTGCACGATCCGTTACAGCCATGCGGATAAGATGCCTGTCATCTCGACTGCTAGTGATACGAGGCCATTGGGATCCAGCACGGCGTTCCGTATTACCGTCCTGAACCCACCGATTCCATATTCTGCTAACAGTCATTGGATCTCGACCAATGCGAGCAGCAATGTCGCGATACGATAAACCGCAATCGCGATAGGCTACAATCCAACCTTTATCAAAATCGGAAACGTGATGGTACGCATTTCTCCTCCTTACCCGAGGCATCACAACAGCGTTTACCAGTCAACCCTGGTCAACTGCTGTTTGTGTGTGAGAAATCGGTTGGAAACTATCCTCATGTCAGCACGTTGTAGGTGTCGCCACCGGCGCCAACCTTGTGTGAATGCTCTGAAAAGCTAATCATTTGCATATGACAGCATATTCTTCCTGTCGGATAAATTTCGCGTCTGTAGCACGTCATCTTCGCGGTGTAGCAATTTTAATGTCCAGTAGTGTAACATGAACGAGGGTGTCGGAGTCGCAACTAGTAGGTGTCTGTGTAGCACCACGTAGCGAAGAGGCTCCAATTGCGAGTGGGTTGAGTGGCTGCCGCTGGACCACCTATACTGCGGCGGCGGAGGGAGCTGTCAGTCCACAGCCGTTGGAGTGTGGCTCAGCAGGCATGCTCCATTGGGTTCACTGGCTCGCTCACGACCGGCGCTGGCGCACGACGGAACCTTAAAACGCCGTTAGGGTGGTATCGATATGTGATCCACACCCTCATTTTGTTATTTACTGACAAACCAGCACAGGAAGCAAATTTGTTGTCATTTTCTCGGTTTGGTGCCCCCAAGTGGCTGCGTAGTTCTCCTATATGGTAGGGCTGGCCGTGGCTAGGACACCGCATTAGTTCCACAGACGGCAGCACCTGTATCTCGTCGACCGGCGGCTTCGGCGTTTATTTTTAGCGCGAGCCCTGCCGCAGCTCTGTGTTCGGGCAGAGGCAGCGCGCAGCGAGCAGCAGCTAACGGACGTGCGCCTGCCAGATTCCGCGGATGAGCGCCGGCCCCGCCAATCGGCGGCCACCGCGATAACCGTTCCGCTGCACGGCACGCCTAACGGTCGCGCCCTGCACTGCCGGCTACTCAGCAACGAGCCGCAAAAAGCCGCAGCATCGCTCGCATAGCTCCAGATGCCCTGCTGCCACCGGAGTGCACCGCCTGTCTTATACGTGCGACTTTCTAAATCTACGTCTCCATCTATACTCCGTGAGTCACCTTACGTAGTGTGGCGAGGGTACTTTAGGCATCTCTGTCACTTCACTCTTTTTCCATTTCCATTCGCGAACGGTTCGCGGAAAGGACGATTGCTGGTAAGCCTCTGCGTGCACTCGAATCTCTGTAATTTTATCTTCATTGTCTTTTCGCTAAATATACAGGGGCACTAATGAAGTTTTGCAATACGACGCAACAATAAGTCGCAAGAGGCTGATTGTTGCTGTGTTCTGAGAACACTTCATACTTGCATTGTGCCAAGTCTGTGGGCGCAGTCGTTCACTAGCAGTAATAGTTTGAAGCTCTTGCTGTGGCGCCGTGGTCACGAAGTGAGATTCGGGCAGTTTTGCGGTACAACTTCCCTCGTGGTTTAAATACAGACCAGTGCTTTGAAGAAATAACTCTTGCACTCGGTGACGTGTGTACACATCGTACAACTATATTCAGGTGGTACAGAGAATTACAAAGCGGAAATTTCACTCTGGAGGACGCTGAGAAGACGGTAAGGTCACCATCATCAGTTACGGAGGAAAACATTGATACTGTGAGAGGAAAATGCTGGACAAAGAGAGGATGGTGACCTACAAGCAGATAAAGGATACCTTGGGGCTAAATGCACCAGCAACTTGTTCAATTCTGCACAATCACTTGCAAATAAAAAAAACTTTGTCGTCTCTGGGTGCTCCATAGACTGGTGGAAGAGCAGATAACATGTGACTTGGTGCGTGCAGATGTTGAAGAACTTTTCTAAGGAACAATCTCAGTATGTGAATAACATCGTGACAGGTGGACAGGTGACGAGACTTGCCTATAGTATTGTGACGTGCTGAGTAAGACCCAAAACAACCCGCCCGGCTAGCCGGGCCGGCCGTTGTGGCCGAGCGGTTCTAGGCACTACAGTCTGGAGCCGCGCGACCTCTACGGTCGCAGGTTCGAATCCTGCCTAGGGCATGGATGTGTGTTATGTCCTTAGGTTAATTAGGTTTAAGTAGTTCTATGTTCTACGGGACTGATGACCTTTAGACGTTAAGTCCCATACTGCTCAGAGCCATTTTTTTTTAATCGACTAGCCGCGCGGTCTAACGCGCTGCTTCCCGATCGGAAATTGTGCTGGTCTCCAGCACGAATCCGTCCGGTGGATTAGTGTAAAGGTCCGGTTTGCCGGCCAACCTGTGGATGGTTTTTAAGGCGGTTTTCAATCTGCCTCGGCGAATGCGTGCTGGTTTCCCTTATTCAGCCTCAGTTACACTATGTCGGCGATTGCTGCACCAACACTGTCTGCACGTAAGCGTACACCATAATTTATGAGACGTTCCCGGGGGAGGGGGGAGGGGGGAGGGTTGGGGGTTGGAGGGGGGGGGGGGTCGGGATCCACTTTGAGGCGAACCGCGCAATAATCATGGGTTCGATGTGGGGCGGCGGTGAGATGGGTGGACTGCTGTGGGCTGTTGTGGGGTTGTGAACCACCACCGGCTACGGCGGGATGAAACCTGTTTTGGTTGGCAGGAGAGCCAACACCGTGTTACTAGGAGGAGGCCGAAAGGCACGCGTTTTAGCTCACGCAGGCTGGCGTGAGGTCTGGAACAGGACAAGGAAATTAGAATTTAGAAAAACGGACGTTGCTGGTGGAATACTTAACTTTAATCCGTTAATGAAGAACTTCGGTCTTGACGGTACATGATTTACAAGATCAATAGTAACTGATAATGGCGCCTTGCTAGGTCGTAGCAAATGACGTAGCAGAAGGCTATGCAAAACTATCGTCTCGGCAAATGAGAGCGTATTTTGTCAGTGAACCATCGCTAGCAAAGTCGGCTGTACAACTGGGGTGAGTGCTTGGAAGTCTCTCTAGACCTGCCGTGTGGCGGCGCTCGGTCTGCAATCACTGATAGTGGCGACACGCGGGTCCGACGTATACTAACGGACTGCGGCCGATTTAAAGGCTACCACCTAGCAAGTGTGGTGTCTGGCGGTGACACCACAAAACCTCTCCGCCGTTTCCGTCGTTTCTAGGTCCCCGGTTCAATACACACAGACAAGACTCAAAACAATGTTTGGATCTTTGAAAGTGACGACTCACCCATAGCTGTCATAAAATCCTGATCAGTAAAAAAGAAAATGATAGCTGTTTTTTTTCCAAATCGAGTGGAATTGTGGAGCGTGTTGTTTTGGAAACATAGAAGACAGTCACAACTAAGTGGTGCACTGAGCAGTGCCTGCCCAAGTCTTTGAAGAACCTGCGGCCAACGTCACGGATGGACACTTGGTTCCTCCCTCACGACAACACCCGAGCTCAATGCGCCAACGGATGCACCGAATATCTGCGGGCTACAGGACTGAAACTTCTTGAGCATCCTCCTTACAGTTCAGACCTTGCTCCTCGTGACTTTTCAGTGTTCCTGCATGTGAAAATGAAGCTGAAAGGCGTGCAGTTTTCAAGTGATGAGGACTTCCTGAGGGCTTGGGATAACGAGTGTGCCTTACTCCCAACACATGCATGGGAGAACTGGTTTAGGGACTGGTTTCGGTGGATGGAGAGATCTATTCAATGTGGTGGAAATTAGTTCGAAAAACTTTAATAAATAAAGCTGTACTGTAAAGCAGTACCTACATAGGGAGAAATGATCATCACGATAAAATAAGAGAAATCAGGGCTCGCACGGAAAAATTTAAGTACTCGTTTTTCCCGCGTGCCGTTCGAGAGTGGAACGGTAGAGGGACAGCATGAAGGTGGTTCATTCAACCCTCTGCCAGGCACTTTATTGTGAATAGCAGAGTAATCACGTAGATGAAGATGTACCCTTTGTGCATAGGAGATAGCAATGTTTTGGTTGAATCTTTTGGGGATGTTCTTTGTTCGAATTTTAATAATAAATAACACAGGAATGTACGAAAACCTCTCCTGAAGCGTCCGTCACTGGGAATCTCCGTGATGCTTTCGCGCCTACAAAATGAACCTGTCACGAAACGTGCTCCCGTTCTTGGTATCTTCCCTATTCCCTATACCAGCCCTATCAGGGACGAATCCCACACTGAAAAGCAGTATTCAAGTATTGGTTGAACAAGGGCTTCTTAAGATACCGCATTGGTGGGAGGACTAGCCTTCGTGAGGATTCTTCCAATGAATCTAGGTCTAGCATCTGCCTTACCAACGATAAGTTTTTTTGTGTTCGTTTTATTTTAAATCTCTGCACACACATGCTCCTAGATATAACTGCCTCCAGTTATTGTTCTGCAGTCACGTAATCATATTATGTTGTGGGTCAACTGCCAATATTTCCATCAAGTGTCGATCTCTGCGGTCTTCCTGCATTTCCCTACAATTTTCTAGCGCTGCAATTTCTCTGCATACAGCAGCATCTTCCGCGAAATACCTCGTGAAACCTTCGACATTACCGAATGGTTTTCCAGATTGAACACATTTAATGTACATTGTTATTTTCTGTATTATTCAATACACAGTCAGGTTTACACATGCACACCATGTGCAACAGTGCATTTTACAAAGCATCAATTGAAAAATTCATTTTTGAAAAAAGTATGTTCTCACGATCAGCTGTACAATTGTATATTTCTACCGATTTCAGTTATAACAACCATCTGCATAGGATAAAAACAGATACTTTTTCGTCAAATACGACACAACAAAATGTAGAACTTACGTAACTGTCACGACATTCTGCCTGAACATAGCCCAAAACGTGCTCTACCTTGGCCCAATTATAGTTAATGTACGTTTGTTGACAACTTCACACTTGTGAGAAGTTGAGTGGAAATTCTCAACAAACATACATTACTGTAATTGTGCTAATGTAGGGCACTTCTTGGGTTATATCAGGTAGGCTCTCATGACGATTACGTGTGTTCTGCATTTGGTTGTGTCGTATCTGACGGAAATGTATTTTTGATCTATTGAGTTATGCAGTTTTTCTCCTGTGAAGATAGCTGGTAAATCTCCAATTGTACAGCTAATGGTGGAAATATGCTGTGTTCAAAATTCGTAACAACCGTAGTCAGTCACCTAAGAGAAGTTTTATCAAAAATTATATATTTTTAAGTCATTCACCTCTAAGCATTATAGTACAATGTGACATTGAATGTGTCGTACAGTTCCCAATAAATGTTCGAGTATCAATTTCAACACGTTTGTGCACACGTCGTGTTGCTTGTCTGAGTGCCTCTGAACGTTCCCTAATGAGGACAACAGCGTCCATGAATATGACCATCCAGTTCATCTCGCGTATTCACGGTTCTTTTGTACACCTCATACTTCATGCGACGCCATAAACAAGAATATAATGGCTTGAGGTTTGGCGAGCTCGGTGGCCATTTAACTGTTGAACCACGACCAATTTAGTGATTAGGGCAAGTGCGGGTGAGACGTTCCCTCACACGTCTGGTAAAATGAGGGGGGGCTCCGTCAAGGCTGGAAGTAGACTGCAGTCCGGCTGGCCGAAGGAACATCCGGAAGGTGTTCAAGAAATGAATTTTACAAAAAATGAGAGTAATTCTGTCCCCATGTTCGCTCTTCTAAAATGACTGTAGCTATTAACATGTTACCGTTCATTCCGCACAAAACATTGGTCGAAAAACGAACTTGGAGATTGGTTTCCTCCGAAGCACGTGAATTTTTCTGCGTCCATCGATCAATATTACGTGTTTTGTTGACTCCATTCCGTTCAAATGGCTCTGAGCACTATGGGACCTAACTTCTGAGGTCATCAGTCCCCTAGAACTTAGAACTGCTTAAACCTAACTAACCTAAGGACATCACACACATCCATGCCCGAGGTAGGATTCGAATCTGCGACCTTAGCAGTCGCGCGGTTCCGGACTGAAGCGCCTAGAACCGCTCGGCCACACCGGCCGGCACAATGGATCAACAAAAGTACGGATCTATCCTTGGAGACCATGTCCACATCTACATGGAGCTTGTTTTTCCTCGTCACGATGGCATCCACCAGCAGGCCAATGCGACGCCTCACACAGGTCGCAGGGTATGTGCGCGGTTCGAAGACAATCAGAATGAGATCGCCGCACTCCCTTGGCCAGCGAATTCCCCGTGTTTAAACCCAGTCGAGAATCTGTGGGACGACCTGGATCGGGCTGTTCGCGCCACGGATCCTCAACCGAGAAACGTCGCGCGGCTGGCGACGCCACTGGATACTTCGTGGTCCGATATCCCTGTCAGTACCTTTCAGAACCTTACTGACATTCTTCCTGCACATCTCGCAGCAGTTAGCACTGCAAAAGGTGGTTATTCATGCTTTTGACAGGTGGTCACATTAATGTGACTGGACTGCGTAATGCTAAATGTGTTGCACATGTCACATTTCAAATTATACAGAAGTTTTAATTTTTTTTGCAGTCTAAAGATGGTCGTTGGAGACTGTCGACACTGCTCATATGTAAAGATTATTTTGACTGTGCCGGTAAAATATATATCTATATACACTCCTGGAAATTGAAATAAGAACACCGTGAATTCATTGTCCCAGGAAGGGGAAACTTTATTGACACATTCCTGGGGTCAGATACATCACATGATCGCACTGACAGAAACACAGGCACATAGACACAGGCAACAGAGCATGCACAATGTCGGCACTAGTACAGTGTATATCCACCTTTCGCAGCAATGCAGGCTGCTATTCTCCCATGGAGACGATCGTAGAGATGCTGGATGTAGTCCTGTGGAACGGCTTGCCATGCCATTTCCACCTGGCGCCTCAGTTGGACCAGCGTTCGTGCTGGACGTGCAGACCGCGTGAGACGACGCTTCATCCAGTCCCAAACATGCTCAATGGGGGACAGATCCGGAGATCTTGCTGGCCAGGGTAGTTGACTTACACCTTCTAGAGCACGTTGGGTGGCACGGGATACATGCGGACGAGCATTGTCCTGTTGGAACAGCAAGTTCCCTTGCCGGTCTAGGAATGGTAGAACGATGGGTTCGATGACGGTTTGGATGTATCGTGCACTATTCAGTGTCCCCTCGACGATCACCAGTGGTGTACGGCCAGTGTAGGAGATCGCTCCCCACACCATGATGCCGGGTGTTGGCCCTGTGTGCCTCGGTCGTATGCAGTCCTGATTGTGGCGCTCACCTGCACGGCGCCAAACACGCATACGGCCATCATTGGCACCAAGGCAGAAGCGACTCTCATCGCTGAAGACGACACGTCTCCATTCGTCCCTCCATTCACGCCTGTCGCGACACCACTGGAGGCGGGCTGCACGATGTTGGGGCGTGAGCGGAAGACGGCCTAACGGTGTGCGAGACCGTAGCCCAGCTTCATGGAGACGGTTGCGAATGGTCTTCGCCGATACCCCAGGAGCAACAGTGTCCCTAATTTGCTGGGAAGTGGCGGTGCGGTCCCCTACGGCACTGCGTAGGATCCTACGGTCTTGGCGTGCATCCGTGCGTCGCTGCGGTCCGGTCCCAGGTCGACGGGCACGTGCACCTTCCGCCGACCACTGGCGACAACATCGATGTACTGTGGAGACCTCACGCCCCACGTGTTGAGCAATTCGGCGGTACGTCCACCCGGCCTCCCGCATGCGCACTATACGCCCCCGCTCAAAGTCCGTCAACTGCACATACGGTTCACATCCACGCTGTCGCGGCATGCTACCAGTGTTAAAGACTGCGATGGAGCTCCGTATGCCACGGCAAACTGGCTGACACTGACGGCGGCGGTGCACAAATGCTGCGCAGCTAGCGCCATTCGACGGCCAACACCGCGGTTCCTGGTGTGTCCGCTGTGCCGTGCGTGTGATCATTGCTTGTACAGCCCTCTCGCAGTGTCCGGAGCAAGTATGGTGGGTCTGACACACCGGTGTCAATGTGTTCTTTTTTCCATTTCCAGGAGTGTATATTAGGTAACTCGGTCGTCCCCAGACGGCTTATAAAAATAATATCGCGCTTCTTAATATCGACAAATATCAATCGGCTCGCGGTAGGACTGTGGCGTTGTTTGGCGTTAGCGGTGGCGGCCACGCCCACGCAGACTCGCCACGCGTGGTGTCTGTATCTGGGCGACCCCTGTCACTGCCGCTACCCACGTGTCAGTGTCGCGGCGTGTAGCGTGCGTCCTGGGTTCCTAGCGCGGCACGCGTTTCCAGCACGACGCGGACACGCATTCGCACGCAATGAAGGCGCGGCCGCACCTGGACATTATGGAGCTGCTGACTAACGCGCTGTTTCTGGAAGGCTCCAAATTCTTTGCGCTCGGCAGCTAGCAAAGAACATGTCTAAAACGTCCATCAAAAGACTGTGCTCTCTTAACAAGGCACTCAGTACGCAAATCTTATGTGGCAATATCTGGAGGCGCGCACTTTCAGATTAAAGACTACTTCTGTATACTACTTGGCCAACGATCGGATGCTAGTCCTACAATTGGATGCCACGTTGGTGACCTGCGTTCCTTAACTTAGCCCAGTAATCCCACCGGTAAAAGCTATCCTGCAGTTCGAAGTGAAATTCGGACCGCTTATCGTGCCTGGCAAATTTTCACATCATTATGAGGCGAATGTTACGTAAAGATAAAATAAATATTCCGTGATCCGACATCATTCCACCCAGCAACCTTTCGATTTCCAGTTGCGCGCCTTACAACCAGACCCTCCCCCCTGCTCGGCTCGACGCCCCGTTTATTGGAACGTGTGTCCACTGCTTCCACGTTAGCTCTCGTGGAAAATCTAAGTAATAGTTAAAAAGAGCTGTTAATTTAATTTTTAAAGCGAAGACTTTTTATATTAGTTTCAGGCGATCTTTCCTGGAATTCTTAAGGCTTAACATAACGCACAAGGTACACATGAATCAGCAAGTTCCAAGTTAAATTATTCGATATACGTCACGGTAAAACAGACAGTGAATGTGTCTATTGGTTCATGAAACGGTTCACCAGAACCTCCGGTGATCAGCCGAGACAAGGAATTATTAATTTTATCTTCAGCTATTTACAGGCTAATATAGGAAGCAGAAAGGCAACCCTAAATTCATCAGATGTATCAAGTAACTGTAGCTCTCTTATCTTCTTCTCCAAGCTAAAAACAAAATCTACCCAGAGCTTAGAATGAAATATCTGACACAACATTACATTTTCTCTCTGTTTCGCACAGACGCTTTGGCGCCATACGTGGAAATTTACGGTAGTTTGTGGCACAGTATTCCTTAGTATAGTACTTTGTACAAACTTCTCACGATCACCTCTTTAAAGGAAACATAACCAACTTGACTTCATATTTTAAGGAGAGGAAGGCACACCCGCAATACACAGCACCAGACTAGTCTCCGTGCGAAAATTTGGGCCATAACTCTGATGGTACTAAGTTATGACCTTGTGAAAGTACAGCATTTAAACTTCTGCGCGTATCGGTTGTTGTCACTCCCTCAGCCAAATTGCAGCCGCCTAATGCCCGAGCTCGAAGTACTCTACACCGGAGTAAGAGGTTCGTGTCCATAATGTCGGTGAACCAACAAGCCTTAGTGCTTAGTTCCTTACGTCAAAATCCGCTGTTTCTAACCTGTAACCGGTGTCCGAGATCTCTCTGCTTTGAGGAGGAGATAAGTGTTTAACGTCCCCTCGGCAACGAGGTCATTAGAGGCGGAGCACAAGCTCCGATTAGGGAAGGATGGGGAGGGAAATCGCAGTGCCCTTACAAGGGAACCATCCCGGCATTTACCTGAAGCGATTTAGGGGAATCACGGAAAACCTAAATCAGGATAACCGGACGCGTGTTTGAACCATCGTCCACCCGAATGAGAGTCCAGTGTGTTGAACACTGCGTCACCTCGCTCGGTCTTTGCTTTGAACACTTTTATGTGTGATTTACAAATGCAGTGTACATTAATGAAATGAATAGGTAATTAAAAATAGCGTAGCGCTATTTGACTTCTAACATCACTGGTGTGAGTAATTTTGTTTGCGTTGAAAAGCTGACATTGTTAAAGTGAAGTATATCTGCAGGAGTTGCGCTGTTCTTCAACGTGTCTTGTATGATTACATTGTAAATCGAAAAGTCAATAGCTCTGTTTCATAAGACTTATTTTTTTCGCGTAAATCAAAGTGCCCTCGAACAAGATTTCAAAAGAAGTTGAACAGACGTGACCCCCTATCGCTCCTCTTCCCTCGCCTTCAAATTCCTGTGAAGGGGTTGGGGGGTTGGTGGAGGCGCTGGTTGTGCTTCCGCTCTGCAGTACTCGGTGTTCAGACATTAGGTGGCTGCGGCGGGGCGGAGCGGGTCACGAACAATGGGTGCTGTCGACAGTTTAAAAACTGCGCATTCAGAAGGTCATAAATCCGTAGTGTCACAATTATGGCCCAACTTTTAACGTCGAATCGACTGCTGGGGCTGGTATCTTGTTCGTATCCTTTTCTCTCCTCATACGCTGCCCAGTCACATTAGTGTCGCCTGTCGTTTTCCAGTCCAGCTGTCGGACGGATCTCAGAATCTTTCCGACTGCAGATCGATAGCTGGGGCATGAAGCGTTGGTTCTGGAGCAGTGACACATTTAATCCGGTCAAAGCGAGGATGCCGACGGTTATTTATACTCGTTTTCTCAACGTACAAGTTTTAATAACAATAATAACAATAACATTAACAGATGCAAAATAGGATAGCCTGTCCAGAGCCAAATCATGATGCTATCTGCCTATATTACAAGCCATATTAATCCGTTCTCTATCACAGCTAACGAGCGTGAGTTAATTTAACATTCATCATTGACAGTCTTCTTATTTACGTTCGGACATGAGCAGGATTTGTTTTCTGAGTTTAAATTGTGTTAGAAAGGATGCCCTCCGGCACTCATATACCGTAAAAATCACATCAAATTAGGACATATTTAGAAAATACACTCGACATATCAATACTCGCTTTTCTTCTATGCCACGCTGAACCCGATCACTTCGCGAACTTATTCTTACTACACTACTACGGGACACAGCAACTGCCCTATCTGCAGCGTGCAACACAGTCAGTGAATACTTCAGTATTGTTAGTCAAAGATCTGCCAGAAATGACGCATTACCCCCCAGAGATGCAAGCAACCGAAGAAAATATCAAACATCCCACATTCTCGGCGTGTGACAATACTGAAATCTCACACAATGGCTTAAAGAGCATTCTGCAACAGGCTCTCAAACAGACCGGCCTGCTCTCTGAAACTGGCAGTGTATGATACTGATCCTTGTCTGCCAATAAGTTTTTCATAGTTAATCTTTGGAACAGTGGATGGCATACCTTGTCTCGCGCGCCAAGAGCATTTTGGATTACGCTCGTGTTTCGCGAATGAGGCTTCGATTGAACACAAATCCTGCAGCGCATAGTCTGACATCATTCCCATAAAGGTGGGTAGCCATAAAGTAAATAATTTTCCTTTCAAATGACAGAGCGCAGCCATCAATCGTCCTTCTCTTCCAGGTTTTATTAGGCAAACCTAGATTTTGGCTAGTGCCCAGCCATTATCAATGCACTGTTTCATGGTATCAATGCATAAGGCGCTTATATCGCAGTTCGTTCAGGAAAGAAGCCCGAACAACAGGAGACTGACGTACTGGAACGTGTATTGATACCATGAAATAGTTCATTGATAATCACCAGGCAGTAGCCAAAATCTACATTTGCCTAATAAAACGTGAAAGAAAAGGACGACTGATTGCTGTGCTCTATCACTTGAAGGTCATATCGCAGTCTTTGAACGCACCGACGTTCCTAATGGAAGGTAACGTTTTTCTCGTCTACTCTGCCTCAAGTAGTGAAAGTTTAACTTCAAAAAACGTTCAAATGTGTGTGAAATCTTATGGGACTTAACTGCCAAGGTCATCAGTCCTTAAGCTTACACACTACTTAACCTAAATTATCCTAAGGACAAGCACACACACCCATGCCCGAGGGAGGACTCGAACCTCCGCCGGGATCAGCCGCACAGTCCACGACTGCAGCGCCTAAGACCGCTCGGCTAACCCCGCGCGGCAAAGTTTAACTATAACCACCCTGTTTCTTTGTTGAGTGTAGGTGACCGAGATGAGAACATGCAGAGTCTTAGTGTCGTGTTTGTGTTGATGAGATATGAGAGAGAGAAAGAGAGAGAGAGAGAGAGAGAGAGAGAGAGAGAGAGAGGTGGGGGAGGGGGGTGAGATTATGAAATCTGGTGTCGTGACATACCCTGCTCCACCGAGGGTTCAGTCGAACCTCAAAGGCCCCATCCGCCGGACGCATCACCACCGTTAACACTCTTCAATGAACGAGGCATTGTCACAGACACCTCCGCAGTGCGAGACCGGTAGAGCTGTCCCGTGCAGAGATGAAGCCAAAAATAGCGACTCCAGTTACCGGGCGAGAGTTCGCGCTTGCCGCAACGCGCATTAGTAGAAAGCAGTCGCCTTATGATTCTGGGGGAAGGGAGAGGGGAGGGAAGGGCTACTGGGAGTGGGAGAGGGGATACAGCTGAAGGTCAGTAGATGCGGGCAGCTGTGCTGTTACAGCGCAACACAACAGTCTACCGCAGCCGTGCCGCCAGCACGTGGCAGGCGCCTCAGCACTTTGCTCCGCGACGTGAGCTCCCGCCAGTGCACACAGTGATGGTGCGATGTGAAGCAGTTTGTTTGATGTGATTTCATATCCGCTCTTTTTTCCTTCCGCTATTCTGCAGCTATTTCATAAATACGTTCGAGGAGACACTTCCTTTTGTGGTCTTCAGCCCGAAGACTGACTTGGTGCAGCTCTCCGAGCTAGTCTATCTTGCACAGGCCTCTTTCTCTCCGCGTAACTACCGCAACCTGCATCTTTTTTAACCCGGTTACCGTAGTCAAACTTGGTCCCCCTCTACGAATAATTTTTTTCCATAAAAAAGGGGAAAAATGCATAATGGACACCGTGTATTTTGCGAACATATTTTGTGACTGCTTCAAAACATATGGTGCGCAATGGAAGTTTGTTTTGTGACCAAACGAAAGTGTTTAGTAATGCAAGCCAATGTAATACAACCAGAATTAGGAATATGATTTGTAGGAGGAAAACTATGAAAAAATGTATGAGACGGACATTTCAGGGCAACTTAGTGATAAATCAAAGCATTATATTTCTTTGACGAAACCACGAAAGCCATCTGACGATGAACTGTACAAATTCGAATCCGGTAACGGGACTTTTTTGAATACAGTAACCCAAAACCAATTTTTTTGTGGCTGGTTGCTGTCCACCATCAACAATTTATCTCTCTACAATTTTAATTTCGTCCCCCCTTTTCCGCAAAACTCCCCCCCCCCCCCCCTCCGTCCCTCGTTCCCTCCCTCCCCTGACGATTCCTTGATTCCTCAGACGGCGTCCTATAGAAAGAACACTTCTTTTAGTCAAGTTGTGACTAAAATTTAGTTTCTCCTTTATTCGGTTCACTATCTCATCATCATACCCATGTAATATTCAGCACCACATTTCAAAATATTCTGGTTCGTTCTTATGCCAACTGTTTATTCTCCACGTTTCACATCTGTAGGTTAAACTCCAGACAAATACCGTCAGAAAAGACTTCCTAATTCGATGTTGACAAAAACTTCTTTCTTCTCAGGATCGCTTTTCTTATATTGGCAGTCCACATTTTATTCTCACTACTTCGGACACTGTCATTTATTTTGCTCATCAACTAGCAAAACTCACCGACTACTTTTAATTTACCGTTGATGATATTCATCTTATAACCTCTTTCCATGATACTATCCATCCAGTCAATTCATCTTTAACTCCTTTGCCGCCTCTGTCATAATTACATTGCAATCGGTACACGTCAAAATTTCCATTTCTTCTAACTGAGCCGTAATTCCCTTTACGTATTCCTCTTTAGTTCCTGGACTCCTTATTCGTTGAACAGACTGAATAGCCTTCGGGAGAGGCTACAGTTACTCCTCATTTCCTTCTCTTTCATCGTCATGGACTCATAACTGCTGTCTGGTTTTTGTACGAGTTGCAGACAACCTTGCTTTTCCTGTATCATGATTGAGCGGATTGTTTCTAAACCGAAGAGACACATTTGCTGCAGTTGGTGCTATTGTTATGGAATGTTATCCGATACAATTGTACCCGTTAGCACTCAAATCCAAACAAACCATCGTCCAGTACAGGAATAAAAATGAGCTCATAATGTGAAGAGGTGAAAGAAGAAGGGAGCTTGGGGTTTAGTGCCCCTTGATGGCGAGGTTATTAGATATGAACCACATGCTCGGATAGGAGAAAGCGAGGAAGGAAATCTGCCGTGTCCTCCTGAACAGAAACCATACCCGCATTTCCCTTAAGTGATTTAGGGCAACCATAGATCATCTATATCTGGGCGGCTGGACTTGCATTTGAGCCCACAAACGCGAAATACAGCAATCGATGTTAGTGTGTCTGTATACTGAGCAAACAGTTAGGGAAACAAATGAGAAATTTGCACAAGGCACTGAAGTTCCTAGAGAATTTAATCTTTGAGACTTGCCGATGACATTTTACTTCTGTGAGAGATGGTAAAGGACTTGAAAGAGCCTGTGAATGGAATGGATAGTGTCTTGGAAAGAGGGTGTGAGATGAACGTCAACGAAAGTAAAATAAGGATTATATAATGTAGGAAACTATATTAGGCGACGCTAGGAAATTAGATTAGTAAATGAGACGCAAAAGTAGCAGGTGAGTTTTATTATTTGGGCAGCACAGTAACTGAGGACGGCCGAGGTAGGGAGGATATAAAATGCAGATGGCAATATCACGACAAGCATCTCTGAAAAAGAGAAATTTGATAACACTAACATAAATTTAAATGTTAAGAAGTCTTTTCTGAAGGTGTTATTCTGGTGTGCAGCCTTGTGCAGCATTGGAACATGGTCAATAAACAGTTGAGACACAAAGAGAATCTAATCTTCTGAAATGTGGCACTATAAGTGAACGCTACAGATTAGATGGGTAGGGAAATGACTAATGAGGACATACTGCATCGAATAAACGGCGGGCAGATGAATTTAATAACTTAACTGAAAGAATGGATCGGTTGATAGGACATGTCCTGAAGCGTCAGTGAATAGTGAAGTTGGTAATGTAGGGAAGTGTGTGTCAAGGATGAACGACAGAAGTTGCAGAGGAAGACCAACCACAGTCGAGGTAGCAAACGCACACGTGGTGGCGTAGGAAATTTTCAGTGGCAGTATTTGACCGTCAAGGGAGCAAACGTGGTGGTATAAAGTTGCTGATCAACAGACTTTGTGCCTATGTCCTGGATTAAATTCCAAAACTCTCCACAGTGTATCATTGAGTGCGGGCACGTGGAACTATTGATACCCGCCAGGGTAGCCGAGACCGCTAACGCGCTGCTTCCTGGACTCGGGTAGGCGCGCCGGCCCCGGATCGAATCCGCCCGGCGGATTAACGACGAGGGCCGGTGTGCCGGCCAGCCTGGATGTGGTTTTAGGCGGTTTTCCACATCCCGCTAGGTGAATGCCGGGCTGGTCCCCACGTTCCGGCTCTGTTACACGTGTCGCAGACATTTGATACACGTTCGCACTATTTCACGAATTACACTAGAAGCAGACAGCTTGGGTACACTGACTCCATCCCTAGGGGTACGGGGTGGCGGCAAATCCGTTCTAACCACGCCGACCCCGCGATCGCTGTGGGACTATGGCGTAAGCGGAAGAAGTAGACGTGGAACTATTGATGGTGATCTATTGGTGGAGGGAACATTAAGTTAGGTGAATCTTTTGGTGCTATTTGAGACGAGAAGGCTATAAGCCGACACGGAGCTATCGTCTCCCTTCTCTCATGAACGAGCTACACAGAAAGACATTGCAATATACATGCAGCCAATACCGTCCTCTACACTCAAAATAAACTTAAGATCCAACTCACACACACCGCTAACAACAAGGCCCTTTTCGATTAGACAGCTGGATATACCAATTCCCTTCCCCTGACACACACACACACCTATTTTTCCATAAACATTAACATACGACTCAGTCTTTGGTTCAAATGGCTCTGAGCACTATGGGACTTAACATCTGAGGTCATCAGTCCCCTAGAACTTAGAACTACTTAAACCTAACTAACCTAACGACATCACACACATCCATGCCCGAGGCAGGATTCGAACTTGCGACTGAAGAGAATCGTTCAACGTGGCAGGAGTACAACCCTTCCGCAAATTGCTGCAGATTTCAGTGCTCTGCCATCAACAACTGTTAGTGTGCGAATAATTCAATGAAACATCGTCGATATGGACTTCCGGAACCGAAGGCTCATTCGTGTACCCTTGATGACTGCACGACACAAAGCTTTACGCCTTGCCTGGGCCCGTCAATACCGACATTGGACTGTTGATGACTGGAAACTTGTTGCCTGGTCGGACGAGTCTCGTTTGAAATTCTATCAAGCGGATGGACGTGTACAGGTATGAAGACAGCCTCATGAATTCATGGACCCTGCATACCAGTAGGGTCTGTTCAAGCTGGTGGAGGCTCTATAATGGTGTGGAGCGTGTGCAGTTGGAGTGATATGGGACCCCTAATACGCCTAAATACGATTCTGACAGCCCGCATCTCGTGGTCGTGCGGTAGCGTTCTCGCTTCCCACGCCCGGGTTCCCGGGTTCGATTCCCGGCGGGGTCAGGGATTTTCTCTGCCTCGTGATGGCTGGGTGTTGTGTGATGTCCTTAGGTTAGTTAGGTTTAAGTAGTTTTAAGTTCTAGGGGACTGATGACCATAGATGTTAAAAGTCCCATAGTGCTCAGAGCCATTTGAACCATTTTTTTTTTTTTTGATTCTGACAGGTGAAACGTACGTAAGTATCCTGTCTGATCACCTGCATCCATTCACGTTCATTGTGCATTCCGACGGACTTGGGAAATTCCAAAAGGACAATGCGACCTCCCACACATCCAGAATTGCTAGAAAGTGGCTGCAGGGACACTCTTCTGAATTTAAGAACTTCCGCTGGCCACCAAAGTCCCCACACAAGAACATTATTGAGCATACCTCGGATGACTTGCAACGTGCTGTTCAGAAGAGATCTCCATTCCCTCATATTCTTACGGATTTATGGACAGCCCTGCAGGATGTATGGTGTCAGTTCCCTGCAGCACTACTTCAGACGTAAGTCGAGTCCATGCCACGTCATGCTGCGTGCTCGCGGGGCCCTACACGATATCAGGCAAATGTAACAGTTTCTTTGCCTCTTCAGTGTACGTAGAAAATAACAGCGGTCCTATGACACCTCTGACGGTACCTTTGCTCTGATAAACGCTCGCCGTCTAGGGCAACATACCGGGCACTGTAGTACCCTAGCACCTGTCAGTGCTCAGTAGCACCTGTTTGAAAACACTGAAAGAGGAGACGTGACAACTGCACATTCCTTTACAAAATAGGGCACTGCTTTAGGTATCAATTTACACGGCTGCTCTGAATTGGCTGTCTGATGGTCTAAGGCGGTCACCGTTAACAGAGGCAACCGGTAGGGGCAATGTCTCGCGTTGCGGAGAGCCACACTCCGATCTGCTCGGCCTAAAGTTCGTCTACTCTCTTATCAAAACAGGGGTATCCTAATGACGCACCTGATTCTGAGAGCGAATCTGCAACATCCTGGGCGAAAAAGCTTCCGTTTCCACCATAAGTCTCGCAGTCGTATTAATTTTCTCGCCAACGTGGTAAAAAAAGCCCGTGCTTTTACAGGCAAGGAGAAGTTAACAGGCACACCTTGACAACCATTGACTGGTTACTGTCGATCAGCTATTAAGGAACCTATCTCTCATATGTAATTTCCTGGAAACAGCTGTTGAATGTAAATGTATCTTAATATCGTGTTCACTCTTTCACCACGACAGCATTTGCTGTGATCATGCCAAATGATGTAATCACTTTGTCATATATCGGTGATTTTTATTTTTTTTCCAGTCATGACTTTCGTGTAATTTGACCATCATTCGTCTTTAGTGTAAGGTGCTTGAGTTAACACTACGTTGTATGCCGTGTCGTGGAAAGACAACAGAAAGCAGAATTTAACTGAGATTTTGACTGCATGAAACACTTGAAATGTACTGTGTCAGTTGGTGCCGAGTGAAAAACAGAAGATGCTAACTTAGCGGAATTTTATTGTCTAATGTTTTGGCCTTGTTCAATCTGTGTGTTCCGATCTCATTTCTGCTATCCAGATCTTGTTTTTACATGTTTGTCCCAAATTGCTTACGGTGAAATCTAGGATCCTCCGTCCCTCAGCTGATGGTCGATTGTTTCCATTACCCTTGACCATCTGAACGACAAGTTCTGTAAATAAATAGATTCGATTGAGAAATGATTTTTTTTACGTTCTGAATTACTGTCCCTCCTTCCCTACATCTTTATGGATCAAGACTAGCGGTGTAGCCGTACGGTATGAGGCACCTCCCGTCGGTGGTTCGAGTCCTCCCTCGGGTATGGGTGTCTGTGTTGTCCTTAGCGTAAATTAGTTCAAGTTAGATTAAGAAGTGTGTAAGCTTTGGGACTGATGACCTTAGCAGTTTGGTCCCATGAGAACTGACCACAAATTTCCAAATTTTTTCCAACAACGAAACATCAGTTTATCAACGTCCCTACAGAAACTTTTGTTCCTGAGTATTGTTCTCAGTGTTACAAACAAGAGGTTAATTAACGGTGTACAGTATAGTACACAACAGAAGAGTACAAAACTTAGCAGTTAACGTCTTATTGTTACCTGGTATGATATTTCAACCTATAGAAAAACTTTAAGATTTTGGCAAAGAAAACGAAGGACAATATCTGTTTACAGTTACGGAGTATATTTTCTTTTGTAAGCGCTAAGAATAATGCTATCTTAAACTTTCCACCTACATTTCTTTATCGTATTTGAACACATTTTTCTTAGTTTAAAACGTAATCTTCTCTATAACTAAACCAAAAAAGTTCATCTACTTTGTAGCAAATAAACTCTTTATTTGAGTAATACCGCTGCTAATTATCTTTTTAGCAAACCTCCTACCTGAATTAAAATTATCGTCGATAATTTAATTTTCGCCAGATAAATAATTTTGAATACCTTGGTTGCGGCTTAGAGTATGATTATGATATACAAAATAAAATGAACATGTTGTACACGATACGTCGAAGTCAGCGGACTCCTAAAAACAAAAAGATGCAAAGAAACCCAAATATCGGTTAGTTTTCCGACAGTGTTATCTGAGTCTTGGGTTTCAAGAAACAATAAGGACATATTCAAAGCGCAGAAATGAAATTTTAAGAGCTACCGAAGGCCGTAAAGGGACACTTGAAATCAGAAATAGCAACAGTAGGAAGTAGCTGCCGATGGATGGTGAAAGGAGAGTTAAAAGACAAAAACTCTGAATAAAACAAGAAATTGCAATGAACAATACAGAAAATTTATACAGAAAGACTGTCAATAAAGTTCTAAATAATCAAGCCAAAGGAAAGAAACATATTCTCATACCACGGAAGCAATGCAGACTGTCACCGGAAATAAACTGACTAATACAGAAATGAAGAAGAAAGAGGAAGAAGAACACACTAGAATTTATTTTAAATGATTCACGTGACATGTACACGTCAAAAGACATTTTATAGTTTTTACCATAAACTAGGAAAGCCATCTTCTAATACCTACAAAGAACTGATCAGAACTATGACCGTTCTCGGTCTTGAGCAGACAGTTTTACAAAACGTGATACGACGTACAGTACTACCTCATTACACCAAATTTTAATGACATTTTCTCTCTGTAGGAATTCACCAATGGGGTATTTTTATATTTTCCCAAATGGCTTCAAATGGCTCTGAGCACTATGGGACTCAACTGCTGAGGTCATTAGTCCCCCAGAACTTAGAACTAGTTAAACCTAACTAACCTAAGGACATCACAAACATCCATGCCCGAGGCAGGATTCGAACCTGCAACCGTAGCGGTCTTGCGGTTCCAGACTGCAGCGCCTTTAACCGCACGGCCACTTCGGCCGGCTATATTTTCCCAATTATTTTAGTTAATTGAGTAGTAAGTGCTCTCCTTAAGTGTTTTGCCTCATTTCATTTCTCTTAATCCTTTCGCTCGACTTATTCGGTTCAACACATTCTGTCGCTTTTTACTATGTGTATTTTCTATTTGAACAACAACTCATCCAATGCATTTTGAAAATAACTTCTCTTGTATATTTTTTGTTCTAACGTCTCGTACGTTTAGTCTTTGAAGTTGTACATGTAAATTTTTACAGAATCTCAAATAGAATGTATGATTTTTTAGATGAAGTGAGTAGTCATCATATGAGTTCTTTAAAAACTGTCCTAGCTCTGTGCAAATTCCATAGAGTGTGCTGCCAAAATCCATTACATGACTGTGTAAGCATGAAATTAACACTGACTTATGATGATATATAATTAAGTTCGAGAATACCAGCTTCAACTCGTTTTTAAGTAATCTATAGGACTAACACAATATCAGTTGAATGTGGGAACGCATAAAATCAAACATGAATTTCGTAGTAGTCTTGACACCGCGGAGACTATGTTTCACAGGGAATAACTTGTTTTAAAGAAATTAACGAAGGACACGAAAACGGTTCATTTGAATGTGGTTGAAGATGTATTTCCGTACATAACTGAACTAAAATTATCAATTAAATGTAAGTGGGTTATACTTTTTGTGGGCATTAGAGGGGAAAAAGTGGCCGCGAAACACAAAACTGAATTCGTTTATTAGGGAAACAGCCCCTCCCTAAACGAAAGGAATGAGATTCCATGGCTACATATTCAGACTCAGAAATCTACAGGTCTTGCAGAATTCCCTCCGATCACGATAGTTTTCCCGTGTAATAGTGCCAGAATCATACGTGACGCTAATAGTATTGTGCTACGGGGAGTTTTGCTCATTGGTGAGCCGAATATCGACCTTTCTCGCCTTAACATTTCCAGATCCGGAACCGTGTTTCCTTCATGGTCGGCTAACTCTCTCGTCAGTAGAAAGTATACACCGAAGGTCGCTCCTTCAGTCGTAAAAGCGCTTTTCTTATTTGTCTGTGCCGGTTTAATTTCTTTCACAACCGTCGCGAAACTGATCTACAGCAGTTCCACCGAAGCAGGCTGGGTAGCACTGAAGAGGCTGCGAGCTTCTCTGAAACTGCCCATGTAGAATGTTTCTCATTGCGGGTCGTATTGGGGTTTCTTCTAGTTAACGAGTGAGAGCAACGAAAACACTCCCAATCAGTTACGAACCACTACTATTTTTATTTATTCTACAGCACGGTTCTACGAAACCTAAAACTGTTAGACGTTCTACAGTTCTGTCTCATCTGCGACGTGTATTCCCCTGGTGATCTCTGCGACTGAATTTCATACTTTTAAACAAACATTTCGGTTAACAAGAGTTTCCGTTGTTTTACCATACAGTCCCTGTCACTTTCACAAATATAGTTATCCGCAAGGTTCTTCCCATTATGTTCATGAGATGGAGGTTAGACGAAGTAGCATGTGATAGTACTCAATAACGAAAACTTCCAGCGGTGTACTTTGGTTTTGGTTTTGAATCATTTTGTTAACTGATATTCTTGACTCGGGGCACGTTAAACGTCCAACTAAATCTCAAAGTGATTTAGTAAAACATGTTCTGGACCTGCTGTACAAATCTTTTTCCCTCGCCAGGTCAGTGACGTCACATCTGCCAATGTTTTTATTTTTGTACGAGTAGTTTAGTACCAACGTAAATCACACCATGCTATGGTTTTTGGCTGGTGAAAGAGGCTGTGCCTTGTATTGCTGTAAACTAACGTGTGCATCTTTGCAGGAGCTCTTAGTTCACATTCACAACTGAACACAAGCAATCTGAAGAAGCTTATGCTTATTCACGCGTTGAGCATTTAAAATCAGTGGTTTTGTGAAGTGATTTCGAGAATTTGTAAGGATTCTTCTTCAGATGTCTTCTAACTTTATTTAGTCAACGTCTATTACATTTACAAATATGCAGCCCTTATTTCTACACATCCCTATATTTCCTCTTCATGATGTGCGACAGGGACCCCAACACATTCGGGCCGTAGTACGGTTCAGTTCCGTTACGAATTTGGTTGTTGTCTCTTTAACAAGTGGACAATGTTGTCTCAGTATACAGGGTGAAAGGTATTTAAACCGACAAACTCTCGGCGGTTCTAGGGGACATCAAAACAAATACTTTTCCCTAATGTCATTTTTTCCTATGAGGATTATTTAAACAGGTGGAGGCCGTATTACGCTCTTCAGTTGTTAGAGGGCGTATTACGCTCTTCAGTTGTAGGCAATTGCTGTCCACCAGTTTAGTAGTGCACTGTCTGAGTTTACTAATGGAGCGATACACCTGGATTGAGTACACTGATATGGTTGGTGCGTACTACGTAGCGCACCACAACGGACGAGCCGCACAGCGGGTATATCAACAACAATATCCTAATCGCCGTATCCCGCATCATACGACCTTTGCTGCTGTGTACAAACGTCTGCGTGAGACAGGGTCATTTAGAAGATTACCTGGACAGGGACGCCGTTTCACGGTAAGAACGCTGCAAGGTGAGGAAGCTGTCTTGCAGTATGTGGAGTGGGATCCTTCAATGAGCACTCGTGCAATTGCACGTAACATGGGGACGAATCAGACGAATGTAAGAACAGTATTTCGATGGCAATTGTTACGTCCACAACCTGGAACCAGTTGATTATCCACCCAAAGCACAGTTTTCGAAGTGGTATCTGGAACTGTGTGAAATGCATCCTACATTTCCATCCTCTGTGTTGTTTACCCCCAAGTAACGTTCGGGCGTGATGGATTCTTCAACATGCACAATTCGCATGTTTGGAGTGAGGATAACCCACATGCCACAGTTACTAGCGCTCATAAAGTGCGGTCCTTCGTTAATGTGTGGGTCGGTGATGTTGGGGACTGTTTAATTCGGCCGTATCTGCTACTTAGGCCATTAAATGGCAGGCACTACTACAATTTTCTCCCCAGAGCATTGCCAGAATTGCTGGAAGACGTCCAACTCCCTACAAGACAACTCATGTGGTTCCAACAGGACGGGGCGCCGGCACATTTCAGTCGTCGTGTGCATCGATTCCTGGACCGACGGTTCCCAGAAACGTGGATTGGCAGAAGTGGTACTGTACCATGGCCTGCTCGATCCCCAGATATGTCCCCTCTGGACTTTTTTGTGTGGGAGAGATGCGCAACCTTGTTTATGCAACTCCTGTTGCATCAGAAGAGGATCTGGTTGCCCAGATAGTAGCAGCAGCAGGAACAATTCAGGATACTCCTGGGGTTTTTACCCGTGTCAGATAGAACATGATCCGACGCTGTAATCTTTGTTTACGTGTCAATGGAGGATTTTTTGAAAATCTATTGTAATTGAAATTGGGTTGTGTTAATGCGTTGTCTCTTGGTCATAAAAAAATGGAAAAGTATTTGTCGGTTTAATTAATTTGCCGCCAGAGAAATCTTCCTCTATCGGTTTAAATATTCCTCATAGGAAGAAATGACATAGGGAAAAGTATTTGTTTTGATGTCCCCTACAACCTCCCAGAGTTTGTCGGTTTAAATACTTTTCACCCTGTATAATAACGAACTGAAGTCTGCCACTTCGTTATTCATAGGCATGGCATAAGTGACTCCAGTTATCGTATCGCAAAGAGCTACTGCATGTCTTTCTATTTATAAAGAGCTCGTTTTTCAGTTAATTTGTATTTACAGTCGGTTAGCGGTATTTGCATGAGTAAAGAATCTTGTCAGGATCTGATCAGACACAATGCATGTTCCATCAAGTAAGATAGTCTTACCTGCGAAACGTGTGATGCCACAGCAAACTTTACGGACGGAAACGACTCTCCCTCTCCCTCTCTTGCACTGCTAACACAAGAACTATCTTCGTGTTTGTTGATGACTCGAATATCATTCCGAATTTTGCATAGTAAAAAATTCTCAGTACGCCCACAAAATTGTTCAAATGGCTCTGAGCACTATGGGACTTAACATCTTAGGTCATCAGTCCCCTAGAACTTAGAACTACTTAAACCTAACCAACCTAAGGACATGGCACACATCCATGCCCGAGGCAGGATTCGAACCTGCGTCCGTAGCAGTTCCGCGGTTCCGGACTGCAGCGCCTAGAACCGCACGGCCACCACGGCCGGCTAGTACGCCGACAGATCTTGGTAAATATCTCATTTATATTTTCTACAAGAAGAGTCAGTTCTATGCTGAATAAGTTAAAAATTATGTAATTGGGTTGTTTAGTTCCAGTCAGGATCATGTTTATGGAGGATCATTGTTATCATGGCGATGATCGTTTTATTCCAAAAAGTAAGTGCCTGACTATAAATTCGGGGTTTAATCCCCAGTCGGCGGATAGATTTATTTTCTATCACGTTAATATTTGACAATGATTAGCGCGCGGGAAAAATGCCGAGTTGCACCATTGTTCAGAGGCCGAGGGAAACTGAAGTTCCTGTATAAGTAGTGGCTATGTAAGTCAAAGGAAGGCGAAGGCGTACCACCTCCAACAGCACCACGCCTAGTAAAGCATTAAAGTATTCAAGTATTTAAACTAACTTCGGGTTGATGAGAGCTATTTTGAACCAGTATGTTGCAGAGTGGAAGAGGCAGACGTGGAACGGCGGTGGACGACGACAGGAGTAGCTGGCGTAATGAGGCCACGTGAGTGGTACAACTCAAGCACTTATTGTGAACATCTTTCCGTCTGAGAAACTCTGGAGCACTGGTGTGCGCGTTTCGAAACAAAGGCCGAGGTCATGGTTATGCAACAGCGTATTGTGTGTTACAAGTAGGCCTACATGTAGACACTTTCTGCGTCCAGTCACCTCCACTGAAAAGCTCACCGATCGTCGTGCCTGCACGAAAAGGCGGACAGCGTCTGCAAGACAACTCGTATATGACTCAGTACAGGGCCGTTTCTGCCATTAAGCAAGACCTGGCGGCCGCCTAGGATGGCAACATTTTAGGGGCGGCAAAGGGCGATCAAAATTAATTTTAAAATCCGACAGCGTACGAACTGAGCAAATGAGAAGAGGAAAATCCTGTTTTAAAGGAACTGAGGACAAGGCTTGAAAACAGAGGATTATCCTCAGCAAATGAGAACGTATGGTCACCTTAGTTTATTGAAAGTATAGTAGGAGATTTGCATAGTTATCCCGTTGGATGTTGATGGTGGCGGGTGGCAAGGGGGGCGGGGGGATTATCGGGGAGACCGATGGTAATAAAAAGGAGCGGGTGTAATTTTTCAGTTCGCGCCTAGGGCGGCAAAACACCTAGAACCGGTCCTGACTCAGTGGTCTCGCTGGTGCATTTCCTTTTGATGGATTGGGTCTTATCGTTCACTGGAGCGAAGCAGGCAGTAAGCTACAGGAGTGTGCCTAGGACGAATTTAACATCACATAATCGGAGTGACAGACAAACGGTAGTTTCACTTCGTTACAGAGTTACATTTCTCATCGCGTATGTCGTATGAGCATGGTGCTTCGAGCTGTCAATGCTCGTAAGAGAAGGAAACATCTGGAACGTAAATTCATGTGCATGAAGACCTAAGTGACAGTGACAAGGAGGTGGAATAACAACGCACTGCTCTTCCAACATACGTGCAGCGATCATGGGCGGAAATTTTTTTTGTCGCGTGGGAATGAAACTAATATGTCGGAGCAAGAAGAAGATCGCGACTCAACCAAAGAAAGACACCGCCGATACCCTGCGCACGTCTGGAGTTTGTGAGGTTAGCTCCTAGCGCGGGGTTGGTTCCAATGGCGAAACGGGACGTCCGCGACCTATCAGATCAGCTCTGAAAGAACTCAAGCGTCCCATACAGCTCTGAAAATATCAAATTCGAGGGGGAAGAGCACTATAAGGAATGTGGTAAAGATGTACATTAATCGCCATTAAAATTGCTACACCAAGAAATGCAAATGACAAACGGGTATTCATTGGACAAATATATTATACTAGAACTGACATGTGATTACATTTTCACGCAATTTGGGTGCATAGATCCCGAGAAATCAGTACCGAGAAGAACCGCCTCTTGCCGTAATAACAGCTTTTATACGCCTGGGCATTGAGTCAAGCAGAGCTTGGATGGCGTGTGCAGGTACAGCAGCCCATGCAGCTTCAGCTCCCTCCTAATCCGTTAATGTGGGCTAGTAAAATACCTTCTAAACTACCGTCAGAGGAGAATATCACATCTCTTCCTCTCTATCTGCGACGTCTAGTCATGTGACGAATATTATTAAAGCTCACTTCCAAGAAATTATAGGGGTAGAAGGAAACGCAGTACAGTATATAAGAAGTCAAATTGAGATGCTACTGCTCTTACCTCCCTCGACGTAGAGAAAGCCTGCGAACGTGTCTGGCATTCCGGTCTTCTTTTCAAATTCAAGACTTACACACTTCCAATTGACTACATACGCCATATTGCTTCTTTCCTATCTATTCGCCCATCCTTCGTCAATATTAACACTACCATAGATTTTTGGATAACATGGTTGTGGAGAGAAGCATCGATTCGTATGATTAATCAATAATTCAAGAACAGTCTTAATCGCATTTATTATTGTTATAATACCGCCAACCGGTTTCAACCGGACGTAGGGGTCATCTTCTGGGCGTTTAAACCATTGGTCGACTGCTGGTGATGTCACTCCTATCTACATAACGGCAGGAAACTATCATAGTTTGTCGAACTAACCTCTCATAGTTTCCTGTCGTTATGTAGACAGGAGTGACACCACCAGCAGTCGACCAATGGTATAAACGCCCAGAAGATGACCCCTACGTTCGGTTGAAACCAGTTGGTTGTATTATAACAATAATAAATGCGATTAGGACTGTTCTTGAATTACTGATTAACACTACCAGTTCCCATACCAACCATCCAACTGCAGGTGTGCCTCAAGACTCCGTCGTCTCTCCTTTCTTTTATCTTTGTCACACTGCCGATATGTCCAAGCCACCTCCACCTGTCCACCTCCTTCAGTACGCTGATGGAAGAGCTTTTATCGCCCTCAGCCCTTCGCTCCATAAATGACAGTGATCCCTCCAACTTCTTTTCAGTCAGTTTACCTCGTGGTGTAACCAATAGCTCCTCAAGATCGATTCCTGCGAAATCCAGGCAATAATATTATGGGACGAACCACCAGCACCTTCCTCCTCCATGACTCCTACCTTACCATTCACGACTGCCCAATCCAGTTAACTAATACACTAAAATATCTTGGACTATTCACAGACTGGCAATCGACACGGAAACCTCATCTACTAAGTAGTCATGCACTCCGCCTAGCTTTCAGCATCTGTTTACCGTCCGTCATAGCCTTCTTTTACCATCTCATCAAAATCCCACCTCTCTTCACTCACGCTGAACACCTTCGGACAATGTACACCATCCCCAAACTCGACTTTAATAATCCTACTGTCTCCCCTCTAATTTCCAACCCGCTCCTCTACAGATACATCTCACCAACCCTACACCTGCACACCCTCCACATCCTACGACCTACAAACCCACCTCGCCAGTTCCACCTCATAAGGGCTCCCTTTTCCTTCCCTACCCGTTTTTCCGTTCGTCCTCCTTTCCTAATCCCCATTTCTTCTTTACATTGTGGTCTTAACGACACCCCTCCCCTCCGCCTACCCCCCACCCGCCACAACTCCTACCTTCCTGTCTCCCAATATCCACTCCTTCTCCATTGATACTATCCATCAGTGTTCCATCCTTATACCCGCACCCTCCTACCCACCTCAACGCCAAACTTTCTCCACTTTCAACGACAGACAATCTTCCCTAAGGCAGATCCAGTTTTAGTGACACTGAAGTGCTTCTGTTTAAGATAAGTGTTTTACATCGCATCATAAGGGGAGAGGGGCAGTGAAGGTGCTTGTTCCTTGAATTTATGCACAAGTAGCGGAGCTTTCACGTAGATTTTCTTGTAACAGAAAGTTAATTTGTCCACATCAGGGTAAAATTATCGCATCTCTTCTGCAACTCTGTGTAACGCATTTGCAAGGCAAGTAACGTACAATACACTGGGGTAGAGAATTCGAAGGCCCTTGGCTGCTTTAGTCATGTATGTGTGAAGCACCATCTGTTACTAGCAACAAAACGTCTCTGTTCACATTATCAGGCAACATACATGAACATTATTGAGGATATCAGGGATGCCTTGCAACATGCTGTTCAGAAGCACATCAGGGATGCCTTGCAACATGCTGTTCAGAAGAGATGTCCACCCCCTCGTTCTCTTACGGATTTAAGGACAGCCCTGCAGGATTCATGGTGTCAATTCCCTCCAGCACTACTTCAGACTTAACTCGAGTCCATGCCACGTCGTGTTGCGGCACTTCTGCGTGCTCGCGTGGGCCCTACACGATGTTAGACAGGTGTACCAGTTTGTTTGGCTCTTCAGTGTATGTCCTAAACAGTGTGTCGTACGATGATATAGTTTTGCAGTAGGCCTACATTTTATTGGTATATGTGGATACTGCCTGCAAAACGTGTTGCGAGTACAGTTAGTAGTAAGGAAGTAATAAATTAAAACTTCATATCTGATGCTGTTAGTTTTATTGCATGAACAGCGAAAAATAAACATTTTTCCCTTCATCATTTTGTAGGAGGTGTCAGCGACAAAAAAATTCAAAAATATTTGTAATTACGTATAAAGTGTGTTGCAAGTCGCTAAGTTCTTTCATTTTCAAATACGGGATGAACGTATTTTGGGTAAATGGTGCGCTGCGCGTTACACTGCCAAAATTTAGATACACAGTTTCCTTCTAACTGTAATACTCCTATTAATGTGTTAAGCGCTTAGCATAAGATTATATCCCTTAGTACGCTGATTATGGCAGCATACGAATTTCGGTCAGCAATTGCATGAAATACGGAAAATCAAATTTTTTGTTCCTACTGGAAGCCATTAGAGAGGAAACTTACAAGTGGGAACATGTAACATAAACCTCTGCGCCAGGTCAGCGGTTGAGTAATGTGGATGAGCTGATGAAGTCCGCTGCAACAGCGGCCGCATCTTTTACAACTCGGCGAGGTGTGGAACCCACAAAAAGTTTATAGAAATATTTCTGGAAAGTGTACGGAAGCTACTTCGTCTATGGTTTTCCGACAGAATGTGACTGGCGATTTGGATCAACTCCAGGTCGCGCCCAGTGAGCGCGCTAGCGTTTCGCACCCATATTGACAGACAGAGAGATTAAGAACAGACAGAGAGATTTACGACAACGTCAGCTGTGCTTAGCCCAGCCGCTGACAGCCCTAAGGTCAGCGCTTCTGTCCACCGGCCCAGCCGGAGTTGCGCATCGGATCGCGTCCAAGGCCCACCGACTACAGCGCAGCGACCTGAGGTCGGTATTACACTACCATATTTCTTTGTCAAAGTTGATATGTCAAATATTTACATCAAAAAAACTTGACAATGTAATAGAAAACTTTGACAAATCTAGTCATATCAAATCTAGAGCCGCGCCATAGATTGGATCATAAAAGTCGTTCGTCTTCTGTTCACTACAGTGTAAAATATAACCGCTTGGAGCGCTTTCATCGCTACAGCTATTTGGCGTATCTGTAGTATGTTTGTAAACATGGCTTCAAAGTTGGTGTGTTCCTTAGACTCTCTTTAATAACCATACTTTGACTAGGGTGGGGGCGGGGGAGCAAGGGGCAAGGGGCACAGTACATGCTATTAATTGTGTGGAGATGAGCAGGTGGAATATGCTACAGGCGATTTCATATCCACAATCACAGCTACATCCATTCATTTATACATCCAGGCACCTTTTCAGCAAGCCGAAATTGAGTGTGTGGTCACAATCTGAAACAAAACAAAAAATCTTAACTTTCCATTACACTTTGTCTATTTTTGAACTCTGGATGCCCCAAGTTAAAAACCGCTTCATCTGTTTCGAACTTTTATTAATTCTAGTAATTAAATTCTATTAATTAAATTATTCAAAAATAAAAATAGTTCTTATTGCCCATGTAGCGTACTAAACATTTATTTGCCTTCAGATATTCCGCCTTCAGTGTTTTATAAATCGCTTCACACGTTTATGGAATTACTTTGGTTAATGTGTACTGTGATGTTCGAGTGCTGTATTGTAAACTAGAGTAGCTCTCTCCTGTATCAAGTAATTGCAGTGTCACGGTGTGTGTCTTCTGCACATCCAGCATTTCTCAAGTGAGTATTCTGTTTTGTAATATGAGAAGCCATTTTACTGAGCAAATACTGAAATGCACCTCATCCATTCGTAAGTAATTTAGATAAGACTTGACGTCCTCCGCTTGCTGCTCTTGTAACAAATTTTGCTGAATGCTTTTATTATCTCGACATAATACTCACGGCTTCACCCAGGTATGTTTCCTTTTTTTCCGCCTCTTTTTCTTCCAAATGCACACACAGTTCAACTGTCATACAAGCAACTAAAGCGTCTAATATCAAGTTGTTGTTCTCAGCCATCTTGAAATATCAGGAAAAATATGACGAAGTGTAATACCGTTTTCAGTGACACGTCAAAGATCTTTGTCACAGAAATTTGACGAACATTTGACCATATTTCTTTGTCAAGGAAGGCACGGGTGCCGTCACTATCCCCTTTCTTTTCGGCATCTAGAGCGTCAGAGGCTGTAGCAACACAAGATATTGATAATTTTTAAGTTTCGTATGGCATATGCAGGCGTCGTCTGTTACAATTAACGTGCAGCTAAACCACTACAGGTCGTGTATCATTTGATTAGATTCATTATCCGAATCATCAGATTTTAATTGCCCTGCTTGCAACAAGACAGAGATTAAAACCACCGCTCGACACGTTATTCAACACAAAGATGTTAAGTTTCGTGTTGTTGAGTCTCGAATGTGCCGTCGAATGCTGTATTGAATGTGAAAGAACAGGTGAGCTTCTAGGTATTTTTTCATCTTGGCGACACTAAACGTTCATTCGTTCAGCAGACTCACCCGTAGTTAATTCGGCGAGGTCGCCAATATACTGTTGTTGTGATCCCCGAAACAGAAGGGCCTCGCGAATACACAAGAATAGGATCCAATTTTTAGAACATATTCCTAACATACAGAAGAAGAAAATAGGTTATACGAGAAAGACAAATTAACAGTTCGTAGCAGAATATCACATAATATTTTTTTCTTTCCTGACACAAATTAACAGTTCGTAGCAGAATATCACATAATATTTTTTTCTTTCCTGACATGTTCAAAACGCCCTGCTGGTTACTTATCATTAATTTGCACTTCTTGGACTGTAGGCCATCACCCGCGCACCAACCCACCCTCCATTCCTCCCTCACTCCGTATCCTAACTTCTGTGAGGGTACAGAATTCGGCTGAATTAAATTTGGAAATTTTCCATAATCATGAAAAAACTGTTGCGGAAGATGGATAATATATATTCTTATCTATGTGATAAACATCAGTATACAACGAACTCTTGTAGAAAATGAGTCGTAACATGAAATGAAGAGTTTGTGGATACAGATTCAAACATCACACGTTCGTCTTCTATGTCAGAGAAGTTTGTCCTGATATTTTGGCCGTGGCCTTATGTTACGCATGTTACGTCCGCTATACTCGCTAGTGCTGGTGCTGACTCTGGGCGTTATGTAATGCAAGTCACAATAACAAGGTAAACAGCGATGTCTCCACAAATTACAAAGACGTGTATTAACGAGCTTAGGTATGGATGTTGTTGTTGTTGTTGTTGTGGTCTTCAGTCCTGAGACTGGTTTGATGCAGCTCTCCATGCTACTCTATCCTGTGCAAGTTTCTTCATCTCCCAGTACCTACTGCAACCAACATCCTTCTGAATCTGCTTAGTGTATTGATCTCTTGGTCTCCCTCTACGATTTTTTCCCTCCACGCTGCCCTCCAATGCTAAATTTGTGATCCCTTGATGCCTCAAAACATGTCCTACCAACCGATCCCTTCTTCTAGTCAAGTTGTGCCACAAACTTCTCTTCTCCCCAATCCTATTCAATACCTCCTCATTAGTTACGTGATCTACCCACCTTATCTTCAGCATTCTTCTGTAGCACCACATTTCGAAAGCTTCTATTCTCTTCTTGTCCAAACTGGTTATCGTCTAGGATGGATACTGACAAAATAAATAATTAGAAAAAAAAAACAATTTCAATGTCACGTTGTCGCTTCACATTCATCCTCACACTCAGACTAAAATATGCAGAACTTTAAAGGGTTAATATGGCCTCTGGTCATGTCTTGCGATGTATCTAAGGCTTACAGAGGCTTCATGAATCTTCAGTTTTCTTTCCTTAATATACCCTTTATCCATTACGTATAAATAAAGATCGATATGGATCTGATTACCTAATGAATGTTTTATTTTTATTTACTCACTCTTTTATGTTTTTAATTATTATTACATTTCTTATTAATGATTTTTATTAGAAATTACTATAACCTTCGACCTTGGTTTTTTTGCTTAGTATTGTCTTTCCATCTGGAATCTTCATGATTATACAGCACTTTCTCTTTTCTCGAAAGGTTTTTGTTTTTATTTTTGCATACATGACATCTATTTTAATTTACTCATGCGTCTTTTACAGCTTTTCACCTCTAGCCAGTCCTGCATTTCCGTCATCTCAATTTTTTGATGTCTGTATTCTTTTTTGTCTTTTTCAATTGTTGCGTTTTTATAGTTTCTCCATGCACCAGTTACTCTCCATCCAGGTCGCAAAGTATCCCACACGGACATATTTTCTTTCTAAGGCGTCGATATCGTACTAAATGAATTGCTTGTCCTGAATCTATAAAGACCGAATCAATCTGGTTTCCTGTATGCGCAGTACTGAGAATATCAAATAAGACGAGAGGGAGTTGAGTTCCACATTATTTTAATTTCCAAGAATAGCGTCACTTTCTTGCTGGTGGGTCATAATATTTCAACTCATATTCTTAAAAATGTAAGTAAAAAGCACCCAGACATGAAAAACTGGAAAAGTCTGGATGACGACGAAGCATGAACTCTTTGCAGGATGAAACCCTTCCAGGACCACTCTTACTGCGTACTTGCGAACACAACGCCGCTCTGTTTTCCGCACCTTGTCTGATGCCGGCGTCTGCACGTTCGCCAAAGAAGGGAATAAATCTCGAAGCAGCTCACGGAGGCGATTACCACGCAGCCGTCGAGCTGCAGCCGGTGCCACGAGCGTTACAAATTCAGCGGGAGGGTCAAGGTTGGAATCCGCGCGCGTTCCGCACAAAGCCACAGGATTTTGCCGTCTGTCCAGCGCTGTTCCTTTCGCAGGTGAGCACAAATGTTCCAAAACTACGTCCGAAACTATTGAAAAAAGAAAAAAAAAGTGTCTCTGAAGATGTGGGGCCATTCAACTCTACCAACAGTTTCAGACGTACGGAAATTTCGTTTTGTACGCTGCAAAGGTTTATGTTTTGGGATATCTCGAAGAAAAAAAAAAAGCTTATCTTTGGACAACACCCGTAATTTCTGCTCTCTATCTACCCAATTTACGTTTTCCGTACTTTCTCTAAATAAACTCAGGCAAATTCCGGCATTCTGAGAATGCTCGCAGACAAATTCTTTCTCGTCATTGTCCAGCCACTGTTTCTAACAATCTAAAATATTTTCTGTAAACATTACTGCACAGTTTCAATGTATTTAAGGGGGGTAGGACGTCAAATGGGCCGACTTCGAGAAGGAGAGGCACCACAGGACATTTTAATTTGCACTGTCTATACTTTTACAAATAAATTCATAAAACTTTGTCAGCATGACCAGAAAGGATTCAGGATTCACACTCATAGCAGTGGAAGTTCAAAAACACGAAAAAATAAAATTTTTTAAATGTGAAATTTCATGATTTTTTGCACTTACTGTTGGCTGCATTTGTTGCTATAGGTACACTTTTCTTCCTAAGTAAGAGAGATTCTTCGATGAATTTTGCACAACTTACAAACCATACTTACAAGTGTATGAAACTCTAGAATTTATTTAATCTATGGAAAAATGAGTGGGCTGTTACGTTTTAAGCTTTGTGTTTAGAGAAAACTCGAATTTTATAGTTGATTATCTCAATTTTTACCACAGTTTTTAACAGATTTGGGAAATTCTAGAGTTTCCTACACCTGTAAGTATGGTTTGTATGCTGTGCAAAATTCATCGAAGAATCTCTCTTACTTATGAAGAAAAGTGTACCTACAGCAACAAATTCAGCCAATACCAAGTGAAAAAATGATGAAATTTCGCATGTAAAAAAATTTGTTTTGTTATGTTTTTGAACTTCCTCTGTTATGAGTGTGAATCCTGAATCCTTCCTGGTCATCCTAACAAAGTTTTATGAATTTGTTTGTAAAAGAATAGACAGTGGAAATTAAAATGTCCTGTGGTGCCTCTCCTGCTCCAAGTCAGCCCGTTTCACGTCCTACCCCCCTTAAAGAACGGTGTCAAAGAACCACCAAAATCTGCTCCAAATGTGCATTTATTCACGGACACCGAGTTGAGGTCAATTTATTAAGTCACCTGCATGTTAATAAAAATGTATAAGGAATATTAAGTGCTAAAATAGTTGCAGTGGACCATTGTGGGCCTATATAGCAGATACTCACTTATTAACATTACATCAGGATAAAAGAAGGTTCCGTGGCGTAGAAAACACATAATTATTAACGGTTATTTATGTGATTTAGATTTTTAAATATTTCATTGAGTTGATGCGACTGATAATCATGTAGCTGACTTTAGTATGGTCGCTGTTTATAGTTCGAGAGTATTACGGAAGTGTTTGGGTCCATATCAAATGAACCTACCGGACCATCTCAAAGGAATCCAGAGGTGCCCTGCTAGGTTCCTAACAGATCGGTATAGCCCACCGGCAGGTAGAACAGAGATGGTCTCAAAGCTTAAACAGGAAGTACTGGGAGAAAAGTGACTAAAAGTTCGCTAAACGCCGTTGGCCACATTTAGAAAACCATTGTTAGAGGCAGATTTTGCAACGATTTTGAAGCAATCATCGCATGTCTCGCTGAAGGACAGTGACAAAAAAAGGTGTAAATTACGCACAGAGATTTTAAGAAAGCCACTTTTCTGTCGCTCTTGGCGCAAACTGAGAGGACAGGAAGTCACTAATTATGGTGTGAAATCCTCTCTGCTGTGCACTATGGCTTGCGTAAGATATCCATAGATGTTGGTGTAAAAATACAAGGGCTGTTAATTTTGAGGTAACGTCTTTCAAACTACGATTATTGATGGTCACCAACGTGACGGTGGCCGTTAGAGAAGCTCTTTGGTTTGAAGAAGGGCGGCAGGAGCGCAGCGATACATTCGTGGGAGGTGGTTGACTGTCAGCAGCAGCCAGGTAATGGCAGCCTACAGATCTGAAGAGTTCCCTCAGAACTTGCTGGTAAGAGAGATACAGCTTTTCGTAGAAACGGCCTTTCAGGGTAGCAACAACGAACAGTGCCTAACCTATCAGTCTGCTGTTTTATTGCTGGGACCGAGTTTTTAAACAGCACCCAGCAGGAGGCTCAGTTCGCTTCAGTGTTGTCGGTGTCCTGAAGTAGTCAACCTGCAGCGTCCGCGTAATGTCCATCACAGGAGACCTCATGGAAAACCGCTGTCGGCACAACACAGAGACTCTACGGCTAGATAACGCGCCGTCACGTTCCAGTGGCTTGTTTGATTACATTTTTGTAACTTTTATTTTAATTGATGTTTGATAACATGTGAACCTGATATTGATCACTAGGGCACTCTTCCTACCGACTTCAATGCTTAATACCCATTTTCTGTTGCTTTGTAAATCTTGAATACCAAGTATATCGCAATTAATGGATCGAATTTATGGTCTTCCCGTTGTTACTATTGTGTTACTGCCCTGCCTGTTCATGAGTTAGTTTAAGCAGTGTTGAAAGTGATTGCTTGAATCACACCTGCAAGTAGGATCGAATCATACGCTTCCGAGGCCGTACACGCTTTCGTATATCACATTCACTGCGTTCAGATTGTTAGCGTAGGCGGTGGGCATGCGAGGTGTAACAACACATGTTCATGAAGGAGTGTGCAATTACGACTCAACGATAAGTGCTAGGTTATCACCTCTCCAATGGAGAATGTCTTCAAGGCTCGACGCACATGAGCGCTGCGCTGACGTTACGGTGACAGCAGAAGATCTGTCAAGACCATGGAGTAGCTGCTGTTGTGGTCGGACGTTAAGTGTGTTGTGGAGTGTGGGGAAGCGACACGGGGAGTTCACAACCAATGCCAAAGTCGCTCTACAGCGATGGTAGTACCGCATTACTCTGGAGTCAAGCATACTGTACTGCATTTCACGAAAACATTAGGTGGAAAATACGACATCAAACGATTAATACAAATGTGAATATGACCTCTGTCTTGGCAAGAAGAACTTACATAGTTAATGTAGATCTGGCTTATTTTTTTTTTCCATTCTTCGTGGAAAATGTAAATGTTAGATAATTATTACATGTTTTCGTTACGAAACTTTGTTACTGAAGAACAGTGTCCCTGATAACATATCACTCTACCTGAGTATAACAATAGTTGGAACACGGATAAGCTGAGGAGGTTTTCATTTCATTTCATTTAGATCTGTAAGTGCCTGCAGGGCTTCCGACGGGAGGAGTCGCGCGGAACGTAAAAAGGCACCCTAGACCGCGCGGTTACCCCACGTGGCTCTGATCACATCTCTGAGCCTCATACACACTTGTCATTGTCACTAATGTAAACTAGAAGTTATTCCACAGCAAGGTATGTGGAAGCAGCATCACTGGTGGGGTGGGGGAGGGGGGTGAAGTCGATGGAGGACCATTGATTACCCTGCCACAGGCATGAATGTTAAGCGAATTAGCTTTACAGAAATGAATGCAGTCAACGAGAATGAGATCAATGAAATAATGTCCTTGAAATCGGGTCACAAATGTAGAAACTGCAAGGTAATGAACATTTCGTGTCCTAAGGCAATGCAGGCCATAATCGCCTGTTGAACGGTAACCCTTCGTCACAGTATTCAGAAATCATACCTCGAAACATAGGTGCCAGCGAAAGTTTTCAGTCACACATGCAAGTGTAGTCAGGCAGCAGCTCACGAGAAGAGGGTTCCGTTACCAGTCTGGCACATATTTTCATTTGTCACAACATACTGACTTCAGAAGAGTTTAGAGATACTTAATGTAATAAGAATTTGAAAGGAAACTGTTGTAACTGAATATTAGTGCAGTGCAATACTGCTATCAAGGAATACTACTGCAAATTGATATTGCTGTGATTGTAAATCGTAGTAATTCCATATTTTTATGACACGATACTGCTATTATTGTATACTGCACACTTCCATTAAAGGTATATTAGTGAAGACTCTGGCATTAGTAATGTCCTACATGCCAATATATCCATTAGCGTACTACAGTGTTATCCATAAGTACCTGTGGACTTTCAGAAGACAACGAAAAGTAGAAGACTTACTGAAAAATGACACATATCAGAGGACTAGCTTAGAGCCCGCTGCTTCGCTCGCATAGATTGTATGGTCTGCTTAGACTTTTTTGTTATTGTTTTTCCTTAATCGAATTTGTGTGTTGTTACGCCCATTGCTAATGTGTAAATCTACAAAGCCGATTTGTCGTTGTGACTTTTAAACAACTTTCTTTGATTTATTTTACAAATTGCAACACTTTCTAAATCTTTCACGCTAACTAAGGGCAAAGAAGCATGGTCTTTCCTGAATGTACTTCCGATCAAAAAGCGATTCTGGTAGCTGGAGTCGGAGGTGTTTCTTAATCCTGCCTTTTGAATTCTTGTGGTGATATGTTCATATATGTTCGTAGAAACTTTCATCCCCTAACACAAGTTTCTCCATTTCTAACCGAGAAGTCAAATACCACTTACCATAGACTTAGCCTTAAAAATATTGTAATACGACGACATATTTTCATAAACATTTTCATTCCCCGTTTCTCCCCCTTAGGTGCAGAATTTCCAAAAAGAATGAAACACTTTTTTTTTTACTCCTAACCGAGAAGTCTCATACCAATTTTCATAGGTGTATCTGTAAAATGCTTTAGTAGTTCTTTAACTAAGATTTATTGTAAAAGAAACTTTCACCCTCTATTCCACCCTCTGAAGGGTTGAATTTCTAAAAATGCTCTAACACGTATCTTTTGTTTCCGATCGAGAAACCAAATGCCAAGTTTCGTAGTTCTAGCTTAAAAATTGTCTTAATAGCGACGTTTTCATAAAACCATTCATCCCCTATTTAACCCCCTTCGAGGCAGAATTTCAAAAAATCCCTTCTTAAACAATGCCTGTAGTGTAAGATCAACAGCCTCGCCAAACAAATGGCTGTGAGCACTGTGGGACTTAACTACTGAGGTCATCAGTCCCCTAGAACTTAGAACTACTTAAACCTAACTAACCTAAGGACATCACACACATCCATGCCCGAGGCAGGATTCGAACCTGCGCCCGTAGCGGTCGCGCGGTTCCAGACTGTAGCGGCTAGAACCGCTCGGCCACACCGGCCGGCTAGCCTCGCCAAATCCCAAGTTTCTATCCTTAGCGGTTTTGGCTGGGCGATGATGAGTCAGTCAGGTTTTGAGAGCACCTCTTCAAGTATTGTTTCATAGTATATGCTGAGGTGTAGTTATGCTAGGGGGCAGGCATGTTAAAACGTGCAGGCAAATCATCAGCTCCGGATTGCCGCATCGAATTAGTTCGCGCCTAGAGACAGGCAACCCAGTCAACAGAAAGCGAGCTGTCGTCGCTCCTTCCCGGGCATTTCTTGACAGAGTCTTCAATGTGAGTTAAGAACTCCGAGACATGTTCTATCCACTGATATGTATCAATTGTCTTTATGTCTTGTAGTTTTCGCACCGTTATCTTCTGAAACCCCAAAGACACTTATGAATGATGCTCTACATCGGACATGTCTGTAGTCTACCATCCACTGCTCGTCATACGTATGAGTTAATTAAAACTATCAGTTGACAGTTTCGTAGAAGTCTGTGTACCGCCAGTACTGGCAGGAACTTTCAGTCGGTTCTATGTAGTTTGGCTTATCCAGTGGTTTGTCTACACAGATTGGTATGACTGATGCATTTCATTAACGAAGGAGCCTGATGCTTATGCCTTTATGTCTACATGGATACTCTGCAAATCACATTTAAGTGCCTGGCAGAGGGTATAGAGGAATCCTTTATCGCGATTGCTATGTCTCTTTACCAACTATGCAAGTCGATAGGGAGAAAGAAGGACATAAATTGTGGAAAATGAAAGGGAAAGTGGCGCGCGCCGCACGCGATGAGTACAGGTTGCAGCGTAACTGGACGTAAGTTCCGCTTGCGCGGGTGAAAGTAGCGCCGACAGCCGCGCCGGAACCCAGTCTGCAGGTTGAGGTGAGGGCAGAGGCCGGGCACAGCCCGAGCTGCCCTTCACACCAGCAGAAGCTGTCTGGGCTGCCGCGTGGCATGCGTCTCTAACGAGGCAGGAATAAGCTGGAATTATCTTCATATCGCTTAATGCGTCCCCGAGATATGTCCGCCTCAGTGCCAATTGCCATGTACGAGGGGTGTCTAGAAAGTAAGTTCCGATCGGTCGCAAAATAGAAACGACTATAGCCAACATCACATAACTCTTGTGCGGTTTCTTCTTCAAGACAATTCTCAGCCGCATTCTGCAGGGGCAATGAAAATGCTCTTGCATCGTTTTCAATTGGAAAGTTTGATTACCCACAATACAGCCCGTAATTGTCTCCCTCTGAGTTTCAACTCTGCTCACGTGAACCGCTGGCTATAAAGACAACATTTTGGCGCAGACAACGAGCTGTAGGCCAGCGTAGAGAATTGGTGGAAAGCACTGGCGGCTGCCTATGATGAGGGTATCAGAAAGTTGGTACAACACTACGACAAATGTCTAAGTCAGAACGGCGACTACGTAGAGAAGTAGCTGGAAGGTGTAGCTAACTCTTACAAATAAAACATTTCTGATTTTCACTGTGGTTTCCATTTCGTGATCAATCGGAACTTTCTTTCTGGACAGCCCTCGAATTTCCCATGTATCGGAACGTATATATATTGATTTGAAGAAAGAGTGACACCTAGTGAATATCTAGAAAATTAAGTATGTGTTGTTTGAACTAAAGTATCAAAATTGGCGTTAATAGTAAGATTAAGTAGATAAAATACTTACACAATTTCCCCGGGAACCAAAAATTTCTTCCCCAAAACTTTCCACAAGATTTCCGTTTCCCCAAAAGTCCTCTCATAAAATATTCTTCCCCAAAGTAACCAAAAAAATCCCAACCTGGAGCCGTTGCACACGACTGTTGCACATGTCTCCCCGTCCAGGGTGGGGAGACTCCTGCGCTTGCGCACGGTGGCTCGTGCGTACAAATGAGAGGCATGCATGACTTTGCACTGTTGCATGCGCCCCCTTGCCTCTTCTTGCAACGGCCGTATACACCTAGCGCGCACGGAAGGTTGCGCAGGCGTACACGCACTTCTTGATTCACGGACGACTGTGGTGTCAGGGACTGTATCTGGTCACTCAGTTAAAAGAAAATTAATTTCCTCTTCTTCTTTCAAAAGGCAAAACCCAATCTCTGCAACAGCAGCTTCCCATCTTCAACAGCCCTCTTGATCTCCATATATGAAGAACATCTCATCTCACAGATAATATTTTGTAAACAGGATGTTCTCGGCCGTCCCTCGTTTTCTTTCCTATGAACTTGCCTTCGAAAAAGTTCTGTAGAAAACATCATGTGCAATTAACTGTCGAATGAGTTTTGATTTGCACTTTCAGTAGTTCTTTCTTGTCTCCTATTTCTGTCAGAACCGACGCATTCGTTTTTCTGTCAGTCCAGCTAGTTCTTGTAATTCTGCTCCAAAACCACGTTTCCACATATTCGTGCCGAGATTTCTCCTGCTTTGTTAACGTCCAGGTTTCACCTCCGTATGTCAGGACATTTCACACAAAGGTCCCTACAAATCTTTTATTAGCGTGGAAGCTGATTTAGTTGTTCAGTAGAAGGTTTTTCTTATTTCGAAAGGCACTCTCTGTTTTCTTGAGACATCTGTTCTTTTCCTCCTCAGTGATACCGAGATAATGGTATTCGGTTTTTACAAATTGCTCGGTGACTACTTTTATATCAGTCTTACCGCCATCTCCTTTCTTGTCTATAACCATGACTTTTGCCTCCTTGATATGTATTTTTGGTTCTAGTTTCGTTGTCTCTTGATATAATATCTTAAGCATTTTTTTTAGTTCTTTCTCTGAGTCTGCCACTATTGCATTGGCATCTGCAAATCTGATACGGTGAATATGAATACCATTAATTTTGATTCCAGTCTTCTTTTCTATAGCTGTCAATATTACCTTCTCGATGAATTCTTTAAATAGGTAGCGTGACAGAGGGCACCCCTGACTTATTCCCCATCTGATTTTTGCCTCTATCTTGTTACCATTAGTATCCAGTTTCCAGTTGGGTATACACTCAGAATTAATCGTCTATCCTTCCAGTCACGATCTACTTTGCACTTTCCTTTATATAGTAACTTCCAGTGAACGATGGGATGATCAGATATGGGATAAATGCTGGGGGGAGGGAGGGAGAGGGAGAAGGGGAGAGAGAGAGAGAGAGAGAGAGAGAGAGAGAGAGAGAGAGAGAGAGAGAGAGAGAGTCTGTAGTTTCTACTTTTCCATACTGAAATTCATCATTTCTTTAATTATTGCAATTGCGAATACATTTAATGTGTGTATTTAATGTTCCTCTGAAAGGAACCTTGCGTCGTACTCGGAATAACAAAGGCACTGCAAAATCGAAATCAATGGAGGCGACCGCCGTGCTACTAGGAAATGCGTGTTATCGATTCATTTCTAGAGGTTCTGCCCATACGCATGTACTGCACGTAAAAGTTTAGGGCGATGCCTAAGACGCTATAGTTAAGAAACGTGAAATACTGCCTGTCACAGTGACAACTTTCAGAACTGTTATTTCTGCGTATTCTAAAATTGCAGACATATTACAAAGACGGTTCTCTACCAGGCACTCGATCACTTCATGTACCACAGATTAGCGTCGAATCCAGGTTTCTGGTCTTGTGAGTGGTGGGTGAGCGGGTGAGCTCATAGGAATTTTGTATTACTGTGCCGTCTCCAAGTCCTGTGGAGTAAACGAAATTGCTTTTTTTCTTCTGTTATAATACGAACTACAAAAGTGAGAAGATTTTCGAGGCCGTTAAATCTGAAAGCTAAGTTGCAAAGTAGTTGTTTTTATTATTATTATTATTATTAAGGAGAAACATATGAAGGCCTGGGGGGGGGGGGGAGGCAGGTTCTGTTGCCCCATAGCGCCCCCTCCTCCACCTGGATTCGCAGCAGATGAATTCTCTGTCTTCGATGAATTTAGAAAATTTATCTCAAGAGAAACACTTTATCGAGATACTGAACTAGCCAAGGGAAGCGGGCACGACGGCGTGTTTCAATGCGAACTGGCCGTTTGAAAAGCACATTGCGAGTGGAGACTAGTCTGTTCTTGTCCTGGGTTCCTGTCGGCGCTTTCCCGCTGCAGTAACGCTGCGTACTGACTTGCACTGAACTCGTTTTATGTTGATCACTATCAGATTGCGTGTTACAGAAGCTCGGCGAGATTCTGGTTTGCATCGCTTAGCTTGGCGTAACATACCGTTTATTGCATTTCCTGGTCGTTAATGTGCATTTATCGATGCTCAACCTTGACGTTCGTTGTCCGGTGAGGTGAACAGTTTTCGAGGCAAGGTACAGAATTGGATTCACATTATTCCATCCGAATACTACCACCCTTGAATCCGTCACGCCCTCGCCCACTAAAATGTTGTCAGTAGTCTCTAATGCGTATGGAGTTCTTGTTATTCAGTTCTTTCTCTTGTCGCATGAGTTATACCTTGTGTTCCATGCAAGGACGATTGCATGCTTTATTAGAGTAATGAGTAAAATTTAGATGAAATAATAATCACTTGAAACAAAGTTTATATGGTTTATTCATAGCCGCGTGCCGCTGTTCGATGATTCCATTATTTTCACGGTATTGTGTGCACTTTGCAACCTGATCGAATTACAATATGTATTTTTCATACATTCTGCCGTTAGCAAGGAAACCATTCTTTAGGAACCACTGTTATAATCAATACGTACGTTTCTAAAAACTGCAATAACAATACGCCTCAGCAATTTTTCATGCTTTTCAGTCAAATGCTGAGTCATCATGTGGAGATGCAGGAAGAGCTGCCTGTATATCGCATTCTGTACGATTTCAGAAATCATTTCAATGTTCATTCATGGTCGTTATTCCTTCGTGGTGCAAGAAATGTTTTACTATACTTCAGTATGTTCTATTACTTTTAAAACTGCAGTCAAATAGCATTATAAAACTTTATATAGAAGAGAGTATGTATTCAGGGCATTTTTTAGGATACATACCATGGTTGGCACTTTAATACTGCCAACTATTTGTTTACAGCATACACAACATAAATATGTGTTTCGTAGTTTTACTTACCTTTAAAGTAATCAGCAGCAGTGTTCAAAAATGGTTCAAATGGCTCTGAGCACTATGGGACTTAACATCTGAGGTCATCAGTCGCCTAGAACTTAGAACTACTTAAACCTAACTAACCTAAGGACAGCACACACATCCATGCCCGAGGCAGGATTCGAACCTGCGACCGTAGCGGTCACGCGGTTTCGGACTGAAGCGCCTAGGACTGCACGGCCACACCGGCCGGCCCAGCAGCAGTGTGTACAACCCTTTGCCAATGATGCGAAAGTGGTAGAATACCCTCAGCAGCGCCAGCTGCGTGGACTGTTCGAGTGGAGCGACGTATCTGAAGCGAAGGCAACGAACTGTGCTAATTCACTTCCCAGCGCCATCGCTCGAACAAATCAGACACAACTTGTGCCGTATAGGCCCTAGCACTGCCTGCGGTTCCCGTAGAAAGTATCGATGATTTTTTTCTCTAAGCTAATCACAGTTTGTGTTCCAAAAAATGAACGAAGCAGTTCACTGAATTCGCTTGAGAACTGTTACAGAGATTCATCGGGCAATAGATCGCTCCACCCGATCAACACAATTGGCGATACTAAGCCTATCCTACGACTTCCACGTCGCTGGTGAGTGCTCTGAAGGACAGTAAACATTGAAACAAGTATCTATTTTGTGTAACTTATAAATAAATAGTTGCCACTGTTGAAGTTGCAGCCCTCATATTTGCTTATAATCCGAACGTAAACAGAAGGTAAGCTGCTTACAAGCATACCTAGCTGGCACAGCGGGGAGGGCGGTTATCGCTGAAGAAACCGGTTTTGGGTTAAACTGACTGTTAAAACCGCTCAAAATAAAAAGTTCCTGAAATAACCGAGTTTCAGTTTTTATTCTTATTATTTCCTTAATAAAGGGAGAAATCGAACGAAGATTGAAAAATTTTGCCTCTCGCAGTTTCAAGATACATAAGATCAAATTATTGAATTAAATAGGCAAATAAAAGAAAACTAAGCCCGTCCGTCGTTTGCTGCTTTTCTCGATAGCTGGTAAGCGCTTGAATACTGCAAAAAATCACTGGTGTTTGTCACTGATTCTACTTTTTTGAAAATCTGCTCTAAATTCATGCTGTAATTGGGAATCATATCACTATTTGAGCATAACGAACAGTCAATGCTAAAAGGTGAAAACTGATGTTGAAGAACCCTGTTTTTCGTGTTAATTTGTCTGTTCTGAAGGGCAGATAAAGGCATATTACGTAGACATGGGCAGCACATCAGCTACTTTCTATTTGTATTGTATCTCACGAATGAATGCTGTTAAGTTTTTAATTTATTACTGTTATCATAATTTTCTTCCGCTTTTATTGTTTCACAGAAATGACCAGACGAATCTTTAATCTTTTAAAGCAAGTGAAGCATTGTGCTTCTTTGCTAAGTCACCTCGTAATTTCGAGACTCCGTTATTTGTGAAAAGAGAAAAACAACTTTTATAATCGGGACCAAATAAATACCGAAAAATACCTGTTATTCCGAACTACAATAGCGGTATCGGTTTTGACCGGCTGATTTTCCCCATCCCTATTCCGTACCTGAGGCAGCAATCAGCTCGGCTCTGTGCAGGGCGCTGCTGTACAATGACACCGGATTGGCCACACTGTGTCGGCTGTACTCTTGTGCAGTGGTCTCGGATAGGCTAGGTCAGGCAGCGCGTCAGTATCGACATCACCGCTAGCTACAGTGGCCCTGGTCGGCAGGGAGGTATCGATAGGTAACGAGCGGGCGTAACGAGGCGCGCGACGCCCAATTGCAGCCGGGATGGGCCCTGCAGGCACGCTGCGCCGTCATTACACGCCGCAGCGAGCGCATTCCGCCCCTGTGTCGCCCGACACCTGGCGTGCCGCGAACGCCAGTGGACACGGCACGAGGCTGCACTGTGTTTAACGGCGGCCGCACACCTAACAGTGAGCCTCGCTAAGATGTATGAACTAGCACTTTGTGCAGGAGACGCTGACCGTCTGTAGCGTCATTTTAAGCAAGCATTCGTACAGTTCAGGGTGCGTGGGGCTTGATCGCTTTTCAATTATGTAGGCCTGGTCAAGGATGCCGATGCTCGAGCGTGTGTACCGAAAATATGCAGGCCTGTACAAGCAAACGTCAGTGTCGGGCAGTGTCCCCAATGGCACTACTTCGGCCTATATGAAGCAAATCATTTGCAAATTGCTAGAAAAGTTATTCGACTATATGGAAGACAGCCTTGCGTGAAGGGTATTAAATCGAAAAACAATGAGGGATGTAGCGTCCGTTAAACTTTTAACGAAATACACAGCAGATGTTCCTGTCACATTCATTACACATGTGGGAGTTACGCGTACGGAGCGATTTAAAAGGGACGACCATGTAAAATTAATCACAGGAAAGGCAGATGCCAGACAGGGATTGATTGGAAGAATCATAGAGAAGTAGTCCAGCGACTAAAACCTCGTTCGACCGATACTAGACCACTGTTCGTCAGTTTGGGATTTGTACCAGATAGGATTGATAGAGGAAGTAGATAAGGTCCAAAGAAGGTCAGAATGTATCGTCATAGGTCTAGTCTACATCTACACTACATTACATAGGTACTCTGCAATCCACCGTACACTGCGTGACGGAAAGTACCCTGTGCCACTAGTAGTCATTTCCCTTCCTGTTCCACTCGCAAACAGAGTGAGGGAAAAACGGCTATCTATATGCCTACGTAGGAGCCCTAATCTTATCTTCGTGATCCTTATGCGCAATGTATGTTAGCGGCAATAGAATCGTTCGGCAGTCAGCTCCAAATGCCAGTTCTCTAAATTTTCTCAATATTGTTTCTCGAAAAGAACGGCACCCTGTCCACCAGGGATTTCCATTTTAATTCCCGAAGCATATCCGCAACACTTACATGTTGTTCGAACCCACCTGTGACAAATCTAGCAGCCCGCCTCTGAATTGCTTCGGTGTCTTCCTTCAATTCGATCTGGTACGATTCCCAAACACTCGAGCAGTGCTCAGTAACAGGTCGCAATAGTGTTTCATATGTGGTCTCATTTACAGGTATGCTAATGATGTTGTTTGGTTTGTGGGGCGCTCAACTGCGCGGTCATCACCAGCCGTTCAAAGTCCCAATTTTTACACAGTCCATTTTCTTTTCACAATCCAATCTAGTCACTCTCACAAATGATAATGATGATTAAATGATGAAATCACAAACATCCAGTCCCCAGGCAGAGAAAATCCCCAACCCGGACGGGAATCGAACCCGGGACCCCGTGATCCAGATGCAGCAACGCTAGCCCCTAGACCACGAGCTGCGGACTCCTTTACAGGTGAAACACTCTTTCCCAAAATTCTCTCAATTAACCGAACTCGACTGTTCATTTTCCCTAACACAGTTCTCAAATGCTCATTCATTTAAAATCGCTTTGCTACGTAACGTACAGATATTTAAACGACTTGACTGTGTCAAGCAGGACATTAGTAAAGCAGGACATTAGTAATACTGTATCCACACATTACAGGTTTGTTCTTCCTGCTCATCCTCATTAACTTACATTTTCCCACATTTAGAGCCAGCTGCCAATCATAACACCAACTACAAATTTTGTCAAAACTGCGAGAGGGTACTTTCTTAGAAGGACTGACCATACATCTCGCGAGAAAGCCTCGAAAGTACGAAGCTACTCGGAATGTAAGGTCCGATCGCTAGCAAAATGGAGACCACTGTGGAAATCAAAATTGTTTTGTTTGCAACAGTGACGTATTTCTTTCTAAAGACGGACAAACAGGCTATTAAACAAGTGGTCAAAATGTTTTTCCTCTTAGTGTACATCTGCATTTATACGCTGTAAGCCAACTTGCGGTGTATGGAGGAGTGTACTTTGTGTACCGCTGCCCTTTTTTTTCTTGTTGTCTTGTTGCACTCGCAAATGATGCGCGGAAACAACCGGTGTTTGCAAACTTCCAGCTACTTCTTTACATAGTCGCCGCTCCGACTGAGACATCTGTCGTAGTATTATACCAATTTTCCAGTACTCTCGTCAAAGAAGGCAGCCGCCTGTGCTTTCCGGCAATTCTCTACGCTGGTCTACAGCTCGTTGCCTGTGCCAAAATGCTGTCTTGAGAGCCAGCGGTTCATGGTAACAGAGATGAAGCTCAGGGGACCTATTACGGGCTGTATTGTGGGTGATCAAGCGCTTCCCATCCAAAAGGCTCTAGGAGCGTCTCCATTGCCCCTGGAGAGTGCGGCCCAGAATTTTCACGAAGAAGGAAACGCATGACAGTTACGTTATATGGGCCACATGACTTCAGGCAAAATCTCTCACAAGGTTCTCATATTTGGTGGGAGACAAAATTCTTTAGGCTCAGAACTGAAAAGATCGACATGACGCCATCGCCGGGCATGCCAGAGACACTGCTCAACTCATCTGTGCAAAGCTTCATTGGATTATCACTGTAGTTTCCATTTCGTGCCCGGTCGGACATTACTTTCACAATAGGCCTTGTAACAGTAGAGAGATTCGAGGTCACACGGGTTTTATCGACACCGGTTCTTTCCGCGAATCATTTGCGACTGCAACAAAACAAGGGAAAAAAAGACAGCGGTATACAAAGTACCCTCCTCCATACACCGCAAGTTGACTTACAGCGTATAGATGCAGATGTACACTGATGAGAAAAAAACATTTTAACCACTTTTTTAATAGCTTGTTTGTCCGTCTTTGGAACGAAATACGTCACTGATTCTGCTTACCAGGCATCCCATAGTTTGTTGGTAGGTTTGTGGAGGTATGTGGCATTAGATGTCTACGTACAAATCATGTAATTCGCATAAACAATGTGCCGCTGAATTGTGTACACGGTGATGGCACCCGATAGCGACCCAGGCGGGTTCCATATGATTTAAATCAGGCGAATTTGGTCGCCGAGACATCAACGTGAGTTCACAATAATGCTCCTCAAACCACTGCAGCCTTGTCCTGGCTCCGAGATACGTACAGTTTTACTGCTGAAAGATGACATCGCCGTCGGGGAAGACATCAAGCATGATGGGATGCAGATGGTTCGCAGCTTTCAGGGTGTCTTGGATTACTAAGAAGTGTCCCATGGAAGTGCAGGAGAATGTCTCCCACAGCGTAATACTGCACCTACCAGCCTGCGACCGCGGCGCGCTGCACATTTCGAGCTGCCGTTCACCTCGATGACGGCGTTTGTGGAGACGACCAGCGACCTAGAGTAGCAAAAATGTGATTCACCCAAAGAGCTGACAAGTTTCCATTGATCGACTGTCGAATCCTGATGGTCCCGTGCCCACTGCAGTCGTAATTGGCGATGTTGTCAACAAGTGAATACTTGGGCGTGGTCTGCTGTGAAGCTCTATCTTCAGCAATGTATAATGAACGGTGCGCTCCAAAACACTTGCGCCTGCACCAGCATTGCACTCTTTTGGCAGAGATGCCACATATCACTATCTATCCTACTTTAGAGCCAGATAAGCCTCCGAAATCCACGCACTCTTAAGAGCCGTGGACATCCAGCCATTTAGTGGCAGTTTTATTGTCCTACTTCTTTCCATAGATGCTCACGATAGTTGCTCATGAACATTCGACCATCTTCACCGTTTTCGAGATACTCGCTCACAGGCTGTGCGTAAAAATAATCTATCCTTTGTCAAAGTGCTTATCTCAATGGATTTCCCCACTTGCCGCCCATATATTCGCTAGAGTAATCCTCCGTCGGTGTCTGCTCCGCTTGCATACCTTTGTTACTACGTCACGTCCCTGCAACGCCACCAGGCGGCATCCAACGTCGCGGTGGGCAGTGGTCATAAAGTTTTGGCTTATCAGTGTAGATGTCAGAGTGTGAAGTCACCGGTGTCTCATCTCGATTGACAAGAGAAGAAATACATCCCCTGCGAGATGGGACAACGCGCTGTGGAACACCTATAGGCTCAACAAGTAGTATTTCTGTTGTTTGCCTTTGCGCGCGTGCCAGTGCGGCAGTCGTTAGAAGGCAGTCTGCAGTGGTGGTCGGTCGTGAACATTCGGTCGGAGGAAATGTTCGAAAGATCGCCAAATAGTGTAGTGAAGTATACAGTAAACTGTCGAAAGAGTATTGTACAGTAATCCGCAGTTATGCAAATACGGTTCTGTCTTGAGAAAACACAAATTCATCTCTCCACATTTTTTTGGTTAATATCCAGTGCCTCAAGCAAAAACAAATTATTCTTGCTTAACAACCGAGGTAACTATAAATTTGGAAGTAAATGCGGATAATAAGTGACTTTCAGCCACAAGATGAATAAAGAATTTGCAAGTAGGAAATGTCATCCAAGATTGAAAAACCCATAAAAATTGAAGTTTTATTCCAGTCTGGTTGCATAATTTGTTACTTTACTTCTGCAATAGCTTTCGGCAAATGGCATAATGAACTAATAGTGACATATCAGTCCATTGTGCTTAACGAACTCCTTCCAACAGATTTTCAAAGAATAGTAGTAATGAAATAATCCATAATCGACAGGAAGAGGAGCAATTATCAACGAAGTGAGCAAGGCAAGGGAGCTCACAACAGATAGACATGTGGTTATGGAAACAATTCTCACGGATTACGTGAGGTAAATAAAATGGCAGGTATTTATTAATCTAGGACAGAAAGAGACTTACGTAAGTCGCAACTAGAGTAATACATATGTGTATAGATACGTAATACATACCGGGTGATAAAAAAGTCAGTAAAAATTTGAAAACTGAATAAATCACGGAACAATGTAGATAGAGAGGTACAAATTGACACACATACTTGGAATGACATGGGGTTTTATTAGAACAAAAAAAAAAAAAATACAAAGTTCACAAAATGTCAGACAGATGGCGCTTCATCTGATCAGAATAGCAATAATTAGCGTAACAAAGTAAGAGAAAGCAAAGATCATGTTCTTTACATGAAACGCCCAATATGTCCACCATCAATCCTCAACAATAGCTGTAGTCAAGGAATAATGTTGTGAACAGCACTGTAAAGCATGTCCAGAGTTATGATGAGGCATTGGCGTCAGATGTTGTCTTTCAGCATCCCTAGAGATGTCGGTCGATGACGATACACTTACGACTTCAGGTAACCCCAAAGCCAATAATCGCACGGACTGAGGTCTGGGGACTTTGGAGGCCAAGCATGACGAAAGTGGCGGCTGAGCACACGATCATCACCAAACGATGCGCGCAAGAGATCTTTCACGCGTCTAGCAATAATACGTTGTTTTTGTTTTTGGTTCTAATAAAATCCCATGTCATTCTAAGCATGTGTGTCAATTTTTACCTCTCTATCTACATTATTCCGTGGGTTATTAAGATTTCAAATTTATACTGACTTCTTGATCACCTGGTATTTCACAGCTCCTACTGCTCCCGAGAAGTCACAATATTACTGTGTCTTTCGTACAGCGTTATAGCTTCTCTCATGAGTTTATCTTGCTTTTTAATCAATGGCGTTGCGAGTGATGAGAGGTTTAAATAAGTTTATCCAATGATGTTGAAATCATTTTATGTCCACTCATGTGGACGTATCTTCCACTCACACAGTAACGTAAGCAAGTTTACGAATCATTAATCAGTCTTGAAACCACATGTTTCTTTTCTACTGTCTGTCTTCCTCTCATGTCTTTCGCGTTATAACGATAAAGCCGGTCCATATGAGCTCAACGTATTCTAAGCACAAACTGATGGTTTCACAAGCATGTTTGGACTGTGGTGGAGGCAAAGGGGATTTGTGCGTGCTTGCACATGCCTTAATAAATAGTTACCACCACAATTGTGACTAAGAATGAAATTACACTTCCCGTTCCTCTTTTTTCCTAGCAGAGACACACCCTTAGTTAGTGGTCTTCAGTGTGGTACACGATCTTCATCACAGAAAGAGTAACAGAGTCCTCATTTAACGGGTCATTGAAAGACATACTTAGCCGGGCCAGACCTCCAATCCCATGAATAATCCGGGTAAATCAATTTCACAAGAGAGAGCCAGGAGAAGAAACTGACTTCCCACGACGATCATACCGCACAGCTGCCGGTTACCAGAGAGAATATTGGAAGCACGCCGTGTGAAGAGGCACAGAGCAAAGCGGCGACATGGCAATTTATCCTCTCACTCTCTCTCTCTCTCGCTCTCTCTCAGTACCGAACGCTTCGTTTCTCTGCGTTAGTGGCAGACGCCATTAGCAGACATCAGACAGGGAGCTACGCCGGCTGGTTAATCATTCCATCATTTCGAAAATATAGACTTTGGGAAGGCCAGCAATGTGTGTCAAACTGAAGGCTACAGGTGGGGCGGTACAGCGCACTGCTTCTCTAGCGGCACCGCCAAAGCGAGATCAAACACGCAGGTCGAGAGTCATAGCTTGGCTAAAGAGCCACACAGCAAATGGAGAGTCGCAGGGCGGCACAGAATTTTGCAGGAAACTATCACGCAGAGGCTGCTGCTTTTTTTTCTTGTGCCTTTGTTCTGCACAGGCGCCGGGTCGACATGGTCTAGATCTGACTTACCGTGGTTAATTTAAGGGATGGCCGGATGTCCTTCCTGTTACCACCCCGTTACCCTCGGGACAGAAGGTGGGTACCCCAACTGACTATGTGTAGTGTCATCCACGGGAAAGTGAGCCAAAGTCTTCCATATGTTTCGGAATCATGTAACTGAGGCGGGAGTTGGGTACCAGGCCGGTATTCATCTAATGGAACTTGGGAACAAATAGAGGTAGGCTTATCGAAAGCTTTTCTCCGAGAAAGTAAGTATGAGTAAGAATTTGACATTTTGGAGTCTTTAAAGCTATGGGCTCTACATAATTACTTTCCTCATGTGGTGTCTATGGATGAGGCGGGTTATCGATTCTGCGACCGATACCAGCAGGAAATTCAGCCTCATTTCGTCCCAACTTGAGGGAAAACTGTGTTACTGCCAGAAACCAACAGGCTCGTGGGCCTGCGTCAAGGCACTGTTGGTTAAACAGTAATCTCCTTGATACTCCAAAAGCTACCTGTCCCTTGCAATAGCGAAAAGCAAGCATCCCGAAACACTACAGACCGGTGTAACGGGAACGGCTGTAGTGGAACCCCAAAAACGGGAAGACAAGTCGTTCCCTACACAGTAACAGTACAGGCGCGGATCCATGCTACCACGGGTGTTGTGAGCGAGGCAGAGGTAAACATATACTATGTGATCAAAAGTTTTTCATATTAGGTACATTGTGTTGCCATCTACTGCCAGGTACTCCATACCAGCGACCTCAGTGAGAGAGCAGAATGGGGCGCTCCGCGGAAGTCACGGACTTTGAACTGGTCAGGTGATTGCGCTTCACTTGTGTCATACGTCTGTACGCGAGATTTTCACAGTCATAAACATCCATAGGTCCACTGTTTCCGATGTGATAGTGAAGTGGAAGCGTGAAGGGACACGTACAGCACAAAAGCACATAGGTCGACCTCTTCTGTTGACTGACAGAGACAGCCGACGGTTGAAGAGGGTCGTTATGTGTAATAGGCAGATATCTGTCTAGACCATCACATACGAATTCCGAACTGCATCAGGGTCCACTGCAAGTACAATGACAGTTAGGCGGCAGGTGAAAAAACTTGGATTTCATTGTCGAGCGGATGCTCATAAGCCACACATCACGCCAGTAAATGCCAAACGACGCCTATGACTCGCGACTGGGGGAGACCTAGAACGACGAGGACACCTGCAATGGACGAGGCAATTCTTCGTGCAGTTGACGGTAACCCTAATGTCAGCGTCAGAGAAGTTGCTGCTGTACAAGGGAACGTTGACCACGTCACTGCATGGAGAGTGCTACGTGAGAAACAGTTGTTTCCGTACCATGTACAGCGTGTGCAGGCACTATGAGCAGATGATTGGCCTCCACGGGTAGACTTCTGCGAATGGTTCATCCAACAATGTGTCAATCCTCATTTCAGTGCAAATGTTCTCTTTACGGATGAGGCTTCATTCCAACGTGATCAAATTGTAAATTTTCACAATCAGCTTTTGTTGGCTGACGAGAATCCGCACGCAGTTGTGCAATCACGTCATCAACACAGATTTCCTGTGAACGTTTGGGCAGGCATTGTTGGTGATGTCTTGATTGGGCCCCATGTTCTTCCACCTACACTCAATGGAGCACTTTGTTTGGGCAGGCATTGTTGGTGATGTCTTGATTGGGCCCCATGTTCTTCCACCTACGCTCAATGGAGTACGTTATCATGATTTCATACGGGATACTCTACCTGTGCTGCTACAACATGTGCCTTTACAAGTACGACACAACATGTGGTTCATGCACGATGGAGCTCCTGCACATTTCAGTCGAAGTGTTCGTACGCTTCTCAACAACAGATTCGGTGACCGACGGATTGGTAGACGCGGACCAATTCCATGGCCTCCACGCTCTCCTGACCTCTACCCTCTTGACTTTCATTTATGGGGGCATTTGAAAGCTCTTGTCTACGCAACCCCGGTACCAAATGTAGAGACTCTTCGTGCTCGTATTGTGGGCGGCTTTGATACAATACGCCATTCTCCAGGGCTGCATCAGCGCATCAGGGATTCCATGCGACGGAGGGTGGATGCATGTATCCTCGCTAACGGAGGACATTTTGAACATTTTCTGTAACAAAGTGTTTGAAGTCACGCTGTTACGTTCTGTTGCTGTGTGTTTCCATTCCATGATTAATGTGATTTGAAGAGAAGTAATAAAATGAGCTCTAACATGGAAAGTAAGCGTTTCCAGACACATGTCCACATAACATATTTTCTTTGTGTGTGAGGAATGTTTCCTGAAAGATTGGCCGTACCTTTTTGTAACAAAAAAAAAAATGGCTCTGAGCACTATGCTGAGGTCATTAGTCCCCTAGAACTTAGAACTAGTTAAACCTAACTAACCTAAGGACACCACACACATCCATGCCCGAGGGAGGATTCGAACCTGCGACCGTAGCGGTCTTGCGGTTCCAGACTGCAGCGCCTTTAACCGCACGGCCACTTCGGCCGGCTTTTTTGTAACGCCCTGTATAAATAACTACGCACAAAACCTACCAGATTCCAACAGCAAACATGCCACTAGGATTGGAATGATGTTTCTAATTTAGATGAACTCATGAATGTAACCTAGTGCACTCCGGGAATGTTTCAATCCTAGAGGTCCATAAGAGAGATATCAGTGCAGTTTCTGCAACAAGCCGTTGAGAACAAAATGTAACAGTGTGAGTATTGTCCTGTAAATAAAGTGGTTAGTGTAGCAGCGGGTGAACGACGCTCTGTCGGCGCAAGAGCGTGCCGCGAATGCACGGGACCGGCTCATGCCCATCTGCATTCCTCAGGATATGGCAGTGCGCGGAATGTTATCTCACCCGGCACGCGGGCTACTGGTGTGGGCTGGCACCGCAGGCGGCGGCTATGTTGTAGCCAAGTACCTGCAAAAGAAAACGCCGCGGTTACAACAATGGACAAACTCACTAAGATGCACGAACGTAACTGTAGGAAAATTTACTGTGCTTTATGGAACTAAATCCGTCTCTAGCTTAAAAAATGGTTCAAATGGCTCTGAGCACTATGGGACTTAACATCTTAGGCCATCAGTTCCCTAGAACTTAGAACTACTTAAACCTAACTAACCTAAGGACATCACACACATCCATGCCCGAGGCAGGATTCGAACCTGCGACCGGAGCGGTCGCGCGGTTCCAGACTGTAGCGCCTAGAACCGCTCGGCCACCCTGGCCGGCTCCAGCTTAAAAAGATATTTAATGAACTATCTACCAAAACAACAATTGTGCTCGCCTTTCTGCAGTACTCTTCACTTAAACATTACTGCTAAGTACCCTTCTGTTCCATCAGATCTTCCCCTCGTTTCCCAATGTCAATGTCACTTTCTCTGCCTCAGAACTCTTGTCATAACATCTCACTTATGTACACTCATGCATACATTTTGTGTTTCCTACGGTCACTATTATTCTTATTATTGCTATTATTACACAGTAAAAACAGCGAATGAGATCACTATGCTGGATATCGTATTTTATTTACTTGCCAGATATTTCCCAAGCGTTTAGAATTGCGTGATGTATCGGAAGGTAATTGGTGCAGATCACACTAAAATTGCTTTTTGTAATAGTCGGATGGACATTTTATCACTGCCCCCTAACATATTTTGGCACCGCTCCCAGTTGCCGAGAACAGCTGGGACCACTTCGATTGGTCTGAAGTCTAAAGTTCTAGAGCTCCTTGGCGTGTTCGTTTTCGACCATCTTTTTCTGGCTTACGGTCCCAGCAGTTCTTTGCCATCGGCAGCTAACAATTTTAGCTGAATGTCCAGTGCATCATTTGTGCTAGAGTATTGTGCTTCTGCTTGTAATGAATGTGGGCGATCTTTCTACAACAGCTGAAGATGTAGTCAATTGTTTCCTCAGCTTCTTTGTCGAGTCTGCAACTTTGGGTCTTCTGCCGATTTCCCGAGTCTTGTTTTGATGGCATCAGTTATGATGGCCTTTTTCTATACAGTAAATGTCAGTCCTTCAGTTTCCTTCTTTGGGATTCCGTTGCTCACCAAGACCAGGTATTTTCTCTAACTATTGTGTCAAATAGATCATGTAATGATAGACGGTCGGCACAGGAAAATAGTGAACGGCATCTTAGCCCGATGAGGAACAGAGTGTGGGACACACCATCTCCTGGTACAAGTAGAACTAGACCGAGAAAAGTTAAAGTTTGCTTTGAAATGCATAGACTGGAAACCAGAGTTTGACGGGGCAAAACTAAAAAGAGAGGGAAAACGTCAAGAGTTGGAGTTACTAAGAAATAACCGTTTCGCTGTGCTAAAAAATGCAGATGATGAAAAAGACGTGGAGAAAGTGTGCCAAACTGAGAAGATAGCCGTGACAAACGCTGCGAATAAAGTATTGAGTTAAAAAAAAAGAAAAAGAAAAAAAAACAGGGAAGATGAAGATGGTATAATCAGGAATGAGGAGATGTAGTTAAGAGCGGGAGGAAGCGCGTGAGTTCTGGCTACAGGATGTACACTGAAGAAAACATATCTACAAACGCACAGACACACATCAAGACTAAGGAGAACTGAAGAAGAAAGATGCATCACAAAAATTCTTGAAAATATGGAGATGAGTAGTCGAAACCGCGAAAGTAGGAGATTTTCACAAAATTGCTGATGCGATACATGGTTCAGGTCTCCGCCCGGCCATCCTGATTTAGGTTTTCCGTGATTTCCTTTAATCGCTTCAGACAAATTCCTGGGTGGTTCCTTTGAAATGGCACGGCCGACTTCCTTCCCCATCATTCCCTAATCCGATAGGACCGATGACCTCGCTGTTTGGTCCCCTCCCTCGAATCAACCAACCGACCATCGTGCACCGAAAAAGATATAATGCTGGCCAACCCCTAATGCCTTGGACGTTACCAGTTTTTGGTCGAAAACAATTTAATTCAACGTTTGGTAGTTTGTCTATCCTTAAATATATCTGTGACTGTTTACTCTTGTACAATACTTACAACTGTATACTAGCTCTAATGTGTGAAAATGATTTAATGAAAGAAAGTGATTTAATTACTGTCATGTTTATCTATTTCCATTATAAAATGTGTTAATCTCTATGGTCTATTCACACGTGTTTATAACTGTCAAGCTTTTTCTTACCTCCATCACGATAGATGCCTTTGACAAGAATAAAAAAGAAAAAGCGACCACGGCAGTACTTTTGACACTGGCTCTCGATTTTTTTTTTTAAATGAGGTGAGTCATCCGTTGAAAGCCAGGTCTAATTGTAGCAAACATGGGCGAATGCGTTATGTGTTAGTAAATAAAGACGACGATGCCATTGAAGGCGCCGGCGAGGTACATAGGCAGCAGACAACAGGCTGCCATGATTAGCGAGTAATGGCCATCCTAAATTTTATTTGGTGTTAATACAGCATGAATATTAACTGCTCGTTAAACCTTCGGCCATCGACCGCGTCCGACACGTGTTCCAGGAACGTTCCCATGCCGGCTTCCGGACTCAAGCGAAAGACGCCAGATCACCCCGCACGTAGGAACCTGTTCCACGCCTAGTAAACAATATTTCTGAAGGCACAAAAAATTTCTATGCGAGGGCTGAGTACGCTACACGAAATATGAATGCTAATGGCACCAGGCCTACGTGACGAGCTTTGGAGCAACACACACACACACACACACACACACACACACACACACACACACACACACACACACGCATGTGATATCACTGCACCTTATTTTCTCACTGAGGTCACTATTACTCCAGTCATCGTTACTGACAAACCATAGTGCCACCCAGGTCCGCTGTATAGTAGCAACATAAGATGGAGACCTCTACAGCGCACACAGTTTTACATCCAAGACCTCTGAATACTATACGGAGTAAGATGGCGAATGGCGACACACTGAGGATCGGTGTTCACCTCAAGGGGTTTTCATCGTGCCCTCAAATCGCTTGAACAAATGCTCAGAGGTTTGTCTTTCCGCTCGATTTCATGTCTTTTCTGAACATTTGAGTGACTTCCGGCATTCATAGATCGACTAAGACGATTATTATCGAAAGTATGACCGTATGGTGTGTCACATGGAATTTGTGCCTGGACTGAGGATTTCTTAGTAGGAAGAACTCAACATATTATCCTGGGTGGAGAGTCATCCACAGATCTGTAGAACTGACTTAAACCATACCCCCAGGGAAGAGTGTTAGGAACCTTGGTGCCATGATAATAATCGAAGCAGACGAAATGAATTAATATTTGTGCTGCGGCCGGGACTCTAACCCGGGTCTTCTTGCTTGCTAGGCATAAATGGTAATCATTACACTACCACAGCACGATGGTCAACATTGCTGCACGAACTACCTAAGCTGAGCGCTTAAATGTCTCAGGGCAACATTTAATTATAAGATCTATAAGATCACCAATGGTACAAGGACGTCCCATTAAGTCCAGTGCTGGGGTGCTTGCCAATATCGGAGAACCCTCGCAGTAGTGACAATACATAAGGGAAAAATGAATTGAATTTGGTATTGGGGAGGGCACTCAGCTTAGGTAGTTCGTGCAGCAATGTTGACCATCGTGCTGTGGTAGTGAAATGGTTAGCATTTCTGCCTAACAAGCAAGAAGACGTGGGCTCGAGTCCCGGCCGCAGCACAAATTTAAATTCATTTCGTCTGCTTCGATCATTATCGTAGATAATAAAGAGACTTAAATGTCTCAGGGAAACATTTAATTATAAGATCTTGGTGTCCATGTTGTGTAATAATAACATTGCAGACATTATTAATACTAACCTCAGATATTTCTCGCGTGATGCAGTAATGGATAATGAAGTTCCATCTGGAAGAAGTTGTGCAAATATTCAGTTAGATTTTGCTAAGACCTCAACATGATGCAAATATTGCAAATATGCTTGAAATGTACAGAAATGTAAAACTGTGCACATCACAAAACGAAAATAACGTAATATCCTACGATTACATCAGTCAGTCACAAGTGCAAAAGGTCAACTCATATAAATACCTGGATGTAATACTTTGTAAGGATATGAAATGGAAATATCACATAGGCTCTGTCGTAGGTAAGGCAGGTGGAGGTCTTCTGTTTATTGGTAGAATACTAGGGAAATGCAGTCACTGTATAAAAGAGCATGCTTACAAATCCCTTCCTACGATATTGGTCAGGTGTGTGGGACCGGTACCGAACAGGACTAACAGGAGACGTTGAAAGTATACAGATAAGGGCATGCAGAGTGATCACAGGTTCGGCTGCTCCTTGAGAGATTGTCACAGAGATGTTGAAGAAATTGAACTGGCAGGCACTTGAAGATAGGGTGCAAACTACATCGATAGAAATCCTACTTACGAAGTTTCAAGGAGCTACTTTAAATGACGATTCTGGGAATGCACTGCAACCACCTTCGTCTTTCTTCCAAAGGGATCGCGAAGACAAGATTAAATACAGCGCACACAAAGGCATTTAACCAGTCATTGTTCCCGCTCTCCATACATGAACAAAACAGGAAGAAGCTCTAATAACCGGTAAGTGGAACGTACCGTCTGCCACATACATCTCAGTGGTTCACGAAGTATGGATGTAGATGTAGAAGTTGGCCATCTTCAACTTTTGTAGTGCTTAAGATTCGCGTCAACATTTGTACAAAGTGGTAATTCATCGTATCTGAATACAACATAAATTTTAGTAAAAAATAGTAGCTGATTGAGCAGTGTGAATGACTGCGATACAGGGAACCCGAGTTCGAATCCTGGCTCTGGCGGGGATTCTTCCTTCGTGGGAGGCTGGAATGGGGTCCACGCAACCTCGTGATACCAACTGAGGAGCTGCTTGTAAGGAAAGTAGCGGCTCCAAGGTAAGAAAAGAGGGCGGTGTGCTGACTCCCTGCCCCCTCCATACTGCATCCGCATGGCGTCACATGGCAGGCGATGACACGGCGGCCGGTCGGCATCGCGCAGTGCTGTGGACCAGATCAAAGAGCTACCTTACTTTCTGTAGTGGGAATCTACAGCGCTGCAATCATCTGAAAAGCGCATGTCCTTTCTGCACTGCATCCACGTCATACCCGTAAGAAGAAACAGCTCGCTATTTAATTGGTCTCGATTACTGCTCAAGTGCAAGCATGGCTGGGCACAAGACCGTTATTCCGCTAATCGTTATTAAGGAACTTAACTTTTCGAGTGACGGATTAAGTTTTAAGTTAATTAAAAAAAACGGTTTAACAGGCTCTTTAACTTTCTATTATCTTCTTTGAGTCCATGGATTGTTAGTTATGTATCTACTATTTATGAGAAAAATTACGTTGGGCCGCCCTCGGAAATCTTGTTTTGACAAGTTCTTGTCATGCAGGTGTGTGGCTACGCCGAGGTGCGCGCGATTAATACAGAACAATCGAGTGCGATCGAGGATAATTGTGTGTTGACTGTTTATTGTTATATGTTTGCCGAATTCGCTTTGAGTACCACTTTTTGTTAGTGGACTGACTTTGGAAACTAAATCATGGGATCGGAGTCTAGCTCTACAACTGATTAAAATCCGCTGAAGAGAAGCCTAGTAGCAACATATTCTTTCTTTCTTTCGCTACCGCCATTATCCCGCATTGTGCGCAGGGTTGGCAGTGTTAAGTACGGAGTTGGCATGGTTAATTTTAAGGGGTGGCCAGATGCCCTTCCTACTGCCGCCCCATACCCCCCGGGACGGAATTAGTGTACCCCAGCTGTCGGCGTCTAGTGTAATCATGAAATAGTGCGAATGTGTTTCAAATGTCCGCGAGTCGTGTAACTGAGGCGGGACGTATGGACCAGCCCAGTATTCACCGCCGGCCGTGGTGGCCGTACGGTTCTAGGCGCTTCAGTCCGGAACCGCGCGACGGCTACGGTCGCAGGTTCGAATCCTGCCTCGGGCATGGATGTGTGTGATGTCCTTAGGTTAGTTAGGTTTAAGTAGTTCTAAGTTCTAGGGGACTGATGACCTCAGATGTCCCATAGTGCTCAGAGCCATTTGAACCATTTTGAACCGGTATTCACCCAGTAGGACGTGGAAAACCGCCTAAAACCACATCCAGGCTGGCCGGCACACCGGCCGTCGTCGTTAATCCGCCGGGCGGATTCGATCCGGGGTCGGCGCGCTCACCCGAGTCCAGGAAGCAGCGCGTTAGCGCTCTCGGCTACCGTGGCGGGTTAGCAGCAACATATCTGTAAAGCTTAAAGCCCAGAGTCTAGTCAAAATGTGCTTGAACATGAAGTCGAAAGACTCATTCAACGATACTGAATTTTGGGGGGGAAAGGTTGTAGAAAATTTATTTATTATACATAATACGCCTCTACCGACGAGTGTTGCAGTCGGACGACGTTTTTCTGCGGGAAAAGAAGTTTTGCCTCCTTAACGAGCCTCGCTCGCTCTCCAATCAAAATTTTAACATGCTGGTACTCAAGAAGGGAATTGAGCACATTACCTCACGTGCTCTCTGAATCTCCTGTATTTTGATTCTGCCATGATTTAACATTGATAATTACACAATTATAAAACAAAATGGGCATATTGTTTCTATATTTGTCTTCGATGTCCTACCTAAACTTTTCCAACCAAAAATTCTTAGTTAAGTAATGATAATACGTTTGATTCATTTGCTCCCGCAACATAAGTTTGATATTACGAGTTAACGATTAACTCTAAATTACTGTGAAGTAACGCTTTAACGTTTAAAGAAGTTAACTTGTTTAGCAACGGATTAACGATTAAACAAGTTAACTTTTTGATTAACATTGGCCAGCTATGGTGGCAAGACCTGTTTGGAGAGCCATGTGTGGCGTGGGCGTGGGCCCCCGTGCCGCGCTCCTTTGTCCTTTGTTTGGCACGCGCCTCTGCGCGTCCTTGGCCTTCGAGCGGTCAGCGAGCGCGACCAAAAAGAACGGGGTGGTTTGGGAAAAGGCCCGACAAGTGACTGTGTGTGCGGGTGCGGGGTGAGCCGCTCCAGCACTTTACGGCCGCCAGCGTCGCGCGCCATTGTGTGGCCCGCACAGAGCGACACGCGCGACGGGACGGTGCGGTTGCATGCCCGGTTTGCCTGCCGTTCGTAATCGGGAGTTATGTTTGGCGGTCGCGGCGTCTGCTCGCCGTGTTTACTCGTGTTATGGTAGTACACCTTATACTTTTGTGTCTTCTCAGTTTTTATTTATGTTGTCGCAGGTTCGAATCCTGCCTCGGGCATGGCTGTGTGTGATGTCCTTAGGTTAGTTAGGTTTAAGTAGTTCTAAGTTCTAGGGGACTGATGACCACAGATGTTAAGTCCCATAGTGCTCAGAGCCATTTATGTGCCCGCTTTGTTCTCACCACCAATACTGTCTTCACGGGACACGTTCCTCACCACCAAAGGGCCATACTTTGGTTTAATGTGTAAGCGATTGCCACATTTGGAATACTGCACGCAGTCTCTGCATCTGTTAATTGCGCATAGAAACAATCAAAGCGGCTCCCCCCGTCGGAGGTTCGAGTCCTCCCTCGAGCGTGTGTGTGTGTGTGTGTCGTCCTTAACGTAACTTTGTTCAAGTTAGATTAAGTAGTGCGTAAGGCTAGGGACCGATGACCTCAGCATTTGGTCCCATAGGAACTTACCTCAAATTTTCCAAACATTCAAAGATCTCTAGATCTGGCACTGTTTAAGGCATAATTGAAAAATATGGGGCAAATAACGCGCACACCGGGCAACAAACACCAAAAACCTATCTTCTCTGGGTGGAGAGGTTGTTCATGCAGAATATGTGGATTTTCGTGCGACCAGTATCTGCAAGTGTAGGAGTTTACCTAACCTGATAAATGAAACGAGACCTCATCTGACATGAAGTGAAGCTAGGGGCCCAAGCAACCGTTACCAGCCGCATACAGTAATGAACTCTTTTTTCCTGACACTCAGATTTCAGATAGGCTTTTAATTTCATATCTTTTAGTATACGATGACACGGCGTACGAGATACACCAACCTGCTGTGATCACCTCCTTACCGACTTACAGAGACTTCTCTTAATCTCACTGCGGATTCTGTCTACAGTTTCAAGGGTCCTCATTGTCGCTCGCCAGTTCCTCTGCACGTTCTGAATGGATGCCACAGCTCTCCATTTCCTGTACAGATCTTGATTGGGGACTTTTCAACCAGGATAATTCGCTTGAAACACTTCTTTACGTACCTTGTTCGGGCCTGTCTTTATATAACACTCCACAACAGCAATTCGCTGTTCTAATGCAAAGTGCCTCATTTCTGTAACAACTCAACAGTACGAGCTTCTCACAACTGACACACGAACACACAGCTGCATTAAATTTTTCCGATAAAATGCAGTGCAGCCAACTTTCGAGACAGCGATGCCCCTTCACAAGCAGTTTGACTTGAAATGATCAACCGGCGCATGAGGCGTATTGGTTTTATGTGGGACACCCCTGTATAAAACAATGTAGACAACTGCGATTCGCATTCGCTTTCACAGAACCCTGCCGACTCAACAGTATAGCTTTCTGGCCGCTTGGGGCGCTACTATCGCAGGGGGCAACAAAAATAAGACGTAGCATCGCAACGGTTGTGTTAGACTGTGATAATGCGCCTGATGCCAGGGTCGTAAGGATAGGATCATCTCTACGTAAAAGATACATAGTGTGGTCGAACTCTAGCACCGATGCGAGGAATACTCTAACGGCTATTATTTAAGCTATCGACCGATACATAGTTCTGCCGCTAGGTCAGGACGTGCGTAAGGCGATAAAGCTGGGCGCCACTTCGGCGCTTATCAGGTGTCAGTGCTGCAGACGCTTGAGGAGAAAGCCGTCACTCGAGGGCAGCACTTGCGCACGCGCGCACCAGTTAAGCTCCCGATATCAACGCTGTCGATCTGTCGCTATCGATCCTCTCCGTAGCAGATAAACATCCTCCCGTAGGCCTCAGTACTGACACTTCAGAATTTGCTCTTCATCAGTTTCAAGGGCGGCCAGGAAATGTCTCCCTGTTTTTGCGTTGTAAAATTACGTAATGAAACTCCATCGCGTTGTATCAACAGGTGACAACACTGTAAGTTTCTAACAAATGATCAATGTTGTCGTACATAGTACATAATGAATTGACACAGAATTCCTGAAGGCTGAAATCCTGCGTGCTTTCGTTAGACGCTGGTTGTATTATTGTGAGAATGAGCCACTTGCTGATGAAAAGCGAAGTGGTTGAATTGTAACATAGTAAATGCGTCAAATAAGTTTTAGCGAATGGGGTAAACAGTCAAGTGTGAACGATGTATCAGAACGTCTTCACTGAGTTGGATCATTAAAATTTCCACGTTCTTGCCTAAAAATACGAGAACACACACGGGAGCACAAGACACTGCTGAGTCTGAAAAGCTTGGATGGGAATCCCACATTACAGACCATGTGTTTGATGATGATGATGATGATTGGCTTGTGGAGCGCTCCACTGCGCGGTTATCAGCACCCGTACAAATTCCAAACCTTTGCTTAGTCCAATCTCACCACATTCTTGAATGATGAGAACAACATAAACACCCAGTCATCTCGAGGCAGGTGAAAATCCCTGATCCCGCCGGCAATCGAACCCGGGATCCGGTGCTAGGGGAAGCGAGAACGCGACCGCGAGACCATGAGCTGCGGACAGAGCATGTCTAGCGCCATCAGATTAAAATCTGTTCAGCATAATATTGGAGGCTTATCATGACACCGTTTTGAAGATGCAAAAACACTTCAGAATTTCCAATGCCAAAGCAGAAGAACGCACTGCCTGAAGCTTCAAATAGATGAATACACGCGCTCGTTCAAAGGTGGATACAACTTTTCAGGACAGGAATTACACAGAAAACTGAGCGAAGCTCATGAAAATTGTGACTGCATCTTGTAAAAATGTCACTTCATTTTCTCGTGAGTGAAAGGAGATATAAATCAGAATGCACTATTTCCTGATAGTCCCTTGTGCACTCAACATTTTACTTGTGTACAGGGTATCCAACTGTACAGAATACTTTGAACTCTCGACCTACATATAAATTCAAACAACATTTTTTCTGACATGCATTCAGCATTCATCAGAGACTGTTTGATATTGTGGAACTGTAAGCTGCCTGTTTCACGTCCTCTCTTTCCATTGTCTCCCACATCCGTCCATCAGTCATAAAATGCAAATTAATAAATTTCTCACTCTCTGAGCTTGCGGAAAATAGATTGTTAGCGCACTAAGTTCCACAAGCGGAATCGTTCCACATCATTTCTAGAAGTTATGCAAATGACGTATGGAACGTGTAACTAACTATGAAATCATAATGCGCTAAATGCCAAACAATATAAACACCTACACTTACTGATACTTATTATTCATTCCACTACACACAGAAAGAGATTTAACTTCACCGATTTCAGTTCGACAGTCGCGTTGCATCACTGCTGCGGATTTTATGGCATTCCTGTGAAGCTTAACGTGTCAGTCTCGTAAACTCAAATAAATGTCACTGCAATTAGTTACTGATTTTTTCTAATTTACAATATATATTGAAAACAGTAGTGCTTCTTTTTATTAACTTACAACACTTCACAGAAATAGCTGTTCATCTCACAACAGGCAAATATAGTTCGCTACCAGCGATCTCTCTGCGTAAGTCAACTCAAGGTAAGGGTTTATATACGGGATATACTCTCATAGTGAATCAATATTCGTGACATTTGTCATAATAAATTGCCTGTGACATTGACAATATCTTTAAGCTTATTTCAAGAATGCTTCTTGAAGTGAAACATGATTGTTACAGAGGAACTGATGTCCAAACGCAAAATCCATATTTCTTATTTTTAGAACCGTTGGCTCCGAAGTTCTGGTCAAGCTATTTGCCGCATTGGTTACGACGGTTGAGCCGTCTACCAACGTTTTTTGGTGATTTCTCTGTTTCATTATAAGTGATGGTTGTTTCCAAAAGGGCAGATCAATTTTAAACGCTATTCTTCTCCACCTGAGCTCCGTCTCTAATGACCTTGATTTCGACGGGAATTACAACTCTAAATTTCCTTGTTTCTTTATGTTCTAGATGTAAAAGAAGACTTAGAGTCCTGCTTCGTCACAAAGTCACATTCGAAAAACGGCAGTAAAGTGTTAAGTCAGCGTTATGGAGATATAATTGACGGATGATGTACCTACCCTTACTTTTCTCCAAGACGTGGTGATGTATCGACTACGCGGCGTTTTAGTAGTCAGGCGCATAGAGTATTCGCTTCAACGTTTCAAAGCCTCTGTATAAAGTCGGACGCTCTGATAAATGACAGCAACGACGCATGCACTTTCGCCATGATAAAGTACATACGAGCTCAATTTCGAGACTTAATGGGGACAATATGCCTCTTACTAGTCAGGTGACTGAAAGGCGTACATTTGAAATATATCCGGGTTCAGTCGCATAATTATATCTACTAAGATACTCCGTTATTCACTTTTAACACTATACAGAGTCACGTACCCTTAAGCTCATGTTATTTCTCTGTATAAGAGTGTAATGGAGTTAAGAAATATACAAGATGACCCGAAAGTCCATTTACATTTGAAATGCACTAATACACGGAATAATGTAAGTAGAGAGGGCCGGCCGGAGTGGCCGTGCGGTTCTAGGCGCTCCAGTCTGGAACCGCGTGACCACTACGGTCGCAGGTTCGAATCCTGCCTCGGGCATGGATGTGTGTGTTGTCCTTAGGTTAGTTCGGTTTAAGTAGTTCTAAGTTCTAGGGGACTTATGACCTCAGCAGTTGAGTCCCATAGTGCTCAGAGCCATTTGAACCATTTTTTTTAAGTAGAGAGGTAAAACTTGACACACATACCTGAAATGATATGGGATTTATTGAAAACAGAAACGAATGGAAAAAGCAGTCAACAGATGGTGCTGGCTATCAACACATCAGTGACATCGCATAAGAATTGTGTACAAAATGAACTGTAGGAAGAGGGAGTAAAATGCGCCGCAATCGCGGCATGTTGACTTTACGAGAAAGGGCCCCGTTTTAGTGAAGCCTGAATATCAGAATGCAGAATCCGTTACCGTAGCTTTGCGATCCTGTCGCCATAAGAAGCGTATTCGAACGCTTGAATGACCTGCGGCAAGTGTCGCTGTGAAGACAATGACAACGAAGTTGGCCGGCCGAAGTGGCCGTGCTGTTAAAGGCGCTGCAGTCTGGAACCGCAAGACCGCTACGGTCGCAGGTTCGAATCCTGCCTCGGGCATGGATGTTTGTGATGTCCTTAGGTTAGTTAGGTTTAACTAGTTCTAAGTTCTAGGGGACTAATGACCTCAGAAGTTAGGTCCCATAGTGCTCAGAGCCATTTGAACCATTTTTTGAACAACGAAGTTGGAGGCCACTGGTCGTTTAGACGATCGTCCCCGTAGTGGGGAACCACACGCAAATGCTGCTGCTGCTGCTCGGACAGTTCAGGAGGAAATGGAGACTTTCGCGCGTTTATCTCCGTCTGGCGAAGTCAGCGCTCGTTGCATCGGCATTCCATTGTAGAACACTAAGTCATATCCTCCATTGCCATCCGAACAAAACCTAGCATCGTCATGAAATACAGCTACCTATTTCGTGACGCGGAGAGCATATGAGGCGTGAGCACTGCAGAAAATGGGGGAAGATAACAATAGCCTGGCTAACGTATTATGGACGGACGAAGCCCATTTCACACTCCGACGGTCTGTCAACACCCGTAACTGCAGAATTCAGGCTACCGAAAATCATAGAACTCTCCTGGAAACCCTATTGCATGACGAAAAAGTCACGGTCTGGTGTCGATTCACCAAATGAACCGTGATCCGACCGCTTTTCTTCGAAAAAATGCGGGGTGCAACTTCTCAAACTGTTAGCGTGACGGTTGCAAAGTCCGCCGATATGACAGAATCGTATGATCCCTAGCCTGGCTGATTATTACCCGCTGGAAGTTACGACTTTTATGCGGGATGGCGCTCCACCCCATGTTGCTACAATTGTGAAAGATCTCTCACGCACATCGTTTGGTGGTGATCTCGTGCTGAGCCGCCACTTCCGCCATTCTTGGCCTTCCAAATCTCCAGGCCTCAACACATGTTAGTATTGGTTGTGGGGTTACCTGAAGTCGCAGGTCCACCGAGATCGTCCGACGTCATTAGGGTTGCTAAAAGACAACATCCGACGGCAATTTCTCACCGGACGACTGAGATGCTGTACAGTGCTGTTCGCAACATTGCCCCGCGATTGCAGATACTCTTAATGAATGACGGCAGACAAATTGAGCATTAGTTATAAAGAACATCATCTTTGCTAAAATTCGATTGTTGTGCTAATCATTGCTATTGTATCATATGAAGCGACATCTTTGGGTCAGTTTTTGCACTTTTTTCGGTCTCAATAATACCGCATGTCACTTCAAGCATGTGTGTCAGTTATTACTTCCCTACCTACTTTATTCCGCGAAGTACAAAATTTTCAAATGTTACGAGATTTTTGGGTGACCCTCCACATGATGTTGTTGTTTTTGTTGTTGTGGTCTTCAGTTCAGAGACTGGTCTGACGCAGCTGTCCATGCTACTCTATCTCTTGCATGCTGCTTCATCTCCGAGTAACTACTGCAACCTACATCCTTCTGAATCTGTTTAGTGTATTCATGCCGTGGTCTCCATCTATGATTTTTACTATTATGTGGAGCCGAAGTACGCCACTGGTGGTCATGGAAGGCTCCGTAACGGCTGTACGATACGTGAATGGCATCCTCCGACCGATAGTTCAACCATATCGGCAGCATATTGGCGAGGCATTCGTCTTCATGGGCGACAACTTGCGCCCCAATCGTGCACATCTTGTGAATGACTTCCTTCAGGATAACGACATCGAACGACTGGAGTGGCCAGCATGTTCTCGAGACATGAACCCTATCGAACATGCCTGGGATCGATTGAAAAGGGCTGGTTATAGACGACGTGACCCTCCAACAACTCTGAGGGATCTACGCCGAATCGTCGTTGAGGAGTGGAACAATCTGGACCAACAGTGCCTTGATGAAATTGTCGATGGTATGTGACGAAGAATACAGGCATGCATCAACGCAAGAGGACGTCCTACTGGGTATTAGAGGTACCGGTGTGTACAGCAATCCGGACCACACCTTTGAAGGTCTCCCTGTATGGTGGTACAATATGAAATGTGTGGTTTTAATGTGCAATAAAAAGGGTGGAAATGATGTCGATCTCTATTGCAGTTTTCTGTATAGGTTCCAGAACTCTCGGAACCGAGGTGATGTAAAACTTTTTTTGATGTATGTACAAGACTTATTAGTTCCTGTAAAACTAAAAGCCGTTTATACACCACAATTCCTCTGGAATTACAAAAAACGGCTCTGAGCACTATGGGACTCAACATCTGTGGTCATAAGTCCCCTAGAACTTAGAACTACTTAAACCTAGCTAACCTAAGGACATCACACACATCCATGCCCGAGGCAGGATTCTAACCTGCGCCTCTGGAATTATAGTGCTAACTTCTTATTCTATAACGTATGTCTATGCATTGATGAGCCAAAACATTATGCCATCTACATTTTACATGCTTAACAGCGTGTTTGTTCGCCTTTGGAGCAGCGATTCTGTGTGCTATAGATTGTATTAGTGCCCTGCAAGTTTCCGAAGGTACGTGACACCAGATGTCTACTTACAGATCACGCAATTCCCGTAAGTGACAGAGCGGTGTATCTGTGGGCGCGGTGTTGGCCACCGAAACCATCCCATATACTTTCCATTGACTTCAGATCACGCGAATTTGGCGTCCAAGAGAGCTACACGAGTTAAATATCATGCTCCTCAGGCCACTGTAGCACGCTTCTGGCTTTGTGACACGGACAGATCCTGCTGGAATACGCCACCGCCATCGAGGGATGCACTAAACGTGGAGCGTACAGGTCCGAACGCTGTTGCAGAGGCAACGGAAAAAGCATGTGAAGTTCAGAAGACCGCGAAATCTCGAAGATTGGCCGAAATTTACAGACGCGTGAAATTTGGCACGGACTTCAATGCAAGATGCCTTTAATAGGTTCCACAACGAAACATTGTCTCGAAATTTGGTAGAAAATCCGAAGAAATTCTGGTCGTATGTAAAGTACACAAGCGGCAATACGCAGTCAATACCTTCGGTGCGCAGTGCCGATGGTACTGTTACCGACGACTGTGCCGCTAAAGCGGAGTTATTGAACGCAGTTTTCCGAAATTCCTTCACCAGGGAAGACGAATGGAATATTCCAGAATTTGAAACACGAACAGCTGCTAGCATGAGTTTCTTAGAAGTAGATACCTTAGGGGTTGCGAAGCAACTCAAATCGCTTGATACGGGCAAGTCTTCAGGTCCAGATTGTATACTGATTAGGTTCGTTTCAGATTACGCTGATACAGTAGCTCCCTACTTAGCAATCACATACAACCGCTTGCTCACCGATAGATCTGTACCTACAGATTGGAAAATTGCGCAGGTCGCACCAGTGTTTGAGAAGGGTAGTAGGAGTAATCCATCGAACTACAGACCTATATCATTGACGTCGGTTTGCAATAGGGTTTTGGAGCATATACTGTATTCAAACATTATGAATCACCTCGAAGGGAACGATCTATTGATACGTAATCAGCATGGTTTCAGAAAACATCGTTTTTGTGCAACGCAGCTAGCTCTTTATTCGCACGAAGTAATGGCCGCTATCGACACGGGCTCTCAAGTTGATTCCGTATTTCTAGATTTCCAGAAAGCTTTTGACACCGTTCCTCACAAGCAACTTCTAATCAAGCTGTGGGCCTATGGGGTATTGTCTCAGTTGTGCGACTGGATTCGTGATTTCCTGTCAGGAAGGTCACAGTTCGTAGTAATAGACGGCAAATCATCGAGTAAAACTGAAGTGATATCAGGTGTTCCCCAGGGAGGCGTCCTGGGACCTCTGCTGTTCCTGATCTATATAAATGACCTGGGTGACAATCTGAGCAGTTCTCTTAGGTTGTTGGCAGATGATGCTGTAATTTACCGTCTAGTAAGGTCATCCGAAGACCAGTATCAGTTGCAAAGCGATTTAGAAAAGATTGCTGTATGGTGTGGCAGGTGGCAGTTGACGCTAAATAACGAAAAGTGTGAGGTGATCAACATGAGTTCCAAAAGAAATCCGTTGGAATTCGATTACTCGATAAATAGTACAATTCTCAAGGCTGTCAATTCAACTAAGTACCTGGGTGTAAAAATTACGAACAACTTCAGTTGGAAAGACCACATAGATAATATTGTGGGGAAGGCGAGCCAAAGGTTGCGTTTCATTGGCAGGACACTTAGAAGATGCAACGAGTCCACTAAAGAGACAGCTTACACTACACTCGTTCGTCCTCTGTTAGAATATTGCTGCGCGGTGTGGGATCCTTACCAGGTGCGATTGACGGAGGACATCGAAAGGGTGAAAAAAAGGGCAGCTCGTTTTGTATTATCACGTAATAGGGGAGAGGGTCTGGCAGATATGATACGCGAGTTGGGACGGAAGTCATTAAAGCAAAGACGTTTTTCGTCGCGGCGAGATCTATTTACAAAATTTCAGCCACCAACTTTCTCTTCCGAATGCGAAAATATTTTGTTGAGCCCAACTTACATAGGTAGGAATGATCATCAGAATAAAATAAGAGAAATCAGAGCTCGAACAGAAAGATTTAGGGGTTCGTTTTTCCCGCGCGCTGTTCGGGAGTGGAATGGTAGGGAGATAGTATGATTGTGGTTCGATGAACCCTCTGCCAAGCACTTAAATGTGAATTGCACAGTAATCATGTAGATGTAGATAGTCCTCTGTAGCGACCACGAAGTCCTCGCCTGTCAGGGTGCTTTCGATTGCTACTACAGGTCTCACGGAAGACCAGGTTAATGTCCCTCCATAGCATAATATTGCTCCCATAGGCGGTGCTTGTTTCGAACAGGCCTTCGCCTAGATGAGAGCGTATCTGGTTAGGAGCATCGAGATGTTGTAACAAGAAACGTCATTTATCGGACTAGGAGCTACGTTTCCATTGATCCGCGCACGGGATCCCGGGTTCGATTCCCGGTGGGGTCAGGGATTTTCTCTGCCTCGAGATGACTGGGTGTTGTGTGTCTTTCATCATCATTTCATCCTCATTCACTCGCAAGTCGCCGCAGTGGCGTTAAAGAACTTGTGGAGCGGCGGCCGAACCGCCCCACGAGGGGTTTGCCGGACACCAATGCCATACGGTCATTATTATTATTCATTTAGTCAGCACATGACATAAATTCTGATATAATGTTGTTCAGTACACCGACCGCAGTCACCAATTTTCGAATGATTCCCCATTCGTCTCTTCTCTGCTTCCATGCTTTCCTTACCGTGTCATGTGGCCAGACGATATTCGATCTTGCGGTGGTCTTGGTGGCGTTGGGGGGCACGTCATGCGGTAATATACAAGGTGTAAAGAGTATGAGTGCAGATATTTTTATAAGTGGTACATTAATATGCACACAAGTCAGTGTGTTGGTTGGTTTCTTTTTCTGCATCCAACAGTCTTCCCACAAACTTTACAACTTGATGTTTTCTACATGGTTGTAACTGCACCTCTAACTGGACTACGCCTTTTTGCGTCCACATGTCCATACTTCTACATCTGACCTGCTGCCCACGGGAAAATGAGCATTAATGGCTTGCTCTTGCCACATGTACTTGGAGGTACTACCCAACCTAAAAACAAACGACTTGTGATAGCTATAACTATTAGTCTGCACATGATGTACATACTGATATAATGTTTTTCAGTACACCGTCCGCAGTCATCAATAGAAATATCAGCAGTTATGCCCATTACATCTGTATAATCAAAAATAAAAATAAAACAAATTAAAGCTCATCCTGTTCATTTCATGCCAAGGCAGCATCTCCAGATGGTATTACAAACTACTGTACATGGAGTTACTCATCAACATGGAGCATCCGATCTGTTATAAACCAGTTGGTTGATTTCCCAAAAAATGGTTCAAATGGCTTTGAGCACTACGGGACTTAACCGCTGTGGTCATCATTCCCCTGAAACTTAGAACTACTTAAACCTAACTAACCTAAGGACATCACACACATCCATGTCCGAGGCAGGATTCGAACCTGCGACCGTAGCGGTCACGCGGTTCCAGACTGTAGCGCCTAGAACCGCACGGCCACTCCGGCCGGCGGTTGATTTCCCACCGTAAACTTTTAATGCATAATAAAGTGTGTTTCAAAAAGGGCTTTTCAACTTTAAAAATTCATATAAATTAATTTATTGTACCTACTGAGGTAACTGTAGTGTGAATTTGTAGGGAAACACATCAAGTTTTGTCTCCCGTAGGGCGCTAGAGCCGAATCGCTCGGTAAGGAGCGCTAGTGGCAATTGCTTTAAAGATGGCTGCCTTCGCTGGAACCGAGCGTGCTAGCTGTGTGTTTTGGTTTCAAGAATCGAAGTCTGCGACAACAGTTCAGCGTAAATCCACATCAAATGTGCATCATGTTCGTGATAGCCCTAAACTAAACTTTTTTGTGCATTGAACAAGAACAAAGCGTACGGCCCTTTTTTTCTGTGAGAGAACCATCAATGGGATAGTGTACCTGGATATGATACAACAATTTCTGATGCCACAGATCGATGAGGATGACCAGGAACGAAATGTTTACTTCTTGCAGAGATGGTGCCACCCCACTACCTGGCTGACGTCCGGGATTTTCTCAGTGACCGCTTTGCAGGTCAATGGATTGGCTGTGATGCCCCAATTGCATAGGCCCGACGTTCCCCAAACCTAACACCACTCGATCTTTTTTCGTGAGGATTCATCAAGGGTATCGTTTTTGTAGATCATGTTCCGGCTTCTCTACAAGAACTTAGAAAAAGAATTTATGCCGCCACTGAGTAAGTTACACCTGAAATGCTATAGCGAGTTTGGGAAGAAACTGAATTCCGATGGGATGTGTGCAGGATAATCAACGGAAGGCATACAAAACATCTTTAGCTTCAGGTAAAACGAACTTGATGTGTTTCCCTACAAAATAACACTAATCCCAGCTTTATATATTCTTTCAATAAATTTATATGAATTTTTAAACTTGTAAAGTACCTTTTGAAACACCTTGTATACGTCACATAAAAATCTGGCATTTGTTATTGTGTTTGCATTCTAAATTTTTTCTTGCTTCGGAATCTACACGAAGAAATTAATTTTGTTATTTTTGCTTGCTACTCCCTACTCTAGTATTTGCTAAGCTTCATATCTTACTAAACTTTAAGGTAATGTCCAACGCAATACGTCGTTTGGCTGTTTGTGATGACAGATAACAGCGGTCGTTGTCAACTGTGATAAACTTGCTGAAGATAAGCAGTGCCAAGTGGAAAGACAGGTACGTTCTTCGTTTAGCTCTCAAGATGAAGATGCAACCTTTTAAAACGCAGACGCCTGTAGATCGCTCAAGCCTTACACACTGAAATGTGAAAAGACCCCGCACAATGTCAATTTCTGCGATGTAATGAAGCATGCTCAAGAGCAGATTTTAAGAGGCACACTCTTCAGATCATACGGTTCTAAAAAATGAAAACTTCTTGACTCTTTTAATAAGTTAACCTCAAAGTGTGATCGTAAATCTGCTTACTATAAGAAGCTATTCGCCTCGTTGTGAAAAAATATGGTGAGTGATTCTTCAGTGCGTCTACAGATATTGGAGAACAAGCGAATGAAATGTTATCAGTGTTGTAGAATCTTATTTCCCAGACGTTTGTTTTTAAGTTGAGAACGGATATGGGGTTTCCCTTTTGAAAGCCTTTCCGCTTAGTCTGAACAGGAGACAAAATGTGTGTTATTTCTTTCTTTCTGTGTCTGCAGAATAATAACAACTAACTTGTGAATTAAAAAAACAGCTATTAATTTTTCGATTTATAGTAAGATTTTCTTCTAATACAGATAAATTATGAATGTTTTTGTTCATGCTTCACCAAAACCGGTTACATTCAGCAGAGATGAATTCCCGAGATTGCCGGTCTCATTGTATCCTCCTGCTACTGAATGGTATCACTGCAATACCCATAAAGACTAAATTTTTAACCCAACGTCCTCACTGGCGAATACAGTAGGTGATTTTTTGCATTAGATCGATTCTGCGTTACAATTTTTGTTATTCCTCGTACTCAGAAGAGTCAAGGATTCTATGACTTCCGGATTCTGCGCTGATTACGGGAATGTGACCAGACTCTAGGAACGAAACTCTAAATTTTTAAGACAATTTCTCAGTAGTAAATTACGATTGACACAAGCGATAAGTAGGAAGTACTGATTCATGGTCTTCTCAACCGCTGTACTGGTTCCTGTCCTCTTTGACCAGTACAGTCGTACACCGATCTACTTGTATTAACATTACCGAAATCTGCCTACTTCAATGATCGTAAGTCATTGAATACAGCAGAAAATATTCTAAACTACAGTTTTCACAAACTATCCATCAGCTTCAGCCCAGTGGAATGGTTCACTAAGAAAATGTATATCGCTCGAAATTACCTGGTAATTACATTCGATAGAACTATCTCCTCTGTGAATTCGTACAGACCACAGCTCCAAATTTGGAGGCGAGAGGGGAGTAACGCGAAGTGTAACAACATAATTTATGCCGTCTTGATTATGCATTGCCTAAAGAATTAGGGAAACACGTGTATGTAAAACTATTTTGATACAGTCGGTCCTGTGGTCTTATTACATAGCTTGAGCTCCTCGCTTTCAATGTACGCAAAAACCAGAGTCATTCGCCATCTATCGGGTGTGTTGTTTGCATTACTGTATCAGCTGACCCCTCAGAAGGAAGTGAGTATGAGTGCGCAGTGTTCTTAAGTGAGTCACACAGACGGCAGTTGTCATTTGTGGATGCTGCATTCAACCAAGCACATACAAAGCGACATCTTTCCGCGGTGCAAGTTGCAAGGGCAGTCTGTTTCATCCAAGAAGGATTGACTTCCCATCGAGTTGCTGCAGATGCCAATGTCCTTCCGTCTGTCATCCATAGGTTGTGGTCACGCTACAGTGAGACAGGTCAGTACACAAGACTAGTTGGACAGGGTCACGACGCATTATAACCCCACGTGAAGACAACATCTGGTCATCTCTGTGTTGTAGCGGCGTATGGATATCGCCAGAGCACTGCAAGGTGATGTCAAAAGGGCCACAGGAGTCGATGAATCCGATCAGACTGTAGGGACCTTACGATGTAGATGTCCTGTTCGAGTATCCCGCTTGACACGACAATATCCTGCAGCTCGCCTGCAGCTCTGCCGTTGTCCTGTCAACTGGCAACCTCGTCACTGGCTAGACGTATTATTCACAGACGAGTCGCCGCACGGTCGAGGGCGTCTTGCCACGGTTCGCGCGGCTACTCCAGTCGGAGGTTCGAGTCCTGGTTGTGAGTGTTGCCCTTAGCGTAAGTTAGTTTAAGTTAGATTAAGTAGTGTGCAAGCCTAAGGACCGATGGCCTCAGCAGTCTGGTCCCAAAGGAACTTACCACCACCACAGACGAGGACAGATTTGCGCTGCCGCAAGGTGATGGCCGTGTTCGTGTGTGAAGATGCGATGGTGAGCGGTACCTGCCAAATGTTGTCCACGAAAATGACAGATTCGGCCAAAGCCTTGTGATCCTGTGGGACACATCAACATTGACAGCCGTACGGATCTTGTCGTTGTCCGTAGTCACCTTACCGCTAGGCAGTACATCGAACAGATGCTGTGGGATCATGTGGCTGCTAGATACGGCGGTGGTCCAGAATTCCTTCTCATGCACGATAATGCTAGAGCCCACTTGCGGGACGTCACCATGATGTTTTGAAATGCCTGGACATTGATGTAATGAAATGACCCGTGATGAGCCCCGTCTAAATCCTGTTGAGCAAGTGTGGGCCATGCTTGACAGTCTGTTGGCCGTTGTCCTGTTCCACCACCTGTCATTGAGGATTGGGAACGGAAACCACTGGTGACATCCGTAGATTTTATGGAGCATACTACATATTTGTTAGGCGGTGATAAAAGCCCAAACAAGATAATGGGATGAATGGTGGTTCTTTGGTTGATTTGTGGGAGGGGAGTAATTAATACTCAAATCTGCTACGAAATCGCCATCGCCGTGCAACTAGACGTTAACCGACGAGGACTTCTAACTGCAAGTGTTTTGTTGCAACTCGACAACGCTCGTCCCCATACTTCCGGTTTGACAGCAGTAACAATATAGGATACGAAATCTGAATCTCTCGGATACGTATCTGACTCACCTAAGTGTTTAAATGCCCTGATTAATTTTAAAGAAAGCTGTAGCACTGACGTACATAGTCTTGGTTACATCAATAGTGCCTCGTTTCTCAAGGATTGCTCTAATCCTTTTAATCCCAGAGAAAATGATAATTCGTACTACTTGCTCTGCTCCATAACTTCATTCACGACTTGTAAATGGTTCATTGTACCAAATCGTCTTCTAATAACAGAAAATTCACTCCATTGAACTGTCCCAAGAAGTATCAGTCGCAAGTGTTGAAAGAACAAAGACACATAATTCTCCCATTTACGACAAGGAGGGTTTCCTAAACAGATAAGAAAAGTGGAAGTCAGCACCAGTCCACGAAGAGGCACTAGAGGCGATGGAGCATTAAGTTTGATGAACATATAGGAAACGTCTTGACTACAGCAATCTGTGTGATGGCACTCCCAACCTTAAGAAGCATGTACAGCTGATACCGCGCAGAACGTTATGTAATCAAAATAAGTGATTCTTCGGCCGTACTTATCCATATGGCTATCAGTCGATAACGGAAAAGTACTCGATTACACAAGTAAAACTGGCGTAATAAGTAAAATGACTCCCTGCGACAAACACTACTATCTTGTCATCAAATAATGTGTGTTTACGAACGAAGAAACTACTTTTGTTTTGAAACCATATCGGAAAATTTGTTGTTTCAGAAGCTGGCCTTAATCATGTGATATTGTAATAAGAACAAACACCTTCTATAGAAGCGTGAGACCAAAGCTTTCATTGAACCATGCTTCCTTAGCCAATATTCACATAGAACACGGTATGAGAAAAGTTCAGCACAATGAACGCTGTAACAGAGGTTTTGCATTTAGACATTAATTTAAGAAAATGCGAATATTGGATTTCCTATAAGAACACACAATGATTGCAAGTAACCACAAGTTTCGTCCATAATTTCGCTCTTTTCAAATAATGTGTGCTGCTATAGACAAATCATAAATTAGGAAATAATTGAGGAAAAGGTTCTCCAAAAAGGTTTGCACAAGGAACAAACTACTCCCAGGACATTAAAATACACGCATAATTCAACGTACTTATCCAGAATGTATACCGTCTCAAGATTTCTCCATGATATCCACACTTGTTATAAAAACGGATGTGTGTGTGTGTGTGTGTGTGTGTGTGTGTGTGTGTGTGTGTGTGTGTGTTCCACATCTCCTCCTAAACAGCTACACAGATTTCAACGAAACTTGGTACATATATCTCTTACGTGAGGCAACAGTCGTTGTCAAGGTAAGAACCACCCATCTATCATAGTTCAACAGATATAATAGCATATACAAAGAGATGCGTGAAAAACTGCCCCAACATGCATGACTTTAAATGTATTATTTCTGTGCTTTTAACAGTATTCGCGGTAAATTTCACAGGCGGTATCCACGGAAGCCGGTAAATGCACCTACGAAAGTACAATGAAGTGATGAAAGTCATGGGATGACGATATGCACATATACAGGTGGCGGAAGCTTCACGTATACCAGGCATAAAGCGGCAGTGCATTGGCAGAACTGTCATGTGTACCCAGGTGATTCAAGTGAAAAGGTGACCAATGTGGTTATGACCGCACGACGGGAACTAACAAACTTTGAATGCGGAATGGTAGTTGAGCTAGACGCATGGACATTCCATTTTGGAAATCTGTGGGAAATTCAATATTTCGGTATCCGCAGTGTCGGGAGAATACAAAATTTCAGGCATTACCTCTGCCATGGACAACTCAGTGGCCGACGGCTTCACTCAACGTCCGGCATCAGCGGCGTTTGCGTAAAGATGTGAGTGCTAACAGAAAAGCAACACTGCGTGAAATAACTGCAGAGATCAATGTGAGGCGTACAACAAACGTATGAGTTAGGACAGTGCGGCAACATTTGGCCTTAATGGGCTATGGCAGCAGACGACCGACGCGAGTGCCTTTGCCAACAGCACATCGCCTGCAGCACCTTTCCTGCGCCTGTGACCATATCGATTGAACCATAGACAACAGGAAAATCGTGGTCTGGTAAGATGAGTTGCGATTTCAGTCGGTAAGAGCTGATGGTAGGGTTCGAGTGTGGCGCAGACCCCACGAAGCCATGGACCCAAGTTGTCAACGAGGCAACGTGTAAGCTGGTAGTGACTTCGTAATGGTGTGGGCTGTGTTTACATGGAATGAATAGATGCTCCTCTGGTCCAACTGAACCGACTATTGACTGGAAATGGTTATGATCGGCTACTTGGAGACTATTTGGAGCCATTCATGGACTTCATGTTCCCAAACAACGAAGGAGTTTTTATGGATAATAATGTGCCACGTCACCGAGCTACAACTGTTCACGATTGGTTTGAAGAACATTCTGGACAATGCAACTGAATAATTTGTCAACCCAGATTGCTCGACATGACCCCAGGACAGATTGTGCACAAAAATGCTGCACCGGTAACAATTTCGCAATTATAGATGGCAATAGAGGCAGCATAGCTCAATATTTCCGCGTGGGACTTCAAGCGACAAGTTGAGTCCACGCCACCTCGAGTCTCTGTACTACGCCGTGCAAAAGGCGGTCCGACGCGATGTTAGGAGGCATCTCGTGGCTTGAGTTACCTCAGTGTCTATCATGGTACCATACATGGCTCACAAGATACGGCGTCCTTACTGAGATGCGTGAAAAGCTGCCGCGTTGAGCACGAAATTTGAATTTGTTACTTCT